>NC_054843.1:11475625-12951250 GCF_018345385.1 Vulpes lagopus | reverse complement strand
CAACAGGTGGCCCACAGAGGAATTTTTTGGGCTTTGCAACTATTCTGTGTGATATTATAATGACAGGTATGCATCACTGCACGTATGTCAAAAGTCAAAGAACATACGGCAGAGTGAACCCTAATGTAAACTGTGGACTCCGAGTGATAATGATGCATCGGTGTAGCCTCACGGATTCTAACAAATGTACCCCCTATGGTAGGGGGAGAGGGATTGGGGAATGGGGGTTAAGGGGTATATGGGATCTCCCAGCATTTTCTGTTCAATTTTGTTGTGGACCTAAAACTACTGTTAAAAATAAAGTCTATCCATTCATTCACCCACACTGGCTTGCCACTAGAACACATGAGCAGACTCGGGGCTCACGAGTAGGATGACCTGGCTCCCAGCACTGGGCCATCATTCCCGCCCTCCCCCCCCAACTGCTTCCTTCCCTGCAAGTCCCAGTCCCCACCCCCCCCCACCCCGTGGTATGCAGGGATTCTAGTTCCCACCCACAGGCTACAGGCTTTATTTCAAAACTAATGAGCCTGAGCTGTGCATCTCAAGGGGCTACCTCTAGTGAAGTCACCAAGAGCACGGAGAGAAGCCATCAGCGGGGACACGGAGCACCCACTCCTGCACAGATGCACCAGGGCAACGACAGCTCTTGCCCCAAGAGCAGCAGAGAAAACCGGACGTGAGGAGCCCTCAGGAGGCCAAGGTCATCCCAGCACCCGAGGTGCCAAAGTCACCCGAGGTGCCAAAGAGGCAAAAGAAAAAAAAAAAAAAAGGATCATCCCTGCGTTTCCTAGGACAGCAGAACTTCTTGTTGGACCCGACTGAGGGAGGAAACAGATGTGGTTGCGCGTCTCTACACAAATGAACTTTCGCAGAGGACGGGAGGGTAGTGAAAGGTGCGAGACGTGAGAATAAATATTGCCGAGAACATCCGTCTGGGGGAGGGGACACGTGTTCCCTTGGCTGGCAGCTGAGAATTTTTGTTAGACGAATCGGAGAGGTTACGGAAAGGACGTGAGCTGCATGGAATTCATTAACAACTATCTCTGCAAGTCTATCCTAATTAGGAAAACAACATGCTACATGCCCGAATCAGCACGTGGGGGGGCGGGGGGGACTTCACGCGCTGCAAGAAAATAAAGCAGCCCAGCGCGGTGAAAGCAGATCGGCAGCCCGGGCTCCCGCTAGATTTAACATTTCAACAGGAAATACAGCGTTTTCTCTCTTCCTAGCTGTGAAATTGATTGGGATCTAGGCTAATAGAGGTCCCAAGGGTGCTAAACTAAATTAGAGGAAGTCCTATAATTACAGCTGGCAGTTAATTATTATATGATGGGAATTGTAATCAAAGGAACAGATACACTATTATTTTCCATCTTCTCTGCAAAACACGTTGCACGAAGTCTCGGGAAGAGTAGCAGAGCGGCCGGTTTTGCGGTCTGACTTGTGTCGCTTCCCATCTCGGGGCAAATAAAATCCAAGCAAGAACCTCCTGCAGGTGATTTGGCCTCGTCCCTACTCTTTCCTGCCTTTCCCACACTCGCCTCTTGCAGTTTTCAACACGTTCCTAGTTCTCTCCTCCTGGAACGTTCTTTCCCCGAACGGATGTCTACAAGGCGGTCTCCCTCCTGCTGTGTAGATGGTCAAGACAATACCCAGTCTGAGAAAGATTCCCAGTCCTCCCCGCCTAAAATAGACACACACACACACACACCCAGTCCTCCCCGCCTAAAATAGACACACACACACACACACACACACACACACACACACACACCACGCCTTGACGTCTAGCCTCGTATCCCACATTAGTCTTCTTCAGCCACTCCTGCCACCTGACATTTGTTTTTGTCTCCCTCTGGACTGTGATTCGGTCCACCTTACTCCCAGTTTCCTTTAGCTCCCAGAACACAGCCTGGTCCTGACCTGGGTCCTCAATAAATATGGTTAAATTAAAAGAGAAAAAAAAATCACCTTTTCTACCCTACTACCCTTTTACAGCAGGAAAAAAACAGAAGGAAGAGGTCCTTCGAGCATTGTGGTATCACTATATATAAATGCATTAACAACGCAGCAAAACTGATCATAAGACCAGGCAGACCAGGGGCACCTGGGTGGCTCAGGGGTTGGGCATCTGCCTTAGCCTCAGGTCATGATCTCAGGGCCCTGGGATCGAGTCCTGCCTCAGGTTCCCTTCTCCCTCTGCCTATGTCTCTGCCTCCCTCTGTGTGTGTTTCTCATGAATAACTAAATGGATAAAATTTTTAAATAAATAAATAAAATCTTAAAAAAAAAAAAAAAAAAAGACCAAGCAGACAAATGTCTGCAGATTCAGCTAAAGATCTGAGAGGCAACATCAAAATGGTAATGAAGGGAACCAAGGGGGGGGGGGCATCTTTTATGTACTAGGCATGGTGCTTGGCTCTTAAAGAGATATTTATCTCTTAAAGGACTACCATGCCCATTTACAAAAATGACAAAAACAGAGGCAGAGGAGTTGGCTTAGCCAGAGCCGCACATACAGTCCCAAATTCCTACACAGGTCCCTCTGCATCAAGGAGCACTGTTAACTGTTCATGCTTCAGTTTGCTTGCTTCCTTCCTTTCTCTCTCTCTCCTCTTACATTCCTCCTACTTTTTTCTCTTTCTCTTGAAAAGAATTCAGAAAACTACAGATCCATATACAAACATCTTTATTCCTGCCCCTCCCCCACAAATAAGCACACTACATTTTGTCAGATTTGCTCCAGGTCACCTTTTTACCCCAACTAGGAATTTAAAAACTGCCGAGAGAGCTCCTTCTCATTTTCTCTAAAATGAACCAGAAATCCTATCACCTATTCTCTTACCCAAAGACAGGACAAAAAAGGCGTTGGCAAGACATCCTGCTACTTGTAAAACTAGAACTTAGTATAAATTAAAAGCATTTCTTAGCATCAATTTGGAACGATTATCCCTACTCTTTAGGACATTTTGTTAACTGCCCGAGTACCTTAATCTCATCCTGTGGATCTCAATGTGGTGTCTCTAATTTAAAGTACTGCAGTTGTATTGACCAAACCAGCTATTGGTTTAACAGAATGCCCAACAGTCCCTGCCAGAAATAAGATGGCAGGACAAAGACTTGGTGAAACCTCGTTCAAATGACTATTTATGACTGTCCTCTCTGGCCTGGTGCCAACACTTTGCGTTCTAAATCAGTTCGGGGGGGAGCCCTACCCGTCAAAGGCAGCTCTGTGTAAAACAAACCTCTCTATACAGAAAGAAACTCTTTCATTCCACTCCAGAAGTCAGAATGTGAAGATGCTGGGGCAGCTTTCTGGCAGGGAAAGTGAAAGGGCAGGAGGAGATCAGAGGGACAGAGGCAACAGGTTTCAACGCTGACCATTTTTGGAGAACAAAAGGATGGCAGACTTTTCACTGCTAACTCACAGAATGGATGCACCATAAAGTACCTGATAAATATCCCAGCAAGCTTCAGCCTGCCTCTGTGTGGACAGGCACAAACTCTGAGCACCTCCCGCTGCAAATGAACACCATGCACCAAGGGCTGCCTTCCCTTTGACCTCCCCGACTGCACCAGCAGAATGGGACCCAGGGTCACAGGAAGTGCCTAATCTCTGCAAGCAAATGTCAATCTTTGGGGCAGAGAAAATGTCTTTGTTCTTCAGAACGACGGTTTAAATTGGGTCGAAATGACCACATAAATTCACTAGCTTGAACTCACAAAGGAAGCACCTGTTTTCGGAATGGCGTGGAAAATTTTTAAACAATCTTACTTTTTATGCCGTCCTCTTGAATGAGTAGCTGTGGATGCGAAGGGCCTCAGGGAGACCTGGCAGGTTTCCCACACAAGGGTAACGGTTTACATTACTGATGCAAATGTGCAGATTTTTAAAACAAACCATCACATAATTTTAATCCACTAAAAATGGAAGCTAATACAACCCTTGGAAGTAGCCACATCTTTCTATCCTCCCTCGCATTCAAATACCCAAGCACATGGCCAGATACATGGACAAGGGGTGGAAGGGTCATTGCTAAACTGCTAAATTCCTGCTCCTCGCAGAACTTTACTATCCTCACAGCAACGGACATTGTTCCTGGATCTGAAAGTTACTGTGTGTTCCTTTGATGAAGGAGAAGAATTATAATAAGAAGGGCACTGGCCATTTTAGAGTTTGTGTGATGTGAAAATATGGAATTGATCACTTGTCCTATGAAACTGATGAAGAAAGAAATATGTAAATCCCACCATCCCTTGTCACCAAGCTCTGTCGCTTCTCAAACAATTAACGATGCTCTTTGCCATAAATAAAAAAGAAATTACAAAGCCAGTTATTTCCATATGATGGAAGTGGTTGCTTTACTAAATGATACTAACAATGTATGATAAAGAGTAGGAACTTTCTATTATTACAGATCTTGCTTTAACATTTTAAATATGACATCAGAGATCCATGGATATCTATACAATTTGTCTGTAATGCAATAAAATTATTTTTTAGACCAATCTGGAAAAGTTCTCTCCCGAAAATTTCAACCAGCATATCCTTAAATTTTTTTGTACCATTTTAAAAACTGTCATAATTTGAATTTAGGGTATATAACAATCTATAAATGCTAAACAAAGAATAAAGTTTAGGTCAACAAAGTTAAATAATTGTATATAATATGTTACTGCTTCAAATCCCAAGACAAAGAAAGGAAATTGCTTCCTTTGGCTGGTAGAATGATTTGTTTGGATCCACGGGGGAAAAATATATTTATTTCCCTCCAAAAAAGCCTGTCCCCCACTCCCGCCAAAAGTTTCTATTTCACAATAGCAAAGGTTGCAAAACATGAAATGTTCTTAAAAATGAAGGATTTTTTCATTCATAAGGATATATAATCCTTTATAAGGATTATCTACCTCATATCTAGTTATATGATATACCCCAAGGAATGAGTAAACCACAGCAACTATAAAGATGTGTTACCTGAAACTGTCCAAATTTAAATTCAATGACATTTAGGGTTATTAAAATCCATTAAGAATTTTAACTTTGATTTCATAAAAGCAAACTGAGTTATCCTCTGCACCAGGAGGAATGTCTTTCCCTAGGTTATCAAAGCCAAGATATCAGCTCATAAAACATCTCTGGCAAATTTTATTTATTCTCTAAACTCGAATAAAGCTCATGTAATGTTTGCCTTGAAAAACAGACCTTTTTCAAAGAATGCTGACATTTGTATTGATTCTGAATGGCTCCTCATCATGTACCCACACGCACACACATTCACATACTCTTAATTTTCACAAGACAAAGAAGCCCCCCTGCCTGCTACCATGCCTTACTTTTTTAAAAACCTAATTTTTTTTAAAGTTGGAAGAAATACAAGAATACTACTCTTTTGATTTATAAGCTAGAGGGGTGGCATGCTGACACATAAGCTCTAGGAAGACAAGATTGTTACGTGTTTTGTTTGCTCCTGTGTGTTGAGTACCTAAAATGTGCCTTTGAATATTATCCCATTGAACCCTCCTCTCAACAACATTCTGCAATGGATACTTTTCTTGCCACATTTTACCAGTATGGAAACTGAGCTTCAAAGGACTCAGTCACCAAGATGACACAGCTTGGTAGTGGGAAAATGAAGCCTTCAGAGCCTACCTGTCCCTCTTCTTCTGGACCATCTGTCACTGTACCCCAGTCATTCAATGACTGTGACACATACCAGAAGTCTTTGGCTGTAAAACTGGAATCTCTGCATAAGGAGTATGTATGTTTTAACTCAACTCAAAAGGTAAACAAGTATATATAAAAAGAAAAATTCAAATGCATCAATTTAATCCAAAGGCACGAGTTAAAATATCTTTTAAATTAAATAGCAATAGGTGATGCCATGTATCCAACCACCCCTGTTTTTATTAGTGTTAGAAGCCAACTCTTCATTACCAATAAATAGCTACAACACTTCTACACCTCTTCCTCATTGTACAGCCCAGACCTGAAATTCCAACTGGGAAGGGTGGAAGCCAAGACGAGGCCAATGAGGAATGGTCCTATTTTCCTAATGCAACCTAGAGCCAAATACAAACAAGGGTGAATTGTTCCTTGATTGGGATATGGTAGCCATGCCAATCACAGCCTCCCACCAACTCCACCTTCTTGAGAGCCTGCCTAGACGAGTCTGGGACTACCCGACATACAAACTGACCCCTTCATTCAGCAACAACTGGGAAGACCAGGGCTATAGAGCAACATGACTCAACACAGGCCAGACTCCACTGAACTGAAATACTGAGAGACCAAGGTAGTCATCTAAAAGAATGATCTTGTAGTACTGAACCAGAGGACTTTATACCAAGTCAAAGCCATTTGACAAGCAGTAAATATGAGAACCTGAGAAGCCAGAGTTCAAGCAAGAAAGCCAGTCTGCAGGCAGAGGCAAGAGAATGGCAAAAGAATGGCAGAGCCTAGCAAGAAAAGCCAAAATTACAGACTACATGGGCCACTGAAAAATGGGAGGGTGGCATCCTTTCCTGATTTTCCTGCTCTCATCCCCTCAGGGGCTTATCGTTGGCTGCCCACAATTTTCTCTCCTGTTACTTCGGTAGTACCATTTTTGCATAGGTTTATTTGAGAACTTCTTTCCATTGCACTATAACCAAATAATCCCACAGACACAGCATTTCCCCTCCCTGTGACTGCCCCACTAGGAAAAAATGACAGGAAAACCTACCTTCCTAAAGTCCTCATGGAAGACAAGGCTCCACAGCACCACTGACAATTTAGAGAGGTCGTAATCATAGACAGATAGCCAACATCCCTGGTACCCAATCCCAAAAGGCAGTCATGGGTCTGAAGAATTTTAAATAAGTATCCCAGGTGTTAATAGTTAAGTGTAAAAGATGATTAACTTTTTGGAAAAATTCTACACCACAGGGAAACAAACAAACACAACCTTTCTACTGCTTTATCCAAGAAGAAAATCTACCAAGCTCTGAGGCTGTTTTAATGCTGCGTCAATAACACCACAGAACAAGGCCAGCCTATCTCATGATAGCCCCAAATTACTCAATAATCTATCATGAATTAAGCTGTATTGATTTCAAATACACATGAGATGCAAATAAATGCCCAGTTAAATGCATAAGGAAGTGCAGCTAGAACAAGGAATAGTCTCGAGATTGCCAGAGGCAGAGGACTAGAGATCCCTTACTTCTAAGCATCTTGCTCAATACTGGAAGAAAAGGAGAAAGAGCAAAGTTCTAAAATGAACCAGTCCCTACCCTCAAAGAATTCCTAGTCTAGTGGAGAAGACAGGCACCCCCCCACACCCCAATAGCTCGAATCCAAGGCAGACAGTGACAGAGGCTAATTGGAAGTCTCAGCAAAGTGGGATAGGACCACAGAGCCAGAAGCAATCAATCACTGTGAGCCAGGCAGCCAACATTTAGCCCACCTCATACAGGGCTGTCATCTTAAAAGTAAATCCACTCTAACACTTATCACGAAACGGCATCCAGGATCTCTGAGTCCTACCAGTCCATACCTTTTATCTGATTATTCAAAATCTCTCCCTTTTCCAAGGATAACAGCATCTGTTTATCATTCTCTGCAAGAGCTCTTAATATGACATACTAACCTTGAATTATCCTTTATCTCTGGAAAGCCTCCTGCCTCTGAAAAGGCAACAAAAATGAAGATAATATCCTCCAAAGAGTTCAAGACCATAAATGAAAATAATCAAACAGTTTGGTTTCTACTCCATTAACTCAGCTGCTGAACTTCACATTCCACTCTACTGTTTGCCCTGCTAAAAACACTTACACGTTAAACTAAAAATCATGTGTCTGTAAAATATTTATGACAGCCTTAGTCAGAGGTTCTCCTGCCCATCAAGAAACACTGGTTAAAATTATATGTACCAAGTACTATCAAACACATAAAAGAGGTACATGCAAAAACTAGTGAAATCCCAGGGTGCTCTGTAGCTTTGTTAATTGCATCGGGCCAATACCAATTTCCTAGTTTTGACAAACACTATTTATAGTCAAACAGGATGTCGCTACTAGGTGATGGGTACACAAGACCTCTCTGTATTCTTTTCTTTGCTTCTGGTGAGTCTGTGATTATTCAGGTCCAAAAGAAAAGTCACTTATCACAAGTGTCGCTAGCCTTGCAGGGCTTGTCCCCATCTAGCAGTTCCTTTTTCCTCCTAGATTCCACTTTGACATTGAGCCTCAATGTCAAAAACTTGCAGATACAATTCTGCAAACATGTTAGCCCTGTCCTGGGAAGGGCAGGCAGAAGGGGGCATTTACAAACGAGAGTTCACCACTCTCCTCATGGGAGTTCAAGAAAGTTCAATTCCTCAGCCTAGTCCCACCATGGACCAATTCCCTACAGAACTCCCCAGTTTGCTCTGCCACTGATATTCCCTCCCTAGCCCCCGACACACAACACAGATGAGGGGCACTGAAACATGACGTTAAGAAAAGCAAAACCCAGCAGAAGGTCTCAGCCACAAAATTCACCTCTGTCTTCCCAAGACTTAACAGGAATGAACCTCAACCAGTTTGCTATAACAGTCTGAACCACTGAGCTCCTACATACTTCAAAACATAAGACGTACTCAAAAAGATTGTCATCCTCACTCTTCTGGAAGATACACAAACCTGCAAAGCCCCCTTGGTGATAGTTCCCTAGCAGTTATGTGTACAGCTCATGGTCCAGCCCCAGAACCAGCTGTGTCAGGTAACATGAACCGAGTTCCATGTCTTCAGAGTCATAACCTTTAAAGAAAATGTAATCAGCCCTAATGTTGATACTTGCAAGCTGTTTCCAAGACAAAAATCCAAGCATCTCTATAATATATTAAACTCGTGAGAACTTTGGTATTGGGTCTATCATGCACTGATTAAAAACAAAGAATCTGATGCTTTAGGGATCAAATCCCCGTAGCATCTACCTGGATTCACAGCCCACCATGTACCACCCAAATAACCTTCAATTGTGAAATGGACATAATAATAGGATCAGGATCTTGCCCCAGGAGACTTTTGTGAGGATTAAATAAGTGGATACATGAGGCGCCCAGGTGGCACAGTCGGCTGAGCATCCAACTCTTGGTTCAGGCTCAAGTTGTGGTCTCAGGGTGGTGGGATCTGACCCACACTCAGGGCAAAGACTGCTTGGGACTCTCATGCTCTCACCCTCTGCCCCTCTCCTGATGACAAGAAAGAAGAAAAAAAGAAAAGAAAAGAAAAGAAAAGAGAAAAGAAAAGAAAAGAAAAGAAAAGAAAAGAAAAGAAAAGAAAAGAAAAGAAAAGAAAAGAAAAGAAAAGAGGGATCCCTGGGTGGCGCAGCGGTTTGGCGCCTGCCTTTGGCCCAGGGCGTGATCCTGGAGACCCGGGATCGAATCCCATATCAGGCTCCCGGTGCATGGAGCCTGCTTCTCCCTCCGCCTGTGTCTCTGCCTCTCTCTCTCTCTCTCTCTGTGACTATCATAAATAAATAAAAATTAAAAAAAAAAAAAAAAAAAAAAGAAAAGAAAAGAAAAGGAAAGGAAAGGAAAGGAAAGGAAAGAAAAGAAAAGAAAAGAAAAAAGAAAGGAAGAAAGAAGGAAGAAAGAAAAAGGAAAGAAAGAAAAAAAAAGAAAAGAGAGGAAAGAAGGAAGGAAGGTCGGTCAAGGTTTCAGACCAAAAAAAACTGTAATAAAATTTTAAAATAAATTTTTTTAAAAAGGTTTCAGACCAGTACCTGCCACATAGCGAGCACCCTAAGGTGCTGTCCATTATTATTAATGCAATAAATTTGTCTACTATTAATATTAGTGCAATAAATTGCCATTTGTTATTATTATCTTTGTTGTTGTTATTATTGCAAGAAACTTTCATTGAGCACTCAGGTCCCAAACTCTACAAATCCAAGGTAAAAGATGGCACCGCTATTATTCTGGAAGAATCCATAAATTATCAAATATGGGGATAGGAAAAGGAGCAGACCAAGTTGGCTTCCCCAGCCCAAAGAACCACTTCTTCAGCCTCTAGCCTGAATGTTTCATGTAGAACCTATGAGTCACAGGTGGTAAAGCCCTAAGATTGAGAAATCTAAAAACCCGGACAAAACCCCAACAGAACAAACCTGTGAAAGTCCTACCCCTCCCTCCCTCGCTCACCTTTCACCTTAAAGCTCAATGAATTCCTAAAACAGGGCACTGTCTCTCACAAAGCCCAAAGCCCAAAGCCCAAGTGGTCAGGCAAGTTTTTCAAGTTCCGCAGATAATTCTATTAAGACACCAGCTTCCCCAATAACACGGAAACTCCTGGCCACACCATTATCTCCCCTGCTTGTCTCTCTCCTGCAGCACATTCATGCTCACTCACCATCACCACCGACGTCCCTGGGATCAAGAGAGAGATTCCAGTAAAGAAACGCCTTACAGGGATGCAGAATTTCGACCCATACAGACGGGGCTTGCACAAACAACTCTGAAAAGCCGGGATCCTTGTGGTTTCTGAAATATTGCCAATCACATAAAGGAAGCCTGATGCATGATTTTTCAAGCCGGTTTTATAAAAATGATTCCAAATCCCTAAGCATGTGAAAGCCAAAATTGTAAATATTGTTAAAATCCCTGGAGTTGTTTAATATTATTTATTATGATTCCTCTTGGCACCCTGAAAGTGCTCACAGAGCACTTTATTAATTTATACACCGTCAATAGGGTTCACAGATGGTGGGATGGCTACATGGAGATGTCAGAGCGCCTTGGCCAAAATCCCAACAACTTGTGAATAAATGTAGCTCTAAAGGACCCGGAGTGTTACCCAGCCCCAAAGCCCTCTTGCTACCACTGGTGCTGAGGCAGGACCGAATGGATACCCTGGGTAAAACCCAAAGTCAATGGCTCAAGCCACCAGGAGCAGGTGCCAATTCCAAGGTCAGGGTTTTCAATACCCTCCTTTTCAAAATAGTCAGTTGCACTCAAATTAATCCTTTCAAGGGTTTTCAAGGACTCCATGAATCACTGACCTGGCTAAAGTGAACAGAGAAATAATTAAGAGCTCTTCTGAAATTAGCACGTTTGCATTTTAAAAGATTCCCTGCCATTTCGATGTGCTTCCATCTCAGAGAAGGTAAATCCTAACTTCAGGCACCGCCATCAGTGCTCCTAAAGACCTGGCATTTATTCCAGATCATTCCATAGCATTCAGGATATTTCTGAAACATACAGTTACACTGTTTATTATGTGTCTGTCTTGCATTCTTTTATTTGTATTTTACTTATTTTTATATTGTGGCCAAAACCTTACAGCAATCTTTATTACAGTCAGAAACTAAAAGAGAAAAAAAAAAAAATCAGTTTGTCTGATTTAGGCCATCAAATGTCCATCCTGATATCGAGAGGACAAACCAAGACAGTAAAAGAAGGGAGCTGCTCAGACCCTTGAATTATCTTCTCTTCTAAATAAAAGTTCATAAATAAATAAAAAATTAAAAAAAAAAATTTATAAAAGGGGATCCCTGGGTGGCGCAGCGGTTTGGCGCCTGCCTTTGGCCCAGGGCGCGATCCTGGAGACCCGGGATCGAATCCCACATCAGGCTCCCGGTGCATGGAGCCTGCTTCTCCCTCCGCCTGTGTCTCTGCCTCTCTCTCTCTCTCTGTGACTATCATAAATAAATAAAAAATTAAAAAAAAAATTTATAAAATAAAAGTTCAAATGAGGGACTCTCTTTACTGAGTCAGCTAAAAGCATTCAAAATTACAAAGAGCCAAAACTCTGTTTTGAAACACTCTTCCTGTTTAGAGTGAATAAATTCCCCATATGCACAGGAATTAGATTTTAATGAAAGTCTCCCCTATGATGTTATTGCTCAAGAGCCCTGCACTTGAAGAGCTTAAGCCTTTCTAGGACTTAGAAATTATGACACAGTAATCAGCCCGATGGGGACCAAATTCCTGTTCTTAATATATAATTCGCTTGATAGTACATCTTAGAATCCTTTCTTCGCTCAGTTTCATTTTGCGGACTCGAACGGGTTCGTGTCACTGTTTCTCTGTTTTATGCGAGGAGTGTGGTTCCCAGACCTGCTACAGCTTCACCTGGGAGCTTGTTAAAAATGCAAATTCCCCAGCCCTAATGAAGACCTACTGAGCCAGAAACCCTAGGGGCAGGCGTTCTTCCGTTTAACAAGGCTTCCAGCTGGTTCCAGTGTGTGCTGCAGAGTGAGCACTACACTCTAGGCCATAGAAACCCCATCATCTGTGTCTCTCAAATGTCCCCTGGGCTTCACCAGGCTGGTAGTCCTAAGGATATGTCAAACACACTGCTCCCCACCCCACCCCACCTGTGTCCATGACCCTCCCATCCCACCCCACGCTCCTTTCTTTAGATCTCTCCGGAAATCTCAGAAGCGGGTTGTCCCAGTGACTGCTCCCAAGTCTCTAGGTGGACGGAGGGTCCACAGTCCTGGGTCACCCTGTACGGACTCGGCTCCTCATATGCCAAGCACATTAGCCCTTCACCCATGAGCCCCACCCCTCCCAAACCCCACTCCCCTTGGAATCCCTGCTCTCCTGCTCCCTCCTGCCATGGCAGCCCCGCCCTGCTCCCCACCTCTCAAGGAAGCCTGGCTGCTGTCTTGGGGCTGGAGGAACATCCCTCACCCGCTAAGCCTCTGTCTTTCGTGGGCAAGTCCAGCCAACTTCCTCTGAGGAAAAGCTCTAAGCCTGATCCCAGAAGCCATGAGGGCCAGGTAGGGGGTGGGGGGAGGGAGGGGAGTGCAGTTAGGAAGATGTTGATTTATTTATTTTTTAGGCAGGATTTACAAAGGCTGGTGATTCCTAGGAGAGAACCGGAGATCCAAGTTTTCTCCAACAGTCTGAGAAATGAAAGAAGCATCCTGGCCTGGGATTTCACTGAAGCAGAGTCATTATGGTCCATAGAAGGCAGCACTGAAGGTGTATGACTGTGTGTGTGTGTGTGTGTGTGTGTGTGTGTGTGTGTGTAATGACAGATAAGTTAGAGCGAGTTCTCCATGCTACTGGCAGGCACATAAAATAAACTCAATAAACTAAAATAAGGTAGGCAAAGCACTAAGGACAATCTCATTGCCAGGAGATGGGACAAAGATCCCCTGAAAAACTTCATGGACAGAAACGAAAACCAGGTAAGTGGTGCTAAAAGCAAATGTGCTCCTGCCATGTGGAGTAAGGCTGTCCTGCAGCCTGAAGGTATCTGGAACCTCTCCTGCCCCCACAATACAATATGCTGACCCCTGATCATAACCCAACCTCCACAATCTCCAATGTCCTCGAGAGGGAAAGAGCACGCCGCCAAAAAATGCAACTCTTAAAATTATTCAAGAGCTAGGAGGAGAGGAACCTCAGGGTTGGGTTTAAAGCAGCCAACAGGGCAGCCCGGGTGGCTCAGCGATTTAGCGCCGCCTTGAGCTCAGGGCCTGATCCTGGAGACCTGGGAATCGAGTCCCGCGTCGGGTTCCCCGCATTCAGCCTGCTTCTCCCTCTGCCTGTGTCTCTGCCTCTCTGTGTGTGTGTGTGTCTCTCTCATGAATAAATAAATAAAATCTTAAAAATAAATAAAGCAGCCAACAAACGTGAAAAACTAGAGACTTTAAATAGAGTGGATGGCTGAGATTTCACTGTCCGGATATACAGCAAAGGTTGGCAAACTTTCAGTAAGAAGCCAGGGAGGAAGTATTTCCAGCCTTAGCATCCATTCAATCCATCAACTCTGCATTTTGCTTTTTGGGTTTTTTTGGTTTTTTGTTTTTAAGATTTTTTTTTTAATTTTTTTTTATTTATTTATGATAGTCACAGAGAGAGAGAGAGAGGCAGAGACACAGGCGGAGGGAGAAGCAGGCTCCATGCACCGGGAGCCTGATGTGGGATTCGATCCCGGGTCTCCAGGATCGCGCCCTGGGCCAAAGGCAGGCGCCAAACCGCTGCGCCACCCAGGGATCCCTGTTTTTAAGATTTTATTTATCAATTAGAGACAGAGAGAGAGAGAGAGAGGCAGAGGGAGAAGCAGGCTCCATGCAGGGAGCCCGAACACGGGACTCGATCCCAAGACTCCAGGATCACACCCCGGGCCAAAGGCAGGCGCCAAACCACTGAGCCACCCAGGGATCCCCTACTCTGCCATTTTGAAGTGTGAAAGCAGCCACTAGAATAAAGGAATGGGGGTGGCCCTCTTCCAATGAACTTTATTTAGGAAAACAGGTGACAGGACAGCCCGTGGCCTGTGTTTGCCAGCTCCTAACAGGTACGTGTGAGGCATAGGATGGGGCAACGGGAGAAAGTGTATCGCCTCCACTCTTTTCAAGAAACAAGATGATGATCAGTAAACTAATGTTCCCTTCCCAGGTACTTTTGTGTCTAGATGGGAACATCCACCTCACACATCAATTTGGCTCTTTCTCACACATCATGTCGTGGGCTATATTCTCCCCCCAAATCCAAGCCCCCATCTCTGTGCCCATGAGAAAGGGATATTATAAAGATGAATTATCATCCTGCTTCTTAAAAAATAAAATAAAAAAAGCAAGGGGCACCTGGGTGGCTCAGTGGTTGAGCATCTGAATTCAGCTCAAGTTGGGATCCCAGGGTCCTGGGATCAAGTCCCTCCCATCAGGATCCCTGCGGGGAGGGCTTCTCCCTCTGCCTAGGTCTCTCTGCCTCTCTCTGTGTGTCTCTCATGAATAAATAAAATCTTAAAAAAAAAAAAAAAGCAAATGAAATGTACTATCCAGAGCTGGCCAATCCCCTCCCATCTAACATGTGTGTTTATACTTGACACCAGGTCTGGACCTCGGTTTTGGGGGAAAGGTGCAGGCGAAGAACATGCAAACAGACAAACCAAGCACCGTCTCCCTCCATAGGGTTTCTGCCTCCAAATGAGATGGCCCTTCAATCTCCAATTCATGAGCGTGACTCAGCTGGCCCCCCTGCAACACCAGCTGGGGTTACGTCACCTGCATCTGGAAATCCACAGAACGACCCTGGTGGAGCAGTGCTTGGGGAGCACTTTTCCAAGTTCATGGGGACTGCACACATGACACTGGGCAGATGGCAAAGGCCTACAAGAGTTATGATTTGGCTCAGCCCTGCACTTCATCCCCCCATATGGGTCTCTCTGGAGCCAGAGTCCCTGGAGCCCATGGATTTGGCCACTCTGAAAGCACAAGACAGAAAATTCCAGAGCTGCAGAGAAAGACCTCTGAGAAGCCTCAGAAATGGTCAGAATTCATTTTCTTTGTAACATGAGGACACAGGCTCCAAGAGTCCCAAAGTAAAGGTTCCCTTCCTCCTACGGATTTCCTCAATAGCCAGGGGAGTCATCGAGTACCCATAAGAAAAGCATTAGTCTACGGCATATTGTACACATGTCCTGCTCACATGGTTTCCATCAGACTTAAAAGAGAAACTGTCCTTTTTCTTCTCAAATCTAACAGGGAACAATCCCAAAGGACATGAAAAGCTCTCAGAATGAATCAACCACAGACGGGAAACGCGTCCTCACGGGGCCAGGTTGCGGATGGAGGTGGGGGGAACCGGTTCTTCCCATGTGTCCGGGGTGCAATCAATAAAAGCATCCCAGGTCAGCCGAGGACCCTCTAGCGCCTCCTCCTTGTCCCGCATCCAACCTGATGACTTCCAGAACTAGGAAGTAAAAAAGTCTCTCTGCATCGGGAAGGGATACCAACCAGAACAATATGAGCCCCTGAAGGACAGGTGTCTGCGCGGCTGGACCTGGACCACAGGAAAGAGAAAATCTCTCTTCTCTTGCCACCAGTGCAGATGGATGGGATCCGGGATCATTTCCTCAGCAGGCAAAAACCCAGGGAAGAGGAACTGAGAAAGGTCATGTCCAAACAAATCTATCAACCAAACTAGGATAGTCCCAGAATATGCGGGCGGACCCACACCACCCACAAGAGGAGGAGAAAGCAATCACCAGTTGCAAATAGCCAATAACCCTGAGGAGCTCGCTGCAAACGGTCCCTGAGAAAGCCTGTGTGGTCAGGTGGTCAGGAAGCCACTAGAAAAGGTGCACCCCTGAGAGATGGGGAATGTTCTCTGTGATTCTTCCAAAAATGAGTGTCTCCTTCCACCTGTAAAACTAAAACGAAAGCCACAAAACCACTCAGTATAAAATAAATGGTTGGAGAGGGAATTTCAGAGGGCCTGCTTACCCTCCAGGCTCCAGAGAGAGAGAGAATCCTTATAGAATTCTATAGAAGATGCATTTATAAAATGCTTAACACAGGCTGGGAATTTTCAGTAGTGAGGTCATGTTTTTGATAATATTATCTTACTAACAACGCCAAGAATAACATTCATGACTGTCGCTGAAGCCTGCATTCTTCCTTCCAGAGATGAAAACTGAGCTCTAACCAAAGCAAATCCACTGAGTTAGTTAACAAACCACTTTCTAGAAACCATGGCTATCCAAAATACTCTCTTCAAGTCAGTACGTCCACATGGAAACACTTGAAGCACATGCTCCTTCTTTCCCTCCCATTTCTAATCCCGGGATCAGGGAGGCGGGTGATCCCTTAGTGAGGCTGGCAGCCAGCGTCTCCAGTGAGACTAAAGTCAACACTCGGCCTTCTCCCGGCTGCTTTTCTCAGATACCCAGATTTTTCTCTCCCCTTCCTCCACATGGTGAGAAGATAGGCTCATAAGGCCTCTTCTGGCTTTAACTAACTCCACTTCACTGGCTAGAGAAGAGAATTTGGTTGTTGTTGTTTTTTTTTTTTTTAATATTTTATTTATTTATTCACGATAGAGAGAGAGAGAGAGGCAGAGATACAGGCAGAGGGAGAAGCAGGCTCCATGCCAGGAGCCTGACGCGGGACTTGATCCCGGGACTCCAGGATCGCGCCCTAGGACAAAGGCAGGCGCCAAACTGCTGAGCCACCCAGGGATCCCCCGTTGTTGTTTTTTTTTTTAAGATTTCTTTTTTCTTTCCTTTTCTTTTTCTTTCTTTCTTTCCTTCCTTCCTTCTTTCTTTCTTTCCTTCCTTCCTTCTTTCTTTCTTTCTGTAATCTCTGCACCCAGTGTGGGGCTTGAACTCACAACCCTGAGATCAAGAGTTGCATGCGCCACTGACTGAGCCAGCCAGGCGCCCCGAGAATTTCAGGATTTATTTAGAATAGTTTAGAAGAAAACTGGTCTGTTTGGGGCCATGACCCAGAAGAATGCCTTCTTTACATGATTTCTTCCACCCTTCTCTTCCATGACTGTTTCTCGGCCACCACCCAGCTCAAGCTCATCTCTAACCTGGCCGTGGAAACCAGCTCCTAACAGGCTTCCCAGTCACCTTGACCGCCACCAACCAACTAGCCTTCCTGATGCTACCCTAAGGTTTCTCTATTAGATCATGGATCTCATTCTACCAGAGACTGACAGGCTCTCATCAGACCCTCCTGACAGACTTCCCGATGGTCATCCATCTTCTGCTAATAAAATTCAAGCTCCTTGGCACTTCTTTAAAACTCTCTGCAACATGACCCCAACTACACTTTCCTTTTCCCTCCCACCCAGGCCCTCACAAGCCCTACCCACCAGCCCCCCTCACCGAGGACAGCTCCTCTTCTGCTATGGAGCCCCTCCTTTTAACACTCCACCATTTCCCATGTGCTGCTCACCCACCCCTGCTCGCCTTCCCTACCCCCGTGGGGTCCTGCCCCGGCCCAGTTCTCGCTAAAAGTCCACTTAGGCTGCAGGATGTGTCTCGAGTGCTGTACACCCTGCAAGGTGATCTTCACTGCCTGGACAAAAGTAAACTCCCTGCTCAGGGCTTTCACCTCACTTTTGCTTATAGTTTGACGCAGATTAAAGGTTTGTATGATATAAGTATCCCCAGCAAATTATAAGCTCCCTGAAGACAGGAGTCATCCCCAAGAGCTCCAGTACCCAACTCCATTGCTTCACACGCAGTAAACAACAAACAGATACACACCAGAATTAGAAATCAAGACATTTGATTAAGACACTGCAAAATAGGCACTTGGGTGGCTCAGCTGGTTAAGTGTCTGCCTTCAGCTCAGGTCCTGATCCCACTGTCCTGGGATCAAGCCCCACATTGGGCTCCCTGCTTAGCGGAGAGTCTGCTTCTCCCTCTTCCTGCAGCTTGGTCTACTTGTGCTTGCTCGCTCTCACTCTCTGAAATAAATTAAATAAAAATAAAACACTGGGAAAGAGTAGAGAGTCCAATTGACCCTCGTCTTCACCTTGGAAGCAGATCAGACCCAAATGAAAAGAGCTGCTCGGCGCACAGTAAGGACCTTCATAACTATCAACCTGCCCCTGAAATTCAACAGAGCTGTTCTCTTTCAGTCTGCAACCCAGGCCCCCGAACCAAGGAGTACTAACCTGTTGGTTTGCAAGACCTGATACCTCCCAGAGAGCCAAGATAAACCTGGGGATTCACTTAGCACAAATGCCTCACACCCATTACTAATTAGAGAGTTAAATCTTACCAACCAACTTCACAGCCAAAGGGCCTCACGGCTGAAAATGCAGAGATCTGGCGTGACTGCAGCTTGGGGGACTTTTTGAGGGCACCTTGTAGTGGCCTCTAAAGTGAATCAAATTTATATTTAACACAAGCCAAGCAAAGATCCTGGTCTGATGCGGAATCACCCCAAGTCACGGGAATGAAACACCTGGTGGCCACCAAGGATTCTGCGAGGAGAAAGCTCTCGCCATCAAGCAGAGAACAGACGCATACATTCCAGAACACCCACAGGCTGGTTCACACCTATGGTCCCTGCGGATGCCGCCAACACTCAAGGCCACATTCTATCTAAGGAGTCAGGGACAGGGCGTGGGGGGGGGCACATTCAGGGTGGTTTACAATAGGATGCCTGGGTACAGTCTCACTGAAAAAAAGACAGGATAGAGCCCAGAGCTGGAGGATCGGAGGGGCACTCCGTGTGGCTCCCTGGAGAAGAGTGCTCCAGGTGGAGGGCAGCCAGGACGAAGGTTCTGGGGCAGGCGTTTAGCCCGTACGTCTGAGCAACAGCAGAGGACAGTAAGTAAGGGGAAGAGGAGTAGAAGGACAGCGCCTGTGCACCTGGAAACCACTGTGAGTGCCTTGGTCTTTATGCTGGGCGACTGAGAAGCACAGGAAAGTTGACCTAAAAGGTGTCCTCTGGCTACTGGCTTCAGACAGAAGGGGAGAGGGCAAGACAAAAGCAGAGGGACCGATGGGGTGCCTGGGTGGCTCAGTTGGTTAAGCATCGGCCTTGGGCTCAGGTCGTGATCTCAGGGTCCTGGGGTCAAGCCCCACGTCGGGCTCCTCGTTTAGTGGGGAGTCTGCTTCTCCCTCTGCCCAACCCCCTGCTTGTGCTCGCACTCTCTCTCTCTCTCTCTCTCTCTCAATTAATTACTTAATTTAAAAAAGCAGAGAGACCAATGCAGAGGTCAGCACGGTAGTCCAGGGGAGAAGGCTCTGGGGCTTCCAAACACACACAGAACAGCAGCCACCCTGAGTTAGGTCTATGCATCAGCTCCCAAACCGGACATCAGGATGCCCCCGGGTGTCCACCCTGCCCACCCGAGCAGCTCTAGACAGAAGCAAGGCAGCAGGGCCCAGCGAGGGAGAGCACAGGACTCCCGATGTAAGGGGAGCCCCCTGCAGCTCTCAGGACAGCGGCCCAGAAGCTATGACCAGAGAGCTGAGCAGCAAGCTTAGCCCAGCTTTAAACAAGTCACAGAGGTCACCCCAGATGAAAAGGAAACTGAGAAACAAACCTCTCCCGGGAGCCCTGCTGGAAATAGGGAGGACAACACACCTCCAGAGAAGAAAGGCGGCCTGTGCACCCCAGCGGCTCAGGCCTCTGCCCCGGACTCGATCTCAGAGACGGCCTTCCAGAGCTGGCTGGTAGCGAGGCCTCACGGAGCTGCCCTTTCTCTAACTGCATCCGATGGGAAGAAAGGAAAGTGAAGGTTCCACACTCAGGTGGGCTTTGAAGCCCAGCTCTGGCCCAGGCCCCCCAGCTGCCCACGGAGTAGTCTATCCTGGTAAACGCGGGCTGACGGTTCGAGAGAACCACTCTCTGCACCCTTCTTTTCCCAGACAGGGCCAGGCACGACCCCGCTGACCAGGGCCCCACCGCATCCTGGGCAGGAGCTTCCACTTTGCAGCCAGCTCGGCCCCACCACCCACGAGGCCCTGGGCACCTAACAGATTGCCTCTAGCCGCCTCCTCCCTCTGCACAGTGACAATTAAATTAGACCATGCAAGAAAACACCCGGTCCACGGATGCCTCTCAACCGTGGGGAGTCTTTCTTGGGGTTGTTACTGTTAATTTGTTTAACCTGTCTGTGAATGCATGCGAGTTTTTCTTTTTAAAGCAAAGTAGGTGTCACCTGGGTGGCAGCGGTTGACTGTCTACCTTTGGCTCAGGTTGTGATCCCAGGGTCCTGGAATCAAGTCCTGCAGCGGGCTCCCCACAGGGAGCCTGCTTCCCCCTCTGCCTATGTCTCTGCCTCTCTCTGTTTTTTGTTTTTTGTTTTTGTTTTTGTTTTTCCAGAAACTTGTCATTTTTATTTGGGTAATGAAAGGTCTCCAAATTACATTGAAAAATAAGTCCTAATTATTATCACTTCTATAAAAAAAAATGTAGCACATTTTTCACAAATGAGATATGTAAAAGAGAAGAAAATACACATGATTTTATAGTATCTTAAACTGTTTTATTCCCTACCAGAGACATTTTGTCTTTCGTTTTCTTTCAGTTTTCTACAATTTCCAAGTTGCACCTGTATTTAATACTGCTTTAATCTGCTAAAGACATTAACTGATTGTTTTCCAAAATCTAAGGATTATATAGTTTTAGTATAAATATATATCACATATTTTCTTAAAATTTTGACACAACCAAATAAGCATGTCTTGCTTTAAGTCCATGCTCCTTCCACTGTTTATAAAATCTGATTTAATGATCAAAAATTCTTGGTTGTCATTCTTCAGTTACAACAGTCTTCCTTCTGAACTGCCACTCGCTTCTTTTTAAATAATAACAAGCAATAGAAAAACCAAAGACATTATCTTAATCGTAGTTCTTCCTTTTGACACTATAAAATAATATGATTTTTTTTTGATAAAACAAATACATCCAAAACTCAATACATTCAAATGAGCTGTGTCTCCTTTACGGTGGTCACTGTGGAAGGCCATAGTTCATTATCCTAACTATGCTACCACTCTCATGAATAACTAAGTAAAATCTTTAAATCTACAGGATAAAGCTTCCAAGCTTTGCTGTAAGATGCTTCACAAACTGGCAACAACCCACCCTTCCAGCCTGCTGTGGCTGTTCTCCACGCTGTGGCCACCAGAGGCTCCCTGTCTATCCCCATGAACACACCAAGTGTCTTCCCACTTCTGCTTAAGACCTCTTGAGACCTTAGAAATCGCTTTCCTCCCATGCATACACTGGCTTCCTAAAGAAATCTCACTCATTCTTCAAAACTTGAATCAACCACCATCATTGCCACAATCAAACACACATCAAGGCCTCACAGGGAGACCAGCCCTGGCCCAGCATCATGCCAACCAGTACTGCCCTGTGACGGGGTGAGCTCCTCAAGGACACAGACAGGGTCTGACTCTTTACCTGTCACCGCTGCCTAACAGTCATTTCGTAAACACTGATTGCTGTGCGGACAGTGCTGTTTTAAAGATGCAAAGTGTAATTCAGGGCAGCCTCCTTCACCTTCCCTGTTACATATTTTCAGAGTATCCAAGTCTTCTCCATTACAGAAATCAGCCCTGGGTGATTAGTATCTATGTAATCATTTAATTAATGCCTATCTTCCCCATGAGACTGAGAGGCCTCTGCAGCCAGGGGACATGCCGGGTGTTCACTGCTGGGGCCTAGAGACCCAGCCCTGCATCTGGCTCAAGGCATTAGGAACACCCAGATGGTGACAAATCAATCTTTTACGTGTGAGAGAGATCCGCTGACATCCTAGAAAGTTACCCAGGGACCTTGCAGACATTATACTGAGTGAGAGAAGCCAGTTGCAAAAGATCACATGTTTCATAATCATATTAGTATGACATGTCCAGAACGAGAAAAATCCAGAGACAGAAAGTAGATCAGTGGCGTGGGGGGAGAAAGAGGAGGGAACTGGGGGGGGGGGGGTGAATGCTGATGGCACAGGTTTTTGGGGGGTGATAGAAATGTTTTGAAACTGACTGCGGTAATAAATGCGCAGTCCTGCAAATATGCTAAAAATCCTTAGATAGTACACTTTAAGCAGTAAATGGCACAATAAGTGAGTTATATCTCCATAAAGCTGTTCAGAACAGTTTTAGAAGTTCTGCCGTTACAGATATCCAAAAACAAAGTCTGGTTGGGGTGTGCAGCCGGCTCAGTCAGTGGAACGTGTAACTCTTGATCTTGGGGTCCTGAGTCCAAGCCCACACTGGGTGAAGAGATTACTAAAAGATAATAAAAATTAAAAATTAGAAAAAAATGAAGTCTGCTCAAAGGACAGCGAATGATATTAGGAGAAACCATGAAAATCTTCAGAAGACATATAATGTTCTTTTTTTGTGAACAGAGGCAGATTTTATTTTATTTAGTATCCAATAACTAGAGTTTAAAAGAATGCTTGAGGGGCACGTGGGTGGCTCAGTTGGTTAAACATCTAACTCTTGATTTTGGCTCAGGTCATGATCTGAGGGTCGTGAGATCAAGCCCCTCGTTGGGCTCGGGGCTCAGCACAGAGTCTGCTTGAGCTTCTCTCTCTCCCTCTCCTTTTGCCCCTCCCCCACCGATATAAATAAATAAATCTTTTTTAAAAAATGACTGAAAGCATCAAGTCTGTGCTTCTTACTTTTCAAGTACTGGAGGTGCCTGGGTTTGGGGATTTGTCAGAGATCTCACAGCTTGGCAGCTTAACATCCAAACTCAGTCCCGGCAGCATGATTCACAGCAGCCAAAAGGCGGAGGCAACCCAGGTGTCCACGGATGGATGAACAGATAAACAAAATGGGATTCACACAGACAATGGACTATTACTCAGCCTTAAAAAGGAAGATGATTCTGACACCTGTTACAACATGGATGAACCTTGAGGACATTATGCTCAGTGAAGTAAGCCAGACACAAAAGGACAAATACTATGTGATTCCACTTATGTGAGGGATGCAGAGTCGTCCAAGGCCACAGACACAGAAAGTAGTAGGTGGTGGCCAGGTGTGGGGGAAGGAGAGAATGAGGATTGCTGCTTTAGGTGTTTGTTGTTTCTGCTTTGCAAGATGAAGCTCTGCAGACTGGTTGCATAAGGTAAACTGTTTCTCCTGAACTGTACCCTTAGAAAGGGTTGCGATGATGATGGATTTTATGTTTTGTGTATTTTACAATTTAAAAACAGGAGATTCGACCTCAAGCCCCCTATAATTCCTGCCCCGGCCACACCCTCCAGCATGACTCCCCAGACGCCCAGGTGAGGAATGCCGGCTCTGCTCAGTCAGACTTCACTAATGGAGAAATCAGAGGGACTTAGGCCACTGCTTCCAAGGCATTTCAAGAATTTTAACAAATCTCAGTATGCAGATCAATAAAATAGAGGCCACTTCAGAAGTCTGGGTCTCCCCAGAGCAAAGCCCTGCGAGGAGGTAACTGGATGGCTGCAAAAGATAGCTGGCGATGGGTGCTAAGCAGGGCAGATAGCCTTCTCCAGGACAGAGCTCCCCACACCGAACCGAGCATAGGAATCAATCTTGGGGTCCATTTCTTGGGAAAAAATGGGGATTCTGGTTCACCTGCATGAAGCCTAGGATTTTGCCTTTCTAACAAGTGCTCAGATGATACAGGTGTCATGCTGGTCCCAGGAACCCCTTTTGGACACATCAGATAGCCAGAGATGAAAGGCCATCCTACCCTCCGATCCCCACATGAGAAGCTACCCTCAGCAGCTTGGGGCTCCACAGACTCATTCTATTTTCAGGACCCTAAGCACATGACCATAAGCCAATAAAGCTCAGCTTATTTTGGCCTGAGTTGGAAAAGAAACACATTCTAAATTTTCTGATTTATGAAAATGTTAAGTTTGATGTATGTTAAAACTGGGTCAGTAGGTTGCCTGCCTGATTGTGGGCAGGTGGGGAAAAAACCAACTGTGGTCCATTCTTTAAAAGGAATATTAAATCAGACTTAAAACACAGAAGTTGGTGGAATTTGGCTGAACATCTGCTTCACAAATTCGACTCTCAGTAAAGCCATAGTGGCAAGAGCCACAACGTGGACAGAGCCCAAACATTCTGCTTGACATGGAATCATAGACAACACTGGTTTCCACGAAGGTTTGGTTTCATGCCAGTTCCTAGTGAAAATTAACAAGTTAAAAAAAAAAATCACCCCAACAGTAATGATAAGAAGTTTGTGAGGGGCTAGAGCCCACAATCAATGGGACAGATGATAGAGAGGGAAAGACAAACAACCAGGAATGAAAATGACAGATTATGTTTTTAGGGTTAGAGGTCACCAACGAAAATTAAAACTATTCTTGTAGGGAAAAAACAAAACTTTTTAAAAAGAGAAAGAATCGGCTCCTTGCCATCAAAAACGATCCCAAAATACTCTATAGAAACTAAGCGTGGCTGCTTTGCAACTTTGCACCAAATGAGCTTCTAACGTTCACTGCAGCTGCTAATCCCCATTCCTCTATCTGTGTCAACTAATTAGTCCTTCATTTTATTGCCACGATGATTAGCAAGTCCCCAAAATAGGAGAGGGTGGTTTACCTATTACTCACAATATCTATCCTGTGATTCTCTCAGGGTTCAAAGCACTCACCTTCCAGGAGTCTTTGCTTGTTGCAATGTCAATTTAATTTTTTTTAAATGCCTTTATGCTAATAGACAAGAATAAACAATTCAAATGGAAAGCTCAAGATGTTAAAGGAGAGAGATCATGGTGCTGGATACCAGCCGCTATGCAGGAAGATGAGAATTTTCCTACTCTGCCTAGTGAGACATGACGATCCAACCTTTTTTGTGTAAACTGGTAACATATAAAGACTCTTAAAAATATTTAGACTCTTTGATCTGGTAATTCCTCTTCTGCAGATCTATCCTAAGGAAATGATCTAAAATTTAGAAAAGGTGCCATATGGAATAAAAACAACCACAGAGGTATTTTGTAAAAATACAGTCAGAATTACAGATAAGCTCTGAGGATTTTGTTCTGTGTTGCTATAGCTAAATGGGAGCTACATTTCCCAGAATCTTCTCTCTCAGAGGGTCCTGGCTTAGGGCCAGCCATGAGGGGAGTGTGCCCAGGATCTGAAACCACAAGTGGAGAAGCAAATAGGGTCAGGGTGGTGAGCTCCATATGGGGCTACAGGAGGGCCAAGGCCCTTCCCGCTCCTGAGGTCAGTGTGCACTGAGTTCCAAGGGCAAGGCCATGGGGTCTTCTGCAGGTCACCCCAAGTCACTGAGGTGGAGGCTGGGAAGAGGCAGACTGAGCTTCAGCACGCCATGGCTCTTCTGGCTCCAACTTCATCTCTTCTTTCTGACTACATGACCAGCCAGAGGCAGAGACAACAGCCTTCCACAGACTTCTAGCCCTAACAAGTGCACAGGGGTCAAATTTTCTTGGTAAATCCCTCTTCCACATCCCTCACTGTGACGGTAAATCTTACAACATCAACATGACCAGCCCAAAGGATGCCTAGAGAGTTGGTAAAACATTATTTCTGGGTGTGTCTGAGGGTGCTCCTGGAAAAGATTAGCATTTGAATCAGTAGACTTGAGTTAAGGAGATTGCCCTCACTAAAATACAGGGGCATCATCTACTCTACTGACTCCTTGAATAGAACAAAGAGGTGGAGGAAGGGCAAAGTCCCTCTCTTTGAGCTGGAACATCCATCTCCTCCTGCCGTCAGACACAGGCGCTCCAGGTTCTCAGCCTTCACACTCAGACTAAATTATCTTGATATCTTGGCTATCTTGATTCTTCAGCTTGCAGATAGCAGCCAGATAATGGGACTTCTTGGCTTCCATAATTGCATGATTATGGATATATATGGATATATATATCCTACTGACTCTGTGTCTCTGGAGAATCCTGGCTAATACACTCAATCAAACTCTGTGTGTGATACAAAATGCATGCAAATGAGAGCTAAGTAAACCCCAGTACAGTCCTCCATGGAATGTTAAACACTTGTTAAAACAAACATTTACAAAGTATTTAAGGACCACTTTTCCCATTAGATGGGAGGAAATATCAAGCTAAAATTTAAATTTATTATTCATACTCTACAGAATAAACAAAACCAAAGAGAAAAAAAGACTACATTAAAGTACACCCAAAAGGTAAACAGTAGTTCCATCTAGGCTGAACTAGGAAATAGCTTTTGTTTCTTTCTTCTAGTATTTTCTAATTTTAATTTTTTCTCTTTTTTTAAAGATTTTATTTATTTATCTAAGGGAGCAAGAGAGCACAAGTGGAGGGGAGGGACAGGAGAGGGAAACAGCTAGACATCCACATGTAACAAGAAGAAGAGTCTAGACATAGATCTTACCCAAAAATTAACCAAAAATGGATCACAGAGCTAAATGTACAAGGCAAAACTATATGAAAACTTAAAAAAAAAAACTATAAAAGATCACATAGAAGAAAATCTCAAGGAGCCTGGGTTCAGCAATGACTTTTTAGATACAACAGAAGCATGATCCACGAAGGAAGTAACTGATAAGCCAGACTTCCTTAAAATTAAAACCTTCTGTTCTGTGAAAATCTCAAGAGAAGGAGAAGACCAGTCACAAACTGGGAGAAAATATTTGAGAAAGACACATCTGGGAAAGGACTCTCATCCAAAATATGCAAAGAACTAACTCAACAATAAGAAAAATAAACAACCCAATTTTTAAAAAGGGGCCAAAGACCTTACTAGATACCTCACCAGGTGGGAAATAAACAAATGAAGAGATGTTGCACATCATATGTCAACAGAGAAATGCAAGTTAAAATAACAATGAGACAGCACTTCTATTTGAAAGGCCAAAATCCAGAACACTGACAATACCAAATGCTGACAAGGATGTGGAGCAACAGGAACTCTCCTTCCCTGGCAGAAGGAATGCAAAATGGTAGAGCCACTTTGGAAAACAGTTTGTCAGTTTCTTATTAAACCAAACACATTCTTGGAGCACCTGGATGGTTCAGTGGCTAAGCATCTGCCTTTGGCTCAGGTCATGATCCCAAGGTCCTGGGATCAAGTCTCACATCGGGCTCCCTATGGGGAGTTGGCTTCTCTCTCTGCCTATGTTTCTGTCTCTCTCTCTCTCTCATGAATAAATAAATAAAATCTTAAAAAAAAAAAAAGAACTTTTTCCTAATTTCAAGCCCCGTTTTTGCGTATATCCAACAGAACTGCAAATCTGATATTATTCCATTTCATTGCTAAAAAACTATCCAGCTTTTCTCGAGGAGAAAAGTCAAACTTCTTGGCATGATATGGCCACTGATCCTGCCAACTTACCTCATCTTATATGACCCTGACGTAAGAATAACTTGTAATAATGACATAATGACAAGAATAATAATTGTGATCCCTCTGATTGCTCTACACTTTTGCATGTGGCTCTCTTGGCCTAAAAAAGTTCTTCTTCTCGCCATTGTTGATCTGCAAAAGCGCTCACCAATTAAGGCTTATTTGAACCTCCTTCATCTGAAGACCCACCTGACTCTACAGTGGCATCAACTTCCTCTGCCCAGCTACCCGTCAGTATACACGACCTGCATTCAGCCTCTCTGGCCAAACCAGTAGTGAATGAGTCTATCTCTCCAGCTGGAGGGCTTGTTAAAATTCACATTGCTAGGCTCCACCCCCAGAGTGCCTGATTCAGCAGGTCTGGGGTGGGGCCCTAGAACGTACATCTCTAACAAGTTCCCAGATGATGCTAATGCTGCTTGTCTAGGGACCACACTGTGAAAACAGTTGAGACCCTTGAACTGGGGGGACTATGCTTTAGTCATGGGAGCATCCCAAAGGCCTGAGAAAAGTGCTTAGCAGGTTCTCAGAATCGGTTAAAGATATTTTCTATTTATTTTACTCTTGAAAATACTATGGCTACCGTCACTAGAATGCACTATAACATGACGTGCAGAGTTAGACAAAATCTTATGGCTATTTTCTCGTTTATACCTTTGTGAAATCTGGAAACCGTGCTAAATCAGGGTGAAAATGTCAAAAATCCAAGATCCCTTTTATTCGTACACACTCTTTATGAAAAACTCTCCACATTTTACATAACTGTTGTGCTTTTCTCCGTTGCTCCAGGCAACAGGAAATGAAACCAGAAATAGGAGATGGACAGAGAACACTTGGCTGTTCTTTTGCTCCCAACTTCTCAATGGTAAAAGGCTAGACCATTTTCCAAATCCCCTGCTATATATTCTCTTCTGTCCCTTCTCTTCTACCTGTACAATTATATGGTTGACTGGCGGTGCTAAATCTAGGAGCAGCGCTCAGATAACCTGACCTACAGGCTTATATTACCTTCCTAATAACAGTGACCATCAGCTGCGCAGACATACCCTAAAGCCAGTTTGGGAGAAAGTTACAGGAATCTAGACAAGAGAGGAAGCCGATTCCTCCTGTGAAGACTGGGGAGATGTCCCAGCATGCATGATTTGAGACAAGGGGGCACAGGGAGAAAGATTTGCCAGGGGAACAATGGAATCAAACACACAGAGGCGTTGAAACATATGGTATGTCCCAGCAACACCAAGACGTTTGCCCTATAGCTGAAATGTACCACATGATGGAGCCAGGACTGGAAAACAATCTGGGGTCAGACGGTGGTGGGTCTAAAATACTAGGTCACAAACAGACTCTAGTCTGGATGCAGTAACTCCCCTCAGAGGGGAGTGACAATGATCAGACCCATATGTTGGAGAAACAACTCTGAGGGCTGAATGAATGAGCAAAAAAGGCCTCGGGGAAGGTGTGTTCTGTTTTACTGATAATCAAAAAAAGGTTAAGCGAAATTAAAAAGGAAACATGAAACAAACCAAAATTAGTAGAGGTATGTCTTTATCAACCATTGAAGTAATAAAGGTCTTTTATTTTCTCTTTTCCTTCCATCTCCACTCATGTCAAAAACTACTTAAGCTAAGTAAATAATTGAAAAACCAGACCTCTTCAGAGCAAGGGAGACGGGTAAGTGTTCCAAGATACGAACCTGGCCTTTAATAGTTAAGAAAGACTTTGCTAGGGCAGCCCGGGTGGCTCAGTGGTTTAGCGCCACCTTCAGCCCAGGGCATGATCCTGGAGACCTCCCACGTCGGGCTCCCTCCATGGAGCCTGCTTCTCCCTCTGCCTGTGTTTCTGCCTCTCTCTCTCTGTGTCTCTCATGAATTAATAAAAATAATCTTAAAAAAAAAAAAAAAGAAAGAAAGACTTTGCTAGAAGGAACAATGCCATATATTTGTTGATACCATCTGAGACTTTGCAGAAGAGCTCAATTTCCCTTGCTCTTTACTTAAAAGCCAAAGTCTTCGGAAATGCACCTTACCCCCAGATTAACAACATTCAAGTACTTAAATGAGCACATTGGGTGTAAAGAGGATGAAAACACACCCATCAGTTATGCCATTTGTGAGTACAGCTTCTGAAAACAGATCAAGTAATTTCACTTATACTTCAGCTGCAGTTATGTTTGATAGTCCACACTTTTCTGGTCCAAAGATAGGCCAAGGCCTACCGAACTCTGGAAACGCAAGCTTTTCTTTCAGAACAAATTTCTCAAAACATACAAAGATGAGGCAGCAGATTTTAAAAAAAGAACTGATCCCCTATGGCTAGGAAAAGAGGTTTTAATTATGCTTTAAGGTAAAGGTGATAATTGACTTATTATACTCTGACACATCTTAATATCAAGCTAATATGCAAAAAACAAGTTAATTATCAAAGACTGTCGGGGTATGCGTTATTCCGCATATGTGAATTTATCTTGCAACTAAAGCTTAGTATTTCCCATTGTCCAGACTTTTTTTTCCTAATTTCTTAACATCTAACTTGAATAGAAAAAAAACATTGTCAAATATATCACAGAACTTCCACATCCAGCCAAGACAAAGTAACAGGGGCCAGGCGTATACACTCTCCAGAAATAATTGTTAAAAACGGTCAAAATATATGAAACAATGGTTCTCAGACACTGGAGAACAGGGATGCAGGACAGTAATCCTTAACAGACTGGACGCAGAGGAGAGGAGCCCTACCACTGTCCAGGAGAGGAAACCCAGGTGGGGCCACCCAGCGTGGAGGAGACAAAGCTCGGATGGATCACATGCCACCTTGACATTTGAAATGAGCAAGCCAAAGAGCTTACTGAATGCCAAACCATGTTTCTTGATGCCAAATGGTCACCTGGTATTCCATCACACTCTAGCACTCTCAAGACCATGGTCAATAGCTGGAAAGTTTTCTTCCCGGTGCTGGTAAACTCTAACTCCAGGTGTGCTCTTATAATGGCTTCCCTCTCTTTCTAACAGGTTGTTGCCCGCCACCCCCGTCCCCCAACATCAGTCACCAGATGATGTGTTTCCATCACCGTTCATTATGTCTCCCATTTTTTCTAATTCCCAAATGCCACAGCATGAGGGAAAGGGAGTGGACTCCGTGCAAGACCTGCAGGCCTCAGAAGGAAGCCAAGAGCATCAATGGGTCATCTGTGTTAACAGCCTGACCTTTCCCACTCTCTGCGTTGTTCTGGGGAGTCAAGTTTGTCAGGCAGGTGACCCCTGGCCCAGCATACAGTAGGCACACAATGAATAATTCCTGGATTCATTCATTCATTAGTGAATGAATAAAATATTATGACTAAGAGTCTCAGGCAACATGTATCTTGTTTTCTAAATTCATAACTGATTCATGTTCAGGTCAACCTAAACAGATCGGTCAGACACCCTTCGGTTCCTAGCTGGTTAACTCTGCACTTCCTCACTAACAGGGACAACCAGGACTCCATCAGGAACTTCGGGGCTGCTGGCTTGCACTGAACCTGTTTGTAGAGGAACAATGGAACCCACATTCCACAATGGGCAGCTTCAGACTTCAAAGAATCTTCATGTCTTTAAAACCAACATCCAACTTCATTCAAGGTAACCTTTGAAAGGCTCTTAGTCCTGGATTTTAAAGCCACATGGCAATACAACAGGTAAAAAAGGGGTTTCTTCTAGGGCCCCAGAAATGTAAAAACTCTACAGATGCGTGCCCCTAAGGCCACTAACTGCCGTGTCAATTAATGCAAACAAAACTGTAATTAATGCAGGGGAAATGATCGATCCAGTTGTCATAAAGAAAGGACCAGAGGGAAGTCAGTCCCTAATCACTTGCACATTTCTGCTATAGACAGTACTAAATAATAAAGTAAAAAAAAAAAAAAAAAGTAAAATAAATAAATAAATAAATAAATAAATAAATAAATAATAAAGTAACTTCCACTCACGGAACAGCTCACAGATCAGTGACATAGATGACCAGGCAACTCCCATCCACAGTCCAGGAAGGGATGAGAAAGGTGGCCTGGGGTTTCTCAGCCCTTCTTTGCCTTGTAAACTCCTCGTCTGCTATCAAGACCCTTCTCACATGCCACCTCCTCCATGAAGCCTTCCTTCCTATCTATAAGGAAGCTTGGCTATACCATCTTCTGTTATCCCCCAGAACTTTATTCCCATCCCTACATCAGCATTTGGTCCACTATGGGGAAATGTTTCCATCCACATATCCACATCTGGTGTGCCTAGCTCCATAGCTCACACAGCAGCTACTTGACAAACAAACAACCCTTGTCCCCAGTGATAAATTCATTTAAACACATAAACTTCAGAGGCGCTGGGGGGTTCAGTCAGTAAATAATCTGACTCTTGATTTCAGTTCAGGTCATGATCTTAGGGTCATGGGGTCAAGCCTCGTGTCAGGCTCTGAGCTCAACAGGGAGTCTGCTTGAGACTCTCTCCCTCTGCCCCTGCCCCTGCTGGCACTCATACTCTCTCTCTCTCTCTCTCCCTCAAATTAAAAAATAAATCTTTAAAAGATAAAATAAACATAGAAACTTCATCACTGCAGCTAACATTAAAATATTTACATTTTTCCCATCTCAGAAGTAAATTGTCCTCATTAAAATCTGGAAAATACATCAAACTATAGAGAAAACAGTACTCTACTATTGAAACCGGAAGCCTTCCAAGTCTATTTTTGGTATAAATAGAAACCAATTTAAAAATCATATTATATACATTATTAAAACACCCTAAAAATGCTTCCATTAAAAATTATTTAAATTATGTTATATAGATATTCTATCATTTACCTAACTATTGTGAGATTGAGAAACTGAAGGGAAGGGATCCCATTCTGTTTTACTTTAATTTTTTTTTAAAGATTTTATTTATTCATTTGAGAGAGAGAGAGAGAGAGAGTGAGAGAGAGAGAACACTAGCAGGGGCAAAGGGAGAAGGAGAAGCAGGCTCCCCACTGAGCAGGAGCCCGATGCAGGGTTCTATCCTAGGACCCAGGATCATGACCTGAGCCGAAGGCAGACACTTAACTGACTGAGCCACCCAGGCGCCCCTATTTTATTCTTTATGTATTTTCTTTTTTTGAAAGGACTATTTTGGAAAGACTCTGCCCTATTTCTCTGCTAGGCCTCATCTACTCCAGTTCTATATTTCACCTTGCATCTGAGTAACTAAAGAAGCTATCTTCCCACTGCAAGGAGGAGGCAACAAAGTTAATCATTCTTTGAGCTTCATGGGAGGCCCCCATACACCTGATAACATCCAAGAAGAACCAGGTCCCGAACATGTTTGGACATTAGCTTCAAACAAACCTTGGTCAACACTGATGTCAGTATCCGTTACCTTTGGTAATTCATGGAATAAGGAATAAGACCTGACACTCACCCATGATCAGACCCTACCGTGGATCCCTGAAGGAACGCATACTCCAGACCCCTTTCCAAACAAACTCTTTACCCCAAGCAATGGGACTCTCTCTTCTTTCTTTCTTGAGTCTCCCAGACACTCTATCTGCCATATTCTAGCACTTACACTCTTCAATAAACTCTACCCTCTCTTCCTCCTGGCTTGTATTTGATTTCTATCCTGTGTGAAGCCAAGGATCCTCTTGACCGGTCCTGTGGGATCCCCTCTGGGTCCTCAGACCTGGCCTGCCTACCTCGTTTTCTTCACGTTTGGACAATTAGATTACTTCTAATAGTTTAGACTAGGCATTATATGGATAGACCCTTATCCAAATCTCAGATTGCTTTATTAATGAAAGGTCCACCATTTGGAAGTGAAGACACAGCTACCTTCTTCATCTAGTCCTTACAAAACCCCCAAGCACCAGACAACAAGAAGTCCCAAGAGGTGACCATGTTACTAAGCCATATACATGCACTTGTGATCTTGTCCTTGACTTGGCACTCTATGCTGTCTCTCAAACTGGAGACAGTTAACAGGTCTGTGCACAGACCCACCTTAAGCTAACATGGTCAGGCGTAAACTCTTTTTCTCCTCTTCTTCCAGATATCTCGCTTCCTATCCTCCTCCTTATCCCCTACTAATTGTTCAGAAGCCCTCCCAAGGTCAAATCAGAGTTTCAAAACCTTGGCACTGTTGGTATTTTGAGTTGGATAATTCCTTATCATGAGATGTGTAGATGGGCTTCAGCCTATGGTAGGATGTTTAGCAGCATCACTGGGCCCCCAACCAGTAGGCATCAGTAACAAACTCCCCCAAGTTGTGACAGCCAAACTAATTCCAGACATTGCCAATATCTCCAAGAGGGCAATTTCATCTCCAGTTGAGAACCTCTGATTGCATTAACCATTTAGGTATTTGATAATAAAGGCAGGGATATGGCCAACCAGGACTGAGAATTTGGTCTCAACTACTTTGCTAACTATGATCGACTGATAGTGTTCACCTGATGTCATGTCCAGGAAAAAGTGCTACAGTTGATTGATGATGTCTGCCATGGGTTGGGAATGGGTATTTGCCACTTCCATTAATTCACCAAAAATAGCTGGACAGGAGGTGGGGATGGGTGCAATGTTTGAAACTTGCCTGCAAAGAGACCCAGAGCCATCTGCCCTTGACTATAAGAAAAATAAAAAGAACCCAAACATATTCTATTCTTTAAAATGCATTTGACTGCTAACATTCTATGAAATGATCCCTAAAAAGAAACATAATTGGCTAGTCATTAATTATAAACTTCCTATACTATTGCAGCAAGCTGTATGTACATCATCAAAGGCTGGTAAGAAACAGAGCTGACACTACCCACACAGCCTCAAAAAGCTGGCAGTGCTGAATGCTAACCCCCAAACCATAATTTTCATGAAAGGAAGTGGAACCACTTTCTTCTGCACCATGTAATCTCTGTGCAAAGAACGAGAAAGAGAGAAGGCTCTCTCCAAAAGCCACTGGTTGTATAAGAATATAAGGGCTAATGCAGAACAAATCCAACTGAGAAAGAAGAAAAGCATGGGTTACTTCTACTTCTGATTGTGAGCAGGGTCTTGATTCTCCACAATGGAGCCTTGCACAGTTACTCAGCTCCCTGGGCCTCAGCCTCAGCTTCCCTCAGCTGGTAGAACAGGGATAAAATCGCACTAATACCTTCTAGTGTTGTTAGGATGAGCAAATAATAACCAAGACTATAGGCAGAAAGTAGTCTATTAATGCTAGCTACTCCTGTTTGATGCCAGTGCTATATTCAATCTAGACAGCATCCACTAGCCTGTGTTATATGTGCCAGTAGCTTAGCAACGGATGGTATTGAGAAATTAGAAACCCAAAAGAGTCTCATTCAGAGCCTCCATATTCACGATCTAATTTCCCCATAGGACTGCAATTTGCCCAAACCATAGCTCATACAGATCCAAACTATTTCTTCTCACTCACCAGCTTTCCTTGCTCGAGTTAAGGAAAAACTCATCACTATACACTGTCCCTCCCCAGCCCCATGATTGTCCCTACCCGATCCCTGACACAAAAATAAAATAAACTTGGCCCATTTAAAAATTACAACACATGGGGTACCTGGGTGGCTCAGTCGGTTAGGCATCTGCCTTCAGCTCAGGTCATGATGCTGTGGTCCTGGGATCAAGCCCCACATCGGGCTCCCTGCTCACTGGGGAGCCTGCTTCTCCCCCTTCCTCTGCCTGCTGCTCCCCCTGCTTGTGCTCTCTCTCTGTCAAATATACAAAATCTTTTTAAAAAATAAATAAATAAAAATAAAAATCACAACATAAATGATCAAATCAATAACAAACCCTATGAGAGTTTTCACGGTCCCAGATCAGTGATTCCAAGCAGAAGAGGTTAATAAAATCCTTATGTCTTCAATGGATTTAAAGAGACAAATAAAAGACAGAAACCATTCACTGTAGTTCGTTGCTAAGGGAAACAAGCACACTTCCTGTGCTCCCCATTCTGGCCCCCAGCACTCCATTATGTAATGAGGCATCAGAAGGTAACATCCTAGTTTGTTCTGGAAGCAGAAGAATGTCAACAAGACAATTATGGACCATGGGGAAGAAGAGCTGATAACCTTGACCATTTAATCAGCTGGTCAGAACAAGTCAACACATTCTTCCAAACCTAGAATATGTGCAGAAAAACCAACTGGGATTTTGCTTGCTCAACTTCTCTCTTCACTTTGGAAGGATTCACTTTTTTCTGTGTGAATAATCCCAGCGTGACAGGATCATAGAACCTTGGGTCTAGATGGCAATCATTTCGTACAGGGTGGTATGGCCCAAGCAACCCCTCCATCAGAATTACGTGGACACTTATTTAAAATGAAGACAGGCGGGCTGGTGCTCAACAAGCTTATTCCTTCTTCCTCTGGCCTACATTTCTCAGCATCCTTTAAAGAGAAATGTGTCCATGTGACTTGATTCTAGCTGATAAAATGTGTAGCCTTTGTGCTCCTTCCCTTCCCATGATTTGACTCACAGGAATATGGTGACCCAAGGAGGGCACGTGTTGGAGGTGACAAAGCCATAGTACAAAAGGACACCAGGTCCTGGAATCACATTTGGGAGAGAACTTTGTGTGGCTAAGAAATAAAGTTTTGTTGGCCACTATGATTTTGGATTTTCTTTCAGAAGTCAGCCTTCCCTGGCCAATAATGCATAGATATCTGAACATATCAAGAAGGCTCTAGAGGCTGTTAAAGAAAAAATTATTCTGACAGCTGCTAAAATGGTAAGGAAGACCTTATTTAAGATTATCGATAGGAGGAGATCTTAACTCTGGGAACAAACTGAGGATTGCTGAAGGGGAGGTGGGGGGGATGGGGTAACTAGATGATAGGCTTTAAGAAGGGCACGTGATGGAATGAACACTGGGTGTTACGTGCAACTGATGAATCACTAAATTCTACCCCTGAAACTAATAATACATTATATGTTAACTTGAATATAAATAAAATCTAAAAATAGTGGGAAAAAAAGGATTACCAATAGGAGGATTGCAATAGGGGAGAGGTTAAACTGAAATACAGCATGGACAAGTGGGGATTTATGGCAGAGGAGCAGGGTGAGGGGGGTCAATGGACAGAAAAATCAGGACAAAGAGACATCCAGGGGGATTCCTGCTAAGCTGGCATAATGGGATTCTTGCTAAAGGTAGGCCCAGGACATAAAAGGTGGGGGATGGGGAATTTGATCAGATATCAAGGGTAGGGATAATTCAGCAGGATTCTTTGCGAAGACTAGCTGGGCAGGTCAAAGAGTCGAGACCTAGTCAAAAATAGAACCCAATTAATGAGAGCTGGTTAAAATCAGGTCCAGAGGAGAGACTTGGTCAAGGTAGGGCGCTGGAATTCTGCATGTTAACAAACCCCCTGAGATGTAGAAAGGAAAACAAGCTGAAGGGGGAGAAGTACCCTACCACGGCAGGCCACCCAGCCAGATACTTAGAGAGCCAGGACTCAGTCAGGTTCAGGTACGGTTCAGTGTTTCAGTGAACTAATATACAAAATACCAAATCCAACTGTGTCTCTGTACATAGATGTTATCCAGGATTGAGAGCAACTTTTCACTACCTTAGGGTAATTTAAGCAGAGACCATCTCTACCTAAAAAGTGGGAAATCCTAGACTCTTACACTTCCCATCAGAGCTTTAACTCTGAAGAACAAAGGAAAGAAAACTATGGAAAGGAACGGGTTACACAAGAGCCCAATGTGGGGCATGGCCAGGCCTGTCAGATTCTCCAACTGCCTGTAGTCACTGGGAGTAATTAGACCCTCCAGTAATGGGTCAGGAATATGAACAGACATTTCAGGGCCAGCTCCCCAGACATTATAAGACAATGGGAAGGGGGGGCAGGTAACCATTTCCCACAAGACCCTCACCTGAGAGAGTCACATGTCCCTACAGTCCAAACACTTCAGAACTGAGTTCAGTCCCATCAACCATTCTTCTCTTTATCCTCCCTAGTTTATTGCTTTGCTCTTGGAAAAAGGGGGTTGATTTCATCGAAATGGCTTTTTAACAAATAATCACGTAGAGTGAAGCATTAATATTCCTTCAGTGCCCTCTTCTGCTTCCAGCCACTTCCTTTCCCTTGCTGATTCACCCATTGTAGACTTGGTTGGCCAGCAAGTCCTACTCGATCAGTTCAAATGTCCTTTTATAATAAATTCACCTGACCCCTCCCTACCACCAATGCTGGAATAAAATCCCCAGACCTTAGATTTTTGTGGCCTTAAGTTGCGAATTTCTTTCAGCTCTCAAAGTACAATCTCTGACAGGCTTATCTGGAACAAAAAAAAAGGGAAGAAAAAAAAAAAACCCTACTGCATAGCCATGGTTTCTCCATTGAGCCCTGAATTATTATGGTTTCCCAAGTAACTCCTTCTCAAGTAAGTTAACCATATCCCTACCCCTCTTGCAAATCCCTAAAAAACTAGGATTTGGAATTCCCTGAGGGCAACATAAATCTGACCTGTTATGTAATTTAAGACATCAGACAGAGCTGGCTCCCATGCAAGTCATTCACAACATATTTCAAGAAAGCTGGACCTCATGTACTGCTACCTCCCAGAAAGCCAGAGAGAAGCCACAGTCTATAAACCGTTCATCCCTGGGCCCTCCTTGGTCTCAAGTTAAAACAGCTGGGAGGGTAGAAATTGATGAGATTTCATTAAGTGAAAAATTCCGGAAAATCGATCCTAATCCCTTCAGCTCCCAGCAACTGGGACCTGTGTTTAGACTAACAGTGTTAACGACACCACGGCAGAAATTACACCAGTGGTTGTCAAATGACTTTAATACAGTCTCCTAAGCAGAGGCACTGACAATTTAGAATTTGCATTGGCTCATCCCGCCGTGCAAAGCGTAGCACGGAGAGCCTACACCAACACAGGAAAACAGCAACTGAGGAATACAGCTTCCTGATTTAAAAGTAGTAGATCAATACTTTGGTTCTGGGGCACCTGGGGGCTCAGTCAGTTAAGCAACTGCCTTTGGCTCAGGTCATGATCCCAGGGTCCTAGGTTCAAGCCCCACATCAGGCTCCCTGCTCAGCGGAGTCTACTTCTCTCTCTCCCTCTGCCCTCCCCACTCCTGCTCTCTCTCTCTTTCCCATATAAATACATAAAATCTTAAAGAAAAAAAGATGGCAGGTTTCTACTAAACTCCTTGCTACATTAAATTCCAAAGGAGGAGTGAAATAAATCCACAATGCCACGATGGTTTTAAAGCATAGGGGGTCACGACTAATGAATTTCATGCTTATGCTCTGGGAATGTACAAGGAAAAAATTCGGGATAGATGACTAATTGCTACAATATTAATTTCATATTTACATTCCCCACAAGCACTGAGGCAAAATTTGTCAACTTGAGGAAAATGAGACTGAACTGTTTATCAGAACCTCAGATAAATAATGATCCAATATCCAAATCAACTGGAGTCTGCTACTAACTATTGAACAATAAAAAATATATATGCCAGCAACCTTTTCTAAGAATAAAAGAATACTTATTCAACTACCACTTTTGCTATAGACAATTTTATGATCAGTAACAACTAGATAGTGTTTCTGTGGGAAATGCCACCCAGCATAGGGTGGCATCAAACGTCATAGGCTAATGTGAGAAACAGAATATGGTGATGAATGGATCTTGACTTTGAGCAAAACACTTGAATTCTAAGGGCCTCAGTTCCTTAATCTGTAAAATAAAGGATCTAAATTCATTTTATCACTATGTGCCTGCTGGCTTTAACATTCTGTAATGCCATGACAAGCCTTACTGTGGTTCATACAAGTGTCTTCTAGAATGTTCTTTGACCACAGCTCTATTATATTACATTTGGGTTTTGCTAAAGGAGGGGCAATGCTTGCTCCAGAAGACTCCTTCATGGAAGGCGCCAATTTTGTGGAAAATGGTCTAGTAAATCAAGGAAATGTTAAGCTCCCCTTGCCATTCTGGATGTTGTCTACAATTCCAATTAAAGGAGACTCACTCAGACCTTTAGCAGTTACCTAGAATTCTGACTCTTGTCACATATATTGCCCCCTCACCACCTCCCTGGCAGAGATTTCAGACACCCAAACTCCTGGCAACATCCGAAAGTGTGTTCTCTTCCTAAGAGACCTACAATATCCCGAATCCTTCTAAAAATCCAATCGTTAACACCACCATCCATGACTTCCTGAGTTGGCCTAAATCCACTGAATTTATCAATTCACCCAACCTGACCCAGGGAAACCTGGGAGCCAGGGGAAAGAGCACAACAAAGAGGAGACTGGCATTTTGTTGGTTGTATTTTTGGCTTGAGTTTGGGGAGGGTAGTTTCAGGACAATTTTTTTGTTATTTTGTTTTTTAAACTAACTCTGCACAATTCCTGCAGCTAAAAATCATAAGCAACCTCTTGTGATTATCTAGCAAAGACTGGTAGTAGGTAAGTTCTGGCTATCCCATGTATCATGACCCAAACATCCAGCCCAGGGGCAGAGGCAGCACACACCATACCATCTGTCCCTACAATGTACCACGCTTATTCTCATGGAGCTCATTGGGCCTGCAGGTGAAGCTTGCACACGGGCTTCCTTGGCGGCATCACATGGCGTGACCAAGTGCAAGATGATGGGTGCTCCTGAGTGAAGACCAGGGAGAGCCAAAGTATGAATAAAAAAAAAAAAAATGCAGAGAAGGCAAAAGACCAGGGAATAAACACGGAGCATCCCCAACATGCCAATGAGAGGTATTCATTCACCATAGTCAGGAAGTAAGACCAGAAAGGCCTTCCGCTCCAAGGAAGGGCCTCACAGCAGCACCCAGGTCCCCCTCAGCCAACCCCCTGAAGCCTTTAGATCCCAAATGTCACAGATGGGCTGCACACCTTCAATGAAAAATGCTAAAAACAGAAAAGTTACAAAGCTTGCAGTCAAATTAAAGTGAGATCGAAAAGTTCAAAAGGCAATACTTTATTCATCATAAAAGCCGGTGCATGAAGAAAAACAGGAAAAAACAGGGGGGCCAGAGTCACTGCTGGAAATTCTGGAGTGGGCCTGAGACCTGTGGCCTCATTCATCATTAAGAATTTCAGGTGCAGGGCAGCCCGGGTGGCTTAGCGGTTTAGAACCACCTTCGGCTTGGGGTGTGATCCTGGGGACCTGGGATTGAGTCCTGAGCCGGGCTCCCTGCATGGAGCCTGCTTCTCCCTCTGCCTGTGTCTCTGCCTCTGTGTGTGTGTGTGTGTCTGTCATGAATGAATAAATAAAAATCTTAGAAAGAAAGAAAGAAAGAAAGAAAGAAAGAAAGAAAGAAAGAAAGAAAGAAAGAAAGAAAGAAAGAATGAATTTCAGGTGCAGGGGCACCTGGATGGCTCAGTGGATGAGTGTCTGTCTTTGGCATGATCCTGGGGTCCCGGGATCCAGTCCTGCATCAGGCTCCCCACAGGGAGCCTGCTATCCCTCTGCCTATGTCTCTGCCTCTCTGTCTCTCATGAATAAATGGATAAAATCTTAAAAAAAAAAAATTCAGGTGAAGTTATCTTCAATACCATTATCACCATGAACCTTTATAAACCACAATGACTAGGGACATTATGGATCCTAAACAGGAAAATAAGAAAGAAAGGAAAGCAAGGGAAGAGAAAATGAGAAAAGACCAGGGAAGATGGAACAAGCAGAGAAAGAGAGAAAGAAACGTTCCTGAAGCCACCGAAAAGGAATTAGATGAGGAGGAGGGATGTGAGAATGATCTGTATCAAAAGTGAGCTGTGGGGTCAGAGACGAAGGAGCGGGGAAACCAAATGGAATTAAAAAGACTATGGTTCAGATGCCTCCTTGTAGCATCCGTGGGAACAGCAGTCAGGTGACTGCTGACCTGAGAAATGAGGCGATGGGCAGTGACCCGGCATGAGCACTGTATTAGTCAGGGGTCTCCAGAGGTACAGGAGAAATAGGTTTTTAATTTTTAAAAATAGAAAAAAAATGTGTGTCTAGATATATCTATATACTATATATATACACACACAAAGAGAAGGAGGGAGAGCGAGAGAGAGGGAGAGAGAGAGAGACAGGGAGATTTATTAAAGAATTGGTTCACACAGTTATGAAGGCTGATAAAGCCAAGATCTGCCACTAGCAAGCTAAAGACCCAAGAGAGCAAAGGGTATAGTTCCAGTCCAAGGCCAAAGGCAGGAAAAAGACTCAAGTCCCACTTTGAAGATAGTCAGGCAGGAGGAAATCCCCCCTTATTTGGGAGAGGGTCAGTTTCTTGTTCTATTCGGGTCTTTAACTAATTGGACAAAGCCCACCCACATGAGGAAGGCAATCTGCTTTACTTAGTTTATCAATTCAAAAACATCCTCAGAAAGGGCTCCCTCAGTGGCTCAGTCAGTTAAGCGTCCAACTCTTGGTTTTGTCTCAGGTCATGATCTCAGGGTCGTGAGATCGAGCCTCGTGTCGGGCTCCACGCTCAGCGCAGAGTCTGCTTAAAAGAGTCCCTCTCCCTCTCCCTCTGCTCCTCACCCGGTACTCTCCCCCACTCACTCTCTCTTGAATAAATAAACCTTTAAGAAAACAAAAAATCCTCAGAGAAACACTCAGAAAAATATTTGGACCAAACATCAGGGCACCAGGTGGCCCAAGTAAGTTGACACATAAAAATCAACCATCACAGCACTGAAAGTGTTAACAGGCCCCAATATAAACATGCAAGAAACACTGGTTACTACTAAAACATCTATATGGGCCAAGATTAGAGGACAGAATCTGAGTTAGAAGGACACCGTAGAGAAGCCCAAGGACAGAGGCCAACTACGGTGGTGTGTGGCTCCCAGCTCCAGCTCTGGGACGACAGCTCCCCCATCACTCAGGACTCCACATGCAGAACTGTGGCAGCTCTCGGAAGGCATGGGCAACCAAAATAAGATGGGCTGGCAAATCCGCAAATTCTGGGCATGAGTTTTTGGGGTCAGAGAGTCCAACTCGACCCAGTAGAGTCCCCTGGCCCCCACTCCTACTAAAGATTCCTATGAGCACGAATCAGGCCTCGGGCAGCAGGCACGGCTCAGCCGGGGAGACTGTCACAGTGTCACAGCCATGGGCACTCTGCTGCCTGGCCATCAGTCATGCCTGCCGCTGTCTGGGAGGCCCAACTGCAGCCAGAGCCAGAGCCAGCCACGGGGACAGGTGGACTCGGTGACTCAGACGGCCAAAGCGCATGCTTGATTGAGTAAATTGTATTTTTCCCATGAATTTTTTAATTCAAAATCATTCACCCCACATTACTTTAATTAAAAAAAAAAAAAGTACTGTGTATCAGGAAGCTAGCCAAGGCTACACATGGGTGAACGATCCAATTCAAGTGACCCTGATGATTTCAACATGGGGGGTGGGGTTGGGGGGTTGGTGAAAAGCACCAGGTGTAAGCAGAGTTCAGAGAAAGGAAAAATCAAAAGGGCTTGGGAGGGGTGGATAACCAGAGGGTGCTGCCGAGGACACTCCTGGAGGGACAGACAAGCTTTGAACTATTAGGGCAGAAATTCGAGAATGAGGCAACTTGCTCATTGGGTAAAGGTTGGACAATCAGGCTAGGGAAGATTAGGCCAGACTCTAGGGCGGCTCAACGCATGTGTGTGTGTCTGAGAGAGAGAGAGACAGAGACAGAGACAAAGAAGGAGAGAGGGATTCAAAAGTCACAGTTTAGGAAGACATTTCAAAAGCATTTCAAGGAAAATTTAAGGGCTCAGTAAGCGAAAGAATAACAAAATGACAAAAAGAGATGTCAACATGAACCATCAGGATAAAAATCAGGTGCTGGAAGACTAGTGGTCGTGCTAATAGGTATGTGGGGGTTGGAGGAGGAGAAATGAATCTGGTTTCAAGTTGAGGTTCCCAGATCAGTGAGCTGCTCTAAGGAGGGCACATTCTGCGGGGACCTCCCCACCCCCGCTGACCCTCGCCCTTGTACAACGCCCACTCAACCCCCACCTAGATTGTGGGTAGGGCCTGTGAGCTGAATTTAACCAATGGAATACAGCAAAGGTGATAGGGCATCACCTCCTGATTACCCTTCATTATAGAAGATTCTGTCTCAGCAGGCAGGGCCTTTAAAAAGCAAAGTGCCACGCTGTGAACTGCTGAGAGGGGGGCCCCATGGCAGGAAGTGTGGATGGCTGCTAGGAGGGGAGAGTGGCCCCCAGATTCTTGAGCTGTCAAGAATCTAGGGCCCTGTCAGCTGTTGAGCATCTGCCTTTGGCTCAGGGCGTGATCCCGGGTCTGAGGATCGAGTCCCACATCGGGCTCCCTGCATGGAGCCTGCTTCTCCCTCTGCCTGTGTCTCTGCCTCTCTCTCTGTGTCTCTCATGAATAAATACATAAAATCTTTAAAAAATAATCTAGGGCCCTCAGTCCCATGTGACCACAAGGAAATGAGTTCTGCTGACCACATGAGCAAGCTTGGAGGCCGTCTCTTCCCCAGGCCAGCCGCCAGCTGAGAATGAAGCTGCCAATACCTTGACTACAGCCTTCAAACCCTCTCCATGGTGCCCAGACTCCTGACCCACGGAACAGCGAGATGGGAAGTGTGTGCCGTCTTGAGATCCTAAGTTTGTGGTTACTTGATACTCATCTCTCAGAAATCGGAGCAATTGGGCTCAAGTTCAGGAGAGAAGTCAGGTACGGACTTGTGTCCATAACAAGGTAGGTGAGAGCCCACATACTGGAATCAAATGCCTGGGACTGAGCCCCAGCACTTCCCAGCTGGGTGGCCGTGGGCAAGTTACATATTTTCTCCGTATCCCAGTTTCTTCATTCATAAAATGGGAAAATAACGGTACCTATCGCCCAAGATTGCTCCTGATGATTATCTCGTCAAGTAATTTTTTAGTGCTTAAAATGATATCTGCTCCAGAGTAAGCACCCTTGACGGAGACAGGCTGGGTTAAATCCTCAAAGGCCAAACATGCTGGGGTACCTGCGTGGCTCAGTTGGGTAAGTGTCCAACTCTTGGTTTCAACTCAGGTCATGATTTCTGGGTCATGAGATCAAACCCCACGATGGGCTCCAGACTCAGCGCAGAGTCTACTTGAGATTCTTTCCCTCTGCCCCCCCCCCTGCCACTCATACATACTCTCTCTCTCTAAAATAAATAAATCAAATCTTGGGGGGGGGGGGAAGCAGCCCAAAGGGGAGGTAGAGTGGGGTAACTAACTGGCCTCCAAGACTGAAGGATCTGGCCCACCTTACCTGGCCTCGCCTTGCTCAGACACGCCAGGATGCTCAGAAGAAAATGTATGGCCTTAAGTACACTTGTTACAAATCCCAAAAATCAAACTAGAGTGAAACAAATACAAAACTGTAGACATTTCCATAAAAGTGGAAGGTACTGGAAGAAGAACACTGATCAGTAAAACCTAGTAATTGAGAGAAAATATAGTATCTGTTTGACAGAATATGAATCACAAAATATGACTTGTCGGAGTGACCTTGTTTGAAGGACCAGGCTAACAGTCATAAGTCACCTTAAAATGTTATTTAAAAATGTAGAAAGAACAGTTTAACCATACCAGATTACAGTTCATAAGGCTCCTCTTCTTTTTTTTTTTTTTTTTAAGGCTCCTCTTCTTGACTAGCTGATGAATGCTGATAAGACATTTGCAGAGGATGTCTTGACCAAGGAAGTCAGAGCAGCAGGTCCTCCCCTCTATTTTCTGTACCAAGCCAAGGTACAGGAAATCTAACTGCTGGTAGATCATCCCTGCTTGCTGTGTGGCAAAAATGACTGAGTAGATAAATCCTTTTTAGGATTTCTTTGGGGCTTAAAACACTTTAGCCTCTTGAAATTGGCACTTCCAGTAAATGTGTGTAAGAGTAACTTTGGTTTTACTGTTTATGTTGTAGCTTTTAATAGAACAGCTCTAACAGAAACAAAGTTGGTCACTGATCAGAATATGGAAATGACTTTCTCAACACTCTCATATCTTTAGAAAATGTCCAGATACTTTATATTCATGTACTTTTTGTGTATCTTCTAACTTTTTTCATATACACTATGATCAGGAATAAAAGGATTAAAATGCAAAAAAAAAAAAAAAAGAGCCTCCGCACTGGCTCTCACCATCTATTTCCAGAATGTCCTTCCTCTATTTCTCCCTGGGGTTTGCGCAGAAGTCCCAACGCATTTAAAATCGCACACCAAGGCAGCTTGGGTGGCTCAGCGGTTTAGCGCCACCTTCAGCCCAAGGCGTGATCCTGGAGACCTGGGATCGAGTCCCACATCGGGCTCCTTGTGTGGAGCCTGCTTCTCCCTCTGCCTGTTTCTCTGCCTCTCTCTCTCTCTCTCTTTGTATCTCTCATAAATAAATAAATAAAATCTTTTAAAAATAATAAAATAAAATAAATAAAATAAAATAAAATAAAATAAAATAAAATAAAATAAAATCGCACGCCAGTTGCCTTGTGCCCTGCTATACTTTTATCTACAGCATCGAGCCCCTTCTGCCATTCTACAACATTTAGTACTCGTCATGCTTACTGTTTTTCTGTCTCCCCTGCTAGAATGCAAGCCTCACGATGACAGGTTTCTGCCTCTATTTTCTGCTGATCAACTGCAAGGGTTTGGAACAGGGCAAAGCTCACAACAGGTACTCAGAGACAGGACAAGGGAAATGCAGCATATGATTTGGAACTAGATCCTTTTGCTTATAAAGGTCTTTATGAGAACAGGCGAGATCTGACTGGGGTCTGAGGATCAGGAGGTGGTAACGTCAGTGTTAATTTCCTGACGTTGTGGTGACTGCAGGAAAACCAACTAAGAATTCCAAGATGATGGAGCATCAGTCAGTAACGTGTTCTCGAGGCTTCTGGGAGGGCAGAGGAGAAAGCTCCCTTGGACTCTACTCCCAACTTTCTGTGACTGCTTCAATTTTTTTTTTTTAGCATTGTTAAAAACCCTGTCTTGAAGGTAATAGCAAAAAACAAACAAGCAAAAAACCTAAAAAGATACCCTTCACTTTATCATAAATGGTTATTTCTGGAAAGGGCAATGAAATTGATGGGGGAAACAGAAGGAAAGGAAGTTTCATTTTTACTCTGCATGGTTTTTATTAAAAACATGTTTTCTTTATATGATATTTAAATAATAAAATAACTGGTGGGGGGGGCGAGGGAGGGGAGTTGGTCCATAGAAATGACACGTACACTTCACCATAATCCTCAATGAAAACCCTAGACCCCAAGCAAAGACGTCACTAGCTCTCCTCTCCTTTCTGAGTCTTCCAGATGCTCTGTATCTGCTCTGTATCTTCAATAAATACTATTCTCACTTCCCCTTGGCTCGCATTTGATTTCTATCCTATGCAAAGCCAAGAACCCTCTTGGCTGGTCCTGTGGGACTGCCTCTGGGTCCTCGGACCCTGCCAGCCTGCATCACCACCTCTCCCCAGGGACACCCCAGGCACAGACAGGGCGAGACCTGGTGACGAGTGACATGGAATCAGCCTCCCTGCCTACCTGGTGAGGACAAGCTTCCTCCAGCCCTGGTTCCCACATCCGCCTGTAGCTCCAGACAAAGGGACCTTGCCAGCAAAACTGGCAGCGTCTGCTGGGCTCGGAAGATTCTCTCTGAGATGAGATGACAAAATTGACAAATGTCTCATACTGTATTTACATTTTTTTTAAAACTGCAAAGAACTGTGCAATTTACTAAAGTTGATCAGCTTCCAATTTTTTTTTAAATTTTTACTGTGATAATTTTTATCATGGTTACATAATCCCCATGTACCCATAACCCAACTTCAACTATTCAATACTGTTTCACTATAACCCGCCCACACTGGATTCTTCGTGCTGGAGAAAATCTCAAATATCAGATTATGCCATCCATAAATACATAATATATATCGCTAAAAGAGAGGGACCTTTTTCTTAAATATCAACACATTATTTTTATACCAAAAATTCCTCTCTGCTACTAATTTTCCATTTACTTTCTAAATGTCTCTAGTATTCTCTCTCTCTCTCTCTCTCTCTCTCTCACACACACACACACACACACACACACACATCTAGAGTGGGTCTGTTCAAATCAAAATCTAAATAGGATCCACACATTGCATTCAGCTGATCCTTTGGTTCCTTTTTTCAGGACTTCTTCATCCTTCTCTTTTTATTTCCTTTGCATTTCCATGTCCCCTGTAGAGCTAAACGTCTATACCATGTAAGGTATTCCTCTATCCCTCACTTTCTCTGACTCCCCTAACCTCCTCTCTGATCATCATTTTAAAAGCTATTTTGTCGGTAAATCCTGGATGTACCTAGGACAGTAGCACTTGACACTTGGACTCCAGCAGGGATCCGAGGAGGAAGAAGAGGAGGAGGAGGAGGAGGAGGAGGAGGAGGAGGAGGAGGTAAGAGCCTTTGCCAAGAGCTTGCTGGCCAATGACACCATCAACAGACATAGAAAGCAAAAGTGCATGAAAATTCCCCAGAAACACCCATTTAAGCAACACTCTGCAATTAGCCATGACTTGGGTGAATCATTGTCCTTGTTGGGCCATACTTTCCTCACCTTTAAAATACAAAGATGAGGGGTTCCTGGATGGCTCAGTCAGTTGAGCCTCTGACTCTTGGTTTCAGCTCAGGTCATGACCTTAGGGTCCCGAGATTGAACCCTGTATCACTGTGCGCTAAGCTTGGAGGCTGCCAAAGATCATCTCCTTCTCCTTCTGCTCCTCCCCCTGCTCACACTTCTTCTTTCTCTTTCTCTCTGTCTCTCTCATATAAATAAGTAAAATGTTTAAAATATGAAGATGAATAACACAATTAAGACACTGACATTAACTGAGCATTTAGCGCCCAAAGATCCTTCAAGATTCCTTCCAGCCAAGCCTATGATTTTAAGTATCAAACTCATACAATGTGTTAACAAAGAACACCCCCTTCCCTTGTTGGGGGAGGGTAATAACAACAAAACTAAGACCACAAATGCTGATTATAAACAAAACTTCAGTCATCAGCATAACCCAAATCTGAATAACATGCCACTGTTTCAAATTTGAGCCACATAAATGGATAAATGACAAGGGAGGGTACCAAATTAATGGTAAAATTTTGGGGTATGTGGGTGTTTCTAGACCAGTGGTTCCTAACAGAGAAATCTGACAACATCTGGTGACAATCTGGGTGTCACAGCTGGGGTGATGCACTGTCACAGAGGCCCAGGGTACTGCTAACTACCTAACAGTGTACAGGACAGTGTGTACCACAAAGAAGCTTCTAGCTCAAAGGGTCAGCAGCTCAGAGGTTGAGAAATCCTGCGAGAACCTCCTAGTTACCAGGCAAAACCATACTGTGCTCGGGGTTTCAGCAGGAGGCTACTAACATCTAAACCCCAGGATACACACGATATATCACAGGCTTCTGCACTGCAGACCACTCCAACACAGGACGTTTGATAAAGACACTGTTCTGGTTTGGTTTGGTTTGGTTTGGTTAACAAGATAAATCGGAACACATATTTTTGCATTCATGTGAATTCGTAAGAGTTCAGAACTCTTCCCTCCATGTAGTCATCTTGGGAAGACATCACCCAACTAAGAACTTATCGTGTGTAGTAGACTTATCTTGGGATGACAGCACCTGCACTCTGGCAGCCTCGTTGAGGCAATGAGCCACTAGTGACCTTGGGACTCCTTGGCTCTCAAGGAAGTGACAGGCAATGAACAGGCCAGTGAGTTAAGAACGGGAGTTCCCATGGCCCCCCAGTGCCATGATGAGACTAGAGAGGTGTAATGGGAGCTGAGAAGGAGCTGGGGGACATTGTGTGTTGATGGGTGGCTACTTTGTATTGGATGGTCTAGGAGGCCTGTCTGGGGAGGGAACATTTAATAGAGCCTTGGAGGAAGTAAAGGACTGGTTGAGCTGGAAGATGAGTCTCCCCAGCACACAGGAGGAAGGCCTGAGGCTGGTTGTATTCTAGTCCCAGAAAGGAGGTAGGGGAAGGGCCCAAAGTTAAGAGGAAATGGTGGGGAGGGGGGCGGTGGTGCATGTGAACAAATCACCTGAGGCCTTGCAGCCATGCAGGGAAGCTGGTTTTCAAACCTATGGTAGCAGAAGCCACTGGAAGTTCCAAGCAGAGGAGTAATGAGATGTGATTGCCATTTAGAGCCCTCTGACTACACTGTAGAGAGCAGACATCAAGTGGACAAGAATACAAGTAGAAACCAACTGAGAGGCAATTGGCGTTGAGAATTTTACTGAAAATCAGGGGTACCTATGTGGCTCAGTGGGTTGAGTATCTGCCTTCGGCTCAGGTCGTGATCTCGGGGTCCTGGAACCCAGCCCCGCATCAGGCTCCCTGCTCAGCAGGGAGTCTGCTTCTCGTCCTCTCCCTCTGCCCCTCCCCCAAACTCACATGCTCTCTCGCTCACTCTCTGTTTTTCTCAAATAAATAAATAAAATCTCTAATAAAAAAAAAAAAGAATTTTACTGAAAATCAAAACCACCCAAAAAGAGAAAGATTTGCCACTGAGGAAGACATTCCAAAGACCATGCCACAGATTCTAAAAGCTCTTTCCAAAGAGGAAATCTGGAAGGATGGTAAGGATTCCAGATCTGGACTGGAGATCTCTGACCAGATCTCTGACCAGTGGTAGGCAGTCTCTTTCCAGTGCTGCCTCCCCAAGTTCCATTGAGTGACCCTTTTCAAAAGACGCCCTAGAGGGATCCCTGGGTGGCGCAGCGGTTTGGCGCCTGCCTTTGGCCCAGGGCGCGATCCTGGAGACCCGGGATCGAATCCCACATCAGGCTCCCGGTGCATGGGGCCTGCTTCTCCCTCTGCCTGTGTCTCTGCCTCTCTCTCTCTCTCTCTCTGTGACTATCATAAATAAATAAAGATTAAAAAAAAAAAAAAAAAAAAAGCAAAAGACGCCCTAGAGCGGCTGACATCAGCCTCTTTACGGGCACACAGAGCTAGTTCCCCCCACCAGGGGGCAATGCAGAGCACCCACCACCCCACTGAGAAGCCTACACAGGGCACCTCCTGGGCAAGGAACTCTAGAACCAAAGGAATAGCAAGCAAAAACTCCGATCCGCCTGGAATGTTCTCTGCCAGGACTTTTATTTACACTCTTGAATGTGCTGGTCTCCCGATCCTCAAAGAGTCAACAGGAGCCAAGGGGGGCAGTAGACAAAAGGAGGCTCTGAGCCTGGAAATCCATTACCTTCCCCCCTCTTTCTCCTGGGAGCACTTTTCCTGAGACTCATTATTCTTGGTCATACCTGCAATAAGATCCTTGGGGCCAGGATGGGGGTGGGTCTAGAAAAGGAGGTGAAGGAGGCTTCTCGGCCCCTTTAAAGCATAAGCTCCAGGCCCACCTGACACCAGCACCAAAAAAGAGTCCTCCACCGGGTCTTTCTCCAGGGAATTACCCTGCGGTCGGAGTGAAAACCACAGTCTGTGTTCAGGTGTCTGTCTCCTCTCTCACCTGACCAACCCGGGGCAATCGTGGGTGGCTGGCTGGTCAAGACTTGGAGGACCCTCTGTCCTGTAGTCCTTAGTTTATTATCTACCACAAAAAGCAACTAACAAGGCAGGAAGGAAGCAAGATGCTACAATCGCTGCACAGATTCAGAAGCGCTACAGCAAGAACCAATTCAGACATCACCACGTCGTCCTAAGAGGTCCCCTGCCCGCCCAAACGTACGCTTCATACTTCAAAGAAAGATTGTTAATTACACATTATGACACCAATTATATCCGAATGCATTATGAAACAGGATCTTTGCTAAGCAATTTTATTATTTTAATTCTTTTCTTCTATCATTTTTAATAATTACTCTCTGGCTTTTATTACACTAAGATGCAATTAAGAAAGAAAAGTTCTCTGTATTTTAAGTCTTCTTCATTCTTTTTTTTTTTTTTTAACATAAAGAATTCCACAGCCTTTCCACAATAACATAGCACACGATATAGTCGAAAGACAAAAGGAACAACTTAGATAAAAACTAGCGGAGTTCCATTTGAGGGGAGAAAAATGCAAGTGTACTTATTTTGAAAACCCTTGGCATTTACTGAAAGGATAGAGAATTCTTGATCACACGAAGGCAAAAACGAACCACATACTCGTCCATTCATAGGAAAGAGAAAGCTCTCTATCATCCAAGGAAAAGGGCACAGCAAATCTGGACTCAATTGCTAAACTCTGGGATTACCAAATATTCAATGCTAATATTTGGCACTAATAGTAATTGAATACTCATATTTAACCACCTTCCCAGTGAAATGAGACCATTATTAAATGTGAACCTACTCAGGGCACCTGTGTGGCCCAGTCGGTTAAACGTCTGCCTTCGGCTCAGGTCACAGTCTCAGGGTCCTGGGATCAAACCCCACATTGAGAGACGACTGGGTGGCTCAGCAGTTGAGCGTCTGCCTTTGGCTCAGGGCATGATCTGGGGGTCCTTGGGATCGAGTCCCACATCAGACTCCCTGCATGGAGCCTGCTTCTCCCTCTGCCTATGTCTCTGCCTCTCTCTGTGTGTGTCTCTCATGAATAAATAAATAAAATCTCAAAAAAAAAAAAAAAACACATCAGGCTCCCTGCTCCACAGGGAGCCTGCTTCTCCCTCTCCCTCTGCCCCTCCCCCTGCTCATGCTCTATCTCGCTCAAATAAATAAAATCTTTTAAACAAAATGTGAACCTACCCATGCTGAATTATATTTCCTTTGAAGTATAAAGATAATGTCATCTAACTGTAGGAGAATGAGCAAAAAAGAGTAAAATTTTAATAATTTTAAGCCACAATTTGTGAGACATAGAATTTCACATTCACACCACACGAAGGCTGAGCAGCATTTCAATAACTGACAAGAAATATTTTTGTGCAATCCATATGCAGATAGTCTTATTCATGCTCTACTTCTTTTCTTTTTTTTTAAAGACCTTATCCATTCATTTGACAGAGAGAGAAAGAGAGAATGTGTATAAGCAGGGGCTGGGGTGGAGGAAGAGGGAGAAGCAGGTTCCCCACTGAGCAGGGAGCTCGATGATGCTGCTGCGGGGCTCAATCCCAGGACCCTGAGATCATGACCTGAGCCAAAGGCAGACGCTTAACCAACAGAGCCACTCAGGTGCCCCCTCTACTTATTTTCTAGCTTATAGGTAGGCAAACTTTCTTTCTATAAAAAATGAAACAGTAAATATTTCCGGTGATTGTCCAAGCATTTACTCAACTCTGCCTCCAATGTAGCACTAACTCAACCATGGACAATGGTAACAGAGGTGTGGTTGTGTTCCAATAAAAATTTATTTATAGGGGTGCTTGGGTGGCTCAGTCAGTTAAGCAGCTGACCCCTGGATTCGGCCCAGGTCATGATCTTGGGTTCTTAAGATGGAGCCCTGCATCGGGCTCTGCACTCAATGAGGAGTTTGCTTGAGGATTCTCTCCATCTCTGCCCCTCCCCCCACTTGCATGCACACTCTCCCTCACTCTAAAAAATAAATAAATCTTTAAAAAAAAAAAAAGAAGAAGAAGAATGGAGTCTTTAAAATTTTACTTAGAGAAACAGACCTCTGGACTCCTCATCAGGGAAATGCAAATCAAAACTGCAATGAAATACCATCTCATACCTAGGAGCATGGCAAAAATCCAAAACATAAGAAACAGCAAGTGTTGGTGAGGATGGACAAAAAAAGAAACTTGTGCACTTCTGGTGGGGCTGCAAACTGGTGCAGCCCTTCTGGAAAACGGGATGGAGGTTCCTCAGAAAGTTAAAAATAAAACTTCCCTAGGACCCAACAGTCACACTACTAGGTATTTACCCAAAAAATACAAAACACTAATTCAAAGGCATACACGTACTGCTGTGTTTATAGCAGCATTATCTACAAGAGCCAAGACATGGAAGGAGCCCAAGTGTCCATCAGTTGATGAACGGATAAAGAAGACTACGTGTCTATAATGGAATATTATTAAGCCATTAAAAAGAATGAAATCTTGCCATTTGCAATGACATGGATGGAGCTAGAGAGTATTACGCTAAGTGAAATAAGCCGGTCAGAAAAAGACAAATACCATATGATTTCACTCATGTGTGGAATTTGAGAAACTAAACCAACAAGCAAAGGGAAAAAAAGAGAGAGGGACAAACCAAAAAAAAGTCTCTTAACACTAGAGAACAATCTGATGGTCACCAGAGGGGAGGTGGGGGGGGGGGGGTAGTGGGGGAAACAGGTGATGGGGATTTAGGAGTGTACTTATCAAGATGAGCACAGAGTGATGTACAGAGCTGCTGAATTACTATACTGTACCCCTGAAACTAAAAAGGGCAGCCCGGGTGGCTCAGCGGTTTAGCGCCGCCTTCAGTCCAGGGTGTGATCCTGGAGACCCGGGATCGGATCCCGTGTCGGGCTCCCTGGATGGAGCCTGCTTCTCCCTCTGCCTGTGTCTCTGCTTCTCTCTCTCTCTCTCTCTCTCTCTCTCTCTCTCTCTCTGTCTCTCATGAATAAATAAATAAAATCTTTAAAAAAACAACAACAACAAAACCAGGCCCAGGGGCTCTAATTTGCCTGCCCCTGGTCCAATGCTCAGGGTGCTGAGAAGTGAAACATCACCCTTCAAACAGTCCTGTCGGAAAGTAGCAGGAACAAGCAGAGAGACAGGAGTGATCTGAAACTACCCAGCAAGACGCTGAGCCTCAGAATAGTCCTCCCCTCACATCCAGAAGTATTTTTCCAAGACCAAGACCAAGTCTAGATATACGAAGTAGGAGTCAGTCCTCAAGAACCTGTGTTCTTCAAACTGAACACCAATAAAAAATAAATTTATAAAGAAAAAAAAAAAACCTGTGTTCTTAAGATACAAGGTTTCTCCCTCACAGAAGCACCTTTGACTCTATCGTGGGGCTTGCCTTCTGAACTGGGCGTCCATCAGAGGTTCGGCACCCACCTCCTCCAATGTTGGCCATTTTTGTGGCTGGCAGTTGGCCAGAGCCAGGGGCACAGGTTGTGGTCACTGAGTTAAAAGAAGTGACCTGTCCATGAGGGAGCACACCCATCTGGCAACCCATAAGCCGTTCAAAAATGAAGAACTCCAGGGACGCCCGGGTGGCTCAGCAGTTGAGTGTCTGCCTTTGGCTTAGGTTGTGATCCTGGGATCCTGGGACCAACTCCCACATCGGGCTCTCCACAGGGAGCCTTCTTCTCCCTCTGCCTGTGTCTCTGTCTTTCTCTGTGTCTCTCATGAATAAATAATAAAATAAAAATCTTTCAAGAAAAAGAAAAAAAGAATCAAGAACTCCATAGGCAAGCCTTCCTATGGCTGGCCTTGAACCCCTCCTACTTGCTGAATAGCCAGGAAGGGCCCACAGACCCTGGAGCAGACGAGGTCCACCAATGCTACCTCTCACCCCCCCAACATACGTGTAGCTCTCACACCTCACACCCCATCCATCCATCAGCAAATCTTATCAGCTCTCCCTTCAAAATTTATCAAGAATTTGGCTGCTTTTCACTAGCTCCATCACCAGTACACTGGTCACAACCACCTGCCAACTGGTCTTACTAATTCTGCCTCTGCTCCTGCCCACTCCCCAACAGTATTCTCATATTAAAAAAAAAAAAAATAAGTGAGATCATGTCCATACAGAGTCCAAATGTGAAGTCCTCACAAGGGCCTGCAGGGCCCTATGTAAGCTGGATCCCAACACACACACACCCCCATTGCCTATCGTGGTTAGGCGATGACCCCCAATGACCCCCTTAGTCCTCTCCTGCTCATTCACGCTGTAACAGCGGCAACAGGCTCCTTTCATTCCTTGAACACACCAGACATGTCTGGGCACACTTGAAACTCAGGACCTCTGTGCTTCTCCTGCCTCGACCTGGACCGCTCTCTCCCAGAAAGGCATCTGGCTTCCTCCCTTACTTCCTTCCTGTCTTTGTGAAATGTATCCTCAGAGAAATCCTCCTTGATCACCCAATGGGAATCACAGTCCCACCCCCAACCCCAACCCCAAGATGCACTACTACTACCCTTCCTTCGTTTCTCCCCAAAACACGAATCACCATCAGACATGCTGCACATTACATCAGACTTCACACACACTAGAAGGTAAGCTCTATGAGGGCAGGAATTCAGGATCTAGAACTGAAACAGGCACACAGCTGGGTGGTAAAAAAAAATCACTTGTTGAATAAATTAATCCCCTTCTATCTATCTGCCCTGGAGAATCTTAGATGATTCCCTTTTTTCTTCTTTCCATTCCTCATTTTCAGCACCTTTATCTTTTACCCTAACTTCATCCTCATTCCCTCATGCTTAATAGATTGTTTCTTCCCTTCTCACTCTACATCTTCCCTTCCCTCCTTTCTTTTATTATCTACAAGTGGTTTTTTTTGCTTTGTTTTTTTAAGATTGTATTTATTTATTCATGAGAGACACACAGAAGAGAGGCAGAGACATAGGCAGAGGGAGAAGCAGGCTCCCTGCAGGGAACCTGATGCAAGACTCGATCCCAGGACCCCGGGATCACGACCTAAGCTGAAGGCAGACGCTCAACCACTGAGCCACCCAGGTGTCCCTATTATCTGCAAATGTTTATTAAATAGATTTATCCACCTAAAAAGAGGCCTTTTTAAATTACTGCTTCTACCAAATCCTGACTCCATTGTCAAATACATAAAGAATCCAAGAGTTTGCAACAATATCTTTCTTAAAAGAAACTCACTGATCACCTTGAAAGGCATAATATGGAATCAATTCATTATTCTAGTCAATAAAAGAAAAGAACCAAGTCATTATTTGACTATTACATACAAACCATACCTCGAAGTAATTTTTTTAAAAGACTGAAATAAAGTTCTTTATAAAAACATTCCAGGTTTAAAAAAAAAAAAATTCCAGGTTAAAAAAGAAAGTGCAGAAGAAATGACAGAATGAGATTATCACTTTTTTGTAAACATTTTTTTACAGTTTTTACACTTTTTTCTATAGGGTTAAATGAAAAATGATGTAGCCATCCACTCTGGACTGTCAGTGGCTGCTGAAGCCATGAGAGACAAAGTGGCTAGGGCCCTAAAGAGGAGGATCAGATTCAAGGCACCTGCCAATAGTCACACTTCAAGAAGATACAAAATATGTCACCTGATGAAGTTGCATTATCATGCATGAAACGCTGTTGCCCAAAACTAGGAACCAAAATCTAATAAAGCCTTTAGTTTATAGGACATTTTAGAAACCATAAAACATGTTTAATGACAACACAGGCCGCAAAGTCTGCATTATGAGCAACTCCACGGGACAAAAGAGCCAGCTTCTTGACCAAACACATTGCAAGAGAGAACAAAACAGGGACAGGAAACCCACATATTAAAAGGGGCTTAAGAGACACTATCAACCAAATGCCATATGTGGACTCTGTTTCAGTTTTTTGATGACTCAGAGGGATTTTTAACTGTGAAAAAATATTTTATCAGACAATCAGGGAAATCTGAATGTGAGCATTCAGTGATATTAAGAAATGAATTATTATTTTTATGTGATAACAGCGTGTTGATGTGTAACTAAAAGAACTCTGTCTTTTCAGAGTCGTAGTAAAATATTTATAAATAAATCTGATTTTCTTCTTAAATCCACATCTTAAAATTCTTCTTCAAGCAAAGGACTTTGGTTGTTCTGATCCTATAGAACTCACTGCTTTTCAAAGGTACCCATAAATGAGGTGAGGCCAGAAAGAATAGGCAGCGAAAATCAACGAAGCACCCGGCACAGATTTAGGGCTATATGGCAAATAAATAAATGAAACAGCAAATATATTTATATACCCTTGATGCACCTGGAAAGTCCTTCAAAGCGTATAGGAGAATATAAACTGCTCACCATGTGGAGGTCAGGCTTCTGATAATGTGAATATCTGGAACACAGCCATCTGGAAATTAAAAAAGAAAAATACTTCTGAGTGACAAAGCTTTCACAAAGCCCATGCACTTTTCTCCATGAAAGAAAAAGAAGAATTTTATTTATAAAACTGTATCCAACAAGGCATCGTTAAGAAGGAACAGCAGAGGCAAAAAGCAGAGCACTCAGAATTAGGAGCAGGGGAGCAGAGCCATCCAGGAGTTTGTAACAAAGACAGGGTCCACACAGACTCAACCCCTGGGGGCATCACCCCAACACAGCTTCTACAGTAACAACATGGTCCCCGAGTCCTCAACATGGTACCAACCAGGCTCAGAATCCTATGAAAGAAAGCAAGAAGGTCAGGCACACCTGCATGGCTCAGTGGATGAGTATCTGCCTTTGGCTCAGGATTTGATCCCCGGGTCCTGGGATCGAGTCCCACATCGGGCCCCCCTCAGGGAGCCTGCTTCTTCCTCTGCCTGTGTCTCTGCCTCTCATGAATAAATAAATAAAATCTTTAAAAAAATAAAGAAAGAGGGTCAATATCGATACCACTTTAAAATTATTTTCATTAAGATGGTTAAAATTTAAGAAGCTCCTTTATTCCCTTCATGAGAGAGGAAACAGGTTCCAAGGAAAAGCAAAACTGACATCAAAGAGCAAAAATGAAGGTGAGTCTTGAGCTTGAGATCGAGGCAGGGCTCGGTAGCAAGGAGCACCAGCCCACGAGCAGCTGAGTGGGCTCCTCGCAGCAGTGCCCACCTACCTCTCAACATTGACTGGGCTGGCCTCCGAGTCCTGGAGGAGTGCAAACAGTTCCAGGGTTTTAGGGGGCATAATGTTTTAAAAAAAAAATATGGTCTGGAAGACTTTATTCCAGGCTATTGCAATAGAGGACAGATGGAGCTTGACCTCGAAAGCAGCAAAGACACCTGGGGATTTCTAACAAACAAGCAGAGCAAGGGGGTCACCAGTCACAGGACACATCAAGGGGGTGGGGGGAAGAGTTCTTACTAATCCAACAGAAAATAGGATTCCTGGCTGAAGGCAGCCCAAGGTGACCCGATGTCACCTACCGAGGTAATGACATGCCAAGCGTGGGGCATTGCCTCTAAACTCACTTAGCAGGATTCTTGCTAAAATGGGCCTGGGCTCGCCAAAGGCAGGGCACGGACCATGCAAGGTCTGGGTCAGAGGACCCTGAACAAAGTTTGCTTAAGGAGTCATTGTCGGGATCCCTGGGTGGCGCAGCGGTTTGGCGCCTGCCTTTGGCCCAGGGCGCGATCCTGGAGACCCGGGATCGAATCCCACATCAGGCTCCCGGTGCATGGAGCCTGCTTCTTCCTCCACCTGTGTCTCTGCCTCTCTCTCTCTCTCTCTCTCTCTCTCTCTCTCTGTGACTATCATAAATAAATTTTTTAAAAAAAATTAAAAAAAAAAAAGGAGTCATTGTCAGTGACGGTGACCCCGCCTTAGGATAGAGATGCTGACACCCAGAGATAGTATTAGAGGACACAACGTGGAAGCGGGACCCAGAAGCAGATCCCAGACCCCCCGAGATTCGAGCTGGGTGGTGTCAGTTACACCTCCTGCTGCCTCACCATACCTTATACTGCAGGACACTTACTCATTTCTCAGCTGCTTCCCCCCATGCAAGTTCTCTGTTTTGCAAAACCTAGAAATGCCCATTCCTACACACCCCGCTATCATATAAGAGACAAGTACCTTTGAACACAGCTCCATGTGAGTAATTTATGTATAATTCCTTGATACTGAGGACAATTGATTCACCATTATGGCGTAATGAAGCCTTTCAAAGTCATCTTGGAATAACAGGCATACAAATAAAATAGGAAAAGAAAAATAAAAACCCTAAAAGCCTGGATTTAAAAGCATCTGAGTGAAAGCAGGAAGCTTCCAATCATAAACAGGATTATAAAACCTCCATAGTACAAGCTAAGCAATTTCCCATGATGCCGGATTCCCCCAAGGAGAGCATTTAAGGATGACAAAGCTGCTCCTTTTGCAATCTCAGAAGTTCCATCTACTGGATAAAAGGTACTTAAGAATCTGAAGGGTCACCTGCTAAATATTCTCTGGTTACGTCCCATCTTTTTCCACTGGGAGCTGTGCCCTGGGAGGCTGACCTCTGTGGCCTCTATCAACCTAGCTCCCTTGCCCTCTGGCCAGTTGGGAGGTGACAGTAGAAGCCAGGAGAGGAGGAGGGTAAGAAGGAAGGAGCAGAAATCCCCCTGCTTTCTCCCCGCAGGGTCACCTGGAGGTCTCTCTACCACAGGTCACAGCTTCGCTCAAGAACCCTCTCCCCCTTATCCTTAGTTCTAGGTGCTGGAGGGTGCCATAGACTGTGGCCCCCCAAATTCATTAGTTGAAACCTGACCTCCAATATAATAGCATTAGGAGGTGAAACCTTGGGGGGTAATTAGGGGGTGTGAATATGGAGGGTAGGATATGGCTAAAGAGGCTCTGGGTGTTAGGAGGGTGCCAACAAAAATCCAGAATTTCTATCCAGAATTGCATATAAATGTACATGTCTTTTTCTGAAAAGCTTAACTCACACAGAAAAAGGTCAAAAATGTAGTTGCGTTCTCAAAAGTGGACCCCAAAACGCAGAGCCAATGCTGTGAGAGAAACACAGCGTAGAAACAGCCTCCATGTGGCCAGGTACACTGGGTACCTGCGTGGGCTGCATGAGCAGAAACACAACCTCTTCCCCCCACCAAGGGCCGGGCTGGAAGAGGACCCACCGCACCGCTACCCGCCACCACCCACTCCTCGGAGGCAGCTGGGATGGTGTGTTCCCACCAAGCACTCACAGCTCCCTCCCAACAGCCAAGTGACATTTCAAAAGCTCATCAGCCCAGCAGGTGTTCAGATGCACGAGCACAAGCAAAAACAGTAACAGGGCTGTGGAAAATCTCATCTTTTTGTTCTGAAAAGCTCAAGACACTGAGGCACGGGAGAGTGTGGGGGCAGATAAGCAGGAGGGAAAAAGCACTAGACTAGCAAAGCTGCCACCCCATCCCAGGGGCCGGGGAGAGCACCCCCACGGGGAGTCAGCCCTTCCCTTAGTGGGCCCCTCCCCTGCTGTGTGAGCCAGGATGGTGGCTGGCCCTCGCCCGGGGCCAGGGCTGCCCCTTTGCCACATGGCGACCACCGTTCAGTAGGAACCTCATAGGGTTGCTGTGGGGCTCAATGAGAAAATGTGCATCCAAGACTCAGAATGCCTTCCAGGGAGATTTAGAATCCATACCAGAGCTCTTCTTAATTTTCTTCACTCCTAAGATGGTCCTGGCTACATATGAACAGAAGCCTATGAAAGACTGATAAAATCAATCTCCAGGGGCACCTGGGTGGCTCAGTGGTTGAGCATCTGCCTTTGACTCAGCTCATGATCTCCAGGTCCTGGAGTTGAGTCCCAGGTCTGGCTTCCTGCTCAAAGGGGAGTCTGCTTCTCCCTCTGCCCCTTCCCATTTGCTCATGCTCCCTCTTCCTCTCTCTCTCTCTCTCTCTCAAATAAATAAAATCTTTAAAAAAAAAAAAATCCTCCTCCAATTCCACACCACAGAAGATGCCAAAAAAAGTGACAAGCCACAGGGGCAAGGGTACCTGCCCGGCACCACACAGCCTCTAACCCACACACGGCCCTGTGACTGTGTCCATCCCCTATGCCACCATCCCTTCACCAGCTGCACCAGGGGTCTTAGCTCAGAGGCAGAGACCACTGTGATTAAGAGCCCCACTCGGTGAGCACTGGGTGTTATGCTACATGTTGGCAAACTGAACTCCAATAAAAAAAAATTAATTAAATTAAAAATAAGTAAAAGCATAATAGAACTTGGAAAAGGGGGATAAAAAAAAAAAGAGCCCCACTCGGGAGTCCAATGGCCTCTCCTGACCTGTGGCCCTGTCATGTACTGACTGGGTGGCTTTGGGCAAGTTATACTACCCTTCTGACTTAGTTTCCTCATTTATAATCATAGTTGTAGTAGCTCTTTCTGTGAGGATTAAAAAAATTCATGCCAAGTTCTTAAAATAGTGCCTGGCATACAGTAGTAACTCAATAAATGCTGACTGTAGTATTGCCCCACACATTTAAGCTAGTTTCCAAGGCCCATCAAATAAGGAGGCATCTGTGCTCCGAAGAGCAGCCAAACACTAGCTCCACCAACCCACGAGCCAAGCACCATATGTCCTTGATTCGAAGCTGTGTTTTGTATGTTAATGTTCCTAAAATTACAATACACGTGCACATTTAACGCTGCCGATTTTCTCATCTGTAAAATGAGGACTACAGCATCCACCTAATGGGACTGATAGAAAACTCACGATTAATTTATGCAAAACACTTTGGACGGGGCTTGGTGTCAGAAATGGTTCTCTGCAGATATTATCATCATCAGGACATTAAGTCATCGGAGCTGCTGCAGGCCTTCCCGCTCTAGCCAAATGTGAAGAGTCTTCGACAGTCTTCCTTGATACAGGGATCACCTGATCCCCTGTACCCAAAGATGCTGTGGCTTGGGGCTGCAAAGTGAAAAGCCAAACCCTCGTACACAGCACGGCTGCTGGGTTTTTACCATTCCATGGGCTTCCTGGAACTAGGTACTTACAGGAATTGTTTAGTTGTCAAACTAGGGGCTCCTGGGGGCTCAGTTGGTTAAGCATCTGCCTTCAGCTCAGGTCAGACGGGGTTCTGGAATCAAGCCCTGCATTGGGCTCCCTGCTCAGTGGGGAGCCTCCTTCTCCTTTTCTCTCTGCCTGTCCCCTTGTGCTTGTGCACGCGCTCACGCTCCCTCTCAAATAAATAAATAAATAAATAAATAAATAAATAAATAAATAAATAAAATCTTAAAAAGAAGTAGTAGAAGTAGTAATAACAGTAGCAGTTGTTGTTGTTATTGGTTCCTGGGTTTTTTTTTTTTTAAGTTTTTTGCCCTCACAGTAACTTGCAGGTCATGATGCTGGTTTCTTGGTGGCCTCTAGAGGACAGCTGGCCTCCCATCAGTCAGAGAGGACCCCATGGAAGGTGGACCTTGAGCAGAGGTGCTAAAAGGCAACTCTCAGAATGGAGAAACGGTAGCAGGAAGGGCAACCAGTTCAGCCAAAGATTAAGGAATGAGCCATGAATCTAGGCAATGAGCATATCATTGGCCTCTACTGTCCAAAACAAGGTCCAAAGCAAGTTCCATCAAACCAAAGTATTTTCCCTTCGTCTTACATCTTAGCTGCTTCCTCTCTGCACTGGAGGCAAGTAGGATGCTGAACAGGCAAGGGAATAGCCAGTGGAGGGTGGGCCCCTATGAGCACGGGGGCTGGGTCAGATCACCTGGATTCAAATCCCGGTGGCCCCAACTATTAGCCGTGTGACCTTGAGTCAGTGCCCCAACCACTCTGCACCTATCAGATGAGGGTAGCAGTAGCTAACAGGCGAGTGGGGATGCAATAAATTAGTACATGTGAAGCTCTTGGAAAAGTGCCAGACACACAACAAGCAGTCATGAACCGTAGCCACGGTCATGACTAGATGGTACCCGCACCCCAGGAGCCCGGGAGGGGTAACGGGGTGAGTGATGCTGGCGGGAGGGGGGTTCTGGTCCAGCTTCCAGCAGCCAGGGACATGGGAACACACCTGGGGATGGATTCCAGTTGCAGCCCTCCACGTACCAGCTGTCACGCATGGCCTCAGAACCTCATCTCAACTTATGGGGTTTCGCTACCACACAGGGCTGTCGGAAGAAGTGAGAACGCATCACACAGGCAATTAAACACATGGGGCTTCTTGTCATCTCTCCTCCCTCCCCGGAGTGCAGAGAAGGCAACAAAAGCAAAACCTGAACCCATGCCCACCCCGCTCAAAGGCCCCATGGACCGAGACCCCAGCCACCACTACTGAGGTCCCCCCCCCGCTGACAAAACCAGGCAGAGGCCCTGTTCCCAGGAGGAGGTGAACAGGGCCTAAGAGTCTTCCAGCACCAAGAAGTCAGCCACTTCCCTCCAAGGGCCCAGAGACAGGAGTCCGGGGCAGTAAAACCCAGGAGGAAAGAGCAAAGGTCTGGATTCTAGAAGCACTGAGCCAAAACCGCCCGTTAGTTACAGGGAACACCTGACAACCGCTTCAGGAGCTGGAGCCTGCATCATTAGCAAGAAGGACTGGGGAAGGTCGTTCTTATATAAACGTCTGAGGGATAAAGAGAGTAGATAAATGTCAAAAACAATGCCTAAAACGGCTGCATACGGCTTGCTTACACAGCTCTTTCCTTCTTCAGACAAATGATAAAACATCCGCGCTTCTGAATATAAATCATCTTCAATTAAGACATTTCGGTTGGAAAGCACTTTTGGCAGGACAAACGAAGTATTTGCCACTGTTCTCCGACTTGGAGCTTTCAAGGTTGGCAGGGCGATTTATTTTTGTTGATTAAACAAAATACAAATGGAAAGGGCCTCGAAATTGATTAGCCAATTAAACTCAATGATTCTCAACAAAGAAATGTGCATTATTAGCTTTGCCAGAGTTATAAAAATGCCTCCCAGCTTTACTGCCGTTTTCAGGATTTACACCATCGATATTTGTGCTGACAGAAAGATTAAGTAAGGACTGGATTAGGCAAAATTTGTCTTCTCTTTTTGCTGGAACGGAAGGAAGAGAAACGATCAAGGGCTGGGGCCATTTCAGGAAGAGCATTTGCACAGCATTCGTAATTCTGGAAAGAATGATTCGGGTTGAGTGAGCCCTTGTCAGTCATCTTGTGTATTTGTTCCCTGGCAAATTACTGATTCCCTAATAGGGGCCAAGTTTGTTGAGACGACAACAACCATAAATATCCAAACTCTCCGTTTTGCTCCTTTCACCTTCCAAGAGGAAGAGTGTCCAGAGAGGCAGCCGACCAAATGATGGGTGTCAGATGCTTCTGCAAATTCGATCGTCGGACAGAGGGGCACCATCCGCCTACGTCAGTCCAGAGCAAAGTGTTTCTGGACCGCAGCCCTAAGGTCCACACCACAGTCGCGATCCACTCACACACAACAGCCACACACACCCGGGGCGGCGGAACACTGAGGTTTTTCCGGTGGTCAGAGCTCGAACGTTGCAGGCCGCTGTGCATTTTTAGACTTGATTGTACATAATTGTTAATCACTGACCCATTCTCCAACCCTCGTGGGCCGGAGCACGTTGCTAGGCAACCCATTTTGCTCTAGATACTTTCTGAAAGCCAGTGTGGCAACAACCAAGTGTCAACTAGGAGGACACTAACCGTGGGAGACAGGCGTTTCCTTAAAGCACGGCCGTCCCGTGCCTCTCCTGATGTTAGACACAGATTTCCCATGTCTGACAACTTAGCAAAGACGCGCTCTCAGGTCGAGCTGGATGAAGCTGCCCTCGCAGCAGCTCGGTTTGGCAAGTCAGACGGTTCAACGTAGGAACTTAAAAGAGGTCCGCAAAGGCTGTGAAACAGAGGGATGATTTTCCTCCGCTGGCATCATCACAACTGTGCTTTGTATCAGGAACCCAGCATTCGCCCCGTCCGCACATTTCGGAAAACTCTTCTGATAAGCAGGAGGCAGCTGGCAGAGGCAATGTGCATCGTTTTTGCAAACCCCTGAGCAAGAAGTCACGTTTCTTTTTCCGTTTCGGACCCTTCGGAACCGATCTGGGTCTTGTAAACAGCCACACCGCCCTGCCTTGTCAAATGCTCCGAGCCGTGGGGAACGGGACCAGATTTATTCCTCCCAGTTCGAGAACGGGAATGCCAAAGGCCGTTCTAAGGAGGAGGACAGAACTGCCAAGTACGTGAAAGGAGTTCATTCAAGGGGAAGGAGGAGGGAAGGCAGGGTCGCTGGTATCACGAACACGAGGCTATTCCCGGGGAGCCCGTGAAATCTGATGACTCCCCGTCCAAGGCAGCTGGGAGCGCCGCAGTCAAGGGGCGCTGGAAAAAAATAATGACCCAATGTCAGCTCACGGAATGTCTCCAGGAGGTTTTTAGAATCTCGGTTGGAAGCTCCGAATAATGACCAGCTTAGGCGATGCATACGAGTAGATGATTAACCTCATTAGGGAAGAATTGGTTAAAATTATTAGGTAAAGGGAGAATTCACAGGGAAGCCTAGATTTAAATGCTGCCCTTACCGAACAGGTTTGAATACCAAGGCAATTACCACTTTCTAGCAACCGAGATTAATTGTACCTAAAATTACGAGGTTACAGTTTATAAACTGGGCACTTGTAAACTTTATATTGGGCAAATGGCAAATTGTTGTGGCAAGAAGGCAACAGAAAGTTTAACGCCCCTGCCCAGATGAGCTTTATTAAAATATAAGCAGGCTGGTTAGTCTGGATTGGCTTTACCTGGCATGCTTATAATTAAAAATAAAAAAAATTAAATGATACAGAAACACAGAAAGTTAAAAGGTGAAAGTTTTCTCTCCAACTGGTTTCCACCTTCCACCACCATCCAGAGGTAACCGCCAATTAGTTTGCTTTACTCTTTTACAAAAGTGGCATCCCTATGCGTAGCTCAGCATAAAGCATCCAATACGCTTGCTTTTCTTGCTCAACTGTACAACACAGAAGCTAGTTTTAAATAGAGTCCTCTGCAGCATCCAATTCACCAGCCGGTCTGTCCATGATTCCAGAATAAAGCTTCTCGGAGAGTAAGAGTGACCCTTCCTCTCTCAGAGGTAACAACAATTTAAAGACCATCAAAAGCAGAGTCAATTAGCCAACTCTCAAGAGCTCCAGGACACACTGCTAGAAGCCCAAGAAGAAAGAGAGACATTTTCAACTCTATAAATATGTCCACAGAAATTTAGCCTGGCACGAATGAAGCTCCCAAGAAGCAACCGGTTAAAACCACAAATGGGTGACTTGAGTTGGGAGCCCCAGAGGAGAGCTGTCTATACTGCCAAGAAGAAAAATGAAAAGAGAGAGGGAGGGGGGCCAATGAAATCAAGAAACATCAAAGACTGAATAAATATCAAGAACCAAGTGCTAAATTAAATTCTGAAGCTCAGTGCTACAAACTGGGAGAAGAATGTAATTTACACAGGGACATTGTGAACCCCCTGTGAAGGAAACTGTGAGCCTGCTGGGACCCAGCAACAACAGAGACAACGAACAACAACAACACTCTGATGAGCGTTAGGACTATCACAGAAAAGCAGGGACTCACAGAACTGGTGTGTACACCATGGATTCCACATTGCTCCAACTTGGAAATTACCAAGCTATATCTCACGCTGTGCATTCTTTACTCAAGAGAAGCAGCTGCAGACCTAAATTCTGAAGACCACAGTCCTAATCTAAGTTCTACAAATAGACTTTAAGAAAGTCACTTCCTCTCTCTAGATATCAGCTTTCTCGTCTATAAAGTCAGAAGACTTGACGAAAGGAACTCTAAAATCTGTAGCATGATTTATTTCTCAGATTCTGTTTAGTTAAAACTATGTTTATACGTGGATGGATGGATGATGGATAGATGGACAGATGGGCGGGTGGATGACGATGGATGGATGGATAGATGAGTGGATGGACAGATGGATGAGGGAATGGGAAGGAAGGAAGGAAGGAAGGATGGATGGATGGATGGATGGATGGAGAGATACTGGGGAAGTGGATGGATGACGGATGGATGGACAAACGGACAGATGATGGGTGATGGATAGATGGATGATGGATGGATGAATGGACAGATGACACATAGATGGGAGGCAGTGGTCTACTGAACGGGATTATACAGGCTGTGACCAACTGTTAGAGTTTTAGAAATTGAGGGGGCCTTCAACACCATGTTGATAGCTTGGAATCAGTCACGGACGGTATATTTATACCATGGAAATAAATCAGACCTTTTTATTCACCCCACAGAGTCGGCTTACCAAAACATCACTGAAGAAAGAGAAGAAGGAAATGAAGAGTAGAAAGGAGTATCTGTATGCACACAGTCCTCCACGTGGGTGGCCTCCCACATCTCCATGTTGATACGCTTACTATTTTCTCTGCCTGCAACACCATTATTCAGCATGGCCTGAATAACCAGGACTTCTTACCCAAACTCAGCTCGAGTCTCACCTCTTTTAGGAAAGCCAACCCTCACCCTGTGTGAGCTACTGCCCTCCCGTCATGTATAATTCCCATAGCATGCTACAACTCCTTCCCTCTGCCCTCTCAGGTCACCCCTACAACATAGTGTAGCCCCTTAGCCAGCCCCTCTAGATTGTTGTCAATTCAGGACAGCAACTGTACGGTTTTTTTTAAGATTTTATTTATTCATTCACGAGAGACACAGAGAGAGAGGCAGAGACATAGGCAAAGGGAGAAGCAGGCTCCATGCGGGGAAACCAATCCCAGGACCCTGGGACCATGACCTGAGCAAAGGCAGATACTCTACCACTGAGCCATCTGGGTGCCCTCCAACCATACATTTTAGCTCTGGGTGTTTAATGCTTTAGCACAAAGCCAGGCACATAATCACCATCCAATACAAATATTTTAAATTAAAGCAATGGTTTCAACTTAAGGCAGAAAAAAAGAATTGGCTGATAACAGGTTTAGGCTCAAAGAGCTACACTACTCTCTCCGGGGCATAAGTGGATAGTCAGAGATTTTTCGAGGGCTTAAGCTTTTCAAGTCCACTTTCCCTTAGATTGTGGCTTTCCATTAAATCAGTTAACCTACATTTATCACAAAACAGTGCAGTGTGTCACTGACCCACTTCGTTTCATTTCTTTGCCATTCAGTGACATCCACACGTCACTATGAATTGCATTTTTAAATAAGGAATTAAATATATTTGTCCTGGATTTACCCAAGCGAGCTCTGAGAGCACTGGGATTCACCCTCAGGTTCACTGCCTAATCTACTAAAGTGGCTTTCAGAAAACAGCTTACACTTTCTCATCCTTAGTTATCCAATCCATTAAATGAAGACAGGGCCTGGAAATAACACAGACCAGAAGCCCCCATGCTGCCCTGTGCCAGAGCAAAGGCAGGCTCCCCGGACCTGACCTCAACAGGGCCAGTGTTACTGCAAACAGAGCTGCACACAGCTGTGGCCTTTGGAAGAAAGGAAAGTATCTCAGTCTGCCCAGGCGGCCTTACAAAGAACCACAGGCTGGGGGAGCTCACACCATGGAAGTGTGTTGTCTCACAGCTCTGGAGGCTGGACCCCCAGGAGCAAGTGTCAGCAGAGCTGGCTTCTGGCTTCTTCCTTGGCTTATAGTCAGCTGGCTCACCACGTGTCCTCACATGGCCCTGCCTCTGGACACAGGCATACAGAGAGGAACTCTGGTGTCTCTTCCTCTTCTTAATTTTTTTTAAATTTTATTTATTTATTTGAGAGAGAGTGAGCACAAGCGGGGGGGGGGGGGTGTGGGGGGACCAAGGGAGAGGAAGAAGCAGACTCCCAGCTGAGCAGGGAGCCAGATGCAGGGCTCGATCCCAGGACCCTGAGATGATGTCCTGAGCGAATGAAGGCACACGCTTAACACCTGAGTCACCCGTGTGCCCAAAATGAACTACTTCTTAAGAAACCATCCTATGTCCAAACTACAGAACCAAAGAACACCATGGCTGCTGACTCACTAACTTAGCTGACAGAGACAACGACAAGATCTAAACTCACTGGAAATTTCTCCTAGATCTATACAAACATCTACCTGTACATTTAAATGCAACAAACAACGTAGCCACGCGCTGGGAAGATGGGTTCAGATGGGATTCACACTGGCTGGGTGACTGGAAGCTAAAGGAGACAACAGGGGCAGGCCGCTGCAAAAGAGAACAGAGAGAAATGCATGCTATGAAACCTAAGAATACATGTAGAGAGGGGGGCCTGGCTGCCTCAGTCAGTGGAGCATGCAACTCTTGATCTCAGAAGTTGCAAGTTCGAGCCCCATGTTGGGGGGAGTGATTACTTAAAAATAAAATCTTTACAAAACAAAAAAAGAACACATCTAGAGAATGGGAAGGTTAATGGTCAAAGCCCAGGTGGAATAATGGGATTAGTTATAGGAAATGAAAGCCATTTCAAGGAAGTCTGTGACAATCCGGAGAACAACCCCAAAAAGAAAGCAGCAAGAATCATGTGTGGTCTAAAAACAAAGCCCAAGGAATGAGTTTGAGCAAATGGCAAAATTTAACCTGAAAGAGAGGTATAGGGCAGACACAGCAATGACCTTCAGACACTCAATGGCTATCATGCCAATGGTATTAGGTTGTCTTGCCTTATTCAGGGGTACAGATAGGGGTCCATAGGTCAGAGATGTTTTAAAAGGGATTCCTGGGGGTGCCTGCGGGGCTCAGATGGTTAAGCATCTGCCTTTGGCTCAGGTCACCATCCCAGGGTCCTGGGGTCCGGCCCCACATGGGGTTCCCTGCTCAGCGGGGAGCCTGCTTCTCCCTTTTCCTCTACCCCTTCCCTCTGCTTGTGCGCTCTCTCTCTCTCTCTCTCTCAAATAAATAAAACCTTTAAAAAATATAATAAAAGCAGAGGGGTGGATTCCTGGGTGGCTCAGTGGTTTGGCGCCTGCATTCGGCCCAGAGTGTGACTCTGGAGTCCCGGGATCGAGACCCATGTCAGGCTCCCTGCATGGAGTCTGCTTCTCCCTCTGCCTGTGTCTCTGCCTCTGTGTGTGTCTGTGTGTGTGTGTGTCTCTCATGAATAAATAAATAAAATCTTTAAATAAATATAAATATAAATATAAATATAAATATAAATATAAATATAAATATAAATAAATGGGATTTCTGGAAGAAAAAAAACAAAGGGAGGGAGGAGGAAATTCCTGCATTTAAGAAGAAAGTGAGTTGGGATGATCATCAGTGTCCTCTTCAGCTCAATAATAAAATCCAACCCAGAGTCCAAGAGGGGACCTGCTGCTAATCATGTATCTCGAGTGGAAATTCTGCTTTGCGCACAAACCTCAAGATCCAACCTCTTAGTCACCTGGGACTGGCATAAGGAAACCAAGAAAGGGCTTATTTTGTGTTCCCTGGACTAGGCCCCTTTGTTTCGTTAGTGCCCGTGATGGCTTGTGCTGGGAGGCGGGTGTGCGGGTGTGTGTGTGTGTGTGTGTGTGTGCAGGGTGGGAGCCCGAAGCAGGCCAGAAGGCTGACACAACAAGGCAGGCTGACATTCAGGGGCACACCCACTTGCCAGCCCATGCGCATCTGGCATAGTTAGTTTCAGGCTTGCCAGGCCTTAGAGAAACCAGAAGCATCCACAGTCAAGGCCACCCCCGTGCTGAAAACACCGTGGGAGACCATGGCAGTGACCCAGAGCACTGTGCTCACCAGTATTTTTTTTTTTTTCACCAGTACTTTAGAATAATAACAGGTAACATTCGTCGAGCTACTACTGGGCCAGGCACTACGTGTACATAATCTAGAACCATCATCATTAGGCTGGCAAAGAAGGTGTGATACCCACCTTACAATAAAGGTACAGAAGCTCAGAGACTGAATGAGCCACCCAAGGCCACACAGTTGGTTAATGAACAAGAATATGAACCCACGGGTATCTCCCAAAGCCATGGCCCTGGCATTACATATGCCACGCTGCCTTTCATGGCTCCTACATTTATAAAGAAGGAGGCGTTTTGCAAACATAATTGAACACAAATAGGACAACATGACAGGTCCCAAAGCAAATGGTGCTGCAGACCCCACCACCCTGGGGACAAACGCCCTCCCTCTCCTTTGTTGTGTGAAGTCTGAGCTCTCGAAAAGACAACTACACCACACGCTCCAACCCAAGAGTCAGTGAGTAAATGGCAGAGTGGGTCTTGTGCCAAGAAGTTGGAGCCGATTTATTTTAGTCTCAATGTTAAGACAGCCAGCACCAGGTTGAGGCTGAGAAATGCTCCTTCTAATTAAAACTTTTTATTTTCAAACACATGTCACAGTTTCAACATGGTGAGACTCACTCCTTGCTTTGTGGATGTCTAAGAGTAGAAGCAGCTGCTCTGTGACATTCACGTTGGGATCCCAAAGGGCAAAGATTCATTGCTCTATCCAAGGCAGCAGCGGTGTGGGTCCTGCGAGCACTCAAGAGAGCTGCCAACCCAGAACCAAGGGGAGACCACCCTGGATCTGGCTGAAACTTGGAAAGCCTTGGAAAAAAGGGAGTGAACCAATGCATTCCAGACTGCCAATCACCGCTGAACAATAACCCACCGAGCTGTGCCCCAACCACCTATTGCTCTTCATGGCCCCCATGGCCTCCACCTGGAGGCTGCTAGGGCGAGGACTGTGTCTCTTTCTTCCCTACTTCATCGGAGGGCTTATACCCAACAGGTATGAGCTCAACACAAGAAGACTTCGATACCTGCTTGTCAAGTTGACTGGGGCAGGCAGCTGTGGGTGGCCTCCAAACCCAGCTGCCTCCTGAGCAAGGACCTTTCTTGAACATCGACTCTTCTCAACCACGTGAAAATCAAGGAGAGACACAGAAAGGATGTGTGGAAGTCTGCAGGAGCGGAATATGCAGGTCTCCGATCCTTCATCCACCACTTTCCAGCTGGATAAACCCACTCAAGGCCCAGCAATTAAGCCAATCCCTGGAAGCCACAGCACGGTGCGTCCTGAAATTTCAGATTCCCAGGAAGGGGAGTCTATAAAGCATCAAGGATCCTGACTCCAGCCATGTCATCTTCACGTTCCAAGACCCCACCACCACCACCACCACCACCAAATAAGGGAGAAAGGCTAGCTCTAGAATTACAAGTCACAATTGACACCTGGCCCAAACCTCAAGTGACCATATTCTCTCTGGGGGACTCCAATAGCTGGGACTGCCTTAGGAACCTCAATAAAGCCCCCACACCCCTAAAGACAGCCTGCGCTCTGTAGACAGCACACTCCTGAAAGGAAAGGGGTCCCAAGGATGATTCAGACAACAGTTATCGAGTGCTAACCATGAACATGGGTCAGATACTGGTCTAAGCACACTCGATCCTCAGGACACTCCTGAGAGGCAGGTGCTTCCATCATGCCCATTTTGCAGATGAGAACACTGAGCCTCGAAGAGGATAAGTGTCCCAGGCAAGGTCACACAGCTGATGAGTGCAGGTCACAGCTCTTCCCAGAGCCTGTCCTCTTAGCTCTGCCCAGGCCAGCCACCTAGCCACACAGAGGTTCGAGGTGCTCGAATTGGCTGATTGCCAGGATCATGCCCATCAACATCATTTAGGCCTTTGTAGGTATAGAAATCAGCTGTCAGTCAATGGCACACCCCATCCACCTACTATCAGACTGGACCAACGACCATTTCCCATTTTGGATCATCCCAGGACAGAATGAAAACCCTTGCTGGTCAGTGGCCTCAGAAAACTCATGTGCCCCCTGGAGGTTAGCTGTGCCACCACTGTCCCACCACTAAGTCCCCCCAGGGGAACCACAGGCAGGAGAAATGACCAGCTGGGCTGGGCCATCCTTCAGGATGAGGAGAGAGGCTAAGGCAGCTCCAGCAGCTCGGGCAGCCTGCAGGAGCAAGATTTATTAAACACTTCGTTTACATTTGACAAATATCCTGTGTCCTTAGGTGCCACCCTGGGCTCAGCTGTGCATTTTTGAACCAAGTAGTAGTGTTCCATCTGACTCCTCCTCGAACTCCTCCTTTTTTTTTTTTTTTTCCAAAAAGGTTCAAAAAGTTTACTCTTCCTGAAGTTTCTCTACTTTCCAAGTAAGACATAGAGAGAAGACTAATCCCCACCCCAGAAGTGGACCATTGCAGCCACAGTCCCCTCTTCAATCTACAGGCAGCCTGAGGCATCCCAGAGAAGAGTTCTATAAAAAGTGGATACCACAGGTTGGCATGGCACCTCTGTAACGGGGGTGGGCGTGTGGGCGTGGTGGTCAGGCAGGCATGTGTTCATGGATGTTAAAGCCTGACGACGAGCCCTGGCTTCGCTCACGGATGTGGTCCAGGAGCAGGTCAGTAGCTCAGCAGTCTGGCCCAGTGCAGGGAGGGCTCCGGCTATTACACTTTCCTCTGAGAGGGAATGAGCCGAGCCACCCTTCTTCATGGACCATTAGAACCCAGTAGTCTGGGGCACCTGGTGGCTCAGTGGTTGAGCGTCTGCCTTCAGCTCAGGGCATGATCCCAGGGTCCTGGGATCAAGTCCTACATCGGGATCCCCACAGGGAGTCTGCTTCTCCCTCTGCCTGTGTCTCAGCCCCTCATTCTGTGTCTCTCGTGAATAAATAAATAAAATCTTAAAAAAAAAAAAAAAAAGAACCCAGTGGTCTTTGATTTGGGGGAGTTTGGGAGCAGAGCACTTTATGTGAAGCCGCCGTGCCCACAGCTTGAGACAAAAGGGGAGTGATGTCACTGCTCAGAGGACTTCCTGCTGTGTGGCCCGTTTCCCTGATAACTCACTGGGACCACAGGTGTCTCCCCCTGGAGTCAAGAAGGACAGGCAGTGCCCTGGCTGAGATGTGGTGACACAGCCACGGGTAGATCTTCCCTTGGATTCATGCTACCGAGGACAGCTGGATCCTGCAGCTTCCCCCTTGAAACAAAACGCCTGCTATTCAGAGAGTCTGGGAACATAGTCAGGGAGAGCCTGTGCTTGACCCTTCAAGGGTGCTCATCCTGGTTGCCTACCAGTCTTGTTCAGCGTGGCCATGGGCAGCCCCAAGTGACAAATCCTGAGCAATCTAGTCCAGTGGTTCTCAAGCAAAGGCAATTTCGACAAGGTCTACAGTTGGGGAGGTTCTACCGGCATCCAGGGGGTAGAGCCCTGCAATGCATGGCTCAGCCCCTTGAATGATAAAGTCATAGACCCAAAAGGTCAGTGGTGCCAAGGCTGAGAAGCCCTGTTCTAAGCGACCTGGGACAGACATCCTGCTTTCCTCTTCCTGAAAACTAAGGTCTTCAGCCCTACTTTACAGCTGGGCAAGAGGTCTGGCGGGTAGTGGTCAGTGTGATAGAGTTTGGTCACCGAGATATAAGGGAACACATGTCAAGAGACATCAATGTCGGACACCGGATGGAGCAATCCACTGAGATTTTTACAATCAGTTCTCAAACAACCACTACCTGCCCCAGAAAGATCACATACTGCTTAGAAGAGGAGCTGTGGCTTGAATTGATTGTCTGACCCCACATGGTGCATTAACTTGGAGAAAAAAATATAACGTGATACCTCTATCCTGTGTGGTCCTCATTACATGCCAAGAGAAGAAAAAGGGAAAGGAAGAGAGAAATGGAGGGAGGGCAGAGATACACGTGAGAAGGACTGGAAAAAGACGGATTGAAACGTCTGTAAGCGGTGGGCTTTGGGCATCTTCTATTTTCTTCGCTGGGCCTTTCTGTATTCTCCATTCTCTCCAACAAAAATGCCTTTTATGGGCAGAAAAGAAACAGTAAGCAAAACAAAATAATACCTGCCAAGCATACATTTCAAAACTGTCGTCAGCACCAGGCATCTCTAACTGTGCTAGAGGGGCACCTGGGGTCTCAGTTGGCTAAGCATCGGCCTTCAGCTCAGGTCATGATCTCAGGGTCCTGGGGTCGAGCCCCAGGTCGAGCTCCCTGCTCCGTGGAGAGTCTGCTTCTGCCTCTCCTTCTGTCCGTCCCCCACACTGTACTCTCTCTCTCTCTCTCTCTCTCTAATAAAGAAATTTTTAAAAAAAAATTCTGCTAGAAAAAGAGATGTAGAACCCCGCCCCCGGCCCTTGGCAGACATAAGGGGACACCCTTGGTCACTCCAGCCCATCACTGCCTTGATGACAGCCCATGTGGGGAAGCCAACCCCAGGAGGCTGTTCACACAGCACACCTGCAAGAGATCTGCTTCTGAGCAAAGATGCTGCCCCAAATCTGAGACAGCCTGTCAGCTCCTCATCTATCTCACAGCAGAGTACCGGGACAGGGAGAGCCGTGGAGGTTCGAGGTCAAGACCCTCCTCCACGCCTGACTGTTTCCATGCTCGAGATGCTCAAGACGACTTCCAGAAAAATAAGGTTTCCAGCTCATTAAAATTTCCTTTCAACAGTTTTATTAACCAGTCGGAGTAACAGGAAAAAGAAGAATTTTACATCCTGGGCCTAATAGGAAAGTTTGTTTTAGGGGAAAAAAAAAAAAGAAAATAACTCTAGGATACATTGAAAAGTCTACTTTTCCTGTTTTTTTTTCCCCCATAGAATTTGTATTTGCACTACGTTAAAGCCTATTTCCACCATAAAAACCTACACTTTGCAGAGATACCCATTATCTATCGCGCCTTTTCGTTATTATTCCTTTCAAAAAAGGTGTTTCTTCTCCCCCTCACCATGATTTGGGGTCCCTGTGAGGCCCTCTCTAACTCCACCCTGCGTAAAATGCTTAAGTGTTTCACAGTTATAGAAAAAAAAAATTCTGGCAGTTATCATCAAGTTTCAGGAAAAATGTCTCAAGTTTAAGATATTACACCTCTGAAGGCAGAAATTCAAAATGCCCAAATGTCACCACTGGGTAAGGCAGGGAATAAAATAATATTTGTTAGACCATCAGGAAGCCTAGATCTATTTTTAAAAATAATAAATCCCGGGGTGGCTGGGTGGCTCAGTCATGACGCATCGGTCTTCGACTCTGGTCAGGATCTTAGGGTCCTGGGATGGAGAGAACCAGGACCCTGCTCCCTGCTCAGCAGGGGGTCTGCTTCTCCCTCTACCCCTGCTCCCATTTGTGCTCCCTCTCTATCTCAAATAAATAAAATCTTAAAAAATAAATAAATAAAAACAAGAAACCCCTAGCTGTGTCTCCAAGAGCCACTGCTGGGGGCCTCCTTCCTTGCCAACAGTGCATGGACCATTCAGGGTCACTTCCCCGACCACAGTGGACAGCAGACCACCTCTCCAGGCCTCAATGAGGCCTGATACCAATCAGGAGCACGCCTCTGCTCCTGGCCTGGGATTGGGTTAGGGCCAGCCACGTGACCCAGCTCCAGCTAGAAGAAGAGGAGATGCCATAAAAGCGGTTCTGGGTCGCATTTTCACTGCAGATGAAAAAAGGCAAGGTGGAGGAAAGAGCTTTGTATTTTGGCCAGGTGTTGTTGCACCTTCCTGCACTGCTGCAAGACCAGCTACCGCCTGCACCACTGTATGGCAATAAGCCCAAGGATCAAGCAAACACCCTGAGGACAGTGGAACTGAAAAAATGGAAAGAACTCAATTCTGATGCCATCACTGAAGTGCCGAATTAACCTTGGAATCATCATGTGAGATACTGTTTAAGATACTGTTAGGTGGGTCTTTTGTTTTCTGGCATCGAAAATATCCTGATACAGCCCTACACCAAGACTACTACCAAGAGTCCGGGGTCTTACTAACAACTTAATAGCAAAAGAGAATGTATCAGACTGTTAGGACCAGATCCCCAGCAAGTCAGTGAGCAGACAAGTGACTAGAACCTTCCTAATGACTTCCTGTCAATCACGGGTCTGTTTCCAACTCTGCATCCTCCACCCCCTGACTGCAGCCCACTCCAACAGGGGTTAAGCAGCTGACATCCTTTAAAACATGATCATGAGGTAGAAATGGGTGCTCTATGGCCACCCAAGAAGAGCAATGCAAGCCAGAATTCCAAAGACCTTACACATTTATCTCTTCTGCTTTAGCAATTCATAGACTACCAGCTGCTAAAAGTCGTCCCCAAATTTAGCCTTTAAATAAACTGACTCATGAATCTATAAGACTTAGGGAAGGAAAATTTTCAGAGCAATTTGTTCAGGAATGGAGGCTGGTGAGAGGCATAAGTGGTAGATAATAGGCACTACATAAATCATCCTGCTAAAGATATGAATTTCATGTAAGGCTCTCTATCCTCAGAAAACAGACATATAAGAAGTGATAACAGCATCTGACTAAAAAGAAAGTCTCTCCTCTATTTGCCTGCAAATTATTCTTCAAGAACTAGTTTCCTGAAACTACCTAAGCATTCAAAATAATTACTTTAATATGTAGACATGAAAAGCTAAGTGAGGAAAAAACCCAGGTATCACAATACATACGTACTGGTTCCAAACAAAAGCGCACATGTGCGCAATAAAAAAACAAAACAAAACAAAGAGGTGAATATGGGTAGATAAAAATCATTAAAGTATGTTTTAATGAAGTTGCCTTTCTAATGAAGTTGACAGTTAACGTACGTATATCTTTTAATGAAGCTGTTTAAGCTGTTAATGTATAGATGAACATTCCCAAACATCTCCAATGCCTGAAACTATAAATTTACCAAAACCACTGAATGACCATAATATTGCAGGGTCAACTACATACCAGGTGTGGTGCTGGCCTGTAGAGAATTCAACTATGTTTCAGACACAGGCCAGGTGGCACTGGATTCTTTCTGGAACACAGGAAATAAGGGAGGGTGGGAAGGAGAATGGATTTACCCTTCTAAGAAAGGGTAATTTAATGAGAAAAGCAGTAAGAGAGGGGCAAATACACAAATATTTAACCTAGGGCACACAAAGATTAAAGGGATATGAGATGGCAAAGGACTTTAAAAGAGAAAGATCTTATTGAGTTGGAATTTCAGGGAAGACTTCATGAGACAGGTTATCATCAGAAACGGATCCTTGAGGATGGGAATTAGGCAGTCAGGCATTTTCAGAGAGTTCAAACAGCTCAAGCGAAGTCAAAGAGACGGGGCCCCAAGAATCCTGGGGCAGCGCTTAGCACCCAGCTGGTGTGGAATGCAGCTTATGTCCAGGTAAATCATGGGTTTGAAAAAGAAGACAGTGAGATGGGCAGGACTCGGTGCCAGGCTGAGGCACCTGCCTGGCCTGATAGGCAAGAGAGGGTCAGGCAAATCATGACTTGGCCATGACCCACTAGAGCTGCGCTTCGGAGGAGTGAATCCAGCAGCCGTGGGTGACGAGGTCTGGGGCTGGAGAAGCAGGAGTGGAGGCCTCTGCTCCAACTCGGGCAGAAGTACGAAGTGTAGACTCAGGGCTGGCGCATGGTTGCCACAGAGGAGGTAGCTCTTATGAATATGTGTTAAATCAAATTAGACTTCTTAGGAGTAGGGACTGGGCCTGATTTTTTTCCTAGAATTTGGAAAGGTTCAGTAGGAGCTCAATAATGCAACATGTCCAAAAGGTGTACTTCCTGCCTGTCTTCCACTACAAGTGAGCCCGTCAAGAGGCTCAAAGCCAGAGCACCCAGGATGAAGAGCCCTCCCCTTCACATTCCCAATGAAGAACTCTTTCTCCCAGAGGAAGAACCTCAGGGAAGTATGGGAGTTCAGCAAACACGACATAAGATTTGGAAGAAAGTGCAAATAAATTAAGTACAAAGGGATTAAAGGCTGAGTCTGTGGAAGGACTCCCTTGCTCTTAGGAATGACACACTTGAAGAACTCACACAGCAAAGGGACATGAGGCTCCCAACACACTCTCAAATGGATCAGAAGAAAGAAAATTGTGTGTGTGTGTGTGTGTGTGTGTGTGTGTGTGTGTGTATACACACATGCATGGGAGGATAAATGTGTGCAGGTGTAAATGCACATGCTATGTATTCACATACACAGAGTAAGAATTATAAAGTAAACCGTGCAAAATATAGACAATCGGTGAAATCTAGTAAAGGGTATATGGAAGTTTCTTATACTATTATTTGCAACATTTCTGTAAGTTTGAAATAATAGCAAAACAAATAGTTACAAGAATGAGGAAGCAATTAAATACTGATAAGATCTTTAAAATCCACTGTTAAGTGAAAAAAAAAAAATCCATGCCGAATGGAATGTATGGAATGTTACCATTTGTGTAAGAGGTGGAGAGGAAAGGGGGGGAAAGGATATATGTGTGTGTAGATAGAATTATAGATACACACCCACACAGATGTAGTCATTGTGTGTAATATACCTGTGATGACTCATAAGAAACTGGAAACATCATACAGCTTCTCTACTGGGAAGAATGGGGTAGCAAGGAGCCAGGTGAAAGGGAAGCTTTTCATTATAAATGCCCATATAGGGCAGCCCGGGTGGCTCAGCACGGCCTTTGGCCCGGGGTGTGATCCTGGAGACCCGGGATCGAGTCCCGCATCAGGCTCCCTGCATGGAGCCTGCTTCTCCCTCTGCCTGTGTCTCTGCCTCTCTCTCTCTCTCTGAGTCTCTCATGAATAAATAAATAAAATATATATATATATATTTATATTTATATATATACATATATATAAATGCCTGTATACTTTGAATTTTGAACCATGCGAATATATTACCTAGTCAAATATATACATAAAATATAGCGATCTTTAAAAATGTTAGAGGAAAAAAAATAGAATAAAATAAAAAAATAAAAATGTTAGAGGGAAATAATATCACAAGCATATGGTTTGGAGTAACTGAGACCAGAGAAACATAGCACACGGGATTAAAGCCACTTGGCAGGGTGCTGCCCAGATGTGACCCCACGGGCCGCTGTGCTTGGACAGCTGCCTGTTTAGAAAGGGCTCGCTCCAGACAAGTAGAGCTGGGGGCTTGGAAAAGCATGTTCTATCAAGTTTCAGCCTAAATTGGATAGAAATGTCCCTGAAAATAAACTATATAACTTACTTACAACAGACGGTTCCCCATAGCCCTGTTCCCCACACTCATATTCCTGGTTCTGAGATCTGATCATCTGCCACATGGCACGTCCGGCCCGCCTCGCACACCACGACCTAAGCCCTGGTGAACAGCTCTGGGAGCCTCCGGTCCTCGGCAGACCCCCCCGAATACCAGCTGCGCCCACCTGCCTTCATGGGCAGCCACCCTCCCCTGGAAATGACGGCCGCAAGCCGGCCGGTGGCTGGGTCTCTGAAATAAAGACACTCTTGGATCGGAGGAGTAGTTTGTAAAAGAGGTTCCGAGAGGATCCAAGGCATGGATTTCAAGGGCCTGGCAGGTCAAGACTCACCTTCTGTTAAACCTCACGGGGGCGGAACATGTTCAAAAACAACAGTCGAGGGGCTCCTGGGTGGCTCAGTGGTTGAGCATCTGACTCTGGCTCAGGTCGTGGTCCCGGGGTCCTGGGTTCGAGTCCTACATCGGGCTGCCCATGGGGAGCCTGCTTCTCCCTCTGCCTATGTCTCTGCCTCTCTCTGTCTCTCATGATAAATACACAAAATCTTAAAAAAAAAAAAAAAAAAGACAACAGCAGAAAGCTAAGAAGATACAGTGTCCAGAGAAGCCAGGTTGAGAAGGTGGCGGAGCTTATGTGGCTCTCTGGTTGTCAGAACGTCAGGCCAGGGACCCCCCCACTCCAGGACCTCTCTCCCCCTTTAGGAAACCTACAGCTGCTCTGAGCCAAGACCTCGGCTCCAGTTTCTTGTGCTTTGGGGGACTGTTGGGGTGCACACACTTGTGTGTGTCTGTGCCTGAAACTGCCACATGAACTGTCATCAGAAAATCAATAAATATCTGCCTTTGGAGGCACCAGGGTGGCTGAGTGGTTAAGCATCTGCTGTTTGACTCAGGTCGTGATCCTGGGGTCCTGGGTTCGAGTCCCGCATTGGGCTCCCAGCAGGGAGCCTGCTTCTCCCTCTGCCTATGTCTCTCTCTACCTACCTCTCTGTTTCTCTCATGAATAAATAAAATCTTTTTTAAAAAATAGATATTTTCCTTTGAATAGGGGCTGGGGAAATGGTCAGAAAGCAGGGTACAGGTTCAGTAAAAGAGGGTCCTCCTCCCCGAGAAAGTTACGACAACGGCTCCCCGTCTAGTAGAGGGAGACAAACATTAATTACAAATAATGTAAGGATGTGCTCGGGCCATTTGCCTGGTGCACTGCTCCATGTTTGAAGAAGGCATGTGTACTTGCAGGTGACATACCTTACCTAGGATGGGCAGCAGCAGAGATGGAAGGAAGCCGGAAAGGCCAAGAGCACCCCGCCATCAGAAACCTGGATTCCAGCCCAGGGCTCCACTGACAGGCTGGCTGTTGCAGGGCCAGCCACTTAATTTCTGAAACTCAGCTGCCTCATCCATAAAATGGACAGAACACCACCACCCTCAGACCCGTCAGAGCAAATGAATTCAAGCAAGAGAAGCTGAAAGTGCCTCGCACAGTGCCTGCCTCGTAGCAGACCCTTGGCCAGCAAGGCTTTTCTCTCCCATCAATTTACATCAGGCTCATTCCATAAAGCCTCTGTCGTGGGTTGGATTGCATCCCCCCCAAAAACGACTTGTTGAAGTCCTAACCCCCCAATACTTCAGACTATGACCTGATATGAAAAAAGGCCACTGCAGAAGTCAGTAGTTAAGATAAGATCCTACTGGAATAGGGTGAGCTCTAAATCCCATGGGACTGGTGTTCTTTTTTTTTTTTTTTTTTTTTTTAAGATTTTTATTTATTTATTCATGAGAGTCACAGAAAGAGAGAGAGGGGCAGAGACACAGGCAGAGGGAGAAGCAGGCTCCACGCAGGGAGCCTGATGCAGGACTCAATCCCGGGACCCCAGGATCACTCCCTGGGCGGAAGGCAGGCGCTAAACCCCTGAGCCACCCAGGGATCCCTGGGACTGGTGTTCTTACAGAAGAGGAGACACAGAGGAAGAAGCCACGGGAAAGACAGAGACATAGGAGCACAGAGGCCCAGACTGGAGAGACACAGCCACAAGCCAAGGTGCTCCGAGGACTGCCACTACCACTAGAAGCTAGCAAGAGGCAAGGAACGGACCATCCCACAGACCTTCCAGAAGGAGTCCACCCTGCTGACACCTTGACCCTAGACATCTAGTCTTCAGAACTGTGAGGAAATCAATCCTCATTTTAAGCCACCTGGTTTGTGGTGTTTTGTGAGGGCAGCTAGGGAAATGAAACCATCCTCTTCTCCTCCCGCTCTCTTAAGGAATTAAGGAAAAACGAAATTCCCGATCCCCCGAGGAAATAGGACACTTTGACAAATACAAGTAACAAGCAGGGAAAGGCGATCTTCAGTAATGAGCCTTTGCAGAAAAAAAGAGCAATCTGAGATATAACGGTGTTTTCCTGATTCTTTTTTTTTTTTTCCTTTTGTCTCCTTTCCCTCCCTCCCCCTCTCCTACTGGGGGCAGCCACCATTTGGGGTCCTTCGCATTTCCCACAGGAATAAAGACCTAAAGAATGACCTTCTAATGCTGGGCAGAAGGTGAGCACCACAAACCCGACCACCGCAGAGACTCATTCACATCCTACACACAGCCCACCTTCCAGGAAACCCCAAAACACACCCCCTCAGGAAGTCTAATAGGCCACCTTGGGGCAGGGAAGGCACTGGATTTTTTTTTTTTTTTAATACAATCTGCTGACAGTAAGCCACAGGTCGATCAGGATGGAAAGAAGAGGGGGCCAGAGTTGATCCAACACAGCATCTGTGGGACTAGAAGGAAGCAAAGTGATGTTTGAGTCTGACTCACCCAACCAAAGTCACACAAGCCCACCCCCTTCCTGAGGTCTTTCATCTCTACCTGTGCTAAGATCTAAATGTTTCGATCCCTCAAAATTCATATGGTGAAGTCCTAAGGCCTAGTGTGATAGAATTAGGAGGTGGAACCTCTCTCTGGGAGGTGCTTAAGTAAGGAGAGTGGGGGCCCCAGGAAGGGGGTTAGGGCTCTCATAAGAGACCACACAGAGCTCTCGGCCCCTCCCACATGGGGACACAGCCAGAGGTGGGCACCCTACAGCCCAGAAGAGCGCCTTCATCACATACTGACCATGCCCACCCCCTGATCTCAGATGTGCAGCCCCCAGAACTCTGAGAAATAACCACCCGTGGCTTTCAAGCCAATGAGTGTGTGGTGTTTCTCTACGGCAGCCCAAACAGACTAAGACAAACTGCTACTCCACCAACACAAAACCGGTCTTCTCGCTGGAACCCACAAAACCCACAAGTGGTTTTTACTCCTAACAAAGAAGCCGTTTGTTTGCTTATGTGTGTCCAACAGGCTGTATATGTCCAGATACGAGCCCTGGTTAAGATTCAACTGGAGGAAGACTCACTAAAGAGTGACCTCCATAGGGGCACCTGGGTAGCTCAGGCAGTTAAGCGTCTGCTTTCGGCTCAGGTCATGATCTCAGGGTCCTGGGATCGAGTCCCACATCGGGCTCCCTGCTCAACAGGGTGTCTGCTTCTCCCTCTGCCTCTGCTACTCCCCCTCCCACTCATGCTTTCTCTCTTTCTCTCAAATAAATAAGTTAAATCTTAAAAAAAAAAAAAAGTGACCACTCAAAGAGTGGGCTTTGGAGATCCTTTTATTCTCCCCAGATTTGCCAGCTCTCACCCAGATGTTTGGAGGCCTCAGTGGAAATCGCCAGGGTCAGGAAATGCACCGGCAGTGCTGGTTCTAATAAGGTTACCAAACCTGTCCACCAGGTGACATATCTTAGGGAACAGTGAAGGCAGGTATACCAGAGAGGCCACTGAGGACACAATCCCTGCCAGGAAGCAAGCAATTTAAGAAGGTATCCGTCTCTACCTCCACCACCACTACCACTACCCGCCGAATCCAGGGCAGCACCAGGCCCCAGGGCGGAAGACAGAGTAGGATTTCAACCAGAGGAGAGAGGAAACCATGATGCTAAGATAAATGGGTCAGGTGGGTTCTAGAAGTTTCTGCTCCAATCAGGAAGCTGCCTTAAGATGTTTTTTGCCCAGATCATCTGTCTTCAGTTTCCTGGTTGACCCTGGAGGGCATCCTTGAATGCGTTCCATGGTTTCCCTGTACACTGGATCCTAATTATTCCAGGATTGTTAATACAGGTGGTGAAACTCTGACATGGGCCGCCTGCCATTTCTCGGCTTAGCAGCATCTCCCTCAGAGGGTGGGCAAAGGAAGTTTCGGGAAAGGCAATCAGTCAGGCAAGGGATCCTCATATTCAAACCTCTTAGTGGAGTTAAGATGATGGACTTGCCTTGGCAGCAGTCGATTCGAAAAAGGCAGGGGTGGGGGTGGGTATTGTAAAAGACAGGAAAAAAGAAAATCTCAGAAAGGAAAGTCCTGGAATATTGGGATCAGGGTATTTCTTTACTGGGGGTTCTCTGCTCATTTTACAGATAAGAGAACTAGGCCACTGAGAACGAGACAAAAATCACAAAAATGGTTCCTGTTAATGGACTGACCACGCTTTTGGTCCCCAGCAGGGCACTCCTCGTCCTGTCCCACCTGCAACCAGGAACACACAGGTATGGCAGGAGGCCTGCTCAGAGCTCAGCACCAAACCTATGCCAGGTGAGGCTTCAAAAGATAAAAGGAACATTGCAAGAGGCTTTGCTAGCTGTGGTCCACTCTCAGTACAAGAGTCTGGCCCCGATTACACGCATTCAAGGAAGGAAGCAATTTAATCAATTATATGGAAAAGTTGAATACGCCCCTCCCTGTTCCCAGCATTGCCACCAGGAGGGTCTGCCCTCGCCCTGTCGGACTGCACAGGTCTATTCCCTGAGTTTGGGTCGTGTGAACACACCCTCTAGACGAGCAACTCCACACGTCACATCTAAAAAGACTGATCCCAGTCTCTGTCCCATAAATCGAGAATCACTGAACACGAAGCTGAAGTCCAAGGTGACCCAAGGGTCCCTGTGTGTGAGGACTGCCAGCTTGGTACTTTCCATGTCATCTGAATCATGAATATATCTCTTGCTCATCCCCGCCCCAAGTTACTAGGAGGCTGTCTTTTCATCTTGGTAGCCCCGGGGCTGAGGATCCTGCCAGTACAGAATGGGAGTCAATCTAGCACATGGCTTACAACTTTGGGGAAGAACTTATAGGAAGAGCTTAACCCAGCCCACTCCATGAAGGAACATGCCTGGGGCCAAAGTGCTGAAGAGCTGACGTTTTCTCAAGTATCAAATGTGAGGTCAGGCTATGGCCCCTTCCAACACCGAAACTCAAAAGGACACGACTCACTATGCTGAACCCTCCAGGTATCCTAATGCAGGAGCTGGGACCAGCCCACCTGCTTTCCAGAGCAGACCTTTAATGCTTATGACGTACAAGTGGATGAGATTCACTGTCTCTCCTCTCACACCATGCCCACTCTGACGGTGACCAAGGGCCTACATCTTCCAAAGGAAGCATGACCTCTTTTCAAGTGAGATAGGAGTGAGCTGACGGTTGGCCTGCTGTCTGCCTTGACTTGCTAGCAGAATTACAGGTTCCTGCTTGCCCACAAGTACACTACAGAGCAACCTACCCTATATTACCACAGAGCCCTGCTCAGAAAAATCAATGAGCCTGACATTAGTTGCCTTTGCTGGTGAACGAGAGGCCGGACTTAAACCTCACGGAGATGCAAGCAAGATGCATACACAGAAGACTGGGCATGTCAGCTTAGGGCAAAGAATCCAATCCTTTGGGGTCACTCCCTCACCTTATACTCTCCGAGGATGGGATGCCATTCTGTCAGAAAGAAGGTGGCTCTGATGGGTGACTTCTCTACCTGGCCTTTCTTTCAAAAGCCACTCTGAAAACAATGCCCCCATCCCTCCAAGCTCAAAAATGCCAGTTTGAGAAATGAAAGCAATACGGTGGCTGGGATCTAGGGCCCTCCTCTGCTAGCTTTTCAAAGGCTACAAGACAAAAACTTCCAAAGTGGGGAAACCTCCTACTTCCTAATTAGCCCAAAACACCGGATCTAAAGCTAGATCACTAATAACTGCTCTTCTGTCCACCAAGGAGAAACTTCTGGGGACCCCCCCCCCAACCCTTCTCTCCCAGAAGCCAAGAACTTGACCACTGTGATCTGTTCAGCATAACAGATATTCCTTCCCTGACACAGCGAGACAGGAATGATGCCTCTTAAAAGAAATGAGTAAGTTCCCTTTGAAAAAAAAAAATTATATTAGTCTTTGACAGGCCAGTACTAGACACCCCAGAAGTACCAAAAATAAAAAAAAAAATGGTCCCCACCATAAAAGGACCCAGGATCCAGAAGGAACAGGGACTGCAGGAGTCCAGGGCAGTACCCCCTGGTAGAGAGAGCTGGGAACAAGCCAAGGGCAATCACAGCTCAACCACTGACCAGCTGGGTGACCTCAAGGCCAAGCAAGGTATTTAACCTCTCAGCTTCCTCGTCTATAAAACAAAGATCATGAATCCACCTACCAGTGTCGCCAGTAGGATTCAACATAATTCATGCAAAGAGATACTACGGTCAGCATCAATAATTAGAAGATAAGATCAAGGTGTCCAAATGTTGAGAGAAAGAAAGCAAAAAAGACCAGGGTGATTCTGAAATGAGAAGACCTGGCAAGTAGAAAGGAGCAAAGAAAGATCAAGAAAGGAAAAAAGGAAAAAAAAAAAAAAAAAAAAAAGAATGGATTCTTCTTACAGCAAACTAATGGGTGCCATTAAAAATACCAAGAATTCAAATTAATTAATTAATTAATTAAAATAAATAAATAAATAAATAAATAAATAAAAATACCAAGAATTCCTGACAGGGGATGGGGGGGATCCCTGGGTGGCTCAGCGGTTTGGCGCCTGCCTTTGGCCCAGGGCGCAATCCTGGAGTCCCGGGATCAAGTCCCGCATTGGGCTCTTGGCATGGAGCCTGCTTCTCCCTCCTCCTGTGTCTCTGCCTCTCTCTCTCTCTCCCTCTGTGTCTATCATAATAAAGAAATAAATAAATCTTTAAAAAAAAAAAAAAAGAATTCCTGACCGGAAGATGATTGCTTCAAACAGACACACTCTAGAGCCAGCAGAATCAGGAAAGCACTCACTGCGCGTAGAAACTGCGGAGAATAGTGAAGTAACATCAGTGAATCAGCGGTACCTTGTTAGAGGCTGAAAGCCTCTGAAGTTTTGGAGCTGGAAAGATCTTCAGAGGTTACTGTTCCAGCTCCTGTTAAAAGCTGATGGCCGCAATGGGAAACCATTGATTTGCTCAAGATCCCACAGCTAGCTGGAGACAGGGCTCTGATTAGAACCCCGGGCACTGAGAACTACCCTGATGCTCTTCCCTCCAGCCCAGCTACTTCTCACCCTGGCAGGCACCCCGGCTCCTCCGGCTGCCTCTCCAGTCCCATCTCCCTTCCCTTGCTCCAGGGCGCTCTCCTGAAACCCACCCTCTCTCTTGCACGCACGCGTACAGGCAGCTGTGTGTGTGTGTGTGTGCACGCGTGCTTCCTGCCGTATCTGTTTTTTTTACTGTGTGGTCAACTACACCCAACATATAGTTGATCTTAACCGTTTTTAAATGCACAGTTCAGTGACATTAAGCACATTCACGCTGTTGTGCGACCGTACCTCCCATCCATCTCCAGAATTTCCTCCTTGCAACACTGAGACTCCATTCCCATTAAACACAGACGCCCCCCTCCTCTTTGTCCCCCAGCCCAGGGTCCCTGGGGACCCCCATCCTACTCTCTGTGTCTCTGAATCTGACACGGTGACCCTGATAAATAGCATCATACAGTGTTTCTGTTAGGGGCTACCTTCTCTCCTCGGCATAATGCCCTCAGAGTTCATCCATGTGCCAGAATTTCCTTTCTTTGGGGGACACCTGGTTAAGCATCTGACTTTTAAGCTGGTTAAGCATCTGACTCTTGGTTCGGACTCAGGTCATGATCTCAGGGTCATGAGATCAAGCCCCATGCCGGGCTCCATGCTGAGATGCTGAGTGTGCAGCCTGCTTAAGATCCTCACTCTCCTTCTCCCTCTGCGTGTTTTCTCTCTCTCTCTCTCTCTCTCTCTCTCTCTCTCTCACCAAAGAATCCCTTTCCTTTGTAAAGCTGAATAATATTCCATTGCACATATATACATGTCACCCATTCATCTGTCAAGGGACACTAATGTTGCCTCCACCTTTTGGCTACTGTGAATGATGCTGCTACAAACATGAGTTTGTACAAAGAGCTTTTGAGGTCTCTGCTTTCGATTTTTTTGTATATAGACCCAGAAGTGGAATTACTGGATCTTACAGTAATTCTATTTTTAACTTGTTTTGGGAGGCACATGTATCTTTTAAAAGTTATATTATACTTCTCCCTAGCTCCAATTAATAGGAAAGCGAGTTTTCTTTTTTATCCAACTAAAATTTTAAAACATAAGCTACATGCTAGGCCTTGGGCTAGGTACCAGGGGTACAATCAATCATGAGTTCAAGTCACGGTCCCTTGTCTTGCTAGGGTTTACAGTCCACTCTGACAGACAGATGGGAATCAGAGTCCTGGCAAATGATCTGTTTCGGCCCCATAGTGAGTGCCATACAGGATGAGAGCGTGTGCCTCCCCTGCAAAGGCACAAAACAGAAAAGGTCCAGCAAGCTGGAGGCAGAGGCCAAGGGGATGCAGCTCCAGGTGGGAGAATGTGAAGAGTGCTGGGCCCACCGGATGCCAGAAGCAAGGAAGGATTCTTCCCTAGAGTCTTCCAGGGAGCATGATGCTGCCAACAGCTTCATTTCAGACTCTAGCCTCCTGGACTGTGAGAGAATAAATCTACTTTCAAACCACCCAGTTTGTGCTACTTGGTGACTGCAGTCCTAGGAAACCAGCCAGGGTGGAAAGTGGGGAAAGCCCTAGACTGGGATTCTTGGGGTGGGAGCAAAGAGATAGGGAAACAGAGAATTAGACTTTCATCTTGAATTTTCTAACCGAATAACAACCACTTATGATCTGGGCCCGTTGACCTGAATCTCAGCTTCCAAGGCTGTGGAATAAGTAGGTGCCTCAGGTGACACTGGTGATCCTAACATTGAAGGGACCTGGGTTTCAACAGTCCCAAGGTCCTTTTCAACGTGCAGGGTGGGACACACTGCAGGACGTTTAGCCAACTGGGCTAAATACTAGTAACTCAAGCTAACCACCGCCCCCCCCCCAATATGATAAACACATATTTCTAGTACAGCTGGTGCTGAGTTGAGAACCACGGTGGGGGGGGGGGGGGGAGTTGCAGAGTAAGCACAGGATTTATGTTTAAATGCACTAGGCGCATATTTGATGGGGACAATGGGGATGGAGAGCCCTCGGCAGGATCCTTCAGGACTGACAGCAAACCCTGCCTGCTGAGATAGAGGTCACCCCAGTGAGAATCACCCCCACTTTGTCACCACTGCACCCCTTGGCCGCCTGATGCCACCACCCCCCCGCATGTGTCACAGAGGAGAGAAGGAGACCCCCAGCACTGAGCAGCAAATCCAGCTCCCCCAGAGTCCTGCAAAGCTCCAGGGGCCACGTGAGTGCCAAGTCACCTGCCTGGCACAGGCGCCACCTCCCACCCGCTCCACGGGCACCCGACTGTTCCAGTGCCCGTCACCGCCTCCCCCGCCACTGTCAACACAAACGCCCACAGCCAGGCAGGAAGCAAAAATAACCAGGCGTCTCATAGCGATGGCTCATCCTCTTCCCCAGGGGAGCTGTGCCTCTCCCATTCCCCAGGAGGACCTGAGAGGGGAAAGCGGGGAGGAGAGGAGGGGAGGAGGAGGAGAGAGGGGAAGGGGACAGGGAGGGGAAAGGTGAGGAGGTGGAAGGGATGGTAGGGAGGGGGCAGGGCAAGGAGGAGGGGTAGGGTGAGGAAGGAGAGGGAGGGGAGGAAAGAAGGGAAGGGGAGGAGAGGAGGAGGAGGAAAGCGGAGGGGTGGGGCAGGGCGAGGAAGGAGAGGGGAGGGGAGGGGAGGACAGAGGAGGGGGAGCAGCAATGAGGGGCCAGGTGAGGCAGGGGGCTGGCGGAGGGGGAGCTCCAGGTCAGGCCCCAGGGCTCAGTCTGAGCATCAGATCATCTTTGAAGGGGATAAAAGTCAGAGGCTGTTCCCTTCCAGGAGCCTACTGTTCCTCTCCCTCAGCAGGAACTACCTGGGAAGGCAAGCTGGCAGGTTCCCGGGGCCTCCACAGCCTGCTAGCTTGGGGCGGAGCCGGGGGACAGCCGGGGCCTGTGCACCTGCCTGCAGGCCCCGCCCCGCCCCGTAGGACACCTGTGTGTGTGTGAGTGTGTTTCAGGCAGGTATAATAGTGCCCAGACAGGTGTATTAGTGCCCAGGCAGGAAAGAGCAAAGCCACCCTTCCCTGTGACCCCAGACCACAGTGGCATCGTTATGAGGCAGGGGCATCAGAGGACCTCCTAATCTGACAGGTGGGATGGAGCCCTGGTGCTATGGGTTCGGCTCTGTCCCCCCAAAATGATGACATCCTCACCCCTCCTACCCGCGAATGTGACTCATTGGTAGGGCTGCCCTAACAAAGTGCCACACACTGGGAGCTTCAGCAACAGGAATGTACTTCCTCACAGCTCTGGAGGCTGCAAGTCCAGGATCGTGGTGCTGGGGGACTGGTTTCTCCTGAGGCCTGTGTGTGTGAGCACCCATGATGTGTGTGTCCAAAGTCCTCAATTTGTAAGAACACCAGTCAGACTGGATCAGGACCCACCCTAAGAGCCAACCCTTTAAACTTGACCTCCTCACAGCCCCGTCTCTAAACATAGTGACATTCTGAAGTTCTGGGGAGTTAAGGCTTCAACATATGACTAGCCGGGGGGCCACCGGTGACTTTGGAAACTGTTGACTTTTTTTTTTTTTAAGATTTTATTTATTTATTTATTCATGAGAGACAGAGAGAGAAAGAGAGAGAGAGAGAGACAGACACAGGCAGAGGGAGAAGCAGGCTCCATGTAGGGAGCCCGATGTGGGACTCGATCCCGGGACTCCAGGATCATGCCCTGGGCCAAAGGCAGGTGCTAAACCATCCCTGAGCCACTCAGGGATCCCCCAACTGTTGACATTTTTATGACGGGGTCATCACATATGCAATTGGCTAAGGATGTACTGGGAAGTGGGCGCCTCATCTAACATGACGGTCTCCTTGGAAGAAGGGACAGAGACAAGAGGACAGAGGACCATGTGGCTGTGGAGGCAGAGACTAGCGTGAGGTGCCTCCAGGCCGAGGAACTCCAGGGACTGCCAGCAACCTTGAATCTAGGAGAGAGGCTTGATCGGACGATCCCCTACAATCTTCAGAGGGCACAAGGCAAAGCCCTACAAGGCTTGGATCATGGAGCTCTCCTCTCCAGAGCTGTCAGAGGACACATGTGTGTTGTGTTGACTCACCCAGTTTGTGGTACCTTATTAGTGCAACCCTGGGGACTAAGTCCGAGGAACCCTGTGTTGTGTAGTTTGGTGGCACTGAGCAATAGAGAGAAAGACTCAATCAAAATGATTAGCTTTTAATTAGGAAAATGATTTATGACACAACATAGCAGAGTGATTATCAGCACTGTCCATAGCCAGAAGCCTGGGCTCAGATCCCTGCTCTGTCGCTGACCAGCCACCCTACCCTGGCCGAGCTGTGCCCTCGGGGCCTGGGTTTTCCTCGGATGTAAAAAGAGGGTTAATAATAATAATAATAATAATAATAATATCTAGCTACTACTATTATGATAATCAAATGAGGTACTATTAGAAAGCTCCATATGCCTGGCACATAGAGTCCAAGCTCTAAAGGGATTTCATCAATCCTAACAAAGATTTATGTCACCAAGGCACACTTCTCTCCGTTGTCTATAACATCCCTAAAAATCCTTCATCGGGCCTTTCCTATCCTGGACTGATCATGTGCAACCCCAAAATTTACCACATTTTCCAGGCAGAAAAGAGCAAAAGGAAAAATGCAATAGTACTAACAAAATATTTCAAAATTACTAAAATCAAAAACTTAGGGGCACCTGGGTGGCTTAGTGGGTTAAGTGTCTGCCTTTGGCTCGGGTCATGATCCTGGGGTCCTGGGACCAAGCCCCACATCAGGCTCCCTGCTCAGCGGGGAGTTTGCTTCTCCCTCTCTCTCTGCCCCCACCACCCCTGCTGGTCCTCTCTCTCTCTCTCTCAAATAAATAAAATCTTTAAAAACCATAATTTTTTTTTAAATTTTTATTTATTTATGATAGTCACACACAGAGAGAGAAAGGCAGAGACACAGGCAGAGGGAGAAGCAGGCTCCATGCCCCGGGAGCCTGACGTGGGATTCGATCCCGGGTCTCCAGGATCGCGCCCTGGGCCAAAGGCAGGCGCCAAACCGCTGCACCACCCAGGGATCCCAAAACCATAATTTTTTTTAATGAAAAACAGAATTTCAAACTTACACCTGGTTCCTAGAGCAAGGGGAAAATATTTTTAAGAAAATATAATCCTGGGCGCCTGGGTGGCTCAGTGGGTTGAGTGTCTGCCTTCAGCTCAGGTCATGATCTCGGGGTCCTGGGATCGAGCCCCATGTCAGGCTCCCTGCTCAGTGGGAAGCCTGCTTCTCCCTCTCCCTCTGCCTGCTGCTCCCTCTGCTTGTGCTCTCAATCTCTATCAAGTAAATAGTATCTTAAAAATTAAAATGAAAAAAAAGAAGGGGTGCCTAGTTGACTCAGTCAGTGAAAAATCTGATTCTTGATTTTGGCTCAGGTCATGATCTCAGGGTCATGAGATGGAGCCCAGCATCAGGCTCTGCACTGAGCATAGTGCCTGCTTAAGATTCTCTCTCCCTCTGCTTTCCCCTGCACCCCAACCCCTGCCAGCTCATGCACACACATATTCTCTCTTAAAAAAAAAGAAAAAGAAAAGAAAATGAAAATCTAACCTGAGAATCCATCTGAAAGTGATGGGCAGTAAGCACTAGCCAGCAGAAACAAGGCAAGAGGCGCCATCCCAGCCCCATGGATACCAAGGAGGGTAGTAAGTCAGGGTCCAAGGGTAAACCACAGTTGGTGGTAAGAAATATCACATGGGGGGGATCCCTGGGTGGCTCAATGGTTTGGTGCCTGCCTTTGGCCCAGGGCGTGATCCTGGAGACCCAGGATCGAGTCCCCTATGAGGCTCCCAGCATGGAGCCTGCTTCTCCCTCTGCCTGTGTCTCTGCCTCTCTCTGTCTGTGTGTGTCTTTCATGAATGAATAAATAAATAAAATCTTAAAAAAAAAAAAAAAAGAAATATCACATGGCAACCTGCTACAGACACCCAGGATGGAACAAGAAAAAATGTTTTACAAGACACCTGCCTGGCCTTATGTCAGATGCACTGAAATTGTCTATTCTACTATAGTTTTTTACATTAAATTAAACTGCCCTAAATAAACCAACAAATGCCCTGTGACCTAGTTTGAAAACCATGGGCATGACCCTCTGCAAGACTCTTCCTGTCTGTTTTCTCCAACATATTTAACTTAAGAAACTAAATTCTAAGAACACTCTAAGCCCTTCCTTTTCTTTTCCAAAGTCTAAGGATGATCTCTAAACAGAAAGAATCTTGAATGTTCTAGAACAAACCACATAAGCCTGGACAATGCAGACTTTGCAGGGTTTCCAGAGAGCTAACAGCTCTTTCTAAAAAGTTAGTAAAGGAATGCCTGGGGATACCTGGGTGGCTCAGCGGTTGAGCACCTGCCTTCAGCCCAGGGCATGATCCTGGAGACCCAGGATCAAGTCCCGCACCAAGCTCCCTGCATGGAGCCTGCTTCTCCCTCTGCCTGTGTCTCTGCCTCTCTCTGTGTGTCTCTCATGAATAAATAAATAGGATCTTTAAAAAAAAAAAAAAAAAAAAAAAAAAAAAGGAATGCCTGGGTGGCTCAGTGGGTTAAGCATCTGCCTTTGACTCAGGCCATGATCTCAAGGTCCTGGAATCCAGACCCGCATCGGGTTCCCTGCTCAGCGGGGCTCTGTTTCTCCCTCTGCCCCTTCCCCCAATCATGCTCTCTCTCAAATAAATAAATACTCTTTTTCATCATTCTTATCCTCTAGAAATTTATTTCTTTTGTTTAACAGACATTTACACACGTGTGCCATACATTAAAAAGTGCCACGCATCAGGCACTATTTTAAGCTTTTTACAAATTATGAACCTAATTAATCTTCACAACAACCCTGTGAGACAGATGAACTATATTACACCCATTTTACAGATGAGGAAACAAAGACGCTGAGAAGCCACCAGCCCAAAGTGAAGAGCTATGGTTCACACCCAGGCAACTGAGCTCCATGCTCTTACCCACTAGACCATGCTGATTTATGCCTTTTTTTTTTTTTTTTTTTTTTAGAGAGAGAGAGAGAGAGAGCATGAGCGCAAGCGGAGGAGAAGGGCAGGGGGAGAGGGAGAGAGAAAATCTTACCCAGGCTTCACACCCATGGTGGAGCTCACACCGGGCTTGATCTCACCACCTGAGGATCATGACCTGAGCCAAAGCCAAGAGTCAGATCCTGAACCAAATGAACCACCCAGATGCCCCTAGACCATGCTGCATTGATTGATCTCTCAATTTTCTCACTATCTCAAATGTCCGTGCTCATGATTAAGCAAGAGCTCCTTTTGGGTTTCAGTGCTACCTATCATCTCACAAAATGCAGATTTTTTTCAGTAATTAATTTTTTAATGGAGATATAATTGACATACAACATTAGTGTCAGGTGTACAAGATAATGATTCAATATATGCATATGTCGCGAAACGATCACCACACTAAGTCTAGTTAACATCCATCACAACACAAACTCAATCAGGACAGCACAGCCACCCCAAAGGGTAACTTACCAGCTCTCACCCTCCCCGTCCTAGTCATTTCTTCCATGTTCTTTAGCAGCAGAATCAAACTGCCAAAATAAGCCCCTCAGAAACCATATCATACCTTTATTAGAAGAGTGAAATTCTGAACTTATTTTAAAGGAGTCTCTTGTATAGGAATCATGCCTGTCGGCTGTTTTCTTTACATCAAACTGGATCTGCCTGCAAAAACAAGGTTCTGGCACATTCCCCCAAAGGACTGCAACAGAGGGACATTTCTGGAGGGAAGAAAATACCCCCTTGTATCTGAAAAGCTGCTCTGATCCCACCCTTCCCCCCACCCCCAATTCCTTCCACCTCATGATCTGAGAGTTGAAATTAGGAACAGACTATAGAGAGGCGCATGGGCGGGGGGGGGCCTCAGTTAAGTGCCTTACTCTTGATTTCGGCTCAGATGCTGATCTCCTGATCCTGGGGTCCTAGGAGGGAGCCCCGGAGTCCGAGTTGGGCTCTCTGCTCAGCGGGGGAGGGAGTCTGCTTCTCCCTCTCCACCGCCCCCCACCTTGCTCTCTCTCTCTCTCTCTCTCTCTCTCTCTCTCTAATAAATCCTTAAAAAAAAAAAAAGCAGACTATAGAATCAAAGTTGTTTGCTCCCAAAATGTACTGCAAACCCAGGACTAAAGAAAATAAAGACTGTTTTCAACTGAAAAGGCAATTATCTAACCAAACTGGTAGAACGAGAGAATTTGCAAATTCCCCAGTTCTTGCTTCCAGTTCTAAAGGTGAGCCACCAGCTGCTCAGGGCGGGGAATGCAGCTGTGGAAAACGTGAAGTTACGAGGCAGAAAAGAAAATAAAAACCCATTTTGATTCCAATTGTGAAACAACTACAAGTCCTTCAATCCTTCAGGATTTGAACAGTGGAGCCTGTGCCTATGGGTCTGGGGGGTCTGGTCCCTGGTCCAGGGGAGTCTGGTCCGTCATCATCACTGAGCTGCCCTCTCTCTGCAAGAAACTGGCCTCCTGGAGCTCGAAGCTGGGAGGGATGGAGGACAGGACAAAGCCAACTCTGTTCAGGTAGAAAGCCTGTTGGAAGACGGGAGAGATGGGAAGGGAGGTAGAGCCACATTAATTCTCACTTGCGGCTCTCTTCATTTCTATCACACTCGTCCTGGTGGTTTCCAGACTCACCTGTGAGTTCCAACACAAGATGCCAGCAGAAGGACCTCACCTAGTTAGGCAACTCTTTGCCAAAAGGCGCTCTCTCTTAGCTTTCCAGAGACACTGACCACACTTTTACAGACACCCAAGATCCTGTGCCCTCAATCAAAAAAAAAAAAAAAAAAAAAAACAACTCTTACACTTTGTTCTCTACTTTTCCAGAATTCTTCACGATCTAGCCACAGGTAACCCCTCCAAGATCACAACCCACCGTTCCATTCCCTACCTCACCACACACACACACCCCCGCTTGGCCTGAAATGCCCCATCCTCTTTCATCCATCAAGGAAAATCAGACTCATCCTAAGTCCCGCTGGAAAACCTCCACCTCTGTGAAGCCTTCCTGACCTCGGGTTGAGTTTGATACTCTGTCCTCCATGACCTTGTTGCATGGCGGTTCTCAAACAGTGGTCCCCAGACCAGCAGCATCAGTATCAAAATTCATTCTGGCACTCCACCCCAGAAACTGTGAGCCAGCAGTCTGTGCTCTGACAAGCTCTCCGGGTGGTTCTGAGGCCCTCCCAAGCTTGGCACCCACTGCTAGAGTCATAAGCAAAACTTTAGTCTACTTCACCCACTTAGCTAAGGAGCTTCATCTTTGTAAGCCCCTCAGAGCCTGGCACAAGCTAGACATCAGAGAAACACATGCTTGTTGAATTAACCTAATGAACCTCTTCTGGAGAACCGGAAAGGGCAATGTGAAATAAGCAACTTCACAGGCTAGAAACCTCCACCTCCGTGTTGAGGCACGCAGCGGCACCAACACCCAGGAATCCTCCAGAATACAAGAGTTGGTCAGAACTCTCAAGAAGAAGCGACTTAAGAAACATGAATGCAAGCCTCTCAGTCATGGCCCATTGTACGCTTTAGCTGCCTTGGGCAAGTCAAAACACACACAGGGACAGTTGGGAATGAACGACACTGGCTTCTGTCCTAGAAGGGGTCTCCACTGGATCCATGGGGACAGTAGAGCTGAATCATCCCCATGGGCTCCCCAAGGGAGGGAACTGCCTCAGGGTGATCAACCTGCAATAATATATGGGATGACATCTTTTTGCCTCGTCAGAGCTACTGATCCCAAGTCCCAACCCTGCCAAACCCAACACGCTATGGGCACCCACACAGGATTTGGAAAAAAAGAAGTAGGAAGAGGAGGAGGAAGAGAAGAAGGAGATGGACAAAAGGAAATTAGAATGAAAATGAGTAAGAGTCAGGGCAGCACAGCAGAACATTCTCAGAACTAAGAGTTAGTATGTACTGGGCTTTTGTCTGCACCAGGCCCTGTGCCAAGGGCTTAAAGACTCACAGGGTGGGGGGCAAAGCCACCAGTTCCCTGCTCCATCACTTGATCTCAGGTATCCACATAGAAAACTTAGGACATGGGGCGCCTAGGTGGCTCAGTGGGTTGAGCATCCGGCTCTTGGTTTTGGCTCAGGTCATTATCTCAGGGTTGTGGGATTAAGCCCTCCCAACAGGCTGTGCTTGAGGGCAGGGGGTCTACTTGAAGGATTCTCTCTCTGTGTCCCTCTCCCCACTGTTTTTCTCTCTTCTTCTAAAGTAAACAAATCTTAAAAAAAAAAAAAAAAAAGACAATCCCTATCACATAAAAACATTGGTGGAGAACACTATTACTTTTTTCCTTCATCGTGGAAGGAATGTCCCCCAAAGACATCTGCCGACTCTGATCCCCAGAACCTGTTTATATTACCTCATGTGAGAAAAGATACAATTGAGTTAAGGACCTTAACCAAGATGCAATCACACTCATCCTAATGAAACAGAGGCCGAGGGAGACTGCATAGATGTAAGGGCAGAAGGACACAAAGCAAAGGAACGTGAGCACGAGAGTCAGAGCCTGAGTGACGCAGCCACCAGCCGAGGAACACTGGCAGCCACCAGAGCTGGAAGAGGCAAGGTACAGCTTCTCCCGAAAGTATCAGAGGGAACGTGGCCCTGCCAAGAATTTTGATTTTGAGCCACTGATACTGATTATGGACTTCTGGCCTGCAGAACTAGGAGGCAATCAGTGAGCGTTGTTTTAAGCTACCAGGTTTGTGACTTAGGAAACTCACGGATCACCTGGCCACTTCTTTGCACACTAGCTTTGTGTTATCCCCATCCTTTTTTTTTCTTAAATAATAAATTTATTTTTTATTGGTGTTCAATTTGCCAACATACAGAATAACACCCAGTGCTCATCCCGTCAAGTGCCCCCCTCAGCGCCCACCACCCAGTCACCCCACCCCCGCCCTCCTCCCCTTCCACCACCCCTAGTTCGTTTCCCAGAGTTAGGAGTCTTCCATGTTCTGTCTCCCTTTCTTGTTATCCCCATCCTATGGACAAGGAAACTTGGACTCAGGATGGGACAGCGGGCTCCCAATCACGGGGACAGAGCAAGCCAGATGCAAACTCCATCCATCTGATCTTCCCAACATGCCGTGCTGGCTCCAGCAAATCGACATGTGGGTTCCTGTGGGTTCCCGTGGCCTTTAGAAGTAACCTGGGAAACTGTCACCCCGGAAACACTGTTTCCATGAAAAACACTCTCCAGATTCCAAACAGAAGACAAGAGGAAGTTGAGAACATCACCAGCAGAGAGACGAGGGTGCGCATCCCAGGGACCAGTCTTCCACTTAGAAACTGAAGCAATGCAATTAACGCGTCCACTGAAGGATCCAAGATACCGGTCATACACGGCACAGACAAGCTGCCCCTATTGTCTGGGCATCACCATTTAAAGAAAAGTTGTAACTCGCCCTAAAGCTCCTGTCACTCCATAATTAAGCCCAGAACCCTCCACTTGAAATCCAGAAGAGTATTCACAATGTACCTAACCCTGTGGTATCACCAACAGAGGGCTGCTAAAGCCAATGATCATAGGTGTCCTAAGGAAAAGAATTTGAGGCGGTGGGAATTATCACTAAGTTAAATTATCAATCAGGTGAGTTTGAACTACACCTTCACATTCTACTGCAACAGTAACCCTATTGATGACGGTCGGTAGAAAATACCAAATATACTAAACATAGTTTTGTGCAGACCATGATTAATGCATGAAATAAAAACAGATGTCAAGGTAAAACACTTGGGAGGACATACTAGTTTGTGAAATACTAACAATAAGCACATGAAAAGATGCTCAACATCGCTAATCATTAGGGAAATGCAAACCAAACCCACAATGAGATACCACCTCCCGCCCAAGAGGATGGCCATTAACAAAACACAGAAAACAAGGAATGGTGAGGCTATGGAGAAACTGGAGCCCCTGTGCACTGCTGGTGGGAATGCAAAATGGCACGGCCACTGGGGAAAACAGTACGGAGATTCGTCAAAAAATTAAACACAGAACTATCGTAGGAGCCACCAATTCCCTTCTGGGTGTATACACAAAAGAAATGAAAGCGAGGACTTGAGATACAAGCACACCCATGTCCATAGCAGCATTATTCATGATAGCCAAGATATGGAAACAACTCAAGTGTCCACCAGCAGATGACTGGATAAACCAAATGTGGTCTGCCCAGACCATGGAATATTATCAACCTTAATAAGGGAAGAAAATGGGGATCCCTGGATGACTCAGTGGTTTAGCACCTGCCTTTGGCCCGGGGCGCGATCCTGGAGTCCTGGGATCGAGTCCCATGTCGGGCTCCCGGCACAGAGCCTGCTTCTCCCTCTGCCTGTGTCTCTGCCTCTCTCTCTCTCTCTCTCTATCATAAATTAATTAATTAATTAAAAATAAGGGAAGAAATTCTGACACCTGCTACAACATGCATGAACTTTGATGCTCAGTGAAATAAGCCAGTCACAGAAGGCCAAATACTGCCCGATTCCGCTTATATGAGATGTCTACAGCAGTCACTCAGGGACAGAAAGTAGAATGCAGGTAGTCAGGGACTCTGGGAGTGGGGGTGAGGAGTTAGTGTGTAACGCATATGGCATTTTCATCTGCGAAGATGAAAAAGTTCTGGACACGGACGTGGTGACGGCTGCACAACAACGTGAGAGTGCTTAATGTCACTGAACTGGACACTTAAAAAAGGTTAAAATGGTAAATTGTATGTTATATATACTTCACCACAATAAAGGACCAGAAACGGTAACAAGAACTATTTAAGATTGGCAAGTTTATGGGTGAGGTTCTATTTTTGAGTTCTAAATTTTCATTCATGAAATTGCTCTTAAGGGATCCCTGAGTGACTCAGTGGTCTGGCGTCTGCCTTCAACCCAGGGCGTGATCCTAGAGTCCTGGGATCGAGTCCTGCATCAGGCTCCCTGCATAGAGCCTGCTTCTCCCTCTGCCTGTGTCTCTACCTGTGTCTCTCATGAATAAATAAATAAAATCTTAAAAAAAAATTTCTCTTAAAAAAAAAAAAGGCATATGTGGCATTTAATATCAAAAAGGAAAAAAAAAGTGTCCTAGGGCAAGCCAACTCATCTAAGACCCCAGCTTCAGGGATTAACAGAATTCCCGTGGTAATGACCTTCCCCAGTCCTGTAATATGAATTATCACAAAGTAAAAATCCAATTCGCTGCCCGTGTTTATGAAAGCCATTCCTTCCAGACAGCTGAAGCAACAGAGCCGGCCAAAAGCACTTCCCAGCCGACCGATTAGAGATTTATACTGCATAGAAACATAAAGAAACATTATGTAACATAAGCTGTGGGGCAGGAGGAGGAGGCTGGTCTTGGAATCAGAAGCTGAATTCAAGATCTGCTTCAGCCACCGACTCCCCTTGCTGGACCAATTAAAAAATCTCCAGGCGTCTGCCACCTTTTCCATAAGCGAAGCAACACCTGCTTCGTATGGTGACAATAAATCCTGAAAAGGACCCACGGCTTACAAATGTCAGGGGTTTATACACAGCACGAGTGAAAGAACACAGCCTGCCACAGAGCAGGTGCTTAATAAATGATCCATGCTTGCTTCCTTTCATTCCACAAGTCCATGAACTCACACATCAAGTGGTTTTATGCTTGCTTATTCCGAACTTCTTAAGAAGGGACAGATTGCTTGATTGACTCTCAATTACCTCAACTCCACCACCTTCTCTAAAATGTACCCTTATCCTAAACTTCTTAATGAGGCTGGCTCTTTACTTTATGGCCTGGAAAGGACAAAAGTTGGCCAAAGAAAATCAAGCTGGAAGTCTTCATTTAAATCAGAAAATAGTTTTTAGAGTTTTCGTTAAAGATCATATTCTAAAATTCCAGAAAACCGAAGGTTCCAGCACTCACTGTGTGTGTGACCTTGGGTAAATTACTTTGCCTATGGGAACTTTCGTTTTCACATCACAAATGATGACATAAAACACGCATACACAATTGAGCCCCTTGACAAAGTAGAGGTGAGAAGGATTCTGTTAAGAAATCGTCATGTCCTGGGGCACCAGGGTGGCTCCAAGGCTGAGCATCTGCCTTTGGCTCAGGTCTTGATCCTGGGGTCCTGGGATCAAGTCCCACATCAGGCTTCCTACAGGGAGCCTGCTTCTCCCTCTGCTGTGCCTCTCCTTCTCTCTGTGTGTCTCTCATGAATGAATGAATGAATGAATGAATGAATAAAAACTTAAAAAAAAAGACATTGTGATGTCCCTACTATGAAATTATTAAATATTCTCATTTATGTTCTAGGGAGGCCTTTGTTTCTGGGCCTTAGGCTCCCATTTTTTTTTCAACTGAAGCAGTCCTTTGCCAACAGTTTTATTCTAATGGGATCATTGGCAATGACATATCAAGAACTGAAAACAGATGGTAGGGGTGGGCAGAAAATAAACAAAAGAATTGAAAATAGTGATGCCTAGGAAGTATCTTTTGATTTGACCTATTTATTTATTTATTTTTAGATTTCATATTTTTAGGTAATGTCTACACCCAACACGGGGCTTGAACTTACGACTCAGAGATCAGGAGTCACATGCTCCACTGACTAAGCCAGCCAGGCACTCCCTGATTTGACCAATTTAAACAACAAATTAAAATTCTGTTTCCCTATTGTAACTGATATTACCTGCTATCTCAACATGACAAGTGTCTTAGTGACAACCACAGAGTCTCTAACGCACTATCTATGAAAAGAATCCCAGGGACACCTGGGTGGCTCAGTGGTTGAGCGTCTGCCTTCAGCTCAGGTCGTGATCCCGGGTCCTGGGATCGAGTCCCTCATCGGGCTCCCTGCATGGAGCCTGCTTCTTCCTCTGCCTGTGTCTCTGCCTCTCTCTATGTGTCTCTCATGAATAAATAAATTCTTTAAAAAAAAAAAGAAAAGAACATGATTTCACAGCAGGAGCATGATGACGTAACAGAGGGACTCCCAGACAATCCTGGACACAGGCTGAAGAGCTTCTAGGCTTCAGTCAGCACTTTACAAACTGTGTGACTGCGGGGAACTTCTGAAGGTCACTCAGTAGAGACAAGAATGCACACCCAGCTTACCCTCCAGGCATTTAACTCACATTGTTCAGGTGAAAAAAAAAAAAAAAAAGCCAAGAGAGGATCAAATCCCGCAGCCAGTAGGCTGGAACCAGAACTCCAAAGTCGAGTCTGAGTCTGCCTCCAAGGCCAGTGCTCTTCCTTGCCTAGGTGCAAGGAGCACCAAGATTGCCCTTCATGTGCTGGTGACAGTTTTGATCCTGAGAGCTTTGAAACAGGACAATGGAAAATCTAATTAGAAGTCAGAAGGAATCATCAGTTTATTCTCTGCCAAGGTTAATAAGAAGGGCTAGAGTGTCCTGAGCCCGTATGATGCCCAAGTGTTTTATATTCATTTAATTATATAACGTCCCTTTAGGTAATTCCTTAAACCAAAGGGTTACACAGTACTTGGTGTCTGCATAGCCATTTACCATTTCCCACATCCCAGTGAGACAGGTACCATTTGCACCCTCTTTTATGGATATGCCAACTGAGGCAGGGTCAAGTGACCGGCTCAAAGTCGCACAGCAGCAGCAATGAGGCCAGAATTCAAACCCGGGCAGTTCAATGCCAGTCTGTGCTATTAACCCACAGACTCTGTCATCTCTCATCTTGCAAATGAAGGAAGACACCCAAGGAGGCAGAAGTTAAATACCTCACCCCAGTGAACACGCCTGCTTCCAACCTGGTTTACCTGGCCTCATCATCTGGGCACTTATGACCATGCTAACCTGCCAGGCCTGGCTGGCAGAGGTGTGTTCCCCCAGGGCACCCCCTGGCTTTGGGCAGATGAGTAACCACACGGGATAGGGACCCACAGCAGCAGACTGAGAAGGAAAGGACGAGAAGCAAGAAGCAAGTAGGGGCAGTAAGGAGCAGGAAACAAGCAAAAGTACCCAAAGGCCCAATCACCTGTGTCTTTTGACTTTGATGAACCCTACTGCCTGGTGGAAACTTCTAGTCCAGCTTCTATGTAACGATTTGTCTGTGGCCAGGGGCTCTAACGGCTGAGTTCATTTGGAAAATTAATGACCTTCTAAGTACTTTCCATCGATGTGAATAGAAAAAAAGAATCGCTCAGCAGATCACTTAGAGAGGAAGTCCCTTGGGGAAGGCCCTAGGTCTCCCCTTCACTCTAAAAAAAAATAGGGGGGTGCTTGGCTAGCTCAGGTGGGAGAGCATCTGACTCTTGATCTAGGGGTTTTGAGTTCAATTGATCTCGAGGTTGTGAGTTCAAGGCCCATGTCCGGTGTAAAGATCACTTAAATAAATAAAATTGTTAAAATAAATAAATAAATAGGGCAGCCCAGGTAGCTCAGCAGTTTAGCGCCACCTTCGGCCCAGGGTGTGATCCTGGAGACCTGGGATCAAGTCCTATGTCAGGCTCCCTGGATGGAGCCTGCTTCTCCCTCTGCCTGTGTCTCTGCCTCTGTGTGTGTGTGTGTGTGTGTGTGTGTGTGTGTGTGTGTGATAAATAAATAAAATCTTTTTTAAAAATTAAATAAATAAATAAATCATAAAAAAAAATACATTAATGTTCCCCAATCTTACACAGGTCTCCAATGCCCATATGAAGGAGTCCTTCAGTAAGTTTGGGGTGGGGGATACATAGATCATCACATACTTTACCTTCATAGATTATCTTTGGGATTCTCACAGGCTTGTGGCCTCTGTTTCTTGGTCTTCTGTTAAACTTCCAAGAACTCTCAAAGATGTCTGGGCCACCCACTTAGGAGCAGACACCTGAGAAGTGGGTTCCAGCAGAAAGAATCAGTTTAGCACACTCTTGCCCAAATGCAGTCACTCTGGCAACAGCTGGAGCTGGAAGCCCTGTATATCGAGAAGACACCCCTCCCCACCCCCCAAAACTCATCACATCTCCTGCCTCTGCTAACTCAGCAGCCGGGGCTTCCTTGCATCCCCTTGAACGGCAACTCATCATCATATCCACTGGAACTGATTCATGCTGACACACAGACATGTTCCAGAAGGGCAGAAGGGGGTGGGGGAGACCCAGGCTATTAGACTCTTTGGGGAGGCCCAACATTAAAGGACACTGACCCTCCTCCACTTTGCAGGAAGCCTGTGCCATAGTTTCAATGCCTGGTGGAAAGCACTAAAAATAAAGAGTCCTAAAGACTTCAGGCAAAGGCAATTTAAACTACAAATAATTTATTTATTTTTTTTTTATTTATGATAGGCACACAGTGAGAGAGAGAGAGAGGCAGAGACACAGGCAGAGGGAGAAGCAGGCTCCATGCACCAGGAGCCCGACGTGGGATTCGATCCCGGGTCTCCAGGATCGCGCCCTGGGCCAAAGGCAGGCGCCAAACCGCTGCGCCACCCAGGGATCCCTACAAATAATTTATTATTTAAATAACAAACACTGTGTATCTACATGGATAGATACAAGGATGAGTTAGACATCAAAGAGCAGCAAAAAAATAATAATAAAAATAATAGCAATAATAATAATAATAATAAAGGCAGTTTGCCCTAAAGCATCACTGAATTCAGAGCTGACTCTCCCCACGTTAACCAAAATTTACTCCCAGGCAGGTGCAGAGACTCCCAGAAGGAACGGACTGGGCTAAAATCCCCCATCTGCTAGCCACCTCCCCCAACCCACCTCACCCTGCCACTTATACAAAACCTTAAGCTAGAGAAAGGGCCTCGGAGGTCACCGGCTCCAATGCAATGCTGGAATCTCCCTCCACATCTCCCACCTGCCAGCCCCCATGCTCCTGAACCACTCGTGGTCCTCAGTCTCCTGGCGGTCACATCCCTGACCAAGCCCCATTATTATGTTTCACATACAAACTCTCCCCCCAAAAGGAAGCTGCTCCTCTGCTCCACACACACAGAAACAGAATGGGATCTCCCTCCACCCATTCATCCCAAAAGTCTGGCAGGCTGGCGCTGATACACGGGTTAATATACCTGAGATGATAAATAAAATTTAAAAAAAAAAAAAGGGCAGCCCCAGTGGTTCAGCGGTTTAGCACCGCCTTCAGCCCAGGGCATGATCCTGGAGACCCAGGATCGAGTCCTGCATCTGGCTCCCTGCATGGAGCCTGCTTCTCCCTCTGCCTGTGTCTCTGCCTCTCTCTGTCTCTGTCTCTCTCTGTCTCTCATAAATAAATAAATAAAATTAAATATATATATATATATATATATATATATATATATACCTGAGATGGGAAGCCCCAACCAGTGGTGGCCTCTGAGCTTCCCAGAGTACAAGGGGGTGGAAGCAAGCACAATATTTAAACACCAAGTCATTCATTTACAGAAACAGATACCTAGAGAGACTGGGGACTGAGGAGGGGAGGGTGACAATCAATAAAGACATTTCTTCCAGAGCAGGCAGGGGAGTCAGTGCACTAAGCATATGACCTTCATTTAAAATATTTCTCAAATTAAGGGCGCCCAGGCAGTACAATTAAACATCCGACTCTTGGTTTCGGCTCCCGTCATGATCTCATGGGTCATGGGATCGAGCCTCAAGTCATCACGCTCCATGCTCAGCTGGGGGTCTGCTTGGAGATTCTCTCCCTCTGGCCCTCCCCCTTCACACTCTCTCTCTCTAATAAATAAATCTTCGAAAATAATAATGATAATAAATGAAATATTTCTCAAGATAAAAACAAAAAATATTTTTCAAGGTAAACACACATTCATCTCAGCCTGTTAGGAAACAGGAAGGATATAAATTACAGAAAAATGAAATCCCTCTTTGAGCCTTCAGCCAGGTACTTAGGGAGCCCCTTCATGGTGGAAAATAGAGAGAGGTCATGAAGTCTGTCCTCAAAGGGTCGTTGGTCGTCCCACTGGGTGGGGGAGAGGAAATGAAGGCAGATAAATCAATGAGGAGACAATCGCCAAGGTAACTACGGTCTGGTTTGAGTTCCAAGGGTAAGATTTCAGGAACCCAAAAAGAATGGTCCAGTCTCCAGCTCTGTGATACCTGGAACCGGGCAGAGGAGGAAGCTGGGAACAAAACATTCTCTTCTTTATCTCTCAGTGTATCTTCTCTATCAGCAAATGGATTTCCTTTCAGGCGGTTTAAGACCTTGTGGGTCAGGGCTCCTTGCCCAGTCTTGGCCAGAAGTGAACAAAGGAAATGAATCAGGTCACCCACGAGCCCCGCCCCTGGCCCCCAAAATCGTCCCTCCTCAAACGCAAGAGAGTGACAGTCACTGCAAAGCAGCTGCATGTAGACATGTGTTTAGAAACATAAAGTCCCAAACCTCCAACCCAGACATCGTTCCTCCTCCGGCTCCAGAGAAAAGTTGGGTCGTGGCCCTTCCTCCTCCAGGGAATGTCTATAAGCGACAACACAAGACGCTGTCACAGCGTCTTGCCCTCCCCCCCACCATGAACCCCCATCAGTTTCCATCGCAACCAGCCCATCAGCTACTGCTCTCCATCACCACTTTCATAAATTCCCTGCAAACGTTCGTTCACTCCAGCACACGTCGGCAGGCGAGGGGGCAGCTGGCCTTCCAACGACCACATCGGGAGACTCACGTGGGAACGTAGGCCTCGTCTTAGCACCGCCGGGCTAGGGGCGGGGACGCGATCCCCAGTCTCCTGGCTTCCTGGGTCAATGCCCTCTGCCAGGGCAGCCTCACCTGGTCATCCCCTCTGAACTCACACTGCAAAGGTCTCGGATGTGACCTGCCTGCACGCTCTTCGAGGATGGCTCCCGTTCATCCAGCCGCACGCCACGGGTCTAGCCAAGTCCTCCATCTAGAATGTCACTTTGACCCTACGGTTGCCATTGGACAGAGAAGGCAAGGGAGGCTGAGGAATCAAGCAAGGTGGCCAAGGTGGCCCAGCGGCCCGAACGGAGATCGAACACCGGAATATGCTGCTCTTTGCTCTCGAGGCGGTCGTGTCTCCCATCACTGGCATATGGTCTCTCAACCCGGCCGGCGGAAGCCCACTCAGAGCGCTGAAGCGTATTTGTACGATCACAAAGGTCCTGGGGAGAAGCAAGCCCACAGAGGCGGATGGAGATCTGTAAACCTATAAACCAGGGGGGGCCCCGGAAATCAACTGCATGGGCCCTCCAGGTGGGCCTGCGCCCAGAAGCAAGGCGCCTTCTGATCTACACCAACCAGGCATCTGCCCCCGCCAGCTGGCCAGCCGTACTTCCAGGGCTCAGAAGCAACCCCCAAGGGCAGCCCAGGTGGTTTAGCACTGCCTGCAACCTAGGGCATGATCCTGGAGACCGGGATCGAGTCCCATGTCGGGCTCTCTGCATAGTGCCTGCTTTTCCCTCTGCCTGTGTCTCTGCCTCTCTCTCTCTGTGTGTGTCTCTATGAATAAATAAATAAGTCTTTAAAAAAAAAAAAAAAGAAGCAACCCCCAAGATCCTGGACCCCTGGCCATCCTCGGGGTGCACAGGCAATGGAAATGTAAGCGGATGGGCAAATGATTTTGAGGACCACGCTTGCCTTATCTGCTCACCCTTCGGGCCACACCTTCTAAACAGGGTACGGTAGAGCTGGCTTGATTCCTGAGTAATAAACTTAGGGGTTAAAAAAATAAACGATTACTACTAACTATCAAGACCAAGAAACAGGACTTCACAGTTCTGGCTCCAAGTCAATCACAGCGCCACTGACTTACGCCCCACAGAGCACACTACCATGGCTAATTGCTCTCCAGATGGCGGCTTGTACTTTTCCAGGCAAAATCTCATCTCCCCGAGCCTTGTCTCACCTTTCTACAGCTCTTTGTGTTTTCCCAACGTCCTCTCTGTGTGTGGAGGGCTTTGCAACACCTCCAAATTTATGACCACCTACAGATTTAATTAGCAGACTGTTTACTTCCCCCCCTTCACTCTGGAATATCTTAAGTAAAACCAGGCCTCCATTGAGCCCATGGGTACTCCACCCTGGGCCTCCGTCCAATCAGCTCCCCGGTGGAACAGTGTTTGCCCAGCTCCAACCCCGGGCCTGGCCCTCGTCCAAGGCAGGCCTGTGCGGAGCCAGCCCCTGGGTACCACGTGAGGGCCTTCCACCCCTGGGGCCGCCTGCACGAGGAAGGGGAGAGGTGGTCAACGAAAACACTAAAGTGACGCTCAGTGACGGCAATGCTTCATCAGAAAAAGAGAGGGACAGACGGGCCAGGTGAATGCACGTTTTTCAGGGCTTCTCCAGTAACCCATACCTTAGGAGGGGGAAAAAAAAAAAAAGCAAGCAAGCAGTGTGGAGAGAAAGAGCGGGAAAGAAATGGAGAAAGTGGGATGAGAAGGGGAAAGAGGGCAGGAGGGTGGCAAAGAGGATGATGTGCTTTTCTTCCTAACCACTAACTAGATAAACAAATACAAACTGAAGGTGCGTGCCACGTGCAACAATACAGGGGCTTTGTTTGCTTCTTTAACTCATCTCTACACCTATCCTGGGGCTCACACGCACAGCCCCAAGAGCAAGAGTCGGATGCTCTACCGACTGAGCCAGCCGGCCACCCCAACAATACAGGAGTCACGCAAATAAACAGGATCTCCCATCGTAAGAACTTTGGGGTCCCTCAGGAGGAACAAATCTGCAACCGGCGGCAAAGGAAACGAATACGAAACCAACACGCAAACAGGCGTATCCTTCATTCTCCTGCGGAGCCATGTAGTGATGCAGACTAGCAAGGACTCTGGCTAAGGCGCAGGAGTGGAGATTTCACAGACACCCCCCCCCAAATCTGCCCCCCAGACCAACTAAACCACGCAGGTCTCCACACCTACCCCCAAACAAGCCCAGCACTGACACATGATGACAGATGCGACAAACTGGCCTATGAAATCTCACCTTGACATGCTGTGCCGCCCGCCTTCCTTCGCTAGGCTACAGCTTGTACGCTCGTGATTAATTTTTCTTAAACTATTCTGGGGGTTTGTGACCACGCATGTCTTTATTCTCAGGCTTTTATTTATTTTTTTTAAAGATTTTATTCATTTATTCATCACACACACACACACACACACACACACACACACACACAGAGGCAGAGACACAAGCAGGCCCCTTGCAGGGAGCCTGACGTGGGACTCGATCCCGGGTCTCCAGGATCAGGCCCTGGGCCAAAGGTGGCGCTAAACCGCTGAGCCACCTGGGCTGCCCTATACTCAGGCTTCTAACGGGGAGTCAAACAAGTATGTGGCGCTGGTGTCCTGTCTTCTGGATCGTCCAGATTTGCCTGACTTAATTTTCCCGCGGTGGAAATTCCTCTGTCTTTCCCATGAGCTAGATATGAAAACTCACTGTTTGGGAGGTTGTTCTCCCTTCCGCTTGTCATTCCTCCCCACGCCCTGGCTTCAAACACGCTTTGCAAGGCCCATCAGAATGATGAGATTCCTAAAATAAGAGAGAACTCACCCACTCTCACGGGTTATTATCACAGGAAAATAAGTGGGCAGTCATTCTCTAGAGCAAGGCTAGCCAATAAAAACATAACTTCAAAGTTTCTAGTAGCTACATCAAAAAAAAAAAAAAGTAAAAAAGACAAGGGCACCTGGGTGGCTCAGTTGGTTAAGCATCTGACTCTTGATTTCGGCTCAGGTCGTGATCTCAGGGTTGTGAGATCGAGCCCCTATGTAGTCAGCTTCTGATTCTCTCTCTCCTTCCCCCTCTGCCCCTCCCCTGCTCACGTGTGTGCTCTCTAAGAAAATAAATAAAAATAAAATCTGTTTTTAAAAAGCAAAAATGTTAAATTAAGTTTAATAACCCATTTTATTCAATCCAACATATCATAAATAGTATTTCAACATAAAATCAATACAAAAGTTATTGAGAGGTGCCTGGCTGGCTCACAGCCGGTGGAACATGCAACTCCTGATTTCAGGGTCATGAGTTCAAGCCCTATGACGAGTGCAGAGATTACATAAATACGTTTAAAAACTGCCAAAAAAAAGAATAATTTCTATTCTTAAATTTAAATTCTTAAAAAATTTTTAAGAAATTTTTTAATTAAAAAGTTATTGAAGAAAAAGTTACTGAGATAACTTATGTTCATCTCTTTCTCACTACATCTTTGAAATCTAATTCAGACATTTCAAGGGCTCAGTAGCTACATGTAGCTAGTGGTCACCATAGTGGGCAGGACAGCTAAAGACTCTCCGAATGTGTGGCCAGGAGGAAATGAAGTTCAATCCAGAATTTTCCAAGTGTGGGGCACCTGGGTAGCTCAGTGGTTGAGCATCTATCTGCCTTCGGCTCAGGTCATGATCCCGGGGTCCTGGGATCAAATCCTGCATTGGGCTCCCACAGGGAGCCTGCTTCTCCCTCTCCCTATGTCTCTGGCATTCTCTCTGTGTCTCTCATGAATAAATAAATAGAAATCTTTTTTAAAAAAAGAAGAAGAATTTTCTAAGTGTGAGGGATTCCTGACCTCATAAATGCCCCAATTCCAGGACGTGCTGAGCTTTCCCCTCACTTTGTCCTTTCAAGGGACAAAGATGCCCTTGGGGCTGTGGGAAAGAGCTGCCTGGAATCAGGAGAACCTCTCCACATTCCAGAGTTTCAGATCCAAAAACCTAACACCTTCAATATCATGGAAAATACAAAATATTTATTGAGTAACTCCTAAGGAAGAAAAACCATGCTAGGGGCTGAAACAGAAATGTGTCCAAACTCACTATTAACATCTAAGCCCCCCAACACACTGGCCAGGGGATGTTTTCTTCTGTGGAGCCCCATGCTTTATTAAAAAGTCATTAAATCTCAGTGCCTGCATTGGGAAGGCAAACATCTTTAACTACAGGAAACGGAGGTCCCTGAGTTCATGGCCTGGCCCTGTTCTTAGTTCCAGGATAAACCAAAGAATCCAAAATCAGCACATGAAAATCTTCATATCTGCCTGCCCATCACTTGAATCTTCACCACCCCAAGAACTCTAAAGGAAACATCACTGTTAGGGTATTTGCAATGCTTGACATTTTCTTCTCGGCATCTTTGTTGCTCTAAGTTGATCCGGGAAGTCTTCGCTAACCCAATTTTTTCTCATATCACCTTAAAAAAAAGCTTATTCCAATACTCTGATTAAAATTCATGGAAGATATGGATGCCCAGCTTTGTAGAGCTCAGTGGGAATACGACTCCACTTGAGGTACAGTGGGGTGGGCAATAAGGCTGCCTGTCCCCCCCAAGACCAGGTCTATCACATGCCAGGGGAGCGATGCAACAGCAGCAGGACCCAGAAGACCCGGTTTCTCCACCCAAGTCTTATTCTTCCTACAACTCTGAGGGCTCATGGGGCTCAGACTCTCCCCACACAGACTCCCCGCCCTTATTCTTTTCCTGAGAAAGCATCAAACTGAAGGCCTCTGGGGTGCCAACCCCCACGCCAGGAATGAGGAGGATGGGATCTAGAATGGACCTGCCCTCAAGAACTTCACAGCCCCAGGGCAGTTGAGCTGAGGGCATGATCCCAGGGTCCTGGGATGGAGCCCCCATCAGGCTCCCCACAGGGAGCCTGCTTTGCTGTCTGCCTATGTCTCTGCCTCTCTCTGTGTCTCTCATGAATAAATAATAAAAATTTACAAAAAATTTTTTTTTCTTAAAGAAGAATCTCAGGACCCTGAGGAAGTGAAGCACACAAACAGATTTTTAAAAGACAATGGGTAGGGATCCCTGGGTGGCTCAGCAGTTTAGTGCTACCTTCAGCCCAGGGTGTGATCTTGGAGTCCGGATTGAGTCCCACATCAGGATCCCTACACAGAGCCTGCTTCTCCCTCTGCCTGTGTCTCTGCCTCTCTCTGTGTGTCTCTCATGAATAAATAAAATCTTTAAAAAAAAAAAAAAAAGTAAGCAAGAATAGACCAGAAGGGGAGAAAACACTACTCAGAAAAGAGGTTCTGGGCCGACACCTCTTTAGCTTCTTACCCAGGTGCCAAGCCCATTGGAAACATCTACGGGAATTAATTCCCTTAGTCCTCATGACAGCCCTACCAGGTAGGTACTGTTATTATCCCCATCTGACAGATAAGAAAACTGAGGCACGGAGCAAGGTTATTCTGTTCATAAGCGGCCAAGTGGATGATGCATGTGTGGGAGCATGTTGTGTTTGTGGACTTGTGAGTGCGGGCTGTAATCTGGACCACCTTGGGGGCCAGGAAGGGAGTTTAAATGCAAAACCCTTTGAACAAAGTCACAACGGCAGTGACAGACCACTGGAGCCCTTAGAAGAGTCAGCTACGCACATCAAGTAGTTCAAAGTCACACCCGGCACTCTTCAAGGAGGACACAGCTACCCTGGTGGCAGCTGCCAATCTGTGTCCACTTTGGGGTTGAGTAGGCAAGGCTGGGCCGAGCAAGAGGTGAGGCAGGAGGGGCAGAGCAGGGCACATGCACCAGGTCAAGAAGCTTGGGCTTCACCCAGCAGACAATGGGGAAAGTCTGACTGGTTCTAGGCCAGGACTGTTGTGGTCAGACACACGTTACAGGGATGGCCCACCTCCACGGGGAAGATGAAATGCAAAGTAAAACACGACGGCAGGGCAGGGGGGAGGCAGCGGTGTGTGGCCAGGAGAGAGGGGAAGGAGAGTGTATCAGCCAGCTGGAGCTGCTGTAACAAAGCAGCCCAAAGGGACTGATGTAAACAGTAGCGATGTAGGTCTCACGGTTCTGAAGGCAAGTCTAAAGTGAAGAGGCACGCAGGGCTGTGCTCCACCTGGAGGCTCTGGGGAAGCGTCCTTCCATCTCATCACAAAGAAGGTTCCAGGGTCCCAGCACATTCTGCTTCTGGATCAGAACGCCGGTTACATGAGTACAGCGGTTCGTAAGAATCCATCAAACCAGACACTTCCAATTACGTACACTTTTCCGGATGCCTGCTGTATTTCAATTTCAATAAATGGGCACCTACGCATGCAACTGTTGGTGAGTAACTTCCTGTCTGCAAAACGTGAGTGCGATCGCCCCATCTACAAAGCTCTCCTGCCCAGACAGGGGAGCGATGCAACAGCAGCAGGACCCAGAAGACCCGGTTTCTCCACCCAAGTCTTATTCTTCCTACAACTCTGAGGGCTCATGGGGCTCAGACTCTCCCCACACAGACTCCCCGCCCTTATTCTTTTCCTGAGAAAGCATCAACTGAAGGCCTCTGGGGTGCCAACCACCACGCCAGAATGAGGGAGGATGGGATCTAGAATGGACCTGCCCTCAAGAACTTCACAGCCCCAGGGCAGTTGAGCTGAGGGCATGATCCCAGGGTCCTGGGATCGAGTCCCGCGTCAGGCTCCTGGCATGGTATCTGCTTCTCCCTCTGCCTGTGTCTCTGCCTCTCTCTCTCTCTGCATCTCTCATGAATAAATAAATAAAATCTTTAAAAAGTAAAGAAAAGGGAAAAAAAGCAATATATGTATAAGGAACTTTAAAAATTCTTCTTAGTGATTAAAAAAAAAAAAAAAGAAAAGAAAAGAGGGACGCCTGGGTGGCTCAGCAGTTGAGCATCTGCCTTTGGCTCAGGGCGTGATCCTGGAGACCTGGGATCGAGTCCCACATCAGGATCCCTGCCTGGAGCCTGCTTCTCCCTCTGCTGTGTCTCTGCCTCTCTCTGTGTCTTCATGAATAAATAAATAAAATATTTAAAAACAAAAAAAGAATAATTTCTATTCTTAAATTTAAATTCTTAAAAAATTTTTAAGAAATTTTTTAATTAAAAAGTTATTGAAGAAAAAGTTACTGAGATAACTTATGTTCATCTCTTTTCTCACTACATCTTTGAAATCTAATTCAGACATTTCAAGGGCTCAGTAGCTACATGTAGCTAGTGGTCACCATAGTGGGCAGGACAGCTAAATACTCTCCGAATGTGTGGCCAGGAGGAAATGAAGTTCAATCCAGAATTTTCCAAGTGTGGGGCACCTGGGTAGCTCAGTGGTTGAGCATCTATCTGCCTTCGGCTCAGGTCATGATCCCAGGGTCCTGGGATCGAGTCCCACATCGGACTCCCCGCAGGAGCCTGCTTCTCCCTCTGCCTGTGTCTCTGCCTCTCTCTCTCTCTGCATCTCTCATGAATAAATAAATAAAATCTTAAAAACAAAAAAAAGAACAAAGTGCAGAAGGGGCTGTCTAAAGACACGGAAAATGAGAAGAGGCAGGGAAGTGGGGATAAAAAAACAAAAATCGCATTGACTTCCTGCATTCGTTTTCGAGGGCTGCAGTCACAAACCAGCACAAAGTGCTTGGCTTCAAAGACACAAGTGTACGTGCCCACAGCTGCGGAGGCCAGGACCGAGGTGCAGGCGCGGGCGGGCTGGCTCCTCCAGGCCTCGCTCCTTGCCTGGCACAGGGCGGCCCTCTCACTGCGTCTTTCCCCGCTCCAGGGTCCCGGTGCCTCTCTGGGGGTCCACATTCCCTCTCCTTCATGAGGATGTCAGTCAGATGGGATGAGGGCCCTCATGACAGCCTCATCCTAACCTGGCCACCTGCAAAAGGCCCCACCTGCGAACATGGTCAACTCTGCGGCTTGGGGCCTCCACAGGAATTGAAGGCAGAGGCTACGGTCCAGCCCATCTCATGTCTCAACACCAAAAGCTGCCACACTGGATTGGGTGTTCACGGAACTGAAGAGTCCATGTGCTACGATGGACAGTTAAAATCAGGGGATCCCTGGATGGCTCGGCGGTTTAGCGCTTGCCTTTGGCCCAGGGCACGATCCTGGAGTCCTGGGATCGAGTCCCGCGTCAGGCTCCTGGCATGGTATCTGCTTCTCCCTCTGCCTGTGTCTCTGCCTCTCACTCTTTCTCTATCATGGATAAATAAATAAAATCTTTAAAAAATTAAAAAATAAAAAATAAAGTCGCCGAGAAGGTTCGCTTGAAACGAGCTACTGCAGTTCGATGGGGTGGCGTGACTACCAACCATGATGGTTACATGTGGAAGGGTTGACTTAACCTCCCCACCCCCCACTCTTCCCCAGGGCAGAGTCACCAGCAGTGGAAGTTTTGGGGAAGCAGACCTCCATTCCCTGCAGGGAGCGACTTTCTAAGATTCACTTGCTCAGCCAAGAGCCAGGCTGTCCAGGCTCTTCTGGTTGACTCTTGTGTCTTCCTTTGGGGTTAAAGGAGGCCAGCCAACATTGTATCCGTGTCACCCCTACACCCTGGGAGCGGGCACTGCTCTGGCGTCACTCCTCAGAGGGGTCAGATAGGGCCTTTCTCAGAAAGGAAAGTGGCTTCACCAGGGTCAACCAGCTAATCAGAGTCGGCACCGGGGCTGGAACCAAGATTCTCTGTTGCAGGGCGCCCATTCTTCCCTTGGCTTCATGGTGGGAACCACGACAAAGGTTCAGCTGACATTCCTCAGCCACGGTGTCACAGAAAAGACACCTGGGTTGGAGCCTTACCAATCCTTCCGACTCTAAAAATCCCAATCTAGGGGCACCTAGGTGGCTCAGTGGTTGAACATCTGCCTTCGGCTCAGGTCATGATCCCGGAGTCCTAGGATCGAGTCCCGCATCGGGCTCCCTGTAGGGAGCCTGCTTCTCCTTATGCCTGTGTCTCTGCCTCTTTCTGTGTGTCTCTCATGAAGAAATAAATAAAATCTTTTAAGAAAACAAATTAAATAATAAAATACAATAAAATCCCAATCTACAGGCAAAAGCAGGAGGGCAGGAAATGGTGGAGAGACACTCCCAAGGAATGACCGTCAAGGTCAACTGTATGACATTCTAGAAAAGGTAAAACTACAGAGACAGTAGAAGATCAGTGTTTGCCAGGGGTAGGGGGTGAAGGAGAAATGAACTATTCTGTAGGATACATTAGTGGTGGGTACACATCATTATACATTTGTCCAAACCCACAATGTACAATACCAAGAGCAAACCCAATTGTAAACCATGGACTCTGGGTGACAATGACGCATCCGTGCAGGTCCATCAAGAGCAGCAGATGTACCACTGCGTGGGGGATGGTGACTACAGGGCACGCTGTGCGCGTGTTGGGACAGGAGGTACACTGAAACTCTCTTCTCCTAAAACAGCTCCAAAAAAAAAAAAAAAAAAAAACAGTCTACAAGCAAAGTTAACAAAAACCATCCAAGAGCAGATCACCCACAACCATTTCAGCAGCCTGTGCCTCAGAACTCCTAATGGTGCTTCTTGTTGACCTTCTACACTTTGGGTTCATGAAGTCAGACGCGGGTCTCTGGAAGCCAGGAAGACGTTCAGGCACGACTGGCTTCATCCCGTCTGTCTCACAGACAGGAACCCAAACAATAAAATCCTTGTTTCAGATTGTTTATTTGTTTTGTTCCAAGGTGTTTAAAAGACAAGCCAATGACAGTATTTTCTAAAAGTTCAAAACAACATGCAAAATAATAAACACAAAAAGTTAGGTCCCCTCCTCCTGAAAGCAAAAAAGAGAGAGATTCAATTAACAGTGACAAAACAGGGACGCCCGGGTGACTCAGCAGTTGAGCATCTGCCTTGGGCCCAGGGCATGATCCCGGGGTCCTGGGATCGAGTCCTGCATCAGGATCCTTGCAGGAAGCCTGATTCTCCCTCTGCCTATGTCTCTGCCTCTCTCTGTGTGCCTCTCATGAATAAACACATAAAATCTTAGAAAGAAAGAAAGAAAGAAAGAAAGAAAGAAAGAAAGAAAGAAAGAAAGAAAGAAAGAAAGAAAGAAAGAAAGAAAAATGGAAATGGAAATGGAAATGGAAAGGGAAAGGGAAAGGGAAAGGGAGAAAGAAAGAAAGAAAGAAAGAAAGAAAGAAAGAAAGAAAGAAAGAAAGAAAGAAAGAAAAGAAAGAAAGAAAGAAAGAAAGAAAGAAAGAAAGAAAGAAAGAAAGAAAGAAAGAAAGAAAGAAAGAAAGAAAGAAAGAAAAGAGGGACGCCTGGGTGGCTCAGCAGTTGAGCATCTGCCTTCTGCTCAGGTGGTGATCCTGGAGGCCCTGGATCGAGTCCCACATCAGGCTCCCTGCCTGGAGCCTGCTTCTCCCTCTGCCTCTCTGCCTCTCTCTCTCTCTTTCTTTCTCTCTCTCTCTGTGTCTCTCATGAATAAATAAATAAAATCTTAAAAAAAAAAGAAGAAAGAAAGAAAAGAAAAGAAAAGAAAAGAAAAGAAAAGAAAAGAAAAGAAAGAAAAGAAAAGAAAAGAAAAGAAAAGAAAAGAAAAGAAAAGAAAAGAAAAGAAAAGAAAAGAGTAACAAAATTAATGATTAAGACCCAGTGCTGGCTGGGTTGTGTTGAGTCCAATATATTCCTATATATAAACAGATCAAGACTTCTGGAAGGCAGCTGGGCATTTCAAATTAACAGCATTTTTTTTTTTTTAAGGTCGTGTTCAATACAAATACCACATCCTGGGAATTTAACCAGAGAAAACGTTTTAAAAAAGAAAAACAGGGTGCCCGGGCGGCTCAGTTGGTTAAGCGTCTGCCTTCGGCTCAGGTCATGATCCCAGGGTCCTGGGATCGAGCCTCGAGTCAGGCTCCCTGCTCAGTGGGGAGTCTGCTTCTCCCTTTCCCTCTAGCGCTGCCCTGCCCCCCCTCACCCCAGCTTGTGCTCTCTCTTTCTTGCTTTCTCTCAAACAAATAAAATCTTTTAAAAAGTAAAGAAAAGGGAAAAAAAGCAATATATGTATAAGGAACTTTAAAAATTCTTCTTAGTGATTAAAAAAAAAAAACACAACACAAATATTCAATTATAGGAAAATGGTTAAGTAAATGATCAGCTCACTGGAATGTGTGATCATCATAAATGACAAGCTGGGGAAGATGCAGCCAAACCACACATGTTGATGATGCAGTGTGATGTGAAAAGAAACAAAATATATCTGTGCAAGAGTTACAAAACGTTAAAAAAAACCTGATAATTACGGATAAGAAGGAACAGAGAAAACCAAAAGCAACCGGCATGTTCCCATCCTAGGAATGTGGGAGAAGGTCTCCTTTTGAATGCATTTGATTGTTCTCATAATCATCATGCAGTAAATAAAAATACATTTGATTTTTTTGATGGTGGGGAGGGGCAGAGGGCGAGGGAGAGAGAGAATCCCAAGTAGGCTCCACACCCAAGCACAAACCTGGAGCCGTACATGGGGCTCGATCTCGCGACCCTGAGATCCCGACCTAAGCCTAAACCAAGAGTCGGACGCTTAACCGATGGAGCCTCCCAGGCACCCCAATACAAATACATTTAAAGAATAATTTGGAGGAAAAAAAAAAGAATAATCTGAGACGCCTGGGTGGCTCAGCAGTTGAGCATCTGCCTTTGGCTCAGGGCGTGATCCTGGAGACCTGGGATCGAGTCCCACGTCAGGCTCCCTTTACATCGAGCCTGCTTCTCCCTCTGCCTGTGTCTCTGCCTCTCTCTGTGTGTCTCTCATGAATAAATAAATAAAATATTTAAAAACAAAAAAAGAATAATCTGAGCCGTTTGCAACCTGAGGTCTTTTCAGAAGTCCCATGTTTGCGCAGGTCTACCCACAGCCCCTGCCCAGAAAAACAGCTTGAGAATGCCACAGCAGAGGCCTGGAGCCTTCTCAGATCTCAATCAGCAACGCGTTCACCTCCCCTGGAACCAGTTCCCCTTCCCTGGAACCACCTGTCCCCCTCTATGCCCCTGACCCTACGCCCACCACCAGCCGCGAACCACGCTCCTAGGCACCCCCTCCGTGAAGATCGCCTTTCCACTCTGCCTCCCTCTCTGCTCGCATCCTTGAGCAATCCTACCCTGCAGCCAAGGTGCATTCTCCTAAGACCGCACGCCTCTGCCCTGTTTTCCCTGCCCCCGCCGCTTACTACCACTTTCAGACTCTTGCATGATTTGCTACACGTACTTTCGGTATCCAGGCACAAATTCCTCCCCGTCCATCTGCAGGCGAGGTCCTGGGCTGCCCAGCCCCAAGCCCCGGGAAGCCCTAACCCAGCCCAGGTCCCCACGGGCTCACCTTGGAATCAAAGGCACGTCAGACACAGTGCTCTCGGATTTTTGGTTTGCAGGTTTCTCTTCCCCTCCCAATTCCAAAATGCTGACCTGCTTGCTTGCTTGCTCACTTGCTTGCTGCTATAGACTGAACGTCTGTGTCCTCCAAAAATTCATGCGGTAAGGACCTAATCACCAGAGGGAGGGTATTTGGAGGCTGGGTCTTTGGGAGATAATTAGGTTTTGATGAGGTCATGACAGAAGAGGCCCCTCGATGGAACTGATAAAAAGAAAATGAAATGTGGGATCTCTCTCTCTCTCTGAGCGTGCACACACCAAGGAAAGGCCGTAAGTATAAGGAAGATGAAGACATAACCAAGAGAAGAGCCCTCACCAAGAATCCAACCATGACGGCACCCTGATCTCAGGACTTCTGGCCTCTAGACTAAGAGAAAATGAGGTCTGTTGTGTAATCCACCCAGTCCACGATATTTTGTTAGATCAGCTTGAACTAAGACACCAACCCACCCATCTTTCCCCCAGAATGCATGCTGTCTAATTTTGGTTCCTACTATAGCATCAGATGCATCCTGGCCAAAGACCACTCACCAGCAACTAAGAGACACCTTCCTCTTGTCAGTGGGTCCTTACAGAACTCCACTGTCTGTCACCAGTCTCTCCTGAGTACAGGCCTTTTTCGCTTTGGGCTCATCTCTTAGCTGCCACCCACCACGGCCTGCGTCTTGGCAATGACCTGTGCACTCACTGGGCATATACTGGGCATATATACACTGATTGCTGATGTTGTAAACTGGGGGCAAGTTTATCCAACCATCTATCAAGTTCCTCCATGGCGGTGCTGTGAGCAAAGCCACAGTAAATCCGGCTGAGACCCTACCTTCAAAGAGTTTGTGGTCCAAAAGAAGAGTTCAAGGAGACACAAGGCAGACGGTGAGAACACATCTAACAAAACCATTAGGAACACCAAGGAAACTTCTCGAAGACAGCTGGTTTGAACCAGACCTGGAAGAAGAGGCAAATCTGACGAGCAAAAATGGGAATGGTCCAGATCTGGAGGCCAGGTAAGCAACAAACAGGAAGAAAGGGAGGGAGGGAGGGAGATGATAGGATGGGTTAGGACAGGATATAACCCAGAGGAAAATGGACTTTTGTTTCACTGGCTCAAAGTCTTTGAGAAAAGACTCCCGAGAGATGAAATGGGGAAAGCAGGACTGGGAACCAAAGAGCCTTCGAAAGTTTAAACACATGGTGACATAGGGGCCCCTGGCTGGCTCTGTCCATATAACCTGTGATTCTTGATTTTGGGACCATGAGTTCAAACCCCACGTTGGGCGTAGAGCCTACTTTGTTAAATAAACAAGCAAACAAACAAACAGTGATAGGCTCATGGTGACATATCAGCTTTAGGAAAATCTAATCTCTTGGCAGTAAGTACACATCCATATTGTATGTCCTTCAGCGCTTTAAGCGGACAGTCTAATGGAGTACTGGACACTCTGGTGGGTTAAACTGTGCCTCCCCAAACCACCCCCCACACACACACACACACAAAAGACATTTTTAAGTCCTAAACCTCTAGCACCTATGAGTATAACCCTATTTGGAAACTAGGACTTTGCAGATATACTCAAGTTAAGATGAGGTCTTATAGGATTAGGATGGACCCTACATCCTATGGCTGGTTTCTTTATAAGAGAGAGGAGATCTAGAGACAGACACACAGCCAAAGAGAGGACTGCTGTGTGAAGGAGAGGGCTGAGATTGGGAGTGATACTGTCACAAGCCCAGGAACACCTGGGGCCAGTAGAGGCCCGAAGACGCAAGGAAAGACCCTTCCCTAAGAGCCTTAGGAGGGAGGATGGCCCTGCCAACACTTGGGTTTTGGACTTCTAGCAAAGAGACTACGAAAGAATACATTTTTATTGTCTTAAGACACCCAGTTGGAAGTTCCTTTTGCAGCAGCCCTAAAATACAAACACAGACATGAATTACACTTGACCTGAAAAGTCATCCCTGCTTTAGGACCTTCGGAGAAGATGGGATAGTTCATGAACAAGGAGGCAATCCCAGGGGGAAAAAAACTAGGTCAAGGGGCACAACCATGTTTGGAACTGTGGATATAAGACCACTCTCTGGGGAAGGATTCTAAAGACTGGGATGCAGTCAACACTACAAAGTCAACAACTTTCTAATGACTGAGGGTCTGGGTTCAATCCTAGCCTGAAAGGCCCTATCAACAATGAAGCTAATCCTTCCATTGATATTTAATCACTGGGCTTCTTGGCTGCCCTACAGGCTTTCTCATCTTTGCTCATTCCAGCCAGAATCCACATATTCTTTATTCTTCCCATTGTCCTCATTGTTGAGAGGAGCACTTTGCTATTAATCCCCATGTGTAAGTGGATTACCGAACAAGAAAATATGACTTGGGAGATTAAGTTCCCACTGGCCACCACCAACCCAAAGCTGAATGTGGATTTAATTAATGCAATTTTTCTGATTATCAAAGGAACCCCTACTCACTGCAAAACCTTTCATAAGAAAGTAGGAATTCCCCTTCATCTCAAAACTGAAAGATATTTATCGTTGGCATTTTGGCTACACAGTTTGCAGTATCGGTACCTAATGTAATTAAGAGAAATACTTTGTAATTAAAGGGAAAAAGCACTAATGATATATTTGGGAAGAACCACCAAATGGGAAGGGGAAAAACCCCACAGACTGTCTGGGGAAAATGGAAAAGGATGAACCCAGGTAATCAAAAGCCATTAACCACTTCAACGCTGCTAGATGTCAGAGATTTTATTCAAATGGAAGGAAGAAATTCAAAAATCTGAGTCACGGAGGCTGTTGCAATACTCAGGGTATGAAACTATCTAACCTGACTCATGTCCTAATTAAGCTCTCCATTTCTGAATTCCAGAAAGTAACTTTCCCAAATGGAAAAATTGTACCTTAATAGTTCCCTGAGAGATTTCCATTTTCCCCCAAATCATGTATGGTTTTCTAGCAACCATAACATAGCAACCAAGACCATATCTTATGCTCCTAGAACCAGTCTCCCCGAAACCCCTGTGACTCTCGGCTGTCGTTGCTGTGGGCTGGGCCCCCGAATGTTGGGGGAGTGGGCTCCACGTGCCCATAATAAAGTCCGGGCGCTCTACATTGCTAGATGTTGGTTGCTAGGAGGCCCATAAATTCACTTTTTCTGACTTGGATGGGATTCAGAACTGGCTGTATCACAGGCTGAGGAGACATGGATTACCACAATTAAAATTCAGAGCCTGTCCATGAGGGATAATTTTAGCCCTTCTCACTCTAATAAGCTGTTAACTAGTCCTGGTGTAAAGAATGGGCCTTTAACTGAGATCTCTAATGTCTTTGGCAAGAAGATTCCCAAGTTCCTAATGCTAACCTGCAACATTTATAAATATGTCCATCTGGTTTTAACCTCATTTCCTCAAAGAGAGAGAAGGACATTTGGGTGTTCTTACTCAAAGTAAGTTGAACCCCACAACAACCAGCTCCCACAAATCTTTTTCTTTAAGGCAATTTGAATGGTCTGCTACTATGGATGAGGATTCCCAGGTCCAAGGTTGCAGGCAGATTCAATCCTCACATTAAAGCATTAACTGCCAATAGGGGAAGAGAAAAGGGTGGGGGGGGGGGGGGGACTCACAGGATCAGTTTTTAAAAACTTGGGACGCCTGGGTAGCTCAGTGGTGGAGTGTCTGCTTTATAGGCTCAGGGCATGATCCTGGGATCCTGGGATTGAATCCCGCATCAAGCTCCCTGCAGGGAGCCCGCTTCTCCCTCTGCCTGTGTCTCTGCCTCTCTCTGCCTCTCCAATGAATAAATAAATAAAATCTTTTTAAAACAAAATAAAATTTAAGCAAATATCTATTCAAAAACAATAGACTGTTAAATTATTAGTTAAGTAAAAACCAGCTATGAGGTTTTAATTTTTCTAATTACAATGAGATATTAAAGTTCAATTGATATTTATAGATTAAAATGATAATTTCTAATCGGAGATTTCAAGATGAGATAATTATTCTAACATTCAAAGAATTTTCCTAAAATGTCACAGTGGATCTTGCACCGTCCTTTTTTTTCTGAAAATGTTTTTAATGCTCCGTGAACTGCCTAAAAGGAGTAACGCTATAGTGATCAGACTGCAAATACTTTTCCTCCCGTAACATTAACCACAGCAGAGTTGAGGGCTAAGGATGTGCCGTTCCTAACGCTGTTATTAGCAACATTCTGAAGTCATTAAGTGGGTGAACTTGCTCAAGCACTAAGAGGCCCAAAACCTCTGAAATTATTATCCAAATCTTTAAAATTTTCTACCCTCAGAGCGCCTGGGTGGCTCAGTCAGCCAAGCATCCAACTCCTGATTTGGGCTCTGGTCATGAGTCAGGGTTGTGAGATTGAGCCCTGGACATGGAACCTGCTTAACATTCTTGCTCCCTCTCCCTCTGCCCCTTGCCTTCCTCTCTCTAAACAAACAACAACAAGGGATCCCTGGGTGGCGCAGCGGTTTGGCGCCTGCCTTTGCCCAGGGCGCGATCCTGGAGACCCAGGATCGAATCCCACGTCGGGCTCCAGTGCATGGAGCCTGCTTCTCCCTCTGCCTGTGTCTCTGCCTCTCTCTCTCTCTCTCTCTGTATGACTATCATAAATAAATAATAAAAAAAAATTAAAAAAAAAAACAACAACAAAACGCACACACACACATAACACTTTCTATCATAAAAAATGATACCGTATTAAGTTATGCCAGCTAAAATAATAAGCAAAATAATCTGATGCCCCAGATTAGTACCAATCTGACCACTCATTTCCAAATATCCAGCAAACATAAGCTCCTCTCCCAAGTGAAAAAATTTAAATGCATGCTATTAATGTTTGTGTCTTTTGAATTCAGGGTTTCTCAATCTCAGCACTACTATGGACCAGGTAATTCTTTGTTCTGGGGCCTGTCTTATGCATCACAGGATGTCAGCAATGCCCTAGCCTCTAGATGCCTGGTATCTCCTTATATCTAGATAGATATCAATATAACCTCCCCAATGTGACAGCCAAAAATATCTCCAGACACTGCCAAAGGCCCCCTGGGGAGCAGAACTGCCCTCAGTTAAGAACCTCTGTCCTAACATAACACAACAAAAAATGTCACCCAGCAGAAATGTAATGCCCAAAAGCTGATACCCAAAGACTGCTCATTTTCAAATTACTTTGCAAATATTTCCTTCATGTAGCTTTGGTAAATAAATAAAATAACTGAATCATACACACCCAGTTTTTGAAGTAAACAGACTATTGCTCTTTTTTTAAATGTGAAATAAAGGGAGCCAAGAATATTCAGTAAAGAAAAGACAGTCTCTTCAATAAATGGTGCTGGGAAAATTGGATATTCACATGTAAAAGAAGGAAGCTTGACCCCCATCTTATACTACTCTCAAAAATTAACTTGAAATGCATTAAGACTGAAACTATGAAACTCCTAGAAGAAAACATAGGAAGAAAAGCTCCTTGATGTGGGTGTTGGTAATGATTTTCTGGAAATCATTTCTAAAAACACAAGCAACAAAATCAAAACTAAAGTGGGTTTACGTCAAACTTAAAAGCTTCTGCATACCAAAAGAAACCACCAACAAAGTGAAAAGGCAACCTACAAAAGAGGAAAAAGTATCTGCGAACCATCTATCCAATAAGAGGTGAAAATCCAAAACACATCAAGACCTCCTACAACTCGACAACTCAAAAGCCCAAATAACCCAATTTAAAAAATGGGCAAAGGTTCTGAATAGATATTTCTCCAAAGAAGATACATGAATGGCCAAAAGGCACGTGAAAAAGAGGCTCAACATCACTCATCATCAGGGAAATGCAAATCAAAACCGCAGTGAGATGTCACCTCACACCTGTTGGAATGACAGTCCTCAAAAAGACAAGAGAGAACAAATGCTGGCCAGGACATGGGGAAACTGGAAACTCCATACATTGCTGGTGGAAATGTAAAATGGTGCGGCCACTTTAAAAACAATCTGGCAGTTCCTCAGAAAATTAAACATAGAATTACTATATGACCTAGTAATTCCACTCCTAGGTGTTTACCAAAAAAAAAAAAAAAAAAAAAAAAAAAAAATTCTTAAGTATTCAAAGATTTGTACACTAATGTTCATAGGAGTAACTATTCACAAAGAGCCAAAAGGTGGAACCAACCCAAATGTCCATCAACTGATAAATGAATAAACAAAATGTGGCATACCCAAAAAGTGAAACATTACTGAGCAATAAAAAGAATTTTGACACAAGGGGCAGCATGGATGACCCTTGAAAACATGATGCTATGCGAAAGAACAGACACAAAAGGCCATATAGTATATAATTCCATTTATATGTAACATCCAGAACAGGCAAATCCAGAGACTGATAAATTCATGGCTACAAAAAAATTAACTAATTAATTAATTAATTCACGGCTACCAGAGGCGAGGGGTTGGCATGGGGAAGGAAGTGAATAATAATGGGTACATGGCTTCTTTTGGGGGTGATGAAAATGTTCTAGGGGTGCTGGGTGGCTCGGTTGGTTAAGCATCTGCCTTCAGCTCAGGTCATGATCCCGGAGTCCCTGGATCGAGCCCCGGGTAGGGCTCCTTGCTCAGCGGGGAGTCTACTTCTCCCTTTGCCCCTCATCCCACTTGTGCTCTCTCTCTCAAATAAATCTTTTTTTAAAAATGTTCTAGAATTGATTATGGGGGTGGCTGCACAACACTGTGAAGATACCAAAAACCACTGAATTGCACACTTTAAGGAACTAATTTGTGTGATATGTAAATTATATATTAATAAAGCTGTTATAGGGCAGCCCGGGTGGCTCAGCAGTTCAGCGCTGCCTTCAGCCCTGGAGTCCTGGGATCAACTCCCAGGTCAGGCTCCCTGCATGGAGCCTGCTTCTCCCTCTGCCTGTGTCTCTGCCTCTCTCTCTCTCTCATTCTGAGTGTCTCTCATGAATAAATAAATAAAATCTTAAAAAATAAATAAATAAAGCTGTTATAACAACAAAAGCAAACCAGGGGCGCCTGGCTGGCTCAGATGGTAAAGTACATGATTCCTGACCTGAGCACTGTTAAGTTCGAGCCCCATGTCAGGTGTAGAGATTAAAAATGAAATCTTAAAAAAAAAAAAAAAAAGCAACCTATAGACAAGGCCATAGAAGACTCGATCACGCTTATAGAACACACTCTTAACAATCCCAAGGTGACCAGAAATAGGGGGTATAAGGGAGAAGGTGGGAAGTTGAGAGAAAAGACTGGTCAGGATGCCAATATGCTCACTCTACAAAAGGGAGGGTAAAGTCAGTCTTCAATAGACAAAGCTAAATTAGAGGTCTATATAAGTAACAAAAACTGAAGAATAATCAATATAAGAACTATAAATAGGGTGGCTCAGGGCATGATCCTGGGATCCTGGGATCGAGTCCTGCATCGGGCTCCCCGCAGGGAGCCTGTTTCTCCCTCTGCCTGTGTCTCTGCCTCTCTCTGTGTCTCTCATGAATAAATAATCTTTTTTAAAAAAGAACTATAAATATAACCATTAAAAATCTGGAGAATGAAGGGGCGTAAGAAGCGGTAAGCCAGCTAAATGGTCCTGCATAACAGGAAGCAGATAAATAAATAAAAGTGTTATAAGCACATTACTTAGAGATACAAAGACAACCACCAGAAGAGCAAAAAAATCCAAAAATGAACAAAAGTGATCATTTCTGGAGAGTACAGGAGTGGGCGAGAACAGAGAGGGATGGGAACAAAACACTCTTCCTGTAAGCTTGCCTGTTCCAGGAGTTTCTTAATGCTATATGCAATTATTTACACGTTTTTAGAAAGAAATCAAACTTGGCATTACCGGAGTGCAAGAATATGGATGATAGGAGAATACACTTGATGGCAGGGAAAAATAATACACTGGATCATCATCACTGAGTAAAACTGCGATCTAAATCTATCTGAGCAAAAAAATTAATTAAAAAAAATCTATCTGAGCAAAATCGACTCAAGTTTCATAGTCAGAGACTGCATCCCGATTAAGGCAAACTCGGGCACGTATGTTAGACCCTTAAGAGAACAAGAAACATGTACAAGGCCCTTCCCTCTGAACAGCAGAGGGGAAGAACCATCACTGGGTCAGAGCCTCACCATGGCAAGAAGAGTCAAAAGACCTAATAGCTGTGGGATCCAAAGGACATTTTTTTTTTTTCCAAAGGACATTTTAGATGAAAGAAAGTGCATATGACATCCTACACACACACACACACACACACACACACACACACTGGACCCCTGTTTAAACAACAGATTAAAAATTAAAGGGTGTGGGGTGCCTGGGTGGCTCAGTCGGTTGAGTGTCTGCCTTGGGCTCAGGTCATGATCTTGGGGATCTGGGATCGAGCTTCACACATCAGGTTCCCTGCTCAGCTCCCTCTCTCAAATGAATAAAAAAATCTAAATAAATAAATAAGTAGATAAATATGTAAACCAAAGGGTGAAGGCAGACACACTGCTTACCACCAGAACCCAGCAGAATTTGCCACCGGGAAAGTACTACACATGGCTATTTAAAACATCATCAGAGTCACAACTCGGACACCCGGAACTTTTTTTTTTTTTTAAGACTTTATTTATTTATTCATGAGAGACACACAAACAGAGAGAGAGGGAGAGAGGCAGAGACACAGACAGGGAGAAGCAGGCTCCATGCAGGGAGCCTGATGTGGGACTTGATCAGGGGACTCCAGGATCGCACCCCGGGCCAAAGGCAGGCACTAAACCACTAAGCCACCCAGGGCTGGGATCCCTGGACACCCGGGACTTGATTCTGGACAGCGGAAGTAGGGTGCTTCTGGGGGTGTCAGATGGTAAATCCAATCATGACACCAGGCAAGAGGCAGGGCAGGAGTGTCCTGGGTACCTGGAGAGCTCAGGCCTCACTGGCATGGCAAGGGGCCCCCCTGCCCTGCAGGTATCAGAAGGGGGGGGAGGCCTACGGCCTGCTAAATGCCCTCAATTTCCAAGGACAACCTTGCGAACTGGGAGGAGATGAAGATGCACATTTTGCCACAAAAAAAAAAAAAAGAAAAAGAAAAAAGTAAAAACGAACACATTAGCTCAGTTGGGTCAGGCTCCTTTTAAGTCCCAAAAAAACCCCAAATCCACATAAGAAGTTAACGGCAAAATAAACCCACAGTTCTGGGCCTCTAAAACACTGCCCAAAAAGCGAGTGGAAACTAGCTAATGAGTTCCAGGGGCTCCCAGACCTTCCTGCTGGACATCTCCACTCGCCCGCAATTCAGCCAACGCGCTCCACCAAGCCCAGGTAGGTCAAAGAGATCTTGTCTCCAGGATCTGAAGGCACCCTGAGCGGGTCAGGCTTGGGGCCGGGATCCTCTAGACCCGGGGAGGCCTCCAACGTGGCTAGAGAAAGGGGAGGCAAGCCAGACGCCTGGGACTCAGCCTGTGGCCATCAGGCCCAGGGCCAGCCCCTCTCCTGAAGAGCAAAGGGTGGAAACCCCAAGGCCTCCATTTCCCTGGTGCCAACAATCCCATAGAAGAAATGAATTCCCCATTCTCAGACCCTAACCTCCCCCCTCCCCCAGGGCTGACCTGGTGGCCTTCCAGGGCCATTATCGCCTCTGCAGAGGACAGAGGAATCCAGGAACAGGAACCAGAATTGATCTCTATTTACAAGGTTAGCAGCTCCCAACCAAGGAGGAGGGAGGGTGGGTGGGCAGACAGGAGAGCTCTGGCCTGGAGGCAGCCACCCCAAAGACAGGTTCCTTCTGCGGGACAGCCTGTCCCTGCCATGGACGCCATGGAGAACAGTGTTTGGGGTTTTTTAAGGAAAAGCAACTTCAGTTTACCTCCATAGCCTAATGTCTCATCCCCTCCCCGACCTGGCCTATCCCAAGCCAAAACGGGGAAGGAGGGCACCCAGGTCCACCGTCTTCCAACCCTCTAAATTCCTCGCACATCTGTATGCTAATCAGCAGGTCTTTAATAAAATCACATTCTGTGGGGGCAGGTCCTGGTGCTAAATAACATAGGTGGCTTTTGTTAAAAACCCTCCTCCTTCATAAATTCAAAGTGCCCCTGGCCAGAAGAACATGCCAATGCCTTTCATGTCATACTTTGGTTTTGCTCGAGGGCGGCAAAATGCTGGGACCCCCTTCTCCCCAACTGCACCCAAGCCTCCCTGTATGGAAAGAAACTCTGTGGCAGCACCAAAACTCAAAGGGCCTTGGCCCATTCTGTAACTGAGGGTGCGCTGGCTCCGCTGGAAGAACCTTCCTCCCACGGAGCTCCTCCCTGCATCATCCCTCTGGGTCACACCCTTTGAAGGCACACAATTGACCAGCTCCTCTATCACAGCAGGACTGTGCACTCCCCCCACCCCAACTTCTGCCACCATTTCAATGAACTGAGACCCCGTTTGCAGGGGAATGCAAGCCTCTGAGCTCAGCCTCAGCCCACTGGGGAGGAACCTCATCACAGAGCAAAAGAGCTCCGAGGTCTTCTAGAAGAATCTCACCCACGCACAGGAGGAATCTTTCCGTAACCACAGTCTAGACCTTTATGAATTTCTTAATGAGGTCCCTGGAGACCCCAGGAACAGTGCAAGTCTTATGCTGGAGGGGTGGGGAGGAAGGTACAGGAGGTGGGAAAGGGGATGGAGGAGGAAAACCCACCGAACTACTAATATCCCGTACCTTTTACACTGGGGCATTGTTTTATTTTCAAAACACTCTGTGCCTGGCCCACTACTGCTTTATCTTTCAGGGCCTTCTTTCTTTAATCTTTAAAAACAAAAATTGTGTTAAATAAGTGATTTGGACTACAATGATGAGAACTTTTCTTTTTCAACACAGGAGTGATTACCTATATAAAAAACTGAATTTTTAGGGGATCCCTGGGTGGCTCAGCGGTTTAGCGCCTGCCTTTGGCCCAGGCTGTGATCCTGGAGTCCCGGGATCGAGCCCTACATCGGGCTCCCTGCATGGAGCCTGCTTCTCCCTCTGCCTGTGTCTCTGCCTCTCTCTCTCTCTCTCTGTGTGTGTGTGTGTGTGTGTCTATCATGAATGAATAAATAAAATCTTTAAAAAAAACCTGAATTTTTAGAGATGAAATGACCTGAAGTCTAGAATTGTAAAAAGCTGAAAAACATTGCTGGGGCCAGTTCTTTCTGGTCCTATATTGAGAAAAATACAAGGCAGACACACTCAGAAACATACACTCTACCCATCTGCTTAATTTAGAAAGGAAAATATGTATATGTATAGGCAGGACTGTCGAATATACACAACTGTGCATACACACAACCCCCGCAGAGCAGTGTTTTAGATACAGGCGTCCAATGGCTGGAGACGGCGAAAATAAGGATCTTTCTTGGGGCGCCTGGGTGGCTCAGTGGTTGAGCATCTGCCTTCAGCTCAGGTAGTGATCCCTGGGATCAAGTCCCACATCCGCCTCCCCAGAGGGAGCCTGCTTCTCCCTCTGCCTCTCTCTGTGTGTCTCTCATGAATAAATAAACAAAATCTTAAAAAAAAAAAAAAAAAAAAAAAGGATCTTTCTCTATCACGAGCCTGCATGGTGGTCAGGAATCTGGACATTGCCCATAGGAACCACCTCTCTTTCTGCCTTCCCGCCTTTGCCCCTCCTGCACTCTCCAACAGCAGAATACCCTGCCATACGCGACTTCCAGTCGAGGTTTCTTTCTTTTTTTTACTTCAATTTTTTATTTTTATTTTTTTTTTTTACATATTAATTGGAGTTCAATTTGCCAACATATAGCATAACACCCAGTGCTCATCCCATCAAGTGCCCCCCTCAGTGCCCGTCACCCAGTCACCCCCACCCCCCACCCACCTCCCTTTCCACCACCCCTTGTTCGTTTCCCAGAGTTAGGGTCTCTCACCATCTGTCTCCCTTTCTGATATTTCCCAGTGGAGGTCTCAATGGGATTCCTATATTCTCACCTGCCTTCCTGGTAAGGGAAGCACAGGCTTGACCTTCCCCATCCACTAAAGTGCAGTCGCACAAAAAGTTTCTCCTGCAGACCGCAAGCTCCTCGTGGAAAGGAAACAACCAGTTGTGAACCAGCACAACCAGTTGTGAACCAGCACACCCAGTAGGCCCTCAGCAAAGCTCTGGGGATGGGATTTCTGACCAGCGCCCCCCCTCCTCGAAAGCCTGAGCCTGGGCTTCAGCAGGCCACCTGGATGGCAGGAATTTTGACCCACAGAAGGTTGGACCAGGGCTGCCTTTCCTTCCAGGCAGGGGGGCAGGGGAGGAGAGGGAAGCTGGGAGGGAGAACTTGCGGAGGGAGAGGAAGTCTTTGTCAAAGCTCTTTGGACAACCGTCAGAGAGGAGTGAAATTGTCAGCTAATGAGATTTCCGAGCCACGTGCTCCCTTTTAAGTGTAGGCCCCCAATTGATTTGATCCCCCGACGGCAGCAGGGGGCACAGCTGCCTTTCCACATCCCTAAGGGCCAGAGAATTCCCAGAACAAGTGCAAGAAGGCTCGGAATCATCGTTAGCAGAACATTAAATGGGTTATCTCGTATATTAATTGATATCTATCTAGCAAGAACGCTCCTGGCTCTTCTGTATGCGGGAGCCAAGCCTCCTGGGGGTGCCCGAGGCAGGCGCGGGGAGCAGCATGGTATAGGGAGCATTCCCTGGGGGCTTCTGCGCCCCCAGGACAGACTGCAAGCCCCTCACCTCCTTTGGGCTCGTGTGCTTTACTGGGCCGGTCGAGACCCCTGAAGTCGATGTTAATGCACCTCGCTCAACCATTTGCCCCACCCAGCAAAAGGGTGTTGAACCTGGAAACATCTTTTCCAATAAGACCTTTCTTTGCAGCCAAGCCTGAGGTTGTCTCTTTTAAACTATCTGATTTAGGGCTGTAGGGGGGCTTTTTTTCTCGTTTTTGTTTTTGTTTTCCCTGTATGGAACTGGCTTCTCTTTGCCTAGAAAAACTAGCAACGCCGGGCTGGTGGAGCAGAGGAAAAACCAGTCAAAACACAGATAAGGGCATTTTAAAGACTCAGTGAAATCAAGTCTCTCCTTCTACCTTCCCTGGACAGTCAAGCCTCCACCTTGGGTTTCTTTCTCCTGTATTCAAAGATCATTACTTAGCAACTTTGGTGTTTGCCACGCAAAGACAACCTCCCTTGGTGGGGCTCTTTAGGGCGGGGGTACAAAAGAGCATATTCTAGAAACCAAGGATTAACTAAACTTCTGCCACAAGACATGGCTCAAATTTCAGTTCTACCAGGAAGTGTTGTCTCCCGGCCTCCAGGTACCTCTTTGTTCAAACCTCCCTCCATCCGGGTGCTAATCACTTTGCACAGCGCCCATTGGTTCGATGGCAACCGCTTCCCACCTGGCCCAGGGGTCCTCCCAACCCAGGCCTGGGCCTCAGCACAGCCTTAACGAAGAGGGAAGAAGAAAACGTTAACAACAAAAACCTAATGGAAATTCAAACACATAAAAAAGGAGCCGAAAGCGATTAGATAACTATAATCAAACCTAAGGCCAAGTAAAATAGACCCGGTTTTGAGGCTGAAAACAGTCCTTCAAGCTTTCTAAAATAAAACAGAAGCCAGGGAAGTGTTGAAGAGACACGGGTCTGCCCCCTGGATAGATCCCCTCTCATTAGGGAACACCATTAGATCATTAGATCCCCTCTAACTGGGGAACATCACTGCAGTGTTTCATTTGTGACAATCACTGCGCTAAACTGATTATTTTTTACTGTGTTTTTAACCCCTGCCCCCCCCCCACACACACACACACAGACGGGAGGGAATACACATCACCCCACTTTACAGACTGGGCCACTGAGACTCAGCAGCGCGGCCTGGCTCAGTCGGCCCGCGGGGGCACTGGGCAGGGCCGGGACCGGGGACTCCGACCGCAGCGCCCGGGCTCTCCGCTCCTCGCCAGCTGCCCGGCGGCCCCAAGGGCTCGCGCGCGTCCCTCCAGGCTCGCCGGACGCGGGGACGCGGGGACGCGGGGACGCGGGGGCGGGCGGCGCGGAACCACCGGGGCTGGCCGGGGCACGGAGGCGAGCTCGCCGCGGTGCGCGCCCCGACGGCCGGCGGCCCCACACAGCCCCCGCGGGGCCCGGGCGCCTCCGCAGCGCGGCCCGGGGGCGGGAGGCGCGGGCGAGCCGGCTGCCCCGCAGCGTGTCCCCGAGGCCGGGCAGGGGGCGGCACCTGACAGCGCGCACCGACGTCTGCCCGCGCGGAGGGGGCGGCGGCGGCCTGGGCCCGGGAGCGCAGCGCGCGGCTCCGGCCCAGGGGCGAGGTCCGTACACAAAAGCGGGTCCCCCGGCCGGGGGGGGGGGGGGGGGGGGCGGCGGGCAGCATCGCGGCGGCGGGGCCCGCGGGAGAGCGCGGCGCGGCCGGGGGCGCCCGGGCCCGTCATTGTCTGCGCGCGCGCGAAGGCCGCGTGCAACGCCGCCCCCCGGGTGGGCAGCGGGTCCCCGGCCCCGTGCGGCGGCCCCCGGGCGCTGCGCCCCGCGCCTCCGGCCCCGAGCGCCGCGCCGATCGCCAAGGTGAGCACCGCGGCGTCGCCGGAGAGCCGGGCCCGGGGCTGCCCGAGTCGGGCCCCGCGGCACACGCACACGCACACGCGCGCACACACGCGCGCACGCCCTCCCCGAAGTTGATAAGAATCAGCCGACAAATGCGAAGTGCCGCCGCCCGGACGCTGTCACTTTCCCCGGCGCCGGGCACCCGGGCACCTGGGCACCTGGGCACCTGCGCGCCGCTGGCCCGCCCGCCCCCGCCCGCCCCCGCCAGCCTCCCGCCAGCTCCTCACCTCCAAGTGTGCGAGCCCCGGAACAATACGGCAGAGCGCAGCCGGGGAGCTAGGACCCCGGGAGGCCCAGGCTGCGGCGGCCGGGGCTCAGGACGCGCCCGCCACCGCACCCCCCGGCGGCTCCGCGCGGCCCGCCCGCAGAACTCACCCGCGACGCTCGCCCCGGACCTCCCGCGACCGGCCCGGGGACAATGCGGGGACGCCGGGCTCCGGGGGCTGCGGGCGCTGCAGAGCTGCGCGCCCGACGGCGGCGGCGCTGCTCGGCCCGGCCGCGCTCCGGCCCGCTCGCCGTCTGCCAATGGGAGCTGTCAGGGCGCCTCCGCCGGCGGCCTGGGGGGCGGGGCCACGGCAGCCCGTGGGAAACCGCGCTCCGATTGGGCCGCCTGACAATCGCTCCGCCTCCAGGCGGCCAATCGGCGGCGGCGGATGCAGGAGCGGGGCGTTCGGACTTGGGCTGGAGCGACAACAGCAGCACGCTGGGTGCCCGCGCGGCATCCCGGCCCCCGCGGCCGGCGGCGAGGATGCGGGCGCCGCGCGCTCCGGCGCTGCCACCCCGCGGGGCTCCGGCGGCGCGGCCGGGCGGGCAGCGGGGGGCGGCGGCGGAGGCGCGGCGGGCTGGGGGGCGGCGGGGGAGCCCCTAACAAAGCGGCTTCGAGAGGGCCGAGCGGCCTCCGCCTCCTCCGGCTATAGGTCGGCCGAGCTGCCTGTCACTCCGCCTAGGTGGAGGTGGCCAATGACGTACGGAGAAGGAGCTCGAGTTGGCGCGCGCGCGCGGCTCGGCGTCAGTGGGATTGGTCGGAGGTAAAGGATTTTCCTGCCACCTAAGGCTGGGAGGAAGGGGGGGCGGATCGGGGGCGGGGGAGAGCCGAGAAAAACGTACCTGCGACACGTGGTCTGGCTCGGGAGGCGTGCGCCTGGCTCCAGGGGGAGACGGGAACTTTCTGAGGCGAGGCGGGGAAGCCCTCACGCCACCCCTCCCCGGACGCTGCGGGAGGCAGCGCCAGCCGGGCGCCAGGTGCGGCGGGGCCGCCTTCCCCGAACGCCGGGAGCCCTGGACTCCCCGCGGCGCCCCGCCCGGCCCGGCCAGGGAACTTAAGATCACGGCGTGGGGCTTGGGCCTTGCATCCACCTACGGGGCCCAGTACGGTTCACGGGGACCCCCTGGTGCCTGCTTGTGGAATTCGGAACCGAGGCTTGCCCTTTGCCTTGCAGGAGCTCGTGGGGGACGCCGACGGTAGAGAGGAACCAGGCTTCCCCACACTGGGCCACAGCTCCCTCCTCACTTTAAGAGCCTTGGACTTCGCCACTGGGGAGAACAAAGGCTGGGGGGACATTCCCTAACAACCTGAGAGGTGGGAAGGCCTGGGCTCCCCCGCTTATGTGGCTGAAAACAAAAGGAACCGTAAAGGCATTGCCTGTGTCCTAGAGGGTAAAGCTGAAGGGTGGGGGGGACTAAAAATCCTCCTTGGCTTCTCCCTCCTCCTCCTCCCCTCTGTTGTCCCCTACTTCCCAAATCCATGCCCTCCTCCGGGTTTTTCTCTCACTCGACCACATCAAGGGCCTCCCACGTCTTTCTACTCCAGCCCTCCTGAAATCTCTCCTCTGCAGAATCATTCTTCTGAACTGAAAAACCTCTTTTTTGCTCCCTCACCACTGGGCTCTTGCCTTTGTCCAGAATACCACACACACACTACTTTTCCCTCTCTTAACTAGCTCCTACCCATTCTTCAGAACCCAGTTTTGCAGGCAATACATTCATGCAGTAGACATTTGCCAAATTCCAACTGTGCAGCAGCCTTTTAGGTACTGGGAACCTCCTGTATCCAAAGTTAGAGACCCCACCCCCCACCCCCAGGGCTCCACTGCCCCCTGAATTCTGTGGGCCAAAATGCCAATTAAGTATGTCTTCTGCCCCCAGCACAGCACTCCATTCCATCCAGAATCTTATCTGTCTTGTTCTCTGCTGTTTCCTAGTGCCTAGAGCAATGCTCGGTATATTTGGGGCACTCAAAAATATTTAATCAATAAATATAGAGGAGCTATAATTAGAGGTAAGACCTTTGAAGATTAGAAGTGCTACTTAGGCATCAATTTTGAGAATGGTTAGGATAGGAGATTGAAGACTGATATGTCTACCAGGTGCCAGGATGGGTGTTGCAGGGAGCTTTCTGAGTGAAGTTTGTGAGATTTTTCCAAAAGATACCCTTTCATAAAACTGCCTTCGTCTCAGCCAATACCTTGCTGAAGCTTCTCAATGAAGAATTGTTCCTTGGTGAAGATTTCATCCCAGCAGGAAGCGCAATTTTATTTTTAAGATTTTATTTATTTGTTCATGAGAGACATACAGAGAGGCAGAGATATAGGCAGAGGGAGAAGCAGGCTCCCTGCAGGGAGTCCAATGCGGGACTCGATCCCAAGGCCCTGGGTCACACCCTGAGCCAAAGGCAGACATTCGACCACTGAGCCACTCAGGCGTACCAAGAGCAATTTCTTAAGTAGTTACAAGTCATCATATTGGAAGGAGAATATATGTGTATATTCATATATATATGGGAATATATATATGAATATGAATACAGTGTTTTTTGCAAAGTATGTTCAGAAGTGCATGTCCTCTGGAGCTAGGCTGCCTACTTTCAAGTCAGCCCATCATCATCTAGCTGTGACCTTGGGCAAGTTACTTCAGACTTCTGTGTCTGTTTCCCCATCATTATAACTGAGATGACAGTAGTGCTCACTATATAGGACTGGCGTGAGAATGAATGAGTTAATATTAGTCATAAGCTTAGAAGAGTGCCTGGCATATAGTAACATCAAATACTGTGTCTTTTTTTTTTTAACATTTTATTTATTCATGAGAGAGACACACAGAGAGAGGCAGAGACACAGGCAGAGGGAGAAGCAGGCTCCCTGCAGGGAGCCCTATATGGGACTTGATCCCAGAACCACGGGATCACACCCTGAGCCAAAGGCAGACGCTCAACTGCTGAGCCACCCAGGCGTCCCTGTGTCTTAAATAAACATCTCCCAGGGCGCCTGGTGGCTCAGTCAGTTGAGCATCTCACTCTTGATTTGGGCTCAGGTCATGGTCTCAGTCGTGAGATCTGGCCCTGAGTCCATCTCTGTGCCCTGCAAGGAGTCTGCTTGAGGTTCTCTCCTTCTCCCTCTATCCTTAACCCCCCTGCTTGTGCTCTTTCTAAAATAAGTAAATGAAATCTTGAAAAATCAATTGGTAAACATCTTCCACTGGAGACGTGCATGGTGGCAGCTGCTGAGGCGCCCTGTGTCAGTGGGAGGTAACTAAAGGCTTCCCGGGAGGTGAGCAGTTGGAGCTCTCTGCCTCACTCAGGGCCACCGCCAGCGTGGCCTTGTTGTGAAGGAGGTGCCACGGTTGCAAGGTGAACTTCAGATGAATCCCGAGTGGCCCACCTGATCACCTTTGGCACAGCTCCTGCTGCTCCAAGGAAATCTGAAAAGCAGTTAAGGGCAGTCAGGAGTTCCTCTGGCCGGTGTGGATCCAAGCTCCACCACTCTCCAGCTCTGAAGCTTCGGGCAGCATACTCAATCCTTTGCAGGCCTCACTTTCTCCTTCTATGAAAGAGGAGTAACCACCTAACCCATAAGGATGTTGAGGGGGTTCAAATGAGGTCACGCACGGCACACAGCGCACACTCATAAAGGTTAGCTCTGGGGTTTAGCTAGGTTTACGAAAGACTCGAGTCAGTGTCCTGATCTCTAAAATGGAATAATGAGGGGCAGCCTGGTGGCTCAGCAGTTTAGTGCCTTCCTTCAGCCCAGAGCATCATCCTGGAGTTCTGGGATCGAGTCCCACATCGGGCTCCCCGCATGGAGCCTGCTTCTCTCTGCCTGCCTCTCTCTCTCTCTCTTTCTCTGTGTGTGTGTGTGTGTGTGTGTGTGTCTCTAATGAATAAATAAAATCTTTTTTAAAATAAATAAAATAAAATGGAATAATGAGGGGCACCTGGCTGGCTCAGCCCGGAGAGTGTGCAAGTCTGGATCTCGGGGTCATGAACTCAAGCCCCACGTTGGGCATAGAGATGACTTTTAAAAAAAGAAGAGGGAGGAAGGAAAGAAAAGAAAGAAAAAAATGGAATAATGGTATTTCATTACGTGGTTGAAAACCCTGAGCAAGACCATATGAGAAAGGCTTAGCCCTGCCCATTAAGGGGAGGTGGATATAAAGGAAAGCACCCCTTTGGGTTCTTTCCATCATGTGCTCTCCCCCTGAGCCCCACCCACATCAACACATCAGGACTTCGCCTCTCGGGATCTGCTCGGGCTGACCTGGGGAGCCTCTCCCCCAATCACGGTGCTACCCTGGAGGTTAGCAGAATTAAGCTCATCCACCCTTCGGATACATTTCTTGACCTCAAAAGCTACCGCAGGCTTTTGTGCTGTTTCTTGTCCGCTTCACACAGTATCTTGTTGCTTCACACTGTGGCAAAGAGAGGGGGGCATTTTGATTAAAACACAGACAAATGCCATCTGGCAGAGTGTTCTAGCATCCCATCTCCTGAGGGCACTGTTGACATCTAAAGAAAACACAGCGTTGGCATGAAGAGGAGAAAAGGGAGCGGTCGGAGGCAGAATTAAGGGTGTAGGACAAGAGAACGAGCAGAAATTACGTTTCTAGTACATGACCTCACCTCCAGCCCCAAGTCAACATTTTCTTCTGTTTCATTTTCTTCTGTTTCACTGTTGACTGAAAGCCTCACGAAATACAAATGTAGTTAAGTCACAACAAGTAGCCTTCCCTAAATAAGGCTACACCGCAGGGATGGGCCCACGTGCTGACTTGTGTCACCTCTGTTCCTGGCCCGGATGTCCATTTGAGCAGGGGCAAGCCTAATGGATGTAGGACCTCTGTAATCCCACAGGATCCTGCACTCAGAAGGGCTGCACACTTGGTTTCCTGCTCTGCTATTGCTGTCTTGAAAATCCTAATTTTTTAACCCTAATTTTTGAACAAGGAGCCCGACATTTTCACATTACGTAGCCTGTCCTTCACGTACGAGTTGTACTAGGTGTTTGCTGTGTGAAAGGTCCAACTGTATTACGGGGTTCAACATAAGTGTAAAGTGTCATCTGGTGTTTCTATGCCAGAATTCGTGAGGCAGGCCCAGGTGTTATGTAGACAGTTGCCCTTGAGAGCGTGGAGATCGGGTCCAGCCATGGACATCAGGCTGACAAGGGGACGCATCTGGATCCTCTGACCGAAGAATGCCAAGAAGATAAACAAGGACAACCCAAGAGCCATGAAGAAGACTCCCAAGAGAGGATACACCCTCTCATAGTGCTTCATCTCGTGAGTCAACTTGACTAGGCCACAGAGTACCCAGACGTTTGGTCAGACATTATTCTGAGTGTGTCTATGAGGCTGTTCTGCATGAGATTAATATTTGAATCAACAGACTGAGCAAAGCAGATTGCTCTTCCTAACGTGGATGGGCCTCATCCAATCAGTTGAAGGCCTGAATAGAACCAGAAGGCTGACCCTTCTGTAAGGAGGCTTTCCTCTTCCTGACCGGATAAGCTATGACATTGGTCTTTTCCAGTCTTCAGACTCAAACTGAAACTTAAGCTCTTCCTGGGTCTGAGCCTGCTGGCCTTCAGATGGAAACTTACACCATCAGCTCTCCTGGGTCTCCAGCGAGCAGATGACAGAGCTTGGGACTTGTCAGTCTCTGCAATCACATGAACTAATTCCTATAATAAACCTTCTCGCCATACACCTTTCTGTGTGTGTGTGTGTGTGTGTGTGTGTGTGTGTAAATATCTCCTTTTGATTTGTTTTTAACCTTGACTAATGTACACCCCAATAGTATTCCCTACAACCACTCAACCATTCAGTGTTTCTCTACATCTGATGACTCAAAGTGTGGTCTGTAAACCAGCACTGTCGGCTGGTTTCAGAAAATGCACAGTCCCAGGCCCCATCTCCGACACACCGAATCCAAATCTACATCTTAATAAAATCCTCACATAATTCATCCTCACATAAAATTTGGGAAACCCATCAGCCTTCTTTGAAAATGAAATACACCTGAGATGAACGACGATGTTAAAAAAACTGCTTGGGGTACCTGGGTGGCCCCGTGGGTTGAGCACCCGACTTTATTTCAGCTCAGATTGTGGGGCTTTGCTCTGAGCGTGGAGTCTGCTTGTCCGTCTCCCTCTGTCTCTCCCCCTGCTTGTGCACACTCTCTCAAATAAATAAAATCTTTAAAAATGGTAAGAATAACCTTCCTAGTAAAAGAATTTGTTTAGTTTCTCACCTGAGGACACATGTTGGGAGCAGGGTGAAGGAGGTTCCAGAAAAGGACCTAGGGAGCCAGCACACTTTCCCAGCCATGACAAGCCTTCAATGGTGGAGAAGAGACCGAGGAAGCCTCAACACGCAGACTCGTGTCCAACCAATGCAAAGAAACTCAAGGTCAAGGAGGCAGGGCCAGACAAGCCAGGCCGCATCACAGCCGGGGAACTTAGCACTCCCTCCTCTGTGTAATGTGCTTGGTTGCATTTTATTTTCTGTGTTTTCACTGAAATGGCAGTTTGTGGAGAAACTCTCCCACTTGGCTGTGAACAGGCTCTGAGCAACAGCAACACTTCTGCAGAATTGGCAAGGACAGCGCTGTGGAATATTTCAGAAACTTCAAGGCAAAGGGACAAACAAACAACTACGGGGGGAAAAAAAAAGAAAAGCAATTCCTCAAAATGTGTTTTAAGGGGAAAGAGCTGGAAATCCAAAACAATTACCGGGAATGCATCCGAGGGTCTCCAAGAGAAAACCAGTTCGATGCTATTCCTTCTGTGTCCTCCCACCCTCGCCCGATTATTAATTCAGCGACATGGGAAAGAACAAAAGCTCCCCTGCAAACCACAGCTACGGCCTGGTGGTGGGGCTCCCAGACGCTCTACCAGGTCTCAGCCTCATGAACAATCCCCCCCCCCTTTGCATTATAGTTGCACGTGTTATGTTCGATCCAGGTGTGCAACATAGTGACCTGACAAGTCTGCACACTCTGCTGTGCTCACCGCCTGCCCCTGCACGGGGCTGGCCCATGACATCCCCGGGCGGTGCCTCTGTGACTGTCCCATGGCTTACACACCGGGGAGGCCGAGAGGGGAGGTCAGGGCTGCCGGCGCCCGGCCGCAACAAGCCAGACGGCTCCACCTGCCTTGCGCCAGCCGCTTGTTCTTGTTCCACGCAAGGGCCATCCCCCCGGGGTCTGACAGCCCGCTATGGAAAATGCTGGAAGGCAGCCATGCTGCCTCAGCAAAACAATCACTGGACTTAAAAGAAGCTGCTCGTCCCAGGAAGCACACTGGTGCAGTGGAGCCACAGACGTCAACCTCCCAGAAGAAGGGGACAGCCCATTTTCTCTCCATCTTGAGATCCTGCCCCTCCACGCGCACACACACACACACACACACACACAGACACACACATGCATGCACATCTTCTAGAGAAACAGGAGTTCAGGGCCTCTGGGTGGCTCAGTGGTTGAGCATCTGCCTTTGGCTCAGGTCATGATCCCGGGGTCCTGGGATCGAGTCCCGCATCAGGCTCCCCGCAGGAAGCCTGCTTCTTCCTCTGCCTGTGTCTCTGCCTCTCTCTGGATGTCTCTCATGAATAAATAAATAAGATCTTCTAAATAAATAAATCTTTTTAAAAAGAAGAAGGAGGAGGAGGAGTTAAAGCAGAGAGGCTAGTGGTTAAAAGCAAAGACTGCCCTAAGTCGGATCTTGCCTCTGTTCCCTACCGGCTGTGTGACCTTCAGGAAGTTTAATTAATGTCTCTGTGCTTAAGTGCCTTTGTTTTATCTCGGGCTGCTATGACAGGACGCTACACACTGGGTGGCTTACACATTTATTTTTAACTTAGAATAAATTAAAGCAGTTAATTTTCTTACAGTTCTGGAGAGGAGAAGTTCAAGATCAAGGTGCCACCAGGGAACTCTCTTGGCGGCTTGTAGACAGTTGCCTTCTTGCTGGGACCTCACCTGGCCTTTCCTCTGTGTGCATGCTGAGAGAGAACTCTGCTGTCTCTTTCTTTTCTCATTAGCCCTAGTGGATTGCGCTCCCCTCCAGCCCCGCCAGCTCCCCGCTTATGACCTCAGGTAACCCTAAGTAGCTCCTAAACACCCTGTCTCCAAAATACAGGTGCATTGGGGACTGCTGGCTTCAAACTATGAGTTGGGGGAGGGCGGCACAATTGAGTTCATCACAGCCCTCATCGGTAAAATGAGGCTCGTAATATTGTCCATCTCACGGGGTGTTATGAGGATGGGATGAGTCCATACAATAAAGAACTCAGACCAGCACTTTGCCCACGTTAGAGACACCTACGGATCCCAGCTCACCTACAGAGAGTCAGGCCCAGTTTTGACAAACTCGCCACACATCTCTTCCCAGGTACCCAAAAGCTTCGTGAAATTAACACGCCCATAATCTCATTGCACCTGCTCCACCACCTTCCCCCAAACAACAGACAAATTCCAACAACTTCTTTTAATTCCCTTTTAAAAGGGAAATTCCTTCCCTTTTTTTAAAATTAAGAGTTTATTTTTAGGTAATCTCTGTACCCAGTGTGGGGCTCAAACTCACAACCCCGAGATCAAGAGACCCATGTCTACCAACTGAGCCAGCCAAGCGTCCCCACCCAATAACATCTTTTGTCTCCCAGGTCACTTTCTGGCCTTACCACCTAGAGAAACTGCTCAGGCTAGAAAAATGGGAGGAAGCTTAGACTTGCCCCACCCTTTACTCCTCAGTAAATAAAGTCCCAAGCTTTATCTATGGGTAAATCCAACCTTGGAAATGATTCTGGACCCCTCCCATCTGCAGGCCCCTGCTCCGGCCCCTGCCCCAGCTCATACTCCCACCTTCTGGTAAGGACCATAGCCTTCTCAGTGGTCCCTCCATGGCAGGTCTCCACCCCTTTGTCACTCACTCTTTGGAAAAGCCTCTCAATTAAATAGAAGATAAAGAACACTGATTTCACCTGGGCCCTGAAGACCCACTCTGCCTTTCTGATTTCCCTTGATGCTCCCGAACTTGTCCTGCTCCCCATCTGCATGAGATGACCCAGGGCTCCCTGGCCAGCCTTTTCTCTCCTCCACCCTCTGCCTGGAATACCTCCTCGTGTCTCAGCCCTCAATGCCCAGTGTGAGCCTGCTGCCCATTCAAAGGCAGGGACCCTCTTCTTCCTCACGGCTACTGATCACCTGCGATGTGTGAGGCCTTACGTTACTGCGGTTTCTGATTCGACTTTCCATTTCATATTCACGTCATCTTTTCAAAATATGGTCTATAATCTCTGTTTAGAAGATAAAGAGATTGACTAACTTGCCCCGGGTCAGAGTGCTAATGAGTGATTCTCCCAGAGGGAGGCCTCTGTGATTATTTCCCCAGCCCCTGCTCCCCGCCTCCCAAGCAGAATCTGTCACTCCATTTTCAGAGCTGACACACGCAGCCAGTGCACAGGACACCTAGCACAGCGTATTTGAGGCAGAAGACCAATCCATTTCGGAGGTGTTTACAGGAATCGCCATCGGAAGGCCTCATTTCTTTTTCTTTTTCTTTTTTTAATTTCATTTATTTATTCATGAGAGACACAGAAAGAGAGGCAGAGACAGAGGCAGAGGGAGAAGCAGGCTCCCTGGGGAATCCAATGAAGGACTTGACCTAGGACTCCAGGTCCATGACCTGAGCCAAAGGCAGATGCTCAACCACTGAGCCACCCAGGCATCCCGGAAGGCCTCATTTCTTTTCTGGACCCAGTGCCCTCCCTTCCCAGAGGGTCTGGTGGTGCCTCCCCTTAGGGTGTCCAGGGCAGTTATCTGTACCACTTTTTGTGGAAGATAAGCAATGTGCACTGATTAGGGACATGATTGGATTTAGCAGGCATTTAAAACCATCTGCTCTGTGCCATGTAATGTGCCAGGGCTGAAGGCAAGGGGCAATGCACAGACAGAGAAGCCATGGCTTCTCCTAGCTTCCACAGTGCACAGTGCACGGTGAGGAGAGAGGCAAGCAGCATCGAAAGCAGGAATGGAAACACTGGGCGGGGGAGGGGGGGTAAGGGGGCACTGCCTAGAAGGGAAGTGCTGAGCATGGGGCAGGAGCCAGCTTCAGGCTTCCACACTGGAACCCCAGAGTTTGGTCTTTTGTTTTTTATTTTTTTTTTAAGATTATTTATTTGACCCCCCCCCAAAAAAAAAGATTATTTATTTGAGATCATGAGAGCAAGAGAGAGCGGGCACAAGCTGGGGGAGCAGATTGCAGAGGGAGGAGAAGCAGACTTCCCAGTGAGCAGGGAGCCTGATGTCGGGCTCGATTCCAGGACCCTGAGATCATGTCCTGAGCTGAGGGCAGACACTTTGCCGACTGAGCCCCCCAGGCAAACAGAACCCCAGAGCTCTGGCATGGGCTGCTGTTAAGGCAAAACAGTGGTTGGCTCCCAGGGAGTATAACAGTTTGACTTTTTAAGGACTGTAATAGTCTGTAATAGTCTGTTGGGGCTGCCATGACTAAGTGCTACCGACGGGGCAGGAGGTCGGGCCTTAAACAACAAAATTTACTCCCTTGTTGTCCTGGAGGCTGGAAGTCTGACAGCAAGGTGTCGGCAGGGCTAGTTTCTTCCGAGGCATCTCTGCTGGGCTTATGGATGGTCGATGTCTCCTGGGGCCTCAGGTGCTCTTTCCATCCTGCACAAGGGTCCCTGGTGTCTCCCTCTCTGCCCCAGCCTCCCCTTCTCCTAAGGGACAGCAGTCCTATGAGAGTAAGGCCCGTGGGAAGGATCTCATCTTAACATCACTAACCCCCTTGGGGTGAAGCCTTCAACACAGGGATTCGCAGGGGAGGCACCATCCGGCCCCTAACAAGTCCCACCGCTGCGGAGCATGAAGGGTCAGTGCAGATCCCCTCATCCCATAGTATTTGGGTCCCTTCTGAGTGAGTAACCGTTGGTTGAATTCAATTGGATTCTTTGGTTAGTTAGCAAAGGGTCACTGAAAAAGTGTCCTCTCTCCTCAGAAGCATTTCTTCTCTCCTTTTTGAAGAGGAGAGGGCAAGATGCATTATTGGGATTTCTAAGTGTTTCTTTGAAAGCCTGGGAGTGGAGGAGAATCATAGTCAAGGGACTCTGGGGTCAGAGAGAGGAGCCCAGCAGAGAGGGCAGGTGCACTGAGTGGGGGAAGCAGGTGCATTGAAGGGGGAGCCGGGCGGGGCAGGGTCTGGGAGAAGGCCCCTTTCTCACCGCAGTCCGCATGTGCAGTCCCCCCACCACCACCCAGTAGTCCATAGGTGCCTTTCAATAGCTGCATTAATCCTTCCCTTTGGGATTTAAGTGAATTTTTTTCCCTCTAAAACGAGTGTTGCTTTTATCGTTTCAAAACGTGTGGAATGTGAGAAGCAACATTCCAGGGCCTTGGAGTCCCTGTAACTACAACTATTGGATTGGCCAAACCCCAACTTCCTCACATAAAATTGGTAACTAGAAACCACTGCCCAGTGCAGCTACCCAGGCATCTCCCCCCGCCCCCATGTGCTTACTTAGGACTCCTATAATATTGCTTTGGCCAACTGATGGAAATATAAAATGTGCGCTATCCAACCCCCATCCCCCCACCTCCCACCCCCGGCATTTACCACTCTAAAGTAATTCCTGATTGGGAAAAAAGAGCTTGGATGTTATTGCAAGACATTTCAAATAGCCAGCTACCAAAGGACAAAATAATCCCTCCTGCTTAAAAAAAAAAAAAAAAAAAAAAAAAAAAAAAAAAATGTTTCATGTAATAAACTCTGGCTCTAATCCTAAAGAGAAAATGTACAAAATGGGACCAACAGGTGCTTGCTGAAGTGGGTCACATGGAATAAAATATCTGAGCATAGAAGGTGTGTTCATATTGATCATGTGATAAATACCACTTTAAGGAAGAGGTTACCTCCTGAGTGAATTTTGCTTCTCCTTGACTGACCTGCTACACTGGTTTCCTATTGCTACTATAACGAATCATCTCAAATTTAGTGAAACCCAAATTTACTGACTTAGACTTCTGGCGTCAGAAGCCTGAAATGGGTCTCCCTGGGCTAAAATCAGGGTGTTGGCAGGCCTGCATTCCTCTCTGGAAGCTCTCAGGGAGAATCTGTTGTCTTTCTTTTTCTAGATTCCAGAGGCCGCCCACACTCCTTGGTCCATGGAGCCCTTGCATCTTCAAAGGCAGCAATGGCCAGCGGGGCCTTTCTCATGCTGCACACCTCTGACACTGACTCAGCTCTGCCTCCTGCTTCCACTTTCAAGGACTCTTGTGATTATTTTGTGCCCACTCGGATAATCCAGGATAACCTCCCCACCTCAGAGTCAGTTAATTAGCAACCTTAATTCCATCTGCCATCTTAATCCTTCCTTGTTGGGTAATCTACAGTAGTCACACATTCTAGGGATTAGAATGTGGGCATCTTTGGAGGCCATTATTCTCCTACTATACCCACTTAATGACGAGTAATGAAAATACAGTGTATCTCAGGAGTTGTGTGTGTGTGTGTGCTGTTTATTGTATCTGTTTAGATTTATTAGTTTTTTCCCCTGCTATTTGTTTTAAGTATAGTTGACATATTATATTAGCTACAGGTGTACGACATAGTGATTTGATGTCAAATATTACAAAATGCTCTTTCCCTATTACTCTTTTTTTTTTTTTCATTTTTTTCAGTGATCTCTACATGCCACAAAAGGCCCAGACTCACAACCCCAAGATCAAGAGTCGCATGCTCTACACACTGAGCCAACCAGGCATCCCTTCTTAGGTCTTAATTGGAATCAAACAATCTACACATACATAACATGATCAAAATAGTATATACCATTCCTTTTCTTCTTTTGCTAAGTGCACTTCCCTCTTTTTCCCCAAAGGGCTTGCTACTAAGAGATCCTTGAGTATCATCCTTTCTAAGAAACCTACCAGTTCTAATTGTTGGCTCAGAATAGGGATCCCTTAGTCAAGAAACAATTCAATAAATTTGTCCACAGTTAGTTGTTTTCAGCCGTGGACAGATTAAATTTGTTTTGCTCTATAGCTGACTTAACTTAGCGTTCGTCAATACTTCCTTTTTGAAAACCCCATCTTTAAGTACCGCTTGCAATTTCCACTGTGGCTTTGGAGATGAGGGAGGCCGGGGGAAGAGAGCTGGCTTTGTATTAGGTTTGTTGGTTTTGTAGTAGGAGATTCTGGAAAGGGCCGATTCTGTTTAAGTCATTAAGTAGAAAAGTGACAAATGTTCCTCTTGTTCTGATCATGAAAACACGTGTAGGCCAAGACGAGGAAATTCTGGTCCTGAAATGATAATCGTTACAACATTAAGTACATTCAGAATTTGTACTCCTCTTCAATTTTTTTTTCTCCTGAGTTTGGGTTGACAGTTTGGTAGAGATACTTCAAAGAAGAAGTAGTGAGTAGGGGGTGAGGAGGAAACAATGTTTATGTCTAGCAGCACCTGGGAGAATGTGTAACACCTGTCATTTTGATCTCCGTTGACATCTTTCCCACTGGCATCTGCAAATGTAATAGAGGGAGATAATCATTTCCCTTTTTATTCTTATCTGTTTGGATCTTCTCTTCTATTATACCCGCTCCAGTATTATTACCACTATTTATAGAAATGAATGGCCCTTCCAAATATGTGCTATAAAACAAACCCTTCAGTGTGGGGTTGCACGGATTTAGAAAAGAAAGGCTTAACGGAGTGACTTTTATTTTTTACAATCATTAGGGAAAACAAACAAAACTTCCAGCATCCCCAACCGCTGCTTTTTCTTTCTGAACCTGCTTTATTTAAATAGCCCCCAGTGGGGCACCTGGGGACTCAGTTGGTTAAGCGTCTGACTCTTGATTTTGGCTCAGGTTGTGTTCTCAGGGTGGAGAGGTTGAAACTCGGGTCAGGCTCCACACTGGGCAGAGAGACTACTTAAGATTCTCTCTCTCCCTCTCCTTCTGCCTCTCCCCACTCCCTCTATAAAAAATAAAACTAAAAATAAATCAAAAATAAATGAATACATTGTCCTATCAACTCTTTTTTAAAATATTGTATTAATTTATTCATGAGACATAGAAAGAGAGGAAGAGACACAGGCAGAGGGAGAAGGAGGCTCCATGCAGGGAGTCTGATGTGGGACTCGATCCTGGGTCTCCAGGATCACGCCCTGAGCCAAAGGCAGACGCTCAACCACTGAGCCACCCAGGTGTCCCTCATATCAACTCTTGAGTTGATTCTAAAAATGGGGCTCTATGGGATCCTGACATCGACCCAGGCAAACACATTTTGGTCTGGGTCTTGGCCTCCAGTCTTCTGATGGGCTAGTGGAATACTGTTTCATCAAGTACTTGTCACAGAGGTTTCCAGCTCATTCAAGTTTGATACTAGGTGGAAGAAGCGGTTCATTTGTCGAACAGGCATTGCAGAAAGTTCCTCTGCAGGTCTTACATACATTTTTTGGTTAGGTGTGTATTTTTCTTAAAGTAAGCTCTACGCCCACCATGGGACTTGAACTCAGAACCCTGAGGTCAAGAATTGCATGCTCTACTGACTCAACCAGCTAGGTGCCCCTAAGTCTGTATTTTTAATAAATGTGTGTGAAGGGAGGGAGTTCCTTTCAAATTACATCTCTTGAAGAAAATCTTTGATGAGGACAATCTCTCCATCAAAGATTGCTATTATTAGGGCACCGGGATGGCTCAGTTCGTTAAGCATCTGATTCTTGATTTTGGCTCAGCTCACGATCTCAGGTCATGGGATGGAACCCTGCATCTGGCTCCACACTCAGCACAGTCTGTTTGTCCCTTGTCCCTCTCCCTCTGTTCCTCCCATCCCTCTCTCTTTAAAATAATAAATAAAATCTAGGGCAGCCCCGGTGGCGCAGCGGTTTAGTGCTGCCTGCAGCCCAGGGCGTGATCCTGTCGATCCTGGATCGAGTCCCATGTCGGGCTCTCTGCATGGTGCCTGCTTCTCCCTCTGCCTGTGTCTCTGCCTCTCTCTCTCTGCATCTCTATGAATAAATAAATAAAATCATAAATAAATAAATAAATAAATAAATAAAATCTATTAAAAAAAATTTGTCACTATCTTAGGTTGGCCTGGCTCATTTAAATACACTGACTTGGGTCACAGAAAGGAGACAGAGAGAGGAGCCAAGTATCACAGATCATGTTCCAGGGGAGGCAGGAACTGAGCTGAAGATAAGCCTGTAGGAAGTGTCCTTGGGATCCAGAGATCCTGGGAAGGGAAGGGCAAGATGGGGCAGAGGGAGAAGTCTCAATACGATAGAGTCTCAGTGAAGACCTCAGGAAACCCTGTGGGTTGCTCAGAGCTTAGCTAATCTATCAGGACAAGAGGTCATGAGTGCTGGGTGCCCTGATAGAGGGCTGGGTCTTTGGGCAAGGCAGGTTCCCTTAGTGAGACCAGTTTCCAAAGAAGGCTGATGGCTGAGAGGTGTCAGTGGACAACCTTCCCAGCAGCTGGGAGAAAAAATTCTCCAGTCCTGAAGGGGAAGTCAGGATCCACATGACCTTCTGCTCACTGGTACAAGACCACTTACCACTCATTCTTAAACCAATGGTGGTGATATTGTGACATGTCACACAAGTAATTACACATTTGTAATGGATGGAGGTCCTTTATATAAACTAACTGTAAGAAATGTCATTTAGGGGATCCCTGGGTGGCACAGCGGTTTGGCGCCTGCCTTTGGCCCAGGGCGCGATCCTGGAGACCCAGGATAGAGTCCCACGTCGGGCTCCCAGTGCATGGAGCCTGCTTCTCCCTCTGCCTATGTCTCTGCCTCTCTCTCTCTCTCTCTCTCTCTCTCTCTCTCTCTCTGTGACTATCATAAATAAATAAAAAAATTAAAAAAAAAAAAAGAAATGTCATTTAGGGGCACCTGGGTGGCTTAGTCGGTTAAGCATCTGCCTTTGGCTCGGGTCATGATCCCAGGGTCCTGGGATAGAGCCCCTCCTCAGGCTATCTGCTCAGTGGGGAGCCTGCTTCTCCCTCTCTCTCTGCCTGCTGCTCCCTCTGCTTGTGCTTGCTCTCTGTCAAATAAATACAATCTTAAAAAAAAAAAAGAAAGAAAGAAATCATTAAAAAAATTACTCCCTCACTGGGACATCTAGGTGCTCTATCAGTTGGGCATTGGACTTCTGGTTGCAGTTCTGGACATGATCTCAGGATCACGGGATCGCCCCATGACAGGCTCCATGCTCACTGGGGAGTCTGCTGGAGATTTTCTCCCTGTTCCTCTGCCTGCCCTTCCCAAATAAATAAACCTTAAAAAAAAAAAAAGATAAAATCATTCCTTTGCTAAAGAGCATATCTGCAAACCCAAGCTACTTAAGTGACAAGTAGGAGTTCTTATGTATTCCCTGGTAATTTCTGCTGAATTATATCTTATTCCAAATATTGGAGTCATTTTGATTTAGGCACATGCTCCACCATTGGCACAAAGCTTTCAGCATTATTTGTCTTCATGGTGAATAGGCTTACTATTAAAATGGTATCCCTAGTAGAGGTTAGTATTTGTAAAAGAAATTCTTAGTATCCTTTACTCTTTCTTCTTTGTTAAAGGAACACAGATTTTACTCAGATGGAATAGGTCCAACCCTGGCATATCTCCAGGGGATGGGTCATGATTGAGCTGAGCATGTCAAGGGTATCTGTCACATTCCATTCTGATGGATACTTACATTTCCAGCTTCCCTTGCAGCTACATTGGCCAACTGTCCTGGTCTCTTGACTGACACTTTGGGAAATCTGCAGGGGTACCTCTGAAGAAGATAATTTGTTTCCCGATAAAAAGGGACAAGTGCAAGAAGGGGGCTTGAAGGTGCCATTCTTTCCCTTTCTTCCATAGTCATCTTGAAAACAGTTAAGGAATGAAAAATCTGGTGAAATGAAAATTATAGTCTGGGGGCACCTGGGTGGCTCAATTGGTTAAGCATCTGTCAGCTCAGGTCAAGATCCTGGGGTCCTGGGATCAAGCCCCATGTTGAATTCCCTGCTCAGTAGGGACTCTGCTTCTCCCTCTCCCTCTGCCCGTTCCAACACCCCTGCTTGAGCTCTCTCTCTCTCTCTCTTGCATGCTGTTTCTCTCTCAAATAAAGAAATAAAATCTTAAAAAAGAAGAAAGAAAGAAAGAAAGAAAGAAAGAAGGAAAGAAAGAAAGAAAGAAAGAAAGAAAGAAAGAGGGATCCCTGGGTGGCACAGCGGTTTGGCGCCTGCCTTTGGCCCAGGGCGCGATCCTGGAGACCCGGGATCGAATCCCATGTCGGGCTCCCGGTGCATGGAGCCTGCTTCTCCCTCTGCCTTTATCTCTGCCTTGTCTCTGCCTCTCTCTATATATATGACTATCATAAATAAATAATAAAAAAAAAATTGGGATTCCTGGGTGGCGCAGCGGTTTGGCGCCTGCCTTTGGCCCAGGGCGCGATCCTGGAGACCCGGGATCGAATCCCACATCGGGCTCCCGGTGCGTGGAGCCTGCTTCTCCCTCTGCCTGTGTCTCTGCCTCTCCCTCTCTCTGTGACTATCATAAATAAATAAAAATTAAAAAAAAATTAAAAAGAAAGAAAGAAAGAAAGAAAGAAAGAAAGAAAGAAAGAAAAATATAGTTTGGAACCTGGATTATATGATCATTTGAACCATCCCTGGGAATGCCTACTTGTGGCCTTTTTGCTGAGACAGATTCTATTATCTTTTTTTAAAAATTTATTTATTTATTTATTTATTTATTTATTTATTGTTCAATTTGCCAACAAGATTGTATTATCTAAACTGGTTTTTGTTAGATTTTCTATTATGAGCAGCTAAGAACATTCCTTTTTTTTTTTTTTAAAGATTTATTTATTTATTTATTTATTTATTTGAGAGAGTGAGTGAGAGACAGCACAAGTGGTGGAAGGGGCAGAGGGAGAAGCAGACTCCCTGCTCTGAGCAGGTGCCGGACACCGGGCTTGATCCCAGGTCCTGGGATCATGACCTGAGCTGAAGGCACACACCTATCCTACTGAGCCACCCAGGCACCCCCAAGAACATTCCTAATTGAGAAAGAGTTCTAGGAGGCAAAATGCATTTAATACAACAAGAAATAAGATACTTCCCTATAATTTGGAAAAAGGCCTTGCCTGTATTAGCAATAATCCCTCAATAGAGCGGTCTCCTTGAACTTTATTCTATTAAGTGCACCCTCTCAACCCAGATCCTATTTAGCACATACTTCCTGGTTTCTTTGAAGTATACCAGCATCTGAGAATTTAATGTGTATCTAAGTAGCAAAGTTTTCCCACTCATTTTAATGTAACTGTTGGACAGTGTGCTCTTCCAGAATTTCTTGTAATTCAGTGGAGCAGAGGGCAGTCCATGGTGCCAGAGCATGAACCAAGATTCCACCATTTGTTATTTCTGATAATCCATTCCTCCCTTTTTTTCTGTTTATTTCCATCTTTTCTTCACCTCCCCTTTAACTCCACCATCAATGTCTAGCACCCCCAAACCTGCTTGGTGACCCCTGAAGGTCACCAAGGCTATTCTAATCAAATCCAAGGATCTTATTCCATTCCCCTCCATGTGGGCACCCACATTCAGTGCTTTCTGTGGGGTTCACCAAAGTCCAACCTCTTTCCTACACTCCTTTCCTACATCCCTGCTCCTTCAGAGAACGAATCCATGCTAGGGCTTTGGGCACCCCCTCCTTCCTTGGGGTGGAAAGTAGCACTTGGAGCAGACACCTGGGTTTTAGAGCATCCTTGACCTCTCCCTGGCTGGGAGGCCTTGCATGCATCATTTAACTTCTCTTCTCTTTAGCTGATTAACCTATGGAACAGCTGCTGTGTGTATCTACACGAAGCATGTTTTGGGGGGCTTGCCCAGTCCACGGCCCCTCCTTGGAAACCTGCTCCCACCAATGGCCTAGGCAACCATACATGTGCCATATAACCCTAATGAACAGATTCTTGGACAGATGGGGAGTGGCTAAGGAGAGCCAATACACTTGCTGGTCCATGACCAAATGTATTCTCTCTTCCTCAGAAAGCTGAACAAAGAGACCCAGAGAATGTACTCTAAAAGGTGATAGTACCAGGCTGGAAAGTCATCTTTCCCGCAGAGCACAGTGATGAGTCATCAAACAATAGCAGCTTGCTGAGGAAAGCAAGAGAGCCATGCAGACAGACTGACAGATACTAGGGCTGGAGACCTTGTCTCTCTCCAGAGCATTAGAAGGACTGGGTCTCATCCTATCACTTAATGGCTTCCTGATTCCCCTGAGGCGTAGTCGTTCTTTGCTTCTACAAGATGTCCTCAGCTCCTCCAGTCTAACCCCTTTCCTCTATACTAATTCATTTGTCTAGCTGATCTTTTTACCTAAAAAGCCTTGGTCAGCATAGAGTCTCACATAAGAATGATGAAAAGGAATAGTAGAGTAGAACTAACTCATTTTAAGTCAACAAAAGATCTGCTCCTTCATGAAACCACTTTGATGCTCCATCAGCCCCCAAGAGTCCATAAAGCACTTTCTGAGCATTCACTGTGGGTTCAACCTTGAAGGTCTGATCAGATTTGGGAACGTGGAGGAAGGGAGGTGATTATAGCCAGACTCTGAAGCAGAAGTCAGAAAAGTATGGAGGAGAGGAAGTGTCAAGGAACAAAACTGAGAAGGTGTAGTTACCTAAAGTGGTTGTTTTATGTCTGCCTGACACATCTTCCTCTCCTAGCAGGAAGAAGTTTTCTTAAAAGACATTTGTTTATTATTCTTTCTTAAAAGATATTTATTATTTTTTTAAGATTTTACTTATTTGGGATCCCTGGGTGGTGCAGTGGTTTAGCGCCTGCCTTTGGCCCAGGGCGCGATCCTGGAGACCCCGGATTGAATCCCACATCGGGCTCCCGGTGCATGGAGCCTGCTTCTCCCTCAGCCTGTGTCTCTGCCTCTCTCTCTCTCTCTCTCTCTCTCTGTGACTATAATAAATAAATAAAAATTTAAAAAAAGGATTTTACTTATTTATTCATGAGAGACACAGAGAAAGGCAGAGACACAGGCAGAGGGAGAAGCAGGCTCCCCACAAGGACCCCAATGCAGGACTCGATCCCCGGACCCCAGGATCATGACCTGAGCCAAAGGCAGATGTTCAACCACTGAGCCACCCAGGTGTCCCAAGATTTTTATTTATTTATTTGAGAGAGAGAGAGAGTGCATGAGTAGGGGGAGAAGGGGAGGGAGAAGCAGACCCCCTGCTGAGCAGGGAGCCCAATGCAGGGCTCAATCCCAAGACCCCAGGATCATGACCTTAGCTGAAGGCAGACACCGGACAGAGCCACTCAGGTGCTCCAAGGAACCCTCTTCTGTAAAGAGAACCCAATCTCTGTGATTGGACAAGAGCCCATTCATCCTTCCAATACCTTGGGCATCACCAGCACCACCACGTGGGCACATGACCCTCAGCAGTGCATTCCACGCTCTAAGTCACTGTAATTAACTGAGGGGTGGGCTCATCAGATATGATCATAGTCTGCAGCCAATCCGAATCTCCCCTTCAGTTTTGCTATGGAACCCTGGGGGCGGGGCAGGGAATGACCTTTTCTATGGATCACAAGCCACAAAGAAAGTGCAAGCCCAGAGGTGTTTGGGAATGGTCCTGGCATCCAGGTGGAGAGATCTAGACACAGAATGTGCCCTATACTCTGGTTTCTCTTCAGATCATATACATCTTTCGCTTTTACAGAATGTGCCCTAAAGGAAAGCAGGGATCACAGATAAAGATGGAGCAAGAAAGGAATCTAGATGGTATCACTTGGACTCCTGAATCCAGCTATACCTGAAGCCATTCACACCCTTTTATTGCTTTATTGCTCAATTTAAGCAATATTCCTCAGTTATAAGGTAACAATACATGTTTCTTCTTTACAGTGGTTTGATCTGAGTTTACATGACCTGCAACAAGCGGAGCCTTACATGAATGGAAGGTAGGAGAGGAAGGTGGAAGGAAGCAGGGTTGGGCGGGATGAGTGGTCTTCCAGGGCTCTGCAAGCCAGGCATGGAAGTTCGCCTTGTTATGAAAAGATAAGTGCTTTTGTGGACTTGTTGCTGAGAGAAGCTATCGTCATCTTCAGTTCTGATTCTTCCCTCCATGACCTGAGGGGTACCACACCGATCCTTCCCTTTAACAGTAAGAGGCTAACAGCAACATTTCACTTCAAACCATTTATTTTATTTTATTTTTTAAGATTTTATTTATTTGTTCATAAGAGACACAGAGAGAGGCAGAGACATAGGCAGAGGGAGAAGCAGGTTCCTCACAGGGAACCCAGTGCAGAACTCGATCCCCTGACCTGGGATCACGACTTTTGAGCTGAAGGCAGATGCTCAACCACTGAGCCACCCAGGCTTCCCTCAAACCACTGATTTTATAAGTGTAGACAGACAAAAGAGCCTCTTAGTCTCAGACAGCGCTGCTTTAAGGATCACTGCAGTGTGTTCCCTTCCTGCTTTCAACTCTGTTCTGTGCTTGCCTCCCCGAATGCCAGATGGAAGCCGGAGGATGTGGCAGTGGCCATAGCAGGGCTGGCATGCCAGCCTTATTTATTTCTTTCTCAAGATTGATTGATTTCTGGAGAGAGAGAGAGTGTGCGTGCAAGTGGGGGTGGAGGGGTGCAGAGGGAGAGGGAGACAGAGAATCTCCAGCAAACTCCCCGCTGAGCACAGAGCCCACGGGGGCTAGATCTCACGACCGCTGAGATCACGACCTGAGTGGAAGTCAAGAGTTGGGTGCTCAACCCACGGAGCCCCCCAGGCGCCCCAGCCTCATCTGACCACACTCCCGGGTGCCCACACTTGGCTAAAGCATAGGGTACTTTCCATAATTAAAAGCGCCAAGGAGACTCGGAACAGAGAACATTATTCCAGCGACCCATAAACCTGGGCTGGAGAAAGATCTTGTGTGCCTGGGTAGATGTGAAAGGGTAAGATGGAAGGGAGAAGGAAGAGGAGGAGGAAGGGGAGGTACAAGAGGAAGAGAAGCAGCAGGGATGGCGCAGGTGAGCACCAGCACAGGTGGAAAGAGGAGGGAGGTAAACTGCAGGGAGAGAAACTCAGAAAGCCTCTGGAACATTGAGGCCAAGAGGAGACCCCATCCTCCTGGGTCTCCCGGGCCTCCTCCGGGCCTCCACAGGCAGCCCTAGCTACCCGTTTGTGGGGCTGAGCACAAAACCAAAATACAGAGCCTTTGTTCACCACTGATTAAGAATCTCAAGCCAGTGACAGCAGAGCATTAAACCAAACGTGAGGCCCCGACGCTGTGCAGGTGGCCCCCCGGGGAAGCTCGTCCAGCCCATACAGGAAGGTGAACGCAGCCGGGGTTTTCAGCGAGTGTCTTGTAAGCTTCAGATGTTCCAGGAACAAAAGCTGCCTTCATCTCCTAACTGGGAGAATCTTTTCTGAAAGGTTCTCCGTGCACAGGAAAACCTCTGAGAAGCCCTGTTGAAAAGGAAATGCAGGTAACTCCATTTAAACAAGCGCCACTCAGGGTGCCTGGCTGGCTCAGTCAGTGCAGGGGGTGACTCTGGTGATGTCACAGTTGTGAGTTTGGGCCCCACACACTGGGTGTAGAGATCACTTAAAAATAAAATCTTTAGAAACAAAACAACAAGCGTTGGCTTGCATTTGCTTGACCACAGAGGCATTTGTCTTCCTGATTTTTCCATATTAACATCCAGCAGAAACTATTGTGCAAAATGCTTGACATAGGAGGGGATCTTGAGGCTTGAGGTTCCCGGAGCCAGAGGGTGCTTTAGGGATCACTCATGGGAGCACTTCCTATCCTAAGATTTGGCGCTCCCCAGCCAGCCCAGTGACAACAAAGGCTTTGTGCCAGATGGGGGTGGGGTGGGCAGGGGTGTGGAGCACCAAGGGGAGGATGAGATCGGAGTAGCCCTCAGAGTTTACTGTGCCTGCAAAACCTTGGGGGAGGTTCTCCAAGATGAAAGACAACTCCTTTCTCCTCAGGCATTAAAAAAAAAAAAAAGCCTCTGTTTTAATTTAAATATAGTCAAAATGTTACCTCTTCACTAATGTCTAACCTCCCCACAGTTTCTCCAAAGGAGCTCTGATACCATGGATGGGACAGGGACTTCTTGGTCATGGTGAATAGACACAATGTCTATAGAAACCTTGCAATCTCAGATAATTGCATCCAAAGTGCATCATTGTATTTGGAGAGAATTTATGCCCAGGACAATTGGTTCTGATGCCTGAAACTTTTTAAAAGATTTTATTTATTTATTTATTTATTTAAGACCAGAAGCAGGGGGAGGGAGAGGGAGAAGCAGACTCCCCCTTGAGCAGGGAGCCCAGGGGCTCTCAATTCCAGGACACTGGGATCCTGACCTGAGCCAAAGGCAGATGCTTAACCAACTGAACCACCCAGGTGCCCCAAGATTAGTTAACTTTCAATCTTGCTGAGGAGAACAAGGTTTAACGCAGAAGAGAACCCTGATAGTCTTTTTGCTTGTCCATCTGCAGTAGGATAAAGTGAAGGATTAAGAAGCTCAAGGTGGGATCTCATTTCTGTCCCAACATTATCGCAGTGGACAAGTCACTAAATTCTCCCCTCTGTGCTTGTGTTTTCTCATCTGGAAATTGAGAAAAATAATAGTGGAGATTCTTCTATCAATAAGAGAATGCAAAAAAAAAAAAAAAGAGAGAGAGAGAGAGAATGCATAAGAAAGCCCTCTACAAAAATCGAACTGCTGGGATGCCTGGGTGGCTCAAGGGTTGAGCATCTACCTTCAGCTCAGGGTGTGTGTGATCCTGGGGTCCTGGGATCAAGTGCCACGATGGGCTCCCCGCAGGGAGCCTGCTTCTCCTTCTGTGTCGCTGCCTCTCTCTCTGTGTCTCTCATGAATAAATAGTTGAACTGCTACAAGCTTTACTAAAGCATTTCTAATTTCTCCATTACAAAATGCAGAGAGTCAGATTGCCACAGTGAAGCATGGACAGATGAATTGAAAATCAGAAAGAAGAGCAGCCCGGGTGGCTCAGCGGTCGGCTCAGGGCATGATCCTGGGGACCCGGGATCAAGTCCTACATCAGGGTCCCTGCGAGGGGCCTGCTTCTCCCTCTGCCTGTGTCTCTGTCTCTCATGAATGAATGAATGAATGAATGAATGAATGAATGAATGAATAAATAACCAACCAACATTTTAAAAAATCAGAAAGAAATAAAAATGTTTATAAAAACTTAGCGAGAATTCCCTTCATTGGTCATTTTGCTTGGGGGATTCAAACTATCACCAAATGCTATGGAATATACTTACTTTGGAAATTTAAAGGTACTTTGCATGAATCCTTTTGGAACCAATCAACTGGTCCCCAGCAAGGAGTCAGTCCAGCAGGGGCTCTCAGAGTGTGTTGGTGACACCTGCTGCTTAGGGGTGGAATGACAAGAGGGCTCTACACAGACAAAGGGAGGCGGTCTGGAACCCCTCAGCGGGGAATCTGGGAAAGCTGGGCTGAAAAGGAATCTTCTAACCTGGATCCTTGATGCCTAAACTGTGGTCCTGGCCAGCAGCCTTGGAGTCACTGGGAGCTTGATGGATATGTAGAAGCAGACTGTATTTTTATGAGATCCTCTAAGTGACCATATGTGCATTAGAATGCAAGAAACATGTTCTGGAGGGAGTCTACTTCTCCCTCCCCCTCTGCCCCTGCTCTCTCTCTCTCTCTCACTCATTCTCTCTCTCAAGTAAATAAAATATTTAAAAAGGTGGGGCGGGGGAGCACCTGGGTGGTTCAGTTGGGTTAAGCGTCTGCCTTTGGCCCAGGTCACAATCCTGGGGTCCTGGAATTGAGCCCCACGTCAGGTTCCTTGCTCAGTGGGGAGCCTGCTTCTCCCTCTCCCTCTACTGCTCCCCCTACTTGTGTTCTCTCTCTCTCTTTCAAATCAATAAATAAAAATCTGTTTTAAAAATATTTTATTTATTTACTCATGAGCGACAGAGAAAGACAGAGACACAGGCCGAGGGAGAAGCAGACTCCATGCAGGGAGCCCGAAGTGGGACTCGATCCTGGGTCTCCAGGATCATGCCCTGGGCTGAAGGCGGCACTAAACCGCTGAGCCACCAGGGCTGCCCAATAAATAAAAATCTTTTTAAAAAATGATTTAAAAAGAAACGTTCTGGAAGATTTAATCTAGTGACTAAGGGTCAAAGGGCAATTCTAGAAGTAGAAAGCTACTTTAATTTCTTTAAGCATAGAGCTACTGCTGTATCTGGTTCAAGGCCCTTGCCACTCAGTGAGTAAACTGAAGCCTTCCTCAACCCCAACAACCCTGCTTTTTCTTAAATCCATTTTATTGTATTTCCTACCTATTGAAGGCTTTAATTTCTTTCCATGGAATCATTTTTACAATTTTATAATAAAATGATCCAGGGAAGCAAGATTCCCATTGCAGAAAATTTGTTTTAAAATCCTATTTTCTGGGCAGCCCTGGTGGCACAGCGGTTTAGCGCCGCCTGCAGCCCAGGGCGTGATCCTGGAGACCCAGTATTGAGTCCCACGTCGGGCTCTCTGCGTGGAGCCTGCTTTCCCTCTGCCTGTGTCTCTGCCTCTCTTTCTCTCCCTGCATCTCTATGAATAAATGAATAAAATCTTAAAAAAAATAAATAAATAAAATAAAATAAAATCCTATTTTCTGGGGGCGCTTGGGTGGCTCAGCGGTTGAGCATCTGCCTTTGGCTCAGATTATGATCCCTGAGTCCTGGGATCCAGTCCTGCATTGGGCTCCACAGGGAGCCTGCTTCTCCCTCTGCCTTTGTCTCTGCCTCTCTCTCTGTGTCTCTCATGAATAAATAAATAAAATCTTTTTTATTTTTTTAAAATTTATTTATTTATTTATTCATAGAGACACACACAGAGAGAGAGGCAGAGACACACACAGGCAGAGGAAGAAGCAGGCACCATGCAGAGAGCCTGATGTGGGACTCGATCCCAGGTCTCCAGGATCACACCCTGGGCTGCAGGCGGTGCTAAACTGCTGTGCCACTGGGGCTGCCCAATAAAATCTTTTTTAAAAAATCCTATTTTCTGGGGGCATCTGGGTGGCTCAGTGGTTGAGCATCTGCCTTTGGCTCAGATTATGATCCCTGGGTCCTGGGATCGAGTCCTGCATTGGGCTCCACAGGGAGCCTGCTTCTCCCTCTCTCATGAATAAATCAATAAAATCTTTTAAAAAATAAAATAAAATCTTATTTTCTGAATTACTGTTTTAGAGTTCCTTGGTGGTAAGCAAAAGAAATGAATTCTAGCGAACGTAAGCAAGAAATAAGTATGTAAGTAAATAAATACAGTTTATTGGATGGATATGGTGGTAGCTTATAGAACAAAGAAAAAGCTGAACCAGGGCATGTTATAAAGGACAGGAAGCAGGCACACCAGAGGCTGGCATTTTCAGGCAACCTTTGGGATCGATCTGGGTGCCAAATGTTTTCTGTGTCATGGATCAATATGCAAATTCTCAGGACAGGGAGTCTGTTTGGCCTGGTTTGGTTCATGCTTGGCCCTTGGATTTCAGGACCCATCAAAACAATATCTGATGAGCACGTCTGGGTTCAGCAGCTGTCACAGTCAGCTTCCATTCCAATTGCCTGGGTGTGGGAATATCCATGTCATTCCAGTTGTTAAACATTTTGACTATCACCCCTGGAGGGGGTGTGGATTCCCCAAAGAAATTTGAGGTGTTTTTGCTGAAAAAGAAGGAATGTATAATAGGCAGGCAAGCCCAATAGATGTTCTCTATACACATCTGTACTGTGAAACAGACAGACACCAAGATACTGATTGAGGAGGATACTACTCTAGAACCCATGGACTTCTTATTACAGGACGTATCGGTTTGTAACCACTGATGCACAGGATTGGAATGTTCAGCAAAATCGAGATGATCTTCGGTTCTTCCAAGCAAATCTACTTTCCACCACATCATCAGATTAAGAAAGAAATTACACAGTCAGAAGGGCCTCTACCCTGCCAAGATTTCTGGCATTGGTCTCCCCTCTGGCATTCTAACACATCCATGGAAATGTCAGACAAATAGTGAGGGTCTTTCTTTTCTCCTTTTTAAAGAAGAGAGAATAAGAAAAGATCATGTAGCCATGAAAGATCCACTCCGTCACCAGAGCCACGTCGCAGTTCTCTGGAAAAACATCCTGGGGAATAAACAGCCGCAGTCCCATGGCAACATCAACTGAATAACGCTCTGCGCTGAAAGATGTTCCTTGGTTAGAAATTCATGCCTACAAAGGGATACCATCCACCGAGTTACTCACCGTTAATTATGGATAATAAAGTCAGTCCACAGCCAGGGGAAATGAGTCTCAATCATGTAGTCTTTCGGCCTCCTTGGAATTTAGCAAGGGCTGACCAATGTCCTCAAAAAGTGAAATGAATGTGCCAATATATCACAGAGAGGACTCAGGGGCATACCAGCCACCTCATAAAGCTTCTTACCTGGAAGAAAGCATTTTTTCTTTTCTTTTCTTTTCTTTTCTTTTCTTTTCTTTTCTTTTCTTTTCTTTTCTTTTCTTTTCTTTTCTCTTCTCTTCTTTTCTTTCTTTTCTTTCTTTTCTTTTCTTTTTTCTTTTCTTTTTTTTCTTTCTTTTCTTTTCTTTTCTTTTTTAATTAATTAATTAATTCATTCATGAGAGGCAGAGACACAGGCAGAGGGAGAAACAGGCTCCCCAAGAGGAGCTTGATGTGGGACTCGATCCCAGGACCTGGGGGGTCACGCCCTGAGCCAAAGATGCTTAATCAGTGAGCCACCCTCAGGTGTCCCGCTCTTGTTTTCTTTTTAATTAATTTATTTATTTGAGAGAGAGAGAGAGAGCAAGTGTGTGAGTTGGGTGAGGGGCAGAGGGAGAGGGAGAATCTTAAGCAGACTCCCTGCTGAGCATGGAGCCTGATGTGGGGCTTGACGTCATGACCTTGAGATCATGACCCTGAGATCATGACCCAAGCCAAAATCAAGAGTCAGACGCTTTACCAATTGAGCCACTCCAGCACCCCAGAAGAAAGCATATTCTTTTCTGTTCTGTGCATTGATCACACTCTACATATAGCCAATAATAATAATACAGGGAAAGAATGATGGTACTCCCACACGCACTTCCCATAGATCTATCTCTATAAGCAGTGCTGTTACATTCATGAAGTCTATGTGAGGTCTTATTTCTCTGCTTCAAAACTGTTTCCTGAGATAAAATCATCTATCTTTGTGTTGTTGGGGAGAGTTGGCATCTATGGCCCAAGTAACTAGTAAATGCACATTTCTCTGAATCCTCCTCTTTCATCTTGAAACTCCGAGTGATTTTTACATTCCATGCCATAACCTATCCTCGCCTATTTTTTAAAAGGGTTTATTTATTTGAGAAAGAGAGTGAGAGAGAGAGCACACGAACAGGGGGAGGGGCAGAGGGAGAGGGACTCCCTCTGAGTCCCTCTGAGGGGAGAGACAGACAGGGGCTCGAACCCAGCACCTTGGGATAATGACCTGAGCCAAAGACAGACACTTAATCCACTGAGCCACTCAGGTGCCCCATCCATGCATATTTTAAAAAGAAATCAATGTTGTCTCCTAGATTCTGGATGCACATTCATTCTCTAGGAAGTGGTGACAGGCATATCTGATCATGATTACCTGACTGACATGGCTCAGTGTGGAGCAAGGGGATGGGGGTTCTCGTCCTGGCTCTGTTGCCCTCTTCCAGGGTGCACAAGGCCAGGAACATAATTTCACTGATCCTTCATCTCCCTACCTGGACAACTAGGTGGCTGATTTCTAGTACACTCTCTAATGCAGCTCCAGAAGCCTACCATCCTGGTCATCTGTGTTGTGGACTCCAGGGGTAGAAAAGGAAGTAAAAAAAAAAAAAAAAAAAAAAAGACCAGAGGGATAGTGAGTCTGCTTCTCCCTCTTCATCTCCCTCTGTGATCTGTCTCACTCTCTCGCTCTCTCTGAAATAAATAAAATCTTAAAAAAAAAAAAAGGAGTGACCAGAAAGCCACCTCTTCTTTATTTAGTATATCTGGGCCTTCTCAGAAACTTACATTGGGGACTTTCCTTTGGAACTCCCATCTCTGGTTCATAGACTTTGGGGAGCAGGGCCAGAAACTGAGTGCTAGTACTGACAGCCAGAAGTACAAGAAAAAGGATCCAAGAGTTTATCCTTGAAACACCAAATCCTAGGGATGCCTGGGTAGTTCGGTGGTTGAGCGTCTGCCTTCAGCTCAGATCATGATCCCGGAGACCTGGGATCAATCAAGTCCTGCACTGAGTTCCCTGTAGGGAGTCTGCTTCTCCCTCTGCCTATGTCTCTGCCTCTTTCTCTCTGCATCTCTCATGAATAAATAAATAAAATCTTTTTTAAAAAATCCTTGGTTAGGGCTCCTTCCACCATCCGTTCTTTCTTTACCTGAGCAGAGCAGCAGCAGTGAGCACAGAGGTGCTGTCCATTTCTGTCTGGTGTTGTCGCTGCGATGCTGTGATGCCGAGATGGTGGCTTATCAGGAGCTCAGAGGGATAAACGCTATCCCCAGTGATTGAATTAAGATTGGAAAATATCTTGACAGGCTGGAATAATGGACAAAATCTAACATTTGAAATTTAATCAGGATAAATGTAAAGTCTGGCTCACAGGTTCAGAATACCAAGTATACCAAAATAGCTGATCTCATGACAAAGGCCTAGGATGTTCAGTTTACTACGATCTCAGTCTGCACCAAAACCATGGACAGGCTGATTTCCTGCACTCCCCACACCGCTGCTTCCCCTCACTGAAGCAAACACAGTGTGGGCTTCACTGAATAAAGTTTCCAGAAGGGGAGCCTGGGGGGCTCAGGTGGTTAGCGTCCAACTCTTGATCTCAAGTCAGGATCTCAGAGTCATGAGTTCAAGGCCCGTGTTGGGCTCCAAGCTGGCATGAAGCCTCCTTAAAACAAATAAACAAATAAATTAAGTTCACCAAAGCAAGAGGAGAAAACTCTGCACCATCCTGTGGTCTGTGCTGTTAACCACATCTGTGTCATTAGTGTGACTTCGGTGGTAAGATGCAAAGCAGACGAGGCCAAGAGGGAAGACAGACTCCAGGCAGGCAAGCTGTGACTGTTTATTCATGAAAAAATGAGAACAAGGGAAATAATGTCTTAGTATTATTATTAATATTTTGACCCCATAAAGCCCTATGAAAATTCCTGAAGATCCTCATGGGTCCCCAGACCACAGTTTTTAATTTTTTAATTTTTTAATTTTGATTTTTTTTATTTTTTAAAGATTTTATTTATTTATTCATCTGAGACACAGAGAGAGGCAGAGACATAGGCAGAGGGAGAAGCAGGCTCCCTGTGGGGAACCTGATGCAGGACTCGATCCCAGGACCCCAGGATCACAACCTGAGCCAAAGGCAGACACTCAACCATTGAACCACCCAGGCATCCCTGTTTATTTGTTTTTTTTTTTTTTTTTAAGATTTCATTTATGTATTTGAGGGAGAGAGAGAGAGAGCGATAGAGCATGAGTGGAGTGGAGGGGCAGAGGGAGAGAGAGAAGGAGACTCCCCACTGAGCAGGGAGCCTGACGTGGGGCTGGACCCCGGGATTCTGGAATCATGACCTGAGCTGAAAGCAGACACTTAACCCATTTAACCTGCTGAACCACCCAGGCTACCCCCACCCACCCAACCCCTGCCCCCAGACCACAGTTTTGAGAACTAGCATTTTTGGCTCCTCTGGCTTCAGTCATCTCCTCTAAACACAAAGCAGGAAGATGAGAAGAGGTGAGGAGGCCACACATCCTCTTACCCATAGACAAAAAGCTTCCCATCCAGTTCTTTGCTGCCTTCCTCTGTGGCTCACTGGCCAGCACTGTCACATGATCACAAGTAGCTGGTGTCCAATATGAAAGCAAAGACCAAAACCAAACAGAGGTATTTTGAAGTTTGGAAGGAAACAGACAATCCTGAGAACAGAATGACTACAATTTTAAACCCATAATTACTTTCTTTGGGAAAGTAAGAGGACAATTTTAGGTCCCTAAAATAAGAACAATCTACTATTAAACATATTTTGTAGTCAAAATAAAAATTCAACCAATGATTGAGAGATAAAATTGAGGAAATGTTCCAGAAAAAAAATAAAGCAAATAAACAGAAGAGATAAGATAAAAAAAAAAAAAAAAAGAGTTAGAGGAGACGTCCACAAGGTGTCAGCCAAATCAGACAAATTGTACAAAGAAGTAAGAATACCAAAAATTACCGCTGAAATAATTCGAGAAAATGGTTGGGAATGTAAGCATTCCAAGAATGGTTCAGGAATTGGGAGAATTGAGTTTCCCAATTACAAGAGCCTACTGTATGCCCGCCAGGAAGAAAACTTCACAGGGCAGGTCACTGCGGCATTTTCGGATTATGCAGATGAAACAGAGAGAGAGAGAGAGAGAGAAACAGAGACAGAAAGACAAATTTTGAGAGAGATAGATGTTGTATACAAAAAAAGAATTTGAGAATTAAGTTGACTGTGTAGAATATTGAGTTGAAAATAGTTTGCCTTCAGAATTTTGAAGGTAACTTCATGTTACCTTCTAGGTAAAATGTCTTCTAGCTTCTGAGATTCCATTCTGATCTTTGTACATGAGCTTTCTCTCCCAAAATCTCTCTCACTCTCCCTGTCTCTCTCCATATATATATCCTATTGGTTCTGTTTCTCTGAACTGGGTGTGCGGATTTCTATTAGGACAGGAAAGAAGGGGAGGATGGGTACTAGGGACTATTAGGAAAAAGAAGTACTTACAAACTTCAGGAAGAGCAAAAACTTGTATAAGAAAGGAAATATAGGGCTGCCTGTGGGGCTCAGTCAGTTAAGCATCTGCCTTCAGCTCTGGTCATGATCTTGGAGTCCTGGGATCGAGCCCTGAGTAGGGATCCCTGCTCAGTAGGGAGTCTGCTTCTCTCTCTCTCCCTCTGCTCCCTCTCATTCAAATAAATAAATAAAATCTTTTAAAAGAAAAAGAAAGGAAATACAGCCATGGTAGACTAGTTGATTACCAATGACTGACATTTTATTTTATTTTATTATTATTTTTTAAAGTAAACTTTTTTTAAAATTTTTATTTATTTATGATAGTCACAGAGAGAGAAAGAGAGAGAGGCAGAGACACAGGCAGAGGGAGAAGCAGGCTCCATGCACCGGGAGCCCGATGTGGGATTCGATCCCGGGTCTCCAGGATCGCGCCCTGGGCCAAAGGCAGGTGCCAAACCGCTGTGCCACCCAGGGATCCCTATGACTGACATTTTAATAAGTAAACTCTGAAACATGGATTTAACCCCAAATTCATCATGTAACTATTGGAATGAGAAGAAGAAAATGAGGAGCAGTTAATGCTTTCAAGGTGCTAAATGATCTTCTTGTACATTAGGACCCTGCTATGGACTGAATATTTGTGTCCCTCCCAAATTCATATGTCAAAATCCTAACCACCATCCCTCAAAAAGTTAAAAATAGAGCTACCCTAGGACCATCAATTGCACTACTAGTTATCTAAGGTATCTACCTCAAAGATACAGATGTAGTGATCTGAAGGGGCACCTGCACCCCAATGTTTATGGCAGCAATGTCCACAACAGCCCAACTGTGGAAGGAGCCATGATGCCCTTCAACAGATGAATGGATAAAGATGTGTTGTATATGTATATATGTACACACACATATATATACACACATATACACACAATGGAATACTACTCAGCCATCAAAAAAACGAAATTTTGCCATTCACAGCAATGTGGATAGAACTAGGGGGTATTATACTAAGGGAAGTAAGCCAATCAGAAAAAGACAATTATCATATGATTTCACTCATGGAATTTAAGAAACAAAACAGAAGAGTATAGAGGAAGGGAGGGAATAATAGGACAAGATGAAATCAGAGACAGAGACAAACCATAAGAGATTCTTTTATTTTATTAGGTTTTTTTTTTTTATTATTCATGAGAGACACAGAGAAAGGCACAGAGACACAGGCAGAGGGAGAAGCAGGCTCCATGCAGGGAGCCTGATACAGGACTCCATCCCCAGACTCCAGGATCATGCCCTGAGCCGAAGGCAGGCACTAAACCGCTGAGCCACACAGGGATCCCATAAGAGATTCTTAACCATAGGAAACAAACTGAGGGTTCCTTGGAGGGGTTGGGGGTGGAGAGATGGGGTAACTAGGTGATGGACATTAAGGAGGATACAGGATATAATGAGCACTGGGTGTTATATAAGACTGATGAGTCACTGACCTCTACCTCTGAAACTAATAATACACTATATGTTAATTAACTGAATTCAAATAAAATTAAATAAAAACAAAAGAATAGAAAAAAAATCCTAACCTCCGATGTGACAGTATTAGGTGAGGCCTTTGAAAGACTCTGTCTTGGGGCACCTGGGTGGTTCAGTCAGACAAACAATAAATACGTTTTTAGTGTATTTCCTATGGTGAGGGCCTTATACATTGGGACATTATTATACTAAAGAACTATTTGTTGTTTACCTAAAAATTAAATTTCACTGGTGGTCTTGCATTTTATCTGGCAACCCTATCTCTAAGACTCCTAACCACCCTAAATCTTGTTTTTTTATAAGGAGGAAAGGCCTATCCTTGTTCATATGGGTCAATTCAAAAGAAATTTTAGCATTTCTCTCTTGCTAAAGCTACCTAACAGAATGAACGATGGAGGGAAGATGGGGTACAATAGCAACTTGATATATAGTTTCTGTGTTCTACTTGATATATAGTTTCTGTGTTCTACCCTCAAGACACAAAGCAATCTTGATACTGGATATTCAGACATCCATCCATTGCTGAGTATAATCTGCATTGGTTCTGTAATCATTTATTCATTCTTACTTTACTTTTTCTATTTAACACAGAGGGAATGTAGAGAAAAATCAGACTTCATAGGAGCATCGCTGTAGGCAGGTGTTGTGCTAGGAAGTGTGGGCCTGAGTTTGGAGAAGAAGGATTGTAAGGACCTCCGAAGAGATTTCGGTTTAGCCCTGTAGGCGCTGGGTTGGTGTTTGTTAAGAGATCCAAGACGATGACTACCCACCCATCTATTCTCTTTGTGACTATTTTCCCAAGGGTGATTATTTACACTCAAAAACATATACACTGAGAACTGGGATATGTTAGAGCTTGAAGAATCCTTTGAAGTTCAAATTGCTTGTTTGAATCACTCTATACAATGAGAAATGACCTCAGAGAGAAGTCACAAAATGAACCAATGGTGGAGTTGGGATCAAAACCAGGTCTCTTTTCCTTTCCCAAATCCTTTCCCAAATCGCCTTCTCAAACAAGGATGCCAGGCTGTACCACGGGGGTAGGGGGTACCTTTCTCATTGTATTTCATGCAGATGCATAGTCTAGGGTCCACCAGCCTCTAAGGAATACAATCAGCTGGCACCTCCTGGAGTTGTGCAGTGGTCCTGTGCCCAAAGAGATTACCAAGCTATTTCTAGGTGTAATTGTAAGAGCTCTCTCTCTTTTTTTAAGTTTATTTATTTATTTATGTAAATAAGAGATTGGGTAATCTCTATACCCAATCTCTATACCCAGATTAAGTAATCTCTATACCCAACATGGGGTCCGAATGTACAACCTCTGAGATTAAGAGTTACATGCCCTTCTAAGCCAGGTAGGTGCCCCGAGAGCTCATTTTTTGAGAGACTGATCCAGGTGGGTGATGTAGGCTGTGGCTGTGGAAACATTATTTCTCCATTTGCAGTCAAGTGACCCATGTGGACTCAACCCCCAGATCCTAGCCTCAGCTTAACTCTGCTCTCAGGACTTTATTCCACTAAAGAAGGCTCTGAGGAGGAGTCACGTGCCCCTGAGAGTGTGTGTGGCCAACGATGCCACCGAGTTTGCCAAAGCAATGTCTCCCTGTGGCCCTGCTGCCATAGTCCTTGCTGTGACCAACTGCTTTTTTCAGACTCCTAATCAGTGCTGCAGGAACTGAGCACAGCAGTCAGCTCAGGAGCCTCATGGTTGCCATGGGTTACATGAATTCAAAACTAAGGATGGTACCAAAACAGGCCCTTAAATATCAGCCCTCAAGTGGGAAGCTAAAAGAAGTGCTCCAACACCTTAAAGGAAATTAGGCGACGTCATGTCAAGAGACAGACACTGGATAAGAATACGGCAGCGGCAGCCAGCTGGAGGGTTGCTGCCTGGAGTTGCAATTTGTTAACAGCTGCTAAAAAGATGTTCTCTATATGGTGTTTGCAAGTCATGGCAAATACCCAGAGAAATGAGAATGAATGTCTGAAACTTTAGTCTTGTGCTGTCCAATATGGTAGCCACTGGCCCATGTGTGGTGACTGAGCACTTGAAATGTAGCTAGTCTGAAAGAGGATGGGCTGGAAGGATCATGGCCATAGTGGGTGGGTAGGGGAATGTTGGTCCTTCATCTCACTTATCAAAATATACTCCTGAGGGATTAAAAAGTTAAAAGCAAAAGCATACGTAGAAAAACTAGGTGACTTCTGGATAGCGCAGGAATGTCTAAGAGTATGAACAACAGGAAATCACAAAGAGAATAACAGATTTGACTACCAAAAAATTAAAAGCAGGACACATTGGGCTCTCTGTGAGAAGCGTGCTTCTGCCTCTATGTCTCTGCCTCTCTCTGTGTGTCTCTTGTGAATAAATAAATTAAATACTAAAAAAAATTAAAAGCTTTAGATTTTTTTTTCTTTTCTTTTCTTTTCTTTTCTTTCTTTCTTTTTTTTTTTTCTAACAAATATTGATTTAGGGGCAGCCCAAGTGGCTCAGCAGTTTAGCGCCACCTTCAGCCCAGGCTGTGATCCTGGAGATCCAGGATCGAGTCCCACGTCGGGCTCCCTGTGTGGAGCCTGCTTCTGCCTCTCTCTCTCTCTCTCTCTCATGAATAAATAAATAAAATATTTAAACAAACAAATATTGATTTCAAAAAGGATAAGTGGTAGCACCTGGGTGGTGCAGTTGGTTAAGCATCTGATTGTTGGTTTTGGCTCAGATTATGATCTCAGGGTCGTGAGATGGAGCCCCACGTGGGCTCTGCACTCAGCGCGGAATCTGCTTGAGATTCTTTCTCATTCTCTCTGCCCCTCCTATTTGTACACTTTCTCTCTCTAAAATAAATAAATAAATCTTCAAACAACAATTTCAAAAATAAAAAAGTAAATGAAATGATCTTCAGACCAGGTAGGGGCTCTTAGAAACATTCTCTTAAATTTTTTTTTTATTGAAATACAATTGGCATATAACATTGTGTAAGTTTAAGGTATGCAACCTGTTGATTTAATGCATTTATTATATGTACTGCAATATGATTACCACCATAGCGTTACCTAACACCTATCTCATGTCACATAATTATCATTTCTTTTTTGTGGTGGGAACAATTAAGATCTAGTCTCTTAGCCACTTCACAGTTTATAATATAATATTATTCATAATAACTAAGCTGTGCATTAAACCTTAAGACTTATTTATGTATTAGTTGCAAATTCGTAAAAAGCTTCAGCTTTTATAACATTATAGGCATAAATACAATTTAAAACTATATAAACATGGGAAATTATTTTCCATAAAGGTCCCATAGAAACTACACAAAAAGTTGATGTTCTAATACCTTTGGAATGGAATGAACAAGTCCCAGAGGAACAGGTGGCTAATAAACATTTAAGTTTTATTCCTACAAGTAATCAAAGGAAAGCAAGTTAAAACTGCCATTAAAAGCTTAAAAGGTTAAATTAAGGCAAGTTTAAAACACTTTATTATGATTTAAGTTAACAAACTTGTTTTTGATGGAAGTCATATGTAGCTGATAGGAATGTAAACGGAAAAATTTCTAGAAAGCAACTTGCAAAATACATCAGGAGTCTAAAAATGTTCTATTCTTTGACCTGGAAATTTCACTTCTAAGGAGATTAACAGACTGATTTCTGTGCAAGGATGTCTATATGTTCACTATTCATAACGACAAAATAACTGAAGCAGCTGAAAATATGCAAATAAACAATGATGCCACCGTGAAAAAAAAAAAAGATATGCCGTAAGCATAAAATGCATCCTGGGTTTCTTTCTTTCTTTAAAATATTTTATTTATTTATTTGACAGAGAGAGTGAAAGAGCACAAGCAGGGGGAGCAACAGAGGAAAAGGTAGTAGACTCCCCACTGAGCAGGGAGCCCGACATGGGGCTTGATACCAGGACCCTGAGATCATGACCTGAGCCAAAGGCAGATACTTAACCGACTAAACACCCAGGTGCCCTACATACTGGGTTTCAAAGACTGGGTGGTTCAGTTGGCTGAGCGATCAATTCTTGACTTCTGCTCAGGTCATGATCTCAAGGTGAGGAGATCCTCTCCAGACTGGGCTTGGAGACTGCTTAAGATTCTCTTTGGGACATATATATATTATATATATATATTGGTTATAATAGGTTAAATAAATTGGGTTAAATAACATGATTAAAATGGATTTCATCTCTTTTTTAGTGTGGCTACTAGAAAAGTTAAAATTCCATATGCAACTAGCATTTGTGGCTCACATTTGTGGGTTGCACTACGTTTCTTTCTTTCTTTTCTTTTTTTTTTTTTTTTTTTTTTTTTTTGCACTACATTTCTATGGGGCAGAGATGCTTTAGATCTGTGGGCAAATCCTCCAGACATTTGTCCTAACCCCATGTCCTCCCCAATTGTCCCTCCCACCTCAGCCTTTCCCTTTCACTTTCCTTTTCTACATTTTATACTCTTTCAACAGGAAACTAGCTCACCTCTACCATTACATGGGAGAAATGATAGTTAACATTTTTTTAAAGATTTATTTATTTATTTATTTGAGAGATAGAGAGAAGGCATACCTGAGCATGAAGCAGGGAAGGGCAGAAACTCAAGCAGACTCCCAGCTGAGCTCAGAGCCAGAGGCTTGATCTCACCACCATGGGATCATGACCTGAGCTGAAAGCAAGAGTCAGATGCTCAAACAACGAGCTGCTCAGACACCTGCTAACATTTTTTAAAAGCCTGAATACTTTATCTGTCTTATGTCATATAATACCCCAACTATTCTCTAATGTAGGTAACATTATTGGCACAGAGAGGTTAAACTATGTGTCCAAGGTCATACAGCGAGTAAGTGGAGAAGCTAGGATCCAAACCCTAGGTACCTGGTCTCCCAAGCCTGTCTGCTCTATACTGCATAAGAGAAATGGGAAATTGGGAAATCTTGAGAGAAACCTCTTTTCTTTATTCACAAATGAATAATCAATTGTGTTTTCCCATTTACAAAGTCAGGTTGCCCTGGGGAAGATATTGAAGCTTAAAAGCTAATGGCAGGTTCCCAAACTGTGCCCATCAATGCTGTGGACGGCTTCGTGTCTCCTGAGTTGGATCACTGCAGCTGAGACAGCACATTTCTGACAATTTCTTACACATTAGGAGCCTCTTGAGGAGGCTTTTAGCCTTGGAAGAATCAATAAAAGAGGATGTGGGGACTTCAAGTGGCATAGGACAAAGGAATGACCCAGTTGGGAGGGGACAGGAATGCTGGGCTGGAAATTGGTGAATGGAAGGAGGTTAGAGGCATATTGTATTTGATAAAAGATCCTTGGCTTTTCAAGAGGAAAACATGTAAGACGTGTGAACGATAAACAATCAACATGGGAATGGTTGCATATTGGATTTATAGAAAGAAAATTTAGCTTTGACCTGCTGGGTGAACCACCTTATGCTGTGACCTCAAACCACAGTGTCTCGTCCAGGGGCAAAGTGGGTTGCTCACTGATTATTAGGAAAAATATTTAAGTACCCAATATGGCAAAGGATTTACTTTTTATGTGTTTTAAAGTGGATGGCATGGGATCCCTGGGTGGCTCAGCGGTTTAACGCCTGCCTTTGGCCCAGGGCATGATCCTGGAATCCCGGGATTGAGTCCCACGTCGGGCTCCCTGCATGGAGCCTACTTTTCTCTCTGCCTGTGTTCCTGCTTCTCTCTCTCTCTCTCTCTCTCTCTCTCTCTCTCTCTCATTCTCTCGGTGTCTCTAATGAATAAATGAATAAAATCTTTAAAAAAAAATAAAGTGGACGGCAGTTTTATTCCAATAATGAGCTCCCACTCGGGCTATCTCCTGTGCTCTAGAGAGCAGAAAGGAAAGGGTGAGGTCAATGTTAGCTCTGTGACTTGTCCCCAGAGCTCCCCCACCTGGGACCTGGAACCCCAAAGGGAATGTGCCGTGCACAGAACACATCTGTCCCTTGTTTCCAGGCAGATATGAAGTTTGGGAACAAATACTTCAACGGATGATAAAAGAGAATTGAGGGGATTGTGGGAGGTCAAATAATGGTCAGACAGCAGGAGAGGGGGGGAATATGCAAAAAAATGCATATCATTTGATATGCAAATGATATCCCAGAAGCTTTAGGGATTTTGGTACCATGGTGCAATGATATGGATTGAGGAGTGCCTTGAATCCAGGTAGATTGGGTTTATTTTTTATTTTTGTTTTTTAAAAAAGATTTTATTTATTTATTCATGAGAAACAGAGAGAGAGAGAGAGAGAGGCAGAGACACAGGCAGAGGAAGAAGCAGGCTCCACGCAGGGGGCCCGACGAGGGACTCGATCCCCTGTCTCCAGGATCAGGTCTTGGGCTGCAGGCAGCGCTAAACCTCTGGGCCACCCAGGCTGCCCTATATTGGGTTTAGATCTCAAAGCTGGCACTTAGAAGCTTATGGGAGTCTGTGTGGAGTTTTTTCTCTGCATCAGCAACCAATTCTCTGCCAACTGCATGTCCAATAATTCAATTCAGTGCTGATAGTGTGTGCCTGCAGTCAAAGGGATGACATTATCTACCCACAGTGAAAGGGCTCAGTCCTGCTCCAGAAGCCAGCTGCGACTGGGGAGTCCAGGCTACCCACACTTCTTCTTCTTCTTCTTTTTTTTTTAGATTTTATTTACTTATTCATGAGAGACAGAGAGAGAGAGAGAGGCAGAGACTTAGGCAGAGGGAGAAGCAGACTCCCTGTGGGGAGCCTGATGCGGGACTTGATCCCAGGACCCCGGGATCACAACCTGAGCCAAAGGCAGGCACTCAACCACTGAGCCACCCAGGCTACCCACACTTTTGCCCGGCTGACTAAAAATCTGAGGTTCCCATACTGCCACCCTCCTCAGGTTTGGTAATTTGCTAGATCAACTCACAGAACTTAGGAAAAAAACTTACTTTACTTTGCTGGTTTATTATAAAAGATAGAATTGGTGCCAGTTGGTGTCAGAGAATTGGTGTTGGAATACACCAGCTAATGCCCCAGGTATCATAGAACAGAGACAAGCAGTCCCCTGGGTGCTCTTTCCAAATCCTAACCCAAAGAATCTCTGCACATAATAAAATGACTATATTTTCATGTCACTTTTGAGGGGGTTGGTTATAGATCTATGCAGTCATAGATCAATGGATCCCGGTGGTCTACCTTCAGAGTTGTAAGGATCAGAAATAACATATGGAGATCACCTAATTTGGGCCTGACCTCCAGCAAATCTCACAAATGGTAACTCTTGTCTTCATTGTTGGAAATGAAAGATCATAACCTACTACCAGTATTTGGTCCATTAATATCCTTTGCCCCACTCCACCCCTGCCCCCCACACCTTCAGGAAATCTCAGCATCAACTCAGAGAAGCAAAGAACCTCCTTTACCAGTTCCAACTACTTTCTCTGCCCCTCTGCCCACCTGTCTTTATTCGCTTGCCTTTGGGAACCCCAAATCCATGTTGACACTAAAATTATTCTGCAAGCTCTCTGTCAACCCAGGTCTATCAGATCTTGCAAAGCTGGGGAGGCCAGGTGTGGAATCCACATATCCTCTGCTTGGAATGGAAATAGCTTTCTGTACTTCTTCCTTTGTTCCTCACTTTGCCTCAGCCTGTGGAATCTTGCTCCTGAATCCCATCATATCTCTGTGCTCTGATCTGCCAAGGGCACAAGGAACAAAGGTTCCCATCTTCTCTTTAGGGGTATTAGGCAAACAGGACCCCACCCACTCACTCTGTGGCGTGTGGCAAACAAGGTGCACCTCCTGCCAAGTGGCTCTTCCTTTGATTTTTTTTTTCCTTCCAGGTCGAGTTGTGAAACACATGCACTCACACGGATCTGGAGTCCAAGATCAAACAAACCAAAGCAAAGTTCGTAGCCATGGAAATGAACTATTGCATCAGATGATTGCTGCATTCAGGTGAGTAAAGCCTGGAAGCTTCCTCTGCCATTCATGCAGATGGCCACGTGGAGCTAGGCAAGAACCCAGCAAAGGAAAATGCAGGCACTGCCCCATGTTCTATTATCCAAATGCAAGTGCTGAAAGGTGAATACATCTTGGGAGTGGGGACATTGTGATTCTACACAGTTCAAGTCAATATATTTTCATGTGTGCTCATCAGCAGTTAGTACTTGTTAAGCACTTGTCATTAGCCAGCCAGCATCCTGAACGTTATATCTGCACTGAATCATTTTATCGTCATTACAACTGGGGTAAACAGCTTTATGGTTCCCATTGTACGGATGAGCAAGTAGAAGCTTAGAGGGTTAATCCAGGGCCACCGAGCCAAAACAAGACAGAGCTAGGATCTGAACCCAATCTGTCTAGTGGAAAGGCTAGCCTCCCAATTTCCAGCCTCTGCTACAAATGTCAGGCACCAACCAGCCCTGCTCCTGGGGGTACACAGGAAAAGTCCAGTGAGCTCCATGGATTTTTACTGAACCCTTATTCCGTATGATGACTGTGTCAGGAGCTCTGCAGAATAAAAGAAAATGACTGAGGCACAAGAAGACAGCAGATGGTAGAGAAAGAAACGAATCATTCTTAAGATTATTGTATAGAGGCACCTGGGTGGCTCAGTCAGTTAACGGTCTGCTTTTGGCTCAGGTCATGATCCCAGAATCCTAGGACTGAGCCCCACATGGGGCTCTCTGGTCGGTGGGGAGTCTGCTTATCCCTCTGCCCCTCTCCCCAACTCATGCTCTCTCTCTCACTGTCTATTAAATAAATAAATAAATAAATAAATAAATAAATAAATAAATAAAATATTTAATTAAAAAAAGACTATTATATAAAATGCCTTGGAAAATCCTCATTCTTTTGGTCACAGAGCTCTCAGGCAGTCAACTACAACCATTCAAGAAATTCACTTAACAGGAAGGAACATTCCAAAGAACTGTCCAGGGTGGAACTGTGTCCCACAAAAGGACATGTGGAACCCCAGCATGCATGGAGGTGGGACAATGTGAAAAGACACAAAGGGAAGATGGCCATCTCCAAGCCAAGGAGAGGGACCTGGAACAGATCCTCATGGCCCTCAGGAGGAGCCAACATAGATTTTGGCCTGGTACCTGTGAATGTTACCTTATTTGTATATGTAATTATGATGTATAGGGCACCTGGCTGGCTCAAGCTGGAAGAGCATGAGACTCTTGATCTCAGGGTCTTGAGTTCGAGCCCCACATTAGGGGTAGAGATTACTTAAGAAGAAAAAAAAGGATGTAAAGTAAGATGAGGTCACACAACAGTGAGGTTGATCCTTAATATGCCAAATGTCCTTATAAGAAGAAGAGACACAGAGGGATCCCTGGGTGGCACAGCAGTTTGGCACCTGCCTTTGGCCCAGGGCACGATCCTGGAGACCCGGGATCGAATCCCACGTCGGGCTCCCAGTGCATGGAGCCTGCTTCTCCCTCTACCTGTGTCTCTGCCTCTCTCTCTCTCACTCTGTGCCTATCATAAATAAATAAATAAAAATTATATAAAAAAAAAAAGAAGAGACACAGAGACAGAGAGACACATGGAGAGAAGACAGCATGAGACAGTGGAAGCAGAGACTGGAATTACATAGCTACAAGACAAGAAGTGTCAGGGAAGCTAAAACACAGGCATGGACTAAATTCTTTCTTGAGCGTCCAAGAAAGAACCAAATCTGCCAAACTGACACGTTGATTTTGGATTTCTGGCCTCCAGAACTGCAAGAGAATACATTTTTGCTGTTTGAAGCCAACCAATTTGTGGCACTGTGTTATGGTAGCCCTAGGAAGTGAATACACCAACCTCCTGTTTCAACAGGGCTATTTTGTGGGAGGAAATTAATCTCCCCTTAACCTTGTGATCTGTCATTCTTCCTGTGTCTCCACAAAGACCTCCCAATCTTTCACCCAAGCTTGTGTCTTTCTATCCAGCTTGTCTGCCAGGAGCGCTCCCTCCTACTCTAGGGCCATGGCTCCTCTGTGCCATTCACACATCCCCCTGCCTCCCTAAGCCCCTGAAACACATATTTGGTCTTTTGCTTTCTCTGTATCCCTCTTGATTAATTACCCCCAGCAAAGGATGGACTCTGCCCAAGGGGTGGATGGAGGAAAAGAAGCTGGAGATGCAGGATGAGACTAGATGCTGAGCAGAAGAAAGTCCTACAGAATCTGCTAAGGCATTTCAGTTCCACAACCAAGGGGAAGAGGAGCTACCAAAGCAGCAGGATATATATATTCTTATATATATATATATTCTTATATATATATAATATATATATAATATATATGTATATATATATTTTTGAGAGTGAGAGAGAGGGAGGGAGTGGGGTTGGGGGGGGAGAGGGAAAGGGACAAAAATAATCTTAAGCAGGCTCTATGATGAGTATGGAGCCCAACACGGGGTTGATCTCACGACCTTGAGATCATGACCTAAGCCAAAATCAAGAGTTGGTGACTTAACTGAGCCACCCAGGCATCCCTACTTATATATGCTTATCGAGTACCTACTGTATTGTATGCATGGCGCTAAATGCTGGAGAAGTGCATCAAGTAGGAGGAGTGCTTTTAGCAGTAAATGACAGGACACATAACAGACTTAAACCATAAGTACATTTATTTGTTTAACAAGCAGTCTGGAGGGAGATAGGATACTGATGTCTTCAAGGACCCAGGTTTTCCAACCTTCTTCTCCACTGTCCTTGACATGTTGACTTTGAGTCTATGTTTGTTGCCTCATGGTCTTGAATGGTGATAACACTGACCGAGATGGATGTTATAAGCTGACGTGTGTCCCCACAACATTCCTATGTTGGAGTCCTAAACCCGAGAATGTGTCTGTATTTGGAGATGGGGTCTTTAAAGAGGTGATTAAGGTTGAATGAGGTCATATGGGTGGGCTCTAATCCAACATGACTGGTGCCCTTATAAGGGGAAATCAGGACCCAGAAAGGCACAGAGACACCTGGGATGCACATGCATGGAGGAAAGACCATGTGAGGCCAGTAGGAGGCAGCCATCTGCAAGCTAAGGAGAGAGGCCTCAGGAGAAACCAACCCTGTCAACACCTTGATCTTGGACTTCCAGCCTCCAGACTATGAGAAAATAAATTTGTTGGCTTTTTTTTTAAAGATTTTTATTTATTTATTTGAGAGAGATTGAGAGCATGAGCAAGTATGGATGAGGGGCAGAGAGAGAGGAAGAGGCAAACTCCCTGCTGAGCAGGGAGCCTGATATGGGGATCAATCCTAGGACCCTGGGTTCAGGACCTGAACCAAAGGCAGATGCTTAACCGACTGAGCCCCCCAGGTGCCCCAATACATTTGCTGTTTAAGCCATCTAGTCTGTGCATTTTGTTATGGCAGCCCTAAAAAATGAACACAATGGGGAATACAGGGAAGACCAGGCTGGGGGTGGGTGGAAGGCAGGAGGAGGAAGCCAGCTTCTGTGCACTGATTTAAGCTCTTCCCTCCCCCATCAATCAGGCTCAACCAGGCCTTCCTCATGCCCTAAAGTCACATTGCACATCTTAGAGACCTTACTCATCCTGAGACTCATTTTGGTGTGGAAGGATCCCCTGCTCCCACTAGACTGTGAATTGCTCACTCTGTTTCGAACATTTCACAAGGTTGTTTTGAAGGGAGAAAGATCTGTCGTTCCTTCTTTTACTGCATGATGAACTATCTTCGTGGGTTGTAGTCATGTTCATTCTCCATGCACCTGCATGTCTAAAGGTCTGAAGTTGAACAGAATTAAAAGAAAGTGACCATGAGTTAGCCTAGTAAAGTGCCTGAAGATGTTGTAGGTTCTCCAAATCCTTCACAATAAAGGAGAGGCTCAGTTTCAGTAATCATCCTGAGAGTGCTGGGGTAGCCCAAGTCCCACACAACATTTGTATCAGAATGGGTGAGAGTGTGTGTGTGTGTGTGTTTGGAGGCAAGTGTGCATCCATGTGTGTCTAATGAGGCTGCGAGCAGGAACGCAGTGGACAGATGGCTGCCTAGGGTGGGAGGCTGGTTTTTCTCCCCCTCCTTCTGAGCCCTCACAGGTTTCCAGGTATGAGACTGGCTAAAATGGGCTGAGGAACATTAGGACCAAAAAAAAAAAAAAAGTCTGAAAAAAGACACCAAATTTAATCAGTGGGGTTTGAGGTGCCTGAAGAGGAAACACTGGGATCTCAGCACTTGGCATATGGAAAGAAATGAACCAGAAATCAGCAAACACCAGGTATGAAAACTGGATTTAAGAAGCTGTTAAGAAAAAATTATTCTGATACTTGTTAAAATGGCAAGGAAGACTTTATTCAAGACGATCACTGTACGTGTCAAGACTAGTGCAATAGGGGAGAGACCAAGCTCAATTCTGAGGACAGATGGAATTTTAGTCAAGGGTCATGTGTGAGGGGGCTAGTCGGTAGAAAATTAGGAAGAGGAGACATCAAGAGTAGGGGGATTCTTGTTAAATTGACCTAATGAGATTCCTACTAAAGGCAGGTCAAGGACTTGGACCTCAAAGGTTGGGGATGAGAAACTTGATCAGATAGCAAGGGTGGGGGATTTTTAAAAAATTAATCTCTATGCCTAACTTGGAGCTCGAACTCACAAGCCCAAGATCAAGAGTCATGTGCTCTACTGACTGAGCCAGCCAGGTGCCCCCATAAGGGGTTCTCTATACTTATTTTTAAAATATTATTTATTTATTTGTTTGTTTGTTTATTTATTTATGAGAGAGACACACACACACACACACACACATACACACACACAGAGTGTCAGAGACACAGGCAGAGGGAGAAGCAGGCTCCATGCAGGGAGTCTGATGTGGGACTTGATTCAGGGTCTCCAGAATCACACCCTGGACTGAAGGCAGCACTAAACCACTGAGCCACCCGGGCTGCCCAGGGATTCTCTTTAAAGTTACATAGCAATATTCTTGCTAAAACTGGAGGTGGGGGTCAAGGTCAATGTCCAGAAGAAGACCCAGATGAACCTGAAGTTTGGTCTAGGAGAGAGTCTTGTCAAGGTAGCCCCACTGAGAAACACATAAACACACGGTGGGAACTGCAGGGCTAAACAGAAGATCTAAACTATGTGGTAAAATATCTGTAACTATGTATACTATTTTATACATTATTTATGTTCCATACATATTATATTTGTAACTGTTCTTTTTTTCTTTTCTCAAAGTAGATTTGACAGATGATTAGACTCAGCTCACCAAAAAACATTCAAATTTTCGATCTCCTAGTTCCTGAAAAACTAACATTTTGGTGAATGCTGACAAAATCTCATGCCAGCACATCAGAGATTTAGGTTTGGGCCTAAAACTGTCTAAAAGAATTTTCAACTAGGACTGTGAAATGAGTCTCATTAATCTTTGAGAAACTAGATGGTCAGCAATGGACAAAGTTTGTCCCAATCATACAGACAGTCTGAGTCCTTTCATAGGATGTTTACTGGATCAACTATGTGACTTAGGAATGTGCAGTAACTTGCTGGAACCATGAAGAAAAAGTGGTAGAGTGAATTCCACTAAAGGCAGGAAAATGTTCCCTGCGGGGAAGGAGGCAATTCCTCCTTGGGCTTTTGGGATTCTCTCAACATTCAACTTAATGATTATGGATAGTCCCAGGGATGTTTGACTCATAGTTATTCATTAGTTAGTACATATTTATATTTTATGCATGTTAATGCATAAAATGTGTTGTGTTACACAATAAAAAGCTTTAAAAAATAGCATGTTCTAATTTCCAATAAACAAAAAAGTGGAGGCTTCTGGAAATAATCTGGCTTCTGGAAATTACAAACCAAAATAATCCTTGGAAAATAAGTTCTAGGATAAGGTATGAAACTGACAGAGTGAATACATAGAAAAGAAAGTGGTGATGCTAGACCGCCAGCATGGGTTTATTTAGAATAAGTTGGGCCAAAAGCATCTGAATTTTGTTTTCCATAGAGTTACTAGGCTAATGGGCCATGGATTGCAGAAAGTATCTAAAAAGATCTCTCAAGATATCCTTGTCAAGGGCAGCCCCGGTGGCCCAGCGGTTTAGCACCACCTGCAGCGCAGGGCATGATCCTGGGGACCCTGGATTGAGTCCCACGTCAGGCTCTCTGCATGGTGCCTGCTTCTCCCTTTGCCTGTCTCTCTCTCTCTCTCTCTCTCTCTCTCTCTGAATAAATAAAAAGAAAATCTTAAAAAAAAAAAAAAAAAGATATCCTTGTCAACCAAGAGAAATGTGGGCTGGCCCAAAAAAGTTTATTTAGAGGATACTGATGTTGGTTTTCTATGGATGATTTAAAGGCTGGCTGCAAATGTTTTGATACCCTTCCAAAGAAAGGTGAGGTCTATGCAATGTCGCACCGCTACATGTCTAACAGCCACCTCTCTGAGGAAAAAAAAAGCCCCTATTTAGAGTACTTGACAATTTCTGTGGGACAAATTTTTTTTTTAAGATTTTAAAGTAATCTCTACATTCAGCATGGGGGTCAAACTTGCAACCTCAAGATTGAGAGGTACACATTCTACTGACTGAGCCAACTAGGTCCCCCTGTGGTATAAATACTTTCACCATGATCAATGTCAAAGATCACTGTGTTTAACAACTTGACTCATACAATTTTTGAAATTTTTGCTGGCTCCACTACCCTACTGGATCTATGTCTCCTCTTTTGGATCTAGGTAGGTTTGTGGCAGCTTTAATCAATGGTCTAATGGAGGGGAGTGAGAGGATGAGGTAACTGGGTGACAGACATTAAGGAGGGCATGTAATGTAATGAGCACTGGGTGTTACAAATAACTGATGAATCACTGAATTCTATACCTGAAACTAATAATATGCTCTATTTGATTAACTGGATTTAAATAAAGTAAAAAAAAAAAAAAAAAAGAGTCCAGTGGACGTGATTCCAAAAAGCTAGTCATAAAGGTGTGTAACTCCCACTCTGATGCTAGAGCACTCTGGGAAAGTCCTCTGGAGTCCCAAACAGCCAGGAAAGTTTCGGCACAGAGAGCACATGCCAGATATGTGAATGCACAGACTCAGCAATCTAGTGACCCCCACCAATGTAACAAGAAACAGAAATATCACCCATTGAGTTTTGCCCAAATGTCTGACTTCCCAAGTCATGGGGTATAATAAAATGCTTGTGTTAAGTCACTAAGTTTTGGAGCAGTTTGTTCAGCAGAAGATCATTGAAATCCTTCCCACACCTTCTTATCTCCTTTCTGACTTGTCTTTCTCTACACCAGAGGCTTCAAAAATGGGATTTTCAAATGCCAAGCCTCCCTTCTATTGAGGTGCGGCCATGTGACAGTTTTGGCCAATGAAATATAGGCAGAAATCTCTGGGGAGATTTTCTCTTTCTGACTTAGGAAGGCAAATACTTAAGAGGAGAGGAATTTTGCTCTTTGTACTTGTCATGCCTCATTTTTCCTGCCTGGAATGTTAATATGATGGTCTGAGGTTCTGCAGCTCTGTTGTGCCAAGAGAAAGCTGTTTGTTTGTTTTAAGATTTTATTTATTTATTCATGAGAGACACAGAGAGAGGCAGAGACACAGGCAGAAGGAGAAGCAGGCTCCCTGCAAGGAGTCTCATGGGGACTCGATCCCAGGACCCCCAGGTTCACACCCTGAGCCAAAGGCAGACACTCAACCACTGAGCCACCCAGACATCCTGAGAAAGCTGGTTCTAAAAAGAGTAGAGAAGGGCAGAAATCCTGTGCTATCTGCCTCTGGATCTCTTGTGACATGGAAAAAGTAAAACCTTAATTGCTTAAACCCTTGTTTGGTTGGGATAGCTGTTACTTACAGCTGGGAGCAATTCCAGCTTACTTTAGAGAAGTCAATTTGTAGCAAGTTGGAGGAAGGAAACCAAAGAGGTTAAATCAGAGCTGGTTTCTTGGGTATCTGACCTGTGCAATCACACAGGGGCCCACACACAGAAGGGTCCACATTTGGCTTAATGCTCTTCTATCTTTACCTTGAAATTCTGAACAAGTTTTGAACAAGAGGCCCTGCATTTTAATTTTGTTTATTTATTTATCTTTAAAATAATCTCTACGTACAGTGTGGGGCTTGAACTCACAAGCCTGAGATCAAGAGTCACATGCTCCACCAACTGAGCCAGCCAGGTGCCCCTGCATTTTCATTTTGTGCTGGGGCCCACAAATTAGCCTGGGCTAAATTAGTTCTGGGTTTGATGAATCAGTATGGCCCTAAATGGAATTTTTATATAAGTTATAGCATCAAACTTGGTCATTCAACATTTTTCTTAAAGTCACAGAAGAGGAGGCACCTGGGTGGCAAAGGCAGTTGAGTGTCTGCTTTTAGTTCAGGTCATAATCCGGAGCCCTGCATCAGGCTTCTTGCTCAGCAGGGAGTCTGCTTGTCCCTCTCTCTTTGCCCCTCCCCCAACTTGTGCATGCATGCGTACTCTCTCCCTCAAACAAATAAATTTTTACTTTAAAAAAAATAAAATCTTTTAAAAAGTCACAAGAGAGGGCATAGAAAACATGAAATTTGTAAACAGCACCAAACTTGATATATTGTTAATTAGTTAGATGATACATTTAATATTTAAAAAGAAATCTAAATGGTCATGAAGCCCAAAGCAAGAAGATGACATTTAAAAAGAGATAAATGAGAAACCCCTATCTTTGGGATTTCTTAAAAAATATCTTATTTATTTTAGAAAGCAAGCAAACAAGGAGAAGAGCAGAGAGGGAGGGAGAAAGACAAGTAGACTTTGCAATGAGCACCCAGAACAGAGCCCGACTCAGGGCTCAATCCCACCACCCAGAGATCAGGACCTGAGCAGAAACCAAGAGCTGGATGCTTAACAGACTGAGTCACCCAGGTGTCCCTGGGAATTTTTTTTTAACTACATAAGATCAGAGCTATCCATGTGGAAGGAACTCTGGTAGGGGGTCTAAAGTAAATCACCACTTCTTTGGAACATGGTATCTTCATATGAGTGGTAAGGGGTTTAGCTGAGTAATACCAGGTCAATCTAATGATTCTTTTTTTAAAATGTTATTTATTTATTCATGAGAGACAGAGAGAGAGGTAGAGACACAGGCAGAGGGAGAAGCAGGCTCCATGCTGGGAGCCCAATGTGGGACTCTGACCTGAGCAGAAGGTAGGTGCTCAACCACTGAGCCACCCAGGTGACCCTAATCTAATGATTCTAAGTAAGCTATTTACTGGGGCTTGGAAATCTTTTCACCATATAGTGAAACTTAATAATAGTATTTTATTTGGGAAGGAGCCATGTACATATTTCCTTAAAGTTTGAAGCTGATGATGTGGTACCAAATGAGTGGGTGAGAATTGGTATCCACAGACCTTGCCCAGTCTTCTCTACCCCAGTGATACACACACACACACACACACGTACGTACGTATTTACATAGTAAATATAAATACATGTACATGTAATGTTATAAGAGAAAATATAAAAATATTTACGAACCACTTGATCATCATTTGATTATAGTCACCCAGAACAGACCACTTCATCCAATTAAAGTTTATAAATAATAAATCGGCCACGAGAAAAACTGATGTAATATTTTATTAACATTTCCAAAACCATGTTGAAGAGTAAAACAATAAGCCAGAATCTTGGTGCCCCAGGCCTCAAAGAATGTTATCAAAACAGCACTTGCCTCCTTGTCTTTTGAAAGGATTATATGAGGCAATCCAAGCAAAGTGCTTGGTACACAGTGAACTTTCAGGAAGTGAATGTTTAGAATAATACAATAATATATTTGTTCTTCGCCTAATCATGGCCCAAACTATTAGCTAACCTTTTTTTTAATTTTTATTTTTTAATTTTTATTTATTTATTTTTTAAAGATTTATTTTTATTTATTTATGATAGAGAGAGAGAGAGAGAGACAGAGACAGAGACAGAGACAGGCAGAGGGAGAAGCAGGCTCCATGCTAGGAGCCCGACGCGGGACTCCATTCTGGGACTCCATGATCGCGCCCTGGGCCAAAGGCAGGCACAAAACCGCTGAGCCACCCAGGGATCCCCCCTCCTTTTTTTTTTTTTTAAATTTTATTTACTTATTCATGAGAGACACAGAGACAAGGGCAGAGACACAGGCAGAGGGAGAAGCAGGCTCCTGCAGGGGGTTGGAGGGCCTGATGTGGGATTTGATCCCAGGACCCCGGGATCACAACCTGAGCTAAAGGCAGAGGCTCAACCACTGAGCCACCCAGGCTCCCCAGCTAACATTTTCTTTGGCATCGAAGAAGTGAAATTCAGGGAAACCCCGTCAATGAGCGCCAGATAATGAGGCTACCCATCTTTGAGGGGGGAGGATGTGAGTGGGAGAGAAGATTGGGCTGCAAACTCTGTTCCCATGTCATCAGCACCTTGGAACCTCGGAACCTCCAGCTGATCATAAAACAGAATGTTCCCCAAATCAATGAGTCAGCAGCAAGCCTCCTGGTGACCAGGGCAACTATGAGGTGGTGGTGCCACCTGCTGGTCACAAGGCAACAATTCTGTGGGGACGGAAGCTGGCTTTGAAAACTAGGGGAAACAGTTTGTTTTCACAGGACAGTGTGGCGGAAAGAAAACGGAATTGGGGATGAGTCACCTGAGTCCGGATCCCAGCTCAGCCACTCGCTGGTAGTCTTGGGTGAGTTACTTAACTGTTCTTAGCTTCCTTTCCTCTGCTGTAAAAATAGAGCCACTAACAGGGTCTTTGAAAGGAGTCTGGCTACACCCGCCCAGGGGTGACGGAGAGTGTTTGGGTTACTTGAGCAAGTTTCCAGATCCTTAGCTGCTTCTTGCCCTGGTTCCCTGATTGATCTGACAACAGTGTGGATAAAGAGTCAAGCTGGTTTTCAGTTTCCCTCCCTCTTCCTAAGGCTCTCGTCTCCCACTTCCCAGAAGGTAGGCATCCCTGTCATCTAGCCTCAGCCTAACTAAAGTGCCCAGTCGGGGCAGCCCGGGTGGGTCAGCAGTTTGGCGCCGCCTTGGGCCCAGGGCGTGATCCTGGGGCCCCGGGATCCGGATCGAGTCCCATGCTGGGCTCCCTGCAGGGAGCCTGCTTCTCCCTCTGCCTGTGTCTCTGCCTCTCTATCTCTTTCTCTCTCTCTCTCACTCTTTCTGTGTCTCTCATGAATAAATAAATTAATCTAAAAAATAATAATAATAAATAAAGTGCCCAGTCCCCAGGAAGGGATGGGTGGGGGAGGGGAGGTGATCCTGGGGCACCAAACAAAAGGACAAAAGGAGATATCCGTGCCTGCAGTGAGAATGTGAATGACTAATGACAGTATAGCCAGTCCTGATAAATCGGGTCATTTCCCACGCATTGTCTTAAGCAAAATTAGAGGACCTAATTGAATTGCTCATTACTAGCTCATTAAAGTTCATTTAACAAAACATCACTAAATGATTTCTGACATATTATGCTGAAGGAATTAAAAGAATTGAACGGTATCCGTGTGATAAAACTCCTTCCAGACCATCTACTGATCTAGGTGAAGCTGGTCTCTCAGAAGACGCATCCTTTTTATAATCATTATTAAAATAATTATAGATTCACTGGCAGTTGTAAAGATAATACAGAGAGATCTGATGCACCCTTCACCCAGTTTCGCCCAGTGATTAATCTTATGTAGGTATAGGACAATATCAAAACAGGAGGGATCCCTGGGTGGCTCAGCAGTTAAGCGCCCGCCTTCAGCCCAGGGCGTGATCCTGGAGTCCTGGGATCCAGTCCCGCATCGGGCTCCCTGCAGGGAGCCTGCTTCTCCCTCTGCCTGTGTGTCTGCCTCTCTCTCTCTGTGTCTCTCATGAGCAAACTAAAAAACAACAACAACAACAAAAAAAAAAAAAAAACAGGAAACGGACACCAGTGCAATGTGTGTGTAAAGTTCTATGTCATTTTCATACTCGCGCAGATTCACATCACCACCACCATTCACACCACCACCATTCACACCACCACCACAATCAAGGTCCAGAACTATTCCCTCACCATGAAGATCTTCCTTATACTGTCCCCTGACGGTCACATCCACCGCTACTACCCCACCATCCTCAACCCCTGATAACCACCCGTCTGTTCTCCATCTCTATAATTCTGTCATTTCAAGAATGTTATATAAATGGAATAATACAGTATTTTACTTTACCACATTGGCTTTTTTTAGTATTCAGGATGCCCTTGAGATCCATCCAAGTTGTCACATGAATCCAATTTTTTTGTATGCTGATGCATACATCTTTCTACATGAAGAACAGGGCTAGAACTGATACCAAAGCCTGATTCATTCTAGCAGTAAGTAATTTTTATTACCAACAAGATAAACTCAGTGTCACCAAAAAAGCATCCATCTCATGAAGATAGGTACTTTTGATAAAATTACTTTTTATGTTTAATAGCTGTCAATATTTTTGTTCTTTTGGGACACCTGGGTGGCTCAGCAGTTGAGCATCTGCCTTTGGCTCAGGGCCTGATCCCAAGGTCCTGGGATCGAGTCCCACATCACAGGGAGCCTGCTTCTTCTTTTTCTTCTTCTTCTTTTTTTTTTTTAAGATTTTATTTATTCATGAGAGACACACACAGAGAGAGAGGCAGAGACAGAAGTAGGCTCCATGCAGGGAGCCCGATGTGGGACTCGATCCTGGGACTCCAGGATCACACCCTGGACTGAAGGTGGCACTCAACCGCTGAGCCACGGGGGCTGCCTAGGGAGCCTGCTTATCCCTCTATGTCTCTGCCTCTCTCTCTCTCTCTCTCTCTTTCTCTCTGTCTCTCGTGAATACATAAATAAAATCTTTAAAAAATATATTTTTGTTCTTTTAATCAATTAAATACTACTGACCATTGTAAATTAATCCAAATTAAGGAAAATTTAGACCTTATAACTTATTTCACAGGAAATGGAAAATATTTTAATTTAGATAACTTAATTGGACAGAAATAGTAGGTGATCAACAGAAGATCTTCAAGCATGTTTTAGGAAGAATTCTGTAGGGGACATGGAATAGAAGTATAATTTGAAGGGGGAAATGGTGCCAATTTCTGACTGGTAAAGAGATGGTTCAGTGCTTTGTAAATGGACAAAGATGGATTTTTTTTTCAAAGATGGATTTTAAATCTCTGGTGTATTTAGGTTCCATCAGACACATTTGTGAGTGATCCTAGAGGCTTGTTTTGTGGTAAGAACACCTAACATGAGATCTACCCTCTAAACAAATTCTTATGTGTACAGTACAGACTGTTAACTATACACTCAACAAAGTGATTTAAGAGTTTTACTTGAAAATGTTGGTATCTCCAATATGAGAGGAATTACATCTTTTGCAACAACCTAACATGAAAAATGGTTTTTAGGGACACCTGGGTGGCTCAGTGGTTGAGCTTCTGCCTTCAGCTCAGGTCATGATCCTAGGGTCCTGGGATTGAGTCCCACATTGGGCTCCCTGCAGGGAGACTGCTTCTCCCTCTGCCTATGTCTCTGCCTCTCTCTCTGTGTCTCTTATGATTTAAAAAAAAAAAAAAAAGTGGAACTAGAGATGGCAATCCAAGGGTTGGGGAAGCCCTGGATGGTTAGGAGGGGAGGGCAGGGGAGGAGGGGTGATGGAGGCAGGGGTTTCCCACAGCTTATATTTAATTGATGGACCTCTGGCAGGAGATGGATGGGGGAAGGGGAGCCACTCACATGAGAGACCATAGAGTAGAAAGGCCAACCTCCAGATGGCCAGAGAGCAACATGGGACACAGTCACCATCAAAGTCCTGACAGTGATCCTCTGAGGGACACATGTGTCATCACTGTGTCACAGATGAGAATACTAAGGCACATAGAGGTTAAACTATTGTTGGAAGTTGCATAGCTGGGAAGCAGGGGAGCAGGGTATGGGCCAAGCCATCTGGCTTGAGTTGGCACTTGGATGTTCCATGCTGATGCGTGGGGCACAACACCCTCTGGTGAGGCAGAGGCATCACCAAAACTTCAGCTAGGTCTCCTACAACTCTACTCCAGCCTGAAGGATGAAAAGCCAATTAAGCAAAAGGTGGGGACCTGGGAGCGAGGAGCGATGCCCGGGAGGAAGAAAGAACTGGGGCCAGGATTCTAAGACGGACAGCAAAGGGCACCAAAGTGGCGGTTGGTCAAATGACTTCCCAGTGGACTCTGCCTCCCTGACATTGCTGGGAGCTATGGAAGGAAGCCCAGTTCAGTGATGAGGCCCGGAGGCCCTGAGCGGGTCGGGGTGGGGTGGAGTGGGGTGGGGGTGGGGGTGCTGGAGCGAGGCAAGCCCACCCTGGGGCAGCTCCTCTCTGAAGACAGCATCCCGGCCACACACCCACTTTGGAAGGAGCTGGGATTTGGTTTTGTTTTGATTCTTTTTTTCTTACTGGGGTTAAATAGGCTCAACATAATATTTACCATTTTAACTATTTGTAAGTGTACAATTCAGTGGCATTAAGTACATCCACCGTATTTTGCAACCATCACCAACATCCATCTCTAGAGCATTTCATCATCCTAAACCCGAACTCCATATCCCCTAAACAACTCCCAGATCTCCTGTACCCCAGCCCCTATAATCTCTATTCTATTTCTGCGTCTCTGAATCGGCCTATTCTGGGTACCTCGTCGTAAGTGGAGTCATGCAGTGTTTGTCCTCTTGTGACTGGCTTATTCCATTTAGCATCACGTCTTCACGGTTCATTCATGTTGTAGCATGTAGTGTAAATACCTGGCATTAAGCTTTTGATGCTGAGGCATTCATTTTAAAAGACATTCCTTTTGAATAAACATGTTGCCAGCTATATGACAGGGCTATGAGCAAAACGACCAGAGGAGCTGGGCCTCCCTACCCATGATGCTCCTTTTATGGAAACCCTGGACTGCCGAGATACCTGGCCACTTGAGTGACCCTGCCTCCACTCTCCTGTGCCCCAATTCCTGCTCTGATGCTTCAAATTAGCCACTAGTCAGCCCGCCCTCTGACCCTAATATAGGCAGAGCCCCAGGTCCATGCTCATCTCTCAGCACAACCGACAGAACATAATGTGCATCAGAACCTCGTTTTTCTTAAGGTATGGATGTATCTTCTTCACCTCTCCATTCACCTGTTGATGGACATTTGGGCTGTTTCTACCTTTAGCTATTGTGAATACCATTGCTCTGAATGGTGCACAAGTATCTGTTTGAGTCCCTGTTTTCAGTCCTGTTGTCTACACTCCCAGCAATGGAATTGCTGAATAATCATGGTAGCTCCAAGCGAAACTCTCTTCCACAATGGCTGCACCATTTCCCATGCCCACCAGCAATGCACAAGGGTTCCTGTTTTTCCACATCCTCGCCAATACTCCTTATTTGTGGAGGTATTTTTTTTAAGGTTTAATTTTTAAGTAATGCTTACACCCAATGTGGGGCTTGAACTCTCAACGCTGAGATCAAGAGTTGACTGTTCTACTACCTGAGTCAGCCAGACACCCCTCCGTGGGGAGGTTTTTGGGCTCTTCACATCAGCCTGCACTTCAAGAGATTGGAATGAGAACCAGCAGTGGTGAGGTCCTTGCTTAGGGACCCATCAGCTTCGCTGAAGAGATCAGAGAGCCCCAGGGTATTTCTTATTGCATCTCCTTGTTCAATGCACTGGCACCTGGCTCCTCCTCTCTGGCTCCACAAAGCTCAGCAACACTGTTTCCTCTTCTTGCCTTTACTTAACCCTCTCTTTGCCTCTATTATCATTACCGGTCTAATGGGTCTTTACTATCCCTCTCTGTATCCGTTATCCCTGCAGTGCCACTTTGTAAATAGATGCTGTGTTAAAGTATTTCCACAATTCCATTTGAGTGTGCCTTCAGCTTAAGAAAGCTCTGCCCATGGACAAAGGCAGAAAGGGGTCACAGGACTGAGGTATTTCTCTTTTATTAGTCACTAACATGTAGCGTTGTTGATGTCAGTGAGATCAAAGAGAGAAAATGGAGCCATGTGGATTGGAGAGTGGGCTGGCTCTCTGTGAGTTCTGCCATCATTCATTTTTCTCTCCACCTGTTGGAACATCAGGAAGATGGACTCAGAGGGGGCTGGTGAGCGTGAAGGAGAGATACATTACCATGAGAAAAATTCCCCCAATCTTGGGGCAAAGGGAATCAATTTTTTTCCATGCAAATTACATTTTTTGAAGCTTATGTATCTTTTAAAATATATTTATTTATTTTTTAAAGATTATTTATTTATTTATTCATAGAGATACAGAGAGAGAGAGAGAGAGAGAGAGAGAGGCAGAGACACAGGCAGAGGGAGAAGCAGACTCCAGACAGAGAGCCCGACGTGGGATTCGATCCAGGGTCTCCAGGATCACGCCCTGGGCTGCAGGCGGCGCTAAACCGCTGCGCCACCCGGGCTGCCCTATATTTATTTATTTTTAAGTAATCTCTACACCCAGTGTGGGGGCTCAAACTCACAACCCCAAGATCAAGAGTTGTATGCTCTTGCAACTGAGCATCTTTTCAGGTGTCTGTGGCCATCTGTAAGTCTTTTTAGGAAAAAATGTCTATTTGTGACTTGTGCTAATTTTTAATTGGATTATTTGGGGTTTTTTGGTGTTGAGTTTTATAAGTTCTTTATATATTTTGGATATTAACCCTTATCGGGTATGTCATCTGCAAATACTTTCTCCCATTAAGTAGGTTGTCTTTTTGTTTCGTTGATGGCATCAGTTGTAGAAACATTTTTCTAGATATGTCTCCTTTGGCAAGGGAAACAAACGCAAAATAAAACTATTGGGACTACACTCAAATAAAAAGCTTTTGCATGGTGAGGGAAACCATCAAAAAAACAAAAAGTCAACTTATTGAATGAAATCAACCTTTTTATCTGTTGGTGAGAATCCCTGGCTTGGTGTGGAATCTTTGAGATCTAGAAAATGTGGCCAGGCTGATTCCACCATAAGATTTAATGAAATAAACATATTTATATAAATCATTAATACATTAACAAAATAAATCAGATTTAGTTAAAGTCCATTCTGCCCCCACATTGTGCTGAGCTCTACTTAATAATTCACAAATAGACCATTGGTTTACCCTATGTTGTTGGTGCTTAAAAAGATAAACTCTGTTTAATAGGCTGATTATGGGATTTCTCAGCAGCCCCTAAAGCCAGATGGCTCCATGCAAGACAACATCCAGGATCCATCCTCAGGAAGTTCCTCTGGCTTGGTGGAAGCTCCTTCCCCAGGCCTTTCTGCCTCTGCATCCCTGAAGCTATAGCTGCTGAAAGTAGTGTCAACAGATGTCATGTCCTTTGATTCCATCTGTTTCTTTATTTTAAGTTGTTTTTTTTTTTTAAGGTTTATTTATTTATTGGGAGGAGGGGCACAGGGAAAGAGCATCCTATGCAGACTCTGCATTGATTGTGGAGCCCAATGCAGGCTCGATCTCATGACCCTGAAATCATAACCTGAGCTGAAATCAAGAATTGGACACCCAACCGACTGTGCCACCCAGGCATCCCAATTGTTTCTTTTTAAAAATCTGGAGATTTCACATAAAATCTGATTTTCTGGATTCTCTTACAAAAATGCATAATGGGCAGCCCGGGTGGCTCAGTGGCTTAGCACCACCTTCAGTCCTGGGTGTGGTCCTGAAGACCCGGGATCGAGTCCCACATCAGCCTCCCTGCATGGAATGGAGCCTGCTTCTCCCTCTGCCTGTGTCTATGCCTCTCTCTCTCTCTCTCTCTCTCTCTCTCTCTCTCTGTGTGTCTCTCATGAATAAATAAAATTTTAAAAAATGTATGATGTGGCAACACTAGATACCATATTCCCACAAGGTAAGAGTTGACTGGAATAGATTATTACTACCTTCTGTTTATTTTTTGTTTTGCTTGTTTTTGTTTAATTTAAATTAACATATAGTATCTTCTTAGTTTCAGAGGTAGAATTCAGTGATTCATCAGTCTTACATAACACCCAGTGCTTATTACATCACGTGCCCTCCTTAATGCCCACCACCCAGTTACCCCATCCCCTGCCCACCTCCCCTCCAGCAAGCCTCAGTTTGTTTCCTGTGATTAAGAGTCTCTTATGGGGCAGCCGGTTGCTCAGCAGTTTAGCGCCGTGTTCGTTCTACGGCATGATCCTGGAGACCTGAGATCGAGTCCCATGTTGGGCTCCCTGCATTTCTCCCTCTGCCTGTGTCTCTGCCTCTCTCTCTCTCTCTCTCTCTCTCTCTTTGTGTCTCTCATGAATAAATAAATAAAATCTTTTTTTAAAAAAAAGAGTCTCTTATGGGGGGCAGCCCGGGTGGCTCAGTGGTTTAGCGCCACCTTCAGCCCAGGGCCTGATCGTGCAAACCTGGGATGGAGTCCCTCATCGGGCTCCCTGCATGGAGCCTGCTTCTCCCTCTGCCTGTGTCTCTGCTTCTCTCTCTCTGTGTGTCTCTCATGAATAAATAAATAAAATCTTAAAAAAAAGAATCTCTTATGGTTTGTCTCCCTCTCTGATATTCTCTTGTTTTATTTTTCCATCCGTTCCTCCATGCTCTTCTGTTTTGTTTCTTAAATTCCACATATGAGTAAGATCACATAAGAATTGACTTATTTCACTTGCATAATACCTTCTAGTTCCATCAATGCTGTTGCAAATGGCAATATGTCTTCTTTTTTGGTGGCTGAGTAATTATTTGTGTGTGTGTGTGTGCGCGTGTGTGTGTCTACACACACTACATCTTTTTTATCCATTCATCTATTGATGGACACCTGGGCTCTTTCCATAGTTTGGCTATTGTGGACATTGCTGCTGTAAACCTTGGAGTGCAGATGCCCTTTCAGATCACTACATTTGTATCTTTGGGGTAGATACCTAGTAGTGCAATTGCTGGGTCATAGGGCAGCTCTATTTTTAACTTCTTGAGGAACCTCCCACTGTTTTCCAGAATGGCTGCACCAGTTTGCATTCCCACCAACAGTATAAGAGGGTTCCCCTTTCCGCATCCTCACCAACATCTGTTGTTTCCTGACTTGTTAATGTTAGCCACTCTGACTAGTGTGAGGTGGTGTCTCATTGTGGTTTTGTCTTTCCCTGATGCTGAGTGATGTGGAACATTTTTTCATGTGTCTGTTGGCCATCTGTATGTCTTCTTTGGAGAAATGTCTGTTCATGACTTCTGCTCATTTCTTGACTGGATTTTTTGGTTTTGGGGTGTTCAGTTTGATAAGTTCTTTATAGATTTTGGCGATTCCATCTATTTGGATTCTCCTTGGACACTAGTCTTCAAACTCCTCTTCTATTCTCACTTCTCAAGGTACAGTCATTATTCATGAAGAGTTCCAAGGACTATGTCTTGATGATATTAAGGGAAAGCAGTAGATATTTTTCCTCTATCATTTAGATTTCAGTTTGTCAAACAAATTACTGCTTTTGGTGACAAAGAAAAGGGAATGAAGTCAATGAAGGAATTAATTAGGCATTTATTCATTCAGTGGATTCCCACTGTAGCCACTGTGATGGTTAATTTTATGTGTCAACTTGGCTAGGCTATGGTACCAGTTGTTTGTTCAAATACCAGTTTTGATATGACTGTGAAGGTATTTTTAGACTTTGAGTAAAGCCAGTTACCCTACACAAGATGAATGGACCTTATCCAATCAGTTGAAGACCTTAAGAGAAAAGACTGAGGTCTATAGAAGAGGAACCAGTTCTGCCTCCAGCCTGACTGCAGACTCAAGACTGTAACTCTTCCCTGGGTTTCCAGGCTACCCTAATGTTTCAGACTTGCCAGCCTACAGAATCATATGAGCTAATTCCCTAATATCAAGCTCTTAAAATCAATCAATCAATTTAAAGAGATTTCTTAAAATCAATCTCGTTTTTTAAAAGATTTTTATTTATTTATTCATGAGAGACAGACAAAGAGAGGCAGAGACATAGGCAAAGGGAGAAGCAGGTTCCCTGCGTGGAGCCCGATGGGGGACTAGATCCCAGACCCTGGGATCACGCCCTAAGCCAGAGGCAGATGCTCAACCACTGAGCCACCCAGGCATCTCTTAAAATCAATATCTCTTAAAATATATGCGTGTATGTGTGTGTGTTATGTGTGTGTGTGTGTGTGTGTGTGTATACATACATACTATTCTGTTTCCCTGGAGAACCCTGACTGATACAGCCCTTCTGCAGGATAAAAACAGCAGACTCTGCTTTTTCAGGAACTTAATTTTAAAGACTACGTAAAAGGCTGGATTTTAGTATTGGCAAAATTACCCTCATGAATCTTTTTTATTTTATTTTTATTTTTATTTTTAAAGATTTTATTTATTTATTTATTTATGAGAGAGAGAGAGAGAGAGAGAGAGAGAGAGAGAGAGAGACATAGGCAGAGGGAGAAGCAGGTTCCATGCAGTGAGCCTGACGTGGGATTTGATCCTGGGTCTCCAGGATCATGCCCTGGGCTGAAGGCAGGCACTTAACCGCTGAGCCACCCAGGAATCCCTACCCTCATGAATCTTAAGTTCTCAGTAGGGGACCATCTTAACACAGTATGCTGATGAGTGACATATTAGCTGTCCAAAATAGTTCTCTTCCCTGACACCAAAGATGAGCAGATTGCTATTTCTATGTTCATTTTCAATTGAGCATCAGCTAAAATAATCGCTTGAGGATACAGGGCCTTGTTATATCAAACATAAGTACCTAAACTACATCGAACTAAAAAGTTTCTGCACAGCAAAGGAAATAACAAAGTGAAAAGACAACCTACTGAATGGGAGAAAAATATGTGTAAATCATTTATCTGATAAGGGGTTAATATCCAAAATATATAAAGAACTCACACAACTCAATAGCAAGAAATCAATCATTTAAAAATGGGTGGAGGATCTGAATAGACATTTTCCCCCAAGAAGATATACAGACATCAGATGACCAACAGACACATGAAAAGATCCTCAGCATCACTGACTATTGGGGAGATGCAAATCAAAACCACAACAAGCTATCATCTCATACCTGTCAAAATGACTAGTATCAAAAAGACAAGAAATAACAAATGTGAGTGAGGATGTAGAGAAAAGGGTACCCTTTTTGGTACAGCCACTATAGAATTAGTGAAGCCACTATAGAAAATAGTATGGCAGTTCCTCAAAAAATTAAAAAATCGAGGGGCGCCAGGCTGGCTTACCTGGGAGAACATGCAATTCTTGATCTTGGGGTTGTGAGTTCAAGTCCCACATTAGTGTTAAAGCTTACTTTTTAAAAAAGGTGTATTTTGGGGCATGTTGGCTGGCTCGGTAGAAGGAGTGTGTGACTCTTGATCTCAGTGTCGTGAGTTTAAGCCCTACACTGGATATGGAGCTTACTTAGAAAAATTAAAAATAGTACTACTATCTCATGCAGCTATTCCACTTCTGGGTATTTATTCTAATAAAATGAAAACACTGGAATGCTTGGGTGCTCAGTGGTTGAACATCTGCCTTCGGCTCAGGTCATGATCCCAGGGTCCTGGGACTGAGCCCCACGTCAGGCTCCCCACTCCCCACTGAGGGAAGAGCCTGCTTCTTCTCCCCACCTCTCGTTCATGGTCTCTCTGTCTCTCATAAATAAATAAAATCTGTAAAATAAAAAAAAAAGAAAGAAAGAAAGAAAGAAAATGAAAACACTAATTTGAAAAGATATATGTGCAACCCCATGTTCCCTGCAGCATTATTTACAATGGCCAAGACATGGAAACAACCCGAGTGTCCACTGATGGATGACTACATAAGAAAATATGGTATACAATGAAATTCTGCTATTTGTAACACATGGGTGGACCCAAGGGCATTAAGCAAAGTGAAATAAGTCAGAAAGGCAAATGCTATATCATTTCACTTATATGTGGGATCTAAAAAACCAAACAAAAAAACAAGCCCATAGATCCAGAGAACAGATTGGTGGTTGCTGGGGAGACAAATGGGCCAGGGGAGAAACAGGTGAAGAGGAACAAAACAGTATAGTCTTCCAGCTACAAAACAGAGAAGTCCCAGGGATATAAGGTACAGCATGGTGACTATAGGTAATAATACTGTGTTTCATATTTGAAAGTTGTTAAGAAAGTAGATCTTTAAAGTCTTCACCAAAAGAAAAAAAAAATTTATAAGTACATTTGGTGACAGATGCTAACTAGAAATCTAGTGATCATTTCACCACATAAACAAATATGGAATCATTATGTTGTACACCTGAAACAAATATAACATTATATTTCAATTATATACCTCAATAAAAATTTTTTTTTTTTTTCAGAGAGAAAGCAAGCACGTGGTGGGGGGAAAGGAGGAGCAGAGGGAGAGAGAGAATCCCAAGCTGCCTCCATGCCCAGCACAGAGCCAGACACAGGGCTTGGTCTCATGATCTGAGCTGAAACCAAAAGTTGGATGCTTAACCAACTGAGCCGCTCAGGCACCCCAAGAGTGAAGAGATTTTTTTGAATCTAAAGGAATAAAAATTGATTCCATACCTGCTATGGGTGAAGTACTGTAATGAAACAAAGGTGAATAAGATGTAGCTGCTCTCTTCAAGGAAGAGAATCTAGTAAGAAAATTAAGACACAGGTAGTACACAGGCCCACATTTTGGTGTGTAAATGCCATTACCAACTAAAAGAAACCCAGGATTCTTTGAAAAAGACCAAACTCAGATCTTTGGCAGGGAATGTAGGAGAGAAGTGAGATCTCTGCCATGGAAAGCAAGAGCAAAGAGCAGTAGTGTCCTGTCATGAAAACTCAGAACTAATCTGATGGAGTTCCCAAGGCTCCAAGCTGAGAAAATCTGAGTATCAAAACCAATACTGTACAACCTAATTGTCCACTAATGGATGAACGGATAAACAAAATGTGGTACATACACACGACAGAATATTATGCAGCCTTTAAAAGGAAGGACATTCTGGGGATCCCTGGGTGGCTCGGTGGTTTAGTGCCTGCCTTTGGCCCAGAGCGTGATCCTGGGGTCCCGGGGTCAAGTCCCGCGTCGGGCTCCCTGCGTGGAGCCTGCTTCTCCCTCTGCCTGTGTCTCTGCTTCTCTCTATATATATCTCTCATGAATAAATAAATAAAATCTTTAAAAATAAAAAAAAAAGGAAGGAAATTCTGACAGATACTACAACCTGGATGAACTTTATGCTAAGTGAAATAAGCCAGTCACAAAAAGACAAGCACTATGTGATTCCACTTATAGGAGATACCAGAGTAGCCAGATTCACAGAGAAAGGGAGTAGAATGGAGGGTACCAGGGGCTGGGGGAGGGAAATGTTTAATGGGTTTAGAGTTTCAGTTTGGAATGATGAGAAAGTTCTGGAGATGGATGGTTGTGACGGTTACATAACAATGTGAATGTACTTAATGCCACGGTGGCATTTAACTGTGGTATATCTTACCACAAAAAAAAAAAAAAAAGTGGCACCTGACTGGCTCAGTCAATAGCGCATGGGACTCTTAATCTTAGGATTATAAATTTAAGCCTTACACTGGGTGTAGAGATGACTAAAAAATAAATAAATGAATGGATGAATGAATGAACAGAAATAATTACAGCCAGGAATGATGATCTGGAGATGGTTGGTGGTGTTGTTTACATAACAATGTGAACGTACTTTTTTTTTAAAGATTTTATTTATTTATTTATGAGAGACACACAGAGAGAGGCAGAGACATTGGCAGAGGGAGAAGCAGGCTCCCCATGGGGAGCCCGATGTGGGACTTGATCCTGCGACCCTGGTCACGCTCTGAGCCGAAGGCAGATTCTCAACCACTGAGCCACCCAGGCATCCCTGAACATACTTTAATGCCACTGAAGTGTACACTTAAAAAGGGTAAATCTGTGTTGTGTATATTTTACTGCAATTAAAAGGAAAATGATACTTAGAAATTATTATCACCAGGAAAGATGTTCTCTTAATCTAATAAATACACTATAAGGGTGAAAAAAAAGACTAATAACTTTAACTGAAACAAGGGATTATATAAAAAAAACCGTGAATAGAAAGAAAACATGTGTGAATGGAAGTCATATGAATTTATGCTCACCTCCACCAGAGGCAAAGATAACGGAATGAAATTCCAATATGTGTTTTCTCCAGCTCCATGGGCAGTTCACTCCATTCTGACACTATGTATCTGCGACACTATCTACCTGTGGATAGTGTCAGATCCCATAGGTTAAGGGCTCGGTCCCCCTAGACTCCCCCTCCCTCCCCCCACCCACACCCTTCAGATGCAAATTGCAAGTCAAAGTTGTTATCTATGCTCCTGGTCCTTGGCTATTAACTGGAGGATCTCACAACTCCCTCCTTGGGCTGCATTAACTTGTTAGTGAGGCTCACAGAATTGAGAGGAACATTTAACTTACTGGGTGATTGGCTCATTATAGAACAGTATAATCAGGAACAGTCAGATGGAAGAGATGCAGAGGGCAAGGTCTGTGGGAAGGGGTGCGGAGCTTCCATGACTTCTCTGGGTGACTGTTCTCCAAGCATCTCCATGTATTCACCAACCTAGAAGCTTTCTGAAACCCATTCTTTTGGGTTTTTATGGAAGCTTCACTACAGAGGCATGATTGATGAAATCACTGATTGGCAAGTGATTCAACTTCTAGCCTCTTTCTCTTCCCCAAAGGTCAGGGGATGAGGCTGAAAGTTTCAGCCTCTAATCATATATCTGTTTCTGGCAACCAGCCATCATCCTTAGGGGCTTTCCAAAAGTCACTGTGTTAACATAAGCTCAAGTGTGCCTGAGAGGGGCTTCTTCTGAATATCAAGACACCTTATCACTATTGTCACTTAGGAAATTCCAAGGGTTTTAGGAGCTCTGTGCCAGGGCTGAGGACAAAGACCAAATACATATTTCTTATTATAAATTGCAACATCACAAACATCTTTAAGGAGAAGTGATGGAGTGTGTCTGTGGGAGGAGCTGTCCAGGCAGAGCAAGGGGCTCAGAGCAAGGGGTGTGGCTGAGGAGCATCACAAGGCCCACTTGGCTAGAAGCAGGAGGGGGTAGTTCATGAATAAGAGATGGGGCAAAAAGCTGCCCAGTGGGAAGACAGGAGGTGGGACATGAGTTCCTGTGGGCCCTTTGACGCGTGTTCAACTTCCTGCTGAATGCAGCCAGTAAGGCTGTCGAACAGAAAGGAGATGCTATAAACTTAAAAAAATGCAAATAAAGTGTCAATGAAAATGTGAGGTGTCACAAACTCTCACAACACAGCTGCAGTTGCATAACCAAGTTCATCCAGCCTGGAGGGAGGGGCCTCAGAACAGAGAACTTAAGCATGTGCCTGCCCATCATGCAGCAAGTTCATGCTTGCACAGGGACACAAAGAAATATGTATGACTTGGTAGCAAAGTCTATTAGGGTTCTCCAGAGAAACAGAACCAATAGGCTGCACACTGCCTGTGTGCATATGTGTGTGTGTGTGTGTGTGTGTGTATATACACACACACACATATATAATATATAATATATACACATATATAATATTATATATATATACACACATATATATATATACATATATATATATATATAAAATAAGGAATTCACTCACGTGGTGATGGAGGCTGAGAAGTGGGCAAGCTGGAGAACCAGGAGGGTTGATGTACGTAACAGTTGGAGGGCAGGAGAAGATGGATGTTCTGACTCAGAGATTCAGGCAGGAAAAGTTCCTTCTTATTCAGTCTTTTTGAACTATTTAGGTCTTCAGTTGATTGCATGAGTCTCACCTATATGGGGAATGAGGGGACAACTTGCTTTACTCAGTCTACCCATTCAAATGTCATTCTCATAAAAAAAACAAAACAAACCACCACCACCACCAACAAAAACCTTTACATACAGTCAGAAAAATGTTTGAATAAATGTCTGGGTACCCCAGGGCCCAGTCAGGCTGACATATAAAATTAACTATCGGAAAAAAATAAAAAAATAAAAAAAAAATAAAATAAAATTATCTATCGGGCAGCCCAGGTGGCTCAGTGGTTTAGCACAGCCTTAAGCTCAGGGCGTGACCCTGGAGGCCCAGAATCGAGTCCCACGTCGGGCTCCATGGAGAAAAACCCGGAGGGCTGGTGTATTCATTTTTTTTAAATATTTTATTTATCTATTCATGAGAGACAGAGAGAGAGAGGCAGAGACACAGGCAGAGAGAGGGAGAAGTAGTCTCCATGCAGGGAGCCCAACATGGGACTTGATCCAAGGTCTCCAAGATCACACCCAGAGCTGCAGGCAGCGCTAAACCGCTGCACCACCGGGCTGCCTGGGCTGGTGTATTCAAAAGGTGATTCTGGGGACGCCTGGATGGCTAAGCGGTTTGGCGCCTGCCTTCAGCCCAGGGCGTGATACTGGAATGTCAGGATCGAGTCCCAGATCGGGCTCCTTGCATGGAGGCTGCTTGTCCCTCTACCTATGTCTCTGCCTCTCTCTCTATGTCTCTCATGAATAAATAAATAAAATATTTAAAAAACAATACAAAACAAACCCCAAAAGGTGATTCTGCACAAGTAAGGAGGACTAGCTGGAAAGGAGAGAAGACAGAGGCAAGTGTTGTTAACCTTTCCTATGCCATGGATTCCTGCTCTGGATAATGTTCCTAAGTGCTGCTATGGTCTGGTTGGTTGTGTCCCCCACAAATTCATATGTTGAATTCCTAACACCCAGTGTGATGGTAATTAGGAGCAAGGCCTCTGGGAGGTGGCTTAGGTCAGGAGAGAGGAGCCCCTATGAATGGGATTAGTGCTCTTACAAAAGAGACCAACCAGGCAGTGCTCCTAGCCCCTTCCACCATGTGGGGATGCAGCCAACAGAAAATGGCTTTCATCAGAACCTGACCTTGCCAATCCCCTGATCTCAGACTTGCAGGCCCCAAGAACTGTAAGAAATAAATGTCTGTTGTCTATAAGCTACCAGCCTTTAGTATTTTGTTCTAACAGCCCAAACACATTAAGACAAGTGCAGAAAATAAGATACACAGATTTACAAAGGAAATATTGTTGAAATCCTAACACCAAAACGTATTTAAAATCTGATATGTAATATAGGGGCTTTCTTTATCAATACAATGAATAACTAGTGGTGAGTCTAATAACTCTTATGATATCAAAGGAATGATGAATGTAAATAATATTCTGTGTCAGTTGTAATGTGATATAAAACATCTGGAATTTCCATGGGTGACACAGCCATTGGTACTGTTATGCTTTGTTGTCTCATTCATAATTGAAAAGAATAATGAATTTTACTAAGAGGTTGGTGAAAATATCAACCTAATTGCTTTCTCAGCCAAATTTAGGACCCCCTCAGTTCTATCCAAGGATACCCTGGGGACACCAGGTAAAGACTCCTGAGCTTGAAGCTGTCTTGTTTACCCTGAAAATCGATACAGCACCGATGGGTGTATTTTTAGGATCTTGCCAAAGTCAGGGAAGACTCCATTTTCTTTACAAAATCTGAGTTCATTAACATATTCTTTGGGGTGAGACAGTTTGGAGTAGGATACTAACAAAGGCTCTGAGTATCTCCCCACAGGTGAGTTATTAATTATACAGAGGAAAAAGTACCCTTAGAGTGGAGAACTCTCCCAGACATCATAATGTTGACCACCACAGCAAGTGTCCATTACTCAAACACTAACAGGACAAACTGAAATCATGTTACTCCAGACCAAAATGTGGAACCAGAATAATCTCAAGGAAGCAATCAGATAAACCCCAATTGAGGGGCCCTCTAAAAAATGAGGCATTTGTCCTCTTCAAAAATGTACATGTCAAGACAAAGTAAGGCGGAGGAGTGCTTCCAGATTATGGGAGATTAAAGAGATTTGACAATTGAATATCTTGCTTAATCCATGGTTGGAGCCAAGTCTGAGAACAAAGGTTTATAAAGGATATTATTGGGACAATCAGCAAAATGTGACTATGAGAAATATATTAAGCAACAATATTATATTAATTTCTTGAATTTGATGATTTTTCTGAGATTATACAAGAGAATGTCTTTGTTCTTAAGAGATATACTCTGAATTATTTAGGTGCAAAGAGTATATAATTAGTCTCAGTGATTCAGCAAATATGTCACTACATAAGATAGATGTCTCTCTCTCTCTCTCTCTCTATGTATATATATATATCTGGACGCATACAAACATGTACATTATGGAGTGTTAATGAGCAAATGGGCCAAAAATGTGAATAGATGAAAGATATAGAGAAAATATATATGGGGATGTGTGAGTCAGGATAATACCTAGAAGTGATATTTCTAGGTCAAAGGTAAATACTACATACTTTTGTTAGATATTGCTTTGTTCCCTTCATCAGGGGATGTACCATTTTGGATTTCCACCAGTCAAGTATGAATATCCACTTCCCCACTTGCCACAGAGTAGTTTGTCAAGATTTTGAGTTTTTGTCCTGGTGACGGCACACTGTGGCTTCAATGTGTGTCTTGTGATGTGCACAGAGCTTGCACTCTTTCACCAGATAAGTGGCTCCTAAGACATTCTATCAGAGAAATGGCTTCCACTCAGGTTCCAGGTAATCTTTCAATCCCAATCCCTTTTTCCTCCCTGTCTAGACAGATAAGGTTAGTCAGATTGCAGGAATGGGGTCCTCACGGTCATCATCATCATCATTATCATCATCATCATCATCATCACCAAATTTGCCTAGAATGAGAGTGTGCACTCGATACATTTGTGCCAGTGGTGCACTTGCATGGAACTGGACAACTTGCCCAGACATTTTGCTTCCATCTCAATCTGCACAGCAATCTCTTCCAGAGGGCACACAGACAACACCCTCCTCCTTGAGTGGTGAGGAAAAGGAGGTTCAAGGAGATGAAATGGCTTCTTCAGCCAGCAAGTGGAGAATACAGGACTAGACAGACACATTCGGATTCCTAGTAAGTGCCTGTAAAGTTAGGGAACAGTTCTCAAGACTACCTTCACTTCTGAAACCCACAGCAAGTCTAGGGATCCCCACCCTAAGCACCCCAATTTCAAGAATTCACAAGAAGGACTCTCAGCACTTGCTGAAACCTATTATACTTACTGTTCTGATGTATCACAGTGAAAGGATACAGATTAAAATCAACCAAGGGAAGAGATGCATCAGGTAGGGCCCAGGAGAGTTCCATACATACACAAAGCCTCAGCTGTCCTCTCCCAGTAAAGTGGAGAGTGTTGATTCTTAGCAACAATTCATGACAATATGCATGGACTATTGCCAACCAGGAAAGTTTACTCAAGCCATGAGTGCGGAGTTTTTCTTGGGGCTCTTGGGATCTTGTGGACATGGTTGGCTGCCCACATGGCTGACCTCGGTCTCCGGTCTATCTAAGGCTGAGCCAATACCACCTGACCAAAGCCCTCACTACAAATTGCATTGTCAGACTATCTGGCATGACCCAAGACATCCAAGTAAACAAAATCACTCTTATCAGGCAGCACATTCTCAGGGTTTAGAGATCACCTCCTGGGGGTTCAGGAAAAAGACCAGATCTCTCTTTGGGCAAGGTTAAATCTTTATTGCATAACGCCCTTTCCTTGTAATCCATTACAACAAGTGGAGTACCTGCACCTCTCAGCCTCTGCAGCTGCACAACTTTGATGGAGAAATCCCAACCTGGCTGCGTAGCAGGACTGGAAAATGGAAACTGAGCAGAGCAGAAGGGAGGAGTGGCATAGGGGAGCGCAGAAGTGAATTTAACAATGGCCCTCTGCAAGAAAAAGCAGTCGATTCTGGTGATTGAGAATTTGCGCCCCATACTTTCCTCTGCTCATCATGGATGGAAGGAAAGTGCTTCCTTGACCTCATTTGTTTCTGGGGTCAGGTCCAGCTGGCCTCAGTATCTCTCTCTGATTGAGTGCAGCCAGACCCTTAGGGGGCGCACATTTTCAGTTTGGGCAGCCAAAAAGAAAAAAAAGGAATCCAAAAGATTAACAAACCTCATTCTTCATCAAATTACATTTCCTGGTGAGGTACTGTTACAATGAAAATTGGCTTGCAATTTGTGCAAAAGGTGTAAATTCACCTCTTTTATTCACTTTTTAAATCTTAGCCGTGGGAATGTTGTTGACACTTGGAAAATTATTCTACCTCTAAATAGGACAAAGTTCAATAGAGATGAGGCCAAACCTTACAATAGAGGGGAAGAGGAGAAGGAGGGGCAAGCAGGGAGCTGGGAGTGAGAAGAAAAGTCTTGTTCACTTTCCCTCAGAGCTTCCTCTAAGCGCAACTCTGTGTCCTAAAGGAGGACAGGAGAACTTCTGTCCAGTTCCCCAAACCCATCCCAGCTGTTCTCGGGATTTTCATTCTCTTCCAGCCTTCCTTGGAAAGGAAGCCACAGCCAGAGGCAACTATTTTATTTCTTCTTAACACAGACAAAAGCTTGGAGAGACCCAAACTCAACACTTGGGTTACCAAAGCCTTGATGGGTGCTTATTTTGGGCACAAGACTGAAATAATGAGAAGCCTTGTCATTAGTGATCGATGCCCCCCTTCCATTACCCTGTCTCATTCCCACAAATGAACCAAAAGCCTCCTCCCAGGCATACTTATTGATTAACAAATATTTACTGAGCACCCATTAATGTCAAGCATTGGTGGGAGTGATGATGGGCAGACACAAATGACAAAAATAAACCAAATACATACTAGCAGGTGGCCACTGTTTATAAGGGAGTAAAACAGTGTTTGGGTGGTTTTCTGGTGGTCAGCAATGGTCTCTTTAAGAAGGCTGACTCAGCTTGAAGAGCATGTACCTCTTGATCTCAGGGTTGTGAGTTCAGGCCCCATATTGGGTGCAGAGATTACTTAAAACAAATAAATTAAAAAAAAAAAAAAGAAGGTGACATTGAAATAAAGGCTTGAAAGACAAGAATGAGTCAGCAATGTTAAGAGCTTCTGTGGGAAAAGAAAAGAGAAACAACCTTGACTTGATGAAGAAGCCCTGACTCACCCCAGAATATGTGGAATCAAATAAGGTGAACTGAACTGGCTGAGATGTGACTTCCAAATGTTTGAAACAGAAATGAATCTCCTTTACAGAAAAATTAAGAAAACTACAGTGCTCTCCATGAGGAAGAAAGGCAGATTACAGAAAAGGGCCTTGGGCTGCTCTACTGAAACCCACCAAAAAGGCTCCAGAGCTTCCTCCAGCACTTGCCCGAAGGGGAACCCTATGATTTTCTGCACAGTGAAGCGAGAAGGAGCAGGGACTCTGGCCTCAGAAGGATGAAGCTTTGAGTCCTGGGTTTGTAACCTTAGGCAAAAAGTAATGAGCCGGAGCCTCCCTTTCCTTATCTGTAAAAGGAGTCTAATGAACACTCCCACTCAGTGGGGCCAGGAGGGCACCATGCAATGAATGGCCTGGCACACAGGACTCCAGAGTGACTCATTGCCACCCAGGATCCTTGGGATGGCCAAGGAGGACAGCTCAGTGGGATAAGCATGGTTCCCTTTGATGGCCCCAGGGGTAGGGTTAGGAAAGGAGTAAGGAACATCTTTACCCTCTGGTGGGCTCTTTTCTAGCAAACTCCTGGCAAGTACAAAGGGCACTATGCCACGCTGCTGATTATATAACTGGTTGCATAACTGCTTAAGGGGAAACATAACTCTACTGAAGGTTGCGATTTAACAGAATCATTTGTAATTGTTTTAAAATAAACCATTTCCCCACACCAACATGGAAATAACCAGCATAACAGACAATGCCGGTAGCATTGCAACCACCTAGAACATTCTGGTTTTCAGGGGTTGTTCAACATAAACTGAAAGAAAAAGGCAAGAGTGAGTCCATCTTTTTTTTTTTTTTTTAGTAAATATGTAGACCTATTTTATTTGTCAAGAGTAAATGTCAGGGATCCCTGGGTGGCTCAGCAGCTTAGCACCTGCCTTTGGCCCAGGGTGTGATCCTGGAGTCCTGGGATCAAGTCCCACGTCAGGGTCCCTGCATGGACTCTGCTTCTCCCTCTGCCTGTGTCTCTGCATTTCTCATGAATAAATAAAATCTTAAAAAAAAAAAAAGAGTAAATATCAATTTTATTTAGGTACACAAATGATCAGAATTCCAGTCCTGGCTGGGTAGCCTTGGGCAAGTTCCTTAACCTTCACTACTCAAAGTGTGGTCCATGTGCCAGCAGTAGACAGATACCTGGGAGCTTGATGGAAATGTGTTACATCAGGCCCCACCCCATATTTGCTGAAACAGAGCCTGTATTAACAAGATCTTCAGGTGATTTTATGCATGTGAGAGGTGGGGAAGCATTCATTGTACTGCATACCTGCAACTACTATAACACTGTATTTTAACTAACTGGAATTATTATTATTGTTGTTGTTGTTATATTTTTTAAGTAACCTCTATACCCAATGTGGGGCTTGAACTCATGACTCCAAGATCAAGTCATATGCTCTACCTACTGACCAAGCCAGGTGCCCCTTAACCGGAATTAAATGAAAACAGGGGTGTCTGGGTGGCTCAGCTGGTTGGTTGTGTCTGCCTTCTGCTCAGGTCACGATCTCGGTGTCCTGGAATTGAGCCCATGTCAGGCTCCCTGTTCAGTGGGGAGTCTGTTTCTCCCTCTCCCTCTGCTGCTCCCTGCTTGTGCCTGCTTGCTCTTTCCCGCAAATAAATAAGAAAAAAAAAAAAACCCGAAGACTTAAAAAGCCAAAACAACAACAACAACAACAAAAAAACCTAGGGAAGCATTGATTTAACATCTCCAAGTGTCACTCTCATAAGAGAGGAGCCAAAGTGGCTTTTAAACAAATTAAATATAAATATTTTTATATTTATAAAAAAAATTTAAAACAAATTTGCTAAGTCATTCTCACCAATTTATTCTTCCAAACAAGTTTTCGAATCCTTTGTCAGCATTCCACCAAAAACAAAAAAACAAAACAAAACAAAAAAAACACTCCAGTGGAATTCTCATTAGAATCACATTAAAATATAAAATAATTTGAGAATTGGTATCTTTATAATATTTATTCTTCCTATCCAGGAACATGGGCTGTCTTTCCCATTTATTCAGTCTTTTTACTTTTTATTCAAGTATAACGATTCAATAATTCTATACATTACACAGTGTTCATCCTGTTAAAAATATGGAACACCATGAATTTGCGTGTCATCCTTGTGGAGGAGTCATAACTAACCTTTTCTGTATAGTTCCAATTTTAGTATATGTACTGCCAAAGCAAGCAATAATTTTTTTTTTTTTTTTTTTTTTTTTTTAAGCAAGCAGTAAATTTAACCAGCTTTTTGACAATTAAAAATTAAGCAGCTGGCTCAATCTTGGAGCTTGTGACTCTTGATCTCGGGATTTTAAGTTTGAGCCCCATGTTGGGTGTAGAGATTACTTAATAAAATCTTTTAAAAAAATTAAGCAGAACAGAAAGTAAAGTGAAAAGCAGGGCAGCCTGGGTGGCCCAGTGGTTTAGCGCTGCCTTCTGCCCAGGGCGTGATCCTGGAGACCCGGGATTGAGAGTCCCACGTCGGGCTTCCTGTAGGGAGCCTGCTTCTCCCTCTCCCTGTGTCTCTGCCTCTGTGTGTGTGTGTGCCTCATGAATAAATAAAATCTTAAAAAAAAAAAAAAAGTCCTCCTCCATCTCCCAACTCCTCCTCACCCCACAACACCCTACAACTCCTGTCCCCCACTAGCCATTCTCTGAACCTCCTCCAGCTTGGCCTGGTATTGGGTCTTTGTCCTTGGCAGGCAGGCAACCACCACACTCCAGGCATTATTTGCCTTGAGTCTGGGGGGTAGCAGTAAAAAATCACCCTTCCCTTCTATAACCAATATGTTCTTCAAAGAAATGCTCACGCTGATCAGGCTGACTGATTCCTCCCTTTCTCCTATAAAGCCCACAGGAGGGAATGGTTCCAGGTCAAAAACTGGTCCCGGGGGATCCCTGGGTGGCTCAGTGGTTTAGCGCCTGCCTTCGGCCCACAGTGAAATCCTGGAGTCCTGGGATCGAGTCCCACATCAGGCTCCCTGCATGGAGCCTGCTTCTCCCTCTGCCTGTGTCTCTGCCTCTCTCTCTCTCTGTATCTCTCATGAATAAATAAATAAAATCTTAAAAAAAAAAAAAAAAACACCTGGTCTAGTCACCTCTTAGCAACTTATAAGGAGAGATCCCTACCTCTCTCTTAAGAATGTTAGGGTCAGGGGATCCCTGGATGGCTCAGCAGTTTAGTGCCTGCTTTGGCCCAGGGCGTGATCCTGGAGTCCCTGGATTGAGTCCCATGTCGGGGTCCCTGCATGGAGCCTGTTCTCTGCCTGTGTCTCTGCCTCTCTCTCTCTCTATGTCTATCATAAATAAAATCTTTAAAAAAAAAAAAGAATGTTAGGGTCAGGGCAGCCCATGTGGCTCAGCGGTTTAGCGCCGCCTTCAGTCCAGGGCCTGATCCTGGAGACTCGGGATCCAGTCCCATGTCGAGCTTGCTTTTTTTCTCCCCAATTATTATTATTTAAAAAAAAAATGTATTGGAGTTCAATTGCCAACATATAGCATTTATTAATTTATTCATGAGAGACACACTGTCTGAAAGAAAAGAATGTTAGGGTCTTGGAGGATATGGGTCACTCAGTGGGTTAATCAGCTGCCTTCGGCTCAGGTCATGATCTCAGGGTTCTATGATAGAGCCCTGAGTAGAGAGGGTGTCCCTGCTCAGCAGGGAGCCTACTTCTCCCTCCCCCTCTATTTCTCTCCCCTGCTCATGCTCTCTCTTTCTCTCTCTCAAATAAATAAATAAAACAAGAAAGAAAGAAAGAAAGAAAGAAAGAAAGAAAGAAAGAAAGAAAGAAAGAAAGAAAGAAAGAAAGAAGAATGTTAGGGTCTTGTAACATGTCACTGCTATTCTTGGTTTGGAGCTTCAGCTGATATTCCTGGATAGGGGTCTGTTATAGTCTTCCAAATGTGGCAGTCTGTGGATTGATCCCAGAGACCTGATCCATCTCAGTGATCATTTCATGATCGTTTCATGGTCAGCTCCTTCAGTATGAATGTGATATGACTGAAATAGGACTTTCTATTAGTTTGTCACCTGGGCTTCTGACCCACCAGTTATATAGACTGGAGGTTCCAAGGACCCCTTCTTTGGCCTTGATTAATTTGTTAGAGGGCTCACAGAACTTAAGAGGAACACATTACTTACTAGATTTCTGGTTTATTATAACTCAGGAACAGCCAAGTGGAAGAGATGCACAGGGGATGCACAGGCTTGGGGAAACGGCGTGGAGCTTCCATGCCCTCTCTAGGGGCGCCAATCTCCCTAAATCTTCACGTGTTCACCAACCCACAAGCTCTCTAGACCAGTCCTTTTAGGTTTTTACGGAGACCTATTGGATAGGCTTGAATGATTAAACCACTGGCCACTGGTGATTGATCCAATCTCCAGTCCTTCTCCCTAGTGTAGGTCAGGGACTTCCAGTTCTAACCTTCTTATCACATGGCTGGTTCTCAGGGCAACCAGTTCCCATTCTTAGGTGCTTCCAGAAGTCATTTCATTAATGTTCTTATCACTTAGGGAATTCAAGGGGGGGCTTTGGGCCAGACATGGAAGACCAAATATATACATAATCACAGTAGCACACTTGACACAAATATCCTTTCCTTAGCAAAATGCAGAATTAAGGAATATAAACAGCCTGGATTTTCTTTGGATACCAACTAATTTATTCATCAAATATTTATTCATTTATTTTAAAGACTTTATTTATTTATTCATGAGACACACACACACACACACAGAGAGAGAGAGAGAGAGAGAGAGAGAGGCAGAGGGAGAAGCAGGCTCCATGCAGGGAGCCTGATGCAGGACTTGATCCCGGGTCCCCAGGATCACACACTGGGCCGAAGGCGGCGCTAAACCACTGGGTCACCTGGGCTGCCCCATCGAATATTTATTAAGGGTTTCCTCTGTGGCAGCGCTATACTGGCACTAGAGAGATTTGATGATGAACAAGACAGGCAAAGTCGAAGTTGAAGAAAGACACCTGTATGAGATGGCTTTCAGTTGTTTTTAATTCTGGAGGAAAAAACTCTCTGAGAACTGAAAAATTTAACTCTCAGTCTTGTGGAAAGTAAACTGAGGCACATTAAACATTTTTAGACTTTGAGCAAAAATCGACTGGAATCAGACAGCAGCATCCAATCTAGCAGACAGGAGTCCTGAGATGCTTCACAAAATGAAAGACTCTTATAGTCAGAAGGCAGCAGGAAGAAGGAAGTTATATGAGGCAAAAAAACAGGCTGGTTGCTTCAAGGTTACTTTCCTGTAGGGGATGGCAAGGGGTCTGTCAGGGGGATACCTAACTAGCATGATTCCTGACTGACTGGTTTAAGATTCCATTTCTGGGAGCACCAAGACTGTAATTCAGTTAAGTCTCGGTTTTGTGATGTGGGATTTAGCATAAGCACCCCAATTTTAGGCTGACTGCCTTGTTTTTAAGACCCAACCAAAGGTGAATCTTGTATCTTATAAAGATTTGCTTGGGAGTATTTTCAATAGTTCAGCATTTTTAAAAACTATACTAATTTTGGAAAAGCTCACACAGTACATGATCATGGCCAAGTCAAATGGCCCTAGAAGGTACACAGTAAGAGTCTGCCCCTTGCTCGTCACCCAACCCCATCTCCAGCTCCCTCCCCCAGGATTGGTAGGTGAGGTTTGGGCTTAACGCCTACTAGCCAGCTCTCCTTCCTCCTCAGTCCCATCTGACATCTTTGGACCAGAGAGTCTTGGCTTGTTGGATAAAGGGGCAGGAATGAGGACAAGTCCCCAGGCCCAAGGGGAGGCCCTGAGTTCTCATATCCAACTTGCTGTTTGGAGTAGAGACATAGAAGTCATTCATTGTCAAATGCTTATTGATTGCCAGACTTGATCCAGACATTTGGAATACACCAGCCAATAAAACAGACAAAACTCTGCATTCATGAGAGCTTACATTCTAACATGGGAGGGCAGAGTGAAAAATAAACATGATAAGTAAATTACGGGAATTAGCCACCCTTCCTCCTTGGAGGTGAAGAGCTAGGAAGGGGTGGGCTGATGAGGGCCTGAGGTTAGAACCAGGGCAAAAACATCTCCCTTGGGATGCCTGGCTGGCTCAGCGGGTGAGCATCTGCCTTTGGCTCAGGACATGGTTCTGGAGTCCCAGGATCAAGTCCCACATCGGGCTCCCTAGAAGAGCCTGGTTTTCCCTATGCCTGTGTCTCTGCCTCTCTCTGTATGTCTCATGAATAAATAAATAAAATCTTTTTAAAAAATCCCCCTTCTCACTACTCTAATTGGAAACTAAAGAGCTTTAAGCTGGGAAGTATGAGTCCCTCCTTCCTTAATCATCTACAATGCAAGGCCACCACCAATGCCTCTAATACGAACAAGCAAACCCTAACAATGTTCTCTTGTGCTTTCCTTCAACAACAAAAATGAAACAGACCTCACAACACATGGGTCCAGTGAGTCACCCATTTTTCTGGAACACTCCAAGCAGTATTCTGCACTGTCACTTCTGGACAAGGAGCCATCTCTGATTTCCAGTAAGACTTCTTATAGCCAGTAGGTTGGAGATGTGGCCCAGTGTGAAAGGAGCGAGTGTACACTGGTCACAGGGCCACGGTCCTGGGTATGCCCTTGTGTGTGAAATTATCTGGTATGAAACAGGGCAAAAATCACCCCTCTTCACTGGTCCTTTACTCACTTACCTAATTTTTAACTGTGGTAAAATATACATAACGATTACTGGTTTTTAAAAAAAAAATTTTTTTAAAATGTTTTACTTATTTGAGAGAGACAGAGAGAGAGCACAAGCAGCAGGGAGGAGCAGAGGGAGAGGGAGAAGCAGGCTCCCTGATGAGCAGGGAGCCAGATGCAGGGCTCCATCCCAGCACCCTGGGATCATGACCTGAGCTGAAGGCAGATGCTTAACCGACTGAGCCGCCCAGGTGCCCCTCTACCTGAACCTTTTTTTTTTTTTTAAAGATTTTATTTATTTATTCATAGAGACACACACAGAGAGGCAGAGACACAGGCAGAGGGAGAAGCAGGCTCCGTGCCGGGAGCCTGACGTGGGACTCGATCTAGGGTCTCCAGGATCACGCCCTGGGCTGCAGGCGGTGCTAAACTGTTGCGCCACCGGGGCTGCCCTACCTGAACCATTTTTAAGTACATAGGTCAGTGGTACCAGGTACATTCATACTAGTGTAACCATCACCACCATCCACCTCCAGATCTTTTTTTTCATCTTGCAAAACTGAAACTCTGTACCCATTTAACAACACCTCCCCATTCCCCATCCCCGGCTCCTGGCACCCACTATTCTACTTTCTTTGTCTATGGTCCTGACTGCTCTAGCTCCCTCATATAAGTGGAATCATACAGTATTTGTCCTTTTGTGTCTGTCTTATATCCTCTGCATAATGAAAGGTAATTTATGGTTCATTCATGTAATAGCAAGTGTAAGGATTTCCTTTCTTCCTTTTTAAGGCTGAATAATATTCCACTGTATTTCTACACCACGTTGTGTTTACCCATTCAACTGTCCACGGAGACTTGGTTTGATTCCATCTTTCGGCTATTGTAAATCAGACTGCTATAAACATGGGTATACAGACAGCTGTTCATACCGTGCTTTCAATTCTTTTGGGTATACGCCCAGAGTGGAGTTGCTCTCCTCACTTTTCTTAATTATGAACTAAATGACTCGGTTACAAGAGAAAATCAGGATGGACAGGTAGTCTGTTGGATGTTTACCACCAGTTTGATAACCCAGCTGAAGCCTTCTCATCTAAAGAAAGAGGGATTTTTGCCTTCTTACAGATTCATAGAAAGTCCCACTCACTGACATACTTTCAAATGCACCTCATTTCTGGTCTGTTTACACTGTGTGTGTGTGTGTGTGTGCAGAAACTGCACCCAGCACAGATTCATAATTTTATTAGGTGTTTTCCATACCCACCTCACAGCTGCATCAAATAATTTCAACACCAAGAAGCTAATTCTCCTTCACTGTAGAAACATAGTTTCCCACAATCTCTTGCCTTAGGTTTACGTAAAAGATCAAGTTTCATTCAAATGACAGAACAACAACAAAAAAAAGGATAGTGATCTAAAAAAAAAAAAAAAGCATGTAAAGTGTCTGAAATAGAGTAAATAAGAAATGGACCAGCAGTTAAAAGGGGAATAATAGACCCCTAGCAATTTACGGACTTTCGGAGACAACACATGAAGGTGTGCTCATTAGCAAAGATAATTAAAGAAATGGAAATGAAAAATGAGATTTTATTTTAAGCTCTCAGACTGGAGGATAGAGAGACTGGTCCTACAAAAGTCTGGTGAGGCTGCAGGGAAACAAACACTGAGGGTGGGAATAAAAATAAACGCAAGCTTTTTTTTAAGAAGGGATTTTTTAAAAAAGGTTTATTTATTTGAGAGAAAGAGAGAACACACATGAACAGGTTGGAAGGACACTGGATGTACAGTTAATGCATGAGCAACAGAACTGCTATAAATTTAAATCTGTGTTCACTGTCAAGAGTAATAAAAAGGTTGCTTCTAGAATTAATGTGAAAGCTTAACAGAAAGCACATGTTGTATGAAAACTGTAAGAGGGGAAAAGAGTCCTGATAAAGTGGCATATGAATGAAGGAAGATTAATTATTGCTATTTGGAGGAGGGATGCCTGGCTGGGTCAGTCAGTGGAGCATGCAACTCTTGATCTCAGGGTTGTGGGTTCAAGCCCCACGTTGGGTATGGAGATTAATTAAAAATGTTATCTAAAAAAAAAAGATTACTGTTATTTTTGGTAAGTTTAGTAAAACCAATAACATATCCTATAGACCTTAGGTACTCAATATGTGTTTTGTTTGAATCAAGACTCATGGGCATGTTATATTTAGTTCCTTTACTCATACTTAATATGCAAAATTAGAATAATCAAGCAAGGACAGTGATGTTATTTTAGGCTTTAAAACAAATCCCATGGTACTCTGAAGAGTGCTGGCCTAGAATTCAGAGTATCTGGGTTCAAGTTTGGGTTTTAGCCTTTCTAGGCTATGACCACCTTCCTGAGTCTTAATCTTCAACTTATAAAGTGGGAGGAATTATGATAGCATCCTGGCCTTCTAACAAGTGCTTGTGAGTACCGCATGGAATAAGGAACATGAGAACAATTCACAGACTCTACTCTGGGTGCTGAGGAAAAGTTCTGGACATGAGGGGAGAACCTGGAGTCAATAGCAGGCCTCATTCACTAGGGCCACGGGTGTAGATACCCTCATGTGGGAACTCCTGCCCTCACTGGCAAAAGAAAAGTATAGATCTATGACCACCCAGGCAGTTTCTATGGAAGTTCATGAGCAAGTCAGGTCCTTGCATTGGAAATCGTCCTGCTGGACCTTTCCAGTAACATATTGGGACTCTTTATCTACTGCCTGGAACTTGCTGTATTTTCTTCCTTAGGATGACCTTCCTTTTGTATGTTGTACAGTTGTGATGCCTTCACAAGTGAGGAAAACTCATCTAGAAGTGGCTTCACTGATGAAGCGGTGCATGATCTTAAAGAGGAGTTCTGGAGATGGGCAGTTCCAGCCAGTTAAGCAACAGGCTAGAAGTTGCCATCTTTCAGCTGTACCATCTTCAGCTTGTTTTGCTTAGTTTAGCTCTTGTCACATTTGCAAGGTGGTTGCCCCAGGACATCCAGAAGATGGTGACCAATTCATTTTACATATCATTAAAAAAAAAAAGATTTTATTTACTTATTTGAAAGAGAAATAGTACGTGCTCAAGAAAGAAGATAATTGGGGTAAGGGGCAAAAGGAGAAGCAGATTCCCCTCTGAGCAGGGATCCACATGTGGGGCCTGTCCAATCCTAGGACCCTGGGATCATAACCTGAGCTGAAAGCAGATGCTTCACCGACTGAGCCACCCAGGCACCCCATTTTGCATATCTTTTTTAAAGAAAGGGAACATTTCCCAGGAGCCTCCAAATGCATGCCCCTCATGTCTCACTGACCAGCACTGGGTAGGTGTCAGGCTTCTCCCTAAACTCATCACTGTCATACAGAATGGGGTGACCCTCGATGGTTTAGATAATCAGGATTTCCTCCAGTCATGGGATGGGGTGCAGACTCTGAAAAGAAATCTAGGCTATGGGGCTGATGATCAAAAGTGCTTGCTAGGACTGGAAAAAACTTTTTTTTTTTTTTGAGAGACAGAGGGGTGGGGAGAAGCAGGAGAGAGAAAGAGAATCTTAAGTAGACTCCACGCCCAGCATGGAGACCCACACGGGGCTTGATCTCATGACCTTGACATCATAACCTCAGCTGAAATCAAGAGTCAGATGCTTAACTGAGCCATGCAAATGCCCTTGGAAAGTGATCTTTACAGTTCAGTTCCATTCTGTCTATGGTAATTGGATAGATGTTGAAAAGGAAGGCCCATTATTACTTTTGTCTTACATAACTGAGGGATATCATGAACTGAACTATATCCAAAATGAAACCACTGATATCTTCCCTCAAACCTGCTCCACTTACAGTCTTCCCAACCATCTTAGTTAGTAACAACCTCATGATGGGCAGTAGCAGAGATATGCCCAGAAATAACTAAAGACACCTGGGGATGAAGAGAAGTGCAAAGAACCAATCAAGCTGGTGGGGGCTCATGCCAAGAAGAAAATGCAAAATACCTTTATTTGTGGCTAGACTAGTAAGGCTTTTTGGGACCACAGGTGGATAACTAACAAATATTTATGATGGATGTGGTGTTTTGAAAATATAAAACTACTGTGTTTTTGTTTGTCTCTGAAATCACAGTCCCTGGTAGCCTCCCACCTGCAAGTCTGAGTCACGGGCCTTTTTTTTTTTTTTTTTTTTGCCTTTTTTGTCACAGAAAAGGAGAGGCTGTTCACCCCCCAGAATAAGGAAATAAGTAATTGCTTTGAGTTCCAAAGTTAATTATCTTGGGGCCATAGAATGGGGTGACCAGCCATCCTGGCATGTCTAGCACAGTCCCATCTACACTTGTGGTCTTAGCATTATTTTAAGTATCCATCCATTTTACTCTCAAAGGTGTTCCAGTTTGGACAGTAAACTACAGAATCACCCCACCTTAGAAGGTAATAGTTTGAAAACCTTTTCTTGAGAAAAAAGGATTTTCTAAGTACCTTAGCATCTATTAACAAATCAAAAGTTAACCCTTTTAAAAAGCCTATAGAATTTTACTATAAATCAGGAGTAGCAAGAAATCAGGGTAGAAGGTAGAGAACAGTGGTTCTTAAAGTGTGGTTTAGCAGCAGCATCTCCTGGGAACTTGTTAGAAATGCATATTCTCAGGCCCTGTCTCAGACCTGCTCAATCAGAAACTCTGGGGGGTGGCTCCATCTCAGACCTGCTTCAGAAACTCTGGGGGATGGAGCTGAGTCATGTGCTTTAACAAGCTCTCCAGGGGTTCTTTTTTTTTTTTTCTCCAGGGGTTCTGATTGAAAAAAAGTTTGAGATCTTATGAAGTGGAGCAAGTGAAACACTTTTTCTTCAATATTGTGGGAAGAAAGGAAAAAGGAGAGCTGTAGAGAAAGCAAGCCACATGGGTGAGCCACATAGGTCCTTACTTCCTCACTCCCTATGAGTTCTAAGGGCTGAGGTAGAAACATCTAGATAGAAATGGAAGATCTTGAGAACTTTAAGTTTTAGTGGCATGCATACAACAATGAATGGAAAGAGATCAAAGGTTTTGGCGAGGGTCCATGGGAGACATAACAACATGGCACCAGGCCAGCAAAGCTAGGTGTAGAGGGCAGTGTCAGGAGAGGGAAGTTTGAAGAGCTTCGCAATGCCTATGATTAGCATCTACAGCACGCAGAGGTTTCCATGGGCCCCGGTGTTGGAATACAAAAAGACTGAGTCAATTGGTGAACCAGAAGAAGGCTGTGGGGAGTGCATAGAAGTGAGGACTTGGTGACAAGACAAATGGTCTGAACCACAGACGACAGTGGTCGGACCAGTCACACTATAGCTGTCATCAGTCCAGAACCAGACTGGACCAGCAGCTCTGCAGCAGAAACCAACAAAGACCCTGATGACATCACACAGATGGGAGAGCCCTCTTCCACTGCTGCCAACAAGATGCCCAGAGTCCATCCTAGAGTGCAATCACAGGAATGGGAGGAAATTCAACATCTACCAGTGAGACAGGAAACTGTCCACAGTCTAAGGAAGGCAGTCTTGAGAACTGCAGTGTTTGGGATAATTAACCACCTCCTCTGGAAAGTGACTAGCATTTACTAGAAAATAATTAGGCAATTTTCTCATAGACTCTGATGAGATTAAGAGCCTCTGTGGGCAGTTACATTCACCTGCACTGTCTTGTTATGAATCACCTGAACCATCAGGCTGGCACTGAATAGACAATCATTCACCTGACAGGTCTTCTTGAACCTAACGTTAACAATATTATCTAGTCGCCTTTGCTTCTAACAAAAGCTTTGGGCAGCCCCGGTGGCCCAGCGGTTTGGCGCTGCCTTCAGCCCAGGGTGTGATCCTGGAGACCCGGGATCGAGTCCCACGTTGGGCTCCCTGCATGAAGCCTGCTTCTCCCTCTGCCTCTCTCTCTCTCTGTCATGAATAAATAAATAAAATCTTAAAAAAAAAAAAAAAGTTTCTACCAAAAAGAAATTTCTGACCTGGCTTTATTCCATGCTTGTTCCTCTGCAGCATTTTTTTCTTAAGGTAGGCTCCATGCCCAGCGTGGGTCTTGAACTCACAACCCCGAGATCCTGTTGCATACTCTACTAAGCCCCACAGGCACCCCACCCTGCAGCAATTTGAAATAAAATATTACGTGTGCTCATAATTGATGAGAAAGCTGTTTGAGTATCTAAAAGATTCTGAGTTAATCTGAAGCAGTGGCTTTCAAAGTGTGGTCTCTGGGCCAGCAGTATTACTTGAGAACACACCAAAATGTAAATTCTCCAGCTAATGAATCAGAAACATAGGGGAGAAAGCTGACTTCTGGCTATGGTTAAGTGAAAAAGTCAGCAAATTTTCTCCCCAGAATGCAACTATAAAGCGAGACAAAATTGACAAGAGTGACTATTTCAGTGCTCTGGAAACCAACCAAAGGCTTACGACAATTTGAGAAGTGTTTATGCTTGAAAGCTGCTTAACTTTGAGTAAGAATAGTGCAGGTCTGAGGCATTCTGGCCTAAGACTGCTTCTATCTCCTTCAGCTCAGTTGGTGTGGAGGCTATGCGGAGACAGGGCCATGAGGGCTAGCAGCCACGCCACTGTGGTTGAGGGGGGCTCACAGGATTTGGTGTTGTAGGTGATACCCATGTTCAGTGGCACTGTCACTGAAAGTGATGACAGCCTTGCCTTTCAGAAAATACTACAGGAAGTCTTTCAGACTGAAAGGAAGTGATATCAGATGGCAACTGGATGCATAGCAGAGAATGAAAAGCACTGGAAATGGTAAATATGTGGTTAATATAAAAGACTCTATAAATATATTTGCCTAAATTCTCCTCTTAATTTCTTTTCTTTTTTAAAAAAAGATTTTATTTATTTATTTATTTATTATTTATTTTTTTATTTATTAATGAGAGAGAGAGAGAGAGAGAGAGAGGCAGAGACATAGGGAGAGGAAGAAGCAGGCTCCCTGTGGGATTCATCCCAGGATCCTGGGATCACGACCTGAGCTGAAGGCAGATGCTCAACCACTGAGCCACCCAGGTGCCCCTCCTCTTAATTTCTTTACAAGACATAAGATTGTGTAGAGCAATACTTGTAACACTGTATTTTGGGGTTTATACCACATATAAATGTAGTAAGTATAACAACAATAATATAAAAGAGAGGGAAGACAATTGAGCTATATTATCGTAAAGTTTCTACATTTTACCAGAATTAAATGAGTATTAGTCTCAACTAGATTTTGGTAAGTTTAGATGCTGTAATCTATGGAGCAACCACTAAGAAAATACATTTTAAAATAGTACATTTTAAAACAGAAGAATTTAAATGATATACAAAAAAACACCTATTTAACACAAAAGAAAGCAATAAAAGAGGAACAGAGAAACAAAGAAGAGATGAGACATATAGGAGACAAAGAGCAAAATGGCAAATGTAAATCCAAACATATTATTGATTACATTAAAGTGAATGGCCTACAAATCCCAATCAAAGAGTAGAGATAATCAGATTGGATACAAAAAGCATGATCCAAATATATGCTATCTGCAAGATTCAGGGACACAAATAGGCTGAAAGTAAAAAGATACACCATGAAGATAATAACCATAAGAAAGTTGAAGTGGCTTATACGGGTATCAGCTAAAATAGATGTTAAGACATGGAACACCACTAGAGACAAAAAGGGATGTTTCTTTTTTTTTAATTTTTATTTATTTATTCATGAGAGACACACAGAGATAGAGAGAGGCAGAGACACAGGCAGAGGGAGAAGCAGGCTCCATGCACGGAGGGAGCACGACGTGGGACTCGCTCCTGGGTCTCCAGGATCACACCCCGAGCCACAGGCAGCGCTAAACCGCTGCGCCACCGGGGCTGTCCAAGAGGGATGTTTCAAAGTGATTCTTACCTGATTCTTATCCACCCAAAGTAGTAGAAGATCATGAAGACAATTGCATCCCCTACAGGGAATAAATAACCACATTTTCTTTATAAATCTGAAAAGCATGTGTGTTAAGTTTGATATAGAGCCCAGACTTAGAAGTGACCCTGAGATTAAACCCATATCGAAGTGGACAATTTCAGCTTGGCACTTCTGGGTTCCTCAGGCACCCCTGATACACCTTGTCCTGAATGAGGCTCTTGCTATCGCCACCACTTGCTTTCCTTGGTAAATGGCACCACCATCTACCCAGTGCCCCAGGCCTGAAATGGGGGAACTACATTTTCCATCCCCCTCCCTCATCTTGTACTTTAGATAGTCACTGAGGCTTGTTTTCCATTTCCATTATCTCTCCCCTTTTTTTCCAGTAATGGCCTTAGGCCAGAACCTTATCATGGCTCCCAAATGGACTCATTGCCTTTAGTCTCACCCTACCCGGTCAGTCCACACACTCAGATATCCTAGGGACCATTTTTTAATTTTAATTTTTTATTTGTTTTAAAAGATTTTATTTATTTATTCATGAGAGACACAGAGAAAGAGAGAGAGAATGAGAGTGAGAGAGAGAGAGGCAGAGACACAGGCAGAGGGAGAAGGAGACTCCATGCAGGGAGCCATGCAGGGACTCAATCCCTGGGACTCCAGGATCACGCCCTGGGCCAAAGGCAAGTGCTAAACCGCTGAGCCACCCAGGGATCCCCGGATTATTTTTTTTAAAGATTTTATTTATATATTTATTTTAGAGAGAGAAAAAGGGCATACTAGTGGTGGCAGAGGGTGGGGTGGGGTGGGTGGAGGGAGAGGGAGAAGCAGACTCCACACTAGCATGGAGTTCCACGTGGGGCTCAGTCCCACGTCCCTGAGATCATGACCTGAGCTGAAATCAAGAATCTGACACTCAACTGACTGGGCCACCCAGGCACCCCCCTTGTGATCATTCATATACATGGACATATGCATGGACATACTCATATTCCTGCTAAAACTTCTTGGGTAGCTTCTTATCTTTTCAGTTAGAAACTGCTTTTGACTCACGTAACAGAAACCTGGTTATGCTTATTTAACCAAATAAAGGTGTATTTTTCTTATGGGATGAAGGGCCAAAATAAGTGGTCCATTCCCAATGCAAACATTGTTAGTTTCTTTTTTACTTTTTTTTTTTTTTAATTTATTTACTTGAGAGAGAGAGCACAAACCCGAGTGGGGATGGGGGAAAGGTCAGAGGCAGAAGCAGACTCCCCAATGAGCAGGGAGCCTGCCTGATGCAAGGTTCCCAGGATCACGATCTGAGCTGAAGGCAGACGCTTAACCAACTGAACCATCCAGGCACCCCAAACCACTGTTAGTATCCTATGTCTTACATATCCTATGTAAGAGTAGTATCCTATGTCCTAAGACATAGGATTGCAGCGCAGGAAGGTGCACTTATAGTTTTCATATACACTATATACACTATATGTGTATATACATATACACTATATGTGTATACTGAAGATTTGAATGTAATTGGGGCCCAAGCCCAGCATTTTCAAAAAACCTCCCAGGTAGTTCCTTTTTAAATTTTTATTTATTTTATTTTTAATGTATATATGTATGGATGTATTTTAGAGAGAGAGAGCACATGAGCAGGAGAGGGGCAGAGTGAGAGAGAGAGAGAGAGAGAGACTCAAGCAGACTCCCCACTGAGCACAAAGCCTGATGCAGGGCTTGATCCCAGGACCATGAGATCATGATCTGAGCCACAATCAAGAGTCAGTACTTAACTGACTGAGCCACCCAGGCGCCCCACTCCCAGGTCACCCTAATGTGTATCCAAGGTACCTCTGATTTACAGTTGAGGTCTAGAGAAAATTATCCAAGGAGATACTGTGGGCTAGACTGAGCCAGAGTCCAGGCTGGAACTGCTGAAAATATATCACATAGGTTATTGACAAGGTTATTAATTATACAGCTACCTTGCAAATACAGTTTGCAAACTTCTAATTGTAGATGGTTCACTCCTACTTACTAACAATCTACATTAATATTTACACTTTTCACTTTCCAACTTCTAAGAATGGCTCAGATACTTCATGCTTCTGTGATACAATCTTCTTACAGGGTTTATTGGTAACAGGTTTCAGTTTGGGGGCTTTACTAACATCTGCAGGCGGAACTAGCTAATGCCACTTTTAACTGTTTCTTGTTTGCTTCCTATTGTTGGTGCATTTGTTTCTCAGCATTAAAAAACCTCTCTCTTTGTTCTTTGCATTTTCCCTAGCTCTGGTATTTTCTTGCAATCCACATAAAAATTATGTCTTTCAGAGGGCACCTGGGTGGCTCAGCCAATTGACTGACCAACTCTTGATTTAGGCTCAGGTCATGCTCTCAGGGTCCTGAGATCAAGCCCTGCATCTGGCTCTCAGTTCAGTGAGGGTTCTGCTTGAGATGCTCTCTGTCCTTCTGCCCCTCCCCCTTCTCTCTCTCTCTCTCTCTCTAAAATAAAAAATAAATCTTAAAAAAAATATGTCTTTTATAATCAAAGGCCGTGGTGATAATCCCTTTGTGATGTGTGATGTGTGATGTGAAAGAGATTAACAAAAAACTACATATTTACTGAGAACGATGAAGGTATAAAGGGGAAATTGCCTTAAGTCACAGAAATAAAAATGACTTAGAGAAAAAGATGAGATAAAGGAGAGAAATAGAAAAATGAGCTCAAGGAAAGGAAACAGAGGAAGAAGAAAAGAATGGAAATGCAAGACTGAACTTCTGGTCTACCTTTTGGCTCACCTCCTAACTACAGAAGTCCCCAAACATGGACTCTCACTTTCAGGAATGCCAGAGTGACACAGGGTAAGCTGCTTGGTCATCTGCACAAGTTGCAGTATGATGGGAGTCATCTATCCCTCTTCCTTATTCCCTATAAAATCCAAATCTCTCTGATTACCCGTGTCCCATTCTGACTGTCCGATTCCAACCACATTCAAGACAACCCAAGGTACTTTAGGATTTGTTTGACTTCTTGGAGATAATGACTCTCAATAGGATTGGCCTGGTATAAGAGTGAACCTTTGAAAATTACCTGAGTTCTCTGGTCATACTCCAGTTTGAAATACATGAACTCTGGGGCTAAATTCTAGGGGAGGAGCATTTCAAAGCCATTATGGAATCTCAAGGTTAAAATGAATAGGGCCTGTCCTAACATTTATAAGACTGGGACAAGAGCACAAATGGAGCCCCCCACACCATACACTAAATATTTAAATGATATAAATCAAGGCAACGACTAATTAAAATATATCCTATCTTCTGCTTTAACAAATATATCTTAATAAAAAAACCTAGAAGGCAGGTTCAAATATGGAATTCTTGGACTTCTTTGAGTCCTATGTAGGAAGGAAGGCAATAGAATGAAAGCCCCCCCACCCGGTCTTTCCTTCTTTCCCCACGGCAGGTTTCATGTTGCACTATGGTCAAACTTAGGTGTAATACCCATCGTGACACAGTCCATCTTTAGTCTGTCCAGGACCTGGAAACAGGCTTAGGGTGCCAAGAAATTCTAAAGTATTCAATGAGTGTTATAGAACAGCGGTTCTCAACTGGGGGCAATTTTGCCCCTCAGGGAACATTTTGCAATTTCTGGAGATATTTTGTTTGTCATAGCTTGAGGAGGGAAGTGTTATGAGCATCTAGTGGGTAGAGGCCAGGGATGCTGTCCTACAAGGTACAGGACAGCCACCATCACAAGTAGTTATCTGAACCAAAATGTTAACAATGTCAAGACAGAGATATCCTACTTTAGGTGGACATAAATACTATTCAAGATCACAAGATACCTTGGAGATATTGTGGGTTTGGTTCCTGACCACTGCAATAAAGCGAATATTGGAATAAAGCAAGTTGCATAAAATTTCCTACTGAATGTATAAGTTACTTTTATACTATACAATAGTCCAATAAGTGTGCAATAGCATTATGTCTAAAAAAAGTATAAACCTTAATTTAAAAATATCTTATTGCTAAAAAAAAATGCCAACCATCATCTGAGCTTTCAGCCAGTCATAATCACTGAACACAGACCGTCATAACAAAAATATAATGGATAATAAAAGAGTTTGACATTTTGCGAGAACTACCAAAAATGTAACTCAGAGACATGAGGTGAGCTAACGCTGCTGTAAAAATGTGCCAAGGGGCAGTGAGCTGGATCAGTCAGTGGAGTGTGTGATTCTTGATCTCAGGGTTGTAAGTTTAAGCCCCATGTTGGGTGTAGAGACGACTTAAAAATAACATCTTTGGGGAAAAAAAAAGAAAGAAAAGGAAAATGGTGCCAACAGACTTGCTCCATCAAGTTGCCACAATCCTTCAATCTGTAAAAAATGCAACATGTGCAGATAAAGTGCAATAAAGTGAAGCATAATAAAACGGGGTATGCCTGTATTTAAATTCCTTAACCGGGGCAGCCCAGGTGGCTCAGCAGTTTAGCGCTGCCTTCAGCCCAGGGCCTGATCCTGAAGACCCAGGACTGAGTCCCATGTCCAGCTCCCTGCATGGAGCCTGCTTCTCACTCTGCCTGTCTCTCTCTCTCTCTGCGTGTGTGTGTCTCTCATGAATAAATAAATAAAATCTTTAAAAATAAATAAATAGATTCCTTAACCCTGTTCCAGAAAGAGGAGTAAAGTTCTGGGCAGGAATACTCATTCTCTTGGCTCTTCAGACTCTCCCCCACAGGAGATCTGGCTTGGGGAGGGACAGAACAGGGCCTTCTAAAGTATGCGGACCCAAGGCCAGGGACTCCCTTGCCCAGGTGGGACGGCAGTCCTGGGAAGGAATTTAGAATACCTCCGGGGTTCTCTAAACCTTCGGGAGACAAAGCTCTTCCACTGACCAAAACGAGGGGGGGGGCCTGTCCAGGCTTCATCTTAGTATTTCAAAAGAGGATCAACTCTCTGTCTCAGGGTCACTCTTTGTATCCATGGGTTGGCCCCTGGGCTGGTGCTTTGACAGGTTTCATACAATGAACTGAAACCTGACTCCCTAACTTCCTGGAACCCAAAGAAACTTAGACCTTGGGCAAAGGCCCTTTGGCTAGCATGTGCACATTTATGCAACTTACTAGTATGTGCCAATTATCTGGAGAATACTAGTAAGTACAAACAGCAAAATTACAAATATGTGCACTTTCTAGATGGATGATAAAAAAAAAACAACGTGGATTGTGCATCTTTGATTGAGGACGGCTTAGAGTCCAAGGGTCTACATAAGTAAACAAAATCAAGTGCAGCCCAGATGTGGCTGAAGCAGCCTCTGTCCTAGTTTCACTCTGGCTCTGAAGGCAGCCTCAGTATTTTGTCATCCTCACAACTGAATCCTCCTGAGTCCAAGAGGGAAATATGGCTCGTGGTGAAGAGTTCTCGGGAAATGGGGAGGATTTAAAAATCCCACAAAGCAAACAACAGAAATCCCCAGCAGGCAGAGCTCTTTTCACTTGGCGCCTGTCCGGGTCTCCTTGTTTCCACTTTTCTTTTCAGGACACTTTCCCCAATCTGTGCTTTGGAGTCAAGCAGGTCCAGCTCATGGCCCCAATCGGCCTGACGAACACCTGCAAAGTCACGGGTTCTCAAAGTGAGGTCTGAGACCAGCAGCGCCAGGGCTGCCTCTGGGAACGAGTTAGGAGTGTTAAGTACTGGGTTCCCATCCCAGGCCCAGCTGCCCCAGCCCTTGGGGTGAGTCTAACCCACACTTCCACGTGAAGGCAAGCCCATCACTTCCTCCAAAAACAGTTCAGCCACCTTTGCTGGCCAGGCATGCCCTGTGGGGATGGAAGATGCCGACTCTGCTCCCCTCTCTCTGCTCCCCTGGTGCTCCCTGCCCCGCCCTCCCCTGGGCCTTATCAAATTACTCTCCAGGACAAAAAGAGTGTGTGTGTGTGGGGGGGGGGGAGGGCGGGGTTGGATTCTCAAAGCCATACTACAGCCAACAAATTCACCCTTCTAGTGAAAAAAAAAAAAATTCTTAGTAAAAAGTGCTACAGGGCAGCCTGGGTGGCTTAGGCCTGATCCTAGAGTCCTGGGACCGAGTCCGTGTTGGACTCCCTGCATGGAGCCTGCTTCTTCTCCCTCTGCCTGTGTCTGTGCCTCTTTCTCTCTCTCTCTGTGCCTCTCATAAATAAATAAAATCTTTAAAATATATATATATATAAGGGCAGCACGGGTGGCTCCGCGGTTTAGTGCCGGCATCGGCCCAGGGCGTGACCCGGGCACCTGGGATCCAGTCGGGCTCCCTGCATGGGGCCTGCTTCTCCTTCTGCCTGTGTCTCTGTCTCTCATGAATAAATAAATAAAAATCTTAAAAAAGGGCAGCCCGGGTGGCCCAGCGGTTTGGCGCCGCCTGCAGCTCGGGGTGTGCTCCTGGAGTCTCGGGATCGAGTCCCACGTCGGGCTCCCTGCATGGAGCCTGCTTCTCCTTTTGCCTGTGTCTCTGCCTCTCTCTCTCTCTCTCATTCTGTGGGTCTCTCATGATTAAATAAAATCTTTTACAGAAATGAAATAAGCAAACAGTACAAACTATTTTTTGTGTATTCTGAGGATAAACATGTTCACTGGGTGCTCAGAAACGTCTGGAAAGATGGACCGGAGGCTGTAATCCCACCTTTTTTTTTTTTTTTTAAGGATTTTTTTTTTAAGTTTTATTTATTTATTTATGAGAGACCCACAGAGAGAGAGATAGAGAGAGAGAGGCAGAGACACAGGCAGAGGGAGAAGCAGGCTCCATGAGGGAGCCCGACGCGGGACTCGATCCCCGGTCTCCAGGGTCACACCCTGGGCGGGGGGAGGGGGACGACGACGACAGGATGCAGTGACCCCGGGGTCACGCCCTGAGGCGAAGGCAGACGCTCGCCCACTGGGCCCCTCAGGCGCCCTGTCGGCTCATTTCACATGTTTTTGAAACGTCTCCCTTGAAGGCTGAGTAGTCCTCCCGCCTGGGGGGATCAGTCTGCCCGCCCAGGAGCGGGCCCCGACCACACACGAGGGGCGCTCCCAGGCCGGCGCGCGCCGCGGCCTCGTCACACAGGGAAGGGCGAAGAGAACGCGGACTCCGCCGGCCGGACCCGGGGCGCGGGGAGACCCACCGAAGAAAGGGGGAGGCCGGGGCTTGTGACGCGCCGACCTCACACAGACCCGGACCCCCCCCCCCCTACAAAAAAAAAAAAAAAAAAAACCATGACAAGCAATGAAAACGGCCGAAAGCCCCCGGCTCGACGCGCCCCCCATCTCCCAGGAACGGATGCGGCCGTCTTCGCCACGTTCGTATCACCAAGGACACTTGCAAACAAAGCGACTTAGGATACCGAAGGCGCGCCACGGATACCTCGCTCTCGCAATCTCGCGGATGTACGGATCGGAAGGGAAAGGCCGAATTTTTCCACAGTTCCATGTTTCTGGGCGTTTTAGAGCCGCTGGGCGGAGGGAGCCGGCGCCGCGGGGCGCAAGGCTCCCCGCGCGGCCCCCGTGGTCCCGCCCCCCGGCCCCTCCCGGCCACTCACGTGCCGACGCCCCCAGGGGCGCGGGCTGGCTGCGCGGGCGGCGATTGGCTCCGGGCTGCGGTGGGCGGGGCGCGGCGCTCCGGCCTATAAGAGCGCGCGGCGCGCCCGCCTCGGTTTGCGTCGGCGTCTGCTGCGGCGTCCTCCGCTGCCCTCGGACTCCTGCCGCCGTCGGAGCCCGGCCCGGAGCGCGCCCGCCCTCGCGAGTCATGGAGATGAAGGCCGTGTGCGTGTTGAAGGGCCAGGGCCCGGTGGAGGGCACCATCCACTTCGTGCAGAAGGCAAGGGCGGGGGCGGAGGCCGGCGGCGGGGCGGCGCCCGCGCACCTGTGCCCCGGCGCGGCGTCCGGTCGGGCCTCGCGCGGTCCTCGTCACACCCCCGCCGCGCCGGGTTTGCGGGTTCGCGCCGCCCGAGGCCTGTGCCCCGCGGCGGGGCGGCGGCCGAGTGCTGAGTCACCGGGCGGGCCCGGCGGGGGCGGCGGTGCGTGGCGAGGCCTGGGCGGGGGCGCAGGGAGGGGCGCCGGCCGCCCCCCACGGGTGCGGGGCGTGCGGGGGCCCGCGGCGGAGGGCGAGGCCGGCTGCCCCGGGGCCGAGACGGGACGTTTCCGCAGCAGCTGGCGGCCCCTCCTTGCGGGGTCGTGCTGTGGGTCCCGAGGCTCCTGCGGACTCGGAGTGGCGCAGCCCCGGGCCTGGCCCGCCCTTGAGGTCGGGGGTGGGGGTGGGGAGTGCGGCAGGGCCACCTGGGGCTGGGCGCAGCCGTTACCCCGCGTCGGGGCTGCCTTTCCGCCCGGGAGCCTGCAGCCTGCAGCCCGCAGCCCGTGGGCACGGCCGGTCCCGCGGCGGGTGCAGCGCAGCCCCCGGAGCCAAGGGGGTGGCTTGTGCCTGGTGAGTTCCGACGGTCCTGGGAAACCAGACTCCTGTGACTGCCTCAAAAGTCAGAAATGAAACCATCGAATCCCTGAAGTAGTAGCAATGAGTAAAAGTTTGTTGTGCGCACACCGGAAGGCAGTCGTGAACCCGGGAGCACTCAGACCAAAAACAGGGAGTGAGGATGGGGCGGGGGAAGTGGGTGGGTGGGTGGGTGGGGGTTGTATATCGTCCTAAAGCGGCTTAAATGGGGGGAGAAGGCAGGGACGGGGGTCACGGTAGTTTTCTTAAGTGATGAGAAATTGGTTAGCGGTCACCACGTACCGACCTTGGGAAACAGTGTGACCATTGGCTTAGGATTTCCAGCGGCGTAAGAAATGACCCAGGTCGAGTTAGGCTTGCAAAAGAAGCCAATTAAGCTGTGCTTGTGTGACTAAAATTGGTTTTGTCTGATCAGGGAATTTTCAAGGTTGGTCTCCGGTTTGGTTTTGATTTTAGCAGGACAGAGACCTTAGGTAGCACCTTACAGAGAAGTTTGGTAACCGTTGCTCTAGGTCAGGGTCAGGCTGTAAAGGCAAAGGAGATGGCATTGGATAAAGCTTTTCCGCCTCCAAAGCTCCAGAAGCCAGAGAGATAAACGGCTCCCTTGTTGGTTATTTTCCAGACCTGTGTGTGGTTTTGTTTTTTTTGTTTTTTGAACCCTGGGTGCACAGTGGGCTCATTTGGGGAGCTTTTTTTTTTCTTCTTTTTTCTTTTTATTTATTTATTCCTGAGAGACGCACACACACAGAGAGAGAGAGAGAAGGGCAGAGACACAGGCAGAGGGAGAAGCAGGCTCCATGCAGGGAGCCCGACGTGGGACTCGATCCCGGGTCTCCAGGATCCCGCCCTGGGCTGAAGGCAGGCGCTAAACCGCTGAGCCACCCAGGCGTCCCTGGGGAGCTTTTTAATAAAAATGTCGATATCAGGGCCCAACTCCAGGTGTATCAAAATCTGCCAGAGTGTGGTCTGAGCTTTGCTGTTTTTAAAGTTTTCACAGAAGTACTAGTTTGCACAAAAGATTGAGAACGAATGTTGGTAGAGGGTACTGGATGGGGTTTGGGAGTTGGAAGTCAGGTGGTGTGGACAGTTCCGTTTGACTCTGTTGGGGCATTCATTTAACCAAATTCTCTGTACAGTGGTCTTGAAATTGCTCTACCAACAGGCCCATTACTGAGATGGTAAAAAAATAAAGTGTACAGAAATAATAATACTGCAGAACACATTTTACAAGGAAGGTGCTTGTGGTAAGACTTGTCCCCCAAATCTTAGTGAAGTTAGGAATTGATGGAAAATTGTTTGTTGTATTTGGCTTGATGATCATAATATTTAACATATGAATGAGATTTAACCTTCAAAGTGTCTTACAGAAATGTAAGAGGACAGGAACAGGAAAACTAATCTTTGAAATTTATGGGAGGGAGCTTAATTCTTTCCTTTAAGTGGTTTCCAGATTTTCTGCAAATGGCATTTTGTTATTTGACTAAATTTTGCTGTTTTCATTTGCCAGACTTTGTTTTGCTCTTCCCTCCTTGGCCAGTACCAGAGAAATCTCAAGGGTGGGGGTGGGGGGTGAGGGAATCCCTCTGGCCATGGAGAACTAGCTTGGGCATTACATTCAGAAGCCAAGCTGTGAATCCATGCATAACTGAGTTTTCCCACCTTCTCTGAGTAGCATGTGTGGCTCCCTCATTTTAAGTTCCAAACTTCATTTGGGTGGTGCTGTTTGTACCTGATAAAAGATCCTTGTGTAGTGAAGCATTACAGCTCTACAAATATGCAAGAATGTTAAATTGGAAATGAGCCATATTTGTTTGTTTTATAGAGGGTTTAAAATTGTTGATTAATTTTCTGTCTTTAAAAATAAGAAATTTTCAGCTGTAAGTCCAAATTCCTAGCTTCCTTGAAAAAATTTGGAGATCTGCCCGTGCTGAGCCCTCATTAGCTCAGGGCAGCACCCTGCAGGACAAGTTTATATTTCTTTTTTGCTTCCCTGACCTGTTTTAGTCATTTAAGGTAACAGCCAGCCTGGTCCCTATAGAGTTGTACCCAGACAGGTTACTGTTGAAGTGCTCCTATGCGCTCTGTGCATTACCCATTAATGGAGGCTTGGAAAAACCTGCCCTTTTGTCCCTGTGCTGTTGGTAACACAGTGTGTTTCCATGTTTTAGTTTTTCCAAAATTAAAGCTTGTACTTAGAAGAATCCTAGTCTATGTATTTTCAAAAAGAAAAGCGAAGAAGGGCAGCAGTTACCACACTACTTCTTTGATTAACAGTGTTTATCCAGTGGAAAGTAAAAAATTCAAGGCTAGCACGTCTTGTAACTGTTGGCCCTGGCCATTAAAAAGCAAACCAAGCTAAAAGCAAAGACACCGTCATCATATTACCGTGTGGTATGGATGCTGTGTATGTTTTATTTTAGTTCCTAACATCTCTTAGCTGTAATAGTTAACTTTCTTTATTTCTGTACGCAGCCCTGCAGCTCTATTATCTATCACCATTACCTGCATCATGATACCTGTGTGTTTTTCTGCTTTAGCGGTTTTTTTTTTAAGGTTTTATTTATTATTTATGAGACGCAGGGGGAGAGAGGCAGAGATACTGGCAGAGGGGGAAGCAGGATCCTTGAGGGGAGCCAGATGTGGGACTTGAGGATCACAACCTGAGCCAAAGCAGGTGGTTAACCACTGAGCCACCCAGGCGCCCTCCTTCTGCTTTAGTGTTTTTATCGCCCCTTTTTGGTCTTGAGCAGAAAGGTTATTTACGTTTGAGGGCCTAAAATGACTTTAGAAAACAATTGCTTAGACCAGAATCAGTCCCCCAGGGAAAGTGGGATAGGATATTTTCTATTAATAAAAAATATTAATGCCGGGAACTGATAAATCACCCTCTAATGGCAGAGTGGAGAAGAGGGATCCTAGAGTAAGTAACCAGTTGGACATTTTCAGGGTGTCTTTTTTCTTTTTTTGGTGGCAAATCTATATGTTTGCTCTATGGAAGAGTGCACGAAGAAAACAAGGTATATGGTGTGCTGACATTTGGATTAAAAAGTTTGATGTATATACATTTATTCAGTGAGTGCAAATATAACGTATTTGAAAGCATTTACGAAGTAACTTTTTCACATTACATATTCATTGTAAGGAGGTCAAATCCTATGAAGTCTGTAAACCTACCACCTTAGTGCTCACTCTCCTTGCCCTACTGCTAGATGCTTTCCCTGTGCTATTTTATTAATCTTGATACGGGCTGCAGGGCTCCTGGGCTGTGAGTGTTAGAACAAGGTCACATCTCCCTTGTGTTGGGTCCCCAGCCTAGAATGGTTAAATAGCTTGCTAGAAAGTGGTGGGCCTAGGATTTGGGTGAGATCTTTAAACTCTCAAGTCCATGTTCCTTCCACTTTCTTGTGATTGGTAAAGATAATACAGCTGTTTTCTTTGTTCAGAAGTACTTGGCTCTCTCATTTTTTGTGCTTTTCTTTGACTGAAGGGAAGTGGGCCTGTTGTGGTATCAGGAACCATTACAGGGCTGACTGAAGGCGAGCATGGATTCCACGTCCATCAGTTTGGAGATAATACACAAGGTGGGTGTTATGTTGGTCTAGTGACTCCTATTTGTTTCATTTAGTATGATAGATAGGACTGAGTAGAGCTACTCCTAAACATTGAAAATCCTCAACATGCCAAAAAAAAAAAAAGGTCAATAGGATTACTAAGGTCAGCCTTAGGGAAATGATCCACAAAGCCGGTTTTTGACTCTATTGAAGTGTGGAAAGGAAAGGGAAGAAGTTGATTTTTTTTTTTTTTTTTTTTTTTTAAGATTTTACTTATTCATGAGAGACACACAGAGAGCCAGAGGCAAAGGTAGAGGAAGAAACTGGGAGCCCGATGTGGGACTCGATCCCAGGACTCCAGGATTAAGACCTGAATCAAAGGCAAATGCCCAACCACTGAGCCACCTAGGTGTCCCAGAAGTTGATTTTTTTTTTTTTTTTTTTTTTTTTTTTTTTTAAATTTTTATTTATTTATGATAGTCATACAGAGAGAGAGAGAGAGAGAGGCAGAGACACAGGCAGAGGGAGAAGCAGGCTCCATGCACCGGGAGCCTGATGTGGGATTCGATCCTGGGTCTCCAGGATCGCGCCCTGGGCCAAAGGCAGGCGCCAAACCGCTGCGCCACCCAGGGATCCCAGAAGTTGATTTTTTAAAAATCATGATTATATTTTGATTATAAGAGTCTCCAGTATTTAAGAGAATAGAAAATAAGAAGTTAAGCTACCTTTTTATCCTCCATAGTGATCTCAGGTGTTTGTGAGCTGGGGGTCAAGGGTGAGTGCTTCACGCCCAGGGTCTGCATTTATTTTTGTTACCGCTTAAGAATAGCTCCCTACCTTTAACACAGGAGCCTTAGGGGGACAGAAGTAAGGTAAAATCTGAAAAAAAGAATGTAAACTATTGGTGCTTTTGTTTGAGTTTCATTTTCTCAGTTTGGGATTAGAAAGCGACTTAATGAAAACTTACGGGGTAAAATGCATTTAGTCATCATTTTCCATATTCAGGTAACCTGGTGTTTAGACTTTTTCTGATAACTTGATGGATTCATTTTGCTGGATTTGTTTTTATGTTCTATAATTTGGTTCTTCTAGAAATTATGATTAATGACCAGCTTTGGTTCATTTTGACGATTAAAATTCCTCAAGTTGCTCTTTTTTACTGCCCCTGTGCTTTGGGAGACATCTGCCTATGTCTTTGACTTACTCTGCTACTTCTCATTACCTGTGTTGTCTTCTCCCTGGGGGAGTTGGGTTAGAAGCTGTAAACAATGGAAACTTCCCATCACCTGTTGAGTGAAGAAAGCCTGTCACAAAAGAACGCCCTGCATTGTTGTGGTTGTGTTCTGTGAGAATGGCCTTCCTTGAATTACAGAAGTGCCATTTTTACAGAATATATTCTGAATGCCACCCCTTGGAATTCTGTGGGGCAGTGGCCTTGGCCCTTAGATACAAGGTGCCATTATATTCTGCATGCACCAAGTAGAGGCCGCCAGCAGTAGTTGCTGGAAGTATGTTGCTAGGGAGGTTAGTCTCTTATAGTTAAGGTAGGCTACCTTATAAGTTAGACCATAATCATGAAATTTTAATAAAAGCAGAACCATGAAGATCAAGTCCCAGCCCTTTTATTTTACAGAGCAACGAAGAAACCAAAGCCCAGAGAAGGGTATTATCTCTATCGGTGTTAACACACTAATTCAAATTTGTCTCTACTGCCTGCCCATTTTGTTGATACTGAAGTGTTGCTTCCTGTTTTCATGAACCTAGAAGTCATGATGTATGTATTTTCTGTATTTGAGGTTTTAGCAATGGCCAGTTTCTTTTTTGGTATTCTGAATTCATAATTCAGCTTTTTTCTTTTTTTTTTTCGGGCAAATAGGCTGTACTAGTGCAGGTCCTCACTTTAATCCTCTGTCCAAAAAACATGGTGGGCCAAAAGATCAAGAGAGGTAAGTGACAAAGTGCTTAACTCTTACTAAAATTATGGCAGTGGCTTGGGGTCAGTACGGGTGTACTTGCAGACTGCACGCTGGCAGAACTGAATAGGCCTCCCCACCTCTGCTCTTTTTGTTGTCCCTCAAGTGTCCGTGTCCCCCACCCCCCCCCCCCCCCCCCCCCCCCCCGCCTCCCATGTGTTGAAGTAGCTTACTCCCTGGGCTGAGGAATTGACAAATGGGGACACTTAAGATGAATTGGTTTTGTAGCATTTATTGAATATAGAACTAATACAAGTGCCAAAGGGAACTAATACAGGAAATGTCATGAATAACAGTACTGTCAACCACTAGCAACATAAACCATCATTGTGAAACATAGGAAGCCTTGTAGTTGAAAATTGGATACTGAAAATTCAGTGAGTCCATTTGTATGTGTGTTTCCTGAGAGCCTTTCAGGAAAATATTAAATTTAAGGGCAGGGATTAATTTATCTTTATAACAGGCGTTGGGGCATAGCATTCTTAGCCATGCCGAGAATTAACAGGCATAACTCAGTAACTCAGAGTTTACCCTTTGGTACTTTACCTCTGAAGTTAGAGATGTGCCCCCATCCCACAGTTCTTCCCAGAGCATTACTTTGTACATTTGAAGCTGTGTTTGAAGAACAATGTGTCTAGAATGTCAGGTTGTTTCTAGTTTTTGTGTATGTTCCAAAACACTCAATCTGCAGGAGTGGGTCCTATTTGATACATACTATGTCCACCTCTTAGTCTACCCTTCTGTATCTGACTCAGTTTTTAATTTAGCTCACAAACTAGCCTGAATCAGTCCTAATCACTGATGCTTTTTCACTGTTAGGCATGTTGGAGACCTGGGCAATGTGACTGCTGGCAAGGATGGCGTGGCCACTGTGTCCATAGAAGATTCTCTGATTGCACTCTCAGGAGACTATTCCATCATTGGCCGCACCATGGTGGTGAGTTTTCATATGATAGGATATGCATACCAATTCTTCTAATACACAGACCTATCTTTTCACGATTTCATGATTGTTAATCCTGGTTTTCTAAGGATCCACATACATTGTACCTTTAGTTCAGATTAGGAAGGGCAATTATTTTATTGGATGATTACAATGAAGGTGAATTAATGATGTAGGTTGGTTATGACACTGTTCTGCAAAGATAAGATGGTTAAGTAGGTTACATTTGGTCATATTAGATCTGTATCGTGGAAACAGAAGTAGTCTTTTCTGGTTTTAAGATGGCCAGATTTTCCTGCCACAATTTAGTGTCCCCCTTGTAAATAGAACATTTAAGTCTAAAATCTGAGATGAACCTCAGTATTAGTATTTATTCATGTCTGCAAGTCACCATCACTTGTTTAATGTGTGGGAAGCCATTGCCCAGAGTTACCCACAGGAGCTGCATCTGGTTCTCGCAGATACCAAGTAGCGTAGGCTCTGTGTTGCCTGCCCAAGAGGACAGTTAAAGGCTCTGTAGTCCTTTCCTTCCAGGTGACCCTAGAGTTTTCTTCCGCTATAGTTGTGAAGCAGAAAAATCATTGATCAATGTTTGAGGAGCCAAATCTTAAAATACTATTGTTTAAATAGTTGAAGATATTTTTAGCATTACTTAAGACTTATAGTTTCATTAGGCACATTTTTGAGGTTTTAAAAATTCACTCATTGTTTTTTTTCTTTCAAAACAGTGATTATTAATAGTATAACTCAGGCTACTAAAATTTCACCTGGAGGATTTTTAGTATTTCATTTAGAGATAGCAACACATACCTAGTGTTTATAATGAACTTAGTCGGTATCATCAAGAAAAAGCTTTGAGTAGTAGTTTCTGTTGTTTACCACTAGTTTAAATATTAGTATATTTCCTTGCTAGGATTATTTGAACATGGTTTTTTTCCTAATATTAAGTGCTTCTTAAAATTTGTCTTTTGGGTATTGGGAAAAGGTGGTGATCACTTGATAGCGCTAAGTTATGTTAATGTTCTTAAAACTTTTTAAAGGTCCACGAGAAACGAGATGACTTGGGCAAAGGTGACAATGAAGAAAGTACACAGACAGGAAACGCCGGGAGTCGTTTGGCTTGTGGTGTCATTGGGATCGCCAAGTAAATATTCCCTAGGATGCGATCTGAGTTCTAGTTAACTCCTATGTTATCTTGCTAGTTGTAGAAATTTAACTTGATAAACATTAAACATTGTAACCTTAAAAGTGTAATTTGTGTGACTTTTTAATTGCTCTAAGTACCTGTAATGAGAACTGATTTATGATCACTTGGAAGATTTGTATAATTTTATAAAACTCCTATTCAGTTAAAATGTATGTTTCAACGATCTCTGTATTTTGCCAGGCTTAATCATATATGGGTATTAAACTTAATTGTCTGAATTTCTTCAATTCTCATTCAAGCCCGCAATAAACAAATACAACATATGGCACTGAATTCTTAACCTATTAAAATATCCAAATTGAAACTCTTAATTAGCTCTTCATACTCCTACATTAGAGCTTGAACGGAACAGATTTAGTAATTAATATGTTAGCAGATACTCCGTCTCATAGAGGTCGCTTTTTAAAGTGTTTTAAATGAGGTAAGATGTTTAAATTTTTAGCAGCTTGGTCTTTTAGCTAACACTAACCTCAACTGGAATCTTGGTTGGACAGATCTCATCTCCTTTTTGTCAGCTTTGGGGGAAATTAAGGTGGTCTCCCTGATTAGCTACTTTAGCTTTTTTATTCAAAAAGTAGGTAAGTTTATTTTAAAAAGTAGATGTTATGGTTTGAGAGAACCCTTTGATAACTGGTAGCAAAATTGTGAACAGCAAGTTATAGCCTCAGCTAAGAAAAAATTCACCTACCTGCCAAAATGGCACGTATTCCACATATCTTACACCTATGAACATTTATTTAGTTTATAATAAGAGTAGAGGTTGGCACAGTCTGCTTTCAGATTAGCCGTTTAAAGAAAGATACCGTAGCATTTTAAGATGGGACCAAGGAAATGTTATGGCTCCTTAAGATTTTACACATCCAATTAAATTTAAGTCTAGTTCTCTTATTGTAAATACTATGTACCTATGAGAAACTGATTTTAAATGAAATAATTCAGGTTTGACTGGGGATTACAGTTCATTAACTGAAAACTGTAGAATATTATTTCTGATAAACCAGAAGAAATGTTACAATTCTGATTGATCATAAATATATGGTACACTTACCAAATGTAGGATATTGGTGAGGAGAGGAAAAGCCAAATTTGTAAATTTTAACCTATTAAAAGACAATTTGTAGTGTTTTTCAAAGTATTAAAATTGATGATAAAACATCCTCAGAAGTGGTTAAAATCACAGCCAGAATTTAAAAACTGTAATGGATTTCACTAGTGTACAATTTTGGTGCACGTATGTGGGAGAAGACTCCTACTGGGCCTCGCTTCTGACCTTCAAAGCCTCAAGTGTAATCACTACCACTTAGTACTTTGGGGGGAGGTCTTGTCATGTGCAAATAGGGTGGTTCCAATACTTAAAATTGAAAATACGGGTTTTGGGTTTTAAGTCCTTGAAATCTGAACACTAAATAATCAGATGTAGATTTCTTTACAGAAGCAGTTTCAGTTAGGACTCTTAAACCTCTCAGGTGGGCCAACAAACGAAGGACAAGTTTTATAATTCAAGTGTAGATATCAACCTGGATTTTCTCAAGTCAGGAACACAAGAACATTGTCCTAGATACATTCTCCCCATCAAAACAAAGATCTTGCTCTAGACTACTATTTAAAAACCAAAGTAATAAAGCAGCTTCACCTGGGGATGAGGGCAAAGAAGTTACCTGCTCAATGTACCAAAACTAGGACAGTTTAAAAATGTAAAAAAAAAAAACAAGGCCATAAATACTTGGATTGTGTAACAACAGGTCTTTTCCTTGGCACTGGGGAAAGCAGTTTTGTGGAACTGCTTTTCTGTACTTTTTAGATACAGGTTTGATTTGGCTTTGGATGTCTTCACGTAATAGTTCTTGGAAACCTACGTCTATTTTTCCTAGTTAACCCAACAATTTTAAGCAAAAGAAAATATATGTTCTTGTATGTGACAAAAAGTTCAGTCTACCTCTGCCCAGCAGGGGAGTTTAAAAAATGGTAAAGAAAGGCAACAGTCAAGGCTTATAAGGAAACAACAGGTTGCATTTAAGTCCTTAAACATATAAAATAAGACAAAAAGCTTTTAGGTTGCAAATGTTAACCTTGATTTCTTTCACCCTTCTGAAAAATTTAATGGGATGGTAAGAAAACACTCAACCTTCTAAATAAGTAATACCCAGGCAATCAGATAATTCTATAGTACAATCGGGTAGTTTGGGATCCAGTTTTCCCCCAGCAAAATTTCTCTTTACAAATTAATTAGGGCAACATTTACCACAAAGCCAATGGCAAAAAAAGATAACCTTGATTGAACTGCAAAACTAACAAGCTTTTCAATTAACATTAAAACTAACCTTTACACCTTATGATTGAAAGGCTAAAATTCAAAAATATTACAAATGAAAGTGTTTGAGAAGAACTACATAAAGATGTCTATTTCCATCAAATAAACAAGTCTAATTTAGACTCCCAATACAGTATTAACAGCTCAAACTTTGATGGTGAACAATCCTTTTCCACCTTAGTGCAGTGTAGGAAGAATAGCACACATTAAAGTTTGTTATGAAAATAGAGTTTATTAAAAACATCCCTATTGTTTTGAGGAGCTTTCACCGTTACCTTGTCTTAAATTAAAAAAAAAAAAATAGAGAGCACTTCTAATTACGATTTGTAAACTTTTTAAAGTCAAAACTTTTAAAAAGTTACAGCAAAAAGGGTAATATTTATTCATATTTTCAGTATTTTTTGTTATTTTGTGGCTATTTTTAAATAGAAGGGAAGCAATCAAATTGCTTACAATTCCCCACCAACTACTGAGGGGCTGTGATATAGCAGGAGCAAATATAATACAGCATCTGTACACCTCAAGCTCTACACTCCAGAAGTGTCACTGTCACATTTTGACAAATTCCAGTCTCTAACGAGGAGCCTCTGCTGCTGAGCCAGAATCCTTTTCGGGTTCAACGGATGAGGTAGCCTCAGCAGGTAACTCTTCAGAAGGTTTTACAACTGCAGACTCAGACTCCCCCTTATCAAGTTCTGAAACAGTGTCTACATTTCCCACTTGGCTAATGGGAGGTTCAACGGTTTTGTTACCACCTGCCCTGTCTGTCACCTCAGGCTTCTCCTTTCCTCGGTTTTCTTCCTTTTCTCTACGAGACTCTCTATCTCTAGAATCTCTCTCTCTGTCTCGATGCCCACTAGAGCGTCTATTTCTCTCTTCCAAGTCTCTGTGCCTGTCCCGGTCAGGGCTCCTTCTTCCCCACTCTCTCCTTTCACGATTACTATTATCTCTATCATCATTACGGTTCCCATACCGTTCCCGGTCATTTTCCACCCTATTTCCAAAAGATCTTCTTCCAAACCTCTCTTGGTCTCTACCTGAATTGAACTGCTGCCTGTTATCATTTCTAAACGGCTGTGGTTGCTGCTGAGCTGGTGGTGGCTGCTGCGCTGGTGGCGGCTGCTGCGGCTGTGGCTGTGGCGGTGGCGGCTGCTGTGGCTGTGCTTGTTGCTGCCTTCCGTCTCTGTCTTCAGGACCCCCTGGGCCTGGCCCTGGGCCCCCAAGCCCTGGCATTCCGCCAGGCCTAACAAAGGGGCCATGAGGTGGAAAGGGGCCTTTCATCCCATGAGGTGGAGGCATTCCAAAGCCCCCAGGTCCTGGAGGTGGACCTCTATGCATCATATGTGGTGGCATGGGACGAGGTGGCATCAAGGGAAATCGCTGTAAGTGAGGCGGAGGCATTCCTGGAGGGCGCTGAAGTGGGATCAGGCCAGGTCGGGCTCCAAGAAGACCAGTGGATGGTGCCTGGAGCCCAATTACAGGGCCGGGGGCAACTCCTTGAGTACCTAAAAGAAAGCAAAAATAAAATATATATAAAGTAATGTAGAAGATGGCATTCTATTTTCACTTGTTTCCTGTGGAGCCTGAATCAAAGTGAATGAAGTTCAATCCAGAATCTTCAGATTTCGTGGTGTTTGCCAGCTTACCTGTGAGAAACTCAACATGAGGGCCTAGTAACAACTGACCTGCATTCTTAAAGATCTATTATATACCATATATATATATATGTGTGTGTGTATATATATATATATATAGAAGAATTCTTAAAGATCTATTACATACCATATATATATATGGAAGAATAGCACATACTAAAGTTTGTTATGAATACATATACACATATGTATTACTAATATATAGATAATTAGTATCTAATATTGGGAGAGGTCAAAATTAGCTGGAAAAGGAAAATGCAATATACTGATTTTTGGAAAAAGTATGTTAAAGTCTCCTACAGCCTTCATTAGTAGCTGTTTGGTAAAAATACTTAAAAAACATTTGAAAAATATAATGTACTAGGCCTAATGAGAAAGGGCAAAATATCTGAACCAACTGAAGGCCAGCTCAGGTGTACTCTTAGGAAATTTTACACCTTAAGTCTTAAGACTAGAAACAAATGGGGTCACTGACCCAGAAAACCCACTGAAGAGGGAGGGCTCTTTGATTCTACGTCATCCAAATGCCTTACTATACAGTAACCATCATCTGAAACAGGAATGCTTATAAATAAAGATCGATACACCAGTGCAAAGTTTATTTTTACAGGTCCTTTTTCAAAGCACAGCATAAGGTGTCACTTGCTAGGCCACAATGACGGAGGTATTCATCTTCTTCATTCTTCCTAAGGTGACAAGACGCTGGTGCTGTTGACAGTAGCAAGGACTTACTAGCTTTATTTCCCATTTACATGAGGGTTTCCTCAGGTTTTGGTGAAAGTCATACAAATTCAACAACCCATCACTTAAAATGCTATGGCAAACAGGATGGATTTCTGTTTCGGATCAGGACTTAAGTAACAGAAAGGCATCATCTCTCTCTTTCTTTGTAAGCATCAACATCACAAGGCACATACTATGGCCAACAGGAGTTACTGTAACATTGGGGATGTTCCATATGTTGTCAGAATATATACTGTTGACCCCTTTGTGCAAGTTATGTGTTATGACTAGACCAGCAATGGTAGAGAAATGCCTGGGTGACACTGATTAAAAAACAAAAACAAAAAAACCCCCCAAGAGCAAACCCAATACTTTTAAGTATTTTTCTTTCCCTCTCCCCCAACATTAGGTTATTTTCTGGTTTCAACTTGAACCACTTCCTCTCATGTGCTTCAGCAAACATTTAACAAGTCCTGCTGGCTCCTAAATTTTTTGTACAGGCAATACTAAACATAAACAAGAATTTCTACTTCAGTATGTGCTCCTCACATGTTGTTTGATACTACTGTCAGATTTGACTAAACAGTGTACCTGAAAAATATATGTAAACCAGTTTATAACTTTTAACCTGAAGACTCACCAGCTTTGGTATTTACTTACAATACCTTCTTTCAAATGCTTAAAAAGTATGTTTGGTGAAATCTAATCTCATTTAGGAATGACTTTGGACATGTGCCTCAGAAATGAGAGAGTGAGCTCAGAGCCTTCTCCAGAGTTAAAATGCTGAAATTATCACATCTATTTTCATGGGTGATAAATATTCTAACATTAAATATCTGGCTTCACAAAAATAGATGCATTTTTTTTTCATTGCTGATTCAGATCATACTAAAACCTCTTGGTATCCCCCAATACCCACCAGAACTTAAAGTCCAGCACTTTGGTAGCTGGGAAAATGTGAACACACTGAGTTTCTACATGTCAGGTGTAAAGGTAAAAATACGCTCAATATAAGTACCACAGTAAAGTTACAGCAGAAATTACGAAGTAGACGATTGAGGCAAAAGACCTTGTCTCTTCACATACTCTTCAGACTCCTTGAAAATCCCAATGAACATATACAGAACCGCCACATATCCGTATTTCAGATCAAAATGAATTCATGATGGCAAACATTATTCCTATCACTTAGTAAACACTGAGTGTATACCATACAGCAGGGTAACAAAAGCACCTAAGATATGTCCTTTCACTTTTTAAAGAAATGTCCCAATATCTGTAGACTCTAACTCAAATATAAAATGTATTGTATCTAGTACTTTCCTTTTAATAGAGACACCACACATAGACACACTTAAACTGAGCTTTACTTTCCCCACCAACCTTTAAAACATGACCAATTTACTCTCTTATAGAAATTACTATGGCACATTTGAGTACTTCTCTATAGGTTCAAGAGGCCAATGCCAAATTTTTAATTAACACGAGAAAAATGGGTAAGAGGTTCAAAGCATAACAAAAGAATTAGGTTCAAATGAATCTTTAAAAGAAAACAGTGACTCTTGCTGGACAATAGAAAAGTCCTATTTCCTGATTTACCCATGAAGACTGGCTTCCCTTAACTACCAATCTTGACAGTGGCCAAAGGATGTAAGGCCACCTTACCATTATACACAACAGATAAACTGGCAATGTTTCTCTTTAAAATATAAACCTGTCTCTAGGAACACATCTCTTAAGTCCTGTAACATGCATTTGAGTATAGAGATTGACTCAATGGGATTAACATTTATGGTAATCATATAAACTACCTACAAAGCACACTTTTTTATAAAGCAAAAATACCGCCTAGTTCATTGATTATGTGTGGATATTTTTATTTGCCTAAAACACTACACACTCAAATCCCTTTTCTCATTTGTAAGTAAGTAGATTTCCATTTAATCCTTCCTGGATTGGCATTTACAGCTTCTCCTGACAAGAGTATTTCCATAGTCCTAAATGCGGGCCTTCAGGCCACAGAAGTGATAAAATTGTGAATTATTATTATTATTTGCAGTGAACCTGTGTTGCTTTTATAATAGAAGTTGTATTTAACTAAAAATATACCAGATGGCATAAGCCCTTGATGGGTATGCTAGCTGAATTTCATTTTTTTAGGATAGCAGACGACATATATACATCAATGGGCTATATAGTTATGAGTTACTGAGGTCTAAAGGGCATTCAAAACAATTATTCATTTGCTCTGGAAGTAGGACGTACAATGCCACTGACAACTTTTCTTGAGTTAAAAATTAAAAAAAAAAAATTCACACACGTTGAACACCTGAGCTTTACATTAAGAGATTTCATGTGGAGATATAAATAAAACATAGGGGATCCCTGGGTGGCACAGCGGTTTGGCGCCTGCCTTTGGCCCAGGGCGCGATCCTGGAGACCCGGGATCGAATCCCACGTCGGGCTCCCGGTGCATGGAGCCTGCTTCTCCCTCTGCCTGTGTCTCTGCCTCTCTCTATCTCTCTGTGACTATCATAAATAAATAAAAATTTAAAAAAAAAAAAAATAAAAATAAAAATAAAAATAAATAAAACATAGTCCATTCCTTCAAACAGGATATATAGCCTAACCAGAAACAAAGACAGCTGACACGTGATGGAAGAGATGGCACGAGCTACTATGGTGGCAAAGGTGGAACTGCTTCATGAACCCAAATGTGTGCATGAACCTGAGTGCGAAGCCTAGGGTGTATGAACGGGGTCTCAAAACAAAGGACATAACTAGTCAAGAGAACTGCAACAGTGTCTTTGGGCTAGAGAGAGAAAACAAAACAGAAGATGAGGTTTACTACTGAAGCAGCAAGAAAAGAATTTGTGTGAATACAAATTACTACCAGTTAAGGAAAGAGGTTCATGAGGCTGAGCGAGCGGGCTAGCACAATTCAGAGCTGATAAGCCACAAGAAGAAAGCTTGGACTTTGACTTAAGGGATGGGGCGACGACCAAGCCATTTTTGGCAGGGATCATCCCGTGTTCATATTTGAAAGACCTTTCCTGCAAGCAGTGTACAGGAGAGCCAGGTGAGGAAAGACACTGGGAAGCAGGAAGACCCAGAATCCAGGGGACAGAGATGAGGAAGAGACATAAACCATGTTATGGGCAGGCCTGAAATTTGAGGTGCAGGAAACATAGCTCTCTGTTCTGAATGAGCAGATTTAAGTATCAATGCAGTGCAGGAATTTAGAAGAGGAGTTACTTTGGGGGAGACATATGACAAATTTCTACTGAGAGCTGGAAGAGACTGGGTCAGATCTGGTGGAAATATGTGTGGAAGAACCTGGTACGTGTATCTACAGTTCACAATAGAAGTCACAGTGATACCCACGGTACAGGTGAGAAAAGGGAAGAGTTCAGACCTGGGCAAACACCACCTCAAAAGTGTCTGAAATTTTAATACAGCAAGATGTTAAGGCAGGAAAAAAGGGCAGCCCCAAATGTCCGCCTTCAAATTTGAGAATACAAGAAACATGGAATTTAACTCGAAATAACCAAAACTGAACTGTGAATATTCCTAAAACGAGCCAAAACCCAGTCATTTCACAATTAAAAACTAAAAGTCAAGATTAAAGGGGAGGTGCCAGTGCTGTCTAGAGCAAAGCTGTCCAGCTGGAATTATGTGACATTAAGAACAGGTATGTTAAAGGCTACAGGGGCAGTGAGAGAGGGGAAGGTGGTATCATGGCTGGAATCCAATGTGCATCTGGAAATCCCAGGACATAAATAAAGGGACACAACGTCTGCCCAAAAGGTAGCTTTCTGTGAAGGACCATAGCGGGGGGCGGGAGGACAGGGAGACACAGAGAAAGTTACTCAAGGTTTGAATTCGTAATACTTCCTTTGGCAGTGACCCAACTGCTGCAGCTTAGTTGGATGCTTCTTAAAAAGGATGTAAATTTAAGTGGGATCCTTCAAGGAAAGCAGGGACTACTAGGCGAAAGGGGAAGAAGGGTGGAGGGAACATCTAAGGCAGCAAGGCAGTTCTACCCTCTTCGCCAAGATCCTACCGAAGCCATTGCCTCTTGGAAGTCCTGGAACTTTCATTACAAACACCTGTATCACTGCCGAATTCTCACCTGCGGGCACCCCACTCTCTGACGCCCTTCTCAGAAGGTTTGATCCATCCCATGAGGCTCAGCGATGCCCTTCATTGTCTTTACTTTCCCCTCCTTACCTGTCTCAAGAGTCCATGATTCCCCCTCACCACAGCTGCCTGGAAAACCTTCAATGGTTACTGGATGCAACTCTTCTACTCATCTGGACACCAACAGAGCTGAGGGTCACCCCACCCGCAACACGTGAACTGGTGGTCTCTTTTAAAGTTTACAACTACAACCACAGGTGCTTCCTTAATTCTGGTTAGTAGCCCTAAATTTTCCTAGTCAGTTCACATTCTCATTTCCCTAGATACCTAATTCACATGTTCCGGTTTCTTAATCCTGTCAAGTCTTAAAGGGTTTTATAACAAAATCAGTGAGATAAACTCAAGTTTATAATTCACCCACATAAAAGTATATAATTCAATGGTTTTTAGTATATTCAGAGCTGGGCAACCATCACAATCAACTTTAATATATTTTCATCACCTCAAAAAAACCCAAATGCCATCACCCACCATTTTCAGGCAATTGCCTCCTCCTGCCCCTTCCAGGCAACCATATATTCCGTGTATAGATTTGCCTATTCTGAACATTTTATATAAACGGAATCATACAATATGTGATCCTCTGATGACTAGACCTTCTTTCACTTATTAGTCTATCTTTTCAAGGTTCACCCATCTTGTAGCATGTAAAAGTGCTTTCTTCTAAATTACCAAGTACTATTCCATTATATGGTTTATAATGAAAACCATTACACTGGTTTACCATAGAAAGAAAATAAAAGTTGTTCGAAGAATTTTTCATTCACTTACCTACCACCACATCTATCAATTTACCTGTATCCACATCACTCCTACTAAGAACATTATGTTCCTAGGGCTAAGCCCTTTAATCAAAACCTGAACCCATGCCCTCTTACCTACGTAAGGATATCAACTTAGCAAACACCTCCTTTCTTGTGCCAAAACCTTCCCCTCTACTGATTTGCCAATAAAGATGCTTTAGTTTCATCCATTTTTTAGAAATAAACTCTCCGTTACCTTGCATCTCTTTCAACTACCACCCCATCTTACTGTTTCTCTATATAACAAATCTCAGAGATGTGAAAAAATCACTGTATCCACTTCTTCAGCTCTCATTCTCTCCTGACCCCAAATAATTGGGCTTTTGGATCCATCATTCAGAGGAAATCATATTTCTAAGGTTACCCGGGAGCCTTCACTTTACTAAATCCAGGCAGCAAGCTTGTGTCCTTCCTTGACTCATCAATACAACAGAAGGTTGCTCCCTCCCGAGGAACTTCCAAGGAACTCTACTTGGCATCCAGAATACCCTCTACTTTACCTCCTTAGCCCACTGGCTGCAACTTCCAGTATCCTCCACTGAATATAACAGTATAGAACAGTGGTTAAAACCACAGGTGTGTTGGAGCAATGCTAGCTTAAATTATGGATTCCCCACTTCTAGCTGTTGATTGGGCCAGGCTACTTCCTCTCTCTGCTTCAGCATCCCTATCCATAAAATGGGGTAATTGTACCTACCTCTTAGAGATGTAAGACTCAAATGACAGACACAAACTCTTCAGAAGAGTTCCTGGCATATGGAAGGAACCATGTCTATCTTAGTTCTCAGTAATGTATTCTCAATTACTAAGTGTTGAAGGATTCCTGGGCTTGTCCCTCTTACCATGTCTCTACATTCCCTCCTTAGGTACTCTCACAGGTTCCTGTGGCTTTGCTGATGTGTTTGTGGATGACACCCGAAATTACATCTCTAGACTTTATTCATCAAGTTGTTTACTTACCATCTGCACCTAAATTTCAAAGTTAAAATACTTAACATCCTAACCTGATATCCTCTTTGCAAAGCCACTCCTCCTTGACAATTGCCCACAATTTTCAGGGATGGAAAATTACATCCCATCAACTGCTCATGTCAAAAACTCATTCTTGACTCCCTTCTCTCATCCCGTATTTAAATAATAATTTAGTAAGGAGGCCCAATCTGCAAAATAATTCAGTGCCCAATTACATCATTTCCTCACTTATCACCCCCAATGCAAGTGGCTAGCCTGCATCTCATGGACTGCAACAGCATCTAGAGTCTCCTTTCCACTCTTACCAACTCCTATAGTCTGTTTTCTATATAGTAACTGTCATCCTTTAAAAAATATACATCAGTTATAATTACAATATTCCCCATTGCTCTCATAACCAGACCCTTGACATTCTCTGAACTGATTGCCTGACACTCTTTTTTCACCCTGCTTCAGCCACACTAGGTCACTGGGGTCCCCCCTCAAACAAGCCAAGTTCATTCTCAATCCTGGCCTCCTTTTGGTCTTTTACCTGAAATGTCTTTCCTCTACTTCAATGGTTGTTCCCCATCATTTCTCTCCATATTACCTTCTTAGATGCCCTCCTGAGCCATCCTTGTTAAAACAGCACATCCCTTGTGACATTCTTCCAATCCCTAAGTGTTCCCTGCTTCATTCTTTATAGGATTATCTCCATGTGAAATTACTAGTTTATGATCTAAGTCCCTACTAGAATATAAGCTCTAAAAAGACAGGCTTTTTTTGTTCATTCGGGTTATCTCTAGCACCCTGAAGGGTGCCTGGCACACAGTAAGGTACTGAATACACAAATGTTGAAATGTTCAAATGAATGGTGGTGGCAGATGACGACCAAACTCATCAAGGAGAAAATCTCTCTCAGGAGGCCAAGAGCAGAGGCTATAAGGTCCAGGTCTCTCCCCCAGGATGCGGAGCGTCTTTCTGCTGTTAACTTACAAAGGTCTGAAATTTATTTTGAGAAAGGCTGGAATTTTCTTTCACAACCTCCTTTTCTGTTCTTAGTTGCAGTTCCACCTTTTTTGATCTGATCCCAATAAAATGAATGTCACTGTGGTATTTGCATGAACCTAAAATGAAATTTTCCCACACAAGGAAAAAAAATTATCAACCACTCTTCTCTCTCCTACTGATATCCTGAAATCCCTTGGTATGCATACACGTAATTTTTAAAAATCACTGTCTTTTCATCCCAGACCTCCAGAAAATGGAAATAATAGTACAATCCATACATGTCTTTCCTTTGCCTAGATTTACTATTTAGTAACATTTAAAGTATAACTATTTTGAAAAGACTCCCAGGCAATTCTTTTAACAGGTAGTATGTTGGGAGCTGGGGAGAACAAAAGAGTAAGGAGCTAGTTTTCAAAGAATGAGAAAGCACATTTTAGTATTATACATTAAGATTATACCAAAAACAAAAACAAAAAATCGTGACTAGAATGTTAACAAGAGATTTTAAGAGAAATTTGAATTTTTAATAGTGCAGGTATACCGAGAGTTGGATCTGTTTTTAGCACAGGAGTACATCAGGTTTTCATAAAATCCAATATGTGAAAACCAGAATTTTAAATAAAGAGAAATCAAACACAGATTATTTTAAAATGACTCCTTGGCTTTTTGCAAAGTAATGTACAATAGGCTGTCTGGTCTATTTCCTATAGTTCATGTATAGTTGCTTTTTAGAATTTGTATACAAATTGCTATTTTACTTTAACTGGCAAAGCGTAACAGCTCTGACTTAATTAAAAGTAGCACTATTAGAGTGAAGAAGTCTGAAATAAATGGCTAACCTATCACTGAATGAGATTTTTCCCTAGGATATTCTACTTTCAATGTTAGCTGGAAAAAAAAAAATCTTACCTGAAATTCTTCACAGCAACATCTTTGTCTACCAAAATTGATCTACAGCCCGGAGTGTCTGCCCCTCCCACCTTCCTCGAGCCCAGAGTGATGTATGTCAGAGATTTAAATTTAAGAGACTCTTTAGGCTGGAATTCTACAGCCTAGGAAGCATGGAGGGACATGGAGACAATGTGATAAGCAGCTTTCAAGTTTCTGTACAAGATCTTCCCTATGTGTTTCATTTGAAATACTTCACCTTCTGAGAAAATACAGTGTATTCATCCATCAATTCATATCCAAGAATTGTTGTGGATTAATAGCTGTTAATTATCTACCGAACAATGTTCTATACTAAATTGAAGGTACTGTGGTATGTGGGAAACATTCTACTATGTAACATTAGTGGAATAATTACCAATTTAATACTTAAGAGTACCAACTCAAATATTTTAAAGCCTACAAAGAACACTTTATAGGATAAAGACAACAGGATTTTTGGGGTACCAAATAAATCAAATACCTACTAGCTCCCTCCAGCTTGTAACTTAAAACCAAACATTACAGCAAAATTCACAATAAGAAAAAATATTAAAATGTAAGAAGTTCTATTAAAAATTAGGTATTATCATTAAAAAAACTACTTTCTAGAATTTTCTTCCAGTTTTCTTTGAATGTTATTTATACTAGATTGGTGCTCTAATGTTCTAATTTAAATGTTAGAAAACACTAACTATAAAAAAATAAAAATTCTGGGCAGAGAAATCCAAGCTAAGTGAAATCACCACAAATCAAATACCAATTTTAAACTAATTACTGAATGTGATGGTAAAACTATTTATCCTGTAAGAAGTTTTAAGGATAACTATTGCATGAAAGCAAACACACCCATTTAAGTATACAATAACTCCAAACCAATTCTGTATACATAATTTCTTGAAGTGTCCAAATCTGGGAACATCAACTCAAATGCTTATTGAGTTCATGCAGGGATGTGTCGAAACCAAGTCTGAAGGGCATCATACCACTGTCTAGCAATTCAATCTGGAGGCCACCAACATGTGACTTCTGCATTTGATCTTTGGTAACCAAAATTATCAGTAAGTAGGAAGCAATCTTAAAAATACCCAATTCTTATTTTTAAATTTCACCATCATCTATAGCAATGTGACAAAACTAGGGAGACTCTGCATGTTAACAATTAATGAATAGATGTATCTGACAAGAGAAAAGGCTTTAATTTTCCACAAAAGGAAGGAGTCCAAGTTAGCAAAATTTTTCCTTGAAAAGATTATTTTGGATATACTGGTAACACAGAGATATGTAACACAAACAAACATTTTTTTGTGTATTTTTTTATTGTCTGCAACACCAAAGTAACCCAAATTTCACATTTACAATGAGCTTTTTAATAAAAATATACTATACATATTAGAGATACATGTTATACAAGTTTTTGAAAAAAAGTAAACACATACACTTATACAGTAAAGAGAATAAACTGAATTGCTATTATCAATAATATTCCTTCTCTCCTAAATGATTAACAACTGTTACCAATAGCTTTTATGAAACCACCACTGTCCTGTTTTGGAGCGTGTGGCACTAAGAATGGATTTAAGAATGGATTTCTTCAAAATTAAGTGATAATGAAGTATTACTGTGCATCATGTAACTTCATATTTTCAGACTACCAGTTACTAAAATAATCAGGATCTCTATAAGACAGAGGTTTAGTTCTCTACAAATTTGGTAGTGTGGTGGTAGCTCAGCCCAATTCCATAAACAGGTAATCATCACTTCCAAACTAACCACACTTAACATCTGATCATTCAGAAAATTCTTTAAGCCAATCCTTGCAGAACTGCATTGCCTTTTCTCCATATCATCAGGCCTTACTACTGAATTAAAAAAAAAAAATTTTTTATTGGGAGTTCAATTTGCCAACATATAGCATAACACCCAGTGCTCATCCCTTACTACTGAATTTTGGGAGATCTGATGAACAGTTGTTTGGCCCCTGCTACTTTAAAAACATTCTTGCCATGTTTCAGAAATTAAGATCCAAGAACTCAGTTAAGTCCCAAGGATACGTTCATCTTCCCTTGAAAGAAAACTATCTGAGTATCATGAGTGAGAATACAGATATTATGCTATTTCAAAGAAATACCATTATGACTAACATGTACTTCCTCAGTAAGCCAAGTGATAGAACTTGAATATGTGTGAATTTCTGACTTGGTCTAATCTACCATGAAAATATAGGAGGCAACTATGTCAAGATACATTTTTTCCCCTAAAAAGTTTGCTTCCTTTGCCAACAAATAGGACAGTTTAAAATGAATCATAGCTAAAGTACTATAATGAGAATTACAAAGTATAGATCTTCTTGTTTAGATATTTCAAATATGGCCCAAGACACTCCTTACCTGTAATAAGCACCCACCATCACCAATGGCCTACCCTGTGGCAGGTCCCACATCAGTCGTTTTATATACATAAGCCCACAGAATCACAACACCCTGGTGTGTCATTTTTATTCTTTTTTTTTTTAAACAGATGAAGAAACTGGAGTTTCATATCATCTTCTAGGCTTAAAGTTTTCTGGTACAGCATAGCATTTCTTTTTATTATCATAAGAGAAAACATTAGAGCACCAAGAAAAGTTGAAAGCATCTTAGAATTCTAATATTCTATTACTTGGCTAACATATCAACAATATCCCAACCTAATTAGTAATCCTCAGTGCTGCAGTATTACATGTGATTACTGCATTTTTTAATCAAAATGCTGGAACTGTGATTCCTCTTTTGGATAAATCTTCCTTTATTTGCACACACATTAAAAAGTCTCCTTTCTCTAAAGCTAAAAATTTATGGGATATTCAAGATTTCTAATTGAAGGAAAATGAAAGGTTTTCTTTCTCATGACTGGAACTAAACTGTTATTTTAGTTAAAAGTACTTTTAACAAAACAGTTTTCATTTTTATGTCACATTTTGATCTTTCCAGACTTAGGACAGCCTTTAATTTCTAAATTTTATTTTGAAAGTTATAGACATAGATCATCATCAGAAGTAAAGTATAACAGCCCTGCACTCAAAACCATCCATCTATCCGTTTACTTAAGTAAGAAATGTCCCTCTCTCATGAAGATTCTATTCTAGTACGTATTTGGGAGAGAAGGCAGTAAAGACATACAAAGAGGGATGTCAGGTAATGACAGATGCTAAGAAATATAATTATTTTTCTAGCAACGCTTAACTTCCTAAGTTTGTTTTTCGAGGTCACCAACTTTTGATCTGTGCTTTATTTTGTTTCACATGTTGGATGCAGAGATTAAATTATGCATCTCAGTAGTGATAAGAAGTAAAGGGCAGAGTCTTCAAGACCTAAATGTTAAAAATTAGAGGCAGGCTACTTATTCTTCAAGGTTATTTGAAAGTAGTGGTTATTAAACTCTTGAGGATGAAGAAAGCTTTCATTCAGTAAATTTACTAACACCAGAAAAAAACCACAAATGCATGCCATTTTGTAAGGAGTTTCAGGTGACCTAATATCCATGGATGCTAGACTAGGAAATTTCATTACAAAGAGAATTCACAATCAGTGTCAGAGTGAGGTGGAGGAAAGCGGCTATCAGAAAATACTATCCAACTCAGATTCTGTGATTCCTATGCAATCATCTTATTACAAATATGAAAAACAAAATGCTAACAAAACAGATCCAAAGACTTTAAGGTTTCCTGGCTCCTAGAACAATGTTCTGTCTACTACATTTTCATTATGGTGTAGACCTCTTAAGCAACTTCCTCATTAAACAAACTACTTCTTATCATTATGAGGACTACTGCCACATTACTGGTGACAAATTTTAATCCCAAATCCTCTTTTACCATTACCCAGTCTGTGTACTAAGGGAAATAAAAAGCAAGTTTATTATCAGACTAAGCTCAGTCTTAGAGAGGGCAGAAGACAGCATGCTATTTGAAAACAAATTGACTTTTATTATAAACGTAGTATATGCATAAAGTAAAAATTTCCAACAGCACTGAAAGGTGTAGGCGAAAGTGAAAGTCCTGCATCACAAACTAATGTTCCATAGTCCTACATCTCAGAGGCAACTAATGTGCTCTTTCTCACCTTAAAAAAAAAATCTAAGATTATGAAAGCACACATGTGCACATACATATACCTCTGAAATGGGCTCACAGGACTAGAATGTTATAATACGGGGGATGAATTAACTATCCATTAGGGGAATCAGGCGTTAATTATACTTGGCAAAACCACTTCAAAATACAGTAATTTATTTAAAAGATGGTCGCCATAACAAGTATATGAAATAACCATTTATAATTCAAGCAAGCAAGGGTAAAGCCTCTTAAAGATGTAAACAATCTAAATCATACTTCCCTTGATCATAGTAAAATTGTGGGTAAAGAGTACAACAGATAAGCTAGCAAGAGAAAATTGAGGGGTGAGAAAGCATTGCCTCAGACTGTACAACTGTCACTCAGACAATAAAGCCATTTTATTACAATGTATCAAAGAATTTCTTTGCTAGCCAACAGAGAATGCTGCCACAGCTCAGGGTTTTATAAAAAATTGGTCCAGACAGGAAAAAATTCTAAGTTGTCAAATAAGTGCTATCTCTTAAAAAGCTGGATGTCTGGGGTTGTATCAATCATGGACTTCGTAACCAATTCCTTCTCAGAGATTCATCACTTTCCTATACCAAATTAAGATGTACAAATCCACACTTTTCTTCAGGACAAACAAACATGATTTCATCTTTGAGGTTGTCTCTTGGGCTACTCTTGGTAAAGACCAAGTGTACATATTTAAGAGGAAGATCTTCCTCAAAGAAAAATATCAGTCTCACAGAACATTTTACCAATGTTAGCATTATTTAAAAAAAAAAAAAAAAAAAAAAAAAAAAAAAAAACCTAACTTGGGTGGGGGAAAAAAAACTAATGATAAAAAAAATTAACTTACCAAGAAGTGAAACAGGCTGGGTTACAGGAGGGGTGGGCAGATTCGTGGGTGCAGCAGGTGGCACAGCAGAGCCATACATTTTCACACTGTCACCAGACTCGGCGTTTCCTCTAGCCCCAGACACCACTGTTGGAATGGGATTTCCAATAGATAAGTCTTTTGTAGTGTCTTCATTTATACCAGCGATAGTAGCTAAGGAATATAATTACATCAACATGTGAAGCTGAATAATTATCTCCCCAGTCAACATTCTTTTGCCATACTATACACCCTACATAGGTCCATTCTCCCTCCTATTCCCAACTCCAAGAGGACGAGTGAACACAAAGGAAAAACATGCTTACAGTTTGGGATGCTTATTGGTGGAGTGTGAGGAGGAGGAATGGATACTGGTGGAGTTATAGGAGGTGGGGGTCCAGGAGGAAGAAAACCTAGAACGAGAGAAAAGTCAATTTATGATGTGTACCTTATTTTGGGACCTAAAAAAATGTCGTCTTAAACAACTCAGTGTACCTGGTGGCAAATGCATCGGATTAAATCCTGGGCGCAAAAATGGTGGAGGAGGTGGTGGAGGAGGAACACCAGGGCCAAAACCAGGAGGGGGAATGCCCAAAGGAGGTGTGAAAGTGGGCGGCTGAAGAGCACCAACTACAGGAGGACCAGGCTGATGTGGTGGGACCTGAAGACAAAGAAAAAATAATGAAGACATGTTCCCATCCATATGGTAAATGGAGATGAAGAAAAGATCTTGTTAAAAAAGTTATTTCTAAAATTGTGCTTATTGTGTGAATACATTTATATAATAACAGATGGTAATTAGTGCCCACTATAAATGACAGAATTCACATTTTTGTTCACTACTCTATGACAGCAAATTCACGTTTTATCTCATGAGCATCTACTGGTGTTCTGAGAATATGGTATGTTAAAAAATCCATGAAAAAAAAAAGTTCCATGGTCAAGGTAAGTGTGAGAAATGCAACTCAAAAAACTACCTGGCAATTTACAGTGATTAAGATCACAGATTCTCTACCTTCTCCCCTTTTAACTAGCTTTGTGACCCTGAGGTATGTTATTTGGATTAAAGAGAGAATACATGTTAAGTGCTAGTGCCTGTCACTTAAACACCCAAAAAATGTTGCTATTATTTTAAAAAAAAAAAAAGAGAGAGAGAGAGAAAGAGAGAGAGAGAGAGAGGATCAAATTTAATGCATTAGTCAGATTTCTTTAAATGAGTGATGCTATACATTGAATCTTATTTAGAGCCTGTGCTGGATGGGCATGTCCAAAAGATCAATTAAAGAGTTGGCAAAAAAAAAAAAAAAAAAAAAAAAAAAAAAATTGCCAATGTAGGAAATCAGTTTATAAAATATGACAACTAATGTATCAAAGCACAGAATTTTCTCCTTACACAGGGAAAATCAAGGGGCGCGGCAACCCACTTTTGTGATAGCTCAGATTTATCTGATTCAGATTTAATCTGAAAAAAGTGAAAAAAGGTACAGGAAACATGCTGAGTATTTAACATACGTTATCTCATTTAATCCCCATAACAGCTCTGACCTAGGAACACCAGAGCCAAAGCCAAGAAAGAAAAGGGATTCTGTGCATTTATAGATAGGAAATTAAAACTTAGATTAGGTGACTTGCCCAAAGTCACCTTTGGAGCAAATGTAGAAAATGAACAGTGGAGCTGGGATTCAAACTATGTTCTGTCAGAATCCAGATTCTCTCCTCTGAAGTAACATACTGACCAGATAGCAGAGGTTTAAAAATATACCTTCATGTTAAATGGCCATTTATTATTAAAAAATTTCATGATAGCACCACAAATTGAAAATTAAGAAATTCTCAAAAAACACCTCTGTTCCCCTCAAAACAGGGGCTTACTGGGATAAATACTTTTCAAGTTTCCTCAGAATATAAAAGTCCCCAAAGAATATAGAGATCCAATAAAAGAAAACAAGAGGAAGACGAATATAAAAAATGCTATTAGGTTTGCACCTCAAGTCTGAAACACAATGAATAATCTAGATAGATGTATGGCAGTATGTATTTTGATTTTATTGTTTATGAAAAAAAATATGTTGAGTATATAAACAGTTAAGTTCAACACACTAAAATATGAACTAATATGCACATTTATGTACTCATATCTTTGAACATTAATCTAAACATACATCTAAGTTTCAGAAAGGTTTATCTTTCAGACACAAGTTCAAATAAATAGTGCTCGAAATATTCTTACCTGTGGAGGTGGCACTGTTATAGGTGCAGGAACAGGAATAGGAGGGACAGGCACTGGTAAAGGTTTAGGTATGGGTGATACTGGTTCTGTATGTGAGGTTTCTGCCCCTCCATTTTGAGCAACTTCATTTTCATGCTTCTTGGGAATTCCTTTCCAATCTATGAGAGTTAAAGAAATTTAACAATACAAATTTACCATTTTCAGTTTATATTTTAAATCTAGAAATTATTTTTTAAATCCTGATTATATAAAAATCAGCAGCATGATTATTATTAAAGAAATACCTATGGGGCAGCCCAGGTGGCTTAGCGGTTTAGCACCACCTCCAGCCCAGGGCGTGATCCTAGAGACCCGGGATTGACTCCTACATCAGGCTTCCTGCATGAAGCCTGCTTCTCCCTCTGCCTGCCTCTCTCTGTCTTTCATGAATAAATAAATAAAATCTTAAAAAAAAAAAAAAAGAAATTCCTATGCTTACAAATATTAATTATTTAAACGAATGAACAATAACAAGCAAAAGAATGCCAATTATGCCTGTCACACAATTGGTAGGTATTCTTTTGCCTAAGTATTATATATATATATATATATATGTATTAATTCAGTGAATTCTCCTAACCATCTGTAAGTAGGTTCCATCATTTTATATATGAGGAAAACAATTTGGAAATCAAGGAAAACAAGGTCACATACCAATAAGTGGCAGAAGCAGGACTCAACATATACTTATCTGGCTTGAATCTATGGTCTTAACCACAATAGTGTACTGTCTGGATTAAAAATTCCAGGAGGGAGGAGTAAGGTTCTTTTTACTCTGATCAGAAAGCTTGACACACAGGAGAGTCTTGATATCTATGCCTGAACAGAAACCTTACCCTACCCTTAAGTGAAAGCATCATGCACCATGCGGAAAGAGGTCAAGGTATGGGAATGGCCCAGCACTGTTCCACTACTTTCTGGCTCTCGAACCAACTCCGCTTGCTTGAAACTCCTTTAATCACTTACTCTCTTTTGCCATATCACCCTGCACTCCTCCTTGTCCACCTCTCTATCGATCTCCAAGTCATGCCCACACCTGCTGTTATCCCCACTATAATCCTACTGTCTGTCAATTTGGCATTTTTAATATTCAGGCCACAAGTAACTATATACATATTTACTCTCGACTGCTTCTCTGAACATTTAAAGGCTTTCAGGGATCCCTGGGTGGCGCAGCGGTTTGGCGCCTGCCTTTGGCCCAGGGCGCGATCCTGGAGACCCGGGATCGAATCCCACATCAGGCTCCCGGTGCATGGAGCCTGCTTCTCCCTCCGCCTGTGTCTCTGCCTCTCTCTCTCTCTCTCTCTCTCTCTGTGACTATCATAAATAAATAAAAAAAAAAAAATTAAAAAAAATAAATAAATAAAGGCTTTCAAAGAAATTACTGTGAAGCACTGAATTAAAACACAATACCAGTAATGTTCAGTTTGACTCATTTGATCCATTAGAGGTTTTCACAGTGAAAAATCCTACTTAAGATCTATTTACACTATAATGATTAACCCAATTAGTATTATTTATCTCTGAATTTAGCACACTAAATAGAAGTTGTATTAAGGGCAAAGACTGTATCTGTCTTATTTACCATTGTTTCCTGAGTTTTTAATGGAGAGACTGGCACATAGTGGTTACTTGAGAAATCTCAAAAATCACTTCCTATTGTGAAGTACATTTTTCATATGTACAATCAAAATAGATGAATCTTAAGAGAAATTAAATACTGCTTTACCTGGATTAAGTGTATCACTGTCCAACATCCCTCCTTCACAAAAACTCTCCAGTTCTTCAGGCTTGACTTTGTCCCATGGAATATAAGTAACACCCAGTTCTACATCCCAATACTGCTTATAATCTGCCTTTATTCCTTTGTTCAAAGCCCAGGCAATCTATAGCACCAATAGTTAAATATAAAAAGAAAGGAAAGGAGAACATCAGTTTTGAGAGTTAACAGTTCCTCACATTTCTAATCACTCAGACCTGACCAAAAGAGCAAAGTAATCTGGCCTCACTATCCCCGGATTTCACTTTGACGTGAGGAAACTGGTTGACCTTTTCTCCTACTTTGTGCGAATTTAACCAGCATTACCCCCTTATCCACTCCTCCAATCACTCACTTCTCAATTAGCCAAAATAAAACTTAGAGAAAAGGAAAATAATGTTATCAGGAAGAGGCCAAACGAAGTTCCCTGCACAGCCCAGCATACTGGGGACCACTTCCCAAAGTCTTGGGTAGCTTAGAATTTATATAAGATCAGAAAAAAATCCTTTTGCAGTGCAATCAAAGGGTAGAGCAGAGTGTTATGACACTAAGGAAATGCAGACTCTGGCCCCTAATGGAAGAATATCCATGTACCTATATCTTTTTCTCTATCCCAGTGAGTATTTTAAATAGTTTATTCTAAGAATGAGATAGCAAACTTTACTCAACTGGAAGAGCATGTGACTCTCAATCTTGGGGTCATGACTTAAAAGCCCCATGTTAGGCATAGCGATTACTTAAATAAAACTTTAAAAAATTTTCAAAAGACATATAAAATCCAAGAAATCTTGAATGACAAAATACTTTACTAGAAGACATTATATTGGGCAGCCCCAGTGGTGCAGCAGTTTAATGCTGCCTGCAGCCCAGGGTGTGATCCTGGAGACCCGGGATCGAGTCCCACATCAGGCTCCCTGCATGGAGCCTGCTTCTCCCTCTGCCTGTGTCTCTGCCTCTCTCTCTCTGTCACTCATGAATAAATAAATAAAATCTTTAAAAAAAAAAAAAGACATTATATTAAAGCACAATTAAAAATACGTTGATGAACCTATCTGCATTTTTTGTTAAAAAATGAAATTCCACAAGAACCTAACATTTAAAATGTTAACATTTAGGAGATAACCTCTTTAAAAAAGATACCTAGGAAATACCTCAGTGTCCAAAATTAGTTTTTAGAAAGCCAAGCAATATTATGTGTTAAAATTTTTAAAAAATGAATTATAAGGTATAAAACTGTACCTTTATGGACTTCTGGTTCACTTTATAGTTTCCTCGGCTCAGTTTCTGCAGGGCACGATAAGCATCTTGCCTATGAACCATAACAATATAGGCACAACCTCTGGGAGGAATCATCTGCTCCAAAACATTTTAATATTATAAAATATAACAAAACCAAAGAGCAACAGAATAAATAATAACCAGTTCCAACAACCCCCACTCTCCTGCCCCCCCTCCCCCCCCAGACAGGTTCTATAATCCGAAGTTAACGTATCCTAAACTGGCAATTCAAGTTTGGTCTCAACTGCCAGTTTTTAATAACCTTACAGTTCTCCAAGCTTTGTTAATATAGTTTTCTAGAAAAGGGTTTCAAATTAAACTTGGTTACCTAAGAAATGTGGTTAAACAGAGAATTCTAAATATAGACTCAACACCTACACTAGCCACATCTTCTACAAAGCTGTGCAAATGTAGCTTGGGTCTCAACTCCTTAATTTCATAAAATGACATTAATCACACCTGTCCACTGTCATTACATAATTTAATAAACACTCACATTAATTGATTCAATTGGACCAAACTCTTCTAAGAGACTGGCAACATCCTGTTGAGTAGTCCTTTTGTCCAGCTGTCCCACCCAGAGTGTAGTGCTACAAACTTAAAATAAAATTATAATCACAAATATATACATATTTGGTAATAAGCACTGTAACTTTTGTACAATAAAAAGAAAACCACTGTAGAAAAAAAAATGCACAAGTCACATGATACTATAAGGTTAAGCTGTAAATCCTATATACAACTAAAAACATTCTAAAAAACTGTGGGGAACGCCTGGGTGGCTCAGTGGTTTAGCACCTGCCTTCATTCAGCCCAGGGCATGATCCTGGAGTCCCGGCATCAAGTCCCACATCCGGCTCCCTGCATGGAGCCTGCTTCTCCCTCTGCCTGTGTCTCTGCCTCTCTCTGTCTCTCATGAATGAAAAACAAAACAAAACTGTGGTAGTACTTCCATAAATGGAATAGGATAGTGAACAACATAAGAGTTGAAAAAATCTGGCTCATTTGTGGACAGATCTAAAGACTTCATCTATGAAAACTCGGGCCAGAGATGCAATAATCTGCCCAAGGTCACCCTTGGCAAGTGAGCAGCAGAAGACCTAATCCCAACTCTCTCAATCAACAACCAGCCCACACTTTTCTCCACTAATACCACTGTCCATTACAGACTACCAAGCATACCTGAATGGTTTTTCTCTTATGCTGTGTCCTAGGTAATAAGCCTCCTGGAATCAGAGGCTTTACATATGCTCTACTTGCATTACAGATTAAAATTTCATTAATAACTATAACTACTTCAAATAATAACTAGTAAATCTCAATAATATAACATAACTTATTAAATTTTAAATACATGAGATTCAGGAGATAATGCAAGGTAATATATTCTGTAAGCTAAATCTTTATAAAAGTCTCATCTGGAAAAAAATAAAATTTCTCCATTATGTATAGGAGAACTAGTTAATTGCTTTCCATTTCATACATTAAATTCAAGACATTACTTTATTCCTTACCACTGTTTGGTTCACTCCTTATTACTGCCTTACATCTAGCTTAACCATCAAAGCAAATTCAAGGGTGTACACCAAAGCACAAACAAGAGACAATAAAGCTTTATTATTATTTTTTTAATAAAGCTTTATTTTACTAACAGTTATAAAACATTTTAAACCCAGGACATGAAAAAAATAATTCAAGTTTGAATGTAAAGGTTAATTTACCACTCGCAGTTTCTGGTTTGATTTGAGGAAGCCCTTTCTGTCGGCGTTCTCTTTCTTTTTCTCTATCTCGCCTTTCTTGGGACCGAGATCTAGGAGAATGCCGGCGTCTATCTCTGGACCGAGATCGAGAACGTCGATGACGGGACCTTCGAGATCTAGAGCCAGACCGAGATCGCCTTCTTTTTGGTGACCTAACATTTTCATGAGGTGGAGAATGGATAGAACATAGAGAAAAAACTGAAAATGTAAGCAGGTATTAATCTGAGAAAGAAAAAATGTTAACGAGGTAGTTTAATGTTTGGACGTGTAATAATTCAATAGCGGAGAATTAAAAAAATTTTATATGTTGTAAGCTAAAAAGCATGCATGTATTTAAATGAGGTTGCTAACTTTTAAGTGTCTCTCATCTTTGATAACTCCGCACTATGGTTAATTATGTACTTGGGAGTTTAAGAAGCTGTCATCTTTGAGAAAAATTGCTTATTGGTATCTATCTTTTCAGTTAACTTCTTTTCTGCAACAATTAAAAATGTTATGATTATAGTATTACTAATTACCTTTTCACTTTTGTTGGCTGATAAGCTTGTAAAGCAACTTTGAATAGTTTCTACCATTTTAAGTGTACATGCATGCAGGCATTGGAGCAACTCAAGGGGAAAAGCATGGGTAAGATGACTGACCTTAGTTTTTTACAGAACTACTACTCCCACTCTACACATGCAGACATACAAATATACCAAATGTTATTAACACTGTGTATCTAAAAATAATCCATTTTCATTTTAATGTCTCCTAAAACATACAGGATTGGAAAAACATTTTTTATCAATTACCTGGATGCTGACCTAGATCTTGACTTTCTGTTATCAGACATGTGCCGCTTAACCTCTTGAATACAAGGCTGTTCTACTTCCATTTCCTTTAAAAATAAAAAACAAAAAACAAAAACAACCACACATCATTAAATGAGAAAACTGGAAATTAGAGAGGCAAGATGACAACAAAATCTTAAAAAAGCTAAATTACAAATCTCTTGCCTTGACAGTTTTTTTCTACTTGCTTGACACCACATTAGTACTTTAATAATGACTGCCCCCCATCAGTGAGGAAAAAAATTTTTATATGGTTCACAAAATTAGAAGAAACACTTCTTGACTTCTAGAAACTCATAGAGGTTACATACAATGTTACTAAACCATTGATTACAGTGGTGAACCAGGCATTGGTTAAACATTCTATACTCTATCTCAGTCCTCACAGAATCCTATGGAAATGGGTGTTATTAATACGACCACTTTTCAGATGCTTCAGGCACAGAGAGGGTGAATATGTGGCCCAATGAACAAACTTTCTTCACATTTAAAAATGAGGATCACAAGCAAACAGGCAGGAATCTGTACATTAAATCAAGGAAAATCAATTTGAGAATAAAGTTTTACCTGATGTGCCTTCTGTGTAAGTGGTTCATTTTGTGCCTGGAAAGAAGCTTGGAAAGGCTGCTGCACGGGTGGAGTTGGAGGAATCACAGACTGAGCCATGGGAGGAAATGGAGGTGTAGGAAGAAGGCCAAATCCTGGCATCTGTCCATTAGGAGGAAGTGGAACCTTTTGTTTTTTAAGAAAGTGTGTGAGTAGATTTTAAATAATGGCTACCAAAAATAATTACGAAAAATCCTTAGTTACTTGATATAAAACTAAAATATCTTCAATAAATTTGATCAAGGAAAAGCTATGTAGTGACACCCAATGATTAACCATTTCCATAGGTATAATATATATTTGAAGAACTGTTACATATCTAAGTACACAGGCTAAAACTCCTATAACTTATTTTTTAAATTATGAATACACAGGCTTGACTTTATATATTTAAAGACAATTTCATTTACATGAGGAACAATGTGACAGACTAAACTTTAAAAGTCAGAGAGGGACTGCATTGCAAACTGTCTCCCTTCAACTTCAAAGGCCTTTTGGGAGGTAGAGTGGCACTGATGTACAGGTTCATACTTTTTAAAAATTCCAAGGGGAGTTTCAATTAACATGCCTACTTTTAGGGTTTAGAATACCCTAATAATAAACCACAACAGGGATCCCTGGGTGGTGCAGCGGTTTGGCGCCTGCCTTTGGCCCAGGGCGCGATCCTGGAGACCCGGGATCGAATCCCACATCAGGCTCCCGGTGCATGGAGCCTGCTTCTTCCTCTGCCTGTGTCTCTGCCTCTCTCTCTCTCTCTCTGTGACTATCATAAATAAATAAAAATTAAAAAAAAAAAAAAAACCACAACATAACACATTTCTGCATGTGCCATTCCAATACCAACAATATTAAAAGTATAATTACAGGGGCCCCTGGGTGACTCAGTCAGTTAAGCATCTGCCTTCGGCTCAGGTCATGATTTCAGGGTCCTGGAATCAAGCCCTGTGTCAGCCCTATGTTGAGCTCCCTGCTCAATGAGAGCCTGCTTCTCTCCCCCCCACCCCCACGTGCCTCCCCTCCGCTCATGCTCTCTCGTTCTTGCAAATAAATAAAATCTTTAAAAAAGTGTAATTATTGCCACAAAGTATTCCTTCTAATTTATTTATAAGCTTTCAGTAACTGTTAAACATATTTTAAACAAGCTTATAAAAGACTTCCCAAACTTCATTCATCAGTAAGTCATTAAAATCACAGTATTAACTTCCTGTTAGCAAATTACAGCATGGACCAAACATAATACACATAAGAAAATGAATATGCTCTGAAGAGATTTCTAAGAACTCTTTCTAAACCAAGACTATGAAGTAGTTATTTCCCAAGGCTGGTTATAAAACAGAATCTACAGAATTTTAATACAGATTCTTTAGATTTGACTATAGTAGTGGATCCCTATACCTCTATAATTTAGTTGTGTGGTTAAGTTTAGGAAATTCTTAATAGAGGATTTGCTGAAATAAACCCAAAAAAACAAACCCTTACTAACTTGAGGTTTTCCAGAGTACTTTGTTCCTTTCACAGCAGATTTCACAAACCATATTCCTGAATGCTGAGAACTAAAAACCCTCTACAGCATCTCAACATTTACACCAAAAAAGGCTCAACACAAGGGAAAGAGCTACACCATTAAGCAAGCCAGGTCCCTGAAACAGAACTATAATCTCTTTCTAAATGACTTTAACAAAAACACCTATTATTAAATTACAAGCATGTAATATTTAGTATGCTTGTTTTAATTAAAGCTTTAAAAAAAAACTCAAATCAATTAAATACTCAACAGCTTTGATTGCAGCTGCAGTACTACTTAGCCAAATGCACAGCTAAATATAATGGTCTGTGAAGTGCAATCCATATGCTCTAATGAATAGATTTTCACTTTAAAACTCAGCGGCAAGAAAAATGTGTATACCTGATGATGCACTGGATCCTGCTGTATTGCCATAATTCGAGGCTGAAACTGATCCATATTTTGATGTTGTGTATATGCTGGCTGCTGCATGCCATCTCCAGGAAACCCACTAAAAAAAGATGAGCAATCTTTTTATCCATTCAAAAACACATAAGATTGTAAGCCACATTTTTATACTAGAGACATTAAGAATGTGCTGTTCAGGAGTCATTAATAATCAGTATCTTACTGAATCATGTACTTGCCTACACTGATTTATACATTCACCATTGTTCCCAAAATAAAAGCCATTTTTAACTATAAATCTGGTAGGATCTCCTCCCCATTCAAGTGAAGACCCGTATCATAATTTTAAAAAACAATGACTATGTGAGTCCACTTAAACACATTTTTTTGAATATAGTACAGTACTATAAATATATTTTCTCCTCCATTATTGTCTTAACATTGGTTTTTTTTTCTAGCTTACTTTATTGGAACACAGTATGTTAATACATATACAAGTTGCATACAGGTTCGGCTTCTGGTAAACAGTAGGCTATGTTTTGGGGAGCCAAAAGTTATGATGTGGGTTTTCAACTCTGGGCAGGCTGGCACACCTAACTAACCACCATGCTGTGCAAGGGTCAAATGCACTTGTGTTATACTTTATAATGATTCCCAAACTCTGTACCCACTGAGGAGCACAGGAAAGAAACTTACAAGGGTGCTTGTGGAGGGGAAGCGGCAGGGGTGGTGGTGGGCGCGGTGGCGGTGGGCGCTGGAGGAGCAACCGCCACAGTAGGTGTGGCGGTGGCGGTGGCAGTGGCAGCGGCATCTTCCTTCTTTGATTCTTCCACAGCTTCTGGCTCATCATCATAATCAAATCTATCAAGTAGCTTCTGGAATAGGTATATCAATATTCCATTTTAAAACTGGTATGCGGGGGGACATGCCTGGGTGGCTCAGTCAGTTAGGTGTCTGCCTTTTCAGCTAAGGTCATGATCCTGGGGTCCTAGGATTGAGCCCTGTGTTGGGCTCCCTGCTCTGTGAAAAGTCTGCATCTTTCTCTGCCCAACCCCCATAATTTCAAATCTTAAAAAAAAAAGATTTAAAAATTGGGATTCGGATACACTACACAAGACTGATAAAAACAACGGATGTTTCCTAACATCTGTGATCCAGCACACTGTCATATACCATCTCACGTTCCCACTCGCCCCTTAGGATCTTGGTTCACAGACAAACCACTGCCACATAAATGCCATCTGAAAAAGATTTTTTTATTCTGCTTTTCTTCACCAATTAGAACAGCAGTATTTTCTTTCTGATTATTTTGTGTATGGTTATTTTGTTAATTTAGCAATATAAATATGAAAATACTCTCTTTTACACACTAAAAACTTTTGGAACTTTGCATGCATGAAAATGGGTATACGTTTTCAGTTAACTGTAAAATGTACCAAGACCATCTTATCTAATTAATCACTATAAATGCCTAAAGAAAAATGTCTGTATGCTGGTTGCTCAAAAACATACTGAGAGGACAAAAAAAAAAAAAGAATGGCATAGACAGGGACATGAAAATCTTACTACCTGGGTACTAGTTTCTTCCTTAGGACTTCACAGCTCATGTCAGATTACCAGAAACAAGGAGGAGAGGGAGGGAGGGAGGGAGGGAGGGAGGAAACCCCAGCACTTCACAAGATCACGCGTCTGGAAGAAGAGTCATTTAAAAATAAGATGACCTCTGTTCAGAAAGGGAGGAAGGGAACACCATAAACACCTACTACTATTTCTATTACTACCTACTGTGTTTAAATACCTACATATGATATTTCATCACACAAGCCTGCAACATAGACAAAGTTTAGATATAGTTTCTTCTTTTTACAGACAAGGAATCTAAGGACCAGGTGCTTAAGAAACATTACTAGAGCTGCAAAGTCAGCAAATGGTAGAAACTAGGATGTGGACACTACTTCAAAACTCTCAGGGATCCCTGGGTGGCGCAGCGGTTTGGCGCCTGCCTTTGGCCCAGGGCGCGATCCTGGAGACTCGGGATCGAATCCCACATCAGGCTCCCGGCGCATGGAGCCTGCTTCTCCCTCTGCCTGTGTCTCTGCCTCTCTCTCTTTCTCTCTGTATGACTATCATAAATAAATAAAATTTAAAAAAATATAAAAAAAAAAAAAAAAAAAAAAAACTCTCAGTCCCTGGCATTCAACAAGCAGTCTTTTCCCTCAAGCTGTGTCCATTCTGGCCATAGATTTTCAACTTCAAATTCCTAAACTTACGTTGTTCTATCTAGAAATTATGGTTCTACTTTACTAGACAACAGATTCCTAAATTAGAAAGGAAAGTCTCAAAAAAAAAAAAGAAAGAAAGAAAGAAAAAAGAAAGGGAAGTCTCCTTCTTGGACAACACTTTCTTTCTTTGTAATTCTAGGTCATGTCATTAAGTTATTATAACTGAGCAATCTAATTATGACCCAGGCAGACACCTTGTTGTTTTACATACACTGGCATATCTAGCCCTCACAGCAACAGTTAAGTGTAGGCATTACCATCACTACTTTACACTGCTGCACACTGAATATATAAGTAACTCAGCGTCAAGACAGAGTCAGTGACAGGAGTCAAAATTAAAGCTCAGATTTAGATTGTCTAAAAAAAGCAAAACCTCTGGTCTTTGACATTTATCATCTATGGATATGTTCTTTAAAGTTTTTGGATTTCTACCTATTGCTTTGGAAAATGATTTGAAGCAATTACAAAATTAAACTGAGATCTAAAAAGACATTTTTTTGCTTTTTAGGAAAGTGAACATCTAGGAAGCAGCCTAAATGAATTGTTCCCAATCAAGCTGTTCTACTAGCTTAAAACAGACCTTTTACTCACAGGAAAAGCAAAGAATTTACTTTTCTAAATTTCACCTAACTGACAAACACTGACCAACCAACCCACTTGAAGTAAAATAGAGGAATTACAATTCAAATTAAAAACAACAACGAAAGGATTCCATCAGCATTATTGTTATTCAACATTTTTGGTTGTTATTCAACATTTTTGGAAGTCCTAGCCCCCAGTACATTAAGAAAAAGAAACAGGCATAGATATTGAAGAGGAAAAGTCATATTTAGTAGCTTTCCAGAAATCTGAGAACATCAACTAGAAAACTAAGTGTTTAATATCATGACCATTTAAAAGATAAAAAAAATGAACATGAAAAATGACTAAATACTCTGGGAATAAATGATGCAATCAATGCATAACACTTGTATGAAAAAAGATTTTTTTTTTTTTGAAAAAAGATTTTAATAGAGATTCTGTGTAAGCTCTTGGTACTTCTTAAATTAATCTATAAATATTAAAATTTATGCTAAAGTTCATCTTGAAAAATATGTTGTAATGGTTAATTTTATCAATTTGGTTACCTTACAGTGCCTAGCTGTTTGGTCAAATATCCATGTAGATGTTCCTGTGAAGGTCTTTTAAAAATGTGATTAACATTTATTATTTTTAAATTAACAGAATTTGAATAAAGAAACACCCTCCATAATTTGGGTGGACCTCAACTACTCAGCCAAAGGCCTTACTGAGGACTTAGGTTTCCTAAAGAAGGAATTCTCTCAAGACAGCAACAAAGAAACCTTGCCCTGTAGAATTCAGACTCAAAACTGCAACGTTAACTCTTACCTAAATTTCCAGCCTGCCTTCTGCCCTACAAATTTCAATCTGCCAGCCTCCACAACTACATCAAATAATTCCTTAGAAATCAATCTCTCTCTCTCCCCTTTCCCTCTAGTGTGTGTGTAATGAGTTTTTTTCCCTGGAGAACACAGACTAATACATATGCCATAGAGTCTGAAATGGAAGCAGTGTGTGTAATAAACTTGAAAATGAAATAAAAAACACATATATAAGCCTCAAGTATTTAAGTTGTTAAGATGCAGAAAATATATATTAGTGGGACTCAACAGTCCAAATGTCACAAACAGACAGAAACAAATGAGAATTTAAAATTTAATGACAAAAAGTGAGGGAGAAGTGGCTATTTCCAAAAAGTTCAAGATTCAACTATCTTGGGACGCCTGGGTGCCTCAAGCGGTTGAGTGTATGCCTTTGGCTCAGGGCATGATCCTGGAGTCCCGGGATCGAGTCCCACATCAGGCTCCCTCTGCATGGGGCCTGCTTCTCCCTCTGTCTATGTCTCTGCCTCTCTATGTGTCTCTCATGAATAAGTAAGTAAAATCTTAAAAAGAAAAAAAAAAAAAAAAGACTCAACTATATTGAACCCGTAGTTCTAAAATAGGTTCCAGATGGAATGAAGAGATAAACACAAGAAAACAAAAATAAAAAACTACCAAAATAAAAAAAAAATACTGGTGGGGAGAGTTTTCCTAAATTCTGAAAGAACATACACAAATCTGTTCCAAGCAGATAATTGCTTCTCTTTTTACTTTAGAACTTCCTGTATTATGTTTTTTTCTTGTAAGTATTATTCCTTATCTACTTGAAATTTTATCCAAACTTCTTTTAATCAGTAGTTGTTCAGCAATCACCAAGATATAATGACAACCAGTATTTACCAAATGGGTTCTTAATTTGGACTATCAGTAATAAAATTTTATCTTAAAATCTGGAAAGAATAAAACATTTTAGAGATGATAAAGCTAAAAGATTAACAGTTCTAGGGTTTTTGAACTTTTGTGGTTTTGGCAGTGAGACTGATAAAATGAAATGAGATTTTATATAGTCATAAGCCCAATAAATAGACAAGACATAAAACAGCTAAGACACAGTGGTCTGGGTTAACATTTCTACAAGAAGCTCTGCAAATCCAGCACATCTGTATCCTTAGTTGCAGCTCCTTAAACATGCCTAGGACCCAATAACCCAGTTGGAAGACACTGAACCAACAAAACACTCAATTTATACATATGGTAAGTAAGCTCTAAGAGCAAAAAGCAAAAGGCAACTTAAATGTCTGTCAGTAGGGGAATGGCTAAACTGTGTGCTGTGTACATGTAATGGAATACTCCTCATAATAAGCACTCAGTGAAAATATAGATCTATTAACCTTAATGACAACAAAGAGACAAGAAGATTAAGATCAAAACAAGCAAGTTAAACACTGTGTATATGTATTTATATATTACACATATATTATGACCAAATAAAAATACATCAACAGGAAGTGAATCCAGAAGAGATATACAGCAAAAACTTAGTCATCTCCAAGTCTGGGGGTTAATGGTGAAAGCTCTCCTGTTTACTTTTCTACTTCCTATTCATTGAACATTTTTTGCAATGAGTATATATTACATTTATAACTAGGAAAAATAATCCAATGTTTTGTTGTCAAGGGAGAAAATCTTTTAAACCACAAAACAACAAAATGAAAACCCAGAACATAGAGAAGTACTTCCACATTCCAGCTTAAGAGGTATAAACAGTTAAGGTGGGTTATATAAGAAGCCTACCTTGTCAAATGCAGTTTTTTGCTCAGGTGGGGGGAAAGCAGCTTTTTGTTCAGGTGGCTGTGCAGGAGCTGTCTTTAACTGAGCTGTGATAGCCTGGACCTGGGCCATCACAGCATTGTCAATGGCCGGAGACTGTGGTTTTGGAGGCTGTTGAAAAGTCTGAAGGATCTGCTGAAGCTTAAAGAATGGGAAAACTGATAAGCAAAAGCAACATTACAAAGTATAATCATTGTATCAAAGGTTGATTTACTAGGAAAAAAAAAATCTTAAAGGTGACTCAAAATAGCACAGGTACAAAGTAAACTGGAAAAAGAATTTTTTTTTTTTTAAGATTTTACTTATTTATTCCTGAGACACACACACACACACACACACACACACACACACACACACACACACACACGCAGAGGCACAGGCAGAGGGAGAAGCAGGCTCCATGCAGAGGGCCCGACGTGGGACTCCAGAATCACGCCCTGGGCTGAGTGCAGTGCTAAACTGCTGAGCCCCCTGGGCTGCCCAAGAATACATCTTTTAGTAAAGGTTAAGTGTCTTGTAAATATCAGGGATACAATGTGTGTCATTTAAGGTTAAAAATGTAAGCTGACACCCCAGAAAATGACAGTCAAAAAGAGAAATGGTCTTTAGCTTTTCCAAAGGTAAAGAAATGTTTTCTAGAATAATGTAAAAATCATCTCCAATCCAAATAATTTTGAAGTTAATCTGAAAGGCTAGAACCATGAGCAGTGATACCAACCAGTCAGCAGTTCTGAACTTCTCTTCACGGGGGTATTGCTACTGCTCAGTGTGTGGTTCCCTTATTTCTCACCTCCCCCATATTTCCTCTGTTATCCCAATGCCATTACCTTCCTAGTGAAGGTTTTTCTAGGTGAAAAGTAGAAATATTTCCTCCCTTAAATGTGTTAGAAATGGAAAATAAAAACTGACAATTGTACACATAACTGCAAGGAATTTATTAATCTTTTAGATAGGTAGTTTACCTGTTGACCTTGAGTCGTCTGAAAGAGCTGGGCCACAGCAGCAAAAGCATCAGAGCTAGGCAACTGTGGTACAGTTGGTACAGAGTTTGTAGTGGCTTGGGGAGGTTCAGAAGAAACTTTAACTGGAGGTGGAGGTGAACCTAAATAAGAAAAGGTCATTAAGATCTATGAAAACTTTAATCTTCCAATTTTCCTTTTTAAACTCCATTAAGCTTTTTTATTAAAGTAATATTCCATTCAGTTTAACATATAGGAGAAATAAAGATACTATAGCAAATACATGAAAGAGCATATTTTTATTAGAAATAAGAACTGTGGAAAGGAACCCATACCTTCCAAGATATAAATTCAAATTTCCTTCTTATGGAAAAATTCCACCAATATAAAAAGACTCCAAAATTTCTCATGTACAAAGTTATACCATTCTCTAAGTACACAGATATACTTGGCCATACCTTCATTATTCGTAACATTTTCTGCTACTGGGGCAGCATTACTGGTTCCTGCAGCCATGTCCAAAAGAGGCTGGATAATTTCAATTTTGAATACTCCATTTTTTTGCCAAAGGTTCAGTACACGAACTATTTTGCTCTGTTATGTGCAACAAAACATGAATATACAATTAATATTTGCATAAATAATGTATTATACCTTTAACTAAAAAAGAAATAAATCACTAAGCTAGTATTTCCATGCTAAGTCCACTTCATAAACAGAAAAAATAAATTTATTTTTAGAATTACAACCTGTTAAACTGCTCTAAATCAGCCTTTCTTCAGTAGTATAAACTGGAGTAAAAAACAAAGAAGGGGGAAACAAAGGGGAGGAAACAGAAAAGAAATACAATCTAATCAAAACAAACAGAATAAAAAATTGTTATTTCAAGTTTTCATTATATTTTATTTATGATTACAAAGAAATACCATCACTGACAAAAACAGTATCTTAACAAAAGTAAATGAAGTGAAGAAGAATTTCTTCAGGATGATTTTAACAGTTAAAGTATTTAAGAAACTGGTCTATAACGGATAGGTAAGTTGCTTTACAGACCAGTATATATGAAGAAGATACAGAGAAGACGTGTTATTCATGGGAATAATCCTTATGTCCTAATCAAGAAATTATCTTTTGTATACTTTTTCCCACAAGAACACTCCTCCAAGAATATAAATACAGAATCCACAACATTCAAATTTATACACTGTTTCCTGTAAATGTCTTTATTCTTCATTCTTCAGAGTAGATTTAGCAGTGTGTTTCTCCCACCTATTGGGAGTTCAATTATTATGTCTTTAATGTTTTTCTACCTTTATATAGTACATAATAAAATCAGCTATAAATATGAGGAAACAAATACTGTAGTCTGATTGTTAATGAATAACATTTATGCTCCAGCCTCTCAAAATGGTGGGGAAAGCCATCAATTATTGGTCCCCTCCTTCTGAAATAAGCAACAATACGAGTATTGCCTTTCTCTATGGCAGAATTTATCACTCAATTACAAGTAAGTCTTTCCAAGAATGTCTTTTTTAAAGTCCCTTTTTCAACAGTACATCATTCCTGAAGGACTTCACAAGAAAATACACAGAGATGTTCACAACAGAAAACGCTGGGCCTTGTTTCAAGTCCACAAAGATCATCATATAATTCTTTCAAATATACATTTAAATAGGCTTAAATATAGAAATAAGAATACAAGTTTTAACTTAAAAACTATTAACTATACCTTATCTTCAGATGGACAAAGATATAAATATTGGAATGTGGCGGTTATGTTTTTAGAGAATCTTGGCCCAAAAACATCTTTATCAGTTCCAAACTGATGACGAGACTGTCGTACAATTGAGTCAATTACATATAATCCAGGAACCTTGTACTCTGGTTTACACTACAAGATAAAGATGCAAGTTACTAAAAGCAAAATCACAATTTGACATCCATTAATCTCCCTTTTTAAAATAAAACTCTGTGTATCTAGTGATTGTTTTTATTTAGAAACTGCTCGAATATTTAGCTCTTCTTGGCTAGCTTATCAAATTTCCCACAGGTTTGTACCAAACTACCAATTCTTTTGATACTTCAGACCCCCAGTATTTTACTTTTCTCTGGCCCCTCTAACTCCCCACAATTTCCCAGAATCAACATTACTTTACCAATCCCTAAGTCACGTCCACACAAATCCAATTGTTTGATACTCTCTACTCTAATTCATCCTGCTTAAAAAAATAATTTTTAAAATTATCAAGAAGACCATCAACAACATCAATTTTAATTCTACTAAAGTACAGTACCAGAGAAAAGAAAAACTAAAAGGAGAGATCATTTTTGGTCTATCAAATTAACAAGATAAAAAGAAAAGAGAAACACACACCTGTATACATTTCTGGTGGTACAACCTTTATGGATGATGATTTAGCAATAAAAGCAAAGTCTTATTTGATCCAACAATTCTACATTAAGAAATTTATTGTAAGGAAAACAATTAAGATGCATCTAATTTTTTCTTCCAGGCCAGCCACTGAAGTGAAATGTCCAAAAGGAACTGAATAAATTGTGGAAACAATCATGCAATGAAATTTTTTGTCGACATTTTATGATAAATTCAGTGGGAAAAGTAGGTTATCAATGTCAGTGAGGTTCTTTTTTTTTTTTTTTAAGATTTTATTTATTCATGAGACACAGAGAGGCAGAGAGACAGGCAGATGGAGAAGCAGACTCCCTGCAGGGAGCCCGATGTGGGACTCCATCCCAGGATCCTGGGATCATGCCCTGAACCAAAGGCAGACAGAGTCAATCACTGAACCACCCAAGCATCTGAAAGTCATTGGTTTTTTTTATGAATGTACGTGTATATAATAATAAAAAAAAGAATAGATCCAAACATAAATATAAGAGTAATTTGGGGTGGTCGCATGTAGGTAATTTAAAATTTTTTCCACTTTACTTATTTGGACTTTGATTTGCTACTATGAAAGCTTCTACTGATCATGTTTTTGGTCTGTTGGGACTCCTAACTCCTACCTCTCAGCTAGTAGTCAAAGGCCATGGATCAAAGACAATGTTACACACATGTATTGGTATATACTACATGGCACAGCTCCAGCATGGGGGGAGAGGACAGATGTATAAACCTGACAAGACAGATGTGTGCTAATCACATGGTTATAAAACCAGATACAACTGCAAAACTGAAAAATGATTTATGATAGAAGCAGGGAAAAGCTGGAAAAGCTTTACAAAGTGATTTCATTTGAAATACTTCAAGATGAGTTAAAGGTCAGCAAATTAGACAGGGCAAATAGTAGAGGAGGCACATCAAGCTCAGGGAAGAGTCATGTCAAGTACACAGGAAACTTGTTGAGTGCCTACCTCAGACTAAGTGCTCAATCAAAAGAACTGCTATAAACGTTTATTTTGTTAAAAATACAAACCTGAGTGATTAAAAAGAACATCTAGTGACAACTTTCTTTGTAGAGTGGCTTTAGAAGCAAGCATGCAAATTTACAATTTACAAAGTAAATTACAAATATTGATCATAACTAAAATGAGATACTAATAAAATGGATAGTTACCTTTTTGATGAACTTTTCTACTATTTGAACTACATGCTTATAAAGCTGAAAAAAATTAGAAGAAAATTACTGTACAATTTATATACTTCTATATTTTCAGTAATGGTATTAGAAAATACTTAAAACATAATTTGCACAATCTGAGTAATTCTCAAGATAATACTGAATGACCCATGATAATCCCTAGTCAATAAGTGAACAATCATAAATTAAAGAGAATTAACTAAAACAGAAATTACAAAAATCCCTCCAAAAAGGAGGTCTTTTTCTTAGATTCTTAATCAGTAATCCTTAATAAAGCAGTGTATCAGACAACTTTACAAAAGGGATAAAAACAGTGGAACTGGAACTAAATAATGCAGTTTCTAATAGGAGTCACTTATTTAAGGTGTGATCTTGAGGAAAACATTTAACTTCATGGAGCCTAAGCTTTTTTTTTTTTTTAAATATATGAGGCAAATACTCGGCTGATTTATGACAAGAATTAAGTAAAACAAAGGAAAAAAACCCTTTTCATTCTCCTGTCTACTTCTGTTAATTCAATTTTCTGACACACACACACGCAACTATATGAGGCAAAAGATGTGCTAACTGGCTGGACTGTGTTAATCATTTCATAATGTGTTATGTGTATCAAACCAACATGTTCTATTATATTATTAAATATATTCAATTTTATTTGTCAATTATACCTCAGCAAAGCTGAAGAAATATAAAGGGGAAATACTAAACAACAAAAAAGGAAAAAAGCAGGTTTTGAAATAATACGTTACAGTTCGAACACACTCTATTCTCATGTGCCTTCAGCAAAAGCTAGTTAGAACTCTTTGATTCAGGCCTAAACTAACAGAATGAATTCTCACATTTCTCAGTTATTTTCAAAATTTCTAAAACATTTTTTGAATTAAATATATTTATTTTATTCTTACCTTAATAGCTTTAATAGCAGCTTTAGTGATAAGAATCATCTTGGCTCGAGAGATGGGAGGTTTCATATCCATAAGTGAAAAGAGCTTAAAAAACAAAAATAATTTAAAAATAAAGGTAAAGTCAGAGGTCAATTCCCTCCAGTCCTACAAAGATAATGTAATTTATTAACTAAAAGAATAACAAACTTTTGGAACTAAGTTGAATAATTTAGCTAGTAAAGAAAACCCAAGTGCTTTCCTACATACCTGCATCACTGCTAAGAAAATACAATGGGAAAATACACCAAAAATAACAAAAAAAGAAAAAATATTAAGAAATTACAAAACCTATAACTGAAAAAAATCATAAAATTTTACTGAAGAACACAAAAATAATTTGAATGGAAACATACTGGGAGTTTCTGGATTAAATGTGGCAATAATATGACTCAATATTTAATGCAAACCTCACTGAGATTTTGGAGAACTTCAAGTAATTCTAAGGTTCATTTGGAGAAAGATGTATTCAATCAGGCAAGAAATTTAAAATGCTGGAATTAACGATTTCTTGATTTAATCAGCATAAAAATAGTGCCATATTCAACAAATCTCACAACAGAAAGTCCAACAATCACGTGCTCTCCATGAGATTTAACCACATATGCATATTTCTTCCCCCAAAGTTTAAATCCAACCAAGACTTAATGGAGCCCACAGAGTTACAACGATAAAATTCTGACATCAAGAAGCTTACATTTTTAAAAAATTTTTTTTTCTTTTTTTAAGATATGAGAGAGTGTGTGCGCCTGCACCCACTCATGGGACTCCATCCCAGGACCCCTGAGATCATGACCTGAGCCTAAACCAATAGTCAGACACTCAATCCACTGAGCCACTCAGGCGCCACTGTTTACTTTTGTTTAACCATGGGTATGTACCCTAGGACTTCTAAAAAGGTAATCTGTGGGTTCTTTTTTTTTTTTAAGTGGGCTCCAGCTGCAGTGTGGAGCCCAATGCAGCATGGCCTGAACTCATCTCTAGCTAAGATCAAGGGCTGGATGTTTAACCAACTGAGGCACCCCTAAAAAGACATTATGAAATAATTAAGTTTTAGGGCTTTATATGATCATATTTCCATTTCTTTCCAAATTATGCTGACATTCCAAATATGGAATCTCTAAGACACAGATCTTTACTAGATCACTAGGAAGCTAACCTAAAGTACCAAAGTATAAATAGCCCCACAATTGGCAACATATCCTAAAAATTCAGAGGATTTTCACAGCTTTTCACAACTACAAACACAATGGTAATATAGAAAACAGTAAGCATAATATTAGAAAAGGTATGGAATACCAGAAATAAACAATACAAGAACCAGATACTCTGGTTTAAACAGAGAAAGGTAGAAATTTTCCTTTGGTAATACTAAGATTTAAAAAAAAAAAAATGGGAGAGGGCAGCCCTGGTGGCTCAGCGGTTTAGCGCCGCCTTCAGCCCCAGGATGGAATCCCACGTCAGGCTCCCTGCATGGAATCCGCTTCTCCCTCTGCCTGTGCCTTTCTGTGTTTGTGTGTGTGTGTCTCATGATTAAATAAATAAAATCTTTAAAAAAAAAAAAAAAAAAAAGGGAGAAACAAAGATATTTACAAAGGGATTTGTTTAAAAAATGTGATTCTCTAAATAAGGTCATGATTATTTATCAATGTAATAAAAATTATCCTTGAGAATAAATGCCCACTAACAGATAACAATTAAAAAGGAAACCCGTGTGTGTGTGTCTCTCATGATTAAATAAATAAAATCTTAAAAAAAAAAAAAGGGAGAAACACAAGATATTTACAAAGGGATTTGTTTAAAAAAAATGTGATTCTCTAAATAAGGTCAAGATTATTATTTATCAATGTAATAAAAATTATCCTTGAGAATAAATGCCCACTAACAGATAACAATTAAAAAGGAAACCGTAAACTTTGAGACTATACAAACTGATGGGAAATGAAAAAACAAACTATTACAACTTATTTCCAAATTATAAAAATGTAAACAATGTAAAAAAGTATATTGCATGCATTTTTAAAAAAGATTTTATTTATTTATTAGAAACACAGAGAGAGAGAGGTTGAGAGAGAGAGAGAGAGGCAGAGACACAGGCAGAGGGAGAAGCAGGCTCCATGCAGGGAGCCCAGGATCATGCCCAGGGCCCAAGGCGGCGCCAAACCGCTAAGCCACCAGGGCCGCCCTATTGCATGCATTTATAAAGGATATATTCTTACCATTTACAAGCTATAAAATTTAAGTCAATTGTTTATTACTGCTGTTCTATTTCCTTCTCTGTACCTTAATGTAGAGAAGGGGAATGCAAAAATGTTTATACGTGGATGTTGAGAATGAACAACAATGAGAACTATTTCTCTGTCACTAAAAGCTTACAGAATCATATTTTCATGAAGTCTAAGCAAAAGCTAATATTCATTTAATGTACCAAAAAGCACTTGATTATGTCAGCAGTAAGCAACCTGCCATATAAAAACCCCCGCCAACTGAGCACACAAGACTAGTGTGCCATCCAATAAAATACTCCGTAACTTGTTAAAAAAAATTAAATTACAGACTACATCATATAGCAGTATAACCATTCATGCAAAAGACCAGCAAGAGAACCCTCAAGCGCTATATCCATTATCTAAGAGACAGTGAAAAAGGTGTTAAACACTTCATGAAGAAAAAGATGACTTTTGGAAGAGAGGAGGGAACCAACATCTGAGTGCCTACAATGTATAAGGAAGAATTAAATTCAGTGATATATAATTTAATTTTATTAACAATTGGAGGAGGTGGGTGATGGGTATTAAAGCAGGTACTTAAAAAAAAAATAAATAAATAAAGCAGGTACTTGTGATGGGCACTGGGTGTTGTAAGTGATGAATCATTAAAGTCTACACCTGAAACCAATTTTACCGTGTGTTAACTAACTAGAATTTATATAAAAACTTGGGAGAAAAAAAATCATATTAACAGCTAACACAGATTATCTCCCACCTGTTCTGAATGATGCCCAGGAAATGGTTTTGAACTATACTTTGTAGATTTTATAGCTCAAAAGTCCTAATAGCACATTCATACCTTTAACACAATGCTGCTAAGGGATTAAATACATACAGGACCTTAACTATGATAGGGAATACAGACAAACTATCAAGCAGGCACCTGTGCCTGTCTATATATATATATATATATATATATATATATATATATATATATATATATATATATATAGTACTGACTCAGGGATAATGACAAAACATACTGAATATAATTTGGGATGCCTACTGAAATGCAGGCAGATATAAAATTAGGGATCTTGGACACGGAAAAGGTCCAGGCTAGAAAATGAAAAGTCACAGAATAAAAGCCAGGAGTACAGGTGAGGAAAAATCTATAGTAAGAAAGCCAAAAACATATACCAAAAATTCCACTGTGGTATAGAGAAAGGGACTGCACAAATGAACATCAGGACAAATACCAGAAATCAAAGGCATTTGGCACGGTCGAATATGGAAAGGTGTGCAAATCAAACCTTGTTTGGTGGCTTAAACAGAGAACTGTTTTTGAAAGTGATTTCAAAGTCAACTAGTAAAGAAGTGGCAGTTGAGGGGGTGGAAATGCAGTTTTGGATTATTTTTCATTAATTTAACAAATCTCTGAGGGCTTATTAGGAAGTATCAAGTTCAGTGTCTGGTACATTGAGCCATGTCTCAATGCCTTACAAATGACCATTCTTAAAATACCTCTTACTTGTAAGCACCATGATGCTTCTATCAAATTTAAATTTTTTAGATGTTCTTTACTTTCCTTTACAAATGCCTTTCTTAAATCTTAAAGTTGAAAATCTGTATTTGATATAATTTATGAAGAAAAATACTACAGGCAGATAAGTGTCAAAACCAGAGATTTAAAAAGTAACTTTTAAAAGCTCAATGAATGTTACTAACATTTTACTGACTCCTTCAAAGCACAAATTTATCGGTGTCTACCTTTCACAAGGCAAAAAGGTTCCGAGACATTTAGATCAATGCTTTCATTGGATATAGAGACCCAAAAGTTATGCTGAAACTGATACACCTACCTATAACCATGTGCACTGACACCACCTATTTAAATAGAAACACTAATGGCCTATGTGGTAGTTAGATATTTCAATTCCATTTTACAGATGAAAACACTGAGGCACAAAAGTTCAAGAATCTGCTCAAAACTATAAAGCTAATAAAGTGGTAAATTTAATCTGTGGTTCACTACTACACAAAGCTCAAGTTCTTTCCAACAACTACCTAACAATAAAGAAATTATTTAATTAATGCTATATTACCTTGGAGGAATGAATAGCACAGACATTGAAGATGATAATAATCTTAGATAAGAAAGAGTTAATTGATATGTTGGCTGAGGAATCTCTCAGAAGTATATGACCTTGTGGTGATCTAAGGTTCATACTATAGTTCCTGAATTTTAAAAAACAATTAAATTCCTGTTAAAGAAATGATCAGAACACAAGATCAATAATCAACTGTCTGGGAAATCTTGACTCTCCCACTTGCTAGCTATGAGAAATTGTTTCTTCATCCGTAAAATGAAAATAATAACCCCTACTTTTTAGGGAAGTTTTATACAAACAACACATATAAAAAGCACTTAATGCAGCACCTAGCACAGAGTAAGTACACAACAGATGTTACCTACTATTAACACTACACATAATTTTATTGAAAGGAGAGAGAATCCTGAAAATAACCCAGGAGTGTTTTTCAAACTGTGGGTTGAGATATATTAGAATATAAAAATGAGCTTAATGGGTGTGACACAAGTTTTTTAGTGGAATAGAGTAAAAAATAAAACAAACAGCATTGTACACAGCAAGGGTAAGTACTATTTGGTGAAATTTCTCAGTTTTTTGTGTGGGTATGTATGCAAAAGCACCTCTCTATGTAAAATTATGTATCTTAGTATAGGGGTGACAGTCAAATAATGTGAAAGGCAAGGACTCAGAGAAAAATTCTTTTGTTTTAGAAGTGAGGAAAATAAAGCCCAAACCAACTGCTGTCAACTTTCAGTAATGAATAGATTCTTTAAGCCATTAACACATTTCTGATAAACAAACTGTGGGGAAAAAAGCAGCACTATCAAGTTAGAAAAAAATTTTCCTACTTTTCAATCAAGTTTAGAATACAGAGTATACATAGAGTAGAAAGAAGGTAAAGATAATTTGGGCTCTAGTTATTTCTGACCAACATCCAATCTCAGCCAACAAACCTCAAGAAAAAAAACCTATTGGATTTATATAAATGTGTGAGAACCATAAAATTTAATTCCGACAAACTCTACTAGAGAGAAAAAAAAAATCAGATACTGTAGGTATTCTGGAAAGAGTCAGAAAGACCTGGTTTTGATTATGGGTCCAGCCATGTACACAATTCTGGGCAAATTACATAACTTCTGTAGGGTGCAGTGTCCTCATATGTAAAAAGGACACGGTAGTTAATCTACTTCGGAGGTTTCAATGAGAACTGAATTCGTTTTGGCAGATGGAATGACTAGTGTATCAACTGCAAGTGCTCCATAAATATCACTAGGAGCAGCACTCTCCCTATTACAGCCCCTATTCCCAATAAATGTAATCTGTCAATGAAAACAAGTATATCAAAGCAGCCAGAGAAACCCATGCAATTCTCATATAAAACAGCAGAAGCAGTAGGCAAAAAAGGGTACAAGACCCCCTTGGAAGGCATTAGTAGAAAAAAATGTACTTGCTGGAAACAGATGTGAGTTTGGCTTTTTGCTGTCACTAGCTGAGTAACTACAAAAAGTATAAATAAATGTAAACACAGTCTTGCTACACGACAATATAGAGAAGATTGAGATACAAAATAGTCCAAAAATTCATCATGATCTCTTATATCAGTAAGGAATAGTTTCAAGAAAAGGTAAAGAATGGGGCCAGCCCCGGTGGCGCAGCGGTTTAGCGCCGCCTGCAGCCCAGGGCGTGATCCTGGAGACCCGGGATCGAGTCCCACATCAGGCTCCCAGCATGGTGCCTGCTTCTCCCTCTGCCTGTGTCTCTGCCTCTTTCTCTCTCTAGCTGTGTCTCTATGAATAAATAAATAAAATCTTAAAAAAAAAAAAGTAAAGAATGAAAATATTTGGCTTATGATGCCTGTAGAATTCGGTTTGAGGTCGTCAAAGTAACATGATACACTGCTATTTGCTAACAGTATAAACTGACTAGTTAACCTGTAAACTTCAAGGATCTTTCAAATATGAAAAAAGGGATTAACAGTATATTTCATCTCATAAGGCTATTAGGATTAAATGATAATATACATAAATCTCAGCCTCGTACCTAACATATTAAGTAACTCACTAAATAAAGCTATACAATGTCCTGAGAATCTACACACACAGAGTTCATTTTTTGTAATATCTTTTTTGTATTTCACCTACTATTCAAGTATTGCATTTAGAGAAATATTCTCTACAGTGACAATACTGTAGTATCAAAGACTCTTAAAGCTGTAATAGCATTTTAGGACTAATCTGGTACTTACACTGAATTCAGAAATACTTTTACACCTGCAGCTCCTGCCTAGTGACATAAGGCTTAATATCTCCTAACTAATCAGCTCTGATGGTTACAGAGGCCTCCTGTGTGCTAACCCCCAATCTCCCTTCTGATACTTTCCCTCCCCGTTTCCATTCTGAATAGTGATCTCTCTTGCATGACAAAATATTTAAAGAGAACTAAATATGTTTCCCACTCAACTATCTTCTTCAACTATTAGTAAAATGATTATTTCTAGATGTATCCTGGCTAATTCCTTTGTATGGTATTCCCAAATTGACATCATCCAGATGCATTACTGTTAATGGAAACTAGTGGACTGTATTATTATTAGTTTCCCATTTCTGCAATAACACATTACCACAAACTTAGAAGCCTAAGAACACCACAAATTTATCTTATAGTTTTGGAGGTCAGAATCTCAGTAATCTGAATTTAAGGTGTTAGCTGGGCTACTACATTCTTTCTGGAGGCTCTAGGGCAGCAGAATCTATTCCTTGGCTTTTCCAACTTCTGCAAGGTATCTACATTCCTTTGGCTCATGGTCTCTTCTTCCATCTTTAAAGCCAACAGGGTAGCATCTTGTCCTCCTCGACCTCTGTGCTTCTGCTGTCACATCACTTTCTGACTCTCCTGTCTCTCTTATATAAGGACCTTTGGGATTACATTGGGCCCATCTAAATTAACCCATCCCAAGATCCGTAACCCAATCAGATCTGCACAATAAGGCCAACATATAAGAGATTCCAGGATTCCAGAAGTGGATGGGGGGGGAATAAATGAATGAACGATCAATCGATCTTTCAAAAAAAAAAAAAACTGACACAGAGAGAAAACTCTCAAACCGTTTTCAATGGAATCTCTATCAAAACTCGATCTTCATGTTGGCTTTGCGTTGTTTTCTAACAGTCCTTTCAACCTGCTTAGGTCATCTGGAAATAATTTTCTGCTACTTGATGCACCAGCTACTCCAATCAGCTTATAAATTTCATGAACTTTCATAAATACACTTTATATATGCCTTCCTCCAAATCAAGGGGTTTTTTTGTTTTTTGTTTTTTAATTAATAAGAACAGGACCTACTTGTGGGATGACCCTATCTGATAGTCCTTGGACACTGCCTGTCAGGTAAAATTCACGTAATAATACTCTCATCCTGCCTATATTTTTCTAATTTATTCATGATGAAGTCATGACAAATATCTTTCTGAAATATCTGGTTTATAGTCCTCACTAGACAAAACACTTCACAGAAGAAAAAAAGTTTAATTCGGTCAGTTATGAATTGTTAGTGGATCTGTTCTGGCTCCTAGATTAGAAATTTCCAGAAGTTCATAAAACAAATCAACAGAACCAGCAAAGATAAAAGTTATTGGCATTGAGTCTTCGAGTTCTGGCATGGAGTCTTTTCCTATTCTTGAAAGAGAGCTGTCAAAGCAGGGAAAAGAATTAGAATATTGTATTAGTCTAAATAACCCTTCTAACCTCTAATCCCAATGTTTCCTTTAGAAATCTTTCAATGGAGCACTTACCTCTACATTTTTTTCCCTAAGCTTGAAAATTTTTGCTTTCCTGAAATTTTTTATAAAAAAAATTACACTAATTATATATGCAATATTCCTTCCTATTATCACCTCCAAGATGACAAATTCTGCTTTAAGGTCCTATTATTAATACTTAATTACAAACTTTAAACAAAAAATATGAATGCTTCCAAAAGGAAATATGTACACTGACAGCGACAGGTTGCTACTCAATCTCCCTCCTGATAGATGCAGATATCAAAATGTTTAATTCTAGTCTTTCTTCCTCTTTCATTCATTTGACTTAATTTATCAGACACATGAACTGTAACTGAATAAAGAGTTAAATCCAACATAACGTTAATGTTTATTAACATATAAACACTTCAAAGTACACATTACATTTCTTAACAAAGGGAAACAATTAGGAAAAAAAACTTTTTAAAATCATTTTCTCTCTAAAGATGCTTTGTCTAATTACAGCCTAAAGACAGCTTTATAAAATACTAACACAACAATTAGGAAAGGGATAACTAATAGCTCCTTTTATATGGCATTGTACTTTATGCCTTAAAGTACATTTTATCAAAGGTTTGTTCAAACCAATACATTTACTCAGGATCATGTCCTGAGTGGCAGATGCTCAACCGCTGAGCCACCCAGGTGTCCCTAAACCAATACTTTCTTAGTTCTGAGCAATTCAACATGATAGGAGATAGGTTGAGAGGTAAAGAGAGCTGCAAACCAATCACATGCACAATGCCATTCTACCACCTATGCTGTTTTACCTGAAAGTAAAACATGTACGAACAGTAAGAGATGGTGAAACTAAAAATAATAAAGAGGTAGTTCAATTAACAAAGGAAACCCCAATAGCCAATTAATAAACACAGGAAAAAAAGTTCAACCTTTCCAAAAATCAATGAAGTACAAACAGTAAGATACAATTCTTCAATTGTCTAACTGGCATAAATGTAGATTAACATCAAGCAAAGAGGGTCCTCTACAGATGAGACCTAATTGGGGAGTTTTAGTTTCAGAAAAAAAATTTAAAGCTATGTAACAGGGCAGCCCTGGAGGCTCAGTGGTTTAGCACAGCCTTCTGCCCAGGGCCTGATCCTGGAAATCTGGGATCCAATCCCACATCGGGCTCCCTCCATGGAGCCTGCTTCTCCCTCTGCCTGTGTCTCTGCCTCTTTCTCTCTCTGTGTGTCTCTCAGGAATAAATAAATAAAATCTTAAAAAAAAAAAAAAAATAAAGCTATGTAACAGTAACAACCATATCTTTTAAGCCAACAATTCCACGTCTAGAAGTTTATCTTAAACAATAATCAGGTCCTCAAATCTTCCATGATGACCATTTAAAAATTAGAAAATAATTTGTTATTAAAAAGATCTGGGAATCATATAAAAATTTCCAAGCACAAGTGGAAGGAGAAAAAGACTAAAACACTCTAAAACATTAATGGTATTCAATGGGATGGTATTTTCTTTTATTTCCTAATTTAAATTTACATAACTTGCATTAATTTCACAAGGAAAAATATTAAAATCCATTGATTTTAAAAAAGAAATATTTTGTGTCTGAGACTAAAATCCGTTTCTCAACTTTTGATTATAAATATAAATATAATAAACATATAAAACCACCATTATCAGATACAGCTTATTCACAGATTAAACCTTGTCTTTGCAGTTCAGTTATTTTCAAGTCAATGGCTTATAATTTTTTTTTTAAAGATTTTATTTATTCATGAAACGTACACAGAGACAGGCAGAGGGAACATGATGTGGGACTTGATCCTGGGACTCCAGGATCACGCCCTGAGCTGAAAGCAGACGATCAACCTCTGAGCCATCCAGGTGTCCCAATGGCTTGTAAATCTTTAGCAAGTTTTTCAAAATTATTAAAACAATTTTTAAAAAATAGACTTAAAATTTTGCCCCTTTAAACTTTGCAGTAACTGGTGCTCTTGTGGATATAAAACCCAAATTTGAGAAATCACTGTCTTTGTGTTTTGCTGACCCCGCGCGTTGGAAAAAAGTACCCCTTTAATACTGACATACTTTACTGCCAAGCAAATTCTATTTACTTTCCATAGAGTCAAAAGTCTTTTGAAACCCAAATGTTTAACCAATTTCCAACTTGCTTAGAGGAAGGTACAGAAACAAGACAGTCTGGTATTAATATGAAATACTCCTAAGATGAAGCAAATTTATAAGGCTTTTTAAAACAAAGAGTCAGGAAAAAGAAACCATTGTCTCCCTGCTCCTACTGAGCAGTCTTTTCATTTGACTTAAACACTAGAAAATAGTTCCATTTATTTCTCCACAAAATTCACTTTTCAGATTTCTAAAGAACTCTAACCAGATATTTTTACAAGCCACGCAGCTGCACAGAATATTCTCAAGTTCAAAAATTTAAAAAAAAAAATTCAAGCTTTTCCTACATTGCTTTACCTTCTGTATCTTCCTACAAACTCTCCAACTTTTCTCCTAGTTCCAGAATTTGGAGTAATGTTTTACAAAATACACATCTATAAATACAAATAAAAATATTTAATATTCAACATAAAACTACTTTTGAGTTAACTATTTATATTTCTATGTGCATTAAGAAAACAGAATACAGGGATCCCTGGGTGGCGCAGCGGTTTGGTGCCTGCCTTTGGCCCAGGGCGCGATCCTGGAGACCCGGGATCGAATCCCACGTCGGGCTCCCGGTGCATGGAGCCTGCTTCTCCCTCTGCCTGTGACTCTGCCTCTCTCTGTGACTATCATAAATAAATAAAAAAAATTAAAAAAAAAAAAAGAAAACAGAATACAGCAGGGGTGCCTGGGTGGCACAGTTGGTTGAGCACCCAACTTTTGGTTTCAGCTCAGGTCATGATCTCAGAGTCTTGAGATAAAGCCCGGAGTCTGCTCTGTGCTCAACGGTGAGTCCACCTGAGATATTGTTTCTCTCTCCTTTTGCCTTTTCTGCCAGAGCTTGCAAGCTCTAAAATAAATAAATAAATCTTTAAAAAGGGGAAAGAGAATATGGCAAAGAATAGTTTAAATGTCATCTGCATTATTCCCCACTTTTTAATTCTATCACCAAGCCCCACTTGTTACCATTTGCTGCTGGCATAACTAATTTTCTAAGCAGTTAATTTCTGACAACTTACTCTATCAAGTATGTCCTTAATTTATTACTCATTTAAGACTAACTCTCCTACAATTTCCAAGGGTCTACCCTTAACTCAAAAAAATCTTTTGAAGTAATCTCTACACCCAACGTAGGACTCAAACTCGCAACCCCAAGATGGAGAGGAAAGTCCCATACTCTAATGACCCAGCCAACCAGGTGCCCCTCACTCAAACTTTTCACTTTAAAACCAAGGCTGCCTCTCTTTAGCAGAGCTTTTAACCTATTCAGTTCCACCTTCGGACAACAGGTCATTTTTCTATTTCTAACCTGCATTTTGGTTCACTGAACTGCAATCAATCCTCCACTTCTTTCTTTTCACTTGATCAAGAAATAGGCCAGAAGGTGACTTTAAGAAATGGCAAATATTTTATCCATGCCACTGCTCTACTAGTACAGATGCCAAATTGCAAAATTACTTCTACTGTGCTTCATTAGTGAACTTTGTGTCCCCCCAAAATTGGCTACAGAACATTATTGTGAGGGGCACCTGGGTGGGTCAGTCGGTTAAATGTCAGTCTTCAACTCTGGTCATGATCCCAGGGTTCTGGGATCAAGCCCTACAAGCCCTGCGTCCAGCATCCAGCGTCCATCCAGCTCCCTGCTTAGTGGGGAATCTGCTCCTCCCTCTCCCTCTGCTTTCTCGCTAGCTCACTCTCTCTCTCTAAAATAAATAAATCTTAAAAAAAAATTTTTGTGAATTAGGTATTTCCTCCTAGACTTTATTTTTATTTTATTTTTTTAAGATTTTATTTATTTATTCATGAAAGACAGAGGGGGGCGCGGGCAGAGGGAGAAGCAGGCTCCATGCAGGGAGCCCGATGTGGGACTTGATCCTGGGACTCCAGAATCATGCCCTGGGCCAAAGGCAGGTGCTCAACCGCTGAGCCACCCAGGGATCCCTCCTCCTAGACTTTAATAGAAGAAATAAAATTAGTTCTTGGATATGGAATCATTTGATTAGAAGAAAAAATAAAAATTATCCCATACCTCATGTATTTCATTTATAACCAGTTATTTCCACAAAGTTCTTATGAATGGATTTACGCACAAGCATGGGACAAAACTGAAAATGTTAGCATTTATAAAATCCTCAGTTTGAGACATCTGGGTGGCTCAGCAGCTGAGTGTCTGCCTTCGGCTCAGGGGGTAGTCCCAGAGTCCTGGGGTTGAGTCCTACATCAGGCTCTCTTCGAGGAGCCTGCTTCTTCCTCTATGTCTCTGCCTCTCTCTGCCTCTCATGAATAAACAAACAAAATCTTTTAAAAAATAAATAAAATTCTCAATTTAAGATTTTAGTTCTGAATATAAATCAGTAAAAGAAATACAAATGCCTTTAAGTTTTAAACATGGATCATATATGCATGACTTAAAAATTTACCAAGCTTCATTATTCTTAAACTTCTACAAATCCTTCCAAAAGTATGCATTATAGTGCACTTGCTGCCATGCTTCAGATGTACGAAAGTTGTCAGTGAGCCCTCTCCCCTCATAAACACTCCAGTAGACAAAGATCTGCTCAAAAAACTTCAGCACAACCATATGGGGTTATGGATTGGGCTCAGATGGGTACTTAGAGTACTCAGTCAAATCTCAGAACTGACTTTTTTACACAGTGTGACCTTGGTTAATTCACACCATCTCTTAGGTTTCCTTACCTTTAAAATTGAAAGAGTACAAAGGCACACCTATATAAAACTCTTAGCCCATTAGCTGCCATCTGGTAGTTAATGAGCAAATGCCCGATACTTTTCCTGGATACTTTTCCTGTCGTTCTCCTGGACGGGCCCCATTGGATTACTTCTTAAAATAGTATGTAAAAACTAAAGATACCCTATAAAACAAATTTAGGATTCAGTATCAACAAAAATTTACAGAACCTCTTGGTCGCTACCACATACTGTTTTCAGTGGAAAGAAAATCAGACCAAACAACAAAACAATGAAAATGGTGTGCTAAAAATGAATGTTTTCCTATTTTTTAAAACAAGTTTGAGATATAATTTATATACCATATGACCCCCTTAAAGTATACAATTCAGTGGGGTTTTTTTTTCTTTTTTACTATATTCAGAGTTGAGCAGCCATCAGCACTATTTTGTTTTAGAATACTTTGATCCCCTCCAAAAAATTCCATACCCATTCCTCCCCGCCACCAACCAATAATCCATGTCTCTATGGATTTGCCTATTTTTGGCATTAAACAATAATTAGAGCCTTTATAAAGATTTGAACATATCTCCAATGAACCCCAAACTTGGCTGTCCTTTCCAAAGTGACTTCTCACTCAGCATCTCTTAATTAAGGTGAACAGGGTGATATTTGGCCATTAAAGTCTAAAGAATATTGTTTCCTAAAGGCTTAAAAGGCATATTACAGTAAATTTCCATATTATAGGCTTCCTTTCAGCAGGGTATAATTCTACTTCAGCTAAAACTCAGCTCTGACAAAGTCAAAAGGAAGGAAAAAAGTGGAATACTCATGATAAAATGCATAAAGACATTAAAAATGCCAGAGAAAGATTTACAGACTATAGAGTTGGCCAACTATTGCTCTCTAAGTTAACAGGGTACGGACAGTGGGACAACGGGAGAAGCCAATACAGGTCAGGCAATCAGTGGGTGACCTGTCTCTAAAGACTCTAAATAAAATAATAAAACTGACTGAAATCATTTTATCATCACTAAGCACTGCCAATTCTAAGTAATATGAGGTATAAAATATTCCTTCCCCTAAAACAGGTTGTTGACTAAGATGCTTAAGTTTTTATTTTTTTTTTAAATTTATTTATTTATTTTTATTTATTTATAATAGTCACATAGAGAGAGAGAGAGAGAGGCAGAGACACAGGCAGAGGGAGAAGCAGGCTCCATGCACCGGGAGCCCGATGTGGGATTCGATCCCAGGTCTCCAGGATCGCGCCCCGGGCCAAAGGCAGACGCCAAACCGCTGCGCCACCCAGGGATCCCAGATGCTTAAGTGTTTAATCTATTGCTGTGGTTACTGTTAAGTTTTAACAATATATAAGCATCAAATCTGTACATTTTTACTACATATCCTTTACTAAACTATTTGAAGGGGAAATTCATTAGGAAATCCTCCATTGATGCGGGCAGTGACTAAAACACACAGATTTCGCCGTACCTATTCATTTGGAGAGTCACTACAAAGAGATTTAGTATAGTCTGCACCCAGGCTCAGTTTGTTTCTCCAATCCTATAGTTCCCGTGTGTGTGTGCGCGTTTAAACGGTACATTCAGAATATGATACTTGAGTGCAACTCCTCTTTCTGAAATCTTTTTTTCTGCTATCAATAATAACAAACAGCCAGAATCAACCTTGAACTAAGGTATAGTTGAACACAGAGCCTGAAGAACCATAAACAAAAATCATGAAGAATGCCATTACCACTCAACAAAATATAAGTGGCCATTTACATGTAAAGAATATTTAACTAATAGAAATCTGTTTTTAATTTTTTGGTGGAAAATTTTCAGTGAATTTTTTTGACTGAGGAGACATTTGAAAGTTGCTACAATAAAACTGAAAAAAAGACATTCTAGATTTCTAGAATTTTTGTGAAGTGGTTTTTTCCTAAATTTCTAACCAAAGGTAACTTATATTTAAGATTCCCTAATTAGTATAGGTCTTTTGCTTTATGTACAACTTTTCACAATTAAAACTAATAAAAAGTGTTCTTTAATCAATTATAGGTGAAGATTGATCAACTGGGCTATAACTGTCTACTAAACACAAATATGTAAAGATCATCTTGACAGTCACTGACAAATACATAGAAAGTAAGGTTTAAAAAGAAACTAGGATATCATAGTAAGTCATTATGACAGCAGTATGTAGATAAGTTTTCTTGCTTTTCCCCCAAAAAAGTATGAATGCAATTAAAAATATTAATGCAATTAAAAATATTAACTCCTTTTTTTCCCACTGTAATATGTATTTGCAAATAGCATAAAGTTCAAGTTTCTTTCATGGCCAATCTTATGATTGTTTCTGGAATTAATTTTATTGTAGAAGAGGGATGTATTAAAAAGAAAAAGAAAAATTGTGCTCTGGATGTCAAATATGCAAGGTATGCCACTGCTCTATAGTCTCTTCCAACTAGGATTACTGACCCACATGGATTTATACCAAAATCACCAATTATCCAAACACAAATGATAACTTTCAGAGGAACTTGGATGGCCCTCTACTTTTAATTGAGCCCTGCTATCTCCCCCACCCCCAACACCCTATGAATCCATCAAAATCTTAGCTTCTAGTTCTTAACTTCACTCCAGAGTTACATTGGATTTCCTGCAGAATTCGCTACTAATCAATACAATGTGCTTCATTGGAATATCAAAGCTTCTGTATTTATCTATGCCTTCACAAGTACCAGTAAGGAGCTCTAGATGTAAACCAATGAAACGTAATCAATAGACCCGGTGGCTGAGTGTCTACCTTGACTGAGTGTCTACCTTCAACTCGGGGCATGATCCTAAGGTCCTAGGATTGAGTCTCATATCGGGCTCCCTCCAGGGAGCCTGTTTTCCCTATGTCTCTGCACCTCTCTCTGTGTCTCTCATAAACAAATAAAATCTTTAAAAAAAATGCCATCAATAAACCATGCAAATATTTACCAGGATGAAGGTGATCAGGGTATAATAAATTATAATACTGTTTGTGAAATATTAATAGTTCAAAAAATTTAAAAATTGTGATAATCACATGTAATATTAACACAGAAATGTACATAGGTCTCTTCAAGTCTAAGCTTTCAACAAATCTTTTATTTTTTTTATTTTTTATTTTTTTAAAGATTATTTATGAGACAGAGAGAGAGAGGGAGACAGAGACACAGGCAGAGCAAGAAGCAGGCTCCATGCAGGGAGCCTGATGCGGGACTCGATCCCGGGTCTCCAGGATCACGTCCTGGGCCAATGGCAGGCACTAAACTACTGACCCACCCAGGGATCCCCTCAACAAATCTTTTAAAAACCTAGTTCTTTTTTTTTTTTTTTTTTTTTAAATACTTTATTTATTCATGAGAGACACACACAGAGAGAGAGAGAGAGAGAGAGAAGCAGAGACACAGGCAGAGGGAAAAGCAGGCTCCATGCAGGGAGCCCGACGTGGGACTCAATCCCCGGTCTCCAGGATCACGCCCTGCACCGATGGCAGCGCCAAACCACTGAACCACCTGGGCTGCCCTAAAGGCCTAGTTCTAAAGCAAGCAAAACTACCACCAAATTCTACTTTTTCCTGTTCCATAGGAACAGAATATTAACCAATGTTACCAAAATAGGTAAATTACTTATTCTGTATACCTGATAACATAGTGTAGCTTGTTTTTAGCTCATAATTAAAGATGTATGCTGTTGCTCTGAAGCATACTTAAAAAAAAAAAAAAAGGATCTGGCATATTATCTCAACAAATGTTATGAATAATACTAAAGGTTCATCATTTATGTAACAACTTTTTTCCTACCATGTTACCAAAATATATTCAAAACAAGATTTCAATGTGTGCATATATCTACAGAAGTTACTTGGAAAAAAAAAAAAAAAGAAGTTACTTGGAATGCTGAAGTGTATTATATTCACTTGGGTTCCAAGGCAGAGAACCTGTAATTTGTATCTGGCAAAAAATACCCTGCCCCAACACCAACTACCATTTTGTCAACTTTCTGCCAAGTAGTTTTATGTCCTGAATTCTGTCTCACAAGATTTATTTTATTTTTATTTTTATTTTTTTAAAGATTTCTTTATTTATTCATTCAGAGAGAGAGAGAGAGAGGCAGAGACACAGGCAGAGGGAGAAGCAGGCTCCATGCAGGAAGCCCGATGTGGGACTCAATCGAGTCTCCAGGATCACACCCCAGGCTGCAGGCGGCACTAAACCGCTGCGCCACCAGGGCTGCCCCTCTCACAAGATTTATAAGCCAACTTTTCCATTATTCCAATTTTTCTCTGAATCAGTTCCTTATCATGTGTCCATGTAATTTTTTCTGAACCAAAATACTAAGTGAAATGCTATACTTCTAGAGAAGAGGATATTTTCAACAAGAACATCAGTGATAAATGCTGCAACAGAAAGCTCTGAAGAGCCAGCGTTATTACATTCACCACAAAACCAGACCTCTACTGTTGCTGGAGATAAGCAATTTTCTGAGAGTCCAGAAAGAACAGAGGAATAACGTGGTAACTTTTTAATATCTAAAACTCCTGTGGTAACAGCATAATATGGTCAAATGAGGCAAGGAAAACCTCCAATTTTGCCTCAACTGTTGCCCTGGGCCTCTACATCTCTTCCACACAGTAAAAATTTTGTGTCAACTCTGTCCACTGCTTTATATAGACCTCTCCAAGAAGAGAATGATCAAAAACAACTAAAGACTAACATTAGCAGGTTAAGGAAAAAAAAAAATTTAACAAAGCATCTTCATCATATGATTTAAATTCTGGACGATAATCATACCTAGCAATCAATAGGTGAAACATACAATAGTCCATACACAAAAATTTCCGGTGGGAAAAGAAAGGGGTGGTAGGTTCCCCACTGAGATGTGGAACTCAACTCTTTCTTCACGGTAAGAGTTGGTTCAAGATAAGTTGGTTCAACACTTATCCCAAGTGGATAAGTGTACCAACATAAATTCATATTTAGAGTATTCATACTTTAAAAGTCTTCTTTAAAAAAATATTTTATCTTAGAGAGGGAAAGAGAGAGAGCACGTGTGGACTGCGTGAGTGAGGGGAGGGGCAGAGGGTAAGGGAGAGTCTCAAGCAGACCTGATGCTGAACTCTGGAGCCCAAGGTGAAGCTGGGACCTCAGGACCCTGAGCCAAAACCATGAGTCTGATGCTTAACTGACTGGGCCACCCAGGTGCCCCTAATTAAAAGTCTTAAAAACTCATAGATGCTGCCCCTTCCCAAAACAGTGTGGGGAGATACGTTCTTTTGAGATTAGAGAAGATTGGTTAAAAGCTAAAAATGCAATATATGGATTTTAAAAAAATCCAATCTATAACTTGCATTCTTTCAACAAACTTACAAAATACCAAACTCTTCACATTAAGGAGTACATAAACGCAGTGTAAAGCAAATATTGGCTATAAATGATCATTTTTTCCCACTCTTTTTACAACACTTAAAGTATTTCACCAAAAAAGCCCCCTGTTTAATGAGTATCTCTAACTTCATTCTTTTATCTTCCTTCATCAGATACTGACCTCTTTTACCTGTGCTGATCTGTACCCTTCCTTTTATCCACAATTTTATTCTAAGCATGCCCTCTCATTACTTTAAACTGTGCTTCTCTATACTTCCCCTCTCACAACGTGCTCAAACTTCTACTCCCATGGGAGACCAGGCTTCAATATCACTTATTAAGGCTAAGACCATATACATCCTATGTAAATATACAAATAGCCTACCACCAGTGTCTACTACCCTGGTAACTGCTGTTCTTTCCCTTCATTCTTGAAGCGACTTTGTCCTTAAATCCCTTAAAACCAAACTTCTACAAAAGACTACATCTGTGACCTTTATTTCCTCATCTCCCTCATCATCTTCCAACCTTAAACTTCGGATGCCATTACTCTCAAATTTTAGCAGCTTTTTTCTTTTTTCTTTTTTTTTTTAAATTAATTTTTATTGGTAGCAGCTTTTTTCTTAAGTCTTAACCTGTAACCACTCACATGGTATTACATAAAATATTATCTTTAGGCAGCAATTAAGATGGGGAGATGTGCATTCAAATCCCAACTCCACCATTAGCTAATAGCATGCCCCTGGGCCAATTATTATTTAACTGCTCTGAAAATCAGTTTCCTCGTCTATAAATGGACGTCTGTGGAAGGCTGTAGGAATATTAGGTACATATTTATAAAATGCCGGATATGCCATAGATGCTTATTAAAAATATTAATTCCTTTTCTCACCCCCTCTGAATTTTCTCCAGGGCACATCTGGGAGTGACTTCCAGATGTCTCCCTCTATTTCCTGGTTGCTTCCAAGTTTGAGTCCTACATGCCCAACTGCTTGCCAAAAATGTACACGACTTTTCCACTCAGTCTCAAACTCAACCTGTTCAAAAACCAAACATTTTCCCCCTTCCACTAAATACGCTTTTGATGACTGCTTGACTTGTGTTAATAGCATCACCGCTTTCCAAGCACCCAGTGGGGCAAAAGGTGCTTAGAAGCCTATCAGATGGCAAAGTCCATGGATTCCTCTGGCCCATATGCTTCTCCTCCTCTCCCTGCCACTTATACGCATGCCAGGTTCAGATTTTACTTAATTCTACCTCAGTCCTCAAAATGCCAATCTTCCTCAAATCTCTGCTTTCTACAATATATACAAATCAAGCAATTTTTGTGATTATCACCCTACTACTTAAAATCTTCAGTTTATCCAGAACCTAAAAATTTAAACACATTAGACAGACATGAAGCTTGTCATGCCCCCCAATTACTTAACCAGTAGCGTTTGGAATCAAACTACTGTTCATTCTTCAGCACTACTACCCTTCAATCTCTACTTTTTACACCTTCTACATCCTAAAACTGACTCCACTTTATCTTCCCCAAGTCTTCACTGAACCCCCATAGCCATCCCACAGTACTTTTTAAGAGCCCCAAAGGAGGCTGTTCTACCACACGTTAGAGTTATCTGCCTAACTCCTGTGTCCTCTATTAGATCAGGCTCCTAGGAGACAGAGACCCTTAGTAGTACCAGAACAGCTCTCTAATTGAGCACGCGCTCAAAAGTTTGTAAAATTAAGGTAAGATTTTGGAGATTTGAGGTTACAGGGAACTAACCAATAACATTTCACGAATGAGAAGTAACAGAGAAGCACTACAAATCAAACAGTACAAGGTGAGTTTTAAAGTTAGGCTAGTTTCTCTGGAAGAAAGTTTTTTCAGAAGAAAGTCAAAACTGGCAACACACCTAACATAATGTAATTTGTAGTTCATAAAGTAAGACTGGAAATGAAAATAAAAAGTATTTGAGCAGAAAGGTGAACAATGACATGAAAATTCTCACTTTGTGTATTTTAAAAAGGTTAAAATACCATTTCCCTTTTTTGAGAAGTCAATATCATACCTTATTTTGGTTTTCCAAAGTAAAAACTACTGATCAGTTTTCCAGAACGTATTTTGTTTAATGTCAACTTCCACAATGCTTAACTCAGAATTAAATACTTCGGATCTTAAGAATACTCTAGAAATTCCCGCTCTTTGTGCATTAAGAGTTGACATTAAAAAAGTCAATAATGTTTTACCTCGAGAAAGAAATGTACTCATAATCTTTAAAAAACTGTTGTACCATTTGTAAAATTCTCATGCATTCAACAAGTTACTTGCCTCCTACGGTGAGGGGAGGAGCAAAGAACAGAAACTCCCTGCCCTCATGGAGTCAACATTCCAGTGAATTTTGCCTTCAGGACACCAAGCCAGCTTCCAAACCTACCTTGGGCGCATTATCACAAATTCCCTAGCCATCAAGCAAATATCAGGAAATATTTCGTTATCTTGAAAACCATCACACTGTCCCAACACCCGTTTCTACTGCGTTTAAGACATTTTATGTACCCAACGGTTGAAGACAACTTATTTCCAGAATACTCTGCAAGGCAATAAAAGGTCCTAACTGCAGTGTTACTGGAGGGTCCCCTATTATTTCGGCACTGCAGATCTAAAAGAAAAGTTACCGCACCTTAATTCTGCCACGAGTAAAATCACAAAATCTTAGGGTGAGACGCAGCAAGTTGTTAACGCCCTATCAAGACCTCTCTGGAGCTACAGCACTACATACATCTGACTTTTTTCAATGCTGGGTTTATCTGGAGTGTTTGGCGAAGTGAGCTAATCCAACCCAACACACGCCGACAGTTTCCATCCCGTAACTGTATTTTAAAATCAATGGTCAAGTCCCCCCCCTCTCCCACCCCACCCCCCCCAAATAAATTCTGACGGGAGAGAATGTGTGGACTCTACGCCCCAAACCCAGCACCTGGAATGACTTTGGAGATAAAACTATCGAGCTCTAAGGCGGCAGGCAGCTTTGTTCCCGGTTTGGGGAGGTTTTCACATGTAAATGTTTCCCCCTAGAAGGGAGCCGCGGATTAACTACCGCGGGAGGAGCGCGAGGATGGGGCGGGAGGGGGGGGGCCGGGGACCGGAGGCCGAAGCCGGCTTTCCGCCGGACTGAGGCGGAGCAAGCACTCCTCTCCCATTCAACTTTTTAGGTGTCACGTTGGGGCCGCGGAGCCCATTAGGAGGGCCGTGTTCGCCGGCTGGGAACCGTCAGGGGCCACCCCGTCTTCACCTGGGAACCCCGTTCCCCGAGCGTGCGTGTGAGTGTCGCGAGCCGGGGGACGGACACCCTCTCTCCAAGCTGGCCCCGGGGGCCCGGGATCAGAGTCCAGCCGCCGCCGCGCCGCGGCCTGAGCAACAGGAGAGCCCAGGCCGCCGCTCCGCCAGCCCGGCGACCGGCAGATGCTCCCGCTCCCCCCGCCCCCAACCAACCCCACACGCCCGCCCGCGCTTCTTTCTTAGCCCCTCGCGGGCTCCCGGCACCGCGGAGCCAGTAGCGGGGCCGGGGGGGCGGCCGGCGAGAGCGCCCGGACCTTGAAGAGAGGGCGAAGTTAGAGGCGCCCGCGGCGGCGCGGGCCGGGGGAGGCCGGGGGAGGCCGGAAGGGGGCGACGGGGGCAGCCCGAGGTCGCCGCCCGGGGGTGGGCGATGGGGGAGGGGTGCGGGGTCGGCGCCCGGGGCCGCCGCGACCTCTCCCCGACCGCAGGCCGCTCCGCGCAGGCCCCGCCGCCCCGGAACCCCGGGCAGGAAGCGTCCCCACCCCGCCCGAAGCTTTAAACCTCCGGCGGCGGGAGACACGGGAGACCCGGCGGCCCCGCGGCCCCGGCCCCGAGCACTCCTCACCTCCTGGTTGAAGGCGTTGACGGCGTCCATGTTCGCGCTGCGGCGGCGGCTGCTCCGGGCCCGCCGGTCACATAGACCTCGCGCCGCGGCGGAGCGGGGCCGGGGAGCCGGCCGGGCCTGAGGGGCGGGGGGGAGGCGGCGAGCGGCGGAGCCAGAGGCCGGGCAGGAAGCGGCTGCGGCCGAGGCGGCGGGGCGGGCGGCCGAGGCGGAGGGTGGCGGGCCCCCTCTCAGTCCCGTTCGGAGGATGAGGAAAAGGAGGCGGCGGCGGCGGCGCTGGGCTCCAACATGTCCGTTCGGCGGTGGCGGCTGCGCTCTGCGTCTCGCTGACACGGCCCCCCGCGCCCTCACGCACTGGCCCACACTGGCCCGACCGGCGAGCGAGCGGGCGGGCCTCTCTCTCTCTCCCTCTCGCCAGCGGGATGGCGGCAGCGGCCCGAGTCCACGCCGCGCGGGGCACCCTGGGACGGCTCGGGCCTCCCAGCGCTTCCTGTGCCCGGCTCCCGCCCCGCCCCGCCCCGCCCCGGGCGCGCTGGCCCCGCCCCCAGCCCCGCCCCCCGCCCCGCGCAACGCGCGCCCGGCTGCTGGCGCGTGACGCCGGGACGCTGGGCGCTTTCCCGCCGGCGGCGGCCGCGGCGGCGGCGGCCGAGGCCCCGGGAGGTCGCCTGGCGCGGAGGCTGGGCCCCGCCGAGGGCGCCGGAGAGCGCGGGACCCCGGAGTCGGGAGGCGGGCACGGAGAGGGCCCGCGCACACCCGCGCCGCTGCCCGACGCGGCGTTCCCCGGTGCGCTTTCGAGCCATTTCTGCCCGAGCAGGCCGTGCACCCCGGCCGCGGCTGGCGTGCGGGCACGGACCCGCTGGCTCTCCGCTGTCGGGAACAAAGGGCGCAGGACTTAACCTCAGCCCGCTGAGCGTGCAGCCTCCGCCCGTGCAGCCCTGTGTCTGCTCTGTGCGCGCAGCCTCACCGCCCGTGCAGCCCTGTGTCTGTGTGTGCAGCCTCACCGCCCGTGCAGCCCTGTGTCTGTGTGTGCAGCCTCACCGCCTGTGCAGCCCTGTGTCTGCTCTGTGCGTGCAGCCTCCGCCCGTGCAGCCCTGTGTCTGTGCGTGCAGCCTCACCGCCTGTGCAGCCCTGTGTCTGTGCGTGCAGCCTCACCGCCTGTGCAGCCCTGTGTCTGCTCTGTGTGTGCAGCCTCACCGCCCGTGCAGCCCTGTGTCTGCTCTGTGCGTGCAGCCTCACCGCCTGTGCAGCCCTGTGTCTGTGCGTGCAGCCTCACCGCCTGTGCAGCCCTGTGTCTGCTCTGTGTGCGGCAGCCTCACCGCCCGTGCAGCCCTGTGTCTGCTCTGTGCGTGCAGCCTCACCGCCTGTGCAGCCCTGTGTCTGTGCGTGCAGCCTCACCGCCTGTGCAGCCCTGTGTCTGCTCTGTGTGCGCAGCCTCACCGCCCGTGCAGCCCTGTGTCTGTGTGTGCAGCCTCACCGCCTGTGCAGCCCTGTGCCTGCTCTGTGTGTGCAGCCTCACCGCCCGTGCAGCCCTGTGTCTGTGTGTGCAGCCTCACCGCCTGTGCAGCCCTGTGTCTGTGTGTGCAGCCTCTCCGCCTGTGCAGCCCTGTGCCTGCTCTGTGCGGCAGCCTCACTGCCCGTGCAGCCCTGTGTCTGTGTGTGCAGCCTCACCGCCTGTGCAGCCCTGTGCCTGCTCTGTGTGTGCAGCCTCACCGCCCCTGCAGCCCTGTGTGTGCTCTGTGCGTGCAGCCTCACCGCCTGTGCAGCCCTGTGTCTGCGTGCAGCCTCACCGCCTGTGCAGCCCTGTGCCTACTCTGTGTGTGCAGCCTCACCACCCGTGCAGCCCTGTGTCTGTGTGTGCAGCCTCTCCGCCCGTGCAGCCCTGTGCCTGTGTGTGCAGCCTCACCGCCCATGCAGCCCTGTGCCTGTGTGTGCAGCCTCACTGCCCCTGCAGCCCTGTGTCTGTGTGTGCAGCCTCACCGCCCGTGCAGCCCTGTGCCTGCTCTGTGCGCGCAGCCTCACCGCCGGTGCATCCCTGTGCCTGTGTGTGCAGCCTCACCGCCCATGCAGCCCTGTGTCTGTGTGTGCAGCCTCACTACCCGTGCAGCCCTGTGTCTGCTCTGTGCGCACAGCCTCTCCGCCTGTGCAGCCCTGTGTCTGCTCTGTGCGTGCAGCCTCACCGCCGTGCAGCCCTGTGTCTGTGTGTGCAGCCTCACCGCCTGTGCAGCCCTGTGTCTGTGTGTGCAGCTTCACCGCCCGTGCAGCCCTGTGTCTGTGTGTGCAGCTTCACCGCCTGTGCAGCCCTGTGTCTGCTCTGTGCGTGCAGCCTCACCGCCCGTGCAGCCCTGTGTCTGTGTGTGCAGCCTCACTGCCCGTGCAGCCCTGTGTCTGTGTGTGCAGCCTCACCGCCTGTGCAGCCCTGTGTCTGCTCTGTGCGTGCAGCCTCACCGCCCGTGCAGCCCTGTGTCTGCTCTGTGCGTGCAGCGTCACCGCCCTTGCAGCCCTGTGTCTGTGTGTGCAGCCTCACTGCCCGTGCAGCCCTGTGTCTGTGCGTGCAGCCTCACCGCCTGTGCAGCCCTGTGTCTGCTCTGTGCGTGCAGCCTCACCGCCCGTGCAGCCCTGTGTCTGTGTGTGCAGCCTCACTGCCCACGCAGCCCTGTGTCTGCTCTGTGCGCGCAGCCTCTCCGCCTGTGCAGCCCTGTGTCTGCTCTGTGCGTGCAGCCTCAGCGCCCGTGCAGCCCTGTGTCTGTGCGTGCAGCCTCACCGCCTGTGCAGCCCTGTGCCTGCTCTGTGTGTGCAGCCTCACCGCCCGTGCAGCCCTGTGTCTGTGCGTGCAGCCTCACCGCCTGTGCAGCCCTGTGTCTGCTCTGTGTGCGCAGCCTCACCGCCTGTGCAGCCCTGTGTCTGTGCGTGCAGCCTCACCGCCTGTGCAGCCCTGTGTCTGTGCGTGCAGCCTCAGCGCCCGTGCAGCCCTGTGTCTGCTCTGTGGGCGCAGCCTCACCGCCTGTGCAGCCCTGTGTCTGTGCGCGCAGCCTCTCCGCCCGTGCAGCCTGTGTCTGCTCTGTGCGAGAGTGAGGCACCGAAACGACGTGCAGGCAGTGGATACCCACGCAGGCCCGCAGGAACCCCCCCCCCTCCACCGTGCCGCCTTGTGCCGCGGAAAGGAGTGGATTTCCCCAAACAAACTTTCCCTTTTTGGTGGAGACACTTTTGCCCTGATTCACTTACCTCGACTACCAACTGGCTGCTGGGCGCTGTGCTGGGTTCTGGGGATGCGGAAATGAAGGGCAATGTTTCTGGCAGCAGACAACTCAGTTTAGCGGGGAGGACAGACAAATGAGCAGTTAGGAACTAAAGCATGGTCAGTTAGGGCAGAGACCCAAGGGGACGAAGAAGAAGGATAATCATCCGACTGGAAGTCCAAAAGGCTTCTCAGGAGACGTGGCACTCAAGCTACATCTGGAAGAAGCAGCAGCGGCTGGAGGAGACACCGTTAGGCTGGCAGAGCCTGATGAGTAGTTTGGCATCTCCTTCCCTCGAGGAGGACCAGCTGGAGCTTAGGGAGTGGGGTCAACTGAGAGGAAGTGACTCAGCCCCGGTCCCGAAGAGCCTCTGTGCCCTTCCAAGGAGTTTGGATTTTGTCCCTGAGGCGGTGGGGAGCTTTGAAGGGTTTTAAGAGGAGGGTGGTGTCCTGCAATGTGCTCTTTCAAAACAAAGGTGTAGAGCAGCAATAGAGAGGGCTGGGAGAAAAATGGCTCTAAGCCCCAGGGGATGCTGTGAATTTGAGGCAATGAAGTGGAGAAGGAAAGACAAGGTCAATGTTCAAGAAGTGGAATGAACACCTTGGGGTAGGGTGGGGTTGAGGTGTCAAAGAGAACGCTCAAGGTTCTGGTTTGATGAGAGTTGTGGGTGCTGGATTCGTAAGTCAATTTGGGACTCTATGGGGAGGAAGGGATGAGATGGAGAGAGAATAATGGTAAACACTTGTAGACCTTTTATCGTGTGCCAGAGTCTGTGCAATATACAATTCTGTGTTGTTTCATTTAATCTCCGGAATAGGCTTCTGTATGAGGTGGCTATCAGGGATGCCCCGTTTTATAGTTGAGGAAGTGTAGCCCAGTTCCGTTAACTAACACGCCCAGAGCCAGATGATTTCCTTCTGGGGCCTGTGGAGTTGGAGGTGCCCCTGGGGCAAATAAGTGAAGACGTCTAGGAGGCAGTTGGGTAAACACCTGTGCAGCCAGGAGAGCTGGCTGAGAGGAAGTAGAGACCTGGGAGTCATTAATGCACAGCTAGTGTGGGAGGAGCGGAAGTAGGGAAAGCAGGCAGGGAGCATGGGTGTGGAGAAGGTAAGAAGGTGGAAGAAGAGGCTGAGAGAGTCCAGGAGACCTGTCTGGCACTGAAGGCAGAAAGCAGCAAGATACGGACTGGAGAGTACCCGTTAGCATCTAGGATCCCACAGGGAACCTTGGCAGGAATGGGGGGAGGACAGAAGCCAAACTGATGTGCACCCAAGAGAGGAAGGCAGCAGGAGATATAGTTCACGGACACTTGGCTGTGAAGGCAGGTGGTGAGGACACCAAGAGAAATTGACAGGAAGAAGGGAGGGTATGCCTGTGTCTTTTAAGGTGAGAGACACATATTCTTGATTATTTGCTACAGTAGCAAAATAGATCCCAAATATTCGTTTCAGGCCCACCCATCATCTACTTCATATTACTGTCTTTTTTTTTTTAATCTCTCAGTTCAGCTCCTATTACCATTTTTTAAAAATATTTTTAATTTACTTAAATTTATTTATTTATGATAGTCACAGAGAGAGAGAGGCAGAGACACAGGCAGAAGGAGAAGCAGGCTCCATGCACCGGGAGCCCGATGTGGGATTCGATCCCAGGTCTCCAGGATCGCGCCCTGGGCTAAAGGCAGGCACCAAACCGCTGCGCCACCCAGGGATCCCTCCTATTACCATTTTTTAAAACCCATTTTGCTTCCATAAGAGTTGTCACTCTTATGGAAGAGTTGTCACATGTTGCTTCCATAAGAGTTGTCACACGTTGCAAATGATGTGCTTAATAGATCCAAGGTCCCCACACCATATTTCTAGCCTACTGCCAGGGTACAACCACGTGTTGTCATTCTCTGGACACCTCTGTGTCAACAGCTTGGCCTTTGCTGTCATGTAAAATCCCTCCTTGTTCCTGCACATATGCAGGCCCACTGAGCACCCAGGTGATGTTCAGACATCACCTCCTTTCAACCATTAATCTGCTATTGAGCACTTACTGTATACCAGGCACTGCACTGAAAAGCTTTCCCACTCCTCCCAGCCGGGCTCAACTGTTCCCTCCATATGCTTCCATGACCTGGCGATAGCACTTTTTACCTTGCTTTGTGGTTATCTGGGGGGGAAAAAATCTGCATTACTTGGACATGCTATGCACCCCCCACTCTGCCTCTTCCTCTTTCTGGGAACAGTGGCAGAACTTAAAAAATGGACCCACAAAGCCTAAAGGGATCCCTTTCCCCCAAATCATGCTAGCAGTCTTTTTTTTGGTCTTGTCAATGAAGTAGATTTGGCTATCAAAGGCTGAAATCTTGAGCTGTGGCCGTGAGAAAGAGAGGCACCATTTTAAGTGTGTTGTTTTGGGATCCAATGCATGGTGGTGATTGGGGCCTATAATGGTTTTGGATTGAGGGCCTGAAGGAGAACGTTTTCTATGTATTGTCCTACTGAGATTGGAATGCATAAGGAAGAAGATTTGGCTTCTATGATTCTTGTGTTCAAGGTGGATAATTTAGATTTAGGAAGTTCTTTTCTATTTTTTTTCTTTAAGATTTTATTTATTTATTCATGAGAAACATAGAGAGAAGCAGAGATATAGGCAGAGGGAGAAGCAGGCTCCCTGTGGAGAGTTTGATGCGGGACTCGATCCCAGCACCCGGGATCACGTCCTAAGCCAAAAGCAGATGCTCAACTACTGAGCCACCCAGGCGTCCCTGGGAAGTTTTTCTAGATGGGTTGTTGGGTTTTGATGTCGCTCAAGTTCGGGAAGTCTTTTAAACACGTTGTTTGGGGAACATGTGTTATCAGCTAGATCATGGGTGCCTTGGTGGTATTCTCCCACTTTTTTTTGTTGGGAAGATGGCAGCTCCTCTGTCTGCTTGGGGACATGCAGCAGCCATTCATACAGCTATGGCTAGACTTCGGTCTTTATCTGTCCAGGCAGACAAGTCAGATCTTCCAAGAGGAAGTTTTTGGCAAATGACAAAAACTCAGGAGGGCTGTCCTTTGTGAGCAGACCTTGAAGCAGTAGGGATGCAGCCTATTAAGAAGATGGCCAGAGGATGATAAATACATGCAACTGATAAAACTCAGCAAGACATTTTATCTACTTGCAAACTTGCCTTCTCTCAGCGAACACAGATTTAAGCAGATTCATGTGTTCTTTTTTTTTTTAAATTAATTTATTTATTTATTCACGAGAAACACACAGAGAGAGAGGTAGAGACACAGGCAGAGGGAGAAGCAGGCTCCATTCAAGGAGCCTGATGCGGGACTCGATCCCGGGTCTCCAGGATCACACCCTGGGCTGCAGGCAGTGCTAAACCGCTGCACCACCGGGGCTGCCCAGATTCATGTGTTCTTAATGTGGGTGTGAAAATAGTTCTGAAAAGCCTTTCCAAACTTACTTGTGGTTTTTTTTTTTTTTTTTTTTTTTTATGATAGTCACAGAGAGAGAGAGAGAGAGAGGCAGAGACACAGGCAGAGGGAGAAGCAGGCTCCATGCACCAGGAGCCCGACGTGGGATTCGATCCCGGGTCTCCAGGATCGCGCCCTGGGCCAAAGGCAGGCACCAAACCGCTGCGCCACCCAGGGATCCCCTTACTTGTGTTTTTAAAGAGTAGGTGAAATCAATATTCAGAGGAAAGAAAAGATGACATTCAGGAAGTAATCTTCTGGTTAATTCTATGTCCTTCACATGTCAACTTGTTCTGTTGAAAGGAATGCTGGCTACAGTCCACAGCTGTAGAGACTACAGAAAGCATCTCACTTCTAAAGAGCCCAGGAAAACACTTAACAGATAAGAATCCAAGAGAAATCAAGTTCTCTCTAATGCTTTATTGCATACACTTTCTGGAACAAGTATAAACTAATTATCTTGGAAGAGACTCTTCTTTCTCCTTGGTCTGCTTGTCTCCTCTGCCTAGCCTCCTCCCCTTCCTGAGATTTCACCTGACACCTATGCGATCCCTCTTACCCCCCACATAGTAACTGGAGCTCTCTCCTGGTTTACGACTGCGTTTCCAACTGCTCACTGTAAAATTCCACATGGTTGTCCCCCTGTGTCCCCAGGGTACCCACCTGATTCCTCTTTATGTCAACCTCTATCTCCATGCCTTGTAGACTGTTGGTGCCAAATTAGTGGAACATTGTGAGGAAAACAGGAAGCGGAAGGAGGAAGAACTCAGTGGTGGTTGGGACAATGGTATTTTAGGGAATTTTCCTTTCCTTCTTAATTCTTCAGCATTTTTTAGACTCCCTGCAGAAAGCATGTATTACTTTTGTTATCAGAAGGAGTAAGCTCCTTAAAAAAGGAAATACAGATAAGTGTGCAGCTAACCTAGAATGTTTTAGATTGAAGATCTCGGCTATGATAGTAAGCATAGGAGTGCATGAGTAATGTCTTAGGGTTCTCCAGAGAAAAAGAAATGTTGGACTAAACACACACACATACAGAATATAAATACATTCTAATATATCTTAATATAATTTTTAAAGGTTAAATATAATATATAACATTTAATAACATACAGCTATAATAATATATATTGCATATAATTGTGTAATTATATAATTTATAACATAATTCTCATATTCTAATATATATTTTCTCTCTTCTCTCTCTCTCTCTCTCTCTCTCTCTCTATATATATATATATATATATATATACCCATAACGTGTGTGCATGTGTATATAGAATCTGCCATCTGCTAGCTGGAGAATCAAGAAAGCAAACAGTCAGCCCCAGACCAAAGGCCTGAAAACCAGGGAAGCCAGTGGTGTAATTCTAGTCCAAGGGTAGGAGAAAATGAGATGAGATGTCCCAGCTCCAGCACTAAGGGAGGAAAAAAAAAAAAGGAGTGAATTCCTCCTTCTTGCACCTTCTCTTCTATTCAGACCATCAACAGATCACCTGATGCCTACCAGTACTGGAGAGGGCGCTCTACTTTACTGATTCCATCAATTCAAATGCTAACCTCATCAAGAAACACCTTCACAGGCACACCCAGAAGTCACAGTTAACATGGGCATTCTATGGCCCAGTCAAGTTGACGCATAAAATTAACCATCACAAGTAAGTGATAAAGGAAGACAGTTTCTTTTGGCAATTTCCTTTTTGACTTAAGATTGGGATCTAATATACTTTTTCCAAAATTGAAAGTTATTAAAATCAAGTCTCGGCTGAAGTGAAATGTCACCTTCCAGGACTGAATCACCTCAATCTAATATTTGCCCATTCATTCAATCATTCATTCATTCACAAAATAAATATGACAACTTCCAAGGATGGGCACTTGTGCTAGGTGTTTAGATACTATAGGAAACAAAAACAGAAGTTCTTTTCTCCTAGAACTACTCCCCAGAGTCTGACACCTGGCCCTGACATTAAGCATTTTTTTCATATGCATATTGCTCATTTATTCATGATCATGTCTTGTGAAAATATAGACAGTTTATTTATTTTTTCCTAAATATTTCCTTGAATAAACCCCACTGATGTGGAGTATTACCCTTTATATGTTTTGCTGAATTCTTTTTTTTTTTTTTAAGATTTTATGTATTTATTCATGAGAGACACACAGAGAGAGAGGCAGAGAGCAGGCAGAGGGAGAAGCAGGCTGCATGCAGGGAGCCCGACGTGGGACTCAATCTTGGGTCCCCAGGATCACACCCTGGGCTGAAGGCAGTGCTAAACCACTGAGCCACGAGGGTTGCCCTGTTTTGCTGAATTCAATTTGTAGAGATTCTGTCAAGAATATTTCCTTCTCTGTTGATGAGTGATATTGGACTGTAGTTTCCTATCTTGTACTGGTTCTGGTGTCTGAGCAGCCTGTCTTCACCAAGTGAGTTGAGAGCAGTTTCCTTCCTTCTCTATTTTCTGAAACAATTTGTGTTGAATTGGTATTATTTTTTCATTAAGATTTTGTTAGAATTGAGAAGCCACCTGGGTCTAATGCTTTCTTTATGAGAAGGCTTCATATTCATATTTCAACTTTTAACACTGATACAAGGCTCTTTAGATGTTCTATTTCTTGGGTCAATTTTGACAATGGTATCTTGAGAAATTTGTCTATTTAAAGTTTGACAACTAAAAGAAAATAAAAAAAAATAAAGTTTGGGATCCCTGGGTGGCGCAGCGGTTTGGCGCCTGCCTTTGGCCCAGGGCGCGATCCTGGAGACCCGGGATCGAATCCCACATCAGGCTCCCGGTGCATGGAGCCTGCTTCTCCCTCCGCCTGTGTCTCTGCCTCTCTCTCTCTGTGTGACTATCATAAATAAATTTAAAAAAAAAAAAAAAGTTTGACAACTTACTGCCATACTGTATTTTATAATAGTCTCTTATTGCCCTTTTAATGTCTGTAGTGATGTCTCCTATTTCGTTCCTGATGTTGGTAATTTGTATGTTCTTTTTTTTTTTTTTTTTTAATTTTTTATTTATTTATGATAGTCACAGAGAGAGAGAGAGAGAGAGGCAGAGACACAGGCGGAGGGAGAAGCAGGCTCCATGCACCAGGAGCCTGATGTGGGATTCGATCCCGGGTCTCCAGGATCGTGCCCTGGGCCAAAGGCAGGCGCCAAACCGCTGCGCCACCCAGGGATCCCCTTGTATGTTCTTTTTAAAATTTTCTAATTCAGTGTAGTTGGAAGTTTGTTTATTTTGTTGATCTTTTCAAAGAAGCAGCTTTTGATTTTATTGACTAATCCCATTATTTATGTGCTTTCTGGTTTATTAATTTTCACTATTATCTTTATTATTTTCTTCCTTCTCTTGTTTTGTATTTAATTTGCTCTTCCTTTTCTAGATTCTTAAAGTGGAGGCCTGGATCATTGATTTGAGGCATTTTTTTTCTTTTGTAATATAAGCATTTAAAACTTTAAATTTCCCTCTCAAAATTTTGATATGTTGTACTTTCATTTCCATTTACTTCAAGATATCTTGTAACTTTCCTTATGATTTCTTCTTTTATCCCACATTTATTCAGAAATGTATTGCTTAAATTGCAAATATTTGGGAATTTAAGAAATACCTTTCTGTTATTGATTTATAATTTAATTCCATTGTGGTCAGAGATCAGACTTTGTATGATTTCAGTCCTTTTGACTTTGTTGAGACTTGTTTTATGCCTCAGCCTATCATCTATGTGGATGATTGTTCCACATGCACTTGAAATTAATGTTTATTCTGCCATTGTTGGAGAGAATGTTCTATTAATGTCAGTTAGGTCAGCATGGTTGATAGTATTGTTTAAGTATTTATCTCTTCATTTTCTGTCTACTCATTTTCAGTTACCTAGAGATGAAATTTGATCTCTTTTGCTGTAATTATGGATTTGTCTATTTCTCTTTTTAAAATGTATTTTATTTATTTGTTTGTTTGTTTATTTATTTATTTATTTTTGAGAGACAGAGAGTGAGAGAGAGCAGGTGCATGCATGAGTGAGTGGGTTAGGGGAAAGGGTAGAGTAAAAGAGAGAATCTTTTTTTTTTTTTTTTTTTTTTAAAGAGAGAATCTTAAACAGGCACCATTCCCAGGGCAGAGCCGGACATAGAGCTTGATCTCACAACCCTGAGATCATGACCTGAGCCAAAATCAAGAGTTGGTCGTTCAACCAGTTGAGTCACCCAGGTGCCCCTTGTATTTCTCTTTCTAATTCTGTCAGTACGTGCTTTATGTATGATGGATCTTTGTTATTAGGTGTGTACAAATTTAGGATTATTATTTTTCCTTGATGAATTGACCTTGTTTTTATTAAGAAGATTTCCTTTTCTGTCTGGTAATAGTTCTTACCTTGAAATCTGTTTCATCTGATATTGATATAACCACTCTGGTCTTATGATTTGTATTTGCATGACATATGTTTTCCATTCCTTTACTTTTAACCTGTCTGTGTCTTCTCCAATCCTGTGCTTATTGTTGTTTTACTTCTATGCATGTTTTATAAACCCACAATACATTAGTATTAGTGTTGTTTAGTTTCTTGCATATTTTCCAGTTTTCTGGTTTTTTTTGGTTGTTTGTTTTATGGTGGAAGGGCAATTCTGGATCTTGTTACTACCTCATGATTAGAAGTTTTCATAAGTTTTTAATTATTATGGAGTAAAATTTGTTAATTTTTTCTTTTATAGTTCTTTGTATTCTGTCTAAGAAATATTTGCCTGCCTTGGAATAATGAAGATATTCTTCATGTTTCCTTTTGGAAACTTTGTTTTTATTTTTATTTTTATATTTTAATTATTTATTTATTTATTTGTTTATTGTTTCTTTTGGAAGCTCTATTGGGAGTTTTAGTGCTCATATTGGGTCTATGGTCCATTTTTTTTCCTATGGTCCCTTTTAAATTAATTTTTGTATATATATGAGATAGAGTTCAAGTTTCATTTTTTAAAAGAAGTTCTGTTCCAGTATACCGTAAAGCTTTCTTTCCCCCATTGGGTTGCATTGGCACCTTTGTCAAAATTAAATGGCTGCATATGTAGGATTGTATTTCTGAAATCATTATTCTGTTCCTTTGATCACTAATACCACACTTGATTATTTGATTCCTAGTACTTTATAGTTAAAGTTTTGAAATCCCTAAGTTTAGGTCCTCCAATTTTGTTGTTTAAGATTACGTTGGCTGTTCTAGTTCCTTTGCCTTTCCCTATATACTTTATAGCTTACAATTGTCAATTTTGGAGAAAAAACAAAATCTATTGATTTTTTTTATTTATAAATTAATTTTTATTGGTGTTCAATTTACCAACATACAGAAAAACACCCAGTGCTCATCAGCCTCAGCCATTAGAAACGACAAATACCCACCATTTGCTTCAATGTGGATGGAACTGGAGGGTATTATGCTGAGTGAAGTAAGTCAATCGGAGAAGGACAAACAGTGTATGTTCTCATTCATTTGGGGAATATAAATAATAGTAAAAGGGAATATAAAGGAAGGGAAAAGAAATGTGTGGGAAATATCAGGAAGGGAGACAGAACAATCTATTGATATTTTATTTTATTTATTTATTTTTTATTTTTTTTATTTATTTATGATAGGAACACAGTGAGAGAGAGGCAGAGACACAGGCAGAGGGAGAAGCAGGCTCCATGCACCAGGAGCCTGACGTGGGATTCGATCCCGGCTCTCCAGGATCGCGCCCTGGGCCAAAGGCAGGCGCCAAACCGCTGCGCCACCCAGGGATCCCTCTATTGATATTTTAATGAAGATATCTGGTTCTCTCTCTCTCTTTTTTTTTAAAGATTTTATTTATTTATTCATGATAGAGAGAGATAGAGAGAGATAGAGAGAGAGAGAGAGAGAGAGAGAGAGAAGCAGAGACACAGGCAGAGGGAGAAGCAGGCTCTATGCAGGGAGCCCAATGTGAGACTTGATCCTAGGACTCCAGGATCATGCCCTGAGCTGAAGGCAGACGCTCAACCACTGAGCCACCCAGGGATCCTGAGATATTTGGTTCTCAATTAATATTCATGACCATGAATCTCAAGTGGGCCCCTTGTGAAATCCAGCAATCACACTACACTTCATTATGTAAAGAAAGGAAGCTATTCCAGAGTTCTCCTTACTTCTTACTGACCAGAACTGAGCCACATGCTCATCCCTAAACAAATGAAAAGAAGGATGGACTTGTCTATTTAAAACCAGACCAGGATTTGTCAGCTAAAATATGGGTGCTTTTCCTTTAGACCAAGAGATATTTGTCTACATGTGAACAAAAAAATTCTGTTAGCAAGGACAGAGGGGGAGGAAGGGAGCAGAAGTTTGGCTGTTGAGTGGGCAAGATTGACTGCCATACAAACAAAGACATCCTATGTGTGTTAGGGTGTGTTTATGATTGTATAAGCATGCAGAAAATATGAAAGGATAGATACCCAGTTGTTGGCAAATAATACATCAAAATGGGGAAAAGATGTTTTAATGCAGGTGAAAACAGCAAAACTGGGGGGAAAAAGTGCTTTAAAAATAGATCACATGTATGCATTTATATAAAATTCTATACATATATGAATACATATACCAATTAGAAGATTAAAAAAGGGATCCTAGCCCCCTCCAAAACAAAGGTCCTTTTTGGGGCAACATATCAGCAACATGGCTGAGTAACTGAATTAAAGCAAAAAATAAATAAATGAATGATGAGAGAATGAATAAACCAACAATTTTGTAAGCAGCCATAACATGTGTTCCATCTAAACAAATACATGAAAACAAATATGTAAACAGCAAAAATAGATATCTCATTGTCCATAAATTAAGATCACACATGCCACCCACTGGACACTCAGCACTCACTCCTAGAATAATTATCTAACAATTCTAACCCCTTGAGTCTTTGATTTTTAAGTATAAGTACATTAAAAGTAGCAGAATAGGGAAAGAGCCTGCTGGAGATAGGCAGACTGGCAGCAACAAGAAGTGGCTGCTGACAGGCTGACAGTGACAGAGGAGACAGAAAAATCTGTAGACAGCAGCCACGAGAATGTACAAAGGCACAGCTGCCGGGGCCATTGAGTTTAAAGGAAACTAGTTCTTGGAACCTCCATAATCCTTGGTGGCACGTGTTTTACAGCAAGTCGCAGCAAGGCTGCTGTAATGTTAGATCCTGGTTAACAAAGAAATTGAGGGTATGCACTGCATTCTCTGTTTAAGAGAGCATGGCAGCATATGATAGAAATGGAGGAGGATGGCTATGCCTTTTTCCAGAAAGGAACTATGCTCAGGTCATTCTTGTAACTTTGCAGGCGTAGATTCCAGCTCTCTACTGGATGCCCCAGTGCAGGTCCATGGCTACCTCAGGTTCAACACATTTGAAACTCTTCTCATCTCATTTTTCAATTCAGGTGCCAATTTGTTATCAGTTACAAAAATGTGAGTAAAATCCATCTATGAAGATTTTCAAGGGAAAGTTTTGAGGAAGTATTTCACAACTCTTAAAATACCCTCCCCCATTTTTGGAAAATAAATTGGCTGGAACAGAGAGAGAGAGAGAGAGAGAGAGAGAGAAATTGGTGCAAGGAGACTGGTCATGAGAAAGTGGTTGCCTGTCTCAGGCTCCCATCCCTCCCCTCTCTGGGAAGTGAAATGAAGGGGTAGCAGAATGCTACCTCTAATCCAGGGGTCAGCCAACGTTCGGCCTACAGGCCAAATTTGGTCACTGCCTGTTTTCATAAATAAAGTTTTATTGAGACACAACCATGCTCATTAGTTTGTGTGTCATCTATGGCTGCTTTAAGCTGCAAAGCAAAGCCAAGTAGTTATGACAAAGAAAGATAGTCCATAAAGCCTGAAGTATGTACTCTGGCTATCTTGAGAAAGAAGTTTTCTGACCTCTATTCTGACCTCAGGACTCATGAGGAAGACTTCAGGTGTCATTAGGAGGGTTTTTTTTTTTTTTTTAAATTGGTGTTCTTGTTTTATTTTTAATTTTTATTTATTTATGATAGTCACACAGTGAGAGAGAGAGGCAGAGACACAGGCAGAGGGAGAAGCAGGCTCCACGCACCAGGAGCCCGACGTGGGATTTGATCCTGGGTCTCCAGGATCGCGCCCTGGGCCAAAGGCAGGCGCTAAACCGCTGTGCCACCCAGGGATCCCTTTTTTTTTTTTTTTTTAAATTGGTGTTCTTGTTTTATTTTTTTTTAATTTTTATTTATTTACATTAGGAGGGTTTTGAAATGTGTTCACTGTGGTGAGAGATTGAGGACGGTGCCTAAACCATATCTGAGCCAGCTAAGGCAGTCTGTGGACTGGGGTCTGACTCCTAGGAGATCCAGAGGGTGAGCAATGGGCTGAATAGCTACTTTGGTGGCAGGTACTGGGACATTGGGATTTAGGATAAGTAGGGGGAGTGACTGTTTCCTGAAGTCCATTCAGAATTGAGTGGGAGACAGAGAGCAGTGATATGGTTCCCTTTGGGTTTCATTGGATAGTCCACCTGGAGACCTGCATAGGAAGAGCCTGCATTGACCAGGGATTGAGTGTATAGGGATTGAAGAAAAGAATTGCAAGAGACTATACACAATTGGTTTGTCTTTTTGGCCAAAAGAACTGGGGGAGAAAAGGATCCAGAAAAGAACCTCTGAAGAGCCCACCAAAGCATCCTTGAGAAAATGCCAGTACTAACCATTTTGCCAGTCGACAGACTCAGCAAGAAGCCACCAGCCAAGGTAGAGCTGGTCTAGACCCTTCTCTCTCCCTCTTCTCCATGCATGTTTCACCCTGTTTGAAGAGAACGTGAGCAGGGGGTGAGATGGGGCGGAGGGCCACCCACTCTTCCCCACTGCAAGCTCCCAGCCAAAAAGTCAGGGAAGGAACTTTTAACACTGTCAAGTTCAGTGTTCTGAAATTCTAATGACTAAATTAAAATTGTTTATTACTTGGTGTGGCTCATTTATTGCCCAGAAATGAGTAGATAAGCTATGGGACCTGCTAGAGTTTCATCCAGGCTCATGAAAAGACTACCTCTGCTGAAGAAGGCTTGAAGAGTGAGGGGAAAAACACAGAACTAAGGTTTTGTCGGTGGCATGATTCATGCTTGTTCAACATACTGGGTACAATAACTAATATTTATTGAGCACTCATATATGTCAGGCATCATGCCAAGCACTTTTCATGTGTTACCATGTTTAATCCTCCCATCAAATCTCTAGTATTAAGCCAGTTTTACAGATGGGGAGTTGAAATACAGGAAAGATAAGCTGTGGTCCACAGCCTCAGAGCTAGTGAGTAGCAGAGAAGAGACTCAAACTCGGGCAACTTAGAGTCAGTCAAGCTCCCAGACTATGTCAGGTTGCCCAGCTGGTTCTCTAGAGGTTTGTTATTTGCTGAGGGGTCTTGACTTTCCCTGGAACCACAGGGTCTTCTCTTTGGGTTCTTCTATCAGCAGAATCTGCTGCAGGCTCTGCTGCATCCCAGTGGAGCAGAGACGCTCAGGACTTTTTTTTTTATATAAAGATTATTTATTTATTTATTCATGAGAGACACACAGAAAGCGAGAGACACAGACAGAGACAGAGACAGAGACACAGGCAGAAGGGAGAAGCAGGATCCATGCAGGGAGCCTGACGTGGGACTCGATCCCGGGTCTCCAGGATCAGGCCCTGGGCCTAAGGTGGCGCTAAACCGCTGAGCCACCCCGGCTGCCCCGACACTCAGACTTATTTGATCAGCTGAATGACAGGTGTTAAGCAGCAGAGTTTCTTGCACTGCAGCCTGGACCAGCTCTGGACCTTCTTGTTCTGAAAGCCGAGAGTCAGTTGAGTTCCTCATGGGATCAGATGGTGCACCCAAATGGTTCGTGCAGGTCTAAAATCCTGTATAAACCCACACACATTGGACCTGATTCCTGGTGATAGGACATGCAAGGCATGTCATCTTACCATTTATTTGGAGACAGAGAGCCCCACATGCCCTGGGTTATTGGAAACCTTCCCCCATTTCTGCCCTAAATCTACTGCCTCCAACCTACTGTTGCTTTGTAAGACTTATTTTCCACTCTTTGATGTGAATTATCTTCCCCAGGCATCATGTGTTTCTGCTACTTCAGCTCCTTGGATTCCATCAGCTTGACGTCCTATGAAATGGCCGAGTGCCCACAGACCAAACCATGGCACCGCACCAGAGAGGTATCAGTACTCAGGTAAGACAATAAAGGTACACTGTTGTCTTTGCTGGGTGAAACAAACAAATAAACAAAAACTTGCTTTTGGTGTTCTTTGTGATGGGACAGAGAAAGCAAACATGCCTTCGGCAAATCCATAGATGCATACCATGTGCCAGGTTCTTTGTACGTTTGTGTTTATCAACTGAAGCCAGCTGGAACAGCAGATGTAACTGATTAAGTTTATGATAATCCATTGTCATTTTCCAAGATCCATCTGGTTTTCTTCACTGGCCAAACTAGAGAGTCAAATGGGAATATGATAGCAGTCATCACCTCTGGATCTTTCAGGTCTTTTAATGTTTGAAATTCTACGAGGGATGTGGTATCAATTGTGATGTACTGTTTAATATAAGGAGAGCTCCATGAGTTTACATGCGGCCATTCCTATCATAATAGGCCTTCCACCACCCAGTAGACAGCCAATGTGGGGTTTTGCTGTTTGTTCTGTGTATCTCTTCTACTTACACTTTCATGAACTGAGGACATAAACACAGATTTGGGGGCTCCTTAATCCTATTGAAGACAAACTTAAGTCAAAATTCAGTTTACTGCCTTATTCCCTACAGAATTGCTCTACCGACTGGTGGACAACGGTGGCATTCCGGGCCCTTGGGAATTAGCATTAGCCATAAACCCAGTTTCCATTAATCCTCCAAATATCTAGGTATTTCCTTTTCCATAGCACACATTTGTCCTGAAATGATGGTATCTGTTTTGGAGGAAGGTCAGGATGAAGATTTACAATATATCTTTGCGATCTTATTGTAGTATTTTTCAGCAAGAGTTTCTGGTCTTTACTTCATCCAAGAGGTTCTGCGTCTGTGAACTCATTCGAGCCAAGTAGGAGAATCTACTGCAGTGCATAGATTATGCCTCTCTTTATCAGACCTGAGTGAGCTCCTCATGATTTTGGTCCTAGAGATTCTATGGTCAATTAGCCATGGTGAAAGATCCCTGCAAGGCAGACCATTATGATTCTATTTTGGCCCTGCTTCTTTGGGTCACTTGCTCCTATTCGCTAAGGGTGGCTTTGGGTGAAGAGAGTTATTACGTTGGTCAAGCCTGGGTCACTTGCTCACATCCCAGCTGCAAAAGCAATTGTGGAGTCGCAGATCTGTTTTTCAGTTTTAGTTGTGGGAAGTAGAGTCTGCTTTCCACCAGGATTTATAATCTGGGGAAATAAATCCAGATTTTTATCCCAAACATAAGACAGAGGTTCAGAACTTGCTCAGCCAAAAACAATGACACATGCTTTCCCTAATCTATTTCACCCCTCTTTTAACAACAATGTGGTTTAGAAGATTAATCCCAGCTCCAAATGTAGCCCATGCTTTATCCAAGCCAAGTTTAATAATGTAATCTTCCTTGCTAGTGATTTGTTCAGAAACTCAGACCTAAGCCAAATAGCACAGGGCATTCCTCTGACCTCAAAAGTTGGTTTATGTATAGGCATCTGACACATTTTGTTCTAATTAGATGCAAAATGATGTGTTCTGGGGGATTCTGAGGGAAAAGTTTCTTGTGTTCCAGAGAACTAGAAAAGATAGTAGTATCTTCTTTATAGGATGCCTACAACCATCTTGATACCTGCTTGAGTATGAAGCTACCATAGGGAAGTAAGCAGAACCAAGATTGTCCAAGAGAAATTGAACTGGATCTGCTGAATTAAACCAACCCTGAATTAAAAAGAAAAAAAAAACCTTGCCATTTGCAACGACATAGATGGAACTGGAGGGTATTAGGCTACGGGAAATAAGTCAGTCAGAGAAAGACAATTATCCTATGATTTCACTCATATGTGGAATTTAAGAAACAAAACAAGATCATAGGGGAAGAGAGGGAAAAATAAAACAAGATGAAATCAGAGAGGGAGACAAACCATAAGAGACTCTTAGTCATAGGAAACAAACTGATGGTTGCTGGAGGCGGTGGGGTGGGGGGAATGGGGTAACTGGGTCATGGGCATTACGGAGGGCACATGATGTGATGAGCACTGGGTATTATATAAGATTGAAGAATCAGTCGCCTATACCAATAATATACTATATGTTAATTGGATATTTATTTATTTATTTATTTATTTATAAAATTGGATTTAAATTAAAAAAAGGGAAGTGACAAATGACAAAAAAATAATAAAAATAAATAAATAAAAGAAACCAGGGATCCCTGGGTGGCGCAGCGGTTTGGCGCCTGCCTTTGGCCCGGGGCGCGATCCTGGAGACCTGGGATCGAATCCCACGTCGGGCTCCCGGTGCATGGAGCCTGCTTCTCCCTCTGCCTATGTCTCTGCTTCTCTCTCTCTCACTGTGTGCCTATCATAAATAAATAAAATTAAAAAAAAAAAATTAAAAAAAAAAAAAAAGAAACCAGCCCGTACTACTCCTGATCTTGTTATGAAATCCAATCCATTTCCTTATTTTTAAAGCTAGTTTGATTGAGTTGGGTTTTCTGTTCTTGATGATTGAACATATCCAAATTGTTTCAATATAGAATCTTCTAAGTCCTAATGGCATGCTCCAGAATTGGTGTTCTTTTATAATAATCACTACTGTCTTGTAAGATGGGAGTGGCTGAAACCCAGACTAAGCAGGCAATGAAACAAATGTGAAATTGATATGAAAGGAAGTAAATATTGATTGAAGATTGAGTTGTGTAGTTTTTATAATGAAAGAGATACAATTTAGTTACCAAAAATTTGAAGCGTATTGACAATTCAGTTCCAAGTAATAAAATAAATGAGGCACTCTTAAGCATTTAGAAAACGCTTATGAAAATAAAATAAGAAACCGGGGATGCCTTACCTCACACCCCTCCTCTCTCTCACTGAACTACTTTATTATTATGAGTCTTGGAAAGAGTCCGGGGAACTGGTTTCTAATATGACTTGAGGCATGTAAATTTGGTTCTTTGAATTTTAGATTTGTAGTCTGCAGAGCAATTGTTAGTATCAAATTAATTTATATAGGTGAAAAATTGTTCTAGAGCTCAGGGCAGTGAAAAGACACGTTTTATGGTTGTATGGATCCTGCAGGGACTGATGGGTCACACCAATCCATGAATATTAGTTCTAGTATATATACTTCATTTCCTATTTTGGTTGCTGGCTTCTATATTTGAAAAAGCTAGCAAATCTGTTGGTGCGTGACTTTATATTCTCAGTGCATTATTATTGATATTCTCTCAATATTTTTGTTAGATAACTGAAGACTGATAATAACTAACATTTTGTGAGGGTCAGAAGGAAGGAATAAAGCACCTTCAAATGCATAATCATGTTTGAGAGGTGCAGGAACTCTGTGCAGTCAGGAGGGAGGGCTGCGTTATGATCAAAACTTTCTGAGGATAAAACTGGTACTTGGAGAAGTGTGCAGACCAGTTTGGCCAGTTATTGGTGAAAGGAGAATTTTAATCCTGTTTTCTGATAATATTTCTATGGTGATTAGCTTTGTGACCTTGGGCAAAGGACTTAGCCTCTTCATGCCTTAGTTTCCTTATCTGGAACAGACCCACTACAGGTTTTTATAAATAAAGTTTTATTAGAACACAACCAGGGCAATTCCTTTGCATATTGCAGCTTTCAAACATAGTTCCAGTAGAGACAGTATGGCTCAGAAAGCCTAAAATATTTATTATCTGACCCTTTACATAAAACATTTGCTGACTCCTGTTTTAGATACATATTTTTTAGGGACACATTTACAGTGTTAAAGCCTTCAAGAGAGGAAATCTCACACATTTTAAATTCAAAAAAAGTAAATGTTTTGTTCCTATTATGTCACAATTATAAATGATTCCCACAAAACTTCACCCACCTTTCCTATATCAAAGATAAGGGGCAATTATTATTATTGTTATCATCAATCTATTATTATTATGTCAAGTACAGATTGTCATTGCCTTGCTCATGCTTGCCAAGAAGCTTGTGGATTCAGCTCTTCTGTATGTGAGGAGGCTCATTTCTCTTCTTAATCATGTCTTATGATCAGAAGCTCTCCCTTGAGATCAAAGGAGTGATTCATCTTCCCCTGAGATCAGATCAAAGCCAGAGTTGGGGGCCTAGGTCTCGTGCCCTCCCCACCCCTCACTTCGCTGATACTTCCTGCAGCAGAGCAGCTCTCAAGTTTGATCCTGGGTTATACCACTCAGCTTTCTACTCTCTCATGATTGCAGCCACCCCCTTCATCTTGGGTATTGGTCTTCTAAATCTGTGCTTATAAGAGATTTGAGAAGAATTGGGATGGATCATGTCAAATCCCTTCTGATTTTTCCCCTGGGAAAATAGTTTGGGGCACATGACACGTGTCTCCTGCATAAACAGACCCACTATAAGTGCCTGGCATGTGGCTGTAACATTGTGTATTTTTAACGTTCTGATGTTTCATGATTTAAAATGATCTATTAGGTAGTGGCTGCGGTCAAATCGTCCCACACTAGTTCTTTTAGTCGAATTGCCTTTCACAGATCATTTTCAGCAATTTGTCTTTAAAGCTTCTTAAAATTATCTTGGTTTCTGCAGTACCTGCCATTCTGAGAATCTTTCTCCCCTAGACATAATTCCTATCATTCTATAATGCAATGACATCGCTTCGTAAATCTTTAATGTATGTTACTATTCAGATTGACAGATTTTGTACTTATTATCTGTGACATTTTCATTGACTTCTTTTGCAAAGTGACATTATTGCCATCCCAGCCTGGGTAAGATTTAATACCTGATCTTCCCTCCATCCATCTATCAGAATCATTCATAACTCCCTCTTTCTCCCTCTCCCCCTGTGCAAAGTATAAATTCAAAGGTTTTTCTTTTTAACCTATTTCCTTGAAGGATATTTTTCTCTAATCACGATTTTGGTAATGAAATATTATTACCTACAAGACAGTAGCTGTCTCAATCCCTGTCTGCATGCTGATTTATTGAGATAGTTCATGGACTTTTATACCAAACTTTTAAGGAAGCGTCCAAATATATTGCTAATGATGAAGGGCCATTGTTTTATTTTTTCCTTATAAACATTATTTATAATGTCACTATTAGAAGCATTATAAATTGTTTCCAAGATGCCTCTTACTAACATTTAATATTTATGGAAATTTAAAACTTTAAGGCCCATTTGTAAAAAAAAAAACTATAATGTATTTTTCATATCTTGAAAGCACTGATCTTCAATTTTCACAACAAAATTGTTAGGCTTGAAATACTAATTTATTTCTTAATCCAAAGTCAGTAGAGACCCAGATCTAAATAGAGCAGAGTCCCTACCCTCATGGAGTTCATTAAAAACAAAAAAGAAAAAAAAAGAAAAAAGAAAAAGCAAAATGGGAAGTGCTAAAGAAACCACTCTTCTGAGTGAGTTCTATAGGTTTTACTGGAGTGCATTCAATGGCATCATCAGGGAGGGCGTCCTAGAAGAGGTGAAATAGGTCCTAAAGGAAGCAGGCTGTTGCTAGGTTGGGATAGGTTTCAAGAACGGGTTGTGTCAAGTAAAGTAGTTCTGTTTGGGTAATCTCCAGCAGGTCCACATGAACACAGACCAGCTAACTCCGCAGTCATAAATATATGTGCTTTGGGAAAAGCAAGTGTTAATATGCTTCCTCTGGGAGATGAAGCAAGGTCTAGAACAGTTTGCAGGGCCAAAAAAGAGACCAAGGACCTCTGACATTAAAAAAAAAAAAAAAAGGGTAGCAGTCGATAAAAGAAATTTAGAGCAATGAATTATAATTATGTAAGTAATTCTTTAGAATAACACTTCTTTCTGGTCCCTATCTAGATTCTTTTTTTTTAAATATTTAATTTATTTATTCATGAGAGACAGAGAGAGAAAGAGGCAGAGACACAGGCAGAGGGAGAAGCAGGCTCCATGCACCAGGAGCCCGGCGTGGGATTCGATCCTGGGTCTCCAGGATCACGCCCCGAACCAAAGGCAGGCACCAAACCGCTGAGCCACTCAGGGATCCCTCTCTCTAGATTCTTAATTGGGCAATCATATTTTTTTTTCTGATTTTCTTTTACAGTTCTGTTGAATAAGACTCTTAGCGTACAGGTCTACAGACTGAAGGAAATGAGCCAAGGAGAACATTTCTTCCTTTCTTTTTTGAGTTAAGTCTAATTTTAGGAAGCAGCAAACCAGATACTTAATAAAAACGGATGTTTCTAAGCAGATTGTGTGTGTGTGTGTGTGTGTGTGTGTGTGTGTTAGAACCGTTTTTCCCCCCTCTGGTTTCATTCAATATCAAAAAAAACTTAGTGAGCAAATTAAGGCTTTTTTCTTTTAGAAATGTTTTTATATCTATAACATGCCTGTGAAAGGTTGGTTTCTACTCTCACTCCTAGAACCAGGGTACTGGCTTAAAGACATTGTAATGTAGTGATTATAAGCGAAGACTCTGGGGCCAGGCTGCCTGGCACTATCACTTATTAAATCTGTAAGTTGGGATATATTACTCACTTTTTTCATCTGTAAAATGAGGGTAAATGGTAATAGGGCTGACCTCATGAGAGTTTTTGTGAGGGTCTATGAGCTGACATAGATGGGTACTCAGAAGAGTATCATCATTGGTAGTAGCATCATTGGCACAAACATGAGTGTTGGCCAGCCCCATCAAATGGCATACAGGCACATATGCCCTGGTACCAAGAAGTTTGTCTTTAGTGCTCCCCCTCTCTTCGTTCTGTCTTATTCACTGTGCAGTGTCCCTCTATCCTCACCCCAGTCAGCTCCTGGGGTACTGATGTAGCTTGCTCAGAGGCACAGTGACCTGGTCAGGGTCGATCACCGGTAGTAACTAGATATACAGTTGACCCTTGAACAACACTCGAGTTAGGGGTACTGAGCCCCACACAATCGAAAATCCATGTATAACTTTGACTCCCCACAAAGTTAACAACTAATAGCCTACTGTTGACCAGAAGCCTTACTGATAACATAAACAGTGGAGTAACACATAGTTTGTAGTTATACGTATTATATACTGCATCCCTACAGTAAAGTAGGCTGGCAAAAATCCTAAGAAAGAGAAAATGCATCTAAACTACTGTACTCTTGGGGTGCCTGGGTGGCTCAGTCAGTTAAGCGCCTGTCTGCCTTCAGCTCAGGTCATGATCCTGGAGTCCCAGGATCGAGCCCCATGTTGGGCTCGTGCTCAGTGGGGAGTCTGCTTCTACCGCTCCCCCTTCCCCCTTTCCTTCCCCTCCAGCGCCCCTCCCTTGCCCTTCTCCATCCTCCCTTCCCAAACTCCTCCCCCCCTTGCTCATGCTCTGTCTCTCTCAAATAAGTGAATAAAATCTTTAAAGAAATAAAGTACTGCACTGCATTTATTGAAAAAAAAAAACTGCATATAAGTGGACCTGTGGGGATCCCTGGGTGGCGCAGCGGTTTGGCGCCTGCCTTTGGCCCAGGGCGCGATCCTCAAGACCGGGGATCCAATCCCACGTCGGGATCCCGGTGCATGGAGCCTGCTTCTCCCTCTGCCTATGTCTCTGCCTCTCTCTCTTTCTCTCTCTGTCACTATCATAAATAAATAAAAATTTAAAAAAAAGATTAAAAAAAAAATAAGTGGACCTGTGCTGTTTGAACCCATGTTGTTCAAAGGTTAACTGTATTGTTTTTAAAGTCTGATTTCTTATTACTTTTTTTTTAAAGATTTTATTCATTTATTCAAGAGAGACACAGAGAGAAAGGCAGAGACATAGGCAGAGGGAGAAGCAGGCTCCCTGGGGAATCCAATGAAGGACTCGACCTAGGACTCCAGGTCCATGACCTGAGCAGAAGGCAGATGCTCAACCACTGAGCCACCCAGGCATCCCTGGTTTCTTATCCCTAATTGAATGTGATTAAGAATAAGAAAACCTGGGGTCTATTCCCCAACACTGCTTACTAGCTATGTGTCTTTAGGGAAATATAAAAATTCTATGATCCTTGGATTTCTCATTCCAAAGTTGGGATGACAATACTTGGACCTGATCTCATTTGGTTATGAGGGGTGGATGTCACAGGAGATAAGGCTTATGGAAGTCTTTTGTAAATTGTAAAGTGCAAACAGGATTGTTTCCATTAATCCAAAGAGAAGAAAAAAGATGAATAGTGTGAGCTATTCCTCCTCTTAATGTAATATCTCATAACTGCAGTAGAATGTTGAATAGGAATCCCATCTTATCTCTGACTTTTATGGGAGGGATTTATGATATTTGACACATTAAAATGGTTCTTATTTAGGTTACTAACACACTTTTTCAGGTTTAAGGCCTTTCTTTTCCTGGGTTGCTATCATGACTAGGTGTTAAATTTCAGCAAGTGCTCTTAAAACATCTGTTAATACGATCATACTGTTTTTCTACTTTCATCTCTTTAATAGATTCTTTTTTTAAAAGATTTTATTTATTATTTGAGAGAGGGGTGCCTGGGTGGCTCAGTCGTTTAAGTGTCTCCCTTGAGCTCAGGTGTGATCTCAGGGTCCTGGGATTGAACCCTGTGTCCTGCTCCCTGATCAGGGGGGTCTGCTTCTCCCTCTCCTTCTCCCTCTCCCTCTGCCCCCCCACTTGTGCTTGCTCTCTCTCTCAAATAAATAAATAAAATCTTTTTAAAAAATTAAAAATACTTATTTGAGAGTGAGAGAGCATGAGAGAGAGAGAGAGAAAGATGAGCAGGCCAAGTGGCAGAGGAAGAGGGAGAAGCAGGCTCCCCACTGAGCAGGGAGCCTGACGTGGGGCTCAATCCCAGGACCCTGGGATCATGACCTGAGCTGAAGGCAGATGCTTAACCAACTGAGCCACCCAGGTGCCCCTCTTTAATAGATAGTTAATATTTAAACATCTTTACATTCCTAGAATGACCATTTTGTGTTATCCCTTTAATACACTGCTGGATATGGAATTTTGCATCTTTGTTTTTAAAGTGATATGTATATATATGTGTTTGGATAGAGAGATAAAAATAAAGATATATATCAGGGATCTATACTGTATTGAAACTGTAAAGTGACTTAGATGAGATTCCTGTTTTTTCCTAGGTTCTTGAGATAGTTCAAATAGAATGAGCTCTTTGTTAAAGGTTTAGTAAAATCTACCTTCTGAAAAGCCCTCTAGGTTTGATGCCTGTTTCAGAGGTAGATCTCTGAGTATCTGTTCAATTTCTCTTATGGTTAAGTTTTTTTTTTGTTTTTTTTTTTGTTTTTTTTTTTTTTTTTGTATTAAGTAGTCTCCAATCCCAGCCTGGAGCCCAACGTAGGGCTTGAATTCACAACCCTGAAATCAAGAGTTGGACACTTAAAAAACTGAGCCACCCAGGCACCCCTCTATGGTTAAGCAGCTAGTCAAGTTTCCTACTTTTCCCTGAATGAATCTTTATTATAAATATTTTCCTAGGAAATTAGTCACTTCAACTAGTGATTTTCAAAGTGCTTGCCATAAAGGTTCTTACAATTTTTTAACTTTGTAATTTACGTTCTTATAATTTTTGACTTATGATTTTGTCCTGTTTCTTTCTTTTGACAGGTATGGCAAAGATTTGTCTTTCTATCAGTTCTTTCAAATAACCAGTTTAACTCATCAATTCTATTTCCTTTTTCTGTTCTGTTTTTATTTTTTATTTTTTTAATTAAATTTTATTGGTGTTCAATTTACCAACATACAGAAAAACACCCAGTGCTCATCCCGTCAAGTGTCCGTCTCAGTGCCCGTCACCCATTCCCCTCCAACACCCGCCCTCCTCCCCTTCCACCACCCCTAGTTCATTTCCCAGAGTTAGGAGTCTTTATGTTCTGTTTTTAATTTCTACCTTTATCCTCCTTGATTTCCCCCTCCCCCTTCAAATTTCTCTATATTTATTTTCTCTCTCCCTTTTTCATCTCTGCCCTCAGCTTTTTGAGTTGAAAGTTTGGTTGATTTATTTATTTTTAACCCTTCTGGTTTTCCACCCTAAGCATTTAAGGCTATCTATTTTTCTTCTGAATGCTGCCTCAGCATAGCCCATGGGTTTTTATACATATACACTGTTCTTAAATATTTTTTTTTAATTTTTTTTAAATTTTTATTTATTTATGATAGTCACAGAGAGAGAGAGGCAGAGACACAGGCAGAGGGAGAAGCAGGCTCCATGCACCGGGAGCCCGATGTGGGATTCGATCCCGGGTCTCCAGGATCGCGCCCTAGGCCAAAGGCAGGCGCCAAACCGCTGCGCCACCCAGGGATCCCCCATATACACTGTTCTTAATGTGATTCTAAATAGCTTGTCATTTCTGGCTTTACTTTCTTTCAAGCCTATGACTCATGAGTCATGTAAAATACACAAGACAATAGATTTTTGTTAGTTACCCTTTTGCTATTATTTTCTAATGTTCCATTATAGTTCATGAATTTATACTACCAGAGTTTTCCTTCTGGTGATTTGTTGTGAGTGCTTTTGTGACCTAATACACCAGAATGTCTGGTGAGAGTTTGAAAAGAAGGTATCTCTGTTGGATATAGAGTTATTTCTCTCCATGTATCTATTATGTCATAATTGTTCATTTTATTAGCCCGGACTTCTTGAGCCTTATTCCTTCCTGTAATAGTTGATCAGCTAATTTCTGACTTTGCTTAAAGTCACCACTTATCATGATTTATTTCACTTAGCATTATACTCTTTAGCTCCATCCCTGTTGTTGCAAATGGCAGGATTTCATTCTTTTTATGGCTGAATAATATTCCGTTTTACCTATATGTATATATCATCTCTTATATAATCAACATTTATATATATCAACATTTTATATATATATATATATCTCAACATTTTATATATATCTCAACATTTTATATATATATATATATCTCAACATTTTATATATATATATATATATATATATATATATATATATATAAAACCTCTTTATCCATTCATCTATGGATGAACACTTGGGCTGCTTCCATAGTTTGGCTATTGTAAATAATATTCCTGTAAACATAGGGGTGCGTGTATTCTTTTGAATTAGTGTTTTTATATTCTTTGGTAAATACCCAGTAGTGTGATTACTGGATCACAGGATAGTTCTATTTTTAACAAGTTTTTTAAAGATTTTTAATTTATTTATTCATGAGAGACAAAGAGAGAGGCAGAGACATAGGCAGAGGGAGAAGCAGGCTCCATGCAGGAAGCCCGACATGGGACTCAATCCCAGACCCCAGGATCACGCCCTGAGCCAAAGGCAGAGGCTCAACTGCTGAGCCACCTAGGCATCCCTATTTTTAACTTTTTGAGGTATCTCCATATTGTTTTTTTTTATTTTAAAAATTTTATTTATTTTTAATTTTTTTCATAGTTTCAAGTTTTTATTTAAATTCCAGGTAAGTCGAAGTATAGTGTAATACTGGTTTCTCTCCATACTGTTTTCCATAGTGGCTACAAAATAAGTCAGTAAGAGAAAGACAAATACCACATGATTTCACTCATATGTGGAATTTAAGAAACAAAACAAATGAAAAAAAAAAAAAGAAAACAAATCAGCAAAGGAAAAAAGAAAAATGAGAGACACAAACCAAGAAACAGACTCTTAACTCTAGAGAACAAACTGATGGTCACCAGAGGGGAGGTGGGTGGGGAATGGGTGAAATAGGTGATGAGAATTAAGGAGTGCACTTGTCATGATGAGCACTAGGTGATGTATGAAATTATTGAGTCACTATGTTATATAAACCTGAAACAAATATAACACTGTATGTTAACTATACTGGAATTAAAATAAAAACTTAATTAAAAAATAGTCACCATTATGAGAACTCATTAGCATCTACTTGCATTTCTATCAGGGCTTGCTTTATACATTTTGAGGCTAAGATTTTAGGTACAAAAAGGTTTGTGACATATTAAGTAGGTTGTACTTTTGTAATTATGAGATACTCCTTTTAGTGCTTTTCATTTTGAATTTCACTTTGTGTGAAATGAATAGTGTTAGTATGAATCTGGCATACTTTTTTCTATCTCTTTCCATATCTTTCTATTCGACTTTCCTGTGTTATTTTCATTAGGTGTTATGATTACTGGTATGGTCAGCCTCCTTTCTGGCTGCAGCAGAGGTGGCCAATCGACCACCAAAGCTTCCTGCTCCCCACTGCCTGGCGTGGAAAGTGACTGCCCCGTCAAGGACTACATCCAGGTATAGTCATGTGACTAGTTCTCAGTAATGGAACATGAGCAGCAGTGATGGGAATCATCAAGGACTATTACTTTCTCTGCCTTGATCGGATGCTCACTTAACGGGAGTGGATTTTATAGATAAGTGGAGGAAACAGAGGGGAAGAAAGTGCTTCTGTTTGTTTATTAATTCTGAGCTCTCAGAGAGCCAGGGTTGACCAGATGTATCTAAGTCATTGCTCTAGTCTGAATGATTGTGTCCCCTAAAATTCATATATTGGAGTCTAATCCTCAAGGTGGTGGTCTTAGGAGATGGGGCTTGGGGAGGTGATTAGGAATTATTGCCCTTATAAAAGAGGCCCCAGAGGACTGCCTAGTCCCTTCTGCCATGTGAGGATATAGCAAGAAGATGGCTGTCTATGAATCAGGAAGGGGGTTCTCGCCAGACACTGAGACTCCCAGCCTTGACAAGTATAGGAAATAAATTTCCATTGTTTATGAGACACTCAGTATATTGTATTTTGTTATAGCAACTTAAACAGACTAAGACAGCCATCTTGGTGATGCAAATGACCTGCTTGATGTTTATCATATATAACTTAAATTTGTCATATGTGACTTGAGTAATAACTGATGTTCCCTGAGGCTCAGGGTTATCCCCACCTTGTCTACGTGGTCTCCATAAAGCTCAACTTGGGTAAATGCTTCATTAATATGTGCTTAATGAAGTTCTGGCCATCTTCTCCTGTACATTTCCTTTCTGGTGACCCCCCTCAATGGATTCTTTTGTTAAATGAATCTCTGCTTAAACTAAGCCAACATCTTTCTCAATAAGAAACCAGGCCAATCAGTGCAGGAGTGACTTCATAGGTAGGAAAAGAGCTTCCCCTCTGTGTCTGCCAGTCATGTGTTTAAAATGAAATTAATAAAAAGAAGAAGAAAAAGAAGACGTTGTATATGTTAATAACCATGAGGACCTGCATTGTGTCAGGCACTGAGCTGAGTGCTTCTCACATATCTCCCCATTTGATCCTCACAATGGCTGCCAGGTAGGTGTTATTTATTCTCCCTATTTTACAGATGAGCCAACTGAGGCTTGGTATGGTAAGTATGTAGCGAAGTCGGAATTCCAACCCATGACTTCCTAACTTCCTTATTTCTATGCTTCCTTCCTTCTACTATACCTCATTGAAAGAATTCAGCAGCCTAAGTTTCAAGGATCTTTTTGTTTAGATTGTTTATTTACGGGATCCCTGGGTGGCGCAGCGGTTTGGCGCCTGCCTTTGGCCCAGGGCGCGATCCTGGAGACCCGGGATCGAATCCCACATCAGGCTCCCGGTGCATGGAGCCTGCTTCTCCCTCCGCCTGTGTCTCTGCCTCTCTCTCTCTCTCTCTCTCTGTGACTATCATAAAAAAAAAAAAGATTGTTTATTTACCTATTCATGAGAGACACACAGAGAGAGTCAGAGACATAGGCAGAGGGAGAAGCAGGCTCCCTCTGGGGGGCCTGATGCAGACCGATCCTAGGACCCCAGGATCATGACCTGAGTTGAAGGTTATTTGCTTATTCATGAGAGACACAGAGAGAGTTAGAGACATAGGTAGAGGGAGAAGCAGGCTCCCTGCGGGGGATCCTAGGACCCCAGGATCATGACCTGAGCTGAAGGTAGATGCTCAACCACTGAGCCACCCCAGTGCCCCAGGTTCAAGGCTCTTTTGGGAAGTCATTTTATTTTGCTGAGCCTCAGTCCCCTCATTTTTAGGATGGGGATATGATGATACTGACTTTCAGCTCCTCTCAGGGTTATTGCAAAGAGCAAATGAGAGGATGAGTGTGATGCTCATGTTTTGCAAAATACACTCTACAAATAGCAGTGATTTTATGGTAAATCGAAGAGGCTTGCATCAGACCTTGAACTTTCTCTGTTTGAGGGTACGACTTCTCACAGGCAGCATTTCCATTATTCAGAGTAGAAATAATGCTCTCCGTCACATGAGAGGCTATTTTCTTCTTGTATGTCCTTCTATTTTAGGCATTCAACTTTCTCCTCAACATTGTTTGTTGGTGGGCAAATCGTAACCGAGTTTCTGTTCCTCAAATCAGTTTCTTCATTTGCATTAGGGGGAAGTGTGGCATAAGATAATTTTATTACTGTCCAGCTTTTCATAAATCTTTGCCGAGAGACAACATGGGGTTGCTGAAAGAAGCCATAGTTGGTTGTCCGGAGCCTAGGATGGAGCTGAGCCCTGACAGTTGGCATGCAACCATGTAACTGTGGGTGAGTTTTTCACCTCCCTGCTTCTCAAGCTCCCATATACAAAGCTATGGGCAGGGCTTTTTTCCTGAAGGGCCCATTTGCTGTATGGCTTCAGAATGATCACAAAGAGTCTTAAACAGAAGTGAACACCTGCTATCCATGTCAGCACCTCAGCAACGTGGCCAGCAGGGGAATCTTTATTTCATTGTATTTGGATCATTTTTCCCTTCTCTTTTTGCTTGAGAGCTTCCTACTCCAAATATTTGTTTATTAGAGCTAACCCCCCCTTTTTGCACTACTCATGCGGGTGAGATGCAAATGTGCCTTTTGTGACTTTGCTGTGTTTCCTGGGCCCCAGATTGACAGAAAGGAGACAGAACAGTTGCCAAAGCTGGAGCTGGCAGGGCTTAGGGGCAGGAAGTGTGAGTCAACACACAAGAAGACCAGGGCAAACAGCTGGAAAGCAGGGTTAGAAAATTTGAATCTAGCAGGGCTGTGAAGTGGGTTACTCTCAGAGACCTCTGGCTCTGGGACTCCAGAGTGAGGAGAGCTGACCTGAGTATGGCTGGGCTCACGGTACATTAAAAAAAAAATCAGATTGTGTTATTACACTGCTTAAAACTGTTCAATGGCAGGGCGTGATCCTGGAGTCCCAGGATCGAGTCCCATGTCAGGCTCCCTGCATGGAGCCTGCTTCTCCCTCTGCCTGTGTCTCTGCCTCTCTCTCTCTCCCTCTCTCTGTCTTTCATGAATAAATAAATAAAATCTTAAAAAAAAAAAACTGTTCAATGGGTTCCCATCTCACTTAAAAACAAAAAAATCTGAGAAGTCCTTCCTTTGGCTGACAAGGGCTCCATGGCCTAAACTTTACTGTTTCTTCTTCTCATCTTCCACCACTCTTTTCCTTGCTCCCTGTGAACCACACCACTAGTTTCTTGGCATCCCTTAGCCGGGTACTGCCTCAGGGCCTTTGCACTTGCTGTTGTTCCCTCTGCCTGGAACATCCTCTACCTTTATCCAAGCAGCCATGTCACCTTCTCAGAGGCCCTCTCTGATCACCCAACCTGAAGGACCCAGTCTCCCTCCAGGCTTTCTTCATCCTCTTGTTCAGATGTATTTTTCTCTGTAGCCTTTACCATTGCTTGACCTTATTTCACAAAAGGGGCTGTGTGACGTCAGTCCCCTCCACTGGCATATGAGCACTTCAAGGACTGGGGGCATCATGAAGTTCTCTATAGTGTCCCCAGCACATAGTTCAGGGCCTGACATATTTGTAGAAGGAGTGAGTGCATGAAAGAATGAGTGAATGAATGGAGAAGACGGATGGATGAAGGCTTATTGGAATTGTAAGCTCTGGGACCTGCTTCTGGCTCTTCAGATTCCCTTTCTGCATCTTGGTCCTTGGCTTCCTATTTCCACACATTTCTAAGTTCTAAGTTCTACTCTTTTCTGGTGTTTTGTTTTTGTTTTGTTTTGTTTTTTGCTTATACACAGTCTCAGTGAGGAATGTCCCTGCCCTGTCCTGGTTCCCTGGCCTCTGGCTGGTTAGGAAGGACCTTAAAGGGGACGTAGAGCTGAACCAGAGGAGACAAGAGGCTCAGGACCCAGGAGTGGAATTTCTTCCAGAGGAGAAGATGCTATAGCTAAAGGCCAGCCCCACCCTGCAGGAGCACCCAGTCACCAGCAGATGCTGCGGGGGCCTTGCTGGCTGGTTCTGCACATCCGAGGCAGAACATTAGCTATTGGACTCTTTAGCAAGCCAACTGCCCTGGGACTGGATTGAGGCCTCGCACATGGTGAACAGGCACCTAGGACCACTGAAAGGATACAGTACCAGAGCTGAGAGGCCTCAGGCTGGCTCCTGGCCCTCACCTCATACGACAAAGCTTGTAAAGGTGGGACCCTCATGGCTCAGCTGTTCCCTTCAGACAAGACAGTCTAAATACCCCAAAATAAATTCAAAATGACTCAGATTTGTTTCTATCTATTTCTTGAACACCTGGAAACCTGCCATAATCACCCACCAGGAGCTTCTGAAATCCTGCTTTTCTGTCTCCCATTCACTGAAAAGGTACACCACAGGAGCTGTTCTCAAAAGACCTCACCCAAAAGACTTGCCCCATCCCTGCCCCGTCCCCTGCACACCTCTCATTTATCTTCTCCTCTCTCAATATCCTCCCAAGTCTCCATCCCAGCAGATTCTCCTTGCAGGGAGGAAGAAGGAAAGAGATGGAAATTTTCCTTAGTGATTACAGGCATGGGGTAGAGTCAAAGCCTTGGTTCCTTCACCTGCCAAGTAGGAGTAATGGCAAAATCCACCTCCCAAAGTGTAGAAGGTCCAACCGAGTTAATGGACAAGGGAAGGGGGTTTTCTATCAGAGCAGAAGAACAGTTGGTTTTCTGTGCACTTTCCTTCCTCTCTGCTGCGGTTGTCCCCAGGCCACCCAGGAGCACAAACAGATGCGTGGTTACCACTAACCTCAATGAAAAAAGATCTGGAAGCTAACTCTCCACTGAGGAAGACAGCTGAGGGCTGGGAAGGAGCAGGGAGCAGGAGGCGGCGGCAGCAGAGAACATATGGGATGCAAGGGGCAGGTGCGGAGGGAGCAGAGAGGGCAGAGGGGACATGCTGGGATCAACCCAAAGTCAAACAATGGCAGACAACCATGTATGCTCCTTGTGTGTGAAGAGGTGGGTGGGGCAGAAAGAAAACCTTGCCCTTGAGCAAGGTCAGGCCGAACTGGGGGACTGATCTCTGAGCTGGGGTAACTAGACATGGTCACAGTGACCCTCATGCATGATGCAAGGGCTGTGATCTACTCTTGGCCTGAGGATCAGAGCTTGTTATTTTTCTTTTCTGTTGGCAGACTTCAGCTTTATCATTGAAAACATGCATGAAGGGGCATGCATGGGCCCACAAGACGCTTCTGTGACTTTCCTGAGACGTCACCCCCGGGCTGACATCATAGGTGTTCTTGATTCAAAGTTGCCATGTGTGGCCTTGAGGAGGGAGGTGGGAGCAGCCAGGCCTTCAGCCTGATGGGGGAATCCTTGTGAGCCTCTGCAGAAATGGGGCGGAGGCTACATGACGCATTCCACCTGGGCCCAGATGAGGGAACAGGTTCATCTGCCCTCATAGGCAGGGGAGAAGGGCTTCTCTCAGATTGGTCCAGAGCCCTGTTGACCAAATTAAGGCAGTTGGCTCTTGATCTTTACTCTCCTTCTTCTGCCTTTTTCTCTCACCACCAGGATGGACACTGGCTAACCATCCATATTTGCTTTCCCATCCCTCTTTTTTGACATAAGAAGTAAAACATTGCAGATAGAAAGGAAGTCCCGTTGGTCCTACCCCAGTCCCCGCATCTCTCCTTCAAAGATGATCTCTGCTATAAATTTGATGAATATGCTCTGGCCCATAACAAATCTGTATTACACAACTTTAAGTGTTTCTGCCTTTAAATATATTTTCTATGAACAAAATAGAACATTAGTTTATGTGTTTATAAAAGAGATCATGCTCTACTAAATATTCATTTAGAAAGTTAATTTTTTTTCATTCTACACTATATTTCTGAGAACTAATCACTACTCCCTCCCCGGTCTAATTAATAACGTCTTTCCATTGCTGTAGGGAATTCTATCTGACGACTGTATCACATTTTATTTATCTATTCCTCTACTGAAGTTTTGGTGTTTAGATTGGGCCTGGAGGTTTTTGGATGGACAAACACTGCTGCAGCGAACCTCTTGGTCCAGCCATCCTTATGCTTGTGGGTGAGAGGGTCCTGCAATCACATCTCTTGGCATTCATTTTTGCTCTGTGGTTGTTCACAAATTAGAGGCTCACTGCTGCTCCAACAGCATCCCAATTAGGCTGCATGAGAACACCTACTTGCATCAGCCATCTATTTGGACTCCCAGTGATGATGATGAGGCCAAGGCCTTTGTACAGGAGTAGAGGGTTGGTCGGGGGGAGCTGGGCAGGCTTGAATGGAGACATGGGACCTCTCAGGAAACCTGCTTCCCTCTCCAGCGCTGTGCTGTATAGTTATGCAGGAGACAAAGGAAACCAATGGTTTGGGAAAAGTCCTACTGATACAAAACCAAGCAGTTTAATATTTAGTTGAGATTCAAGGTGTAACTGGGAAGCACCATATGAGCCAATTGTGTCAAACCTACTTCCATCCTAATGTGTGCATTACCTGTTCTTACTTAAGAGCACTACTACATATTTACATCTGGTTTTATAGGTGCCAAGGACCCTTTGCCATCAATTAATTATGCCACATAATAATTCTATTGTGCATGTAATGATGCCTGATTTATACTTGACAAGGATGAGGTTTGAAGATGCAAAGTACCTTGCCTGGGGCCAGATTCTTATAGGAGAGCCAGGAACATATGTTAGAATTCCCAGTTTTCAGCTATGTATTTGACTTCCTTTAAGTCATATAGACTTCTAGGTCCATTCTAAGGGTCATGAACTTATTGGTGGATACCAACTCATACACAAAGGAGAGACAATAGGGGTTCTGCCCCCAAAGAAGCCTGTTCCTTGCTGGGTCCATGGGTCTTTGTAGAGATGTGCCTGTTGATGTCCTCTGGTTTGTTTGTTTGTTTGTTTGTTTGTTAAGTAGGCTCCATGCCCAGTGTAGCATCCAACGTGGGGCTTGAATTCATGACTCTGAGATCAAGACCTGAGCTGAGATCAAAAGTTAGATGCAACCAAGACACCCAGGCACCCCAATATCATCTGCTCTCTTATCCATCTTAGCTGGCCAGGGGTTTCCTCTGTCATTGGCAAACAGATCTTCCTTAACGTAGCCTTTGCCTGGTCAGTCCTTTTCACTTAGAAGTTTCTAGGGTAACTGATGTGAAGAAAGGAATATGTAATAAGGGGGCCAGTGAGATCGATCATTTCAGAAAACAATTTGGGAGGTCCTAGAAAAGCTGGAGGTATACTGACATCTAGAATCTCTTGCACGGGTACAACAGGAGACATGCCCTTGCCAGCATTTTTGTTAGAGCAAAAAATGGGAATCACTCCAAATGTCCACTAACCAGAGAAGGGATAGAAAAGTATGGAATGTGTTCAAGGGAATACTTCACTAAAGATCACTGAAGACTAATGAACTAGAGTCGATGCATCATCATGGGTAAGTCTCTGGAATATGAAATTGAACAAGAAAAGAAAGTCACATAAAAATAAGCACTATATGATTGCATCTAGACAATGTTCAGAAAACAGAAAACTAAGTTGTATATGTAGAGGAACATACGAATGTAGTTGAACTATAAAGGTGAATGTGGGAAACACAAGTACCCAAATCAGACTGGTAGTTCCCTCTGATGGGGAAGGACGGAGACAGAGGAGGGGATTAGAAGGCATTGGTGATGGTCATTTTCTTAGCTGGGTAATGGGTCCATAAGGTGCACATATATACACATACCCACATGTATACATATATCCTTCATTTTGTATGAAACATTTAGTAATAGAAAAATATACAGTCTACCTTTGTGGGTTTTTTTTTTTTTTTTGTGGGTTTTTTTTTTTTAAAGATTTATTTATTTATCTGAGAGAGAGAGAGAGAGCATGAACAGGAGGCACAGAAGGAGGGCCCCATGCAGTGTTCAATCTCATGACCCTGAGATCAGGGCCTGAGCTGAAATCAAGAGTCAGTTGCTTAATCAACTGAGCCACCAGGGGCCCCTATAATCAACCTTTGAACAAGGCTACAAGGCTGGGGTTAGGGACACCAACCCTGCACAATCAAAAATCCAGCATAGTTTTTTTTTTTTTTTTTTTTGGTAAAGATTTATTTATTTATTAGAGAGAGTGAGCAAGTGTGGGGGGAGGGGCAGAGGGAGAGGATCTCAAGCAAACTTCCTGCTGAGCACAGAGCCTGAAGCAGGGCTTGACATGGGGCTGGATTTCCCAACCCTGAGATCATGACCTGAGCCAAAACTAAGAGTCAGAATGTCCAACCAAGTGAGACCACCCAGGCGCTCTAATCCAGTATAACTTTGGACTCCCCCAGATGTAACAACTCATAGCCTACTGTTGACCAAAAGATTAGTCATAACATAAACTGTTGATTAATGCATATTGTGTGTATCTTATGTATTATATACTGTTTTCCTCCAATAAAGTAAGCTAGAGGAAAGAAAATGTCATTAAGAAAATCCTAAGGGGGGATCCCTGGGTGGCGCAGCGGTTTGGCGCCTGCCTTTGGCCCAGGGCGCGATCCTGGAGACCCGGGATCGAATCCCACGTCGGGATCCCGGTGCATGGAGCCTGCTTCTCCCTCTGCCTGTGTCTCTGCCTCTCTCTCTCTCTATCATAAATAAACAAAAATTAAAAAAAAAAAACATAAAAAAAAAAGAAAATCCTAAGGAAGAGAAAACACATTTATGGTACTATTTTGTATTTATATTAAAAAAATCTGTATGAGTGGACCCATGCAATTCAATCTTGTGCTGTTCAAGGGTTGGTTAGCTGAACAAATAAAAAAACTTCTAGGGCCGCCCCAGTGGCGCAGCAGTTTAGCGCCGCCTGCAGCCCCGGGGTGTGATCCTGGAGACCCAGATCGAGTCCCACGTCAGGCTTCCTGCATGGAGCCTGCTTCTTCCTCTGCCTGTGTCTCTGCCTCTGTCTCTCTCTCTCTCTTTCTGAATAAATATATAAAAAAAATCTTTAAAAAAAAAGCTTCTATGGGACTCTGTCTTGCCCATAGCACTTACATTGCTCTGTCCAATTTAAAGACCCTTCACTGTCTGGCCTCCAGGTCTGTAATATTCTGAGACAATAACGTCACTTTGTGCCAAGAACTGCCCTAAGTGCTTTACATTATATTACTATATCTGATCCTAACAACAGCTTGTCTGTGTATTATGTGTGAGCAAATAGGCCCTGCTCAAGTTCATGTGGTTAGTAGATGGCCGAGGTAGTACTTGAACCTATATACTCATTTCTCGCCTAGCTTTCCCCTCTCCTCTGGCTGTGCCGTTCATCTCACTATCTCATGCACATTCCCGACTTTCCTGCACTTGCCTTCCTATGCCTGGTACTCTGATTACAACGGTCTTTCCCAGGTATATGCTATACAACCTCAGGACCATGAAATCTGTTAAAAAGAGAGAGAGAGAGAGAGAGAGCAAGCTATGGTCAAATAAACCAAGTGAATTTTGAAGAGTAAAATCCACTCTCAGAGAATTGTGATGGTTCTCAGCTATTGGACCATCTAAGATGTCCTGGAATAAAGAAAGCTGATTAATTTTGTTCAAACCAGCAATTCTCAAGCTTATTTGACCACAGAACCTTTCCCCCTCACCAGTCACAGTATTTGCTACTTCACTGAACCAGTGCTCCAAGGAACCCACTTTGGGAAATACTGAAGAGCATTTATCTTCTCTTTTTTCCTCTTTTCCTGTCTTCATTCATTCCCTTTTCTGAAACTCCAAAGTCCTTCCAGTTTGTATGGAACAATTTAGCTCTGAGTTATATGCTGATATGTGTACATCCAGTCTGGTTTAAGGATTTCTCTCATGGGCTAGCCTTTTATTCCTCAGTGGAGTGCTAAATCCTTTGTGGGGAGGGATAAAATCTTGGGCTCTTTCTCTGCCTCTCTTGGCTACTAGCTGTGACTACGGTGCTGGGCACTTGATAAATTCTCAAAACACGGAGACAGGAGGCCGTGATCCCGAGTATCTTGAGAATACCACAGGCTTCACTGCAGGAATTGGGAGTTGGGAGACTTGTGTTCAGGGGGTCTTGTTATATCCAGTCTTGTTGGGTATAGTATAGAGAACACAGCAGATGCCCAATTATCAGACTGGGACCCGGGGACAGATGGCATCCATGTTCCTCAGTGACGGGTCTACCGGATTATGGGTGGTTTGATTCTGCATCGTGTGGGACTTTCTTGGATATTGCAGGATGCTTAGCCTTCCTGGTTCCCGCCCCTAAATGTCAGTACCCTGCCTCAGTCATTGTACCCATTGAAAATGCTCTCATGCATTTTCAAATATCCCTGTGTGGGGTGGTAATGCTCTCAATTACTACTCAGGGATCACCTGTTTAAGGTTAGCATGGGTTCTAGGCTGAGGGGCAGCTATGAGCCCAGGTCACTAAGCCAGGCGGCATTAGGAAGAAGGAGATGGGGTGTATACAGGTAGGCCTAAGGAGTACAAGATATTTGTTTTTGTTTTGCTATCAATAGCAATGGAACTTCTTTTTTTTTAATTTTTAAAATTTATTTATGATAGTCACAGAGAGAGACAGAGAGGGGCAGAGACACAGGCAGAGGGAGAAGCAGGCTCCATGCACCGGGAGCCCGGTGTGGGATTCGATCCCGGGTCTCCAGGATCATGCCCTGAGCCAAAGGCAGGCGCCAAACCACTGCACCACCCAGGGATCCCAACAATGGAACTTCTATAATAGTTTATATAGCCATTCCTCTGTTTTCCTAGACGTCTTTTTTCATTCCTTCCTCTCAATTCTGTTCTGTTTTCTCTCTTCTTTCTCTCACCACACTAGCTGAGGACCTGGTGATTTTCCTTCACGAAGCTTTTAGAGCCGCCTAGATGGCCATTTGTTGTCCTCCCTTCCCTACTCTGACCACCCTACACCCACCTTCCAAAGCTTCCTTTAAAGCTTAGACCTTAGGCAGCCCGGGTGGCTCAGCAGTTTAGCGCTGCCTTCAGCCCAGGGCATGATCCTGGAGACCCGGGATCGAGTCACACGTCAGGCTCCCTGCATGGAGCCTGCTTATCCCTCTGCCTGTGTCTCTGCCTCTCTCTCTCTCTCTCTGTGTCTCTCATGAGTAAATTAATTAATTAAAAAATAAAGCTTAGACCTGCTAGGATGTAGGTCACTGGCCAGTTAATGAGCCTTCTGGGGTCCTCACCAAAGGCCAAACACAGTGGGTGCTGAAGACCCACCTCCAGCCCTACTGGAATATTCCTCTAGCTTTACATCCCAGCTCGAGTCTAGGGTTCTCTTGGTTTTGGGGAATTCTTGCTGTCTGGAATACTCCTCACCTTGTTTTTGCCACCTCCACATCATCAAGGACTAGACCAATTCATTCCCTTCCCTTTTACACCTCTACAGCCTTTTGGGATCCGTTCAGATGCTATTCTCTGCACGAATGGCTGTGGCATAATGGTGAATATGCCAAGACTTCGCAACAATTTTTTGAAATATCCAGTCACTGAAGGTGGGTCTCAGACATAAAAGTGCCTTTTTTCTCATTCACCGTTGCTTTCTCGAACAAGAAAAGATTGAGTTCTCTAATATGGAGCTATTATCAGTTATGATAAATTAAGCCATTCTAAAAAGTGTCGATGGTCAGCATGTGGGATTTCTATCCCAAGAGCATTTCACAAAAAATTAGAGAACTCTGAATACTTTTATTCTGCTCTGCTGAAAAATCTCGGTTGATGGATAAACTCAGTCTGAACAGCAGAGGGCTCTCATGTACGTAACAAAAATTTGAACTGCTTTTGAAAAGCATAATAAGCACAGGTGCACAAACCGTATGTCCTCATCTGTGTGTCTCTGCTGGTATATGTGGCAACAGGTATAATTCCTGTGCTCGTGACCACCATCACCCATGCCTCTCTGTTCCCTAGTGTCATTGAAAGGAGCAGAAGGGGACAGAGACAGCCTGTGAGGAAGTGTTCTAGCAACTCTAAGGTGAGATACACATGAAAATGTGGGTATGGGACACCTGGGTAGCTCAGTGGTTGAGCATCTGCTTTCAGCTCAGGTCATGATCCCACAGTCTTGGGATCGAGTCCCGCATTAGGAGCCTGCTTCTCTCTGCCTATGTCTCTGCCTCTCTGTGTGTGTATCTTTCATGAATAAATGAATAAAATAAACAAAATCTTTACAAAATATGGTTATTAATCGGTCAAACTATAAGTAATAACGACCTCATGAGATTGCTATGAGCTTGATGAGTTCCGGCACACAGCAGGTGCGCTGTAAGCCATAAGATGCTTGCATGCATGCGTGTTATTGCCCTCTTGCATGGGGTGCGAGGCCCTTTCTCCAGGCCTGGCCCCTTTACAGAATTTCAGCACGTCTGCATCCCTAATCTTCTGCTTGGAATTCCTCCCCACTGTGGAATAGACGTTTTATAAGTAACAAAACTGAAACAGAGTGCTTGATCTGCTCCATATCCCATTTCCAACAAAATTAAAAGAAACAAACCCTCTCACTCCAGCCCTGGTCTTCCTCATCTCCCTGAGGGGCACCCATATTCACCCAGATGCTCAGGCCAAAAATCAAATCCTTGATTCGGCTTTTTCCTATTCCTTTAATCCAAAGAAGGTTCTGCTTACTCTCCTTTCCAGACTCTGCCCTTCTCTCCCTGCCCTCTCTGCTTCCAGTCTACCAGGAGTCACCATGATTGCTGGCCTGGACCTGTGCCAGGAGCCTCCTTCATGGTCTCCCCACCCCCTGTCTCGGCCTTTTCAGCCCATTCCTCAAAATAGCCAGTGTTCTTTTAAAATAAAGCACATCGTGCCACTCCCTTGCTTAATCCCCTACAGGCTTCTTCACTGCACTTTTTTTTTTTAAGATTTTATTTATTTATTCATGAGAGACACACACACTCAGAGAGAAAGACAGAGAGACAGAGAGAGACACAGGCAGAGGGAGAAGCAGGCTCCATGCAGGGGGCCTAATGCGGGACTCGAGCCACCCAGGGATCCCCCTTCACTGCACTTAAAAGCCACGAAGACCCTTCCCTGGCTTTGTGAGACCCACCTGATCATGCCCTTCTTGCATCTGCAGACTCATCTTTCACCATACTCCTTCCTATACTCCATACCTTCACCTTCTTTCCATGTTGTAGACACTGCACACAGGAGCTCTCCTTCTTCTCGTGGCTGACTCCTTCCATGCATCTGATTCTCAGCTCAAATGCCATCTCCTCCAGGAAGCCATCCCTGATTCCCCAATCTAAAATAGTGAGCCAATCACTCTTTTTCACCCACCCCACTTCAGCTCAGTGAAATGATCATCTACAAAGCATAGCACGTCCTTAATAAAACACGTATATTCAAATCGCAACTACTGATGTAATTCTATTAATCATATCAAGGCAAAAGCATATGCTGTTTTGTAACAGAGATGTCATCCACAACCCCTTAGCCTTGTCACTCCACTTAGAGGCGCAATGACTTCAAAGTCTGGGGAAAAATCCGTGCAAAATATGGCTACAAATGAGTTACTCAGGGAAATTCAGGGATACCATAACAGCGATGTCATAAATGTTGAACAACAAAATCCCTTGCATCGTTCATGTATTCATCCCTTTAGTTATTTATCAGCAAACATTTACTGAGCATCTATGCTGTGCCAAATGCTGGGGAAGTCATAATAAGTAATATTAGGGCCAGCCTCCCTGCATTGGCTTCTCCCTTCTCCCAACCCTGCCCCCTCTTCCTTTTGTTAAGACTCAGGATGTGAAAACTCCTATAAGCCTATTCCTAAAGGCATGTTTTGGCTTTTGGAGAGGCTGCTGCGAATACTAGGAAGGTGAAATGATCATGGTCATGATCTCCAATTGAACCAATACAAGGTCTTTAGGAAGTGCTATAACCAGCCATTTAAGGAGGGAATCCAAGGTGGAGAACAATTAACCAAGGCCATACATGCCACTGGCAGTCTCTTGGAAATTCATGAGGCAGGCCTCATGCCTGCAACCCTCGCACCCTCGGACATCCTATTCCTGACTCAAATGTGTCTGCCTTCTGGCTGCTAGAGAGAAGCCTTCCCAACTACAGCGACTCCCTCCTCCCCAAACCCCCAAACGTCTTCTCCCATGGCTCCCCTCTGTTCTCACCTTCAGTGAAAGCTCCCAGGTATTTGAAGTAATGTTTGATTCACATGTGTGAATGACAGATAGCCTTCACTTACCATGTTGTACTTTCCCTTGAAAGAATATCTTAATGAAACTCTAAATAGAACTCTTGTTCCTATTTAGGAAAATTTGTTTAATCAGTACTTTAGAGCAGGGTGTCAGTGACCTCTCTGTTTCTTTCTTGGCTGTGTTACTTTGGGCAAGTGACATAACCTCTCTCTATTTCAGTTTCCTTGCATTTAAATGGGGATCATAAAAGCACCCACCCCCCAAGTTATTATGAGGATTAAATTAATGAATGCATGTAAAGCATTTGTACTAAAGCCTGGCATAGAGAAATGCTACATATGTATTAGGTATGACTGCCCCCAACACCACCACCACCTCCATCACCATCAGCACAGCCACCATCATCATCTCTATTACCACCACCACCACCACCTCCATCACCATCATCATCATCATCACTAGCACCACTACCACCATTGCCACTGCCATCACCTCTACCATCACTGCCCCCACTACCACTGTCATAACTGTCATCAGCAGTAGCAGCCACAGCATTGTTGTTTTTCCTCCATTATCAGAAGATCTCAGGGCAGTAATCTCTTTGCTCCTTTTCCTCAGTAATTTCAATTTCACATGAGTTTGCTGCTTGCTAATGTCACCAGAGGGCAGACTATGCCTAGAAGGAAAATGTGCTCAAAGTTAAAAAAATATAAGAATTTTATTCAATTCTTGAATTTGGGAGCTGCCTGTGTGTAAATTCCTCCAGACTGCTCCTTAGACCATGCTCTATGTATCTCCTAAGCAGTCCTTTTTTTTCCCCTCTTTTTTCGTCACAGCAAAGTTTTTCTCGTTCAGTGAAGTACAGATGGCTTTGAAAATTTGAACCCAATGTTTTCCTCTTTGCTCTAAACTCTGAAACGTTTTGTGAAATGTGGGAAAACAGAGTTTGGTGTGTCCATTGCATTTTTTTTTTTTTTTACACTGCTAGAAGGCTATTTTGATTTTAGGCTCCAGTCATAGGCAAAAGATGTTTGGAATAAGAGGTTTACGTTTCAAGGCCTGCATACATGTGGCACATGGGCCATCCTTCCCTCTTTCTCTTGCCCATGGAAGACTCTGCTAATGGATTGTATTGTTCTTCCTTGCTGAGTTCAAAGGCATTATTAGGTGTTTTCTCAATACAGCCTTTCAGCCACCTTCCAGCAGCCAATGGCACTTGAGATAAAACCAATCTGGCATCCCTGAGATGTTCTACTTCACACTTCTCCCATCACTCCCCATTCCAAGTACAGGGTTGGCACTTCCTATTTTAAGGAACATATTTATTCAGTGATGCTTAGTCGGGTGGTTCCACTGGAGTGTTTTAGAAATCCATGAGGTATGTTTTTTGGTGTTATTTTATTTTTTTCTGTTATCAGCTCCTCCAGTTTTATTTTTGTGTGTATGTGTGTGTGATAAAACATATGCAACATGCAATTTACTTTTTCACCATTTTTAAGTGACAGTTCAGTGGCATTCACACTGTTGAGCTTTTCCCAAATCTTTTCATCATCTCAAACTGAAGCTCTATATCCATTAAACATTAACTCCCTGTTCTACTTCCGCAGCCTTTGGTAATCACCACGCTACTTTACATTTCTATGAATCTGACTACTTTAGATAGCTCACATGAGTGGAATCATACTGTATTTGCCATTTCATGAATGGCTTATTTTCCTTAGTTTAATCTCTTTAAGGCTTACCCATGTTGTAGTACGTGTGAGAATTTCCTTCCTTTTTAAGCCTGGATAATATTCCATGGTATGTATATGTATGTACCATATTCTATTTATCCATTCATCTGTTGGTGGACACATGGGTTGTTTCCACTTTATGGTTATTATTATTTTTTAAGATTTTACTTACTTATTCTTGAGAGACACACAGGGAGAAGCAGAGACATAGGCAGAGGGAGAAGCAGGCTCCCTTTGGGGAGCCCGATGCGGGACTCCATCCCAGGACCCCGGGATCATGCCCTGAGCCAAAGGCAGATGCTCAACCACTGAGCCACCCAAGTGTCTCTTTCTGGTTATCATTAATGAGGCTGCTAATAAACATGGCTGTATAAGCATCTGACTCTAGTTTCACTTCTTTTGGATTTACTCAGAAGTAGAATTGCTAGACATACGGTAATTCTATGTTCAATATTCAAAAAAATTTTTTTAGAGAGAGGATGCGTGTGTGTGCATCCGCAGGTGCAAGGTGGTAGGGGGCAGGGGCAGAGGGAGAGAGAGGGAGAATCTTAAGCAGGTTCTATGTTCAGCACGGAGCCTAACACAGGGCTCAATCTCATGACCCAGAGATCATGACCTGAGCCAAAATTAAGAGTTGGATGCTTAACTGAGGGAGCTACCCAGGTGCCCCACTATGTTTAGCTTTTTAAGGAACCACCCTACTGTTTCCATAGCAGCTATGCCATTCTACATTCCCACCAGCAAAACACAAGGGTTCTAATTGCTCCAAATCTTTGTGGGACAGTTTTTGCAGTTACAATAATTTCAGGTGGGAGCCTGGATTGCTAGTCATCCCACAGTGTGTGAAGTTCTCTCTCACAATGAGGAAGTGTCCCCCAGCCTGCATTACTGGTCATTTATGTAAGTGAAAAATTTGTTGAGGGTGATCTATTCCTAGATCTGAACTCCACTCTTTATTTTATTATTTTTATATACATTTAATATGTAATGAACCCAGTTGGGGGAACAACCATGCAAATTGAAACAACATTGTATTCTGTTTTGTGGGAAACGTTGCTAATGGCAACATTGCTCATGGGACTTGAGGTGCCAATGCAACGCACCCATTTTAGTCTGCGGTTGTAATTGTCCTGTTATCGGAGTTTTACATGGAAGATAAGTACCTGAATTCCTACCGATGTCTTCTCTTGGGTTGGCCATGCTATGTATGGATTTCATGTCAGAATAGTAAAGTAGATGATTCAAATATTTGGTGTAAAGATGGTCCACTGCTATAGACAAAGGGTTGTTTTTCTTGTCTCTGTTGAAGAGGAAGTTGGAGGCTGCAGTGGACTGAATGTTTGAATCTTTCTTTCTTTTCTTTCTTTCTTTCTTTCTTTCTTTCTTTCTTTCTTTCTTTCTTTCTTCTTTCTTTCTTTCTTTCTTTCTTTCTTTCTTTCTTTCTTTTTTTTTTAAGATTTTATTTATTTATTCATGAGAGACACAGAGAGAGAGGCAGAGACACAGGCAGAGGGGATCAATTCCAGGACCACAGATCTTGACCTGAGCCAAAGGCAGATGCTCAACCACTGAGTCACCCAGGTGCCCCTGTTTGTATCCTTCCAAAATTCATATGCTGAAACCTGACCCTAGTGTAATAACATTAGGATTTGGGCCTTCGGGATTAGGTGATTAGGTCACAAGGGTGAAGCTCTCATGAGTGGGATTAGTGCCCTTATGAAAGAGACAACAGAAAGCTCTGTCCCTCTTTCAGCCATATGAAGTAATAACATAAAGACAGCTGTCTAGGGAGCAAACACTGACTTGGCTGGCACTTTTATCTCAGACTTCCAGCCTCCAGAACTGTGGAAAATAATTTTCTGTTGTTTATAAGCCACCTAGTTTATGGTATTTTGTTATAGCAGCCTGAATGGGCTGAGACGGAGGCATACTCTGGCATCTTGATGTAAAAAGTTGAGCTGGGGTGGGGTGTGTAGGTGTAAGTGTGTGTGTTTAGTGTTTAATATTTTTTCTGATTGTGGCAACTGATTTAGTCTAACCCACTTCCACTCTTTTTAAGTTCAAACATTGCTAAAAGCACAGATTTTTGAGAACAATGTTACTTGGGAGAGGCATCGCTCTGGTTCAGGTACTGGGTAGGAGTCACTGATGCATATGTGGTTGAAGGCCTCATTTTTACCATTAGCTGGCTAACCAAGAATAATAGGTCTTCAATTCACTTTTAATTTTATGGCATCTACAGATAGATTTATTTTTTTTTATTTTTATTTTTTTTTTACAGATAGATTTAGAAATAACATGTCACGAATACATCTATTTCATTTGGCAATACTGATTAATTCAGCAAATATTGGTTGGCCTCTATTTTGTGTCAGGCCTTGTTTGAGGGAGGAGGAATGTGGTGGAAAACTAATGAGTCCCTTTAAAGGTATTTAGGGGACTCTGAGTGGCTCTATTTGTTGGTGTCCAACTCTTGGTTTTGGTTTGGGTCGTGGTCTCCGGGTCATGAGAGGGGCCCTGCGTCCGGTTCTGTGCTCAATGTGGAGCCTGCTAGAGACTGTCTCTCCCTCTGTCCCTCCTCTAACCACTTGCAAGTGTGCACAGGTGCTCTATCTCTCTCTAAAAGAAAAAAAGAGGTGCTTGGGTGCTCAATTGGTTAAGCATCTTTCTTCAGCTCAGATCATGATCCTGGATTCCCAAGATAGAGCCCTGAATCAGGCTCCTTGCTCAGCAGGGAATCTGCTTCTTCCTCTGCCCCTCACCCTGTTCACACACGCACCCTCTCTCTCTCTCCAATAAACAAAGTTTTTAAAAAAATAAAAGTTAGGGCAGCCCAGGTGGCTCAGTGATTTAGCACTGCCTTGGGCCCAGGGCATGATCATGAAGACCCGGGATTGAGTCCGACATCAGGCTCCCTGCATGGAGCCTGCTTCTCCCTCTGCCTGTGTCTCTGCCTCTCTTTCTCTCTCTCTCTCTCTGTGTCTCTTATGAATAAATGAATAAAATCTTAAAAAAAATAAATGAAATTTAGAAAAGGAAATTTTTTTTTTAAAGATTTATTTACTTATTCATGAGAGACACACACACAGAGAGAGAGAGAGAGAGAGAGAGAAAGAGAGGCAGAGACATAAGTACAGGGAGAAGTAGGCTTCCCGCAGGGAGCCCAATGTGGGACTCAGTCCCGGATCCCAGGATCATGCCCTGAGCCGAAGGCAGATGCTCAACCGCTGAGCCACCCAGGAGTCCTGGAAAAAATTTTTTTGAGGTATTTAAATTGCATTCCTTTTTGATACAGCAATCTCCTAGGTACTTACCCTAAGGAAAACACAGGATAAAAAGGCAAAGACGGATAAACAAGGGTGCATTTTTTATCAGATAAGAGTAAAAACCAGAAAAAAAATATCTAGCTGTTAAACAATAGAGGACTGATTCAGTGAATTTTATACATTTACATAATGGAGAACTAGACAACCATTTAAAATTAAACTTGTATTTATTAAAATGGGGGAATAAAACTGACATATATATTTAGTAAAAAAGCTGATTATAGACTGTGTATTATTCATTTAAAACTTTAATCTATTTATATACAGAGGCACCTGGGTGGCACAGTTGGTTAAACATCTGACTCTTGGTTTCAGCTGAGGTGGTGATCTCTGGGTTGTGAGATTGAGCCCCATGTGGGGCTCTGACTCAGCACAGAGTCTGCTTGAGGATCCTCTCTCTCTCTCTCTTTCTCCCTCTACCCTTCCCCACCACACTTGTACTCTCTCTCTCTCTTTTATTTTTTTATTTTTTTAAATTTTATTTATTCATTCATGAGAGACAGAGCGCGAGCGAGAGAGACAGAGACACAGCAGAGGGAGAAGCAGGCTCCACGCAGGGAGCCCGATGTGGGACTCGATCCCAGGTCTCCAGGATTAGGCCCTGGGCTGAAGACGGTGCTTAACCACTGAGACACCCGGGCTGCCCTCTCTCTCTCTCTTTTAAATAAATAAATTAAAAAAATAATCTATTTACGTGCATATATTTTTGTTTGGAAAAAGTTTTGGAAAAGATATGCATCAGCAATGAGGGAAGGGACAATTTAAATTTCATCAAGTTTCTATTTTCTGTTTCAGAAATTTTGGGGGATGCCTGGGTGGCTCCGTTGCTTAAGTGTCTGACTCTTGGTTTCAGCTCAGGTTGTGATCTCAGGGTCATGAGATGGAGATCTGAGCTGGGCTCTGTACTAAGTGTGGAGCACACATGAGATTCTCTCTCCCTCTCCCTCTCCTCCCTCTCCCTCTCCCTCTGCCCCTCCCCCTGCTTGCACTCACATGCTTGCACTCTCTCTCTCTCAAAATAATAAAATCTTAAAAAAATTTTTCGCAACAATTAAGTATGTAATTTCAAATTAAATTTGCTTTCCGGGGGATCCCTGGGTGGCTCAGCAGTTTGGCGCCTGCCTTTGGCCCAGGGCATGATCCTGGAGTTCCAGGATTGAATCCCACATCGGGCTCCCTGCATGGAGCCTGCTTCTCCCTCTGCCTGTGTCTCTGCCTCTCTCTCTCTCTCTCTCATGAATAAATACATAAAATCTTAAAAAAAATTTGCTTTCCGCAAACATCTAAAATAAACAAAACTAGTCTATACACTTGCTGTATGAGTTTGCTAGAGCTGCCATAAAAATGTACCACAGACCAGGCAGCTTGAGTCATAGACATTTATTTTCTCACAGTCCCAGATCTAGACTAGAAGGTCAAGGCCAAGGCATCAGCAAGATTGGTTTCTTCTGAGTCTTTTTTCCTTGGCTTGTAGATGAGGATCTTTTCCCTGTGTCCTCAAATGGTTTTCCTTGTATGTCTGTGTGTGTGTGTGTGTGTGTGTGTGTGTGTGTCCTAATCTCCTCTTTCTACAAAGACACCAGTCAGATTGGATTAGGCCAACCCTAATGACCTCCTTTTAACTTAATCACCCCTATGAAGACCTTGTCTCAAAAGTACAGGGACATTCCGAGATACTGACTCCTCACTAACTGAGGGTTAGGAGTTCAACATACGAATTTTGCAGGGTGGGGGAAGAGTTGTGGGGGATGGGAGCACACTTTAGTCCATAAGACTATCCAAGTCTCAATAGAATAAGGATGTTTCTAAGTCATTTCCACACGAAGCAACTTCTGCCTTAAAAACATATTTGTAGCATGAAGGTAAGATGATGCTAATAATTATTTTATAGCGTGCCAAAATTTATTTTATAAATTTTGATAGATTCCTGCTATGTCACTGGTGCTAGGAAGGAGACCCAAAGACACGCCTACATTTGTGCCAGAGTTCACGACCTGCAGGGTTTGAACCGAATCAGGCTTTGTTCATTTGAGGCCAGCCATCAGCTAATCCACATTTACTGGATGCTCACAGGGTATGGCACATTTTACTAGGTATGGGGGTGAATTAAAAATAAATAGAGGCTCACCTCATGCATTGAAGGAACTTCTAATTTCTGGAGTACATAGAACATTCCCTGTGAATGAAAACACACTAATAAACACACTAATAATGAAGAAGCATTTCATGTGGGGTTCAGAGGCCGGCAGCCTAACTTACTTTGTGGAGAGTGACATATTTGTAATTAAGTGACCACAAAATAACAGGATAAGCCGGGACTTGTCCATAAGCCTCTTGACTCCCTGCTCAGTATTTTTCCCATCAGTTCAGCTGCCGCTGACCCCAATGAGTCTCACCAACTGCAGTACAGAATTGTGCACTGACTGCCTCAAGGAGTTTTAAGCCAAGAAAACAAAATCAGATCTTGGTATCCGGAAGAGCGTCTCCAGTGTATCTGGGGAGGTGGCGGGTGAGCCTCGCTGGTGTCAGGGTTGCCAGGAGCCCCCCTCACATTTCATAGCATGTTTCATTGCAAATTGCTTCTTGATATGGTTAGAAGAGAGTTCGGGCTTTCTCTTGGGAACATTGAAAAGTCCATAGATGTGATTCCATACAACCCAGGACAGTTGAATGGGTTAAAGGCAAGTGAGAATGTGCATAGGTCTGAGTGAGTGTGTGTGCATTTGGGGAGTGAGTGGGCATGTGTGTGAGTATGTGAACGTGTGAGAGAATGTGTGTCAGTGTATGTGATTGTGTGTGAGAGTCTACATGAATGTGTGTTTGGGAGGAGTATATGTATGTGTATGAGGGTGTGTTTGGGGAGTGAGTGTATGTGTATGTGAGGGGGTGCATTCGGGGAGTGAGTGTACATGTGTGAGAGTATGGATGTGTGAAAGAGTGTGTCAGTGTATGTGAGTGTGAGAGTGTACCTGTGTGTGTGTGAGAGTGTGGCCGAGTGGGGATATGTGTGGGAGCATGACCACAGGAGTATGTGAGGATGTGTGAGAGTGTAAGGAATGGTAGGTGAGAGCGAGTGTACATGTGCCACCAGTGGCCTCAGAGGTCACCGGATTGATTTCCTGTTGCCGCTGTCACAAGATGACCACATGTTTAGTGGCTTGAAACAATACAAATTATTATTTTCTATTTCTGGAGGTCAGAGGTTCAAAATGGCTCTCGTTGGGCTCAAACACGGTGACATCAGGGCTGTGTTCCTTCTGGAAACTCTAGGGGAAAATCTGTTCTTTCCCTTTTGTGGTTTCTAGAGACCTGCCCAAGCTCTTGGCTTGTGGCTCCTTCTCCTGTCTCCAAAGCCAGCAATGGCAGGTGGAGTCCCCACCTTACACACCCTGCCCCCCTCTTCTGTCACCCCCTCCACTTTTAAGAATCCTCATGATTACATTGGCCTATTCACCTTGGCTAATCCAGTATCCTGTATCCTCAGGTCAGCTGATTAGCAGTCTTAATTCTGAATGCAACCTCAGTTCCTCTTTTCCCCCAAATCTAACATAGTCACAGGTTCCAGGGAGTAGAAGGGGAACATTTTCCTACCACAGTCACCATCATAATCACCACATGAGTTTTCATAATGTCTCCAAATGTCCCTGGGCGGGGAAGGGGTCAGCAGGAGGCCAGCTGAGAATCAGGTGTATGTCGCAACAGTGCTGCAGGCGATTCGGATTCAGCCCAGCTCCCACTGAGATCCCCTGGGTGAGGTGTTACCCTGAAGCCATCTTTGTCTTTCCTCAAATAGCAGTGATGGAAAGGACGTTTGTGATGACCTGTCCAACCCCTTCATTTTTATTCATGAGGAAATGGAGAGCCAGGCTGGTGCAATTGACTTCTCCAAAGTGTCCAAGCTGGTGGGGGCTAGCAAGGTCTTCGGAGCTCCATCCACTGCCCTCCCTACCACTCTGCTCATCATTTTTCCCAGATTATTGCCCTGCATTTTCTAACCCAAAGAGATGTGGCTTTTTGACCTTCAGAAGGTGTTTAATTCTCTTGACTAACAGAGTATATCTGTCTCTGTGTGCGTGTGTCTTGAAAGCAATTACAATAATTGGATAAGATGCTTACATGGTTTTGCTGCATTTGCTGCCTGGGGCATATAATGAGACGAGGAGGTGAAAGCCTACATAAATGCGCTTGGTGTTCAATCCAGAGTGCCATGGTATCAAGAAGATGCAGATAAATTGGCAGAGGTTCAGAAGAGATCAGCTAAAATGATGAAAAGAGGGAAGATTGAAGCAGCTAAGCAAGGAATGCTTCACTAAGTAGTCAGTCGGCTGGAAGAAAGCAGGCTCCAGGACTTCTGTGAATATTTTCAAGCTACAACAAAGAGGGAACATAATTACTTTAGCATTTTGGCAGGTCTAAAAGGACGCTCTGTGTGTAGATACAAAGAAAGAAAACTGCTTTGTGCCAACATTAAGGGCATCAAATCATTTTGCCTTAACCTGTGGTCGACCTCAGCTTGTAGACATTCTTTATTTCACTTTGGCTGATTGCTAGGGTGACCAGTTGCCCTGGTTTTCCTGAGACGAAGATTTTCCTAGGATGCTGGACTGTCAACACTAAAACCAGAATGGCCCTGGGTGCCACAAACAGGACAATTTGCTTCCCTACTGACCATACTGCACGTGAGAGTCATAAACTAGGCTAACCTGTCTACCTGCCTAAAGATGCTGGGATTCTAGAAGGTTACCAGAAGTCCTGTTTTCATGAGAACTCCACGTCTCCTTGGAGAAATGGGAAGGAGATCCCTGGGACTTGTGGTCGAGCCTCTGAATACCTACTTGGGCAATTCTGCTCAAATTAGGGAGGCAAAGCCTGACCACCTTGGCTATAGTCAAGGGCTATCTAAGTGTTTCAGGAAAGTAGGGAACATGGCTTGGGGTTGCCTAGGTTGTTCTGGGGTTCCTGCTCTGGTGCAGTGACCGCTGTGGCTGATGTAGTACCAGCTGATGACCCTCGAATCACCTCTGGCCTAGTCAGAAAGACTGAGGCTACCTTTTGGGGCCCTGGAAATGTACAACCACCAAGAGAAGACAGCACCAGTGGTGAGAGCCTTGCAGAAGCTGGGAAGCACCAACACTGGTGGCAGGAAGATGGCTAGTCACTTTGCAGTAGCCAAAACTGTAAGCACAAAGCCAGGCCATCAGATAGTGGGGGAAGAAAATGAAAACAAGAACAAAAATGGCAAATAACAGAAAGGAAGGACATTTGGTGGAAACTTAGAAGCACAATGCTAAGACTTTGTGAGCCTTGTTCAAGCCAAATGCAATCTCAATTTTTAACCAGAGTTGTCAGAGTCTAGAAGTCGTATTCTTCTAGATGCCCTGGTGCCCAGGAGTTGGAGGAGCCCCTAGAAGGATTAGGCAAAGGGGCATAAGCAGAGACAAGGATCAGGATTGAGACAATTGGTGAAATGTGACAAAAGAAAGAGGAAGATGGAGTAATTCGAGACAGTCTAGTCATGGGCCTCAGGACTGAGATGTGGGTCAGGCTATAGAATGAGTATTTGATTATCAATCTCACATGTGCTGAGTCAGTCCATATTCTTGGTTGCATGAAAGATGAATGATTGGTTGATTTAAGCAGAAAAGGAATTTACTGCAAGCAAAGGAGGTATCTATCTCATGGAAACTTCAAGACCTGAAGAACTAGGCTTGGCACCAGGAAGCCAATACCAGGAGGAAAATACCTACCACTACACCACACAGGGGAGAGCGTGGTCCACAGCCCACTTGGAAGCATGGCTCCCATGGTGGAGCCAAGACTTCAATGCCTTCAATCACCACTCCTTTGGCATTTCTTCTGCTGCTGCTGCCACCCCCACTTCAATCTTCCTGCCAGGGCAATGCACACACAGAATTCGCTACCATTCCAGCTTCTTGGAAGCACTTATTCCTAGTTTGAGGAATCAGCATTGCTGTGTAACAATAGGATCTGTACAGGGCAGTCTGACTCCGTGACACCATTCTAGATGTGGTTTCAAATGATTTTATTCAAATGCCTTATGCCTTATTGGTGAAGAAAGGCATGAATAAAGAACTTAGGTAGCAGGTGGATATCTTGCTCCTAAAGCAGTGGTGAGATGTCTTCTTCCACCTGGGAACCATAGCAGCCCCCAGTTATTTCAAATAGGTGGAAAGACTTCATATGATTTTTTGGGGGGAGAAGACCTTCTTGACAACCAGAAGTCATTAAAATTCTATGTGACTCCTTTCTTTGACTTTCTCTCTCTGAGCCCTCAGTTGACCTAAGCTTCTTTACTTTTCAGGGGAAAGAAGGGTCTCATTACAAATCTTCACCTAATGGACTCCCCAGTTTGTGGACACTCCCATCTCCCCCAAAACACATACTAATCAATGCCCAAGGCAAGTTTCATGCTCATAGCTGGTTGACCATTTTGACCTGCTTGCTGATTTATCTACTGTGCCTACTGAGTCTGTTGTGTTAGCTTTCAAACATTTTTATGCTGGTTGTACTATTACTGTAATTAATTTAATTAAATATTATGCAAATCATCTTTTTTTTTAAAAAAAAATTTATTTATTTGAGAGAGAGAGAGAGAGAGAGAGAGAATGAGTGGGGAAAAGGGCAGAGAGAGACAATCTCAAGAAGACTGCACACTGAGCACGGAGCCCAATGTGAGGCTCAATCCCTCAGTCGTGAGATCATGACCTGAGCCAAAACCGAGAGTCTGACAGCCAATCGACTGAGCTACCCAGGCCCCCAGTGAAGCATCTTTTTTAGAACAAATTGAACATCAGCCCTGTGCCAGGCTCTGTTCCTCATACCTGGAATAAATTGGTGAACAAAGCAACAAAGATTTATTTTAAAAAAATATTTTATTTACTTATTCATGACAGACACAGAGAGACACAGGCAGAGGGAGAAGCAGACTCCCTGCGGGGAGCCTGATGTGGGACTCGATCCCAGGACCTTGGGATCATGACCTTAGCCAAAGACAGATGCTCAATGACTGAGCCACACAGGTGTCCCTAAAGATTTTTTTTTTTAAGATTTTATTTGTTTATTCCTGAGTGACCGAGAGAGGTAGAGAGAGAGAAAGGCAGAGACACAGGCAGAGGGAGAAGCTGGCTCCATGCAAGGAGCCCAATGTGGGCTCCAGGATCACGCCCTGGGCCGAAGGCAGATGTTAAACCACTGAACTACCCAGGGATCCCCAAGATTTCTTTTTTTATGTAACTTATGTTCTTTGCAAAAAGATATAATCTATCTCAGAGAGTTGTGTCTCTGAGAACTGAGTTGCATGCTGCCAGGAGACTCAACAAATGTGAGTTGCTCAAAAGTTCTGCTTAATTTGGTGTGGTTGCGACAACTGTAAAGAGATATGAAAACACATTGCAAGGATCTGGAAGGATTCCACATTCAGAACACTTCACAAGTATCTTTAAATTCTTGTTCTATTTTAAAGAAATCAAAACTAGAAATATATGGATGTGATTTATACAAGAAAAATAACAAAGCCATCCAATCAGCAAGTCCCTACCCAAGAAGGGCTTTGGGCATTCATCAAAAAATAGGTGAAGGAATGGACATTTACATATTTTAAGGTAAACTGAAGTGTTTAAGACAAGAATGTAGTTTTTCCTTTTTTAATATGGATCTTCACTGTAGGTGGCCTTTTTTGATTAGCAACCAACATCTAGTCCCACCTGGGTTAGATTTCTTTTTAAAAAAAGATTTTATTTATTTATTTATTTATTTATTTATTTATTTATTTATTTATTTATTTAAGAGAGAGAGAGAGAGAGCGAGCTCGCAGAAGCAGAGGGAGGGGCAGACTTCCTGCTGAGCGGGGAGCTGGACATGGGGCTTGATCCCAGGACTCAGGACCATGACCTGAGCTGAAGGTAGATGCTTAATGGCCTGAGCCACCCAAATGTCCTCCACCTGAGTTAGATTAAAGAGTTTCTACTCTGTTTTTCAAGGACTGGTGGAGTCAGGAACTACTTGAGGAGCTGCAGTCTTGAATCCAAAGTTCTGGGAAATCTGTATTTAAATAAAACTTCTAGGGACTGATAGAAAGAAAGAAAGAAAGAAAGAAAGAAAGAAAGAAAGAAAGAAAGAAAGAAAGAAAGAAAGAAAGAAAGTCTTTCTTTCTCTTTCTTTCATCTTTCCTTTCTTTTCATGCATTTATCCATGAGAGACACAGAGAGGCAGAAACTTAGAGGGAGAAGCAGGTTCCCTGCCGGGGAGCCTGATGCCCGACTTAGCCCCAGGACCCCGGATCATGCACGACCTGAGCCGAAGGCAGATGCTCAACTGCTGAACCACTCAGGTGTCCTGAGAGCTATCTTTCTTTTTTCATTTTATTATTTTATTTTATTTTATTATAAATTTATTTTTTATTGGCGTTCAATTTGTCAACATATAGACTAACACCCAGTGCTCATCCCATCAAGTGCCCCCCTCAGTGCCCGTCACTCAGTCACCCCCACCCCCCCGCCCTCCTCCCCTTCCACCACCCCTAGTTCATTTCCCAGAGTTAGGAGTCTCTATGTTCTGTCTCCCTTTCTGATATTTCCCACACATTTCTTCTCCCTTCCCTTATATTCCCTTTCACTATTATTTATATTCCCCAAATGAATGAGACCATATAATGTTTGTCCTTCTCCGATTGACTTACTTCACTCAGCATAATACCCTCCAGTTCCATCCATGTCGAAGCAAATGGTGGGTATTTGTCGTTTCTAATGGCTGAGGAATATTCCATTGTATACATAGACCACAGCTTCTTTTTCCATTCATCTTTCGATGAACACCGAGGCTCCTTCCACAGTTTGGCTATTGTGGACATTGCTGCTAGAAACATCGGAGTGCAGGTGTCCCGGCATTTCATTGCATCTGTATCTTTGGGGTAAATCCCCAGCAGTGCAATTGCTGGGTTGTAGGGCAGGTCTATTTTTAACTCTTTGAGGAACCTCCACACAGTTTTCCAGAGTTCCCACCAACAGTGCAACAGTTTACATTCTCCGCACCCTCTCCAACATTTTTTGTTTCCTGCCTTGTTTATTTTCCCCATTCTCACTGGTGTGAGGTGGTCTCTCATTGTGGTTTTGATTTGTATTTCCCTGATGGCAAGTGATGCGGAGCATTTTCTCATGTGCATGTTGGCCATGTGTATGTTTTCCTCTGTGAGATTTCTGTTCATGTCTTTTGCCCATTTCATGATTGGATTGTTTGTTTCTTGGGTGTTGAGTTTAATAAGTTCTTTATAGATCTTGGATACTAGCCCTTTATCTGTCATTTGCAAATATCTTCTCCCATTCTGTAGGTTGTCTTTTAGTTTTGTTGACTGTATCCTTTGCTGTGCAAAAGCTTCTTATCTTGAGGAAGTCCCAATAGTTCATTTTTGCTTTTGTTTCTCTTGCTTTGGTGGATGTATCTTGCAAGAAGTTACTGTGACCAAGTTCAAAAATCAGGGCAAAACCCATAGATCCTTCTTGGTCTAGACCTTCAACCTTGAAGATCAGGGCTCAGGACACCCTTTGATGGGAAAAGTCATCTTGTCTTTCAAGGGCGTTTTAGGGGTCTTATTTTGAACTGTGTCAAAGCAGAGACCTGGTATGAAAAGAAATGAAGTCAATGTGCAATTCTTGGTACCTAAATTAGGCATACCAAGGAGATTAATAAAAGACCCTTGACTTGAGCAGTTATAACCTTTCGACAGATTCAGTCAATGTCATGGGTTAGGTTATTAGACAGCATACAGTGTCATTAATAGCAAATCACATGCTACCGATCCTATAGGGCTGTGAGAGACTCAGGGTGACCAATGGGCTCCATTTGCCCAGGATTAAGGGGTTTCCTTGCATGTGGGGTTTTCAGCACTAAAATGGAGACAGTCTTGGGCCAGCCGGGAGAGTTGGCCGCTATAAAGAAGGATCTGGCAAGAACAGCTGGGGAAGGCTTTGCAGAGGAGGAAGATAGCTGCGTGGTGTTGGAGGCTAGATGAAGGCACGACAGCCCAGAGCTGGGAGGGGAGAGTGAGAACGCTAATGCAAATGCATGGACAGCATGGTCCATGGACAGAGGTGCCTAGCCCTCTGTTCATTTAAATCCGGATATTTTAGACCTCGTGTGTGTTTGGCAATTACTTGGCGTGTTGCTACAAGAAGTATGACATGTGGCTACAAGAAGTGGCTCTGCAAGCTCAAGTGCTAACAGTTCCTAGGTGCACCTACCTCTGAGTTCAGGTTAATTAGCTCATGTTTGCAGAAGCTTCGAGTGCGTGCAGCACACCCTGAAAACTCAGATATTATTAGCCTGTTAGCACCACCTTAAAAAAAAAAACACACATTTCTGCAGTTCCATCATCCCTTCTTTCTTCTCAATTCCTTTGAAATAGCTGAATGCCTGCAGGTTTCGTAGTGAGCCTCTTGCTGGGACAACAGAGGCAGGCCACACTGCCCGATGCCTGTGTGAATGCGACTGCAAACCCTCCCGGGGCCCAGGCAGCGTGACTGGTCGGCGGGTGGGCCGATTTCTGAAGTAGGTTGTTGTCCTCCTATTAGAAGGCTTTGCATTCCTCCTCCTTTCCTCTTCTCTGGTTGTTGGCCTGTTCACAGATCTCCTCTCTGTGTGTATCATCAACCTTGTGTGTACCATAGCTGTACCATCACAGACCATAAGCTAATCTATCAATAGTACGTATCTTTTCAGGAGAGTTAGACTAATGTGGCGAGTCCAGCTGAAAACGCTGAACCACCTCTCGACCCTGAGCCCAGGCCAGTGGCTACTGCCTCCTAGGTGTCCAGGCCGAAGGGCTCTGGTGAGGGCTGGACTCTCAAAAGCATGTACATGTGTGAGCAGGTGTATATGTGCATGGGTGTGTACGTGTGAATGGGGGGGAATGGTGTATGTTGTATGTGTAAGTGTGAATGTGTGTGTGAGAAGATTGTGTCTGTATGTCAGTGTCTGCGTATGGTGCACGCACATACAAGTATGCACAAAAAAAGGGGGGTTTTTTAAAAAAAGATTTTATTTATTTATTCATGAGAAACGCAGAGAGAGGCAGAGACACAGGCAGAGGGAGAAGCAGGCTCCCCATGGGAGTCTGATGCGGGACTCGATTCCAGGACTTGGGGATCACGACCTGAGCTGAAGGCAGATGCTCAACCTCTGAGCCACCCAGGCGCCTCGGCACACAGCCTTCTTGAGGAATCCCCAAGAGTTGATGGTTATGCTCTGGCGTCAGCTGATGAAGAAGCTTGCCAGCTCCTGAATGTGGGTGCAGAGACATTTCCTTGCTCCTCATTTTGGCGAGAGGCTGAGTGGCCGCTCGCACGAGTGGTCCCACTCACTTCCAGATCTTCTTTGGGTAATTCCGCGCTTCGGCCGGCCCACCACATGGGGTGGCTGGGGTGAGGTGTCAGCCGAGCTGGTTGGCTTCAGACGTTTCACAAAGCCCAGAAGTCGAGGCTCCTCCTGCAGGATTGCTGTTATGAGGTCTTGACAAATCTATGCGGTGGTGGGATGCACACTGGCCACTTCCTACATGACAGTGGAGGAAGAAATGAAGTCTTACTAAACAGAGCAATGGTTTAAAAACCTGGAGAGACAGGCTGGGGGAGTGGAGAAGCCAAGAATGTGGGCGTGCACTCACTGTCGGGAGCCCCAGAATCCAAATATCAGAGCCTCCTTGGGATCACAGACCCTTGGGCTTTGTCTCCTGTCAGGTTTAGGCAGGTGCAGCCAGGTCCTGGGCACGTGAGTGTTCTTTCCCAGCAACGGTGCCCATGTAAGTTACTGCACAACTGACCCGTCATCCAACGTGGCCTTAAGGACTGGAGGTGCTGCGAGGTACCTGGGTGGCTTAGTTGGTTAAGCATCTACTTTTGGCTCAGGTCATGATCCTGGGGTCCTGGGATCGATGCCCACATTTGTCTGTCTGTCTGTCTGGGCTCCCTGCTCAGTGAGGAGTCTCCTTCTCCCTCTCCCACTGTCCCTGCCCCTGCTCCTACACACTCTCTCTCAAATAAATAAATACAGTCTTTTTTTTTTTATTTTTAAAGAAGTAAAGGAAGTGGTGTGTGAATAGGGGTTAGGAGCTGTTTAAAGGTGACATCATTCTCCTCTTTCAAATTCCATCTTTTAAATTGCCACATCAAAAACCTGCGTGACCCATGACCCATGTCTGCAGGATCACGCAGAGACGTTTGAAGTCACTTTTTCAGATGGGACACTGTGCCACCTCCTGACAGTACTTCAGACAAGTTGGCCTCCGGCCACTGGCTTTCTTTTGGTGTAAAAACTGTAGGTTCTCTTGATCTGCAGTGAGACACCTTGGCACTGATAACCATCTGACTGTTCTTCCTTTCTTCTCTCTGCCTTTCATTCTTTTCTCCCTCTAGTGTTGACAGAGAACCTGCAAGTGATGAAAAAAAATCATGCTTCTGGCAGTCACCAAAGTTCATTCCATATTTTCCCGATGCGTATTTTCCCAACACTCATTTCAACAGTAGGAACTTCGTTCTCATTTGGGTGTTCCTTACCACATTACTTACAATAGATGTCAGAGCTGCTTAAAAGAAGTTTCTGCAAGGATGGAAACAGTCTGTAACTGAATTGTCCAATATACAGTAGCCACTACTTAGGGCCCTTGAGCACTTGAAATGTGGCTACTGTGTTAGAAGAACCATACTTAAAATTTTACATAATTTTTCATTCATTTTTTTTTAAAGATTGTAATTATTTATTCCTGGGAGACACACAGAGAGAGGCAGAGGGAGAAGCAGGCTCCCTCCAGGGAGCCCAATGCAGGACTCAATCCCAGAATCCAGGGATCACGACACTCAACGACTGAGCCACCCAGGCGCCCCAACATTTTACATAATTTTAATTAATTTAAGTTTAACCAGCTGCAGGTGACTGCAGCCACACTGTAGAACAGCATTGTGGTAGAGCAGATACGTACCTCCTAGGCTTTCCTCCTCCTCTGCACCCTTCCAATCCAACTTCGGGTAGTTTTCTTTTTTTCCTTTTTTTTTTTTTTTGTCGTAAGTGATCCAGGCACGCTTCAGCACCCCTCTCCTAGGCTCCTTGACAGAGAGGGAAGTAAGCAAACACTCCTCTGGTTGCCTTGCAATTTCTGCAGCTCTCAGACTCCACACGGAGGGTGGGAGGGTGTGTTGGGCAAGGCTTACTGAAATGTCAGGAGCGTGGTAAGAAAATTTTAGTTCCTCGCCAAACGTTTTGTTTGTTGATGCAACAGGTTTTTCTGTGGCTCACCCCGAAATGGGGTGCCTGCAGTCTCCGGTGCGTGATATTTCCATTACAGCTTTAATGCAAGTTTGAACTAACAGAAGTTAGGTTTGCTTGAAGGTACTACACGATGCCGAACCTTTAGGAGGAAGCCTGTGAAAATTGTGAAAATTGCAATTACGTAACCAGAGAAGAACGTGAAGAGTCCTGGGTTTGCACGAAGGAAAGCAGAAAGAAAGCAGCTTGGGCTGCAGCTAAACCTCCAACGGAAGAAACACCGTATCTCCAGGACAGAATAATCTGACTGTGACCGCGGGTGATGCTGGCCAAGAGCCTGGATGAGGAAGACTGATGATTGGCAAAGGTGGATTTACTCAAAGAGGCTCCGGGGAGAAGGAGGGGACAAGGAATTTCCAGGGTGGAGAAAGTCAATTTCATACTTTTTAGCAAAAGTCAAAGGCAATTCATTATTGAGCCCTGAAAGGACAAAGTGGATGGAAAGAGGATATAGCACACATGATGCTACGTACCCAGAAAAGGTCTGAGGCCCGAGGGCAGTTCATCCGTGTCAGGAGGACAAGACGGATGGGGCCTGCCCACGACTGCGTGTCACGCAGACAGCACGTAAGGGAACAGTGGCCAGGTCTGGGGAAGAGCCCTTGGTTAAAAAAGTAAAAAGTGTCCCCTTCATTTATTCAGCCATCCAGCTGTTTTCATCTGCTCAGGCTGCTGCAACGAGACCCCTAGCCTAGGTGGCTTACACAACAGCAATTCGTTTTCCTCAGGGTTCTGGAGGCTGGGTGCTGGCCGATTTGGTTGCTAGTGATGGCACTCTTCTGGCCTATGGGTGGCTCCCTACTTTCTGTGTCCTCACTTGGCAGGGTGTGGTGAGGGAAGGAGGGGAGAGGGAGGGAGCAGAGGGGAGGTAGAGGAGGCATGAGGGAAGGAGGGAGGAAGAAAGCTCTCTGTTCTCTTTTCTTATAAGGGAAGACCAGAGGGCACCTGGGTGGCTCAGCGGGTTAAGTATTCACCTTTGTCTCAGGTCATGATCCTAGTGGGACTCGATCCTAGGGTCTTGAAATCGAGTGCTGCATCAGGGTCCTCATTCAGCGGGGAGCCTGCTTCTCTTTATGCCTCTCCCTCTGCCTGCCACTCCCCCTACTCGTGCTCTCTCTCTCTGTCAAATAAATAAAATCTTTAAAAAAATAAATAAGGGAAGACCAGAGCCCCACCTTCATGACCTCATATGACCCTCATTACCTCCCAAAGGCTCCATCTCCTGATACCATCACATTGGAGGTTAGTGCTTGAACACATGAATTTGGAGGGGAAGACAAATAATGGATACATAACCCTGGCCATTCAACAAATGTTTTTTGAGCACCTACTAAGTGCTGGATAAAACCCTGTCTCTGCCTCAAGGAACTCAATGCAAACAGTGACCACCCAAAGGTATAAGTGTTCTAGTAGAGAAAGTGCTGGGACAACACAATGATGAGGGACAGGCTCTCCCTGGGGGTGTATGGATTAGGGGTATGAGACATCTGAGCAACAATTTTTCTTTTTTTTTCCCCCCTCTTTTTGTCTTTCTTCTTCCCTCCTTCCTCTCGCCATCTCTTTCCTTCTGACCTCATTCACCCAATCAAAAAAGTTTATTGAGTGTCTAGTAAGTCCTATTCTACTGCCCAAGGTTATGGCACTCAATGAGTCAGACAAAAATACTTGACTTTTGGTGACTACATTCTGGAAGAATAAGATAATAAATAATAAGCAAGTAGGTAAACTATGACACAGTTTTAACAGATTATTATTTCTTTGCCTCAGGTTTATTTTTTAAAATTTTATTATTGAGATATAGCTAACATATAATGTTCAGGTGCACAACATAGTAATTCAACAATTGTATACATTACAAGCATCTCTTGAAGGACTAGGGAGGCATAGTCAGGGTGACTCTCAGACAGCTGACAGTATGTGCCAGGTCAGGGGGGTGGCAGGCACAGTGTGTTCTGACACTTGTGCTTATATGTTGTGTCATAGTATTAGGAATGATGGCACGAGCTAGGATCGGTCAGCAGGAGATGACCTCAGAGAGGCAGGTTGAGCTTGGAAGATCGAGATATGCCATGCTAAGGACTTTGAACCTGATCCCAAAGGAAATGGGAAGTCTGAGAGCTAGAGCAGGGTTTTTTGTTTGGTTTTTTTGTTTGTTTGTTTGGTTGGTTTTTTAAAAGATTTTATTTACTTATTCGGAGGACAAACATTATATGTTCTCATTCGTTTGGGGAATATAAATAATAGTGAAAGGAAATAGAAGGGAAGGGAGAAGAAATGGGTAGGAAATATCAGAAAGGGAGACAGAACATAAAGACTCCTAACTCTGGGAAACGAACTAAGGGTGGTGGAAGGGGAGGAGGGCGGGGGGTAGGGGTGAATGGGTGACGGGCACTGAGGGGGCCACTTGACGGGATGAGCATTGGGTGTTATTCTGTATGTTGGCAAATTGAACACCAATAAAAAATTATTATTTAAAAAAAGATTTTATTTACTTATTCATGAGAGACACAGAGAGAGAGGCAGAGACACAGGCAGAGGTAGAAGTAGGCTCCCCACGGGGAGCCCGATGTGGGACTCCATCCTAGGACCCCAGGATCATGACCTGAGCCAAAGGAAGACACTCAATCATTGAGCCACCCAGGGGTCCTAGAGCAGGGTTTTAAACAAGAGACTGCAGATCTATGTGTAGGAAGCTAGTGGGCACTGTGTTAGTCTTCTAGGGCTACCTTAACAAAGTTCTATAGGCTGGGTGATTGGAACAACTGAAATGGATTTTCTTACAATCCTGGAGTCTGGAAGTCTGACATCAAGGTGTTGGCAGGTTCGGTCTCTTCGGAGGCCTCTCTTTTCAATTTGTAGATGGCCATCTTTTCCCTGTGTCTTCACACGGTCTTCCCTCTATTGGGATGCCTATGTCCAAATTTCCTCTTGTGAGGACACCAGTCCTATTGAATTAGAACCTACCCTAATGACCTCATTTTAACTTGTCACCTCCTTAAAGCCCTATCTCCAAATATGGATACATTGTGAGGTAATGGTAATTAGGACTTCAAAATAATGAATTTGACCAGGGGCTGGGGTGGCAGGGGCAGAATTCAGGCCATAACAGGCCTCCGAGCTGAAGGTAGCCTGGATAACAGAGACTGGTAAGTGGTGAACCAGTTTAACGCTCTTTCGAACAAACCCACTGTGATGGTGAAGACCTGATTTGGGAGGAGGGGCGGGGTAGGGACAGGGAGAAGGTGGTAGACTGGAGAGGCATTTGAGAGGAGGCTGCTGGCTAAAACTAAAGCAGGGAATTTACTAGAAGGGAGAAGTTTGGAACCCTTAACTCAAAATTCCTACCTTGTGTCAATAAATGTTTGACACATAAATGGGTATGGATGGAAGCCCATGAGTTCAGGATGTAATAGGAACAGCGACCACAACATGGTGAGATCCAGCCAAGTGCTACTGAGATAGAAGTCTGACACTTACTGTAATAATTTCTTATTCCAGATCTCCTCACTCGGCTAATACATTCTGCTTCTGTATGTGTCCAAGCACTTGAGCATACACCTTCATCAGCTCCAAACCAAGGGGACAGTCATATTTCCTAATGTTCCAAAGAAGAGATTGGTGACAGATCTGATTTTCAGGAACAGAGTTATCTAGAAAAATCATTGGAGGGATGTAGATGCAGTGAAAGTAATCCTTTGTTCCCTCTTAAACCTCATCATTCTTACATTGTATGTTCTTAGCATTACTGAGACTATTACTTTAATGACATTTCTTATGTGATCTGCTTGTTTTCGACCCAACACCAGAGGCAACCCGACCAGATAGATCCCTGACTTCATTGAAAAATAGCTACCAAGCTGAGCAACTTCTAAAATGGAACTTCTAAAGCCTTCCCTTCCCTTTGAGTCATTGCCCTAAAATTGAACTCTTCTGCCTTTTTCTCCCCAGGGCTCCTTCCTGCTGCTGGGCCACTGCCACTGCTGTCTTCCTCCAAAACACTGCCTGACACCTAGAGCATGGCACCGCTGAGCATCAGGTAAGAGGGGAGAAGGCAATGAGGGTGAGTAGGGCAGAGTTCCCGCTTCCCAGGGGCACATGGTCTCATGAGAGAAAAGACAAGCACAGGATGTTGAAATGGGACTCTTGTCTCCATTTTGGCTGACACGGCAAGTCAAAAGAGGCAAGAGCAATGACATTGCACAGGGAGGTGTGTGGTTTCCCAGGCAGGACTGCAAAGGGGGGTGTTGGAAGCCAGATTTGAGGCCCCAGCTGACCACCAGCTGCAGCCGATATAAAACACTGGAGAGGGGTTCCCTGGGTGGCGCAGTCCGTTAAGCATCCATCTCTTGATCTCAACTCAGGTCTTGATCTCAGAGTCATGCGTTCAAGCTGCACATTGAGCTCCATGCTGGGCATGGAACTTACTTCAAACAAAACAAAACAAAACAAAACAAAACAAAACAAAACACACTGGAGAGGCCAAGAGAGGGTTCGGAGTTTAGACAGAGGACTTCTTTGAAGAGAAATACGCATTATGCATTGAGTTTTATCCCTCCATGGGGGTGGGGGGGTGGGTTGCTACCTTCTTTCCTCGGTCTGTGAGTTCTCAGGGGCCCAGAGTCTGGTTCAGGTACGTGAATTCTCATGGACAAGAGGCTGGCTGAGGCCACAGAGAAGAGAGCTGTATGGCTGTACTTGTGCTGAACTTGGGCCAAAGACGTATGTTCGCTGTGGACCAGAGGTGAGCATGTGTGAGAGAGAAACAGAGAGAGAGAGAGAGAGAGCGAGCCCTGGGGGATTATCATAAAGAAGGGCCAGAGCAGAAAGAAGCTAGAGGTATTGCTAGGTGACCAGGGACCAAGGGAAGGCTTCTAAGTGATCAGCTAAATGGGACCCTTCTGCCTGATTCATAGGCATGACAGGTGGGAAATATCCCCAGTTTTGGGGGGACAGGAGAGAGGTTCGGAGAAAGAGTTGGCTTCACATGTGAGCTGTGGCCAATGGCAGTTTACTCTGCCCCACTCCCTGATTCTAACCTTGGGGAGGTCAAAGGTGCAGCTGGACAAGCGAGAGAAAGAGAGAAAGAGAAGAAGCCATCTGCACAGTTCCAGGGCCTGCCAGAAGGAGACGCAAACTGATAGAGAGGGACCTTCATGTTAAATGGACATTTGACTATGATGTGGGCTGGATGTTGGGAATGAATAATCTTAAAGAAGCAGGAAGCCATAGATCCTGCCTGAGATTTCGTCTGGGGGCAGGGAAAGAGCTAGCCCCTCCAGAGGGTGGGACCATTCTTTTAGGGTAAGGAGGCATTGTATTCTCATTGTGCCTGGTGAGTTCCCCTCTTTACAGTACTGACTGTATGCACACACAATGATGAACTTAGCCAGAGTAACATGCATGTCTCTTGTTCCCTTAGTGCACAAGAGAACATGAGTGCAAAGACTCATCGGACACCTGCTATGTGCGGGACTCAGCTGTATCCATGAACTCCATGACAGCAGGTTTTGAGAATTTGACAAAGGGAGAATCACATAGGAGTGGAGTAGAAAAGAGGAAAGGCTTCCTGGAAGAGAGAGGATGGGGATGGGTCCTGCAGAAGCCATCAGCCCTGGATGGGCAACCAGTGGCCTGTGAGGCTCTCCCGACAGTGACCAGTGTTCTGGCACAACTTGGGGGAAGAGTGCTCCAATTTTGTGACAGCATAGAGTGTGCCAAAGGTCACATGAGTACGAGTCCATTAAACGAACTAGAATACAGTAGACAAGCTATAGGGACAGAAAGTAGATCGGTGTTTGCCTAGGGTTGAAGAAGTGCTAATGAGTGCAGGGGTTCTTGCTGGGATGACAACATTTTTTAAAATTTGATTGAGATGTCGGTTACCTTACATACACCAAATATATCGAAACCATTGAATTAGACACTTGAAATGGATGAATTGCATGGTATGTGAATGCTATCTCAAAAAGGCTGTTAAAAAAAGAATCTAGTCACAGCACAATAAATATAGATGATACAATCTGTAGAGAATTCAGAATCTGGCAACACTAGACAACATGTCATTTAAGAATAGGTGGCAAACTATAAAGAAATCAAGGGAATATAGTCAATAATATTGTAATAACTTTGTACGGTGACAGATGATTACTAGACTTTTTTGTGGGGATACCGTAGGATGTTGAATGTCACTTGTATGTCAGTAATAAAAAAAGAAACGAAAAGAATGATCCTGCAAATGTCAGGAGAGTATTTGTTTTTGGAGGCAGGAGGGCAACAGGTAAATGGGGGAGCACAGAAGTCAGTGGCCATCTAACAAACTCGACATAACTGAGTCTTACTGCAACTGGTGTTTTCGCAGGCACGATCTTTTTAAAAATAAGTGTACGTCTCTTAGGAACAATCTTTTGAATGTATGACATGTCTTAAAATAAAGAAATAGAAAATGAGAGGAGGAGGAGCAGACCAAACAAGAGACAGGACCAAAAGTTACCTGGCATTCATGGTGCAGAGTCCAGAGCACCAGGTGAGACGTTGCATTTAACAAAGACAATGGGGAACCACAGGGGGAGTCAGTTGAGGGGATGGGAGTGGTAGGTTAAGAAAGGATTCAGGCTCTGTGAGCAGGGAGTGGCCTGGGGTGGGGAGAAGCCCCAGGGGAGTGAGGAAGGGTCTAAGCAGGTGCAGTGGGCCAATGGAGGAGCTGTGCACAGGAACAGTATGAGGACCACCGTGCAGAAACCGATGATGTGAGAGTCAGGGATGAAAGATGTCTGGGAGGATGAATGGCAGCATTATGGGCAGAGACAGGGAGTCAGGGAGGAGAGGCTGGAAGGAAGAGAAGATGAATAGTTTAGCTTTGGATATCCATGGAGTATAAGAAACTATTATAAAATGAAGGATCTCAGGAGATTGCAACTATAACTTGGCAAATTGTAGGTTCCCGAGTAATTACTGGTCTTTCTAAGTTCTATCTGGGCCTTGTTCTTGGTTCCTTGAGGAACCTGCCTGTTCATTGTAGTTCCAATCCTCTCTGTATCCCAGTCCTCTCTGTATCTGCAGTCCCCACCTCCTACAAGTTCCCAAGACAGAACAAGATGAGGCCCGTTGGTTTAGCCTGGGGCCGTGGCAGTGCAGATTTTGAGAGGATGCTTTTTTGCTTCCCAGCTCTGAAAACTCTCTCTGAATAAATTCTTCTTGGATGTCCCAGCTTCTTGCTCCCCTGGGAACCTTATATGGCATAGCTTGTGAGAGGAGCAGAAATGAAGATCCCCAGGAGGAAAAGTCTCCTAAGGCTAGAAGCTGAAGGAAGAGCAGGCTCATCCAGTTCCAGGTAGGAGGAGCAGGTGTGCAGGTGCCGATGACAGTGTGAGTGAAGCTGACAGGGAGGGTCCCAAGGGGAAGCCAAAGGCCAGATTGTGCAAGCAGTTTGAACTTGATCATTCACCCTAAGGGTAACTAGCTATTGAAGGTTTTGAAGTAGGAAAGTGATACGATCTGTTTCTACTTGTGTCTAATGAGCATTTACTGTGTGCCAGGAATCTTTCAGTCTTTTCATATTCACTGTCTAATCTTTTTAATAGTTCTGTGGGGCTGAATATGATCCACCCATTCATCCAATCATCTGTCCATCCATCCATCCACCCATCCATCCATCCAATCATCCATCCATCCATCCATCCAACCATCCGTTCATCCATTCAATCCATCCAACGTATTTTTAAAAATTGAAGACAGCTTTGTGCTAGCCACTGTACTCATGTTCTTTGTATTTTTTTTTTAAAGATTTTATTTATTTATTCATTAGAGACACAGAGAGAGGCAGAGACACAAGCAGAGGGAGAAGCAGGCTCCATGCAGGGAGCCTGATGTGGGACTTGATCCCAGGACTCCAGGATCACACCCTGAGCAAAAGGCAGATGCTCAACCACTGAGCCACCCAGGCATCCCTGTACTCATGTTCTTTAGACAGATGAGGAAATTGAAGGGTCCTCACTCTTAGAAGGTCAAATCAATTCCTAAATCAATTTCTAAAAGACTATAAGTAGAAAGTGGCTTGGCCAGAATTCACATTCAGGAAAGCAAACCCAGGGCCTGGGCTTCTCCACTGGACCAGAGGTGGGACTGCAGGTCCTGGGCAAGTCCTAAAGGTAAGGTTACCTGGAGCCTTGAAATAGGAATTGATCTTCAGTAAGAGAAGGGGATTGGTGAGACGTTCAGGCCACAGGGCAGACACCTAAACTCTTTCACCACTATATAGATGAGGCAAATAGGATAAAAGACACTTGTGTGAATGAGTTTGGCAGATCTAGTTACCTGTCATTTCTGTTTTCTTTCTTGCTAACAGAACTCTGATTTTGAGGGTAAGGAAAGCAACGTGTGGGGGAAGCACATTGCATCCAGTTTCTAGGGAAGACTTGTGATTGATTTTAAGCCAGTCACGGCCAAGATAATACTGTTTGCCACGTACTCACTTTTGTTGCCCCCTTTGCAGCTAGTGTGTGTATGTGGGTGGGTGTGACCAAGTTTTGGTCAGTGAAGCAAAAGAGAGATCTGTTAAGGACTTGTAAAAATTACCCTGATGGTAAGAATATTAGCCCTCTCTATCTGACTGCCTTACTGCATCTTGACTTTGAATGCAGCCGTGATTCCTGGGGCTGTGACAGCTACCTTGTGACCATGAAGCAATAAACATCAAGACAAAAAGCCGACAAACAGAGGGTGGCAGGATGGAAAAAGCTGGCTTCTTAATATGCTTGATCAGCTAACCTAATGGCAGCAAGGGCTTCTCTCCAGACTTTTTAATACATGAAAAAAAAATTCCCTAGGGGTTAACATTTTCCCATTACTTCTAGTTGACCAAGTGCTGACTGATAGAATAAGCAGTGAGGAGAAATCAGGGAGGAGAGAACTTATTTGGAGCATAGGGTGATGTAAAGGCACCAGTGGGAATGTGGTTTTGTTTGCTAATTATTTTATGTGTTGTAAATCTTAAAGACAGACTCACTTTTTCTTTTCCGTGTTTTTACCCACATGTACTTACCTAACTTCTTCTCTTTCTTTTAGCCCATATCAAGCCCACATGCACCACCCCTACTGATACGAAGAAATTTCCCCCTTGTTGATTCTCACTGTACCTTTGTCAAGCTATCAGAAAATTTCCAATAGGGGGGATCTCCAGGTGGCTCAGTGGTTTGGCGCCTGCCTTTGGCCCAGGGCTCGATCCTGGAGTCACGGGATCGAGTCCCACGTCGGGCTCCTGGCATGGAGCCTGCTTCTCCTTCCTCCTATGTCTCTGCCTCTCTCTCTCTCTCTCTCTCTCATAAATAAATAAATAAATAAATAAATAAGTAAATAAATAAATAAATCTTAAAAAAAATTTTTCCAATAGGGCACAGGGGCAGACACCTAAACTCTTTCATTGTACTCATGAAAACTTTCACAAATGCTTTGCTTATTTTGTTGTTTGGTGCCCAGAAGGGAAGCAGATAATTTAGAAACTGACGTGGTCCTTTGAGAAGAAAAAAGACCTCCAGCAAAAAACTCATAAGAAATTTGAACAGGAGAGAAGGGCAGTTGTAAAAATAAAATGACGGTGGCAATGAAAGAAAAGGAAAGATACAAGAAGTCTTTTGTATCACTGGCATTTCCATGCATTCACAAGTTATCCTCAGCAAAGCCTCCAAGACTCCCTTCCCTCACTCACACTTTCTGACTAAATCCCAGCAGTGGACTGATATCTCTTCTATCATTAAAGACATATATCTGAGTTATCTAATTCTAATAGCCTTCCATGGGTGTTAGCACTGTTAGTTTTCATGCATATGGCCATTACTCTAACTTCCCTTATTCCAAGTGAGCAGAATCCCATTTTTAATTACCCTCCAAAGTGTGGCAGTGCTATTCAGATTAGGATGGCCTTGCAATGGCCTCAGACCCAGAGTAGGGAATCTTGTTTTTCCTTCCCAGGGATTAGTTTATGAGTGGGCTTAAGAGACAATTTTGGGGATCCCTGGGTGGCGCAGCGGTTTGGCACCTGCCTTTGGCCCAGGGCGCGATCCTGGAGACCCGGGATTGAGTCCCACTTCGGGCTCCTGGTGCATAGAGCCTGCTTCTCCCTCTGCCTGTGTCTCTGCCTCTCTCCCTCTCTGTGTGACTATCATAAATAAATAAAAATTAAAAAAAAGAGACAATTTTGACCATTGAGATGAGATGGGAAAGCTGGTAGGGATCTTATGGGAAGTTTTCCTTTGCTTTCTGAAGAGGTGGACATAGTTTTGTTTTGTTTTGTTTTGTTTTTTCAGCTTCTGGTATATGTATGTGAAGAGATGATGCCTGGAACTATGGCAGCCTTTTTGGGACCATTAGAGGAGCACACTCAAAGGATATGCCAGTATATACCCTGGAGACCTGACTGGTCTGGGATCCCACAGGAGCAGGGTTGTCTTCTGGGCTTCCATTGTCTGGTTTTGTTCAGCTCAGACTTGTTATTTCACACCTCTCTAATAAAAAAAATATTTTTTATTAAAAAAAAATCCTAACATAAGGGTGGTAAAAAGGAAAACAAAAATAGTCTGGGCTCTTGGTTTTGTTTAGCCTCCATATTAACTGACTTTGGAAATATTCCCTTTTTGAACTTAGCTTATTATTATTAGACAGACTGATCAGTAGAAAGATTGAGGTAAAATGAATCTGGAGCATCATGTGGTGCCAGAGAATAAGGAAGTTCTTAACTGCTGCCCCTATAGGCATGTGTCAAAGGGACACCAGCTGAAAGACCTTCCAGGGTCCAAAACTGGGACAATCTGAGCAACAAAACAATTGAAGTGTACTGGATTATAACCCAAACTCTAAAATAAATGTCCAGGAGCCCATACTAATATTAAAAAGTGAACACATGAATGAGAAAGAATAGAAGAATCTCCTGTGTAGAAAAATTCCAAATAATTCATGTAGATACTACATCCTCAAGGAGGTGGAGCCTATTGCCCATTCCCTATTCCCTATTCCTATTGCCCAGTGTGGAATGCACATAGTGACTTCCTTCTAAAGAGTATACCACGGAAAATGAGGAGAAAAGGATCACTTCACAGTGGAGAATCCTGATGAACATGACCTCATCTGGGGATCAGGGTCAACATCAATAGTGATAAGTCATACTGATAGAATCTACTCCCGATATAATGTGGTGAGAATGGCACTTTATCTCTCTGGTTTGCTTTCCCAAAACCCATAATCCCTTTATAATCGTGAGACAAGCATCAGACAAACCCAAATTGAGGTATGTTTGAAAAATTCTTGATTAGTACTCCTCAAAACTAACAAAATCATCAAAAACAAAGAAAGTCTGAGAAACTGTCACAGCAAGAGGAGCCCAAGGAAAAATGGTGACTAAGCATAACGTGGGATCCTGGATGGGATCCTGGAACAGGAAAAGGATATGAGGTAAAAACAAAGAAAATCTGAATAAAGTACGGACTTTGGTTAATAATAATGTATCAACACTGGTTCCAAAATCGTGACAAATTTACCATACTAATATGAGATGTTAATAATAGGGGAAAGTGGGTGGAAGTACATAGAAATTCTCGGTACTATCTCCACAAGTTTTCTGTAAACCTAAAACTATTTTAAAATTCAAAGTTGATTTTTTAAAAAAGACACACCAATATTAAGAATTAGAAAGATCTCAATCACTACAGATTGTACAGATATTACAAGGATAATATTATGAATGACTTTATGCCAGGTTATTTGATAACTTACCTGAAAAGGACACAATTGTTAAAGACTCAAACCACTAAAGCTCACCCAGGAAGAAACTTAATATAACTCAGATAACTTAAATAGCCCAGTGGCTATTAAGGAAATTTAATATCTAGTTTAAAACTTTTCTACAGAGAAAACTTCACGTTCAGTTAGCTTCATTGAGAAATTCTATCAAACATCCAAAAAAAAAAAAAACTCTTGGCAGTTCTACACAAAAATTTTCCAGATAATTGAAGATAGAGGAACATTTTCCAATTCATAAGTCTAGCATCATTCTGATGTCAAAACCAGAAAAAGACATTAAAAGAAAGCCATCCCCCCCATACCTCATGAACATGAATACAAAAATGCTCAACAAAATTTTAGCAAATTGAATTCAACAGTATGTAAAAGGGATAATACATCATGACTAAATGGGGTTTGTCCCAGGAATTCAAATTTGATTTAACATTTAACATTAAATTACATTGATTGACATTGTCAATTACATTGACAATCAATGTAATTTATATTAACCAAATAACAATAAAAGAAAATGAATAATACACATTAATGGAATAAAAAAGAAAAAGCATGTGATTATCTCAATAAATGCAGAAAAAACATTTGACAAAATTCAACATCCATTCCTGATAAAACTCTCAGCAGCTGGAAATAAAAGGGAATTCCCTCAACCTGATAAAAGCATCTATGAAAATCCACAGCTAACATAATACTAATGAGAGAGAGAATGCTTCACTCTTAAGATCAGGAATGAGACAAAGGTGCCCACCACTCTATCCAACATTGTACTGGAGGTTCTATACAGTGCAATAAAGCAAGAAAAAGAAATAAACTTTTAGATTGTTAAGGAAGAAGTAAATCTGACTTAATTTGCAGATGACATGATTGTCTATGTGTAAAATTATATGAAATCTGTAGAAAAGATATCAGAGCTAATAAGCAAGCTTAGCAAGATTTCAGGATCAATATACAAGACCAACATACAAACTCAATAGAATTTCTACATATTAGTGATTAAAAAATCAGAAATTCAAAACTTAGGAACATGCCAATTACAAACCGTAACAAATAGGAAATACTTGGAAGTCTAAAGACATGAAAGACCTATCACTGAGAACTATGTAACTTTGTTGAAATAAATGAAAGAAGACCTAACTAGGTCTACCTACCATGTCGATGAATTTGAAGACTCAATTTTGTTAGAATGTTAATGATCTCCAAAGTAATCTACAGATTCAGTGCAGTACAATCAAAATCCCAGCAAGCTATTTTGGGCTAAATTGATTAAACTATTTCTAAAAATCCATATGGAAATGCAAAGAACCCAAAATAACAGCTTCAAAAATATATACAAAGTTGGAGGACTTACACCATCTCGATTCAAACTAATTATAAAGTTACAGTAACCAAGATGCAGTGTGTTATTAGCTAAAAGCTAGACAAATATAGAAATAGAATAGACTGGAAAGTTCATAAATAGAACATTCATATATGCTCTCTGTATATAGACAACTGATTTTAGAAAAAGTTACAAAGGCAATTCAGTGGAGGAGAAAGCATAGTCTTTTCAACAGGTGGTGCTGGAATAATTATACATCCATATGCAAATTATACAACTTTTAGAATGTAAAATTATACAACTTCTAGAATAAAACATGAAATTAGATCTTTATGCCCCTGAGTTAGGTGAAAATTTGTTAGATACAACACAAAAAGCATGACCCATAAGAGAAAAAAAATTCTTCAGTTGGACTTCATCAAAATTAAGCACTTTTTAGCCTCTTGAACAAATGGTGTTGGGAAAACTGGATATCCACATGCAAATGCAGGAAACTGAACTCTCACCTTACCCTACACTCAAAAATCCACTCAGAGTGGATTGAAGAATTAACAGTGAAATCCAAAACTGTAAAACTCCTAGATGAAAACAGAGGAGAATCTTCCTGATATAGGTCTTGGCAATGATTTCATGAGTATGGCACTAAAAGTGCAGTAAAACAAGTAAATGATATCGAACTAAAAAGTTTCTGTTCAGCAAAGAGAACAATCTATGGGATGAAAAGGCAACCCATAGAGTGGGAGCAAATATTTACAAACCATATATCTGATAAGTGGTTAATCTTCATGTATAAGGAACTCCTAGAACTCAACAGTAAAACAACTGATAATTTGATTGAAAAATGGGCTGGGGCACCCCAGGGGGCTCAGTGGTTGACGGTCTGCCTTTGGCTTAAGTCGTGATCCCAGGGTCCTGGGATCGAGTCCCACATCAGGCTCCCCACAGGTAACCTGCTTCTCCCTCTGCCTGTGTCTCTGCCTCTCTGTCTCTCATGAATAAACAAAATATGAAAAAAAGAAAGAAAGAAAAATGGGCTGAGGACTTAAATAGATGCTATTCCAAAGAAGACATACAAATGTCCAACAGGTGTATGAAAAAATACTCAACATCATTAATTATCAGGGAAAAACAAATCAAAACCACAGGAGATGTTACCTCACACTGGTTGGTGTATAACAGGATGGCTGTTATATATATTTAAAAAAAAAACAAAAACAGAAAGATGACAAGTGTTGTCAGGGAGGTGGAGAAATTGGAAACCTTGCACACTGTCCGGGGAATGCAAAATAGGGCAACTGCTATGGAAAACAGCATGGAGATTCCTCAAAAAAATCAAAAGTAGAAGTATTATATTATCCAGCAATCCCACTTCTGGGTTTTTTTCCCCAAAGGATTGAAATCAGGATCTCCAATAGATATTAATATGCTGCAGCACTATTCACAGTAGTCGAGATGTGGAAACAAAAGTCCAACAGGTGGATGAATCGAGAAAATGTGGTATATACATACAATGGAAATACTATTCAGCCTTAAAAGGACGTTTTGCAAGTTGTGACAACATGGATGATTGAGGACATTATACTAAGTGAAGGAAACCCATCAGAGAAAAATAAATAACTTGATTCCACTTACATGAGGTATCTAAAATAGTCACACTCATAAAATCAAGGAGTAGATTGGTGGTTACCAGGAGCTGAGAAGAAGGGAAAATGAGGAGTTACTAATCAATGGGCACAAAATTTCAATCAATCAAGATGAATAAATTCCAGAGATCTGCTGTACAGCATTGTGCTTATGGTCAACAACAATATATTATACTCGTAAAAATTTGTAAAAAGGGTAGATCTCATGTTAAGTGTTCTTACCACATTAAATTAAAAATATTAAGAACTTTTATTCTTTATAAGCCCCTGTAAGAGAATGAAAAGACAAGGGATACAATGTTTTCAAATCATACATCAAATAAAGGTCTTATATACAGAACATGTATAGAATGTCAAAATCCAATAATAAGAAAATAATCTAGTTTTTTAAATGGGCAAAAAATTTGAACAGATACTTCACCCTAAAAGATAAATGGATGGCAAATAAACCCATCGAGAGATGCTCAGTATCATTAGTATTAGGGAAATCCAAATTAAAACCACGCTGATATAAGTCAATCGGAGAAGGACAAACATTATATGTTCTCATTCATTTGGGGAATATAAATAATAGTGAAAGGGAATAGAGGGGAAGGAAGAAGAAATGGGTAGGAAATATCAGAAAGGGAGACAGAACATGAAGACTCCTAACTCTGGGAAACGAACTAGGGTGGTAGAAGGGGAGGAGGGCGGGGGGTGGGGGTGATTGGGTGGCGGGCACTGAGGGGGGCACTTGATGGGATGAGCACTGGGTGTTATTCTGTATGTTGGCAAATGAACACCAATAAAAAAAATGTATTATTTAAAAAAATTAAAAAAAATAAAAATCATAAAACCACGCTGAGATACTATCACATATTTATCACGATGGCAACATGTGTGGATTGCTAAATAATTATGTGAGTGATAGAATCCAGCCAAAAAAGTATGTATTGTATGATTCTATTTTTTTTACAAAATTTTAGAAAAGTAAATTTATCTGTAGTGACAGGAAACTTTTTAATAGGTTGAGTAGTGTGGGGAGAAGTAAGAGAGAGAGAGATTACAAAGACACAGAGGGAAACTTTTGGAGATGATGGATATGTTCATTATCCATTATTGCTTGTGGTGATGGTTTCATTCGGGGTTACGTATGTCAGCACTAATCAAATTGCACACTTTATATGTAGCTTACTATATACCACAATTATAACTCAATAACTCCTATGTTTAAGAAGTGTATCACAGATATTTAGGAAATAATCTTTACGAAATAATCACCATAAAAATGTATTTATAAGGATGTTCATTGCAGAAATATTTACAGTAGCATAAAAAGTCAGAGGCAGTTTCAATGTCCAATAATAGGAAGATGTAAATTGTTCTTCTACATTATAAAAATAAGAATTACACATTTATATAATGTGAGTTTTGTGATGGAATTTTACTGACATGGGGAAAGACATGCAATATGTTAATGAAGAAAAGCAGGATACAAAACCTTGAAATATAATCACCATTTAACTACCCTCTCCCCCTCACACCCACTTGTAGATAAAATTCCTGAAGGAGATGTACTAAAATTGTCTCTGGGTAGTGATATTATGGATGGTTTTATTCTTTTTTATTTTTATTTTACCTCCACATTTTCCAAACTTTTTATAATAACCGCAATTAACTTTTTTTTTTACCCAGAAAATGACATCTTTTTTAAAGAGGAAGAATTATCTAGATTGGTGGAAAGACTGATGCATTAATCGCCAGCTACAAGATGTCCACTCCTGTGTGTTTCTGGTCTCCTGCTTATGCCCACACATTTGTTTGTTGTGGTTTTGGGTTACAACTATTTATTCCCTCCCTGTACGTGGAGAATATGGACAAAGTCAGCCATGAGAATTGTTTTGGCCAATGGAATGTGAGCGAACATAATGGAGGCCACATCAGAGCAGAAGCTTTAAATGCTATTCTGTGGTTTGCCTTGGTCACTCTTGCTTCTGCTCCCCACTGGGGAACATGGTGAAGCATAGGTGCTGTTCCTTCATTTTAGGTTCCAGAGTGGAGGATTCCATGGGGTGCAGACCCGAAGTCATCCTGTGACCTGGAACAAAGCCACAGCTCACCTGCAGCCCTTATGTAATAGGAGCAAAAACATAAAGCTTTGATGCTGGAAGCCTCTGACATTTGGGAATTGTTTGTTACCCAGCAAAAGCTGACCGGTACCTGTTGTCTAGTATGGATTGTAAGCTCCCAGATGACAAGGACCAAAGTGTAGCATAGCACAGTAATGTGTGTACCATCAAATGTAGAATTGAGATCAATAGCCTTTTGGGCCCCAAATTCCACATTGTGGGGTGGAGGTGTGTGGAAGGGGATGGAGGCTTAGGCATGGTGTTAGAGAATACTTGACGATGCCTCTAAAAGGGGAGGAGAAAAAGAGGAGAGAGAGGTAAAAAGAGAACTTTGGAAACTGGGTGGTGGGATGAGAGACTGGAGCGAGACAGTGGAGGTGGAAAGAAGCAGGTGAGAAAGATGGAGAGGGAGGGATGACATGCCATCAGGAAGTGGCACAGATGATATTGTAACAGCATTGTAGGGGGGTGGACAGTAGCCAGGCCCACGGTGAGCACCGCATAATGGGTCCCTATGTCATACACCTGAAACGAATGCAGTGCTCAGTGTCCACTACACTTTCAAAAAAAAAAAAAAAAGTGGTGAAGAAAATGCTTTTCATCTCTGTCACCACAGGTGGTATCCTTTCTGCTCTTAAAAATGGTGCTGACGTGATCTCTTCCTCAAATGCACCTCTCACCTCATTTCCTTAGCCAGAAAGTGAAAATGCCCCTTGTCAGATTTGATAGAAATGCCTGCAGTCCTAGCTCCTCCTGGCACCAAGGGACCCACATTTCTTCTGTATCCAAATGAGGGCCTCCCTTTAGGTTTTCTTGTGTACATGATTTTTTCCTGGGCACTTGCCTCTGAATTTTCCTTTTTCTCTAAATCTGCAGGTCTCTAACCCCCAGGTCTACTCTTTCCCCTTCTGGGTACTTAAATTTCTCCCAGGGAATGTCCTAGCATCTTCAGCTTTGTACACAGCCCCTTTCTCACTGGGTTGGAAAGCAGGATTATTTGATGCTGTTGGCCCGAGAAACTTCACTGAGCATTGAGATGTAGGTGGAGAGAATTTAAATTCATATTTAATAACCAGCTTGCCTTTTTTTATACTTAAGGCTTTTTTTTTTCAAAAGAAAAAAATCTAATTATGCACAAGAGAAATTCACTTAGAATTAATTCACTAGGAATTAAATTGAAAAAAGGTAAGGATGTTAACAATCTCTTTTAAAAAAATAATTCAAATTAGAAACACTAATTATAGGAGCTCCTTTATATAACACGAAACACAGTTCTCTGAGGCCTGGGGAAGAGGGCTGATTGTGAAGCAGACTCTCAGAGTACAGTGTCTGATTTATGGGAGACTTGGTGTGAGTGAGGAATAAAATTTCCCTGGAGGAAGGACAGCCCAGTTCCGCTGATACACTGTGTGATCATATCTGGGGAGACCAAACGACATAACGTAGCAGGAAGACCGTGTGAGGACACAGGGACAAGGCAGTCATCTATACACCAAGGAGCAAGGTTTCAGAAGAAACCAAATTTGCCCACACCCTAGTCTGAACTCCTAGCTTCTAGAACTGTGAGAAAATAGATTTCTGATGTTTAAACCATCCAGTCTGTGGAACTTTGTTATGGCAGCTCTAGCAAATTAATAAGTAGTAGTATTCTGTGGATTTTTAATTTTAATTATACACACAGGCAAACACACACACACATGCAAACACACACATATATGCACACACTCTCTTACTCTAGATTTACAGCCTAAAATTATTGACGAATGTTGGGTTACAACAAGACCACAATATTTCCATATTCAGAAAGCGAGCCTGAGACACCATCTGTAGCTCTCCGGGTGAGGACAATGGTGACAGGACACTGACCCTCTCAACAAGGGCAAGCAAAGGCTGCCTATGGCATCCCTAGTGGCAAGAAAGAAGCCCTTGGCTTAGCAGAGGGAGACATCTATTCTGTATGTGAAATCCAGTGTTTCTCTTTTTTCAGAGCAAAAGAATATGTTAGAACAAAGCAGCACTCTTTAAGTACAAATTATTTATATTGATTTTTTTTTTTTTTAGAGTAGGCAACTTATTGCCCAGTGAGCTCAGCCATTTGGAATGTACCCAGGAGCATAGAAGAAAGCCAGAAAGTTTACAAGTCAGTAAGCCTCAGTATCATAAAATCCATGACCTGAAGTTTACCAGCTGTAGTCACAGGAAAGCTCCTCTGGCCCTCATACAATGTCTTTATTCTCATTTTAGACCTTAGTAGTTTAAAAAGATGCATTGCTTTAACTTTAAGGCATTTTATGATACCGTATTTATGGGCCAGGCTCAGGGGTGGATTTTCTCCTTTGGTCAAGACCAACCCTTGATGATAAGGTGTATGTTTTAGGATATCCAGAAACCTAGAATCCTCGAAGAGTCCTTTTGCTTTCTCCTTATTTTCTATCTAAAAAAAATATAAAATAATTTTTAGATATAATCATGCAGATTTGTGTTCTGTTTGGTGAGATGATTTACTTATTGCATGTGTCTGAGCAGACCAGATCAAGCTCCCAGCTGGAAAAGAGCCTGCCACTGGGGTCTGCTCAGAAGGAGGACCAAGTGCTGGATCTTTCAGGATCTCTATCTTGTGGAAAATTTGACTGACAGCAGCAGGGTCCAGTCTCATCCGCTTTACCTGATGGGGGAAGGCTTAAGGGGCCCCCCTTTCTGTTTTTGTGGAAAACAGATTTCTCTCAAGAGCTTTGCAAGCATACATGGGTTTCATTTGTTGCAATGCTGTGAAATTTGCATTTCTGCAAGAAGTACACCTTGAATACAACACCTACTGGTATTAATTTAATTTGTTTTTTCCCCAGAAGGAGAGAGAAGAATTATAAATGATGAGGATGGGTAGTGCCAGGCTTTTAAGGGGGAATTCAACCAAAGGTCTCCCAAGACTAATCAACCAGCATTCCAGAATCCCAGTTAATACTATTCTACTCAGGCATATTTCACCCAAGCCAGGCAGTCTGGTTCTTAATTCATGGCAAACTGGAGATGACAAATTGGAAAGACAAGGGTCCTGGCAAGAGCAAAGATGACAGCTAACTGAATAATAAGAATAATGACAACTAAAACATTAGAGCCAGACTTGCGAATTTGGGAAGACTTTTGGTGAAGGAACAACCCATCCAGCATACCCAGTAGCCCCTGAGGACCCCAGCTGCTTCAGACCAAAACGCCACCATTGAGTAACAAGGAAGACAAACTCTGGGGACGCCTGGGTGACTCAGTCCATTGGGCATCTGCCTTTGACTTGGGGCATGATCTCCAGGTCTTGGGATTGAGCCCTGAATTGGACTCCTGGCTTGGCAGGGTGTTCTGCTTCTCCCCGTCCCGCTGCCTCTCCCCTTGCTTGTGCTCTCTCTCTCTCTCAGATGAATAAATAAAAAATTTAAGAAAAAAGGATATCTGATATCACTGGTTAATGACAAAGAGTCTCTCCTTGACCAAACTTTAGTCAGCCTCCTCTGAACCCCCTTCTTGATGATGCCTCCATGTCAGTCCTGTCCTTGCCAGGTCTGCATAGCTTCATTGTAGCAAGAATCCTGCTAAGTTGGTTTAGAGAGAACCAGCTGTAGTCACACTTTTGATATCTGGTCATCCCCAATATCTGATCAAATGTCTCATCCCCTACCCTTGATATCTGGTCACTCTGGTAGGCTTTGGCATGAATACTCTTACCCTTGGTATATTTTCTTGATAATTTTGTACCCACTAGCTCCTTACCCTACTCCTTGGCTATCAGTTTTGACCCATCCCTATAATAGGAGTTGAGCCCCATCTTTCTCCCCTGTTGAGTTGGTCTTGATGCCTATTGCAATAGTCCTAAATAAAGTCCTCCTTACTGTTTTAACAAGTATCATAATACTTTCTTCTTTCTTCTTCGAAAAGATGAACCTCTCAGAATCTTGAATGCAGATGTTTTCAGCTGTTTGCCACACTGGTTCCAGGAAGTTTCAGCACTAGCTCCCACCCCACTTCTGGGGAGCACAATGCTGAGAGAGAAGGCTAAGATGATTACTATTTTGTGTTGGTTTATACCAAAGGCAAGGATGTGTAAGTTGTTTCTTGGCAAGAGTTCCCGGCTGAACTCCAACCCATGACCACTTGGCAAGTGTCTTGCCACGGAGTGGGACTGTATCCCCAGAGTAAGGGATGCCTTTCTCTAATTTTTGCAGAGGTACCATAAGTTCATTAAACTGTGTATCTATGGGGCTCATCCTCCGGAGCGGTCACATTTAAACACTTGTCAAAGGTGTGGTTTACAAAAGTCTGAACAAAAATGTAGGTTGGATAATGGGACAAAAGATAGATTTGCCCAAACACATTCAGTAGCAAATCAGCTGTAATGGGAAGAAAAAGAAATGTCTGTGGTTGAGTCACCTCCTTGTAACACCAGTGGTTCACAAACAACAGTGTGCACTAGAATCACTGGGGGTAGCAGAATCCCAGGCCACCCCCGACTAGTGATTGGATTCACAAGTGCTGGGCTGCGACCTGGAAATCTGTGTTTTAAATACATGCTTATGTGACTCAGATGCTTGAGGCTCTTGGCCCACACTTTGAGAATCATCATTTGGGGAGCCTACAGAATACGCTTAAAGAAGGAACTGGGGTAGCCGGGGTGGCTCAGTGGTTTAGCACCGCCTTCAGCCTGGGTCGTGATCCGGGAGACCTGGGATCGAGTCCCACGTCCGGCTCCCTGCATGGAGCCTGCTCCTCCCTCTTCCTCTCTCTCTCTCTCTCTCTCATTAATAAATAGGTAAAATTAAAAAAAAAGAAGGAACTGATTTTGGTTTATAGGAGCATCTTACCTGGCAGATTTGGGCTGTCAAAGGCAAAGCCTTTGAATGGAGACTGAAAGAAGATGGGAGCAAAAACAGTGTGGAGCTCATCATCATGCATAATCAAGTAATAAGAATCTAGAAATTGTTAGAAAAGAAGCCTGTGAAGGAGAAGATGCTAGAAGAGGAAGAGAGGAGAGGCCCAGCAACTTGGTAGGCAGGTAGTCAGGGTTTGAGGAGAAGGTGGGCTGAGCAAGGTTTCCAGGGATGGGAATAAAAAGGAACTTTCTGGAAAAGTAATGAATATTTGAAGATGCTTACTATTATGAGTTATAATCTCTTTCTTTTTTTTTATATATATATTTTTTATATATATATATATTTTTATAATCTCTTTCTACTGCTCTGGAACTCCCAGTAAGTCTGTTTTACAGACCAGTCTTGTGCCATTAGTTGTTTGTGGATAAAGAAGAGGCCCAGCCTAGGAACCAGCTTGGAAAGGGACCCAAGGGGTTCAGTTAGGAGACAGGAACCAGCAGAGAAGCTGGTTATAGTAAGCCTCAGTTCAGAAAAGGTGAGCCATGAATCCTGCCCTATCTTTTATGATTAAATACCCCTATCAGTAAAGAAAAATTTTAGGCATGGAGGCTCCTCTCCATATATATGAATATGCATTGGTTTTTATCGATATATTCGACTATACTATTGACATTATAAAACACATGTAAAAATTGAGGTTAAAAAAAGAGAAGAGACTGGAGATCAACATGAGGGTTCTAACAATCTATGCTTTCGTCCCAGGGGATTGGGCTGAGTAGCCCCGGAGCACATGGGTTCCATATTGGAAAGCCTGACCAAAAGGAAGGTGACCCTTTAAGTAGGGGAAGGGCAACCTTGTTGCTCTGTGGACAGGACCTGCTTAGTTAGCAGACACTGGGATTATGCAGCCACCCAAATTATAGAAGAAGAGTATGGAAGGAAATAAGGTCGATGTTTGGGCCAAAGGATGGCCCTGTATGTGTCTCTCACCTTTGTTCCATGAATATTCCATCAGGAAAAAACCCCACAGGAAAAATGCTTCCATTATAACCACTTGTAATCACTAATTAAAAGGGAGGGAAAAAACCCAACTTCTTCAGGGCAGTAGCCCTAAGACATTCAAGGCTTGGTTGCTGAACATGTGCTTCAGGGCTTTTGATCAGAAATCTTTGGGTTCTCATAGAGATAAAAGCACATGGGTGACCATCCCCTTTACCAGGGCTCAGGCCCTAGCTCTTGGTTTTTAAAAAATTTTTTATTATGGTAAAATACATATAAAATGTGCCACAATAACCACTTTAAAGTGGCATTAGGCACATTTGAAACGTTGTGCCACCATCACTACTACCTGGCCCCCAAATTTTCATCACCCCCAAGAGAAGCTTCATGCCTATTTTTTTTAAGATTTTATTTATTTATTCATGAAAGAAATGGAGAGAGAGAGAGGCAGAGACACAGGCGGCAGGCTCCATGCAGGAAGCCCGAAGTGGGTCCCGATCCCGGGTCTCCAGGATCACATCCTGGGCTGAAGGCGGTGCCAAACCGCTGAGGCACCTGGGCTGCCCCATCATGCCTTTTTTTTTTTTTAAAGAGTTTATTTATTCGTGAAAGACTGAGAGAGAGAGAGAGAGAGGCAGAGACACAGGTAAAGGAAGACACAGTCTCCCTGTGGGGGGCCTGATGTGGGACTCGATCCCACGACCCTGGGAACATGACCTGAGCCAAAGGCAGATGCTCAACCACTGAGCCACCCGGGCTGCCTCAGCTTCATATATCTATTAAGCAATAAGTCCCCTTTCTTTCCTCTCTCCAACTGTTCGGAACCTCGAATTTGCTTTCTGCCTCCATGAGGTTGCCTATTCTAGATTCCTCAAGTGCAATCACCCAGTATTGTGCATTTGTGTCTGGCCTATTTCACTAAGAGTGATATTTTCAAAGTTCAAGTATGTTGTAGCATGTTTTAGAATTTCCTTCCTTCTTATGGTTCAATAATATCCCATTGTATGGATAGACCATATTTTGCTCATCCATCCAATCTGTTGATGAACACTTAGGTTATTTCCACCTTTTTGGCTATTGTGAATAATTCTGCAATGAATGTGAGTGTACACATATCTGTTTGAATGTCTGTTTTAAATTCTTTCAGGTGTAAGAATACAATTGCTGGGTCACACAGCAATTCTTTGTTTAGCTTTTTGAGGAAGCTAACTGCTTTGCACGATGGCCACACCATTGTACATTCCCAACAGCAATGTATGAGGCTTGCAGTTTCTTCACATCTTTGCTGATATACTGATTTATTTCCATTTAAAAATTATTATAGTACAACTTGAAATCCGGCATTGTGATGCCCCGGCTCAGGTTTTCTTTTTCAATATTCCCCTGGCTATTCGGGGTCTTTTCTGATTCCACACAAATCTTAAGATTATTTGTTCCAACTCTCTGAAGAAAATCCATGGTATTTTGATAGGGATTGCATTGAATGTGTAAAACGCCCTGGGTAGTATAGTCATTTTCACAATATTAATTCTTCCAATCCATGAGCATGGACTATTTTTCCATCTCTTTGTGTCTTCCCCAATTTCTTTCAGAAGTATTCTTCTGTAGTAGTTTTTAAGGTATAGATCCTTTACCTCTTTGGTTAGGTTTATTCCTAGGTATCTTATGCTTTTGGGTGCAATTGCAAATGGGATTGACTCTTTAATTTCTCTTTCTTCAGTCTCATTGTTAGTGTATAGAAATGCCACTGTTTCTGGGCATTGATTTTGTATCCTGCCACATTACTGAATTGCTGTATGAGGTCTAGCAATCTTGGGGTGGAGTCTTTTGGGTTTTCTATGTACAGTATCATGTCATCTGTAAAGAGGTAGAATTTGACTTCTGCTTTGCCAATTTGAATGCCTTTTATTTTATTTTTTATTGTGGTCATCTGCTGAGGCTGGGGCTTCTAGTACTATGTTGAATAGCAGTGGTGAGAGTGGACATCCCTATCATGTTCCTGATCTTAGGAAAAAGGCTCTCAGTTTTTCCCCATTAGGAATGATATTCACTGTGGGCTTTTCATAGATGGCTTTTAAGATGCTGAGGAATGTTCCCTCTATCCCTACCCTCTGAAGAGTTTTGATCAGTAATGGACACTTCATTTTGTCAAATGCTTTCTCTGTATCTATTGAGAGGATCATATAGTTCTTGTTTTTCTCTTGTTGATGTGATCTATCATGTTGATTGTTTTACAAGTGTTGAACCACCCTTGCATCCTGGGGATAAATCTCACTTGGTCATGGTGAATAATCTTCTTAATGTACTGTTGGATCCTATTGGCTAGTATCTTGTTGAGAATTTTTGCATCTGTGTTCATCAAGGATGTTGGTCTATAATTCTCCTTTTTGGAGGAGTCTTTGTCTGGTTTTGGAATTAAGGTGATGCTGGCCTCATAAAACAAGTTTGAAAGTATTCTGTTCCTTTCTATCCTTCAAAACAGCTTTAGTAGGATAGGTATTATTTCTTCTTTAAACATTTGATATAATTCCCCTGGGAAGCCATCTGGCCCTGGACTTTTGTGTTTTGGGAGGTTTTTGATGACTGTTTCAATTTCTTCCCTGGTTATTGGCCTGTTCAGGTTTTCTGTTTCTTCCTGTTCTGGTTTTGGTAGTTTGTGGTTTTCCAGAAATGCATCCATTTCTTCTAGATTGCCTCATTTATTGGCGTATAGCTGCTTATAATATGTTTTTAAAATAGTTTGTATTTCCTTGGTATTGGTTGTGATCTCTCTTCTTTCATTCATGATTTTATTAATTTGAGTCTTTTCTCTTTTTAATAAGGCTGGCTGATCATCAAGACAGTGTGGTACTGGCACAGAAACAGTCACATAGATCAATGGAACAGAATAGAGAACGCACAAATGGGCCCTCAACTCTATGGTCAACTAATATTCGACAAAGCAGGAAAGACTATCCACTGGAAAAAGGACAGTCTTCAATAAATGGTGCTGGGGAAATTGGACAGCCACATGCAGAAGAATGAACTAGACCATTCTCTTATGCCATACACAAAGATAAACTCAAAATGAATGAAAGACAAGAATCCATAAAAATACTAGAGGAGAACACAGGTTAACACCCCTTTTGAACTTGGCCAGAGCAACTTCTTGCAAGATACATCTATGAAGGCAAGGGAAACAAAAGCAAAAATGAACTATTGGGACTTAATCAAGATAAAAAGCTTCTGCATAGCAAAAGATACAGTCAACAAAACTAAAAGACAACCTACAGAATGGGAAAAGATATTTGCAAATGACGTATCAGATAAAGGGCTAGTATCCAAGATCTATAAAGAACTTATTAAACTCAACAGCAAAGAAACAAACAATCCAATCATGAAATGGGCAAAAGACATGATGAGAAATCTCACAGAGGAAGACATGGACATGGCCAACAAGCACATGAGAAAATGCTCTGCATCGCTGGCCATCAGGGAAATACAAATCAAAACCACAATGAGACACCACCTCACACCAGTGAGAATGGGGAAAATGAACAAGACAGGAAACCACAAATGTTGGAGAGGATGTGGAGAAAGGGGAACCCTCTTGCACTGTTGGTGGGAATGTGAACTGGTGCAGCCACTCAGGAAAACTGTGTGGAGGTTCCTCAAAGAGTTAAAAATAGACCTGCCCTAGGACCCAGCAATTGCACTGCTGGGGATTTACCCCAAAGATTCAGATGCAGTGAAAGACCGAGTCACCTGCACCCCAATATTTATAGCAGCAATGTCCATAATAGCCAAACTGTGGGAGGAGCCTCAGTGTCTATCAACAGATGAATGGATAAAGGAGATGTGGTCTATGTATACAATGGAATATTCCTCAGCCATTAGAAACGACAAATACCCACCATTTGCTTTGACGTGGATGGAACTGGAGGGTATTATGCTGAGTGAAGTAAGTCAATCGGAGAAGGACAAACATTATATGGTCTCATTCATTTGGGGAATATAAAAAATAGTGAAAGGGAATAAAGGGGAAAGGAGAGAAAATGAGTGGGAAATATCAGTGAGGGTGACAGAACATGAGAGACTCCTAACTCTGGGAAATGAACAAGGGGTAGTGGAAGGGGAGGCAGGCTGGGGGATGGGGTGACTGGGTGACGGGCCCTGAGAGGGGCGCTTGATGGGATGAGCACTGAGTGTTATAGTATATGTTGGCAAATCGAACTCCAATAAAAAAATATACAAAAAATTTATTATAGCCATTCTTTTAAGTATGAAGTGATATCTCATTGTAATTTTAATTTGTATTTCCTAATGACTGATGATGTTGAGTCTTTTTTCATGTACTTATTGGCCATTTGTATATCTTCTTTAGAGAAATGTCTATTTAGGTCCTTTGCCCATTTTTTAAAAATTGGTTTGTTTGTTGTTGTTGAGTGGAGGAGTTCTTTGTATATGATTAAACTTATATCAGATATGCAATTTGCAAATATTTTCTCCCATTCTGCAGGTTGTCTTTTGTCTTTTGATGGATAAAATCTTTTCATTTTAATCAATCTCAGTTTTTCTTTGTTTTCTTTAATGGCTTGTGCTTTGGTGTCATAACAAGAATCCAATGCCAAATCCAAGGTCAGGAAGATTTGGCCCTATGTTTTCTTCCAAGAACTTTATGGTTTTAGCTCTTATACTTAGGTCACTGATTCATCTTGAATTAATTTTGTGTATGGTGTCAGGTAAGGATCCAACTTTATTCCTTTGCATGTGGAATCCAGTTGTCCCAGCACCATCTGTTAAGGACACTGTTCTATTTCCATTGAATGATCTTGGAGCCTTTGTCAGAAATCAATTGCTCATATATATTTTTTCTGGACTCTTATTTCTATTACATTGATCCCTATGTCTCTCCATATGCCAGTCCTACACTGTTGGATTATTTTTGCCTTGTAGTTTAAGTTTTGGAATTGGGAAATCTGAGTCCTCTTTGTTCCTTTTTGAGATTCCTTGACTATTCAGAGCCCCTAGTAATTGTATATAAATTTGAGGATTGTTTTTTTCCACGTTTTTAAAAAAAAGTTGTTGGAATAGTGGTGGGAGTATGTTGAATTTGTACATCACTGTGGGTCTAGCTCTTGCTTTTTTCCTGGACTATTAAGACCATCAAGAAGTCTTCTCACCTCATTCCGGAGGGACTGACCTTGAAACTTCTTAGGCAGGAGGCTTAGCAACTGCCCAGCGCTCTGTCCATGGGGAGTTTGAAGCAGTTAGCCAGTTGGAACATTCAGTGCCTATCTTTTCTCCCAGTACTGGCTGAGTGCATCATTCAAAACACCAACATATCTCTCTCTCACATTTGTTCCAGTCTAGAGATTACACTTTAGAACCCACTGTCTTAGTGGGTTGATGAATCACCACCCAATTGAGGAACTGAAATTGAACCAGCTGGATGTTTTGAGGCTAATTGGGAAGCACTGAACTAACTCTTAGCTTTCCAGTAACTCTTCCCCTTTTGTGAATGTATTTTAGTACTTTTGTAGTTAAATATATTTTTCAATTCATATATGTATTGGCTAGGAATGCATTCAGTTGCATGTAACAGAAGAGGTAGTTTTCTCATTTAATAAGAAGTCCGAAGGTAGGTGTTTCCTGGCATTAGTTCAGACACTCAAAGATTTCAGGGCTGGCATCTTTGCAGTTCTTTTTGCCTTTCACTTATGATCTTAAGATGGCTTCACCACTCCAAATATCATGCCCACATTCATAGCAGGAAAGGGCGGGAGGGGCATCCCAGAACTTATAGTAAGACAGAAGCTTTCCTAGAAGCTCACAGAACTCTTCCCATTATTAGTTAGAATTGTTTCCCATGGCTACCTGTAGTTGCAAAGGAGCTGGGAATTTAGGGAACAGGATTGTTATGATTGTCAACCAATCCTGATTCATTGCTTGGAGCTGGGCCCATTACTTCCTAAACAAAATTGGGATTCTATGGGATTCTATGGAATAAGAAGAAATAGGATATTAGTGTATACTAGTAGATACATATACATATTATCTTTTTTTTTCCATACACATATTATCTTATGTTTCCTTGACATTTTCTACCTCTTGTGGGCTTGCTCTCATTCCTGATATTCTAAGACTACCAGAAGTCATCTTGTCCTCTTTACTTCCCTATTGGGCCTATATAGTAGTTTGGACACACAGTGAGTACTCAATAAATATGGGGTGATTTCATCAACAGACAAGCCAAAAAGTTGACTTCTTCAGGATAGTATGTGCAGGAGCGTGCTAGAAGGTGGTGCTGCTCTTCTATTGATAGAGTCTGATTAGGTGAGCATAGAGACAGTGGGATATGGCCATCCCATCGGGCCATAGCAACTTTGAGCAGGGTTACAGACTCTGTCTTTAAAGCTTTAGTTCATACTACCCACCGTGTGCTTCCTAACTGTATTCTTTAAATGTTAAAACACTCTCTTTTCTTGCCCTTTAGGAAAAAATGCCATGTTTCAAAAAGCATCTCATCAATGATTCAATCAAAGAAATGTCTTAATGAGAACATAAATAGAAAAAAATTCCCCAACATTGTATTTGGGTAGCTTTCAATAGCTAATTTATATTTCAAAATATGAATATAAATCAAAAGGCTAAATACTGGGAAGTAAAAATATTCCATATTTGACATTAAAGTCGGGGAATTGATCACATTTGCTGAGGGTAGCTTATAAAAAGTGCTAATTTATGGCTAAGTAATTAAACAGGGAGACAGATGGAGAATCAAATGAGTTTTCTCCACATCCAAATTTGCATACTGTTTCTGACGGTGCATACTCTCTTTGCTCTATACGGTGGGCTCCAGTATTGGAAGAACATGAAGAGCTATTTATGTCAGTTTTGTTCAAGCAACCCCAAAGAAAGAAAGGGGAATTATACAGAATCACAGACAGAGATAAAATCGAGAGCTCGGTTAGATATCCTCTCCTGTTCCTTACTCATTCAATCCTTTTGCTTCCATTTCATGATGAAAAGAACAGGCAACTGTGGAATAATGCAATGTTCTGCATTTTCCATTGTGTACTGGAAAATGCACTGGTCCAGGCATTGGAAGATTATTTAATTTCAGTTTTGTCAGTAACCAGCCATGTGACATTGAGCAATTCTCTTGTCTCTGGTTCTTGGTAGCCTCAGTAGACATTGAGTTTAGCGTTGGCTACACTATCTCTCGGCAGTATTGTGAGGTGGAGAAAGCAGGGGCTCTTTTGATCTTGGATCAACCACATAGTAGCTGAGGAATCTTTAACAAATTACTTTAACCACCACTCTGGTCTCTTATCTGACTAGATTATCTCTAAGCAGCCTAGAATGTTGGAGAGAGCAAGGGTTCCTTTGATCTTGGATTAACCACATACTACTTGAGGGATCTTCAACAAATTACTTTAACCACCACTGTGTGCTTCAGTTTGTTATCAGCAAAATGGGATTGTTGGGTGATTTCACGCAAAATCCTTTGAGAGTGCCTGACACGTAATAAGTACCCCTCAAATATTAGGTATTTGGTGTCTCAAAGACTGTCTCCCGCACTAAGATTCTGCAAGCCTATGTCTGTCTGCAGCCTATGTCTGTCTGTTCTCTGAGTCTGTGAAGGAAGGTAACTGCATGATAGCCAAGCCAACCTGCGCCCACCTGTATCAGACTGGCAGTTTCTGGAAATCACTCACAGGGCTAATTTCACTGTCTGAATTTTATTTCCACTGCCCTTGATGGCACAGCACCACCAGAGATAAAGATTGCATTTCCCCCCAGACCCAGGCCAGTGTTCCTACCCACCAGAGCACACCATTCATTCACTAGTACTGTCTCAGACTTGTACTCACAGTGGCCAGGAGAACCTGCCAGAAGGAAACCTTAACTCTCTTCTCCACCTTCCATACCTCTTGCCCAACACCCGGCAGGATCGGATGTCTATGTTCCTGAGATGGCGTGAAGTGCAACTCTCTGATCTAGACGTGGGCTGTCAGACACCTCCCCTCAACTAATACAAACTCCAGCACAGAGGGTGCCAAGGAGTGAAGCAATTAATTCCTTCATCACTGTTTGCAGACAGTGATGATCAGAGTGATCAGGTGCCAGTTGGTTTTCCAATCCATTTCATTTTCATTTTTGTGCTGTAGTCAGTTGTTAGGGATGACAAAAGTCCTGATGTCTTTAAAACAGAGTTCTAAAAGATGTCCTTGGTGGATTTCACTCTCTGGCAACCGGTGTACCTTTACTTTCTTAAAATTATCTTCACTTACCTCTTGATGTCTTACTGAGACAGTCAATCAAGATGCTCTGCCCAAGGGGTGAGAGCCAGATCCCATCCAGGCAACTGGGTTCTCCTCTGACTTTAAATCCTGTGCAAAATGACATAAGAATGGGCACTGGGCATTCTTCATTCGTCTCTCCAGTACTACTCTCCAGCCATCTATCCTGCTCAGCATCTCAGAAAGTTGATCTTCATAGCCTACATCAGTGGACTTCCTTAAGCTCTGGGTTCCATTTGGATTTGGCCAGTGGAAAGCACTGGCAGGAGGTCAGTGGGGAGAAGAGTGAACTTGGTTTTCTTTTTTACCTTCTTCCCTCCTTGCCAGGCACCGTGGTTTGGCTCTTTCTCTCTATAAAGCCCACACCTCCCTGTGGCAGCCCCCCAAAACTAGTCATTTCTTTCCAGTTTAGCACCACCACTGACCCAAAATAAGAATCAGTCCTGATGACCCTTTTAAAAATCAGTATCAAGGTGAGTTGAAAACTGTCTGGAAGCTCTGCAATTATTGTTGCTTTGTTTTTTAAACATCAGAATGAATTTATAACCTCTTACTTTTCTTTATTTTGTAATCAAAGCATTATTGTATTTAAGGTTGTCTATTTCCCCATTTATACCTTAATGTCTTCTAAAAAATTGAGATATAGTTAACATCACAAAATTCACCCTTTTAAAGTATACAGTTCAGTGGATTTGGGCATATTTCCAGAATTGTACAACAATCTCCATGATCTCATTTCAGAACATTTTGTCATCCCAACAAAGAAACCTCATACCATTAAGCAGTTTTTTCCCATTCCTTCCTTCCTCCCAGCCACTGGCAACCATGAATCACTTTCTGTTTCTATCAATTGGCCTATTTTGGACATCTCATGTAAATGGGATCATACAATGCGTGATATTTTGTGACTGGCTTCATTGACGTGGCACAATATTTCTGGTGTTCATCTATGTTGGTAACACATATCAGTATGTCTTTCCTTTTGATGGCCAAATAATATTCCATTGTATGGATATACAGAATTTTGTTTATCCACTCTTTGGTTTATGGATACTTTGCTTGTTTCCACTTTTTGGTTATTATGAATAAATGGTACTACAGGTATTGTGCACTAATTTTTGTCTGAATATCTGTTTTCAGTTCTTTTGGGTCCATACCTAGGAATGGAATGACTAGATCACATGTTAATTCTGTGCTTGGCTTTTTGAGGACTCATTAAACTGTTTTCCAAAATAGTTGCACCATTTTACATTCCCACCAGCAATATATAAGGGTTCCTGTTTCTCCACATCCTCATCAAGCCTTGTTATTGTCTATCTTCTGATTATAGTCATCCCAGTAGGTGTATCTCTGTGGTTTTGATTCGCATTTTTCTAATGACTAATGGCAGTTGAACATCTTTTCGTGTGCTTATTAGTCATCTTTATGTCTATATGTTTCTGTTTTTATTTGGAGAAACATCTATTCAAATCATTTGCCCATATTTTAACTGAGTTTGGGCTTTTTTTATTGTTGAATTGTAAGACCTTTTTATTTTATTTATTTATTTATTTATTTTATTTTTAAAAAGATTTTATTTATTCATTCATGAGAGACAGAGAGAGAGGGGCAGAGACAAGGCAGAGGGAGAAGCAGGCTCCATGCAGGGAGCCCGACGTGGGACTCGAATCCGGGTCTCCAGGATCACGCCCTGGGCCGAAGGCAGGCACCAAACCGCTGAGCCACCCAGGGATCCCAAGAGCCTTTTATATTGTAGGGGCAAACCCCTTATTAGGTATGTGAATTGCAAACATTTTTTTCCCATTCTGTGGATTGTCTTTTCACTTTCTTGGTGATGTTCTTTAAGCACAAAAGCTTTTAATTTTGATGAATTCCAATTTATCTATTTTTTTCCTTGGGTTGCGTGTGCCTTTATTGTCATATCTAAGATACTAAGATACTAAGATCTTCTTATCCACTTTATATTCTAATATTTCCACTCTCTCATGAAATTCTGAGGACCTACATTAGATATTCTGACTTTATCCTCCAAATCTCTTAGCCACCCTTCTATTTGTTTTTCTTTCTGTATTACATTCTGAGCAATTCCTTCATATCTATCTTCTATTTCCTCAAGTCATTTTTCAGCAGTGTATAATCTACTGCTTTTCTATTGAGATTTAATGCCATTGAATATATTTTACATTTTTAGAATTTCTACTTGGTTTCTTTTCAAATCTACTTGTTTTCTTTTATAGCTATGTGTTTGCTTCTTAGGGTTTCATATCTCCTATTTCATTCTTAACCTGTTTTTAGCATATTGTATTGTATTATTTTACAGATTGTTGATTTTTTAAATCTTAAATTTTGGGGGTCTCTAATCATCTTGTTTCTTTTGTCTTATACCTGCGGATTGTATATGTATATGTGTGTGTGTAGAATATATATGTGTAAGTTCATCTTCAGTAAGGCTTCTGTTTTGTGGAAGTCTACAGAGGTTTCCTTGCAGAGAATCTGAGAGAGCATGTTGCATTTTCCTCTGCTGTGTTTTCTTTTTCTAGCCCAGAACCAATTTTTACATTAAATTTCTAGCATTGATGTTTCATGGCCTCTACAATTAGCATAAATTAAAATCTTGGCTACATGAGGCAATGGCTTAAGGTTTTTATTTCTTTTTATTTTTTTACCCAGAGACCAAGAAGAAAACAGATGAGCTTTCTCTCTTAACTACTGACTGTACTGATGAATGAAGTTTTTTCTGGTCCACCCTTTGGCTAAGATTACAGCTATTTGACAATCCAGCTCCACACAGGGCGTTTGGCTCCTCACTCTTCATCTACCCCAGTAGAACACTAAAATCCAAGTCTCTTGGTCATTTGGACCAACAACTACCTTCCATCCTACTACAGTGTCAGTTCCCAGGACAGTTTTCAGCTCTGTCTTCTATGTGGTCCCCTGGGATTTCTACTTCCTCGTGAGCACAACAATAAATTTTTAAAAGACTTTAAAAACCTATGTTTTGAAAAGGCAGTGTATCTAGGATTTTATTGAGGGAGGTTTGTGTTATCTTAGCTTACCATCTTGCCCCTCTCATCATTGTTTTTAAAAACTTTTTGCTAACAGATCACTGTTACTAGAATAATATGAATATTCAGCTCACTATCTATAGCAGGCTGCACTTAATGGAATAGAGACGACAGAGGGAGAGAGAGTAAGGAGAATTTTTATTACATTGAAGGCATAATTTGAGCTGGTTCACTAGGTCTTATTGGCTTTTCAGTTTTCCCAAACATATAGTCTGAACATGGGGGGTTGAATTATTGTTTTAGGACTAATTACTTGATGGGTGAATTATTAGATCTTTTGCCTTCATTCCTCTTCTCTATTTATTAATGTCTCTACTGTTGGCTGGACTATGGAAAAAAATGTCACAGGAAATACTTAACAAAACTATTTAATAACAATTATTTACGTTAAAAAATATTTTATTTTAATTCCAGTGTAGTTGACCTAAAGCATTGTATTACTTTCAGGTCAATCATTAAGATCCCTTTTTAAAAAAGATTTATCTATTTATTTGAGAGTGAGAGAGTTCATGAGCAGGGGGAGGAGCAGAGGGAGATGGAGAAATTCTCAAGCAAGCTTCAACTCTCCGATGAGGGCTTGATCTCATCACCCTGAGATCATGACCTGAGCCGAAATCACAGGTATGCAATCATTAATATCTTGGATGGAAATGTAATTGGAAAGATGGGCTAAAATAGGATCTGAATCTTCACCATCTCTACTCTTATTCTCTCTATATATGAATTTGATAACTGAACCTGAAACCTCCTACAGGACTATATACTATTATTATGGGAATTTTAAACCCTGTTCTATAGAAGTATAGAGTTCTCCAGAGAGTCCTTAAAGAATCCTGCAGGAAATAATCTATCTGTTTATTTATTCAGCAAATATTCACTGAGTGCTGGCCAGATGTCTGGCACTGGATTGAGCATGGTCTTTGGGGAGATAGAACTGCCAAGTTTCTGGCCCTTACTCTTTCAATCAGAGCAGCCCTGATGGTATCTCTTTTATAGTTGGCGTCCTGGGTATGGGACTTCTGCTGTTTAAAGAAAGTTCGAAATCTTCTGTGACGTAGTACACTTATTTAAAAGAAGTTTCTAGGGCACCTGGGTGGCTCAACAGTTGATCCTCTGCCTTCAGCTCAGGGCGTGGTCCCGGGGTCCTGGGATTGAGTTCCGCATTGGGCTCCCTGTGAGGAGCTTGCTTCTCCCTCTGCCTATGTCTCTGCCTCTCTCTTTCTGTCTCTCATGAATAAATAAATACAATATTAAAAAAATAAAATAAGTTTCTATTAAGCAAAATTATTTTGGGACCATGGCCTAATTGTTATAGGTATAAATAAATTGTATATCCAGCACAATGATGAACACGTAGTGGGGGTGTGTGTTATTCAGGATGGCTATCTTCAGCTGCTATAAAAAAGTGATCCCCAACACAAAAGGTTTATTTCTTGTTGATATTATATGTCTATTGCTTGTCTGTGGCTCTGCTTCGCATGTCATCCTATTTTTGGGACTCAAGCTGACAAAGCAGGCTCTATCTGGATCTTTGCTGGCCCATGACAGGGGTGAAAGAACATGGTGGAACTTACATTGGTTTTACAACTTCTACCTGGAAACCACAGATGCCCCTACTATGGGCTTTTCATTGGTTAAAGCAAGTTATGTGGCTTTGCCTGATGTCACTGGCACAAGAAAATATAATCTTCTCATAGGGAGGAGCAGCAAATATTTGAGAGTGATAATGCAAAGCGCCATAGTGCTCAGTAAATATTTAGTGATTAAACAACTCTGTGCAAGAAATAATCATGTACCAATGCATTCCCAAATCCCAGGCATACTAGTCTGTTTCTCTGAGAAGTCCACGGTTGTGTGCTTTTGTGAACTGTGAAAAGAGCTGAAGTTAGGTTAAAACCATCTCAAGATTTTTACGACCACAACACAGTAACAACTACTCTTCAACACTGGGTACCAAAACCATAACATCCATTCCCCCAACCCCACATCCCTTCTGCCTTTTCAAAATGCGTTCTAAATATTAGCAGGAAGAAGGTCTGGAACTTCTGAGGATTAAGAAGAAATTTGCATCAGCAGAAAGTCAGCCTGTAAGCCCCAAGGAGTTGAAAAGCTTAGTTCGAGAGCCAGATTGTATAAAACGGGGCTTAAAAAGTAATCTGGAGCCATCCTATGTAAAACAAATTGTCCGCCAAGAGGAAGCCTCAAAGGGTTGCAAAGTATGAAGGAATGAAATGATTTCCAGACTACCAGGAGGATTTTCTTGATTGAACCAAGACCAATTGATGAAATCATGTTCTCCGTGACTCTATGTCATTTTCCCCTTTTGTGCAAAAGCATGAAGGAGAGTATACTGAAAATTTTGATGTAGCTGGACTACACAGAGGAGACCTGCTTCTCTGTGCAAAGAGATAAAATGAGGAAAAGCTATGGTTGGACTCAGTAGTGCAAGCTGTCTTGAGCAAAAGGAACTTACTACTAGTTCTCAAAGCTGAGAAGTGCAGAGGTGGATTTGGCCTTAGGTGCACAATGATGTGTACTCTTTGTCTCTGTCTCCCCATCTTCCTTGTTTTTGTTTGGCTTTATTCTGCAGGCTGGGTTGCATCCATCCTGGTTTCCCTCACCTGGGCCTTGCTCTTTGCAGAATGCACCTGCCTTGGCTGAGCATTCCAGCATCTCTGGAGCTACGTGCAACAGAATTAGGTCGTAGCCTGCTGGGCAGTGTCTGTCCTTCCTTTGCAGCTGATACGGGCCTCTTTGTGAGCTCCCACCAAAACTCTCTGGCTCTGGCCATTTGCCATTTGCTGTTGGTGGCCAGCTCTCCATTACCTATTTTCCTCCTGTGGGGTGCCAGCATGACTTAGTATCACTCAGCCAACACTGCTCTCTCTGGAGGCATTGTCCTCAGAGGTTTTTGGTAAATGTTTTATTTACTTATTTATTCAGGGAGTGGGGAGAGGGGCAGAGAGAGAGAGAGAGAATGAATCTTAAGCAGACTCCACTCTCAGTGCGAAGCCCAACACAGGGCTCGATCTCACCACCCTGAGATCATGACTTGAGCCAAAACCAGGAGTCAGATGCTTAACCGACTAAGCCATCCAGTGCCCCTGTCCCCCAGATTTTTAATATGCCCACATCATGGCACCTGCCACAGTGTTCCCTTCCACTGGGACATTTTCCCAGGCCATTAACTGGTGAAATCTAACAATTGAGCTGCTACCTCGTGACAGGGCTGTCCTTCTCCCACTTACCAATAGGGATGGCATCCTCTCTGCCCACCAGGTAGCAAGTGAGGGAGTCACAGATTCCCACTTTCCATCTGTATTGTCTGATTCTCTGGGCACCACTGAGGCTAGCCTCAGTCTTCCAAGATGCAGACATTGAAATGGGCTTAAGCATACAAGGATTTTATTAGGGCAAATGCCCAGGAAAAAAATGGAGAGGGAGATCAGGGAAAATTTGAGAGGGCTTATAGACCTTGAGAGAATGGAGAAAAGGTTGGGGCAGAGTGTCCCTGACTGATTTTCAGTTTAAGGAATATTTTGCAAGGATGTCAGGTTGTCCTCGAGCTCATTTGGGAGTCATCTGTCTTCCAGGCAGGAACAGCTATGTGATTTGTGGAGCCTAGTGTGAAATGAATACACAGGACCGGTTGTTAAAGGTTGTTAACAGTGGGACACTAAACCAAGCACTGGACCCTTCTAAGTGTGGGGTTCCAGGGAATGGCATGGATCTGGTGCCCATGAGCCAGCACTGCCCCCCAGGAATTGGCTGCCTTAGTGTCCCCACTGTGCTCAGGCACTGCCTGGGAGCAGCCCTTGGGAAGGATGGTGTTAGCTCCATGTGTGATGGATTTTCAGAGCCCAGCAAGTGTGGCCCTGGGCCAGTCAGGCTCCCCGTAATTGGAAGTCTATGAGGCACATTCTCACAGCTTCTACAAATGTGACCAACTCAATCTTTTTTTTTTTTTTTTGGTGGCTTTTGCTCTTTGCTCTTTGTCTCTAAAGAGTGCTGAGGATGAACATATTATCCTCCATTTCCAGCTAATACTTTAAAAATAGGGCTTTAATCCTGACACAATTTATTTGTATTAGTGGTGTGAAGTGGGGATTTAATTTTTTCCCTTAGGTGATAACCATGTGTCCCATTACCATTTCTTGAATGGCTGGTCTTTCTCTTTCTGATTGAAATACTCGTTGTGTCCAATATTGAATTCCCATTTATACATGGGTGGCAGGAAGTGATAATAGAGTTATTTCGTCTTATTTTAGCTGGGTCCTCAAGAGAGCAGAGCCGCATCTCCCAAACCATGTGGGAATGCCTTGAAGAGTTGGCAGAAGGGTGACTCAAGATAAATTGTGACCCTTAACCTTTCAACAATATAGGGTGTGTAAAGAAGTCAGCTCGCAGCTAGAGGAGGGTTTTCCTAGAGAAGGTTCATGAATTTGGAGTCTCCCTACCCTACAAGGATGATGGGGTGCTTGGCCCTCTAGCTAAGAATAGGGAAAGGGGCTCCCATGGAACCACTCAACTTCCTCTGTATACCCCACAGCTGGAGGGACCCAGCGGGCTGCTGTTTGACTCACGTCAGGACAGCCTCGTGTTCCAGAGTGCTGAGAATGGCTGGCTGCTCTCTGAGGCAAGGGGAGGTGGCTGCCCTGTGTGGTTCTCTCTGCTTCCCCTCCAGGGCTGCCCTTGGCATTCTCCACCCTCCTTGAGGCTTCTCAGAGGGCTCTGACTGGCTCCTTGCCCTCTGAATTCCCACTGGGTTTGGGCATCAGAAGACCCAGCCAGAGTTGAGAGTGGCCAGAGAGAGAAGAGAGGAGCATTTGGCCCTCAACTGCCTCGCTGGTGGGTGCTGGCCTCCGCCTGTGGCCAGGGTGGGATGCACACCCTCCCTCTTCTTGTTCTTTCAAGCCCTGGTGCCAAGAGCTCCCCTGCTTTCCAGAGCCTGGTGGGCTTCCTTCCTTGCTGCTTTGCCTCAACCCTGCCCATACATTTTTAAAAATATTTTATTTATTTATTTGAGAGAGAGAGAGAGAGAGAGAGAGAGAGAGAGAGAGAGAGAAAGCTCAAGCAGGAGGGAAGAGCAGAGGCAGAGGCAGATGAGGAAGCAGACTCTCCACTGAGCAGGGAGCCTGATGTAGGGGCTCGTTCCCAGGATCCCGGGATCATGACCTGAACTGAAGGCAGATGCTTAGCTGACTGAGCCACCCAGTCTTCCCCCTGCCCATGCTTTCATTGACGGTCCTCCCTTTGTGGACTCATCTTCCATCTTCCCCTCCCAGGGTGCCAACTGTTCCTAACAGGAAGCCACCTCGGTGTGATGCACTTGTATATTTTGAAGATGATATTTATTCCCCCCCACACCCAATTCAAATTGTAATTTATGCTTAGTGCATAAAACTTGGAAATAGGAGACCCAGTGCAGAAAAGCAGGAGAGCTTGGCCTGGCTGTTCTTCTTTTCTGTGTTCCACCTTCAGTTCTTGGGTGATCCCATCTTGGCCTGGAGCTGCAAATGCATCTGTGGGCTGACTCCCCCCACCCCCAATTTGCATCCTCTTCCAGTTCTTCCTTTCTGAACTCCGGGTTTGCATGTCCAAAAGCCTATTTGTGTCCTCCCTAATTGAATCTATCAGGAAGTCCCATCAGCCCACCTTCCAGAGTCGATGTTAGATCTGTCCCCCTCTCCCCACTCAGTGGCCATGACACTCAGCTAGAGGGCCTTTATCACTCATCTGCATTGAAATCTTTTTAGGGTCTTCCTGCTTCTGTACTTTTCCAAAAGAGTCAGACTCGCATTTTTTTTAAAATATTTAATTTACTTTATGAGAGACACACAGAGAGAGGCAGAGAAATAGGCAGAGGGTGAAGCAGGCTCCCTGCAAAAAGCCTGATGTGGGATCATGCCCTGAGTCAAAGCAGACGCTCAACCACTGAGCCACTCAGGGGTCCCCCAGGTTTTTTTTAAATCAAAAATCGTCTCTCTCATGGATCCTAGAACAAAGTCGAAACTCCCTACAGTGAGTGGTAAACAGAGCCACAGGTAGAGTTGGCTGGTATGCGTCCTGCTTGCCATGCATGGCCAACGTGGACTAGGGGCTGACATCCAGCCCGATCTCAGTTCTGTGTCCTGCCACAGGGAGACCCTCTGTTCTGGGGACAGGATGTCTTTCTCCAACTTATGCTAGGTGCCCTGGCTGCAATGCCTTAGTGGGCCGGCTTCTGCTCTTTCTCTCTGGCTCGTCTCCCATTGCTCTGCCCCTAGTCTCGGGTGCTCCAGCCACAGGGAGCTCTTCCCTTCTGTGTTTGTGCTCATTCTCACCTCCACGCTGGGGCAATCGTGGGTCTCTTTGCATTAAACGCTCTTTGCATGACTTGCTCGTTCTCAGTCTTCGGGTCTTGGTCCAGATATAACCCCCCTAAAGGTGTGACTGCCCTGGTCAATTCACACCCTTACTTCGTGATTCCACAGATGTTTAATGAATGCCCACTGTGTGCCAGGCACGTGCTGTGTGTGCTGAAACAGTGAATCCAACAAGCAGGAATTGCTGCCCACATGGATGTTACTTGCTTGTGATCAGAGTCAAACAACAGATGTGACAGTTAATTTTGTGTCAACTTGGTTAGGCTGTGGTGCCCAGATTTTTGATCAAACGCCAGTGTAGATGCTGCTGGGATAGTATTTTTCAGATGTGATTGACATCTGTATTTGTAGGCTTTGAGTAACGCAGTAAATTCAGTTGAGTCAGAATTGTGGCAGAACCTTTGTTAATCTTGCAAGAGACTCATTCCACTTTCATTTTCTGGATGGGGAAACTGAGGGCAGGGATGCCTGGGTGGCTCAGTGGTTGAGTATCTGCCTGGTGGGCCTCATCCAATCAGTTGAAGGCCCAAAGGGAAAAGACTGACCTCTGCCATGGGAGAAGGATTTCTGCCTCCAGCCTGACTTAAGACTTGAGACTGGAACACCAAGCCTTCCCTGGGTCTCCAGCCCACGGCAGATACTGGACTTGCCTTTCCACAATCATGTGAGCCAACTCCTTTTTTTTTTTTTTTTAAGATTTATTTATTTATTTGAGAGATAGAGAGAGAGAGAGAGAGAGAGAGAGAGAGAGAACACGAGCAGGGGGCGGGGGTGGAGGAAGAGGGACAGCGAATCCCCAAGCAGACTGAGCACAGAGCCCCACACGGGCTCCATCCGAGGACCTTGAGATCAGGCCTGAGCCAAAATCTGGTGTTGGATGCCCAACCAACTAAGCCACCCAGGTGCCTCTTGTGAGCCAATTCTTTAAAACAAATCTCTCTCTTTCTCATTTTGCACACTCACGTGCATGCACACACCCCCTGTTTGTTTTGTTTCTCTGGAGAATCCTGATGAATATAATAGGCAAGATAAACAAGTAAAATAAATGATAGAGGACACAGATAGTGATAAATGCAAGGGAGGAAATCCATAACCTTCTTTGTTTCCTTCACCCCAAGCATCTGTAACTGGCCCGTGGATCTTTTCTGTCGTCTACCTTGTCGACCAGGGTATCATTCACGGCTACATGCTGTTCTGGTTATCTTTGCTGTGTAACAAAGTAGATTAAACAGCAATCATTTTATTGTGCTCATGCATTCTGTGGGTGAGGAATTTGGAAAGAAACAACGTGGGAATGAGGGTTCTCCCCTCCATCATGTGTTGGCCTCAGCTGACAAGACTCAAGGTGGGAGGCTGAGAGGGCTAGGGCTGCAGGCACCACTTCTCAAGTGACTTCTTCACTCATCTGCCTGGCACCTGGCTGGGCTGGCTGAAGAACGGGTCCAGCTGAGCCTTTGCCAGCAGCACCTACACATGGCCTCTTATGTGACTTGAGGGTCTCCTAGCACGGTAACTGGGAGGGAATGGTTTCTGCTTTTCTTTTCTTTTTTTTAAAAAAGATTTTATCTATTTATTTGAGTGAGAGAACATGAGTGGACGGAGGGGCCAAGGGAGAGGATGAGAAGCAGACTCCCCACTGAGCAGGGAGCCTGATGTGGGGCTTCATCTCAGGATGCTGGGATCACGACCCGAGTGGAAGGCAGATGCTTAACCCACTGAGTCACCCAGGTGCCCCAAGAGGGAACTTTCAAGGGCGGTCTTTGGACAGGGAGCATTCAGAGAGAGCCAGGTGGAAGTGGCTTGGCCTTTTATGACCTAGTTTCAAAATCCACAGCGCATCATCTCTGCTGTACCCCAGCGGTGGAAGCAGCCTTCAGCCCAGATTCAAGACAAGGGGACCCAGATCTCTCAATCAGAAAAGATTTCAAAAATGGATTAAAGAATGTGGGATATACACAGTAGACTTATTCAGCCATAAAAAAGAAATCCTGCCATCTGGGGACAACATGGATGGGATCTTAGCACGATGCTAAGTGAACTAAGTAAGACAAAGAAAGAAAATACCGTATCTCACTTATTATGGAATCAGAAAAAAAAAAAATCCAAACTCACAAAACAGAGAGTAGATTGGTGGTTGCCAGGGGCTTAGGGCTGGGAAAAATGGGTGGTGATGGTCAAAGCGCACAAACTTCCAGTTCTACAAGAATGAATTCTGGGAACCTAACGTGCAGGATGATGACTGGAGTTAACAATACTCTGTACTTGAAAGTTGCTGAAAGAATCCATCTTTTTTTTTTTTTTTTTTTAGAGAGAGATTTTATTTATTTATCCATGAGAGACACAGAGAGAGAGAGAGAGAGAGAGAGAGAGTGAGAGAGGCAGAGACAGAAGCAGGCTCCCTGCTGGGAGCCCAATGTGGGACTTGATCCGACGAACCCCTGGATCATACCCTGAGCCAAAGGCAGAGGCTCAACTGCTGAGCCACCCAGGCGTCCCTAAAGAATCCATCTTAAGTGTTCTCACCACACACACACACACACACACACACACACACACACACACACGGTAACTATGTGAGATGATGGAGGTGTTAACGAACCTTATTGTGGTAATTATTTCACTATTATACATATATCAGGTCATCACATTGTATGCTTCAAATTTGCACAGTGTTATGTGTCCAGTCTATCAACAAAGCTGGAAAAAAGTTTCAGGTGATGTTTTCAGACTGTCTCACGTGCTCCGCACCTAACCTGGCTCCTAGCACATAGAAGATACTCAACAAATGTTTGTTGATTGCACGCACAAAAAAGCCCAAGCCAAACAAGACAAATGTTACTTATTCTACTCCCTAGAGATAATCACTATCAAAATATGATTCCATTATTTTTTCAACACATGGTCTGTACATGCATATATTCTTTTTGCTCGATTGCCCTATAAATACCATTGCTCTATAAATACCATTAACAGTATAATATTTTCCACTTAATGTTATGACTTTCCCACGTCCACAAATTTTCTTCTACACCACAATAGGGCTGTCTAGTTAGTTGCACATTTTTGAAAGTACTGTATTTTATTTATTTGATCTGCTGGCATGAGGCAATTGGATTTTTCCCAGGATTTCGCAATAAGTAAATACTGCAATGAACATATTTGTGTGTATGGCTTTGAACGCTTTTCTAGGAATTCTTTTAGGGATAAATTCCTAGAAGTAAAATTACTAGGTCAAAAGGGATGTATGTTTCCAAGATCTCTGACACATATTCATACAATATGATTTTCTCATTTTTGAGGAATCAGAAGTGAAGATTCAACAAAAGTCATGTTGCATGTTTTGAAATAGATTTATTTTCTTTGAAACAATAAAGCATAAATACATTTTCATCTATTCTAAATGTTTATCTTTATGGCTTTTGGTTTGTTTATAGTTGATATTGCAATAGAATCAGAAGTGCTTCTGAAAAGAAATATCAGGAGGCTTTCTAAAAATATCTCGTCTTTGCAAAAATGTTCAGATTTAAAACAGAGTGTGTCCCGAGCAATTGAATCCCACTGCAGACCAATTCATCTCAGTTCTAAGGAGCAAATAAAATTGCACAGTGAGAGGCGTGACTGTAGCACATTACCCATAACTTGCAAACTTGTTTGAACAAGACTCCAGAGTCTAGATGTACACGAAGAGAAAAATCAAGTTTTTAGTTTCATGACGGTGATATGACACTTCATCCCCTAGAACATGATAGTAGTCCATGAGTTTTAATCTGGTCAGGGATTATCCAGTTTCTTTCATCTGTGCACACTTTTAGTTATATTAATGATGGGTGTTATATTGATTGAGTTTATATATATATATATAAATTATATATAATTTAATTTTTCCAGTCTCTTGGAGAGTAAAGAAGCATGCTATTACATATTATATCATACATCAAATATCATATGACACAGCTGAACTTGCATTTACAACTTATAATCTATGTGTAACCAAGCTCTCCTTAAACTTGTATTTGAAATTCCACATGCTTAAAGTTGGCACATTCTAGGAATCGGTTGGTTTCACGGTATGTAATTTTTAGCTTAGCCAGCATGATGTCTAACTTCTTTAATGTGTCAGGAAGATGGCCTCTAAAACATACATCTATCTTTTTCTATGTCTATCTATCTTCCTTAGAGCAAGTGATGTTAGTGGAAAAAAATACTAAAGGCTCCAAGTTTTTATATCAAAAATAAAATGATTTATAGCAACTTTCTTTTCTCCAAGTTCTAGTGAAACGTAATTGACATATATAACATTGTATTGGTTTAAGGTGTACAACGTAATGATTTGACATATGTATATACTGTGAAATGGCTACTACAATTAGTTTAGTTACTATCTACCGCTTCATATACATATAGTGACTTTTTTTTTTTTTTTGCTAGTGATGTGAATTTTTAAGACCTGCTGTCTTAGTATCTTTCAAATATATGATACAGTACCGTTAACTATAGTGGATGTGGTGTGTTACATCCCCAGGACTAATTTTTCTTCTAGTACTAACTAGAAGTTTGTACTTTTGATCACTTTCAGCCATTTCCTGCCAGCACTCCCTCCCCTGCCTCTAGAAATACCAATCTCTTCTCTGTTTCTATGAGTTTTTTTTTTTTTTTTAGATTTCACATAAGTGAACTCATACAGTATTTTTCTTTCTCTGACTTATTTCACTTAGCATAATGCCCTCAAGTTCCATCTATATTGTCCCAAATGGCAGGATTTCTGTCTTCTTTTTATACTAAATAATATTATATATCATTGTATAATGCATTATATAATACATAATCTCATGTTTTATTCATTCATCTGTTGATGGATACTTGGGTTGTTTCCATGTCTTAGATATTATAAATAAAGCTGCAATGAACATGAGAGTACAGATATCTCTTAAGATAGGGAGGCAAACCATAAGGGACACTGAACTCTATGAAACAAACTGAGGGTTGCTGGAGGGGAGGTTTGTGGGGAGATGGGGTAACTGGGTGATGGGAATTTAGGAGGGCACTTGATGGAATGAGCACTGGGTGTTACATGCAACTGACGAATCACTAAATTCTACTCCTGAAACTAATAATAAATAAATAAATTATTAAAAAAATGGAAGATTCCAAAGAGCTTTTGTTCATATGCATAGTATTGACCAGTATTTACTTATTTGAAATTTAAATTAAGAAATTGGAATTTGTGTTTAACTTACTTAAAAATAATGAATGCAATGGAATTAAAAAAAAAAAAGATAGTCATTTCATTTCCTTCAGATAGAGAGCCACAAGTGGAATTGCTGGATCGTAAGGTAGTTCTAGTTTTGATTTTTCGAGGAGCTTCCATACTGTTGTCCAGAGTGGCTGCACCAGTTTGCACTCCCACCAACAGCACGCAAAATTCCGTTTTCTTCACATCTTTGCCAACATTTGTTATCTCTTATCTTTTTGATGATGACCATTTCTAATAGGTGTGAGGTGATATCTCATTATGGTTTTGATTTGCGTTTCCTGATGAGTGATGCTGAGTATCTTCTCATGTACCTGTTGGCCATCAGTATGTCTTTGGAAAAATGTCCAGTTCCTTTGCCCATTTTCAAGTCAGTCATGTTTTTTTGTTTTATTTTGTTTTGTTTTGTTATTCACTTGTCTGAGTTCTTTACGTATTCTTTTTTAAATAAGATTTTATTTTTTATTCATGAGAGACAGACAGAGAGAGAGAGAGAGAGAGAGAGAGAGAGGCAGAAACATAGGCAAAGCTCCAGAGAAGCAGGCTCCATGCAGGGAGCCTGATGTGGGACTCGATCCCGGGACTCCAGGATCACACTCTGAACTGAAGGCAGACGCTCAACCACTGAGCTACCCAGGCATCCCAAGTTCTTTACATATTCTACATATTAGCCCCCTATCAATTATATTGTTTGCAAATATTCTCTCCCATTCTTTAGGTTGCCTTTTCATTTTGTTAATGGTTTCCTTTGCTGTACAAAAGCTTTGAGGTAGTCCTAATTTATCTATTTTTGCCTTTGTTGCCTTTGCTTTTGATATCAAATCCAAAAAAATCATTGCCAAGACTGTTGTCAAGGAGCTTACTGCCTATCTTTTCTTCCAGGATTTTTGTGGTTTCTTATCTTCAAATCTTTAATCCATTTTGGATTGATATTTGGGTATGGTGTAAGACAATGGTCCAATTGTATTCTTCGTGTGTGGTTATATAGATAACCCAACACCATTTATTGAAGAGACCATCCTTTCCCCATTGGATATTCTTGCCTCCTTTGTCATAAATTAATTGATCATACATATATATGTGGGTTTATGTCTGGGCTCAGTTTTGGTCCACTGATCTAGGAATCTTTTTTCTATACCAATACCATTCTGTTTTGGTTACTATAGCTTTGCAATATACTTTGAAATCAGAGGGTGTGATTCTTCTTGCTTTGTTCTTCCTTGTCAAGATTACCTTAGCTATTAAGGGTCTTTTTGTGGTTCCATGCAAATTTTAGAATTGTTTTTTCTGTTTCTGTGAAAATTACCCTTGGAATTTTGAAAGGGCTTGTATTGAATCTGTAGATTGTGTTGGGTATATGGACATTTTAACAATATTAATTCTTCTAATTCATGAGCATGGAATATCTATTTATTTGTGTCTTCTTAAATTTAAGGTCTTTCATCAATACCTTAAAGTTTTCTAGTGTACACATTTTTTACCTCTGATTAAATTTATTCCTAGGTATTTTTAAATGCAATTGTAAATGGTATTGTTTTCTTTATTTCTCTTTCTGAGAGTTTGTTGTATAAAAAGACGACTGATTTTTATACATTAATTTTGCATCCTAAAACTTTATTGGCTTTTTTATTAGTTCTAAGAGGTTTTGATGGAACCTGTAGGGTTTTCTATATATAATATATCTTCTATACATAGTCATCTGCAAGTAAAAACAGTTTTACTTCTTACTTTCTGGTTTGGATGCTTTTTATTTCTTTTCTTTTCTTTTCTTTCTTTTCTTTTTTTCTTTTCTTTTGGCTTATTGCTCTGTCTAGTACTATGGTGAGTGGAGATTTTTGTCTTGTTTCTGATCTTAAAAGAAAAGCTTTCAGTTTTTCATTGTTGAGTATGATGTCAGCTGTGGGCTTGTCATACATGGTCTTTATTATGTAGAGGTAAGTTTCCTTTATATCCACTTTGTTGGAAGCTTTTATAATGAATGGATGTTGAATTGTGTCAAATGCTTTTTCTGCACTCATAGAGATGATCTATAGTCATTTTCTTTGGCAGGATTATAGCAGCAGCTGATGACTATTCTATATAGCTGGGTTCATTTTCAATGATATTGTCACTATTCCTGACGCCAGCCTCTAATGAACAGTATTGAGATCTTTGTTCGGTAGGAGTTTCCTGCTATGTCTTTCTATGTTCTTGCCCTTTTAATGTGTCCTCTTTCTGTGCTGGTTATGTGATTTTTGGCATCATGAGGAATCCTTTGACATAGTGTGAATGTTGGTTCAGCTACAGCTTTCCATGATTGAGTTTGTGACTATGGGCTCAAATCTTGCTTTCTCATTTTCTTCACCAGTACATTTGGGAAATTGGCACTTTCTCTGTTATTTCTCTGGGCTCTGGGAAGAAGGTGAAAATTAGTGCATGAAGGAGGTATAAATTGAGTTTTAAAAGGTAGAATAACTAATGATTGAAGATCTTTTTTAAAAAAAGATTTTATTTATTCATTTGAGAGAGACTTCAAGGGAGCGAAAGGTGGGGGGAAGGGCAAAGAGAGAGGGAGAAGCAGATGTCTGGCTGAGCAGCAACCCCACCCCTCATCATGACCTGAGTCAAATGGCAGATGCTTATCTGACTGAGCCATTCAGGTGCCCCTGCTTGATCTATTTAAAAAAACAAAAACAAAAACCTCTTTTCAGGTTAGTTCAAATTAGTTTGTGTAAGTTCATACAACAGATTCAGGCAACATTTTTTATTAAGTCAGACCAAGCAAATTTCTGTTATATCAAGTCAAGGTATTTGTACTTTGTATCAGCTAGGACTATGGGAATAGAATAATTCAAAGAGTATGCATTGAAAACAAGTTGTCCTAGCTAGGTGAGATCAACAGGGTTTCTGGGGTGTTTGGGTTCTGAAGGATAACCATGGACACTTAGGAATGTCTGTATTATTTCTTGTCATTTTTATAAAATCCAGAGGTCCCTTGGCAAAGAAATTTCCCCAAGTAACAGTAATGGCTAATATCCATAACTCATGATGCCATGAAGCACCGCAACTGAGTCTCTCTCCCAATGCCTGTGAAGAGTTCCACACGTTTCCAGGGGCCCCACACGTTTCAGATCCACATCATAGTTGTCTGATCCTATTTAGAATTTGCAAAAATTATGAAAAATGCTTCCAGAATATCTTTATTCTTAATTAAAATTCCAGGAAGCCCAGAAACTCATGGATGGCATAAGTAAATTAAAATAGAAATACTTCACTGTCTCAACTCATGAACGATGGCTCCTTCTCACATTTCTTTTTCCTGAGGATTAAGTGGGGGAAAATTGCCCAGTGTTTCCTCTCAGCATATTTCCATCGAGTTTTTGCTTTTACCTTGGTGCCTGGGTTTTTCTTCCTTGATAATCTTCAGCATTCTCTTAGAGGCAAATGCATACCATTGGTCAATTACCAAAGCTTTATGTTATGCCTATTTTCTTTTGTACTGTCCTGCATCACCGAAAAGCTATAATTTTGACTTTAAGCAAGGTAGACTTCATTGAAATCTTTAATACAGTTTTTGGTTACAAGTCTGGACTCTGAACTGGCTATTGTGCACTTAAATTTATATGTATAAGCATCAATGTGCCTATTTTTATTGCTTCTCTTTTGAAATTGGTTGTTACTTTGAATGTTATGCTTTTGATCTAAAAACAGCATTTCGTTTTTACATTTCTTTTAGTTTTCATGTCCATCTTGGAGCTGGAGAACTCATTTGTCTTTACTATTGTAGTCTCATCTCCCTGTTAAGGGCTAGTACCTTCCTCTTTCTTGAGGATGATGCAGAGCCTTGGTCCAATCTCCTCTCTTGGCCAAGAGGCCAATAGCTAGAGTTAGGTCACAGCATGACACAGCCGGTGAAGTGCTGGTCTGAATAAGGGAGCAATGTGACCATATGTTGAAGGAGCTGTAAGACCCAGCCAACATATGCTGGTAGAAGCCAAAAAAAAAAAAAAAAAAAAAAAAAGAACTGGATTTGCAGATGCTGAATCAAGGGGAGTGGAACATAAAGTTGGATAAGGAAGAGCTCATCAATTTGGGAACACTCTCCTAGGATATTGGGTCTAACAAGCTGGGTGATGATTTTTTTTTTTGAACTGACGTCAAAGGCATAGACAATAAAAGCAAAAATAGGCAAATGGGACTGCATCAAAGTAAAAAGCTTCTGCACAGCAAAAGAAACAGTCAACAAAATGAAAAGGCAACCTATGGAATGGGAGAAAATATGTTTTATATGTCTAATAAGAGGTTAATCTTCAAAATATAAGGAGCTCATGTAACCCAATAACAAAGAAACAGATAACCTGATTTTAAAATAGCAAAGGAAGAAGTGCCTTAATGGCTCAGGCACTCCTTGAGCATTTGACTCTTAGTTTTGGCTCAGGTCATGATCTCAGGGTGCTGAGATTAAGCCCTGTATTGGGCTCCGTGCTCAGTGCAGAGTCTGTTTAAGGTTCTCTCTCCCTCTCTCTCTGTTTCTCTCCTCGCTTGCATGCAAACTCTCTCTTTCAAATAAATAAGGAAATCTTAAAAAAAAAAAACAAGCAAAGGACCTAAAAAGACATTTCTCAAAAGAAGATATACAAATAGCCAATAGGTACATGAAAAAGTGCTCGGTTTCACTCATCATCAGAGAATTGCAACTTGAAATCATAGTGAGATACCATCCCACACCTGTTAGAATGGCTATTTTCAGATAGACAAAGGATAACAAATGTTGGCGAGGATGTGGGGAAAAGGGAAATTTGTGCAGTGTTGGTGGGAAGGTAAACTGGTGCAGCCATTGAAAACAGTATGGGGGGGCTCCTCAAAAAAATTAAAAATATATAGAACTACCTTATGATTCAGCAAATTCAATTCTAGTTATATATCTGAAGGAAATGAATGATTATCTTGAAGAGATATATGCACTTCCATGTTCATTTCAACAATACTCACAATAGCCAAGATATGGAAATAACCTATACATCCATGGATGAATAAACAAAGAGTACATATGCAATGGAATGTTATTCAGCCACAAACAAAAAGGAAATCCTGCCATTTGCAACGACAATGATGAACCTGGAAGACATGCTGAGTAAAGTAAGCTAGATGCAGAAAGACAAATATTGCATGTTGTCATTTATATGTGGAATCTAAAATTGCCAATCTCATAGAAACAAAGAGCAGAATGGTAGTTACCAGGGGCTAGGGGAGGGGAATATGGGGAGAGGTTGGCCAAGGGGTACAAGATTTCGGTTATGCAAGATAAATAAGTTCTGGAGATCTAATGGGCCACGATGTGACTGTAGTAAACAATGTTGTGTTGTAGACTTGAAATTTGCTAAAAGGGATGATCAGAGCCACATACACACAAAATGTAAGTATGTGTGATGACAGATGTGTTCATTAACTTGATTGTGGTGAACATTTCAGTGTTTAATACACAAAACCATCAAGTGGTATTTCTTAAATAGATGCAATTTTTAAATTGTCAACTAAAACAATAAAATAGGGGAAAAAAGATATTGAGGCTTCCATCTGGCCCTTTCTTAAATATCATTGCATTTGGGGAAAGCCAACTGCTTGTCAGGAGGATAGTTGAACTACCCTTTGGAGAGGTCCTACATGACCAGAACTGAAGCCTCCTGCCCTGCAGTCAGCATGCACTTCCCAGCGGTGCATCTTGAAATTGGATCTTCCAGCCCCAGTCAAGCCTTCAGCAGACCACAGCCCCTGCCCACATCTTGATTGCCACCTAATGAGAAACCCTAAGCCAGAACCTCCCAGGTAAGTCACTCCCAAATTCCTTATCCACAGAAACCTGTAAGATAGGCAATATTTATTACTGTTTTAAGCCATAAATTTTGGGGCAGTTTGTTACATAGTAATAGATAATTAATAGGGAATTGCCCAAATATTTCCATGACTCTTTAGGCCTGAATTAATTTCCAGACACCTAGAACCTCATTATAGGTCCTCTGTTAAAGTAGGGGTGTTGGGGGGATGCCTGAGTGGCTCAGCAGTTGAGCATCTGCCTTTGGCTCAGGGTATGATTCCCAAAGTCCTGGGATCAAGTCCCACATCGGGCTCCTTTCATGGAGTCTGTTTCTCCCTCTGCCTGTGTCTCTGCCTCTCTCTCACTCTGTGTCTTTCATGAATAAATAAATAAAATCTTTTAAAAAATCTTTAAAAAAAAGTAGAGGTATACGGGAGTAAGATAATAAATGGAATCTTGGTGCAGGTCCAGCTCACAGTGGGTCCATCATATCCAGAGACTCATGGAGTGATGTTTCCAGTTTACAATTGAGGGGCGCCAACTGGCTCAGTTGGAAGAGCAGGCCACTCTGGATCTCCAGGTCATGAGTCTGAGCCCCACGTTGGGTGTAGAGCTTACTGAAATAAATAAAACCAAATGTCCAATTGGAATGGGCATATGTAACTGCCACAACCACTGCATTGATTATTTGGCCTATGGGGGCAAGAGACATTGTAGTGGGGAAGGCCAAGACAATTGTGCAAGCTAAGAAGAATATGAGAGATTAGTTCCAATCTTATAGGATTATAGGATTTATAGGATGCATTTATGATGGCCCCAACATCTCTCCATTTAATTCACTAGTCTGGCCCGGCAAGAACCACTGGATCCTGGACCTCAACAGTAAATCAGTGCAGACCCAGACAGAGGTAGCACAAATTGGTGTGTTACTATGTCTGGGATTGTATTTTTTACTAAAGCAGATGAGCATAATCTTTATGTATGGTCTGTGGCCCTTAATCTGGTGAATGTATTCTTTTCTATCACTATAGGAAAGGAGAAAAAAATACTTTTTATTTATTTAGAACGGATAATAGTTTTCCTTTGGGCTGTGTTAACTATCCCACTCTCTGTCGTATGTAGTCTGAACAGGACTCCCCGAAGAGGACTGTATCAATGCCTCATGCCAATCAAATAGATGAGCAAGAAGCAGCGAGTGTAGTGGGAGCATCGATTAGTCACATGGACTCCAGATCATGGAAGATAGACTCCACATTTCAGAGGACTGCTACATCACTGTAGGAATCTAGTGGTCTGAGGACTGCTGGAGTGTGCCCTGCATGAATAAGGACACATGATTGCATCTCACAACTCCCACCACAAAGAAGGCACCACAATGCTTGTAGGTCCTATAATTCCAGAGGTGGCCTTTCCCATGCCTGGGAATATTCCTCTTTTTCTCTTTCTCCTCCTCCTCCTCCGTCTTCTTCTTCTTCTTCTTCTTCAATTTTATTTATTTATTCACAAGAGACACGCAGAGAGAAGCAGAGACATAGGCAGAGGGAGAAGCAGGCTCCCTGTGGGGAGCCTGATGTGGGACTCCATCCCAGGACCCTGGGATCACGCCCTGAGCCAAAAGCAGACACTCAGCCACTGAGCCACCCAGGTGTCCCTGGGAATATTCTTCTGATACACAGGCTGGGTCACACAGAAGGCTGCCAGCTGCTGGGCCAGGCAGAGGGAAGGCTCTGGAGGAGATCCAGAATGTAGTACAAGTGCTCCTGCTTGCTTAGGCCATACGAGCCAGCAGACCCTAGGTTACTAGAGACATCAGTGGTGGGAAAAGACCACCACGAGCAGTTGAGAGTAAGTCTGAATGGGAGAATCATAACAGAGCCCTAGGGTTCTGGAATGAGGCCATCCCATTGCAGTGGGGGAATTTCACATTCTTTAGAAAAGTGCTCCTGGTGCATTGCTACTGGACCCAATGGAGAGGGAGCATCTTGATGTGGGACACCAAGGGGCCTACCTTCAGAACTGCTCATCACAGGCTGGATTCTGTAGAGTCATCAGGTTCCAAGACCACCTGTGCTCAGCAGCCTCCACAGCAAGATCGAGGTGCTGCCTCCAGAAGTCAACATGAGTGGGGTGAGCACCCACGCAGGCAGCTTAGACTTTCATAACCTACCCCATTGTCTGTCCCACCAGCTCTCCACCCGCTCACACCTGCGGCTCCACTGGGAAGGGAGATCCCCTCATGACACACCAATGGAGGAGGAAAAAGCATGAGCTTGTTCTCGGATGGTATGTGTGGGTACCCGCCAAAAATAGACAGTGACTGTGCTCTGGATGCCCACGGATTGGCCTTAAAGATGACAGTGAAAGGGAATTCCTTCTAAGAGGTGGGGCTTCTGTGGTGCCCCTGGTTATCCACTTGGTCCAGATGAAGAATATCTACCATCCATCCATCGCTCTACACGCACAGACCCACTGGCAGTAACAAATTGACTTGGCCGGTCGATCAGATGCCTGGAAGTTGAAAAGCTGGAAGATTGGGGTTGAGCTGGCCTGAAGAAGGGGCTTGTGGATGGACTTAAGGCCGCGGGCACAAAACATAGATACTTAAAGCCATGCCAAGGATTGTCGGCAAACTATCCCCTCGAAAGGAAGAGGTGCTAAACAACCCTTTTGATTCAACTGTTTGCATCTATTTATTTATTTTTAAATCCACTGTTTTCTAATCTATGTGGCAGACACTTTCCGTGTTGACCTCAGACAACAATAACCAAGAGTCTCTCTTTTTGCGGTGCATTCACTTGTTTTTGCTTTATTTTATCCCTGCACCTGTCCTGTGAGACAGGAATGACAGAGAGGAGCTATTCCCTTTACAGCTGGAGAAAAACTGATGATCCCAGGTGGCAAGTGTCCTGCTCAGGGTCACGGAGCCAGCTGGTGAGGGAGGTTTTGGCTTCCCCACTAGTGTTCTGTCTGCATTTCCTTTGGGCCTCCTTTCCTGCAGGGGAGGGAAAGAAGAGCTGACTCAACTAGCAGGGGGCGCCTGCCTCTTCTGGGCCGCAGGAGGTCCCCTGACCCCCCAGAGCCAGAAGGTTCCCAGGCTCTTGCTGGGGACTCCACTCAGTTCCAGAGTGTCCTTCTCTCACCGCCTCCCCATCTGCGTGTCCCAGTTCAGAGTTGCCCCCATGTGTGTGCTCCCCCTCCAGGTCCTGCTGCAGGCCTGGTGATGCTGCCCTGGTTCCACTCCGTCCCCAGCAAGAAATGGCCAGGCGGTAGCACCCATAAACAGAGGCCATAAATTTCAAGCCTTTAGGGCTAATAATAGCCTTTCCCTTCCTGCCATAATACAAATGTGGAGCTTGTATGGAGGTTTATCTTTGTGGCATGAATATTGATTTTTTTTTTCAAATATGTCTTGATGACGCATGCTTTCTCCAACAGAACTCAGTTTGGTTTTGTGTGTGTGTGTGTGTCTGTGTGTGTGTTTTACCCACTTTTTCATGTATTATGGTCTCCTCTCCTGCAGCGTGAGACCCTGTGAATTACAAATTCATTCAACCACAACAAATCTGTATTGAGTTCTTCCTAAGTGCATAGAGCACTTAACAAAAGCCCAGGCCTCATGGAGCCTCCAACCTAGGGAGGAAGACAGCTAGCAAACAAAATAAATAAGGGAGACTTAGGTTTTGTCATGTGGTGTTAAGGGCCACGGAGAAAAATCAAGCAGAGAAGGGAAAATAGGGAGTCAGAGGAAATGTGCATCATACATGAAGAGGGCAGACACGTTTGCAGAATGGGTGACACTTGAGCAAAGATGGTGAGGGAGCCATCTCTCCAGGTATTTAGGAGAATGATATTCCAGGGGACCGAGAGAGTAAAGGGCCCAGTATGGTAGCAGGTTGGTATGTGTGGCGAGCAGGGAACAGGCCAATGTGGTCAGGCAGTGTAAACAGAGCAAGTGAGGCCAGAGACATGAAGAGACAAGGGAAGGAGCATGGGTCCCTCTTGGACAGGATGCTTCATAGGTCATGGTGCTGTTGACTTGACATAAGGCAAGAAGCCCCTTCCAAATGAGAAATTCATGCAAGGAGGAATGGGTCAGAGGATTATGTGTGAGGGCCTCTTCCTTTTTTTTCTTTAATTTTTATTTATTTATGATAGTCACACAGAGAGAGAGAGAGGCAGAGAGACACAGGCAGAGGGAAAAGCAGGCTCCATGCACCGGGAGCCTGACGTGGGATTCGATCCCGGACCTCCAGGATCGCGCCCTGGGCCAAAGGCAGGCGCTAAACCGCTGTGCCACCCAGGGATCCTGAGGGCCTCTTCCTATAGAATATTTTAACTTCCATTCCTTCTCCATAGACTCTATCTGAAATTTAGAGGATGAAGGCAAACCTCAAAATGTGGAGTCTGAAGCCCTAGGGCTCCCCTATGGCTGGGAGGTGGGGGATCCTTCTTCTTATGGAAATAGCCCTTGACATTTGGCTCTGAAGGACTGATGGAAAACAATCATGGCAACAGCCAGGCTCTCACAGGGGCTGCCATCAGCATTTTTTTCAAGCAATGGACTTTTCCTGTCCCGATCATCAGGCCAGAGCTGCTGGGATGCTGTCCTGGGAGGGCGGGCTTGGTGCCACCATCCACGACGCTCCATCACACTCCAGGTGCCATGCTGCCCGAAGTCCAGGGGCTCTCTCCTTTCTTGTAGGGCAGATCAGGAGTTCCATGAGGTTCCACAGGTGTTGCTGAGCACCCACGACATGCTAGGCATGCATGGGGCTTGGGATACAGAAAAGTCCTTGCTCCGTGAACCTTAAATGCTAGAGGGAGTAGGAGACAGTGAACAAGCTAATGCACGCTCTTCTGTCGGCTGCTGAGGAGCGGCACGAGAAGTACTGAGCAGGGTGTGGGGGTAAGGATGGCTCTCTGATCACCACAGCAGAGCCCTGAATGAAGTGAGGGACAGTCCACTCAAAGTTCTAGAAGAAATGCATTGCTGGTGCAGGGGGTGGTAAGAGCAAAGGCTCTGCCATGGAAAAGGGCTTGGTGCCTTCAAGGAAGAGTGAGAGGGAGGTAGAGCTGGTCTCAGGAGGGCAGGCAGGGGCCCCACCAGATTGAGTCACTTGGGGTATCTTCTCGTGGTGGTGGCCCATTAAAGAAAGGGTTTGGGGTGGGGAAGCGATGTGATCTGATTCCCATTTTTAAGAGATGGTTTTGGCTTGGGCGTGGAGGCAGGGGATACCAGTTAGGAGATGAGAGAGAATGGGCTTGGAGAGGGTGCCAGGGGGGCGGGGAGGGCGGGAGTGAGAAGTGGTCACACGTGGGTGTATCATGAAGGCAGAGCACGTAGGATTTGCTGAGGGTCAGAAGGGAGAAGAAGCAAAGAGCAGGATGTGTGTGTGTGTGTGTGTGTGTGTGTGTGTGTGTGTGTGTAGCCCAGGTTCAGTCCGAGATCCCAGCAGACAGCCTGGTGGAGATGAAGGGGGTTGGCTACACGACTCTGGATTCAGGGAAGAGATCCAGCCTGGAGGAAATGCTTTGAGTTCCTCAGTAACAGGGACAAGTGTGTCGGGGGAATTCTGGGTCCTTCTCCGATGACTTCCCTCCGTGTTGCGATGGGGGTGGCGTTACGTATCGAGAGAAGTGTTGCCAAAGGTCACCCTATGCTTCTAAGTGCCGGGCACCTTGCGGGCATCATCTCATTTAATCTTCGTCCTTCCTTCACATGCCAGCTTTACAGATGAAGGAGACCCAGGCACAGGGGGGTGGTGAGTCATGATTCATCATCAGAGAACTTCATTGCGGGGTGCTGCCCGCGGCCTGCTCCCCAGCACCACACCAGGCTGCTTCCACCACGCCTTTCCTTCTGGGGGATCCTCCCTTCCTCAGCCTTGCACTATGCACATGCAACAGCTGGATGTCGGGGAAGAATAGCAGCGGGCCTGAACTCTGGGGATGTGGGTGCAAGTCCTGCCCGGAGTATTTATTGGAAGCTTTGTTTTGGGGGAGAATTAAGGAGCAGAGTTCACAAAATGTCATCAGGCAGCATTTATTCGTGCCTGCTGTCCTTGCTTTGCTAGCTCAGCCCGGGCTCCAAGTCACCCGCCAGCCTAACCCCCTCTAGCCAACTTTCATTTCCTGCCGTGCCAGCCTGATGGCTTCTAATTGTCTCTGACTGCTTCCAGCTGGGCCTCCTCGCTGCCTTCGAGGGAGCACAGAGACAGTCGCAGGCCATCTGGAGGGAGGAGATGGGGAAGGAGATGGGAAGGAAGGAAGGGGCTGGGACAAGTCAAAGGGCAAAAGTGGCTTTCCAGCCTGTTGTCATTGATCATTTTTTTAAAGATTTTGTTTATTTATTTATGAGAGACAGAGAGAGAGAGACAGAGAGAGAGAGAGGCAGAGACACAGGCAGAGGGAGAAGCAGGCTCCACACAGGGAGCCAGATGTGGGACTAGATCCCAGGACTCCAGGGTCATGCCCTGAGCCAAACAGAGACACTCAACCGCTGAGCCACCCAGGCGTCCTTGATCACGGTTTTTAAAGGGTTAACTCACCCAAGTTAGTGGCTCATCTCTGGCAAGACAAACCGAACCGTTTGATCCATTGACAACACCACCCCCCCCTCCAGACAGCCAACAATAGAACTTCAAAAGGTTTTATTTATTTTTTTAAAGATTTACTTATTTATGATAGACACAGAGAGACAGAGAGAGGCAGAGACACAGGCAGAGGGAGAAGCAGGCTCCGTGCCGGGAGCCTGACGCAGGACTCGATCCTGGGACTCCAGGTCGCGCCCTGGGCCAAAGGCAGGCGCCAAACCGCTGAGCCACCCAGGGATCCCCTGCAAATGGTTTTAGATGCTTATTAGAAATATTCTTCCCCAGGACAGATGGAGTCTTGCAGTCGGGAGCCATGAAACTCCACTCACTGGAGAATCCGGGGATGATTACTTTCATTCATTTATTCAACAAATATTCATTGGACGATGACTATGTCGTGGACACTGTATTAGGCGCCTTGGGGCAGACAGAAAGTAAGACCCAGGTCCTGTTTTCAGTGAGTCGAACAGAGAAGAAAGACACTCATGGAAAGCAATGCGGGACCTAAGAAAAATGTGAAAAGCATGACATACAGTAAGAGAGAGTGGGGCAGATGAGCCTCTTGCAGCCTCCTGACCAGGGAGGGCATCATGGGAAAGGGGACATCTGTACTGGGTAGAGATGGGTGGGAGGCAGCAGACTGGGGGTGTGGCATGAGCAAAGGTGCACAGGTGAGGAAGCCGGATCCTGGATGGAGACAACTGAAATGCAGTGCCCAGGGAGATCCCACAGGAGGATGAGATATCTAGTGTAAGATAATTCATAGCGAATCTAGAATGCTGGACTACTGCTTTTCAACCAGATGTTTTCTGCATATCTATTATGAGGGCAATAGCCTGTTTGGGGTGCTAATTCATCTTACATAAAGGAAATTCTGGGGGTTATTCCTTCTTAAACAAGACCATTTCGGAGAACAGGACCTGTAGCTCAAACACCAGTTCCTAAGCCCAGGCAAACGTAGGATTTGGACTTCTCCTTGGCATCCATCCCAGATGATGGAATTAGCAGTGAACTTGAATCAAACCCAGACATCAGGCTCGAAAAAAGATTTAATGGGTCTGGATTTTCTCTCTTCTTCACCCATTTTCTGACCTCTACCCTGAGAGGATAATTAAAAGGAAAGAAAAAAAAATCTCTGTTTTATTGTAAACATCTTCCACCATTTTTGTGCCTGAAGCTGACTTTATTTATTTATTTTTTTAGGCTATGAAGAGACTTTGATGAACCGACTCTGAAATTAGCCTTACACCATAAAAAAGGAGCTTCCAAATTTTCATATAGAGCCAGTGTCTTAAAATTAAAAAAAAAAAAATCAGACTCTATGAAGACAACATTGGGGAAACTCCAAAATCTTTTCTGAATGGTTATGACCCCAAAGTGAATTCCATATTCTCCCTTCACTGGACATTTGTTGATCATTTTACTTTGCAGGCACCAGCACCGATCATACAGCTCTCTCCTTCCCCTTCACCCCACGTCCCTGTCCTCAACCCTGATTGTTGAATCAGACACATTAAAGCGATTGACCTGGGCTTACAGAAATTGTGGGGTTGGGGTGTCGGCACAGCAAGAAAAACATGTAATGTTGGGGGCCTTGGAGGGGGACACAGTGTTGGTTAACATGTTCCACTCCTAGTGGAATGATCTCAGGTGTGATCTGGGGGTGCGGGGGTGGGGGGGTGTGTTGGGATGGAGCCCCTGGTCAGCTCAGCGCTCAGCCTGGGGCCTGCTTTAAGACTCTCCCTCTTCCCCTCCCCTCTGTGCTCTCGCTCTCTCTCTAAATTTATTTTTTAAAAATTATTTATTTATTTATTTATTTATTTATTTATTTATTTATTTATTTATAAGAGACAGGGAGAGAGGCAGAGGGAGAAGCAGGCTCCATGCAGGGAGCCTGCTGCGGGACTTGATCCCAGGACTCTAGGGTCACGCCCTGGGCCTAAAGGCAGACGCTTAACTGCTGAGCCACCCCCCGGGCGCCCCTCTAAAAATAAATCTTAAAAATCTTTTTAAAAGGATGTAATATTGGAAAACAGGGTGTCCGGAACCCACAAGCTCAGTCCTAACGAGGCTGCTGCCTCCTAACTTGTGAGTAGTTCATCAGAGAGCACATGTGACGTCAGATCTATTTGGAAGAGGCGTTTCTCGGGGGTCGCTTTTCAGATGGGCCCCAAAGCCCCCCACTGGGCTCAGGACAGCCCGGTCCACCCCGTGTAAACCCCCGTCCCCTCCCCATCTCCGAGCACTGACGCGGGTCAGGCCACCCGGAGCAGTCGAAAAAGCAAGGAACTTGGGTGAGGACCGAATCCTCTCCAACTCTGATGCAATCCCGGGCTGCACGGGCGCCTCTGCCCCGGCGGCTCAACAGGTAGGATTTTGTAAGCGCTTCCCCCTGCCGCTCCCCCCTCGCCCCCACCCCAAGCTCCGGCCTCCCGGGAGTCCCCCTTTCAGGGAAGACGTTGCGGGCTGGGGTGGGGGTGGGGGTGGGGGTGGGGGTGGGGGTGGGGTGCGATCCCGGAGAAAACCCGAGCCCTCCGGGCAGCCGCGCCTGCGGGCGGGGGATGCGCACGGTCGGGCGCGCACAGAACAAAAGCCAGGAGGGGCTGCGGGCGCCGAGCCCCGGCCCCCGCCCCCGCCCCCGCCCCCGCCCGCCGCGCCTCCGGGGGAGCAGAGCCGAGGTGTGAACGGCGAGCGCGGCAGCAGCGCCCCGGGCCCTCCCCGCCCCCCCCCCCCCGCGCGGCCGCCACTATTGTTGCAGCGGGGACCCGGGCTGCGCGCGAGCCCGGACGGACCCCCCGCCGCCTCCGCATCCTTCCTCCCCGCCCGGGCCGCGGGGCCCTACTGTGTGCCGGGCCCCGGGCTGCGCACCCAGCCCCTGAGCCCCGTCCGCCGGCCTCGGGCGCCCTCCCCCCGCTGCCCCCGGCGGGCGCGGCCGCGGGTGCATCGCGTCGCCGAAAGGTCCAGAAAGCCCGAGCCCGGGGCCGGGCGGGAGGCGCCGCGGGAGGCAGCCCGGGCGCGCGCATCCCCGAGGCCGCGCGGGGTCCCCCGTCTGGCGCTCAGGTGACTCCGCCGCGCGCCCCGCCGCCCCCTCGCGGGCCCTCCCCTCGCCGGCGGGGGTCGAGCGCGGCCGCTGCGCGCGGCGAGGGAGGGGCTACGAGGGATTCGAAAGTGCTGGGGCTGCCGAGAGCCGCTCGCCTCGGTTCCCGCCGCCCGCGCCCGCGCCCGGATTGAATTTCTGCAAATCCGAACTGAATGGGGCTTTCTTCTGCTGCCTTCCAGGGGGCGCCTGCAGCCCGCCGCGCGCTGCCCCCGGCGCGCCGCTAGGACGCGCGAGCCGGCCCCGAGCTCCGGGACCCCCGGGGGCCCCCGGCGACCCCGGCGACCCCGGTGACCCGCGCCCGCGAGCCGGCCGAGTGCCAGCAGCCGCCGGACGGGACCCGTGGGGGGCCCCGGGCGACCCTCCGAGGAAGAACTTCTTGGGGGCGGGTCCCCGGAGCCCGGCCGCCCGCTATTGTCTGCGCGCGGCGCTCGGCGCGGGGGCGCGGGGGCGCGGGGGGCGCGGGCCGGGCCGGGCGGGCTGCGGGCTGCGGCGAGCGCGATGCCGGCGGCGGCGGGGGACGGGCTGCTGGGCGAGCCGGCGGCGCCGGGCGGCGGCGGCGGCGGCGGCGGCGGCGGCGCGGAGGACGCGGCCAGGCCGGCGGCGGCCTGCGAGGGAAGTTTCCTGCCGGCCTGGGTGAGCGGCGTGCCCCGCGAGCGGCTGCGCGACTTCCAGCACCACAAGCGGGTGGGCAACTACCTCATCGGCAGCAGGAAGCTGGGCGAGGGCTCCTTCGCCAAGGTGCGCGAGGGGCTGCACGTGCTGACCGGAGAGAAGGTGAGGCGCCGGGGCGCGCGAGCACTGCGCGGGGAGTCCAGTCCGCCCGAGCTCGCGGCTGCAGAGAGGGGCCGAGCCCCCCTTCCCCGGGGGCGGCTGGGGGACCCGCGGAGCCACCCGCAGCCTCCTGCTCCCCCGAGGGCGCCGCCTGGTGGACACCAGCGCGGGGGAGGGGGACGATGGATGATGGATGATGGAGAGGCCGGGTTCCTGCGCCCCGCCCCAGGGGCCCCCAGATCCGTGGAGGAGCTGGAGCCAGGCCCTTGCATGGAGGGTCCAGCCCTTGGGGAGCCTTAGGCTCCCCTCCTGGGCTCCGAGACCCCGGGGACCTCTTCCACCTGTAGGCTGGGGCAGCTAGCGCAGCCTTCGGTGCTCAGATGAGGCCCCCTCCCGCCCCTGCTTTCTGATCTCACCCACCCCTCCCTCCCCAACCACTTCCATCCCCGTCCCTCCATCCCTCCATCCCTCCATCCCTCCTCCATTCTCTTCAAGCCCCTGGGGTAGGAGCTGCTGTAAGGACCCTCTTCGTGGAGGTGGGGGGGCTACAGAACGACACACTGATATCCCCAGGCTTAGGGGGGCCTGGAGGTGCCTTCCGATCTTTCCGGGAGAGCCCCCAGAGCCCCCAGAGGGGCACCCTCCCGCAACTTGTGAGAAGTTAGATGGTTGTAACCCTTGCCAGGGTTTGCTGAGGTACATCTGAGTTGTAGCTTGGATCTGTGAGAAGAAAGCCAAGAGGTGGTGACTGATTTTGGAGGTGAGTGGCCCAGACGCTGGGTCACCCCAAGTGGTGAGGCTGCCCAAGCTTGCCACAAGCTCATGGTCATCTCAGACTCAAGGCTCTCCCTCCTCCCCAGCGCCCTCCTCTCCCCTGCTCCCCCTGCAAGGCTTGGAGTCTCTCAGCCCTGGCCAGAGGGCATCCCCCTTCTGCTGGCTCACTGATCAGGGAAGCATCCACATATGGGGGCAGGAGGCTGTAGGTTCCTACTTCCCCTTCTGCCCACTGACCTGGGATCCTCTGCCCAGCCTGGGATGCCTGGCGATGCCATACTGTGGACCTTTGAAGCCAGGGTGAACTGCCCTGCACCCGTGTCCCCAGCCTCACCTAACTTTGGTTCCCCCCTCCTGTGTCCTGAAGCTCCTTGCATTTCACCCTTCTCATTTGTCCTCTGTTCCTACCGCTGCTCCGGGGGTGGGGGGGAGGGGTACCTTGGTGGGGTAGCTGCGGTTAGAGTGAGTAGTTTAAAAAGTGCCCTTTTCTTGAATTTCCACGTAAAAAGGGAGTGTGCAGAATGCACTCCTCGAAATCGGGTACTTCTTCAAGGAAAAACACTCCTAACCTCCTCCTAGTCCAAAGGGAGCACAGCATAATTTCCTCCTTTGGTTTGCAGTCGGGCTGGCCCAGGGACACAGGCGGCCAGGGTGCGTGGCCGGCCCAGGCCCCCCTGGCTAACCACAGCGCGCTCACGTCCCCGTCCCCGGGGGCATTCCTCTTGGCACGGGTGGGAGAACTTTGTTTTCCTTTGAAACATATAGGACTTAGTCTGGTTGTGTGTGTTCCTGCTTGAAACTTAGCAAAAAGAGACGAGACTTTAAACTGACAGCATATGGCCAACATTAGGAGCACGTTCATCTCGCCTGGCCCTGCCGCTCTGCCTCCCCCGGCTTCTCTCCACTTTCCCATGCTGTGTTCTGCCTCCGGCTCCTCACCGGTGCATTTTTGCTCCATAACATAAGGCTGTTGGACTTGGCTGAACTGGGCGAGGATGCACTGAGAGCTCCTGACTTATCTTTTTTTTAATATTTTATTTATTTTAGAGGGAGAGAGAGTGCATGTGAGCTGGGAGGGGAGGAGGAGAAGGAGAAGGAGGGTGAGAATCTCAGGCAGACTCCCCGCTGAGTGGAGCTGACCTGGGACTCGAACCCCGGACCCTGAGATCATGACCTGAGCCGAAAGCAAGAGTCAGACACTCAACCAGCTGAGCCACCCAGGCGCCCCTTGTCTTATCTGCCTTTCCTTTTTATGTTTTTAAACAGCTGTGGTATCAGTATTCAACTCGAAAGACATATTAGTGGAACAGAATATTCATTTATTAATTATTTGAGAAAGAGAGAGAGAGAGAGAGAGAGAAAACGTGTGCACTCGACAGAGCACAAGCCAGGGGAGCTGCAGAAGGAGAGGGAGAAGCAGACTCCCTGCCGGCAGGGAGCTGACTTGGGGCTCCATCCCAGGACCCTGAGATCACGACCTGTGCCAAAATCAAGAGTCCGACGCTCAACCAACCGAGCCGCCCAGGCACCCCCGTCTTATCTTTCTTAAATGATGAGTCTCACCTCCTCGCAGCAAGTGGGGAAGAGACCATTAATTGGAAGTGAAATTGTCATTCTCGACTAATTGATTGGCTCTAGTTACTGAGGGCGGTTCCTGGGGTTGGGGAGGAGGTGGGGAGATTTTTCTGACTGTTCTCCAGCTATGAGAATCAGTGCTTCAGGGAGTACAAGCATCACCAGAAATCTGGATTTTAGTTCCCTTAATTGCCAGCTTTAAGGAAACAATGGGCGTCATCCGTGGCTTTTATCTCCCAAATCTGACACCTTTAAAGCTTAACTAATAGATTAAGGTTTTGGCAGATCGTGGAGATTAAAATGTGCGTGTGCGCGCCTGCATGTGCATGCACACGCATGCATGACTTGGGGAAGGATTACTGAGTTCCTGAGTCCCCATCCACACTGGAGTTCTGGATATTGTCTTACTAAAGCCAAACAAAGGTGAAGTGAACCTCCTGCTATGTTCAGACTTGCCCTCTTTTTACAAGGGGACCTAGTAAGAGGGTTTTCAGGCTGGCGAAGGGGTACTTATGTGAACCTAGCAAGGGGAAACCTCGAGGTGACAGTACCCTAGGGGGAGGGAAATGAGTTGACCCTCCCAGTGGGTGATGAAAATGGCCCTGTTAAGCCTCTCACCCCAATACTGCCCTCGTTTTGGGGGCGCATACTTTGGTTAGAGCACTTCACTTTTATCATTCCCTTTATTTTTAAAAGGAGATAGATCACACTGGGAGAGACATTAAGTCATGAACACTGTAGTAACTGGATGCATGGCCCCATGCCATCCCCCGCGGCAGGAGCCGGGGCAGCTTGTGATGGTGAATCAGTTCTTGAAAAAGCTCAAAGGTGGGATGGAGAAAGGGAAGAAGAAGGGGAACCTACGTTTGGCCAACTTCACTGTTACAGTTTCAAACTATAACTGTGTTTTGGGTGTTTTGTGCCAAACTCTAGAGTACTTCTGGTTTAGGACACTTAGGGTGTGTGTGTGTGTGTGTGTGTGTGTGTGTGTGTGTGGCGTTTCGACTCGGTGCACATTTCCAAAAAGATTTGGGCAATATCCTCCGTGGCTTGCTGGGAATTACTGTCTGAGATGATAGAAAACCACTTTCTCCTGACTTTGATTTCAGGCTTCAATCCTATCTCATCAAGTAGCTTCCTTTGGCCACCGCAGTCTGCTGGGCAGGGCAGTATTTCGCCTGCCTTTCCGGTGAAGTTGTTGGTTTGAAAGTTATTTGCATCTAGATGGCCCTGTTACTGCTTGAGAAGAAAGAATGGGTTTGGGTGACACCTACTTTTGCCCTCCTTTAGCTTTGAGTGAGCGTCATCTCTGTTAATATGGCTTTAAAAATAAATAATTCTCTTGGTCATGTGAGACTCTTAACTGGTACGTTCTTAGGGCAGAGTGTCTGTGACTACAGGAGGCTGATAATTGGAGGAGGAAAAGTGACCACAAAATCAGATTTTGTGTAGTATTCTCTGTGGCTTTGAGACCAAGCCCCCCCGCCCCATGGGTGGGGGGTGGGAGTGGTAATTGAGTGATGCCTTTGGTTTTTTTTTTTTTTTTTAAAGATTTTCTTTATTTGTTCATGAGAGACACAGAGAGAGGCAGAGACATAGGCAGAGGGAGAAGCAGGCTCTCTGCAGGGAGCCCGATATGGGACTTGATCCCAGGACCCTGGGGTCACGACCTGAGCCGAAGGCAGCTGCTCAACCACTGAGCCACCCAGGCGTCCCCAAGTGATGACTTTGAAAGACCTAAGAGATTGTGTCTGCTGCCCCTGAAATTCATCCTGATACCTATGAAACGCCTCATTTTGACATGCAATAGGTTATTATTGTATTTTTTTAAAATAAACTTGATAAAATAAAGTTGGAAAAGCTTATGGAGAAAAGCAGGGTATATATCTGTCTCAGGTAGGGAGCTGGTTTCATAGGCAAAGCTGCAAAAAGGGGACCCTGGCTGATGCCACAAAGTACCTCCTTTTGTGATTAAACCTTTCTAAGATACAAAGTTGGGTACATGAATGATTAGTTAAAATGTTTAAATATCTTGTTCTAACCCTTGCTTAAAAAAAATAATAAGCCTGTTTATCACTTTTGTTGGAGCTATTCTGCAGCTAAAAATAAGGGTTGCCTGCTTAGTAAGTTGCCAATAATTATGCCGGGAGCATGACGGTGCCAGATACCTGGAGTGAAGGAGTTACTAAAAATACAATTTACTATGTTTTGCGGAACAGGAAATATGACTAATTTTAGAGATGGCCTTTTGGCAGATCTGTTTTTAGCAAGTATTTCTGAAACAAACAGGTGCTAAATCCTGTATTTTTTTATTATTATTTTTTATTTTCTGAAGTGCTAGAAATGTAGGGGTAATAGCTCCGAGGAACAAGCAATGCTTAGAGAACTGGAAACTCCTATTAATCCGCAGCAGGGATTTCTTGGCAAGGAGGAGGCGTTGGGCAAAGGCACCTGCTCAGCGTGGCGCGCGTGGCGAGGCAGCGCCTATAATTTCCGAGATTGCCTGCCGCCGTTGCGGGCACATTTCTTTTTGAACTTGCTGCCCCATCTCATCTTTTTGAAGTCCGTGTGAATGATGGAAATTGGCACGCGGGGCTTAGTTCTTAGGGTTCATTGATGCGCGGGGCCGTGGACTTCAAAGGGAGCTTGGAATGGGCCTAACAGCGCTGGAGCCCTACAGCCCTACATTTTCTCTGTAGGGGTGGAGTCCCCATATGGGGGGGTGGATGATGACGGTGGTCTGGAGCGAAGCCTGGCAGTCAGCCATCCCCACCGTTACCTTCCAGAAGGTGGGGCCAGTGGCAGCTGCATCTGCCCGGAATGACAAGCAGCCCGGGTGTCGTCCTCTGTGACAAGGTGACTTGGCCACAGTCTCATTTGCCCTGGGACGCACACCCTCTCTGAGCATCCGTGGTAACCCAGTGACCGGCTCTCTTGGCTCATTGAAACCCATAGATAAATCCATGAGCCCTATTTTTAGCAAACTGACCAGAGCTCTTCCTCTGCTCACCGGGGGACCCCCGGCCACTTCTGAGTGCCCACCTGAATTGAATTCCAGGCGCTCGCTCGGATGGGGTGCGGCTGGCTGGTGAGATGACCAGGGGGAGGGAGGTGAACCCCCCGGGGGGCTGAATGGGACCAGAGGAAGCTGATCACCTGTACAAAGACAGGGAGGGGTGCTACCTCTCATTTATCACAAGTGCTAGCTCTTGCAGGTGTAGTGTGTTTTGTGGGTTTTTTGGGGGGCCCTCTCTGCATTTTCTCACTTCGTGCTAGCAATGCCCCTGGGCAGGTGAGAACCAACTCGCTGGGGTCCTTACCTGTATTGATGAAGTAGAGGGAGCGCCCTGAGTAGGTTTTCCCTGCAACCTTCACTTCTCTACTATTAGGGCAGCGTAACAAATAACCCTGAAGCTGGTGGCTTACATTTATTCTCTCACAGTTCTGAAGGCCAGGAGTCCCAAATCCAGGTGTCAGCAGGGCCGTGCTCCCTCTGGAGGCTCTAGGGGAGGACCCGTCCTTGCTGCTTCTAGTTTCTGCCACTTACTAGCAATCCTTGCCATTCCTTGGCTGGTGGCTCTGCCACTCCGGTCTCTGCCTCCGTCTTCACGTGGCCTTCCTCCTCCGAATCTGCCTCTCCGTATAAGAACACTGGTCACTGGATTTAGAGGGTTGACCCTAATCCAGTAGTCTTGATTACATATGCAAAGATGCCATTTCCAAGAGGGTGCCATTCACAAGTACCAGGGGGTAGGACTCAAACGTGTCTCTTGGTGGGACGCAGCTCAGCTCACAGCGCCCCCAAAGACTGTTAGGATTGTGTTGCAGGTGATTCCCTGGGAAGCAGGTGTTGAGCAGAAGGATGTGGTCTCAGGGTTATCTTCATACCAGTACTTGGGAGGGGAGGGGTGAGGAGGGGCATGGCAGGAAGGGCAGGGGGAGATGTTGGGCTCCAATGCAGTCTCAGCGAAGCCCCTGCCCATGCCGTGGAGCCAAGATGGTCCTACATGGGGGTCCCAAGTTGGAATGAGGGGACTGGGCCTTACTAGCCTCTGCATGGACCCATCATTGGATGGGGGCTGCCCTGGGAAGGGGGCATGACCTTGGGCACTTGCTGAGGGCAGTTCCTGGGGGGCTCACAGCTGAGAGCCAGCAACACCAGGGAGGAAGCTCCTTAGCCCTAAATGGGAAGCTGGGCAGCAGCCCAGTGTCCGCAGCTTACTGGCTTACTGGGTGGGGTGGGGGTGGGGCATGGGGCCAGGGCCCGACTGGGAGGGAGTTGTAGTCTGAGTCCATAAAGGAAGTGGGCAGCTTCCCGCCCCACCTTGCTGACCCAGCTGTCATCATCCCTCTCAGCCTGGCACGAGGGAGCATCGGCGAGGTCTACACTCCAAACACTCAGTGTCCTGGGAAATATTCTTGCCTCGTGTTTCTCTTCGGTTGGAATCCTTGGGCGCTCTTGTTGACCAGCATGCCCAGATCAGAGACAGTGGGAGGGACCCTCCCTCCCCGATCCCCTCCTGGGTTGTGAGAAGAGTTGTCGAAGCAGCTGTGGGAAACTGGATTATAGCCGATGAGAGTTCATGATTCCGGCCATACCAGCGGACAGAAGACTACCTGGGTCAGAGCCGTTTCTTAACATCTTACCACCTCACCGTGCTGGCTCTGCCCTCCTTAGCTCTCTGCCCTTCCTAATTACTGGGTTCTTTTTGTTTTTTGTTTTTTTTAAATTTAATTTTATTTATTTATGATAGGCACACAGTGAGAGAGAGAGAAAGGCAGAGACATAGGCAGAGGGAGAAGCAGGCTCCATGCACGGGGAGCCTGACGTGGGATTCGATCCCGAGTCTCCAGGATCGCGCCCTGGGCCAAAGGCAGGCGCCAAACCGCTGCACCACCCAGGGATCCCTCTTTTTGGTTTTTAATCATTTTTGTGTGTTTTAAGATTCATCTGGTTCAGTTTTGGCGTAGTTCATACAGACACATGTTCTTCAGTTCGAAAGTTTCAAGAGGGTAGGTAGTGAGAGGTCATTCTGCCTCTTACCTGTGTGCCTTTCTGTCCCCAGAGGCAACCCTGATTCCAGATTCCTGTGTGTCCCTCCAGGGATGCTCTCTGTGCATTCAGGTGTTCATATACATTTGTAAATGTAGAGGTGTGGCAAAGTATGCTTTTACACCTACGTGCTGTTGGTGTCTTGATTTTTCTCACTTAGTAATGATATGTGTTGCACATCCTTCCTGCAAACTACTATAGGATTGCCTCATTATTTTTTAAAAGATTTTATTTATTTATTTGAGAAAGAGAGAAAAAAGGGGAGAAAGAGAAAATACACGAAGGGGGGGGGATGGCAGAGAGAAAGGGAGAAGCAGACTGCTTGCTGTGCAGGGAGCCTGACAAGGGTGAGGTGGGGGGCGGGAGAGGGCTTGATCCCAGGACCCCGACATCATGACCTGAGCCGAAGGCAGATGCTTAACTGACTGAGCCACCCAGGCGCCCCAGCTCATTATTTTTAATTACTGCATTTTATTCATCGGATAGAGCTAACATATTTGCTGTATCATTCCTTGTTGGTTAAGTCAAAGGACATTATTTAAAGAATTAAGGACGATGAAAGAGGGGACATTTAGGTTGTATGGAATTTTTTGTCCTTCTCAAAAGCTGTGGCAGTAAACACCTGTGCCCGTTGGTTATTTTGTAAATGTTTCGAGTATATCTGAGGGATTGGTTGCTAGTCTTAGGTGAAAGGATATGACCGTTTCAACCATCGAAAAATATTGCCAAATTGCCTTCCATAGAGGTTATCCCCATTTCTGCACACAGTAACCTGCTGTGGGAGTATCTTTCTATATCTTTGTTCAATACAAACCCTCTTTAAATGTTTTGATCTTTACCAGTCTTGTAGATTAAACATGGTATCTGGTTTTATTCATAGTTCCTCCAATTAACAAGTGAGGATATTTTCATGTTTAACAACAATTTGCATGTCATTTCTGTTCATTGTTCCTGTCTGTTCACCATTCTCCCTTGGGTTTGGGGTCTTTTTCTTATTGATTTCTAGGTGCATTTTATATATTAAGGAAATCAGTCCTCTTTCAGTGATATATTTGGCAGCCTTTCACATCTTCTCTTGCTCCATGTTTATTCTTTGTCTTTGTTTCTTGGTGATTCTTGCCATTGCAGAGATTATTTCCCTGGATCCCACTAACTAGAGAGGGACTATAGATAGATGAACTCTGTATGTCCACAAGCCCCTGTAAATTGTATGTGGATAATTAAATATTTCTGAGGAGAGTGTCCATTCCATGACTTTCTTTCTAAAAAGAGTTCTTTCCGTCTAGAATGTTAAGAGCTACTGCTTTGTTGCCCAGCCCTGTCTGCTCTGTGTTGTTGGGATAAGGGTTTGGGTCACCTTGGTGTGCTAGCATCTGTGCTGATTGGGCAAAAATTGCAGATTACACTTGGATTGGGCTGGCTGACTCTACAACCATTACCTCAGACTGAGCATGGTATTCTGACCCCCTGTTGTGCTTGGACCACGGGCATGGGGCATGAAGGTGTATGGATGGATCTTTGGAAAACCTTGACACTTGCTGGGACAACTCCAAATCCATATCCTGTAATCTCTTCATGGGAAAGGCAATAGATAAAATTTGTCTTCCCCCCTCACCATCTCTGTTAGTTAGCCGGCGGCATTGTAACGAAGCATCACCAACTGGGTGGCTTAAACAGAAACGTATTGTCACACTGCTCTAGAGGCTAGAAGTCCAAAATCAAGGTGTCGGTGGGCTTGGTTCTTTCTGAGGGCTGTGAGGGAGAATCTGCTCCAGGCCTCTCTCCTTGGCTTACAGATGGCTGTCTTCTCCCTGTGACTCTTACGTCACCTTCCTTGTATGTATATCTGTCTCTGTGTCCACATTTCCTCTTTCTGTAAGGACTCCAGCCATATTAGAGCAGGGCCCATCCTCATGACCTTACATGAACTTGATTACTTCTGTAAAGACTGTATGTCCAAATAAAGTCACATTTTGAGGTAGTGGGGGTTAGCACTTGTTGTAGTGAGAATGCTTGTACCCGCCCCTCGAATTCATATGTAGATGCCTGAGCCCCAGTGTGATAGTATTTGGGGGTGAGGCCTTTAGGAGGTGATAGGACATGAGGGCAGGGCCCCTATGAAGAAGACTAGCAGTCTTATAAAAGAGACCCCAGAAAGCTCCCTTGACTCTTGCAAGAACACAGCAAGAAAATACAGCCCCAGACCCCAAATCTTCCAGTGCCTTGATCTTAGACTTCCAACTTCCAATCTGTGAGAAATAAATTTTTGCTATTTATAAGCCACTCAGTCTGTGGTATTTTGTTATAGCAGCTTGGATAGATTTGGAGAAGACCTAAACATAAGAATTTTGGGGGAGATGAAATTCAACCCATAATGTCACCTGACCCTATGGTGTATATTTGTGTGTTGATACATTTGTTGTCTCCTCATTGGACTATAAGCCCCATGAGGAAGGGATCACCACTCTCTTACTGGTGTCTAGACCAGTACCTGGAACAGAGAAGGTGCTCAGCAAATATTTTTTGGGTGCATCAAAAAATGCTTTGAGGTTTCCAGGACATGAGGGCAGCCTGTGGATGACAGTGTCCAAGTTGCCAGGGACTGGTTCTGCACACACTGTGACTCCACTCCTCATGGCTCATAGGTATGCCTGCGTGTGCGGTGTGTTAGATGGACTTGGTTGTCGAGGTGGCGTTCCTTGGGAAAAATCCTAGCCCCGGAACAGCTGTGCCTTCTGCAGGGATTTGTTACGGATGGCACCTAGGTATCAGAGTGACAGGTGACCAGCTAGAAGCAGAAGACTATTTTGCAATGTCATGGGACTTGCTAATGGACCCTCAGCTCTTTCCTGAGAAAATGTACTAACACTGCAACAGATGGCAAAGTTGCTATTTGCAAACATACATTTTTTTGGATGTTTCCCATGGAGATATATGGAGGTTTGGATCTGTCTCTTTGACTATAATTTTTTAATAAGTTTATCAGTCTCCTAAGCCAAATTGCTGCCAAAACATTTGGCAATCCTGCTTGCTTCTCTTGCCTGTTCTCTGAGCCATTTGATTCTTTTTCATCTCCCTGCCACTTTTATCGCGTACTGAGTCCTTGTAGTCTTGCATCCCATCCCATGGCTTTTTGCTAAGGTGTCTGGCTTCCTTTCTGCCTCTGCTTAGGTCCTCTTGTTCGATGAAGCTCCACTCTTGGTCACTTCCTGCCCTTTGCCGGGGATCTGTGAATAGAACACGGGAGAGTGGACAGCAGTGATGGGTACCCACTGGGCACAGAGCGGGCTGGTGAGGGACAAAGGAGGCAGGCGCTGTAGCATCTGCCCTCAGGGAGTCTTGCTATTTCTGTGTAGGGATGGTAGGATGAAATTAGACTCCCAGCGAACCCTTTGTCTACTAGAGCAACATAGGGATTTCATGAGGTCCCGAATCACCAAAAACCTACAGGAAAGAAATGAATGCTTGCTCTTTGCTTCCACCACCAGAGGTAACACTGAAAACAATAATCATCATGCACATTTATAGACCTCATACCACCTGCTAGGCTGTGTCCTAGGGCCCAGGTCCTAGCTTGCTGCATAAAATAATTTCTTCCTTACAGTGGCCTTTTGTGGTAGGCACTGTTGTGCTCATTTTGCCGAGTCACCAGCCATGCTGTTGTGCCCAGGACTCTCTCAAGTTAAGCAGTGAAAAATCCCACATTTTGGGAAACCCCTCAGAGAATGGCAAAACCAGATTCACCCTAGAAAACATTTCGTCAGAGTGTCTCGAATCCTTCTGAGGGCTTTCAAATAAAAGTTCTAGTGAGCAGCTAATCAGGTCATGAGTCAGCAATGCATAAACCAAAGCCCGAAGTCCTAGGCATACCTGGGGAGCTTGTTGTGGGTGACAACCTCCACGTGCGCCCGCGGGTAGTGAAGGGTGCTTTCCCCACCCTTTTGCTCCACTGTGCCAGGTTCGCAGTGCACTCTGAGTCTTGAAAGTGTGGACAGCAGGTGTGGTCAGCCACGTCTTACGAGTTCACTATGGGATGAGGAGCTTGAGATTTGCGCATGTGCTCGTGTGCACATACCACACACACATAAATGTCTACATGTATATGCATATACATGTAAATAATAATATATGTTTAATATATAATAATATATATTTAATTATATATACACATAAACACAAATATGTGTATCTTTATCAAATAGAAATCTCATAATAGATAAATAATAATATATATTTAATATATAATTAATATATATTTAATTATATATATATGCGCAAATGTGTGTATCTCTATCAAATAGAAATCTTATAATACTATGCTAAATGTAAATATCAATGCATAACTTTTTGGCAGCAGATTTTCTTAATGAAGGAGTGGTGGGGACTGGTAGGCACGTTGAGTAGCTCTGGTTAGCAATTGTCTTACTTTTGGTACCTTCTTTTGCGCTGGAGGGAGACACATCTCTAAGGGAGGAGAGATGTATTTGACTCAAATGTTGGAGCTGCAGGTAAGGCCATGTGTTTAGGGAGCCGCCCGCACAGTCCCTTAGAGTCCTGTTCAACCATCCTCCTACGAGAACGAACACAGATTATTTATTAAAAACTCAACAAAACACTCAGTGCTTTCACCTTACTTATGATGCAGACTGTCTGGAGCTTGGCCAGCTCTTCCAAGCTCCCCTTGGGCTGGCTGAGACGGAGCGTCAGAGACAAAGGGAATGAGAAAGTGCCCAGGTGAAGAAGAGGCATCAGGGAAGAAAGCTGGCTGTGGAGTGTGGGCTCAGAATATTCTGGCATTTTATCTGAACCTTACTTTGGTGAAACCAAGTGGATAAAGATAAGTGTTTATCACTTATGTAATCTGGTTTTCAGTTGGAATTACTGCTGCTCTGATTAGAAGTCTAGCTTTCTAAGTGCATTCTTTATTCCAGGGTAAAAATTTAATTAGAGAAAGTAGTCTCTGACTCAGTTCTCGGTTGAACATTTATATTTAGCAATACTAATAAAAAAAACTTGTTTTGAAAACACTTCTCCAGGTTTGTAAAGTGTCATTCCCACAGGATGACATTTTATTCTATTAAAAACTAACATTTGTGAGCAGTAGTTGCAATTTCAAGCCCAATTTGAGGTAATGAAACTTGCATTTCCCTCTGGAGGGAATGGCTATATGACTGTTGTACTCTCACCTAATTCATTATTCTGAGATGCTCTTTTCCTAGATCAAGAATGAGCTTGCTTTTTTTTTTTTTTTTAAATCATAGAAGGCCATTAAATGAAAGTGCCTGAGAGTGTGTGGAGAAACAAATCGTTTCTTTCCAATAATCAGACTTAGAATAATGTCTTCCAGATTTCAAAGGGGCATATTTATTTAAAAACAAATACAAATCATTTAATATAAATGAGTTTTTTCATATGACCAACTATAAATATTTTTAAAATAATTTTTAAAAGGATTTTCAGAGGTGCCTGGATGGCACAGTTGGTTAGGCATCTGACTCTCGGTTTCTGCTTAGGTTATGATATCAGGGTTGTGAGATCGAGTCCCGAGGTGAGCTTTTGCACTCAGTGCGGAGTCTGCTTGGGATTCTTTCTCTCTCCCTCTGTCCCTCCCCAGCTCACACACACACATTCACATGTGCTATCTCTCTCCTCAATACATAAATAAATAAAATCTTTAAAACAAGTAAATGAAAGCATTTTTGACCAGGCATTTAAGTGTTTTAAAATTCTTTGAACCAGGCCAGTTACAGGTGTGTTCCAGAATATTTGAGGTTATTATTCAATTGGGAATAATTGTTCCAGGCTAATAATTGTTCATTGTCATACCTTTTTTCTTGCATAGCTACTTACGTACACTCTCTTCATCATTAACTTTGCCACTTGCCACCACACTTCATACTTCATAATCACACTTCATTGTCTACTCCCCTTTTGTTTTAGGTTCCTTAAAATAGTTGTCCTTTTTTTTCTTTTTGAATAATTAAACATGAATTTTTTTTCTGTGGTTCCTTGCGAAAAATAAACAGAAGCATGAAGAGGAAAAATCACCTGCTGTCACACAAACTGACAATAATCACTATGAACATTTTTAGGTGTTTGAGCTCAGTACATGTAATACAAAGACATATACACATACACAAATACAGATACATATGCACACAGTTGATTTTTTCCCCTTTGAATTCATATGTTATGAAGTTGAGATTCCAATGTTCTTACTACTTTTTCCCCCACTTCAATATATAGAGAGCATTTTCCCATAATGTTAAATATTCTTTTAAAATTTGATTTGTGAAAAAAAATAAAATAAAATTTGATTTGTGGTGATAAATAGCATTCCATTATTTAGAATTACTGTAATTTTACAAACTAGTTCCCAACTCTTGGCCATTGAGCTTATTTTTAACATGTCCCTACATAAATGATATTGCTCTTACTATCCTTATATGTATACACATTGGGGAAGCCATTCTTTATGATAAATGCTTAGAAGGCTTTTGACATATTGCCAAATTGCACTTTGAAAAGATTATGCCAAGAGCTACAACGTATGGAAGTGACTTTTTAAAAAGATTTTTATTTATTTATTCATGAGACGCACACACACACACACACACACACACAGATTGAGAGAGAGAGAGAGAGGCAGAGACACAGGGAGAGGGACAAGCAGGCTCCAATGGAGGGAGCCTGCCATGGGACTTGATCCTGGGTCTCCAGGATCAGGCCCTGGGCTGAAGTCAGCACTAAACCGCTGAGCCACCCGGGCTGCCTGGAAGTGACTTTTAAAAAGTGCATTTTGGTAGTTACTAGGGGTAAGGATCATTTGTGTACTTGATTGAAAAAATGTTTCTTCTATTAACTATTGTTAATGATATTTCTCCTGTTTGTCTTATTGATTTGTACAAACTTTTTACATGTTAAGGATATTAGCACAGGCATTAGGGGCTGACAGTCTTGGGTTCCTATCACCTTTGTGCTACTTAGTAGCTATGTTATCTTGGATAAAGTATTCAAGCCCTCCAAACTTTAGTTTCTGTGTCTGTAAAATGATACCCTCATGGGTATTCAATGGGGATTTGATATTTTATATATATACACACACACATATAGATAATGGACATACATACACATGTATGTGATGTACAGGTAGATAATGTATGTATATATAATTTACATATTTTATATATGTATATCTGCGTGAAGCACACATTTATCCTGAAAATATATTCAGTACTGTGTCAGTGTACAAATGTCAGGTGGTTATTCTCTTCTGTTAGACTTTCACGTTTATACTTAACCATTAAAGGTATGTGTGAATGATGATTTTTCAGATTGAGAAATAGATACTGAGTTTATCATGGGTCTTGGAGTTTTATTTTAGGCATAAAGGAAAGTGAGGAAGAAGATTAGGGCTGCACCTCTCAGCCCCACAGTCAACACCTCCCTGAGGACCTGCATTCCCAGAATCCCACTTTCCTCCTCTCTGCCTCTGCCTGGAGCTTCCAGCAGCTTCCGTGGCTCACAGGGAATATTCCTTTGTCCACTCTCTTCTCTGCCTCATAGCTTCATACTGTCGGTGGCTTCTTTGCTGACTGGTTTTTACTTTGAGCTCTTTCTTTCTTTTTTTTTTTTTTAATTTTTTTTTATTTATTTATGATAGTCACGGAGGGAGAGAGAGAGAGGCAGAGACATAGGCAGAGGGAGAAGCAGGCTCCATGCACCGGGAGCCCGACGTGGGATTCGATCCCGGGTCTCCAGGATCGCGCCCTGGGCCAAAGGCAGGCGCTAAACCGCTGTGCCACCCAGGGATCCCCCTTTGAGCTCTTTCTAAGTACTAATGGTTTACTTACATTTCTTGGATTGGTGACAAAGTGCTAGGAAGGTATGATCATTGAATCCTTATTGGCCTTACCTTCTGGTCACCTTCTTGGCACAGAGCATCCTTAAACAGTAGAAAGTTATTGTAATGGTGAAGAAAGAGGAAATCTAGAGATAATTCCCCACCGAGTTACCAGATCGGTATAGTGGGAAAAAATTTATTGGACAACTTAATTCCCCGTGTTTTGGTTCGGTAGCCAACTTTTTATTCAACACTCAGCAAAACATTTTACTATCTATAGGGGTTATGAGGTCCTCTACATTTGTGGTTTTGGAAGTATGATGCTGTTTTTGTTGACTGGCCCTCTGCTAGAAGTCCCTCTTGCCACTGTGATCTAAGACCTCTTTAGATTCCAGGATTGGGTTGGGAATTTTGTCTTGGACTATTATCGCCAAAATTTCTGTGTTTCCGGCTCCTACAGTGTCCCCCAAAACCCCCTTCCACCCAAAGGTTGCTTTATTCATGTACCTTTTCAGCTACATTTGGCTGCTAGTTTTGTTCAGGACGTGAGAGTACACTACTGATTGTTTTCTGCTGCCTTTGGGACAGGAATACTTCTTGAATTAGGGCTAATTTTGGAGTTTATGTATTAAATGTCAAATTTTGAAGAAAGCATGTCTAAGATCTCTTTGTTGCTTTGTTGTGGAAGAGAAGGTCATGTAAGGCTTAGGGGAAGGGAAGAGGGAAAACACAAAAAAACTGATGACTTCTTGCCTTTTAAAATCATTCCCTCTACACCCATGGAAAACCCTTCTCATTTTCAGAACATCTTTTTTTAAAAAATATTGATTTCCTAATCTAAAGTCATTTGCTAGGCGTACTGTGAGGTCAGAATGGTTACTGCTAGTGACATTTCCCAGTTGTAAACAGTTTTTAAAAAAAGTTATCTTGGGGTGTCTGGGGGGCCGTTAGTTAAGTGTTCAATTCATGGTATTGACTCAGGTTATGATCTCAAGGTCCTAGGATGAAGCCCCCCATCAGGCTCCATGCTCAGAGTGGAGTCTGCTTGAGATGCTCTCTCTCTCTCTGTCCCTCCCCCATGCCCTCTTTCTCTCTCTCTTACAAATAAATAAATCTTTAAAAAAATAAATAAATCGTTATCTTGGGGCACCTGGGTGGCTCAGTCGGGTGTCTGTTTCTTGATTTTGACTCAGGTCATGATCTCAGGGTCATGAGATCGAGCCCTGCATGGACCTCTGTGCTGGGCATGGAGGCTGTTTCAGATTCTCTCTCTCCTTCCCCTTCTGCACCCACCCCCACTCTTGCTGTCTCTAAAATAAATAAGTAAATAAATAAAATCCTTTTAAAAAAGCGTTATCTTTACTTGGCCATTGGAAATTATCACGTGTCTTTTCAAACATTTATCGATCACCTTTATGCAGAGCTGCTGGTAACCTGTATGGGCTTTTGTACGAATCAGAAAAAGGTATCACTAGGCAGACCATTTAGAAAAAGGCATCCCCTCTGGGTAGACCAGTTGGAAAAAAGGGGCTCCCTCTGAGTGGCTGCAGCTCTGTGGTGTGTCATTTGGTGAGTATTTGGGGGGAAAATATACCCTTTCCTGCAGAGCACCTAGGATGGCAACCCAAGTGAGGCCTGGGTTTCTGTCCCAAAGGGCCCCCTGCAATGGATGATTTTGTGTAAGGCACTGAAGGCACAAGAATCCGATCTGCCCTCAAAGAAAGTGGGTCCCAGAGTCAGAATTAAGCTGTGAACCACAAATAGAACTTGTGGCATTACGGTGAAAATTTCTTCTTAAAGAGTGACAGAGCGGATACCTGGGTGGCTCAGCAGTTCAGCGCCTGCCTTTGGCCCAGGGCGTGATCCTGGAGTCCTGGGATCGAGTCCTGCATCAGGCTTCCGGCATGGAGCCTGCTTCTCCCTCTGCCTGTGTCTCTGCCTCTCTCCTTCTCTCTCTCTCTAAGTCTATCATGAATAAATAAATAAATAACTTTTTTTTTTTTTTTTGAAAAAAAAGAGCGACAGATTCTGTGTCCTAGGGTTTTAGGGGATCTCAAGTAAGACTCTGCAGACTTAGTCTTAGTCCTGGTTCTTGTCTGGAAAAGCCCCTTTGTTGCTTTGCTGTCGAAGAGAAAGATATGCAAGATGAGAAATAAATTCAGGTCTGTTTGTGTCACTCACTGCCCAGGAGACACAAGACATCCTCCAGCATATGTAACAATTAGGATCTTGGGGGAAATGCCGTTTTCTGGAGCCTCAAGACCTATGACCCCTCTGTCTCCTGAGTCATCATTCACCCTGATGGAGGGGCCCGAGGCTGAGACTTCCTGTGCGTTGTTGAGAGCTGCAACAGCTGTTTGACTCTGTGAGCTCAAAGAGAGAAATCCCCCCAATATGTGGATCACACATCAATCCCCTCTTCCCAGTTCCTTCCTTGGATGGGTAAATAGTGTGACAGTTTAATAAGGGGTCAGTGACCATTACTTGCAAGTGGAGAGAATCAAAAGCAAGGGTTAGAAAAGAGGTGTGTTTTTTCTTTTTTCTTCTTTTTTTATTCCCTGGGAAAGGACTGTGATGGTTTTGGGTTTCTCTGTGTGTAATCTGAGAGACTCATCCATCTCAACGTGACAGAGGAAAATTTCGGCATTAGGAAAGTAACTTCTGATTTATCACCAACAGCTGGGTGGGCCATGCCTCATTGGTGCACAGGCATAAGCGACCTTTTAAATATTGTTGCTCAGCGTGGCTCCTGCCTCCGAAAGGGCTCGTGAGCTGGTGCCTGGTGTTTTGCAGTGCTTGTCAAGCCACTGTTGTCCTGAGCTTCTTCACGTGGTGGTAGCTCATGTCTTGCGTCTGTATAGGTGTTGGATTAGGTTGAATCGAGTCCCCCCACATGCCTATGTTGGAGTCCTAACCCCCAGGCACTCAGAATGTGACTGTATTTGGAGATGAGGCCTTAGAAGAGGTGATTATGGTAAAATGAGGTCAGGTGGGTGGGCCTAATCCCATCCGACTGGTGTCCGAATAAGAAGAGATTAGGACACAGACCCAGAGGGAAGACTCTGTGAGGACATGGAGAAGCCAAGATGGCTTGGCCATCCACGAGCCAAGGATAGAGGTCTCAGAAGAAACCAACCCTGCCGACACCTCGATCTTAGACTTCCAGCCTCTGCAACTTTCAGAACCTAAATTCTGTTGTTTAAGATCCTGGTCTGTGGCATTTTGTCATGGTGGCTCCAGCAAACACACAGTGTTTATATAATCCATATTTGCTAGGTGTCCTGAGAGCTAGGGCCAACCTCCGGAATCATGCTAGGCAACTTCACCGTAGTGAATTGCGTTGTATCCAGGTAGTATAATACCTGGAAATGACCCCCTCTCTCAGTAAGGAAATTAATATTGCTGATTGAACTCCTGATCTGTTTTTGGTGAGTGATGCTGCGTGCTGTCTGATTCCATGTAGGAATAGTTCAATCCATCCATCCATCAATCAGCCAACCAGCCAACCAACCCTCTGAAAATACTCAATGCCAATAGTAGTTCTATATTTCTGGTATATTTATTTCTATAGCACTCAGAAGAATAAAGTGTTTTAAATTTCTGCTAGAATTTTTTTTTTTTGAGAGAGAGAGAGTGTGTGTGTGTGTGCTCACACGTGTGTGAGTGCAGCAAAGAGGGCAGAGGGAGAAGGCAAGAGAGAGAATCCCAAGTAGGCTCCATGCTTAGCTCGGAGCCTCACACGGGGCTTGATCTCACAACCCCAAGATCATGACCTGAGCTGAAATCAGGAGTCAGGTGCTTAGCTGACTGAATCACCCAGGTGCCCCTCTACTAGAATATCTTAAGGGATACACTTAGGTATATGAAATTATGAAGACATCCCACAGAGATATTTAAACTTTGTTTATGAGATATTGACACATGGGCTTATAGATAATTTGCATATGATTTGTGTGAACCCAAAAGACAGTTCTGTATATCTCTTAAAATGTTTACATTGAAAATATTGTTATTGCTGATAGCATTTGGTCATGTGTATTAGTTTTCCAAGGGCTGCCATAACAAAATACCACAGCCTGGGTGGATTAGACAACAGAAATTGACTGTCTCAAACCAACCAAACTTACTTGGTTCTGGAGACTGGAAGTCTAAAATGAAGATGCAGTAGGTTTGATTACCTCTGAGGGCTGCGAGGGAGCGTCTGTTCTAGGTCTTTCTCGTAGCCTCTGGTAGTCTCAGGTATCCTTTGGCTTGCAAATGGTATTTTCCCAGCATCTTCTGTGTGTGTGTGTGTGTGTGTGTGTGTGTGTGTGTGTGTACACCCGTCTCTGTGGCCAAATATCCCCTTTTTATAAGAACACAGTCCTACTGGATCAGGGCCCACCCTAATGACCTTAAATTTATCATCTGCAAAGACCCTATTTATTTCCAAATAAGGCCACATCCGTAGGTCCTCAGGGGTTAGAACTTCAACATCTTTTGGGGAGATACAATTCAATCCATTACATCATGCTAGGATTTTTTTTTCTCCTTAACCTGTCTCATTCATTCACTAACCCCGAATCGCCTTTGGATCCTCAAAGCAAAAAGCAAGAGACAGGCACAGTCAAGGGGACAGTGAAGGAGGTGGAGCGGTCAGGACCAAAAGATACATTAAACGGACAATGGGGGTCCTTGGGGTTTGGGTGGAGAGCACTGTCTGCTTCCGTGGTGCTCCATCACCCCTGCTCCCTGTATTCTAACTTCCCAGGACACTGATCTGGCTCCATTTCCTCCTGGGATGCTGGTCACTGTTGGGAGTGCTTTGGGCTCATCCTGGAGTGACAGTTAACTTGGGGAGAGAAACGTGGGAGACAGCGTGGAACAGAGAGGTAATGTAGAAATGCAGGTGGTTATGCTAATGTGCTGTCAGGGAGACACCAGACCCTGGATGAAGCCTTGAGCCCTGAGCCCTCCAGGTGGGCCGGCTTCCATGGGAAGGCAAAGAGGTGAGCAACACAGAGCTGTATTTCTCAGCCTTATTGTCTACCTGCCTGGCCTGGTGACTCCCCACCTGGCACACTCACTTTATGGTTTGTGGTTATCAGGACAAGCTTTACATGTCATGGTGTTATTAGGGCAAAGGTAGGTGTGTTGAATATAGGTTTTGTGAGCTCTCTCTCCTTCTGGACTCTGGAGGCCTGTCTTGGTCACCCCCACGGAGAAGTCCAGCGTTGAACTCCTGGGGGGTGAGACAGAGGCTTCCGGAGGTGTGAAAGGAGGCTGATTGTCAGAAGAGCTTTGTGTGAAGCAATGAATTTGGGAGGTCTGAGAGCAAGGGGAGCGTCTGCCCATCCTGAAAGCGAAGCCCTTGATGTCCACGAAGCATCCAATTGGCATGCCTCGTTAGCTCGTCAGGAGCCTCGTGGGGAATACCATTAGTGAACTTACTGTCTTTGATGGCTTAATGTTACGCACATTTATAATGTATGTTATAGCAGAGACGGTTTTAATGATTGGAAATTGCTCTAAAGTTACCACCGCCTTCCACTGCTCTCTGTAGGTTGGTGAGTAGAAGGGGAGACGCTTTCCCCGCACTCGATGCTGCGGGGAAGTGATTTTAAGGCTGGCAGCAGTTTCCCTGGTGAACTAACCTTACTGAGATCTTCTGTTTTCACACCCTGGGTTACTTTCTTGGGCTTCCTGCAACAAAATGCCCCACCCCGGGTGGCTCAGAGCAATAGAAGCTCGTGGTCGCACAGCTCAGGAGGCCAGGAGTCCGAACAGGCCCCGCTTCCACCGAAACCGGTGGGGGGATCTCCCGGGCCCTGGTGGTGTGCCAGCAATCTGGGGTGTTCCTTGGCTTGAAATGGCCTCACTCAGCCTCCCTCCCATCTTCCCAAAGCCTTCTCCTTCTCTCTCTCTCTCTCTCTCCTTTTTTTTTTTTTTTTAAGATTTTATTTGAGAGAGAGAGAGCGCACAAGCAAGGGGAGGGGCAGAGGGAGAGGGAGAAACAGGCACCTGCTGAGTGTGGAGCCTCCGTGTCTCTTCTAATTAGGATCCTGGCCATATTGGACTAGGGACCCCCATTCCTACTCCTGTCTCACCTCACCTTGCTGTAACCAGTTACACTCGCAATGAGCCAGTTTCCAAGTCAGGTCTGGTTGGGAGGTACGGAGAGTTAAGATCTTTTTGAAGGGACATAATTCATCCCCTAATACATTGCAAACGCAGTCCATTGTCTGCTGCCACTGACCACAGTGCTTCCTTTTTTTTTTTTTTTTTAATGTTTTAAAGATTTAATTTATTTACTCATGAGAGACACAGAGAGAGGCAGAGACACAGGCAGAGGGAGAAGCAGGCTCCCTGCGGGGAGACCAATGTGGGACTCGATCCCAGGACCCCAGGATTATCACCTGAGCCGAAGGCAGACGCTCAACCACTGAGCCACCCAGGCTCCCCTCTATGTTGCTTTCTGATTTTACCTCCTACTGACCCATCCCTTGGCCACATGCAGGTTTAGGCTTCTTAATCCTCTGCATCTCCAGTTGCTCATGGCCATAATCCATCTTAACCATGTAGAAATGAACTCTAATCATGCAACGGCCCTGCTTCAAAAAAAAAAAAAAAAAAAAAAAAGCAAAAAAGCTCTAGACTGGTTGGTTCCCTCCTTCCCTGCAGAGTGAATTTCGGCTTCCAGCCCCTGTGTTCAGGGCTCTCTGCTCAGTCCCTGGGCTCTGTTCTCGTTTCTGTCCCATCACCCCTCGTGTTGATCCAGGCAAGGTGGGTTCTCTGTCCTCTGAGTGTCCTTCTTGGGCCCCCCCCGCTGGGGTGCCTCTGCTCCCCACCTGCCACCCCCTGCCCTGAGAGGTCCACCAAAATGCTCCCCATTGTTCCGTGGGGTCTTCCCTGCTCCGCCCAGCCTGAATGAAGCATTTTCTCCCACCCTCTGTCTCACCTGCTGCATGTCCTTCCCTCGCATGACGTTCCCAGTGACATTTTGGACATTTTTGAGTGTGTGTTTGTATGGTTCTTTAGATAGAACCAGGTTTTAAGCATGGAAAAAGAAAAATTCTCATCTGTTTCCATCCTGATGTTTCACAAACAGTGGTCCTTGGGCAGCTCAGTAGAACAGGAGTCTTCTGGGGCACCTGGGTGGCTCAGTGGTTGAGCATCTGCCTTCGGCTCAGGTCGTGATCCTGGGGTCCCGGGATTGAGTCCCCCATCGGGGTCCCCGCAGGGAGCCTGCTTCTTCCTCTGCCTGTGTCTTTGCCTCTCTGTGCCTTTCATAAATAAGTAAAAAATAAAATCTTAAAAAAAAAAAAAAAGGAACAGAGGTCTTCCTGTGGAAGCTCTGGCTGCCCTGTTAAGGCTTTGTCACGGTCCAAAGGTTCTCTCTGGACAACATCCCTCTGTAGAGCCCTGTGTGAAACCTAAGTTAATCAGTACTCTGGAAATAAGCCTTTATCCCAAGTCAGCTGCCGAGTTTACTATGGTTTATATTTAACTTCCTGATGGATTGGACGCAGAATGGCTGCAAAGAATTTCCCAGGTGTCAGAACGGATGGGATCCAGGTAACCTCAGAGGACTGCGTGTGTTTCCTGGGGCTGGTGTGACAAAGGACCACAGCCCGGGTGGCTTAGAACAACAGAAATGTATTCTGGTGCAGTCCTGGAGGCCAGAAGTCTGAGAGCAAGGTGTTGATTGGGCTCTCTCTCTGAAAGCTCTAGAACAGATCTGTCCCAGGCTTCTCTCCTAGCTTTCAGTAGCTCCTTGGCTTGTGGCAGCATCACTGTGACCGTCGTCTTCAGTGTGTGTCTTCAGTGTGTGTCTTCAGTGTGTGTCTTCAGTGTGTGTCTCTGTGTCTAAATTTGTCCCCTTTAAGGACACCAGTCATATTAGATTGGGCCATCCCCTCCACTGACCTCATCTTACCTGATTGTATTTGCGACAACTCTATTTCCTTTTTAAAAAAGGATTTAATTTATTTATTCATGAGGGACACAGAGAGAGGCAGAGATGTAGGCAGAGGGAGAAGCAGGCTCCCTGCAAGGGGCCTGATACAGGACTCTATCCCAGAACCCCAGGATCATGTCCTGGGCCAAAGGCAGCTGCCCAAACACTGAGCCACCCAGGTGCCCAGCAACTCTTGTTCCAAAGAAGGTCACATTTTGAGGTACTGGGGGGTTAGGACTTCAACGTGAAATTTTACACGGTTGGACCCATACCAAGTAGTGAGTGCCAGCGTGTCCAACTTGGGTAAGTCACTGAAGCCCCCTGCCAGGTCAGGGGGATAGATCTTCAGAGAAGATGGAGGTGGAAAGAAGGGGATGACTGTTCTGTCCACACTGTTTCCCTCCTGTCCCTGGGGACACAATCCTGGGTCTGCTGTTGATGTTGATGCTGTGCCAGCTGCTCCTCTCCGTGGAGGCTTCAGGCTGCTGGCAAGAGTGACCCTCTGGCCCTGGGGGATGGGCAGTGGTCAATCCTGCTCCTCTGGTCGGGAGAGATTGTTAGGCCCTCTTGGTAGGAGCTTTTGAGATCTCAGAGATAAGGACCTAACATCAGTCACATCTGTGTTTAACTAATGTTTAAACTTGTAGCTCACTTTTCTGTTTACACTCCACTTGCGCTATTGCTTCCTCTGTTAACCGAGTTCTAATCATCGACGTGATTGAACTACTTCCGTGACGCCAAGCACGTCTCATGAGGCAGTGAAATGATGTAGAGATTTGGGAATTATGCTTTTCTAGTGATCAATGTGGAGAGTAAGATAAGTTTTTGTTTCTCTTGGTTACATAGAATTTCCTGATTGAGCTGTTTACCTTAATCAACCGCCCCCTGGGTGGCCCAGCTCAGGCCCCAAACCAGATTACATGGCCCCTCTACAAGGCAAAAGCAGCTTTGCTGTGGGTTGGGAGTCAAATCCAGGCTGTACGATGACCCAGCTGGGCGACTTATGTGCAGATTTCTTAATCTGTGCAAACCAAGAGTTTTCCCTCCTGTATGAAGGAAAAACAATAGGATCCTCTTCATAGGGTTGTGGGAGTTTCAAGGGACAGTGTACGTAATATGTCTTGCAGTCTTGCTTGTCACGTGCTTACTAAATGGGACTAGTCCCAAGCTGAGATTTATATGGCTTAGGGACTGTGGTCCATACGTGTGCCTTCTTACTTGTTTTCACACTATGCAGTTGACAGAGAAACGGCAATTGTCCAAAAAGCTCATTAATTTTATGCTTATAGATAACTAAACTATGTAGTTTAGATCACTAAATGGATCTCCAGTGGGCTTGATTATTTATTTAGCTTAAGTTATTCAGACAGTTGTCTACCTTGATTGATTGATTGATCTGGACCTTGGAGACCCAGACCTAATTACAACATGGATTTTTAATATTATTCCTACTGTTAGTTAATCTTTTCTTTATATAATGAGAAAAATGTGTTCAGTATAATGAGATTATCACTATTGATCTATTTTAGAAAGCAATGGTAATGATCAAAGTGTCTAGCTTTTTGTTTGTTTTGTTTTTGATGGAGGAGGAGAGGTGAGCTTTGCAACCAGTATATCTTGTCTCCTATAAAAGGCACTATTAAAACCTTTCCAGCCTGATTTTGACATAACAAAGCTTGATTAATTTTGATGGAAGAAGTAGATAACTGGCACTTGACCCACATTTGCAGCAGGGACCCAGAAGCACAGGAAATCACAAACAGAATAATATCCCCCAATCACAGGAACCCGACTGTGAAAAATAAGAAAAGATATCTCAGAATTTAAAATGTATTTTCAGAGTTAGCGATCACATACTTCTAAGTGGGAAATATCCTTTTGAAGTTGGTAGTAGTCTGCTCTCTTGAAATGATTCTTTTATTGGATTTGACTGTATAAATATTCATGTTGCTGTGTGTATTATATTTTATATTGTTTCATTAGTTACTTTTTTTTTGCCATCGGAATAGAAAAAATGTTTGGGAGGTACTGGAAATAATGTTAAATTGAAAATAATTTTGATTCTTCTCCAAATAGATTTATTCTTAACCCCCTCCCTAAATAACATTTATAGCAGGCAGTTGACTTAATGATGAATAACGTGTGTATATTTTACAAGAATTCTGAGCATTGGGGCACCTGGGTGGCTCAGTGGTTGAGCATCTGCCTTCAGCTCAGGTCATGATCCCAGGGTCCTGGGATCAAGTCCCAATTAGGCTCTCTGTGGGGAGCCTGCTTCTCCCTCTGCCTGTCTCTGCCTCTCTGTGTGTGTCTTTCATGAATAAATAAATAAAATCTTAAAAATAAAAGAAAAGGAATTCTGAGCATTGGTGTCCTGGATAAAATCAGAATGATTGTCCCAGTCCGGGAATTGCTAACACTGTGTCACCCTGGGCAAGTCCCAACACCTCTATTAAATACAGTTAACCCCGTCTTATTAATGGAAACAAAACGTAACCCCCAATCCTTTCTTAAATGGTGACATTTTCAGTGGGATTGACTAAGAAAAATGGCGATTCACAAATGAAAGGGGTTTTAGAGAAAATAAGAGAAAGGTTTTAAGTAAACTCTTTCTAAAACACACTTGAATTGTTCTAATGGGATGAATGCAATTAAGTCATGACACCATTTAAGGAAACTCAATAGCAGCAGAAAGTACAGCCCCTTTGGGGCTGGGTGTGACTTTCTCAGTTGATACTTGGAGTTACTACAAGAGGCTTGAAGCCCTCTTTAAGGAGGATGGAGCCAAAAACCAGTTCTGTTTTTGCCTAGCACCATCTCAGGTCCCCTCATTCCTATAAGCTAAGCAATTAATCACAGCCCTCTAGTCAAGTATTCAAGTCATGACTATTCAGTACAAAGGATTTTTTTTTTTTTTTTTAATGGTCAAAGATTGAAATTCTGGCAGATTTTTGACATGGATCTGCTTCAGGAAATCTTTTTGGTTCTACTTTTGCTGTTCCTTTCTGTCTCTGATTGCTTTTGCTTTGTTTTTGGCTAAACCTTAAATGGACAAATGTTGAAGAGTAGAAAGCATTTTTTTTTTTTTGAGTAGAAAGCATATTTATCTGATGTTTCCCAAACTTCACATTATCACTAAAAGCAGCCAAAAAAGAAAAGCAAAGAAAAGGAGGAAAAAAAAAAAAAAACACCGTTGCAAATGCAAATAAAAAAAAGCTAATGAATGGCGGCCCCCTTTTCCAGAGATAAGCAGCAAGGGGATGTTCAAAGTTAAGATGTAAAATATACGCTTATTTGCAGAAAAGTTAATGACTCAGAGTAGTGTATTGAAACTCATCAGGAGGGAAGACAGGTGACAGAGATAAAAGGAAATCGAAGCACTGTGATTATTGGAACTGAGTTGACTCAAATCACATTGCCTCTCACTTGGGAGCATTGGTGAGTATCTTCTAGATTCATTGTTTCCTTTCCTTCTTTTTTTTGATAGACACACAGAGAGAGAGGCAGAGACACAGGCAGGCTCCATGCAGGGAGGCTGATGTGGGACTCGATCCCTGGTCTCCAGGATCGAGCCCTAGGCCAAAGGCAGGCGCTAAACGGCTGCACTACCCAGGGATCCCATTGTTTCCTTTATTTTTTTTTCTTTATTTTTTTTTATGGTCTTATTTTTTATTTTATTTTATTTTTTTTAAGATTTATTCACCTATTTTAGAGAAAGAGCAAACAAGCATGAGCAGGAGGGGCAAAGGGAGAGGGAGAATCTCAAGCAGTTTCTGTGCCGAGCATGGAACCTGACTCGGGGCTCAGTCCCACAACCCTGAGATCATGACCTGAGCTTAAACCAAAAAAAAACTAAAATTTGTGAGAAGTTTTGGTGGATGTTCTGGGCTCAGTTGTCTCCTCCCCAAATTTCATCTGTTGAAGTCCTCACCCCCCCAGGAGCTCAGAATGTGGCTCTATTTGGTGTAGGATCTTTAAAGAGGTAATTACTTTTAAATGAGGTCATTAGGATGGGCCCTCCCCCAGTCTGCCTGGTGTCCTCCTAAGAGGAAACTAGGACACACACGGGGGCAGAGGGAAGACCATGTCATGCGCAGGTACAAGACAGCCACGTAGAAGCCGAGGAGCAAGGCCTCAGAGGAGACCGACCCTGGTGACCCTTGAATCTCAGACTTCCAGCCTCCAGCACTGTGAGAAAATAAATTCCTGTTGTTTAAGTGGTTGTTTCGACAGCCTTTTTGCAAACGAACACACGGGGAGATACTTATTAAAAATGATGGAAAGAACAGTCTGTATTTAAAGAAAGAAAGAAAAAAAAAGGAATCAGGACCTCGAGAGCTCTGCTGGCGGGCCTTCTCCCTGCAGCCCCCAGCCTGTGCACACGTGCGTGCAAGCACGCACACACCTCCCACCGAGTCCCCTTGTTATCTGCTTGTGAATTCCTTGCCCTTCCTAAGGGCTGTTATCTGCTGTCAGTGGAAGCAGAGCATTCAGTATTCCCAGGGAGCGGAAGGGAGGCCGGGAGGATTTATGGGGTCGTTGCAGGAACACAAATTCTGCTTTCATACAGACTTGACATCATCAATGTACACGTATAAATCAGAGCAGGGCCGAAAAAAAGACCTAACTTTCTCTTTCTGATGAGCACAGGCTCTGGGGCCGGCCCTGACATTTAGTGGGTGATTTAAGCGGAGGGGTGGGCAGCCTGGCGCGCTGGTGGCCCGGGGAGGCCATCTGCGGACGTTTATTGAGGACCTCATGTGAGAAAGGGTCACCAGCAGTCCCGGGGGCAGGAGAGGGAGGCCCGATAAGGATTTCTGTGCTCAGTTAATGCACAGCTAGTGTTTCCACTCCCCTTTCCTGGAGCCGCCTCTCCCCCCCCAGCCCCACCCCAGGTCTTTGCCCTCCCCCATGCTCTTCCACCTGGAACAGCCCACCCCTCCAGGGTTCCGGGCCATAGCCCCCTCTCCCCCCTCCGCACTGCCTTTCCTTTTTGCCCCCATTAGCACTATCTGCAGAGATCAATCATACCCTCTCCCGCTGTGTTGTCACTGTGTTTGTTCAGTTGTAACTACAGCTAATGAATGGTTACTGTGTACCGAGCACTTTACGTAATGTCCCCTGGCCTCGTGATTACCCCCCTCAAGATGAACAATCTGAGGGTTACTGGGTTTGGCTTTTTTCTGGTCCAGGATTTCTCAGTTCTGGGACTCCTACGTTGCGTTTATTCTAGAAGGTGTGAAGTAATAGGGAGACAAACCAGGAGAGACTCTTAACTCTGGGAACCAAACTGAGGGTCGCTGGAGGGGAGCTGGGTGAGGGGATGGGGTAACTGGGTGACGGGCACTGAAGGAGGGTATGTGATGGGATGAGCACTGGGTGTTCTACGCGACTGATGAATTATTGAACTCTACATCTGAAACTAATGATACACTCTGTTGGCTAATTGAATTGAAACTAAACAAATTTAAAAAGGTGTGGTTTCATCCTCACTACAAATTTGTGTGATGAGTAATCTCCTATGCAGTTTGTAGATGAGACAATGGGGCATTTCTTCACACATTCATTCATTCATTCATTCATTCATTCATTCATTCATTCAGACTTTTTCGTATCCGGGACTCAGAGGGTAAGTGACTTGGTCAGACCCATGGAGCCAGGACAGTGCTGTCCAACACACCGGCCCTCGCCCCGTGTGGCTACTGAACCCTGCAAACGTACCTGGTCCAAATTGAGATGTGCTCTAAGTGTGAAATACATGTCAGACTTCAGAAAGTATGAAAAAAAAATGTAAAATATCTCATTAACAATCACAATAATTCCCAAGATCACTTTGTTCTCTACAGTGAAGAGTCTGTTTTTTGGTTTGTCTCTTTTTTCCTCTTGGTTCGTTTGTTTGGTTTCTTAAATTCCATATGAGTGAGATCATATGGTATTTGTCTTTCTCTGACTGACTTATTCCACTTAACATTACACCCCCAAATTCATCCAGGTCTTTGCAAATGGCAAGATATCATTTTTTTTATGGCTGAATAACATCCACATATGTAATAACATCACATCTAATTTATCCATTCATCTATCAAGAGACATTTGGGCTGCTTCCCATAATTTGGCTACTGTAAATAACACTGCAATAAACATAGGGTGCATACATCTTTTTGAATTAGTGTTTTCGTGGAATTGCTGGATCATGTGGCAGCTCTGTTTTTAACATTCTGAGGACCCTCCATACTTTTTTCCATAGTGGCTGCTACCAGTTTGCATTCCCACCAACACTGTACATAGGTTCCTTTTTCTCCACATCCTCACCAACACTTGTTGTTTCTTGCTTTTTTGATTTTAGCCATTCTGACAGGTGTGTGTTGCTATCTCATTGTGGTTTTGATTTGCGTTGCCCTGATGATGAGTAATGTTGAGCATCTTCTCATGTATCTGCTGGTCATCCAGATGTTTTCTTTGGAGAAATGTCTGTTCATGTCTTCTGCCCATATTCTAATTGGATTATTTGTTTGTTTGTTTTTTCTGGCATTGAGTTGCATCAGTTCTTTCTGTACTTGGGATACTAACCCTTTATCGGGTATGTCGTTTGCAAATATCTTCTCCCATTCAGTAGGGAGAAGTCTTTCAGTTTTGCTGGTTATTTCCTTGCTGTGCAGAAGATTGTATTTTGATATAGTCCTAATAGTTTATTTTTGCTTTGGTTTCCTTTGCCGCAGGAGACCTATCTAGAAAAATGTTGCTATGGCTGAGGTCAGAGAAATTACTGCCTGTGCTCTCTTCTAGGACTCTTACGGTTTTTAGGTCTCACATTTAGGTCCTTAGTCCATTTTGAGTTTATTTTTGTGTACAGTGTAGGAAAGTGGTCCAGTTTCATTCTTTGGCATGTAGCTGTCCAGTCTTCTCAGCACCATTTGTTGAAGAGACTGACAGAGCTTCAGTTTTGCAAGATGAAAAGTGTTCTGGGGACGCCTGGGTGGCTCAGTGGTTGAGTGTCTGCCTTTGGCTCAGGTCATGATTCCGAGGTCCTGGGATCGAGTTCCACATCAGACTCCCCGCAGGGAGCCCGCTTCTCCCTCTGCCTGTGTCTCTGCCTCTCTCTCTGTGTCTCTCATGAATAAATAAATAAAATCTTTAAAAAAAAGAGTGTTCTGGAAATGGAGGGTGGTGATGGCCACACAACAAATATGAACATACTTAATAATGGTTTATTTGATGGTAAGTGTCTTATCAAAAGACATCATAAAAAAGAACAACTAAGACCCTAAGGACCATATGTCTCACTGTGACTATTATGTGAAAATATCTGACCAAAAGCATCTGGGAGCTGGGTCATTGAAAGTTGGTACGCTGGAAGCTAGTCAGAATAAAATATCCCCCACCAAAAAAAAAAAAAAAAAAAAGCAGAGGAGGAGGTAAGGGGGGCTGGTTGCCAGATCAAGGAGGATTTTTAAATTTCTCATTAAAGAATCAAGTTTATTTTATTAATTTTTTTAAAGATTTATTTATTCATTCATGAGAGACACAGAGAGAGAGGCAGAGACATAGGCAGAGGGAGAAGCAGGATCCTGGCATGGACCCTGATACAGGACTCAATCCCAGATCCCAGGGTCATGCCCTGAGCCAAAAGCAGCTGCCCAACTGCTGACCCACCCAGGTGTCCCAGAATCGAGTTTATTTTAAAGGATGATCATAACCATCCTTAGAAGGAAAATGTCTAATGCCTCAATGTGAAGACAGGAGAAGTGGGGGAAGACCTGAAGGAGTGCGGGGAATCCCTAAGAAGGCTGGCCAGGACAATAGACACGGCAAGGAAGGAACCTTCTGGAGGTGACCGGTTGCCAGGAGGGGGTGGGGAAGAGTCAGCTGCGCAGGCACCAGGTGGGGATGATGATGGCCTCCATGGCAAGAGCACAGAGAATGGTGACACTTATGATTCTGTGAGGCTGGCCAGGGAGGGTTGGGGTTTCGGCTGTCCACGTGGCCAGTGGGGAAGCTGCTCTCCTCAGCAGTTTGACAGTCATGGATGGCCAGGGGAAGTCATGCCTAACCAATGCATTTTGTTTTGGATTCATCAATTTATTTGCTTTCAGGTGATGTAATTTGAGGCTTCCTGTCCCTTGTCACCAAGTGATACTCTGGGTAATGAGAAACGGGGCCAAAGTGAAAGAGAAATGGAGCAAGAAGGGATTGCTGAGGGATCAGAGTTGAGGGGTATTTGAGACAACTGGACACCGAGCTTTTTAACCTACGTATTTATGGATTCAATATATTTGGCGCTTCAGGAGCCAAGCATGGTGGGGAATAACATGCCTAATTCTACGCGGTGTAAAAACAACAACAAAAACTTGTCATCTGTGGCCAAGCTGGGCCTTTGGCTCTTTTCCAGAACCAAAGAGAAATGATTTTGGCACTCCCTGTTTTAATTCATACTTCACCTCCCCTTAAGATTCCCGAATTGTGGAGAAGTCTGCGCACTGGAATTTGGGATTACTTTTATCCTGCAGATAATAAATAGCATTTTGATGACAACAGGCGTGCATATTCTAAGGAGACAGGCTTCGATAAAGGATTCCAGTTGCATTGCTGTTGCCTTTTTGTGCAGCCCCACCGGTGCACCTTGCCATCTGCAAATTCTCCAGTTTGCATTTTTCCTTCCTTGCCAGAACCACTTTCTGGTTTCCCACCAGCAGGACGTTTCTAGGGTGTCAGGACGTTGATTTGCTTTCTGAACCGGAGCCGGAGTCTGGGCACAGAGAATCCCAGTGACAGTGGTTCCAGATCTCCAGGGGAGAGGCGTGCCTCTCGAGCCGACTTTTTTTCCCTTCAACCAGAGTTGAGCTCTTTGCCTTTCCCCAGCGCTGGGTTCTGCTATCGTTGCCAAATCAGCCCTAATGAGCTCTGTTGTTTAAATTGGGGAAGGAAACTTTTTTCCCCTCATTTACAAGAACACAGATTTTAGCGTGCAGCAGCGGGAGGGTGGCCGGCAGGGAGCCAGGGGTCAGAAGCTGTCGCGCTCCGCTGCAGAAATAGCAGCAATTAATGGACCCCTATAAAAGACAGCGATGTGTGTTTGCTGTCTAGCATCGTCTCTCTGTGAGTTGGAGCAACCTTGAAATTAATTATAAAGCCAGCACAGGATATTTTCTGCTTTCTGTTAAATAAGTATCCGGCACACAGGCGCACGTTCCACTCGGATGCATCTACACATATCGTTTCTTGGGAAGAAGGCGTGAAACCAGTTTATTTTCAGAATTCCCCACTGGGTCATGCTAATCACCACCGTTTCCAGCCCTTTTGCATCAACTCAGGCTCAGGCTGGAGCCTGGAGCCTCAGAGCCCCTGGGCTCTTGTCATTTTCTTCACGGCTGTAGGGACGGTCCCTCCAGCTCCCCCCTGCCCCATTCATTTCGTCCCGCATGGTCACCCAGACCTTACTGTTAGAATGAGATTTAGTGTTCTAGGCTACTATTACTAAACACTTTTAAAAAGGTTCTGCATTAGTCTGCTAGAGCCACCACGACAAAGTGCCACAGCCAGTTGCCTTAAGCCACAGACATTTATCTTCTTATAGCTTTGGAGGCTGGAGTTCCAAGATCAAGGTGTCGGCAGGTGTGGGTTCTCCTGAGGCCTCTCTGCTTGGCTTGCAGATGGCTGCTGCTTTTTCTCTGTGCTCGTGAACCCCTGGTGTCTCTTCCTCTCCTTATAAGGATACCTGTCCTATTGGATGAGGGGACACCCCTGTTTTCTGGTTTATGTGTAATTACCTCTTTAAAGGCCCGGTCTCCATATAGTCACATGAAGAGTTAGGTCTCCAACATGTGAATTGGACAGGGAGACACAATTGAGCCTATAAGAGATTCTGATACAGTTAATAGAATCTTTTTCTTCCAACCATACTGCTATTCATTCATTCATTCATTCATTCATTCATTCATCATTCATTCATCATTCGAGAAATCCTAGAGTGCTGTGTATGTGCCAGAGACTGTTCTGGATGCTGAGAGCACATCAGTGAAGGAGACAGAGGACTGTGCCTTCCCTTCCAGAGCATCCGAGGGTCAGGCAGGTTGCACCCTCACTCAGTGAGCTGTGTAGGCTTTAAGAAGTGACTGGCACTAAGTGGGGAGAACAGGCTGGAGTAAGGGGGTTGTATTAAGTGCCAGGCAGCTGTGGCTGTAAACAGGTGGATCCGGGAAGCCCCTCTGAGAAGTGACATTTCAGCAAAGTCTCGGAGGTGAGGGAGTAAGCCTGTGGCTCCTGCCCCCAGGTGGGAATATACCTGTCACATCTGAGGAACAGTAAGGAGGCACTGGGTGGTGACCTGAAGGAATGAGAGGGAGACCAGAGCGAGATGGAGTCAGGGGGCGAGCTGGCTGCATGATGGGGACCTGCGGGCATCATGAGCACTTTGACTCTTCCTCTGGGAGAAATGGGGGTTGGTTCTTGTTTTTGGAGAGATTTGTGACCCCCCCCAACCCCTGTCAGTTCTCAAGAAGATGACAGATGGGATCAGACAAGTTTGGGAGGAAGAAAGGCTACCCAGCAGATGGACAGTCCAGAGTCAGGTGTCATGGTGACAGGGACTTAGGGTGGCACAAGGGAGTGGCTGCGGAAGAGTGACAGTTCTTCTGTGCTGGAATGTCAGGGTCCCAGACACATGCTTTAGCACCAGTCATGGTGCTTCTCCAGGGCTCTTCACCCTGGTGACTTCTCCCATACTCAGCCAGATGCTTAGGAAGCAAGAGATGGCTTTATGCAGGAGGATGGCGGATGGTTCCAGTCCACGTGTGATGAGCAGGGGACATCAGCCCACTGCCTTTAGCTTGGCAGCGATCCCAAATTTCTTTCTCTCTCTGACTCACCCAGAGAGGGCCACCAGAGGTACACTTTGTTCAGGGTCCTCTGATCTGCTTTAGTCAGCATTTAGCCTAGGTTGTATGGCTTCTGTCCAGGCTGAAGTGGCATTCCCAGGGCATATAGGTGATGGCTGTAGCCATCCGTCCTACCCCTTCCCTCCTCCTTTCCTTAACTGGCACATGTATCGGCTATGTCATGGCTCTGGTACAGGTTTATTGAGCATCTCTTTCTCTGAGGCTGTGCCAGGCACTGGGCACGCAAGGGCAAGCCACCATTTAAAGTGACAGTGGGGCTAGGGCCATGAAGGGGGTTCTAGAAGAGGGTTCTGGAGAAAGGTGAGTGGGTCCCAGCTGGGCCGATCCCGGAGTCTGCGAAGGGGGTCTGGAGGTGGGAGAATGTTGTGCTGGGAGGGAAGGACAGCAAAACACATGGCGGAGGGACACCTGGGTGGCTCAGTGGTTGAGCGTCTGCCTTCTGCTCAGGGTGTGATCCCAGGGTCTTGGGATCAAGTCACACATCAGGCTTCCCACAGGGAGCCTGCTTTTCCCTCTGCCTATGTCTCTGCCTCTCTCTGTGTGTCTCTCATAAAAAAAAAAATCTTAAAAAAAAACACAGGATGGCATAAGGGATTGGGAGTGGCATGGTGGGGGCAGAGGACATGGGAGCAGGTGGAATTAGGCGGGTCTGGGAAGCCTCTCACAGAAGGTGACATTTCTCCAAGAGGGAGAGTCTGTGTCTCTGCATCATAATCACACACGAGCTGAAACACGTCAAGGCATGTGTGAACCACAACTTAGTGGGAAACTAAAAAATGGGAAGCATCCCATTTTGCAACTGTAATGGTCCAAGGGAAGGATTTTGGTCTGCCTGTCTTGTAGCTGAGGATGGGGAGGGCTTGAGTGGTTAGACCTACCCAAGGCAGGAGCAGAGGTGACCAAGAAGCCACCATACTGCTGCCTTCTCGGAGGTTTCAAGTGAAGGTGTCCCAGACTGATGTGTGTGTGGCGGGTGTGACAGCTGGGGGAGTGTGGGTGACCTGAGGCAGCCTGGGTGGAGAAGTAAGCTGTCCTCTGAGGTCAGAAGGAGTGGGACCTGGCCAGGGAAGAGAGCTCTGTGGGAGGGAATTCCAGGCAGAGGTGGGGTGGGGGGAGCGGGCAGTGCAGAGGGGATGGTGGAGACATCCACAGGCAGTCAGAGCTCAGAAAAGAGGCATGAGCGGACGGGTCGCAGAAGTGAAGGAGCTGGAAGGAGAGGTCAGTGGGTGGCATGGTGGCCCATCGTCATGTAAGGAGGGAAGAGGCCTGGGGCAGAAGCTTGAGGAGGCTGAGCTGTGGGGAGAAGCACAGTCTGCTCTGACCCCTTGGCTGGGTGGTCCGAGGGCCCCAGACCTGCCCGTGAGGACGACAGGGAGCAGTGGGCACGGAAGCCTGAGAGCCAGGCTTCCTGGCTCGTGCCTACTCATTCCTCTCGCACAAAACATGCAGCTCCTGACAGCGAACCCTTCCTGAGGGCTTCCACGAATGCTCCTGGTGCTGAACACCCTCATGGGTGGCCTCGTGCATTTCTCCAACGTCCCTAGGAGGTAGGCACTATTATCCCTCCTTGCTTTTTAAATTTTTTTTGAAAGTAAGGAAACTAAGGCTAAGAGAGGCCACCAAGTGGCAGGGACAGGCTCTGGAGTCAAGGCTCTGGGGCTTGGAGCCTGCAGGCCCAGGTGCCAGAGTGTGGAAAACAGGTGATAACAGGAAAGAAACTGAGGTCTGGCCCCAGCCCTGGGTGAAGGGACACGAGCCCTTGGCTCTTATATTTTCATTCTTCTGCAGGATGAGGGAATCCATAGAATTGTATGATGCTTGGATGATCTAGTGGTCTGCTTGGGTGACCATAACCACAGACCACAGACTGGGGGCTTCAGCAACAGACACTTATTTTCTAACAGCTCTGGAGGCTGGATGTCCTAAGATCAGGGGCCAGGAGAGATGATTTCCAGTGAGGCCTCTTTTCTTGTTTGTAGGTGGCCATCCTCTTGCTGTGTCCTCATGTGGTCTTTCCTCTCTGCATGCACAGAGGCAGAGGGGGCCAAGCGGGGGAGGAGGGAGGAACAGAGAGAGAGAGAAAGAGAGAAATCTGTGTATCTCTCTCTCTCTCTTTTTTAATATGAATTACCTCTGGAGATAGCCACTTTGGCTCTTTTTTCTTTTATTTTTAAAAAATATTTATTTATTTATTCACGAGAGACAGAGAGAAAGAGGCAGAGACACAGGCAGAGGGAGAAGCAGGCTCCATGCCAGAAGCCTGATGTGGGACTCGATCCCAGGACTCCGAGATCATGCCCTGAGCCAAAGGCAGATGCTCAACCGCTGAGCCACCTAGGCGTCCCTCTTTTTTCTTTTTTAGAGATTTTATTTATTTATTTATTTATTTATTTATTTATTTATTTATTTATTTATTTATTTATTTATTTATTTATTTATGAGAGACCCAGAGAGAGTCAGAGACATAGGCAGAGGGAGAGCCAGGCTCCCTGTGGGGAACCTGATGCAGAACTTGATTCTAGGACCCCGGATCACGACCTGAGCCAAAGGCAGATACTCAATCACTGAGCCACCCAGGTGCCCCTCTTCCTCCTCATATGTGGACACCAGTCCTATCAGATTAGGGCCCCACCCTTATCTCATTTAATCTTAATCACCTCCTAAAGGCCCTTTTCTCCAAATACAGTCACTTTGGGGGGTTGGCTTCAATATACAATTTTGCAGCAGGAGGACACAGGTCAGTCCATAACAGATGGTAATCTGGAACCACTACAGAGGACCTGGGTTATCCCCCTGAGAGAGCCTGAAGATCCATTTCTCTTCCCTTGTGTGCACTCGGGGCATGTGGAAGAGTTGTCAGGTGTATTTTAGGTGCTTAATAAATGTTTGCTGAAGAAGATAAGAGTCACTTGAGTTTAATATACATTATTCATTTAGAAACCAAAGCATTCTGGGGGCACCTGGGGTGCTCAGTCTGTTTAAGAGGTCCAACTCTTGATTTCGGCTCAGGTCATGATCTCAAGATCCTGGGATCGATCCCCATGTCAGGCTCTGTGCATGCTCAACAAGGAGTCTACTTGAGGGTTCTCTCCCTCTCTTCTCTCTATCCCTGCCCCACTCCTGTGTGCACACACTTTCTTTCTCAAATAAATAAATAAATCTTAAAAAAAGAAACCAAAGCATTCTGGAAGAAAGCTCCTTTTTTGGCTAATTTCCACATAATAAGAAAATTCAGTTGGTCATGGCCTTTTGCACCATGTTTTCTGATTTTAAAGTATGGTATACAAACTCTTTAAAGAAAGCCTGAGGGCAGCCCAGGTGGCTCAGCGGTTTAAGTGCCGCCTTCGGCCCAGGGTGTGATCCCGGAGACCCGGGATTGAGTCCCTCATCGGGCTCCCTGCATGGAGCCTGCTTCTCCCTCTGCCTCTCTGCCTCTCTCTCTGTGTCTCTCATGAATAAATAAAATCTTAAAAAAAAAAAGAAAAGAAAGCCTGAACTTTCTAAAACACAGCCCACATTGTAGAATGGGCAAACATGCATGTGTGTTTTTGTGGTATTAAGAGTAGGTCTTTGGGCAGCATTCTTTTTCTTAGTCATGTGGAAGATCCATTTTACATCTGTCTTTTCATTTTAGAGATTGGACACATCTACAATTCTTGATGTGTTGGAGAGTAATGAATTTTAAAGGCAGTGGAGGGTGATCGAGGATGAAGGGATGCATTTTTAGATCCTGTTAACTCTGATCTTATGTAGACAGTCTCAACTAAGTTAATATTTAAAGATGAGAGACTAGACTGATATTAAACCACTGCCTTGGGATTTAAAAGCAACTCCATCCCAGAGAGTTTGGGATGCCGAAATGTGGTCCCGGCTTCTTTTTTCATCTGCAAGGGAAGGAAATGCACATTTTTTTTCCTTGGCTGAACTAAGCTGGAGTGCTTTTTCACCCTCTCCATAGGTTGCTTCAGTGAAAGTAACATGGTAATGATACTAAGAGCATCAATTTGAGGAGCACTTACTATCTGCCAGACGTCGTACTAAGTGCCTTAGACACATTACCTTAGGTACCAGTACGTGCCACTACGGGGTCAGATGCTTTTGTGCATCTCTCCTTCTGAGTATGATTCAATGTTGGAATTTTTTTTCTCCTAATGCAGGGCATTAAGCATGAATTCCTTTCTGCAACTCATCTTTCTCCTAATGAACTGGGATCCACATGCTTGAGCTCCTCCCCCTTTCCTATGTTGGAGGGAGTGGTGCTCCCCCTTCATGCAGAGCGGACTCCTCCACCTGTTCGTCTTCTTCCTCAGGGTCTTCTTGCCTGCAATCGCCCCTTCTCTCTTGCATTTTTATTTTCCTGAAAAATTATTTATTTAATTTAGAGAGAGAGAAAGTGCAAGAGCAGAGGGGGAGAGAGAGAGAGAATCTCAAGCATTGGACTCCATGCTGAGCTCGGAGCTGGACGTGGGGCTCAGTCTTGTGACCCTGAGATCATGACCTGAGCCGAAACCAAGAGTCAGACACTTGCTTGACTGGCTGCACCACCCAGGTGCCCCTCTGTCGTCTCTTTTATTTCCCCACCCCATAGGGGCCACCCAGTCATCTTAGATATGTTCATTATTTTGGCTTTGGAGGATTTCCTTTCCTTTCTTAGGAGTTTAGCTATTTGCATTTGCTGATCTTACCCATCATTGGTAGACATTTCTTTTTCTTTTTTCTTTATCTTTCTTTCTTTCTTTCCTTCTTTCTTTTTTTTTTTTTTTTTTGGTGGTGTAGGGTGAGGTGGGGAGGATGGCAGGACTTGCCAGGTTGTGAGAAATGCAATTTTTTTTTTTGAGAAATGCAATTTTTTAATTAATGAGAGAAGTTGGTGAATAATGTGTTTCAACTGTGGTACCCTGGAGCCAGGTTGTTCTTTCTCTCTCATCTAATTTTCGACCACCACTGTGAGACTCGGCGACTCCTCTTGGAAACGTGAAGGGCAGTCTTTGAAAACGGATTCCTTTGTAAGATTTCGGGAGATTTTGCAACTTGAATCCGTTGAAGAGCTGGAGTTGTCTGATTCACCTTTCACGAAAAATTGCTCCTCTTGATGTGCTCAGGATGACATCCAGGCTTCCTTACTCCCTTGACATCCCCGTCCTCACCCTCCCCAAACACACTCATCCAGTTGGGTCCTTAGATTTGGTCCTCAGCGCGTCTGCACACGTTTAATTTTTACCTTTTAAAACTCTCCTGACTCGAGCACTTTCTCTTTTCTGCTAGAGACCCATCATCATGCCGAGCTTCAACTGGATAGAATCAGCGTTAGATCTTACTCTGCCTGCAAATCTCTGATTACTGTCAAATTAAATTAGGTGCCTCCCTTTGCTGATCATTGACTGCTTTTTCCTTAATTTCCCTGCTCAGTGTTTCCCATTTCGGTTGTTACAGATGAAGCTGCTGTAATCAAGAACGGCATTCCATTTTCAGTATTATCAAGGCAGAGTTGATAAGTGTAGGGGGTGAATTAAAAAGCCTGGGAACGAGGTGGCGTGTGGAAATGGGAGAGGGGGGATGGTGAGGTTACTTGGGGGCTCCGGGTCTTCACCGGGGGGCTCTCAGAACCAGGAGGACTTGGGATCCAAGATCCCCAGTGACCGGGGGGCACATCTGGTGGACTAGTTTCCCGGGGCTGCTGTAACAGAGCACCACACACTCAGTGGCTTATGGCAACAGAAATGGATCCTTTTGCAGTTCCTAAAAATTTTTTGGACTCCGGAGGCCCGGAGTCCAAAATCAATGTCATTGGACCAACATCAGGGCGTAGATAGGGCCGTGCTGCCTCTGATGGCTCTGGTGGCTGCAGTGTGCCCTGGCTCGTGGGCCATCGCGGTCATCTCTCCTCCTTCCCACAGCCTGCTCCTCTGAATATTTGTGCAAGATCTTCCCCCCCGTCGGCCTCTATTTTATAAAGACACTTGTGCTGACATTTGGAGCCCACTCAGATGCTCCCGGTTCATCTCATCTCAAAATCCTTCACTTTTTTTTTTTTCCCCGAATAAGGCCACATTCACATGTTCCAGGGAGTAGGATTATTGAAAGTCTTTGGGTGGCCGTTATTATATAACCTACTACAGGCAGTTGAAGAGCTAAATAAATGATCCTAATAATTGTTGTGTGCTCCGTTGCAAAAGGCAGATTGTATTACTGCCGGGCTTTCAAACTATTGTTTGTTCATAGGACTTTTAAGAATTTCATTGCCAAAGGGTGTAATTTTTAAAACATTGCAACACAGACTCAAACAAAGACAGAATCTAATTGTACTTTTCAGCATCTCTCCTCCCCACCCCCGCAAGACAATGGATATATCCATACACGTGTGTGCACGCACATGCCTGCCTATATGTGTGTAAACGTGGGTGTGGATGTCTGTATGTCTATGGGTGTGTATGTGTGTGTGTGTGTGTGTACGTGTGTGTATGTATATATATATATTTCTTTTTTTTGGGTCATGAATGAGTACAGTTTTTAAAACTTGTTGAGGCCAAACTATAGCCAGAATCTCACTTTAACTTTTGTGGGGAGACAGCATTAGCCTCAGGTTGATTGGGGCTACATACCAGCCCCCAGCTTGTCTGGTCTATTGGCTGATTATCTCCTCCTAGTCATGTCTGTGGATTAATGATCTGAAAATCCCCCACTATAATGGGTGAAGGAGGGGTGCCTGGGGCTCAGTAGTTGAGCATCTGCCTTGGGCTCAGGGTATGATCCCGGAGTCCTGGGATTGAGTCCCGCATCGGGCTCCCCGCAATGGGACTGCTTCTCCCTCTGCTTATGTCTCTGCCTCTCTCTGTGTCTCTCATGAATAAATAAATAAAATCTTAAAAAAAAAAAAAAAAAGAAGGAATCGACATGATGTCGGTGGCTGGTCATTTAGTAAGAGGAGAGAAGCCGTAGACGGGCAATAACAGTGGTGTGTTTTAGGGCCTGGTGAGCAGAGAGGTGAATGCCACCGAAGGGAAGGGGTGCAGTTTTGGCTGGAAAGGACAATCTTCGCCCCCCCCCACCTTCCCTATCTTTATACAAAGCTGGAGGGTCTGTGCATGTGACATGTTGATTGTAGGGGCAGTGACCCAGGAGGGGTGTCCTGTGGATAGTTAAATTATAACCTAGAGCAGCAACCTCCTGGATCCTGATTTAGGGCCAAGAGCTAACCTACACCATAACTCAGCAAGGGAAGGAGAACACTGCGGGCCACAGAGCCTGGTGCAGGGCAGAGAAAAGGTGGAAGGAGAGGGCATTGCATCCCCCAGGTCCCCAACCATGCCCTTGAATTGAAGATGGGAGCAGATTTAGCTCTTTCAGAAGTGGAGTCCCCTGGGGAACCCAGCCCCTGGATGGATAATGGCTTGGCCTGAGAGGGAGCTCTTGGCTGGAGTGGAACTTGGCATTTCAGGCTGTGGAAAACCAAGTTGGACACGGACTCTTCACTGAGCCTTCCTGATGACCATTCAAGTCTGCCTAATTTCACTCTCTGACTTAATAATTGGATGTGGTTCCTGATGTTACATTTTTTCCCTCTTTTTCCCCCTTGCTGCTATTTTATTTTATTTTTTTATTTTTTTATTTTTTTCCTTGCTGCTATTTTAGGTAAGGTTTTTTTTTTTATTATTTTTTTCTCCTGGGACAGAGAAGTAGCTACGCATTTTCCTAGAGTTCTTGGGATTCGTTAGGGAATACCCTATGCTTGCAGTGCTTGACAACAGCCGTGTTCTTGGTGTCTTCTCAGGTGGCCATAAAAGTCATTGACAAGAAGAGAGCCAAAAAGGACACCTATGTCACCAAGAACCTTCGGCGAGAGGGGCAGATTCAGCAAATGATCCGCCACCCCAACATTACCCAGCTCCTTGATATCTTGGAGACGGAAAATAGCTATTACCTGGTCATGGAGCTGTGTCCTGGGGGCAACCTGATGCATAAGATCTATGAGAAGAAGCGGCTGGAGGAATCCGAAGCCCGCAGATACATCAGGCAGCTCATCTCTGCAGTGGAGCACCTGCACCGGGCTGGGGTGGTCCACAGGTAAGGGCCATGCCGTGCCGATGACCCTGTGCTGACTATCCCGATGGCACAGCGCTTCAGTGTGCTCTGAGCAAGGCTCAGGTGTTGCAGCGTGCTTTACGATTCCTCTGCGTGCTTATTTTTGTGAACTGACATAGCACCATTGTGGGTGACGGAAGCCAGAGTGCCCAGGTTTGCCTCCTGGCTCTCCCCTTTCCTAGTTGTGTGACCCTGGGCAAGTTAGTTAACCACTCTGAACCTCAGTCTCTTCTTCTGTAAAATGGGAATGATGATGATACTTCCCTCATGGTTGGTGTAAGGGTTAATTTGGAGAATGCTATCAGTTAATATATGAAAAGTGCTTGGAACATTGCTTAGTATACGTAATAAGGGTCATGTTACTGGTTGGCTCCTGTTCTTATTTGCAAAGTGTAATGAGACCAGGGGCTCAGGAGCCTGAAAGAAGACTCAATGTTAAGATGGCATGAGATGTTTTTGCAGCGAGTGCTAAGGGATGGTGCTTCCGTTGTATTTGCTTTATATGCGGTAGTTGCTCAGTAGCTGTTTTATTCAACTGAATTGAATCCCCATTTAAACTGTGAACTTGTTCCTGCAAGGCAGGGGTGTTTCCCCCAAGCCAGATGCCAATCCTTATGAAAATCAAACTTTTTCTTGAACAGGCTGTTCCTTCCTGAGGAGGAGCTCCACAAGAAAAGGGAGTGGAAATAGCATCCTTAGTGATGGTTGCCATTGGTGGTGATACCTATTTTTAGTATTAAAATAAAATGAAATGAAATGTATTAAAATGAAAAGAAAAAGAAAAAATATTTTAAAAGTGGCCCTCTTTTCCTCCCAAGGAAATGTGGATTTCACCAATAAATGCATAGTCCTTCCTGCTTGAAATTATGATCAATAATTACTCTGGGTTGTTGAGAAAAGTTAGGGGTCATGGTTTATAGATTGTCATTTTAAAAAAGCAAGATCAAGGGCACCGGAGTGGCTCAGTAGTTGAGCATCTGCCTTCGGCTCAGGTCAAGATCCTTGGGTCCTGGGATCAAGTCTTGCATTGGGCTCCCTGCAGGGAGCCTGCTTCTCCCTCCACCTGTGTCTATGCCTCTCTCTCTCTCTCTCTCTCTCTCAATCTCTCTCTCTCTCTGGTCACTCATGAATAAATAAGTAAAATCTTAAAAAAAAAAAGCAAGATCAAGTCATGAAATGTGTTGTGTGCATGTGTGTGTGTATACACCTATATATACACACACATGCATGCGTATGTTTAACATTTTTTGTGTTGAGGTGCAATTCACATCCCTTGAAAGTCACCACCATAAAGCGTACAGTTCAGGCCCTTTTAACTTATTGACAGAGCTGTGCAACCACAACCACTGTCTGATTTTAGAATATTTTCATCCCTCCAAAGAAGAAGCCCTGTACCCATCAGCAGTCACTCTCTCTTCCCCCTTCCTCCCAGCCCCTGGCAACCACTAACTCTATTCTCTGTCCATGGATTTGCCTGTTCTGGACATTTTCCATCAAAGGAAAAGAACAGTATGTGGTCTTTTATGGTAGGCTTCTTTTACCTAGCATCATGTTTTCAAGACCCTTCCCTGGCATGCCATCTATCAGTACTTCTCCTTTTTATGGCTGAAGCCTAGTCCATGGTAGGGAGACCACATTTTGTCTTTCCATTCATCAGTTGATAGACATTCGGGCCATTTGCACGTTTTTGGCCACTATGAACAATGCAGCTGTGAACCTTCACATACAAGTTACAGTGTGAACGTGTGTCCTCTCTTTGTTTGCAGGATTCTACTTTCAGGAGTGGAACTGCCAGGTCATATGGCAGCTCGATGTTCGACCTTTAGAGTAGACGTAATATCAGCTTCCCGTGTTTGAAAGCCATTCGTATTCTGACCGATGAAGAAAGCAGCTCTAGGCCTTTCATTAACAGGATTTATGGGCTTTCGAGGTGAAGAGGGTCTTCCCCTGCTGATGGGATTGGATGCTCTTCCTCTTGGTGCTGGAGCCTAGGGGACCCCATGGGGGGAGGCCCCCTGGCTTGGGGCTGCTCCGGGGTCAGCCTTGGCGGGGCACTTTGCAGGTGGATCGTTTCCTCACCAAGGTGAGAGAGTCTCTTCGTGGACATATTTTTAGTTACACACGTCATCATGAAATCACGGTTCATTGGAACTCTTTGAGTTTAGATCAGCAAGGAAGGGAACATTCAGAAATTTTAAGTGAATAACACTATTTTTGGCTCTTTCCAACAATACCCTTCTGAAGCCTGCCGTGTCACGGTTCTGCCATTATTAGGAAAACGACGGTCGTGAGTGAGCCTGGTTCTATCTTGGTTTATTACGATGACAAAGGCAGAAACCTCACGAATGAATCAGCCAGGATAACGGACTCCGCTGGTCACAGCAGAGGCTAGAAGCGGGGGCAGGGCTTTCTGTGGGGCTCGCTGGGGTGGGGGTGGGGTGTCACACGGGGTGTTATGTGACAAGGGTTTCGTGCTGTCAGAAACCAGATGAGTGCCCAGCGTCGCAGGCCTCCGAGGACAAGAAAGGGGAAACCAGTGAGGGCTGTGCATGGCTTGCTGGTCTCTCCCGCAGGAAACTCTCAACAACCCTTTTAAAGTAATTTTAACAAATTCCAATCCCTCTCAGTGCAATTACTGTCAGAATGTCAAAGGAAGGAATTTAATAATGTTTTGATAGCAAAGACGGTGTGCTTTTCTCCCTCTGATCCCCGGCTTTCTACTTCCCCCTCTGTCCTTGGAAAGATATTCATAAGCCCCAAATGGCAGAGGCTCAGATCTTTTAAAGTTAGGGGAGACTGGAGACATAGGTGCTGTTTAGGAGGAGTTCTTCGTTTTTCTCTCTAGAACTCGTGTTAATGGGCGCCAGTGCACACAGACAGGAGGTGCTTTAGGTGGTGGAGACATCACATGAAAATGTTTGCTCGGAAGAGACTCGTGGGTGACTTGAGCTGGATGTCTTGACTCTCCCAGATGCTATTAACACCAATTTTTAGCGTACGTGACGCAGCTCATAGCTGGTATACTCTACTGTAGACCCTCTCCATGATGGAGATTTCTCTTCTATGCTGTGAAGATGGAATGAATTTCATGATTATCTTGCTGTTAGATTTTTCAAATGAGTAAGAGAGTACAGTATCTCGGAGGTGGCCCGGAGTCGCTGGTGGGAAGATTTCTGAGCAAATAGATTGGATCATCCAAAAGGACTTAGGATGAATTCGGGTGGCTGTGCATAGACAATGACTTAAAGCGCTTTCGGTTATGTGTGTCAGAGGATGCTCTAAATGCGCAGTTGCTGATTAGGCCGATACTATATCCTCATGTTCTCATCAACTTAATGTTGGCAAAGCCCTCATTTCCCGTGACACGAAATCTAAATATTTAATTATCTACTCAGAACTACTGAAATATCATTTAAGGGCAGCAAATCTCGAAAAATCATGTAAATACTGTGAGTGGAAAAAGAATAAAGGAACCCAAAGCTCTATATAGTAGACTCCCTTAGCTGGCAGAGAAGCTCATTTTAAACTGGACCTGCCAGGGCCTTCGTCGTGTCTTTTGCTGTAACCGGGCTGGGGCTAACTTTTACAAAAGGAGAGTATGGTCTCGTTTCTTCATTACCCCATGTTAAGATTGCCTGAGATGCTCCACATTTAAGATATAGCAAGTTCTTTTTTTTTTTTTTTTCTTCTTTCTTTCTCTCAAACGTGCTCACCCAGCACGATACCAAAACCTGATGATTTGCCCATTGTATATGGAGCGTTGACTCTTGACATCAATCAACGAAAAGTGTGATTATACCAAGAGGCTAATTTGAGATTCATCTTGTTCATTCAAAATAACAAAGTCCAATCAAACTGTACAGACAAAACATAACAGGGTAACACAATACCGCTGTCCCTAAGCAGGAAGAGACAACCCATGGGGCCCGCGGGACCAGGACAGAGAGACACATGATCAAAGGGAGTGCGAGCCTGTGTTTGGATGTACGTCAACATTGCCGCTCCCAAGGCCATGACCTTACTCATTCATCAATATTGGGAAAGGGCCCTCTCTGCTCAAGAGGAATGCAGTTGGAAGAGAAGGGATGTTTCTTTGTTCTCTTGGGCCTGACAAGAAGCACTTGTAGGTTATTAAGTTCTTTTAACTTTTAGGTTTTCTTGGAGTGGCGGGGGGAGGCAGATGAGAAGAGGGTAACCTCTGCTCACAGTCGGGAACTAGTTGGGATCCCAGGGCCTTCTGCTAAGAGAGAGCACGTATCGAAGGTGCTGGTTATATCTATCAAAGGTGTTGTGTTTAAGTTGGGTTTAACAAATATGATTGGAAATAGGAGATTTCACCAAGCTCGAACGCAGCAGCTTTGTGGAGCGCAATGTCCAGTGGTCAGCGGTGTTGATTCTGCAGCCAGACCACCTGCACCCAGACGCTGGCTCTACCACTTAAAAGCTGCACTGGGCAAATCCCTCCGGCTCTTGTTCCTCCCTACACAGTAAGGATAATGGATTATCCACTTCACGTGCTTGTGAGGATTGAAGGAGCCAATTCACGTAAAGTGTCAAAACTGAGAGAGTACCGAGTACGTGTTTGCTATCATTAGTACTGATTCCACCTCATTCATTCTGTACGTGGGAAACAGGCTCAGCGTTCTGCGTGCTCGAGGCCTCACAGATGTCCTGGGCTTGTATTCATCTTGCTCATCCTTCAGGTCCTCGCTCTAAACTAGGCTTTGCTTTCCAAACCCTTTTCGAACGATAACTTACTTTGCTTGTTATCTATTTTCTGCACAGGCCATCAGCTAGCTCAGCCTCGAGCCCAGGAGGCACACAGCAAGACTTTGTTGAATGAAAGAAAGGAAGTTGAATGAATACAGCTAGTGTCAGAGTTAGCACCGGGTTGGAAGCTTCCTGGTGGCCAGTTCCCTGTTCATTCTGGAATATTCCACGTTGTCCCTGGAATTTCAAGGGAGTTCCTGCATTGACTTAGTACCAATTTGTTTACTTTTCAGGTCACAATCGGTAGAGTGGCATCTTTCTAGTGACTGAGCAGCTCTCTCATTTTATAAATGGTTCGTTTCTGGAGCGCTGGAGGATCTCAATAAAAGGTTTCGTTTTGAATAAATAAATCAGGTGCTTGCTTAACAAATTGTTCTTGTGTTTTATCAAAATGCCCATATTGTAAGTAAATCAGCGATTAAAAAAAATCATTTGCTTTTAATACAGTGCTTTTGAAGATAAACTTAACCCAAAAAAACCCCTCTCATTTTCCTGCAAAATGCTGATGGCCTTGGGGAGTTATGTGCTTTTCTTGGATGCTTTATTCTTAGCTTATTGCTAAAATCCATCTCCACCAGCACAAACTTCTCCTCCAGACCTAATCCTGTATGAGTTTGCTCTGGCCACCCCCTGGGCTCCTTCTCTCTGACCTCTCATTTGAGGGCTAATGGCCCCCGATGCTGTTTGCTTATCACCCAATTAATCACCCTTTCAAGTCTTCCCTGGGCTCTCCAATGCACTTGGTCTTAGCACCTCTATTACCCCAGCTCCAGCCTCTCACCTCTTCTCTGCTAGCGGTGAGGTAGCCTTCTGGATAGCCTCCCAGTGGCCACCAAACACTTGAGCACATTTTCCTACTTCCTCCTGCTTAGGGCCCTAGCCAGGTGGCCACTCTTTGAAATGCAGTTTTTCAGACCAGAATCAGGCACTCGATGTTTAAGTGAGTTGTTCTAGGCCATGGGCTTGTCATTCAATGAGCTTGTCTGTCTTTGTCACCGGTCTCCAGGTCTTGCCCTGAACTGTGCTCAGCACCTCTGCCCCAGGTTCTCCCCACTCCTTCATGGGTCACACCATCCGCTCTCCGCTGCCGTCAACCCTGGCGGCACCTTGCGCTCAGTTCCTCCTTCCATCTTCCGTCACCACTCAAGTGGCACCCACTCCAGGGGCCCTTTGTCTAGGCCTGAGGTTTGTTAGGGGTCTGACCTTTTGACCTTCCCTACGGGACTGGGCCAGGCCTGGGGAGGCCAAGGAGAACCTCTTCCTTTACTCCCATCCTAGTGTTCTGGGTGTGTGTGCACGTGCGTTCATGTGTGCACATGCTTGCCTGTATGCACACATACATGGCGCACCCACACGCACATATGCACACACATACACGTGCATGCACGCAAACATGCCCCCTTATATACACACATGCACACACGTACACATGTACCCACACATGCTCACCCCCCACATATACACATACATGCCATGCCTGCCCACATACACACATGCATCCATGCATACACACACTCAGGAACACATGCACATACACACGCACTCAGGAACACATGCCCACTCACTCACACACACACGCCTGCCTGTATACACACATGTACGTATGCACACAGGCATCCATACGTGTCCCCCCCACATATGCACACACATGCCACACCCTCCCACATTCACACATGCATGCACACACTTTTGCACCCATGCATGCACCTGTGCATACACACACACATGCACAAACATATGGCCACACACACACTTCAGCTCCGCACCTCCCCACTACTACTGGCTGCCTGTGCTCGGAAGAGGCCCAGCTGCTGCTTCTCCTCCCCTCCCCCACTGAGCACCAGGGCCCGGTTGTTTGTTATGGCAACGGGGTCCTCCCTGACACACACCCCTCTGTCTGGGAGGGCTGTGACTGGAGTTCTTGGTGGCTAGCCTCCAAACCTTAGAGATTATCATCATTCAAGAAATACGAGGAGAGTTTGGGTGAGTGGGTGGGTGCAGGCGGAGTGTGAGGGGTGTGCTTGAGAGCCTGTGGGTGAACCTTTAATGGTTAAGTCCTGTTGGAGCTTGTTCTTTTGAAATAAACTAGAACAAAGGGCTGGTAATTAGGGCTCTCCCCTTGGGCCCTCTCAGTCGCTGGAGAAACATCCACCAACCTCTCCCAGTCTCCTTCTTCCCGAAGCACAGTGCACCTGGAGACCCAAGGTCAGATCTGCAGTGTGTTGTGATGAGAGACCCTTGGGCGTTTCTCCCAGAACTGCCCAGTTTCCAGAGAAAGGTCTGTGCCTGCACCTCGGGAGGCCTCTTCTGGGCTTGGCTCCCTCTTTTGTTCCCAAGACACATGGTAATTTCCTTTAGTAAGTTCCCAAGACACATGCACCCCACCCCAGGGCTGTCCAGGTAACCCCATCCTCTGATGCCCCCTTATATTAGGGCATGCCAGTTCCCTCTCTTGCTTGTCCTGTCTCCTCTTTGAAGCTCCTTTGGCCAAGGGGAAAAAGCTGCCTTTTTCTTTCCTTTTTTTTCCCCTCTGAGTTATAAGTTTACTCTGAACTTCCAGTTTGCCTGCCACAAGGAGAAGCTCCTCACACTGCAGGACTGTGGGAAGAGCCCCCTACTTCTCTCTCCCCTCCACAAAGTGATTAATCCGATCAGAGAACATTACTGTGAAATTGAGCATTGCCTCCATCATCAAGTGCAAACCAGTCAGCTGTCCAGAACCTTCCTTCCTAGGTGGCCAATCTGACACTTAACAGAGCCAAATATTTTGTTCTCCGGGATGGAGCTAGTACCGTGCTTTTCACATGGACCGCAGGGAGGTGTTCTGGATAACAGAGTATTTTCTTTTAAAGATAAGCTGTAATATGCTAACGCTAAAACCTTATGAATAGATTCATCCCTCTTTTATTATCCAGAAAGATGTCTCCCAATTTTGTGGCCTCTTGAGAATATTTGTGGCCTCTTTGACCATTGTCGAACAGCTGGGCTGGGTCTGAGTGGCCCATGGTGCTGAATGGGACTCATCCTTAATTTCAGGTGGTAAGGATGCTCCCTCGGGGGGGAAACATCCGGGATGAGGCACTTGATTGTAGCTGTAACATTCCTAGGACCCACCTCCCAGGAATGGGAAAATATCCAAAAGCTACTTTTAAATAATTAATAGGCTTTATTTTTTAGTGCAGTTTTAGGGTTACAGAAAAATGTGCTGAAACTGTAAGCTTCCCCACATGGGATGCCTTCCCATCCCCCTTCCATACTGTTTTTCCCTATTAATACCTTGTGATCGTGCAGTACATTTGTTATAATTGATGGGCCAATACTGATTATTGGCCCTATTGGCACTATTATTAACTAAGGTCCATAGTTTACATGAGGGTTCGCCCTGTGGTGTGCAGTTCTGTGGATTTTGACAAATGCATGATGTCAGTATCATAAAAAATAATTTCACCACCCATAAAAAATATGCCCCACCTATTCATCCTCCTCCTCCTTGAGGCAACTAGGGATCTTTTTATTGTCTCCATAGTTTAGCGTTTTCCAGAGGATATATGGTTGTTGCAATCACACAGTATGTGGCCTCTTCAGACTGGCTTCTTTCACTCAGAAACACACATAGGGGTTCCTTGTTGGCTTTTCACAACTTGATAGGTCATTTCTTCTTGTTGCTGAATAACATTCCGTTGTCTGGGTGGACCACAGTTTATCTGTTCACCTACTGATGGATGGGTGGGTCGCTTCCAAGTTCTGGAAATTATGAATAAAGCTGCTGTGAACATTTATGTCTACAAGTTCTTGACTCTTTTGAGTAAATACCTAGGTGAAAAGTACTTTTAAAAATAGGATCTTAAAGGCCCTTTTCCTGAAGAGTCAGAAGGAAAAACCTCTCCCCCTCCTTCTAGAACTATTTCAAAAGACAAGGCAAGAGGTAGAAATAGATGAAGCCAAAAGCAGTTGAATGTTCCTTTGTTTTGGGTGCATTAGGTGGTCTCATCTCCTGGACAGAGACAAATGGAGCTCACCTTTAACGAGTCATGGAATCTCTAGGTAGTGACATGGGTTATTGCTGAAATCTTTTAGAAACATTGACGAAAGGGTAATACATGGCCAAACAACGGGTTAACAGGTTTGTTCTGAGTATTCACCCTGGGGGCTGGAGTAGGGTTACTATGGGATGCGGTGGGTGAAAATGAAAACCCATTTTATTTTTCTCATTTTGCCTAATTATTACCTTTTATTCATTCCACCCCTGGTTTTATGACATTTTCCCGCTTTCAAAAGTGGGCATTTTTTTTTTTTGTCTTTTGCATTTTTTTCTTATTTTTAGTCTTCCATTTATATCATTCTTCTAATCATTATGGTTCTCTTAGGCTTTTGTCATCCCAGAAATATCCAGCTTGGCTTTATAATTCTTGGCAATTGCTTTCTGATCCTTCACCTCTTTAAAGTGTTTTTCTCCGTAGTGTATGTTCTGAACCAAATTTCGCCTTCAATACCTTAGTGTGGCTTCCATTCTTTCCAGGGAAGGAGGTTTAATTTCGCAAGAAACAAACTGTGGCCTTCCTTTAGATTTAAATAGCACTGCTGCTTTATAATCAGTTTTCACAGGATCACAGTTTGGGCTAATGCTGGCCCACTGTTTTGTGTGTGCTTTGCAGTATTTTTTTATTTTTTTTTTGGATTTACCGTATATGTTCGAATATAAGGTCAGATCAGATCATATCCTAGCTCTCCTCCAAAAAGAGAATGTGTCTCATTTCCAACAACAAAGTACTAGCTGGAAAAGACACATTCACCTGGACTCACTTATGACTTTGGAAGCTCTAGAAATCTCCTGAGGAAATGGACAGAAAGGGGAGGCCAGGACATTTTACATAGCTTTTTTTTTTTTTTTTACACGATTTTATTTATTTACTCATGAGAGACACAGAAAGAGAGACAGAGACATAGGCAGGGGGAGAAGCAGGCTCTCTACAGGGACCCCGATGTGGGACTCGATCCCGGGACCCGAGATCACAACCTGAGCCAAAGCAGATGCTCAACCACTGAGCCACCCAGGCGTCCCTTTACGCAGCTTTAATAATAACTTCTAGCTATGACCTCACCATTGTGAAGGTTTGGGAGACAACTCTTAAAAACAATCCACTGAGTGGTTAATCTACAGAGATTTTAAATGGGTGCTTGTTATTTCAATAGCGTGTGATAAGATTACCAGCCAGTGATTCAAAAAGTGCTTTTTGACAAACATCCAGTCAACTTTAAGATTGTGCTGCCCTGGTGACACCACACATAGACGTCATCCTGCTCACATCCTGGCTGTGACGGATTTCAATGAAATTGTTTCACGAAATGTGAAGGTGTGGGGTTAATATTTCTAAAGTTGACATTATACGGCATATGCTCTTAAAGGTGATGGTGCAGCTTCCTAGATAGACATTTGATAATTCCGTTGCATTTTTGAAAATTATGTATTTGTGTTTTCCAAAAACCCTTTGCTGAAGGGGAAATGAGAGTCCTCCCATTGGAAAAATGAGGGGGAGATTACCTTATGTTTGGGATCACCCTGCATTTGGACATAGATGATACCTTTTAAAGGCTGACATAGTTTTTATATCATCTGTGTGTTGTTTCAACTGGATCCAGGTGAAAGGATCCAGTTCTTCCCCCCATTGGTGGGGGGCATGTGCGTTGGGGAATATTCATATTCTCTAGCTGCAAGTTTCAGTTCAGACCTCCCTTCTCATCCAAGTGCCCATCCCTAAGGCTCCCAGCCACCTTCCAATTTTGAAAGACATTGGACACTTCCGAGAGCTCACTTTTTTCTACACTTGACTTCTTTCCATCCTGAAATGCTTCTTTTCCATGTTCCCGTGACAACAGTGTCCCTGACTCCCCTCTCCCCTCCCATCTTCTCCCTGAGCAATCTCCTGTCTTTTTTTTTTTTTTTGTAGGTGATGTCTATTTTTTTTTTTTGTATATTTTTTTGGTATTTTTTTAAATTGGAGTTCGATTTGCCAGCATATAGTAGTATAACACCCAGTGCTCATCTCCTGTCCTTTTAAGACTCAGCAACCGTGCCCCCCTCCCAGTACTGAGGTTGAAAATTGGTGGTTTGCAGGCCACGTCTTGCCTGCGAGGTTGGCCCATGCGGTGTGGTTGTTACTGTTTTAAATTGTGAATGTGTTGCCAGCATTTAAAACTTGGGATAAAATCCAGATTTCTAGCTTCTCTTGGAGAAGAGGAGGAGCTGGCGGTGCCGTGACCGAGCTGGGAGCAACTGTCCCCGTTAAATGGGACACTGCTGTCCCGTTTACCAAAAGTCCTAGCAACTGCTCCCTTTTGTCTCACGACTTGGAAGTACTGCTGTCCATTGCCATTTTTGCTTATGATCACACGATTATGTTCCTTTCAGTAGGGCTAGGAGGAAAAAAGATTTCTTGTGACTGTGCCTCTCTGTTCAAAATGGGAAAAATAAAAAACTGGACCAAGAATGCTGTGTGTTTCAGAACCATGGAATAAAACTTGGTGTGTTTGTAAGAGAAGAATGTTCTTACATATCCAATCCTCAAGGTGTATCTGAGTTGACAGGCTACGGCTTAAAGATGCTTATACTGTATTCATCGACTTTGATGGTTTTGATGACCAAATGTATACTTCTTTTTTATTTTTTAAGATTTTATTTATTTATTCATGAGGGACACAGAGAAAGGCAGAGACATAGGCAGAGGGAGAAGCAGGCTCCCTGCAGGGAGCCAGATGCGGGACTTGATCCCAGGACTCCGGGATCACCACCTGAACCGAAGGCAGATGCTCGACCACTGAGCCACCCAAGCATCCCCCAAATGTGTATTTCTGCCCATGTGGTTTTTTTTTTCTTCTGAAATCCAAAACCATCTCTCTGGTAATGTAGATTCATGTGTGTTTACTGAGTACCTGGGATGTGCAAAGGTCCTGAGGGTACAGTGGTAAGCAAGGCCAACATATTTCCTGCCCGCTTACAGTCTGTGAGCACAGATGCCACAGTCACCTCCCATCCAGCATGAGCCTGTGCGTTTTTTCCTTCTGCTCTTCAAGTCACCTCTGTGTCAATGATCAGAGTCCCCCACAGACTAACGATCTTCATTCCATCCGCACACTGAATTCCTTTTGGGGATGTAACATTAATATTTACTCGGGTGTAATACCAGGCATTAGGACCTGACCTCTTTGGAGGTGGTTTTCTGCCCACCGTGGTACCTGCTTGCTTAAGTAGATTGTCACCTGCCAACTTGTGGATGACACTTGGGCTCCATGCATGGAGTTTGAAGGACTGACAAATTATGTCACCTCTCACTTTTTTTTTTAGGTGTTTCCTCGAATCTGTTCCTCACGCTGGTTGGTGGCTCACCAGCTCACAAATGTGTGGCCACATTTATATTTCCCCACCTGTTCAGGCAGCGCCTGTTTCGAATAATTCTTTCACCCTCTCCCAACCCCGTTTATTTAAACTCCAAGTCTCAGCTTTGATCCCACGCCTTCCGGAAACTTCTCACGATGTGTTTTGCCCTCAGTGCTCTCTGCTTTTCTGAAATGCTTTGGCTTTTTCAGTCTGCAGCAATTAATGATATCATCTTTATAAATATTTACTTATCGATTGTGTGAGTTTTGGCAGAAAGCTTTTTGGGTTGGTTCAAAGTGGCTCTCAAACAGTTTGATTGCCTTCAGAAGCAAAATGTTGATTCCACGATTTCAAATGCCTCTCTGTAATGTTCTGTGGTTTTGTTTATTTCAGGGACTTGAAGATAGAAAATTTGCTACTAGATGAAGACAATAATATCAAGCTGATTGGTATGACTTTTTTTTTTAAAGCAAGATTATCCTTTAAGTGTTGTGTTATCAATTCTGTTATTTATTGCTGGATTATTGACTTTGAAAATTATTCATGGTCTATTTCTAATCCCAGACAATACTCTAGATTGCCTCCTTTTACAACACTCCAATACTTAATAATGGTTTTGAAAATAAGAATTAATTTTAATAGTAAACATAATAAGGAAGGTAGAAAAACTGTAAAGTGACCATAAAATGAATTCCATAGCTATAAATAAGTATTTGTTGGTTATCGGTTCTTTGGATTATTCAAACTTCAGCTTTGCAAAAATTGCAAAAAAAGATGGACCTAAATTTTTATAGGGGCTATTTTTATTTGGATTAACCATAAAACTTTTTTTAAAAAAAAAGACTTTATTTATTTACCCATGAGAGACACAGAGAGCAGAGACATAGGCAGAGGGAGAAGCAGACTCTCTGTGGGGAGCCTGATGCGAGACTTGATCCCAGGACCCCAGGATCACCACCTGAGCCAAAGGCAGACACTCAACCACTGAGCCACCCAGGTGCCCCTAACCGTAAAATTTTGTAAAAATAGTGGAAAATAGTTCAGTTCAGAAGTAATACTTTAAGCTTAGCCATGGCTTAATTCACTTTTCAATGACTATGGGGCACCCATGTAAAAGGGAACCCAACTAACCTTCCATTTTTTTTTTATTTTTGTTTTTTTAAGATTTTATTTATTCATGAGACACACACACACACACACACACACACACACACAGAGAGAGGCAGAGACACAGGCAGAGGGAGATGCAGGCTCCATGCAGGGAGCCTGTTGTGGGACTTGATCCCAGGTCTCCAGGATCACGCCCCAGGCTGAGGGCAGCGCTAAACCGCTGAGCCACCAGGGCTGCCCCTAATCTTCCGTTTTTATTATAATCTTTATTGAAGCCCCATTGTACAATGGTGGTTGTGCAGAGGGAAGTCCCCACAGAGGGATAATTTAGAAGGAAGGTAATCATAAGGAGGTTCCAGGATAAAGTGAGTCATAACTGGTTCATAATTCAAAGTCCATAAGCGAGTTCACTCCATGACTCACTTTCTAGAAGAATTCCATTTTTGTTTGCCTATACGATTGCTCTTGGCTAAAGTCTCATGGCATCATTTTTACACCTAGATGTTAGCACCATCGTTGCTTCCTTTCTTTTCTTTCTTTTTTTCCCCGCCTCAGGTGCAAGCAATTTCTTCCCTCTCAATGGCTTGAAAAAGGCTTTGTATTAGGAGAAAAGGGAACGATCAATAGAACGTCGTGAATTTAACTCTCGTACCCAAGCAGGAAATTTTGTTTGGCAAATACTAAAAGCCATCTCTAGGTTCTGAAACATATCATTCAAATAACCAATTAGATTCTTTGGCTCCCCAAACCAGACGCCTTGGCTGGCTGATTAAGCACCGTGGACAGGTGTTAATGACTGAACATAGCGATCCTTAGAAAACTAATAAGAGGAAACATGTTTTTATCCACCCCCCAAAGATTTTAAGGATCATATTTCTTTTTTTTTTTGGATCATATTTCTTAAAATGGACAAGTCAAAGAATTTTCTTCCTTCCTTCCTTCCTTCCTTCCTTCCTTCCTTCCTTCCTTCCTTCTTCCTTCCTTCTTTCTTTCTTTTCTTCTTTCTTTCTTTCTTTCTTTCTTTCTTTCTTTCTTCTTTCTTTCTTTCTTTCTTTCTTTCTTTCTTTCTTTCTTTCTTTCTTTCTTTCTTTCTTTCTTTCTTTCTTTTTAAAAATATTTTACTTATTTTTTTCATGAGAGACACAGAGAGAGAAGCAGAGACACAGACAGAGGGAGAAGCAGGCTTCCCAAGGGGAGCCTGATGTGGGACTCAGTCCCAGGACCCCGGGATCACGACCCCAGCTGATGGCAGATACTCAACCACTGAGCCATCCAGGCGTCCCAAGAATTTTCTTTTTTATCATCGCTATTGCATCTCAGTTATGCTGAGAACCAAACACAGAAGCATTTAAACAAGATAGATGTTGAAATGCCTGCAGGATGTCTTTCTGGTCCTGGTTTCTGGGATCCGTGTCATTAAACAAAGGCCCATCATGGTGGGGGGGCGAGGAAAGGAGATTTATTTAGGTTCTCTGGCAGCGCTGACCTGGAACTTGTCTTCAGAAAATGTGGAGGGGTCAGAGACAGAGTTGCCCTAATGGCAGCAGATGATAAGAAAACAGGCCATGTGAAGGCCAAATGTCCGTTATAGTAAAAGTTAAAATAATTCACTTCCATCTTGCACCATCCAGAGGCTGAGGCAGGTCACCAGGGGGAAGTTTCCACGTCCTAACTGGCACTACTCCTATAGCCTCTCTCCTTTCCTCTTCCCTCCCCTCCCCTCTGGGCTTGCTCTCTCTTTCTCCCCCAGTGATAGCCCTAGACAATCATGTATAAAAACTAGAAATGTACTGGGACGCCTGGGTGGCTCAGTGGTTGAGCATCTGCCTTCAGCTCAGGGCATGATCCTGGGGGTCCTGGAATCGAATCCTGCATCAGGCTGGCCACAGGCAGCCGGCTTCTCCCTCTGCCTATGTCTCTGCCTCTCTTTGTTGTCTCTCATGAACAAATAAATAAAATCTGTTTTTTTTTTTTAAAGGACAGCTCTTTTTATTGGTTAGAAATTTGCCATAAGATTCTAGAAGAACCAATTTCTGTGAACAGTGGATGCATTTGTAACTAGCTCACAAATTGGCTGCCCGACAAACCCTCTCAGAGGGGACCCATGCAAATAAGAGGAAGATATGATATATTTCAGTGGGAGCCCACAGTTCCCCTTGAGGAGGGTGGGAGGAGGTTCTTTGGATTCAGAAGCCTCAGACTCATCTCTGCTCAGTCTCTGCTCAGTGTGGCAGTTGCTGGCTTGGCACCCAAGCTGGGACATCGGTGGGTTCTGTCGGAAGCGAGGTGTCAAAGACCACAGATTCTAAGATTGCTGGAGAGGAGGCTCTGATCGTTGGCTTTCCCATTATTTAAACTTCTTATGTGGTTCCCAGTTCCTGTGACCAGCATCAACCAAAAGGCCTATCGTACACCTGTACTCAAAAGAGACATCATAGTACCAGAGCAGACAACTGGGAATCGCCTTGTGTTTACCTGTACCCGCTTTTCCTCATTTTTTTCCCAATGGGTCAGTCACAAAGATAGTGGTGGGCCCTGGATGGAGAGAAGGCCTGGGGTCTTGTGCGTTTTCTTGCCCCTGGATGGGGCCATTTGGATCCCAATGTCTTTTTGCAACCTGAAAGCTCTTCAAACCTTTGCTTCAAAGGAATTACCTAGTTATTTTTCCAAGATGGATTATAGCTATTTCCATTTCTTCTTATAATAGTTTTCCTTCTCTGAAATAATTTGATTTCAAATAAATTGACTTAAGCCATGTCCGCCATGTTTCAAATAAACTAGAGTTAACTGTGAGTAAGATCTGATTTAATCAAGAACTCCCCCCCCCCCCCCTTTAAGAAAAAGCAATCTGACGTCTGATAGTTTAGAAGGTTTTGCAGTTCAGTTTTCCATAGCAGCGTTCCCTTGGGGCGTTTTGCAAGATTCATTTTGCAGCTCTTGGAAAACCTAATGATAGTGGGCTTATGCGTTTACCAACTCTAATTGAGACAGACTTGGGTGACACACGGGCAGGTGGACTTCACTGTAGTTTCAGGGTTCTAATTATAGCCACACGTATAATATTTTAATAATTACCCTTATAAGTGTGGAGAAGACCAGTTGTTTTTCTCCAGTATATTTTAAATGAAACCCTTCTGGCTAGGTCGACATTAAGTCATTTAAAATGCAGATTTTCTCTCCTCCCCTCACCAGATCATCTGCTAATTTATCTTCTTGAAACTGTGCTTAAGATAAGGCAAGGCACTGTGTTCTCAAGCTTGCCTGGGAGCAGAGTGAGGGTTAGGTGGGTGGTGGGAGGGGGGTTGGGGGTGACCCACTTGCTTATCTCGCCCTGCCCTCTTGGTGTCCAGCAGTTTTTTACAGACCCCCGTTAGGGAGTGGAGGGAGTGATCTGAATGAGGCAATGCTTTGCTGTTAATGGAACCCCACTGAGATTAGACACAGAGTCTCTTGATTTAATGTCAGAAATCTAGAGAGAAATTTTACAGAACTCCTAGGGAGATCAGGCCTTTAACATGACTGTTTGTAAAGCTTCCCTTAAAATGTTGCCCCCAACAATGTAATCTTTATTCCATGGTCCTCTTTTTTTTTCTTAAAGATGTTATTTATTTATTCATGAGAGGCACACACACACACACACACACACAGAGAGAGAGAGAGAGAGAGAGAGAGAGAGAGAGAGAGGCAGAGACACAGGCAGAGGGAAAAGCAGGCTCATGCAGGGAGCCCGACGTGGGACTTGATCCCGGGTCTCCAGGATCAGGCCCTGGGCTGAAGGCGGCGCTAAACCACTGACCACCTGGGCTGCCCCCGTGGTCCTCTATGTATTTGTTGTTTTATTAAAATTCCTTTAGGATGATGATTTGCAGACCCAAAGCATTTAAGCAACTGTCCAATTTCAAGCATGCTATGATTTTTCCTCTTAGAAAAATATTCGCCCTTTCCCTTTTTTCCTGTGTCGGTGATACTACAGAGGTCTGAGAGGTCTGAGAACAGGGGTCCTCAAATCCTTGGCACAGAGATCTTGTCCTGAGACGGGAGGTCAAGGGTCCCGTGGCTCCCGTAGGGACTTTCTTGAACAGGTTATATGGGACCTACTGGTATGGACTGGGTGGGGGGCAAGGAATTGGGGGCCGGGTGGAGGTGGGGGTGCAAGAGTAGAGAGCAAAGGGATGTTATGAGAAAAAAACATGGAATCATAAAAGACAAAGGAAGAGTGAAATGTGTCCACATGCAGCCTCCCCGGGTGGTTTGCCAATCCCTGGGGTAGGTTCTGGTTCTTCATCTCTAAGCCCAGAGCCTTGAAGAGTTTTCTGAGCTCTGCTTGGCAGGGTTCTATTTGGGAACACCCCATCACCAGACACAGTCCCCACAGCAACTGTAGAGAGAATTTCTAGTGGTGCATCCTGACCCGTAGTGTGAGTCACTTTATGGACTTATAGTCACTTCACACTCTGTCCCATGTTCCTCTTTTCCTGAGTTTTTTTTTTTTTTTTTTTTATAGCAATCATGTGCTTGCAGATGGAGGCACGTTAGTCAAGGAGAAAACCCAGTAGTGAAATTAGGTCTAAATCCTGCCAGTTGAGAAAGTACAAGGGTTTGGTTCAAGCCAGTCTCTGGCCACTGAGAGCCCTGTGAGCAGAATGTCCTGTTTGGGAGACTAGAACCTAATATTCACATTGAAGTTCAAAGGAGAAGCCACAGTCTTCCTTCTGGAATCAGCAAAGATTGAGGAAAGACGTCAGATGAGGACAGAACACTGACAGCTCTGATTACCCTCCAGTCGCAGCGTCCTTAGGATCAAAGGAGTAAACACGACACAGCAGGTGTACTGCGCCCAGCACAGCTTTGGATGCACTGGGCTCTTCTTTACTTTTCCCATTTGGCTCCATCACCCAAGAGCAAGGCAACGCTAGGAGGTCGCTTAGTCCAGTTCTCATTGCCGTCTTCCTGGCGGTAGCTTTCCAGCAGCGTTCAGCATCGTCTAAATCATTGGGTGTATAGTTTTCCCTCTTCCAATCCCCATATTTCCCCACACGCATCAGGAGCATTTTTAAGAGACTTGCACGAAATGAAAACATTGAGCCAAAAAAGTCAAGTCCAAATGGTGGGATCGCGTGTCACCCCGGGTGACGCCAACCCCGGCCAGAGAAAACGAACCTTCCTTCAGCTTTTCCCCCCACGTGGCCACTTGAAAGCCAGTTTGCTGACTGCAAGGCCTCTGCTCCTTCTCCCTTCCTGCCTTAGTCCTAGAAAGCGAAGCCTCTCTTTTTCCTGGATGACTCATTTCCAAGGTTTGATGAAAATAATGTTTTGGTTCAACATACTTTTAGCTCTAGCTGGATTTTATAGCGAAGCCTGATATAAAATGTTTCCAGGCTTGAGATCCATATCCAGAGGTTATGGTCTGCAGCTGCTGGTGCTCCTCTGGGATGCTAAATGATGTGTTAGCATGAGAGAACGTTTCCTTTCCTGCTGCCCCCTGGTTTTTTTTTTTTTTTTTTTTTTTTTTTCCTTCTTCTTTTTCACAGTTTCCTAATCCAGGGCCGGCTTTGTCTTCCCCCCTCTGCAGACTTTGGTTTGAGCAACTGTGCGAGGATCCTGGGCCACTCCGACCCGTTCAGCACACAGTGTGGCAGCCCGGCCTACGCCGCGCCCGAACTTCTTGCCAGGAAGAAATATGGCCCCAAAATTGATGTCTGGTCCATGTGAGTTATGGAACTTATAAAAGGGAACACTCCCTCCTGTTGTGTCCGCTCTCCCTTTCTGATGAAATAACCTTGGAGTATTTGATGAGGGGGTGTTATATTACAGGCTCTGGGATAGATATTCGATGATTCTTTGGGGGCCCGGCTTTCCACTGCTGTTCCTTCTGGAACAGCTGATCCCTTCTCCCCAGACCACCAGAGAGGCTTGTACCAAAATTCATTCCGTTGCTGGGGAGACAAGAAAACAAAGTCCTGAACTCACAGAACTCATGTTCTAGTTTCATGAGTCATTCCTGTGGTTGTCCTGCTGAAAATTGTCCCATGGCTTTGCATCCTCGTCAGAAGAAAGCAGCCCCTGCCTGGCCCACGCTCCCACCTCTCCGCCATCTACTCCATGTGTTGCTCACAATTCCTCAGGCACGTTGGCCTCTGTTGCATCTTTCCCACCTTTGGGCTTTGCACCTGCTATTTCCGTTGTCTGGGATGGCATTTCCTGGCTCTTCAGGTGGCCTGTCCCTGCCCACATTCCAGCTTGAATGCAATGTCACCACTGCAGAGACCATCTCTGAGTTTCCTGTCACCCTCACACATCCCTCTCTAGCACCCATGGAGGCCTGGCATTTTAGTGTTCGTTAATCCATTTATTGTCCAAGTCCCCAGTTGGGAAGGATGCTGGGTGAGGATGGGACCTTTCAGGTCCGCTTTGCAGTGTCTCGCATAGCACGGGTCTCCAGGGGCAAACTCAGGACACACTGAAGGGATGAGTCATGGGTGGTAAGCAGGGCTGCTGAGTCTGGCTCCCTAAGGTCCCCCTGGTGGGTGGGTCCCTCAGCGTCATGCGTGAATGGTGTGGGGAGGGTCCTGGATTCTGGGGTCGGGACCAAGTTCCTCACCAATGGGAAACGGGCTGTAGAAAGAGATTGGGCTGCTGATTAGGATGGAAGCTGGGGATGAGAGCGGCGAATTTGAACCAAGAGTGTGGTGATCCAGTACATTTCTAGAATTCTCCTATGTCTCTCCCTCCTCGCTACGCTTCCTTTATCCAGTTTGGAGAAAGGCTAACGTTTGCTGCTGCTTGGTGTACAGCAGGCACCACAGGACTTCATTTTCATGGTATCCCAGTGAAACCGTTACACTCCGTATCCCCATTGTATGGAAGAAAAGAGACAAGAGACATTAACAAAATTTCTTAAGGTCACGGGGCTACTGAGTGGTGGAGCTGGGATTTGAATCAGGCCAACTCCAAGGGTCTGAAGAGAAAGGCCTGACTCTTGAACATGGCCCCATCGCCTCATTGGGAGCCATCCTCCCTCTGCTTCTCTCCCCATCTGTTCTCTAGCTAACTCCACGTTTGTGTCTCCTGTCCCTTGCACGCACTGTGCCTTCAGCCGGGGTTCTTGCTCTTGTTCCCATACTCCTTCTCTTTCCTTCTTCTTTTCTGGGATGCCACTTCCCCAGGGCAGCCCTCCCTGCCTCTCGCAAGCTGGCTCTGAGCCTCTCTGTCTCATCTGTTTCCTGCTCCCCTGGTGCTCCCCCTGTGGTCATAGCTCACCTACCGGAAACCCTGCACTGCAGGCTGATGGGGCGGGACACCTGGCATGGAGCCTGGGATAGAGGAAGGAGGGAAGGGGTGGGGAGGGACAGGCATTTCATCCCGGTGAACAGAAGCTACAGGGTCAGGGGCTTTAGTTGACTGAGGAAACGAACAGAGCAATGGGACCTAGGGCCAGCGTCCAGAAGTGAAGGGAGTCCAGAAGGTTCTAGTTGGAAGTGAGGGGAACCTGGAGCCCAGCATGAGATTCAGGGGACAACAGAATTCCCTGGACTTAGACAACAGAATTCCCTGGACTTGGGTGCCGCTGGTCACAAGTTAGTGGGGCGTCAGCTCTTGTTCCTGGGCAGGCCAAGTGCTCAGAGCTAATTGCCCCTTTGATCCTCAGGACAGCCAGTGAAGCTTTCTCGTGTACGGCAGGAGGGAGGCCCGGGGGTAAGTGTGTAAGCAGTGGAGGTACATTTTGCACTCAGGGCTCTTCACATAGAAGCCTGAGCTCCTCATTACTTTCTTGACCTCTCAGGAGGAGGCTGTAAATGGAGAGTGTGTGCTGTGACTCCCTGGGGTAAGGCTTGGGGGCTGCTGGAGTTGGTGGGAGTGGTAGCAGGAAGCCCTAGCAGAGGAAGCCTTCTCCTTCAGGTACCCTGGGTTGTTTGGCCAGCATTGCTGATTCACAAATTCTTTATCCTGTGCCCAGAAGGGCCTCAGAATCCTTCTTAACACAGCCATCAGGAATCGCTGCCCGTGGATCAGAGTCGATACTTGAGGTGAAATCCATTCTTGGTCTCTTTCAATGCTTAAGAACTCTCACACGTGTCGGGCATATGATCTGCCCCTGGTAAATATTGATTAACGGATGAATATGAATGTTTGAGTCTATAATCACCTTCTCTCCAAAACAGTTAGGGAACTCAGTTATGCTAAAGGGAGAGCTATATGAGGAACAATTTTTGCACACACACAAAAATAAAAAGGCTATGGAGAATAGGCGGCCTGAAAGGCCAAGAGGTTCAGGGGCGTGATGTGACTGGTGGAGTGGGAGGCGTAATGACCACAGGGAAGAGAAGCCGGCGGTTGGAGGGCAGGTGACGACTTAATCCTCCGGCCCTGCTTTCCCAGGGACTCTGCTCTCTCAGGGACAGAGTAAGTATCATCACAAGTTGTCATGGTGACGGGGCTCAGCCTATGAAGGGGGGCACCTTTCCACTCCATGACTGGCAAAGCAGGCGGCTCCTTACAGTCTAGAAGTGTGGGTAGAAGGAAGGAGCCTTACAGATCGTCAAAGCTGCAAGAGAGCTTCTGGACCTGTATCACCTGCGTGGAACATCTCGTCCCCTCGTGCTGACTGTGGGATGGGAATAAATCACTTCTCCTGTCTGGGGACATCCAAGGAGGGTAATGAAAAGCACCAGCTGCAAAAGACAGTGTCATCTGTGGGGCAGGTATAAGTTCAGACTTTGCCTGAGTCCCTTGCCTCAGTCCCTTGACTGCCAAATCCCTTGATTTGGGAAAGAAATCCGCATTTAGCGACCACAGGTGCTTGATTGCTCAGTTTCGGGACCCGGAGATAACAGCAGAGGGGCGTGGTCTCCTGACACCTATTGTGTCACCATCCATCAACCAGAAGCAGTGACTCCACTAGGAAGTAATGGTGGCATCAAAGGAGGGAAGGTGGAGGGAAGCTGCAGGAGAGATGAAGGTGACCCCAAAACACTCACTTCCCTCCTCCACCCTGGCTTCTGTCATGGTTGGGCTGTCTGGAGCAGCTGGACATTTCTTTGCTCACCTCTCCACGTAGTTGCCTGTTCCCCACCCCCACCCGCAAGAAGGTGATGTGTAGCTTAAAGCCTTCTGAAAAGCTCTAATCAGGTGTCATTCTTATCCTGGTGCCCTCGAGTAGTATATAGGAAAGTCTTTGATAAATAGTAACACACTATACAGACCGTGGTCTTTCCGTTGATTGCGGTATAGCTCTGGGGGCTGATGGAGGATCTCTGGGTAGACCAGATACTGTAGCCGCACGAGTCCGGGATCCAGTGCCCTGTGGTGTGGAGCTGAGATGGAGATTCTAACTCTCATTAAGCCACGGAGTACCATGTTTTATTCTAAGAAATGAGGTTTCCCTGGAGCAAGTCTGGGTGACCTGACCCTAGAACATTCTTGACGAGATGAGGCCACATGACCCATGCCTGATTCACAGGGATGGCATAAATTAGGCCCCTTTTAGAAGCTGTTGCTAAAGCTTAAAAAGAATAAAAAGAAGCCATGTGAGCAGCATACAGCTTACCAACTGTTCGTTTCTTCGGCAAATATCTGTTGAGCCAGGTGCTGTGCCGAATTATGAGGGTGAGTAAAGTAGCCTTGGTGGGTCCCTGCTCCTACAAAGATAGCTATTCATGCTCACACACCTCTGACTGAGTGACAAGCATTGTTCCAGGGGCTTTGCAAGTATTAAGTCATCTCATCTGCCTCACAGTCCTTCAAGGGAATGCTCTGTTATCCCACTTTATAGACAGGGAAACTGAGGCCCGAAGAGTTCTCAGCCCTTGCCCAAGGTGGCCCTGCTAGTAGCTACACAGCCAGGATTTAACCAAGCTGGCTTGACTCTAGAGTTTGACTTAAATCGTCACTCTCTTCTGCTTCTACTACAATGGTGTGCTTCCTTTTGTGGGGTTTACAGTCTCGTGGGGCAGACAGGCATTTTTATTTAAAAGCTATAAGCTGGGTGTGGGAACCGCTGTGGAGGAAGTGGGTGGGATGCAGTGAATGAGGACGGTGGTGGCCTCCAGAGGAGGAAACCTCAAAGCCAAATCCTTGGGATGAGTAGAACCAAACTCTGGGAAGAGAGAGGTGTCAGGGAGGAAGGCCTGAGACGCAGGGAACAGGATGTGGGAAGGCCAGGGGCGGGTGGGTGGGGAAGTGTGGGAAGGGGTTTGGGTTTCACCCTAAAGGTCGTGAGAAGCCACTGGAAAATTATAAGCAGGAGGGTAACAACATGTCATGGATGGAATTGTGTTCTCCTCCCGAAAGATATGCAGGAGTCCCAGTGTCTCAGAATGTGACATTATTTGGAGAGAAGATCTTGACAGGGTAATCCGGTGAAAACGTCGTAAAATCCAGTATGACAGATGTCTTGATAAAGGAGGGAAGTTTAGACACAGAGAGATGAAGGGAGAACGCCACGTGGGGCTGAAGGCGGCGATCATAGTGCTGCATCTCCGAGCTAAGAAACACCAGATGGCCAGCAACCACCAGAAGCTCTGGGAGCAGCATGGAACAGGTATCTTGCTCACGGCCCTCAGAAAGAACCAACCCCTGCCGACTCTCTTGTCTTGGACTCTGAGCCTCCAGAATGGTGAGAAAGTCAGTTTCTGTTGTTTAAGCTCTGAAATCTGGGGAAAGGTCAAAAGTAAACTGATGAGTAAAAACTCAACTGCTCCAGATCCCAAGAGCTGTCCTCCTTCCCAGTAAGTATGAAATGCTTCCTGCACTGAATCAAGGTCACTAACAGATGAACGAAGTAGACTCACAGAATTCCTGCTCATCCCTTAGCCAGCGGGAGTGTGAGCCTCCATCAGCCACCCAGCAGAAAGCACCCCATGGTTCAATTATAAATCCAAATTCTTAGTCATCGCTGCATGAAAACCACAAGATAGGCCGGATTTCATTCACACGATGGCGGAAGAGTTCCCGGGAGTAAAAGAGGGCAAGCCGTGGTGCGTAAACACTTTCCAAGAAGCATCTGTGTCACATTTGCTAACCTTTCAAAGCAGACTGCATGGCCAACCCGGAATCAAGGAGAGAGAGGTCATCAGATTGCACCCAGTAGTGGGGTGAGTGGGAAAGAATTTGTGGACTTTGGGTTTTTGTTTTGTTTTGTTTATAATCCACCACACTTATCTGCTGCTGTGGACAGAACTGTATTCCCGCCCCCCCCCAAATCCATATATTGAAGCCCTACTTCCCCAGTGTGGTGGAATTGGAAGGTGGAGACTTTGTGAGGTCATGAGGGTGGAGTTACCCATAATGGGATAAGAGTCCTTTTAAGGAGAGACCCCACAGAGTTTGCTTGGTCTCTAACAGTGAGGACAAAGCAAGAAGGTGGCTTTCTGCAAGCCAGGAAGAGAGCTCGCCACAACCTGGCCATGCTGGCACCCTGATCTCAGACTCTGGGTTCCAGAACTCTGAGAAAATAAATGTCTGCTGGTTGAGCCACCCCATCTGTGGTATTTTGTCACGGAGGCCTGAACCGACGAAGACCCCTACTTACCTAACGAGTGTTGCCTGTAAACAATTACAGCCTGTCAGAAGGTACAACACAGAACAAATAGAGCTGCATAGCTGGCTCAGATCAAGAAGGCATCAGAGGAGAATTTAATCTGCTTCTGAGGCATTAAGTGGAATTTGCCAGGTGGGAGCGAGAAGAAGATTTCCAGGCAGAGGGAACAGCATATGCAGAGGCTCGAACCTATGAAAACCTGATTACTCTCCTTCTTGATCCTGGAGAAAATGAAAAACTTCAGAACCTTCTGGAAGAGATTAATTCTCCACTGCTTCGGGGTGTTGTGTCTGAGATACTGGTTAGGTTCCTGTTTGGTGCCCACGACTTCGCTGGCAGAATTGGAAATGGAAAACCCAAAGAGAATTTAATTTAAAAGGCCATTTAAGAGAGTGAAAATGGAACCAATTTTCTTTCTGGGTCAGACACTGTTATTATAAAACATCCCTTTTTATCGTTCTGAAACAACAGAATGAAGAATTCACTTCTCAAATCAAAAGCAAACTTCTGCCTCTGGAGGTTTGGACCTTGACGGATGGCTGGGGCCTTTCTCCAAGACTTCTGGGACTGACGTGGAAAGAAAACCAGCTTGTCACTCAGGGAAACCTCTGGAAGGAGAGCTCTTTCGACAAATGGGGCCCCCGGGACCCTCCTCTTCTAGTGAATCAGGCATTAACAATGTCAGTGGGATGGTGTATGCTGTCTTGGGGCTTTTCCCGCTATTTTCTTCATTTTCATATATGAATATCTTTCAAATCATTCACGTCTTACCTTTAATCGAGATGCCTGGAATATCTTGATCTCCAGTGAACTTTGAGATTTCAGGCACGAAATCAAAAATGTTCATTCCGTGGTAGTGAACTGCGTTTATGGTTAACTGACTTTTCCTCAGAGTGGCATATATGCGAATTAAAAAAAAAAAAAACACCAAAACACTAATGCAGATGTACTTTTTAAATGAAAAGAATACAAATTAACTTTATTTTCAGAGTATTGCAGTGCTCTTTTGAGAACTTTGGTGAATCTCTAAGAGGAAGGAAAATGGGAATCAGGAGATCTATCCCCAAAGCATTGGAAATGCTGTATTGTTTCAACCAAAGCTGCTCTTTGCTCCCCTGGGAGTGCATGGGGTGGGCGAAACATTTATGTGAAGACCTAGTGCCTTGTGGAAGGTCGTGTACAACACACCCAGAACACCACCCCAGTCTCACTGAATCTCTTTTCACTTAGTGGGAAAAATCTCTCCCCTTTGCTGTCCCTTTGGGTAGACAAGTTGGCTGAGGGGACCCAGGGGACCCATCTTGTTTCCAGCCCTGCTCAGGCATTCAAGCCTTAGATTCTGTTTTGTAAAAAGTACTACCAGACACCACCAGCTGCCAGTGGTCAGATGTGAAAGGATAGCATTTTCTCTCCATTTATACCCCCTCAAAATGATAGAAGGAGGTGGAAACTGGAGCCCTGTGGCTTCTTTTGGGTAGCTTAGGGCTTTTGACTTTTAACAGAGAAATTCCTTTAGCTTCTGAGATTTTTCAGTTGTAAAATCTAAGACTTTGTGTGTGTGTGTGTGTGTGTAGTTAGCTTGTGCATTTAAAGTAGAAGAGGGGAAGGAGGAAAGGAAAAGGAAGAAAAAAGGCTGAAAATCCACAAGATAGTAATTTCTCGTGGAACACAGACCATTTTAAGGAGTAGCCGTGAAGTTTGAGATTCTCCAAGTGGACAGATCTCTTCCCAGTCTACTTTCAAGACTTAAAATCAGAAGTTGGACTGAAAGTTGATACTAAAAGTTGGAAAGATGTTGCTTTTAGGCAGAGAGGGTTTTTAAACATTTTTCACAGGCAATTCTTTTCTTTCTTTCTTTTTTTTTAATATATATATATTTTTTATTATTTATTTATGATAGTCACAGAGAGAGAGAGAGAGAGAGGCAGAGACACAGGCAGAAGGAGAAGCAGGCTCCATGCACCGGGAGCCCGATGTGGGATTCGATCCCGGGTCTCCAGGATCGCGCCCTGGGCCAAAGGCAGGCGCCAAACGGCTGCGCCACCCAGGGATCCCAGGCAATTCTTTTCTTGAAGAATCACACAGAAGCCGGGTGTGTCAGCTGAAGGTTCTCACAGCTTCGCTTTGGTGTAACCTGGGCAGTTCCTGAGGATGCTGCCCATTGGCCCTGTGAGAACAGTAGCCAGATGTTCCCAACACGGGCCAGCGCAGCTCTGTCCATTACCTTGTCTCTTGTGTCCTTCTAAAGCTGCTGGCCAACTTCTCCAGGGTGGTCTGACTCCTTGTCTTTCCTCTCTTGGATGATAGGTGACACTCCAGCTTTCCCACCAGGGAGTATTTCATTATCTGATGGGACATGGGGACCACTGTTGGGCTTCCTGACTTAATCCCAAAGATTCCACATTTATATTTCATGCGGCCCCATCCCCTCATCCTTCTGTTTTTCTTCATTGTCACTTTACCTTTTTCTTCTGATGCCAGCATATTCCACACTGGCCAGTTACCTTTGGATTTTCTGTCACCCCGTAATGACTCAGCCTTCTTTCTTTCTGTTTGGAAAAACTCACATATCGTATTTGTTTGAGACTTTCATTCTGGTCTCTCATCCCTTTTTTTCTCAATTTAGGATTTGGGGCACCTGGATGGCTCAGTCGGTTAAGTGTCCGACTCTTGGTTTTGGCCCAGGTCGTGATCACAGGATTGTGAGATCGAGCCCTGAATTGGGCTCCGTGCTCTGTGTGGAGTCTGCTTCAGGTTCTCTCTCCCTTCTCCTCTGCCCCTCCGTGCTTGCTCTCTTCTCTCTCAAATAAATACATTTAAAAATCTTAAACAAAAAAAAGAGATTTGTGATTTTTTGGGAAAGATTTTATTTATTCATGAGTGAGAGAGGCAGAGACATAGGCAGAGGGAGAAGCAGGCTCCTTGGGGGAGGGGGAGCCTGATGTGGGACCCGATCCCAGGGCCCCAGGATCATGACCTGAGCCAAAGGCAGACACTCTACCACTGAGCCACCCAGGTGCCCCACTATTTGTGATTCTTGGGATTCCCATGTCTGCCATGGAGAAGTTAGAAAGCCCCTGCACCATATTTCAAAAGACACATCAGGAAATTCTGTACATGTCTTGGGACTTCTACTAATTCTATGGGATTACAGAGGTTTATAAACTGCATTCCACATTTTTCCCTTGGTATCCTCACATACTTCTGAAATGTCAAAGGGATAAGATTTCTCTTTATCCCGATATTAAACATGTATGAAAAGCCTGGGGGAAAGGAATGAAGATGCTCAGTCTGGTTTCCTTTGTAAAATTTCCTGGGACTGCATGACTCTCCACGTAGATTTCCATCATTATCTGGCAACGGGATACAAATATAATTGTAGCTTTGTATCTGTTGTTTTTAAAAGTTTACCGATGAAGCAGTAGATAGATTCACATCTATCAGGCACTGAATCTGTGCCAGGCCCAGCATCCAGTACTTTCTGTGGCTTGGTTCATTTGACCCTTATCCAACGTACTCTTGTTACCCACGTTTTGTAGAGGAGCGACCCTGGGTGAGACAGTGGGGTCCCCTTTAGGGACTTATGACTGTTTTCAATGATAACTTTGATGATAAACTTCCCCAAGTGAAATGAAATTCTGGAGTCAGTTTGGTAAAATAATCAGTTATAAAAACCACTTGCTTCCCCCTGGTGCAAGTTCACCAGCACAGTCTTTAAAACAGGCATCTATTACCTTTATCTGTGGCCCCAGCCAGATAATGGAGAATGGTACTCAGTGGCCAGAGTATCATCTTTTGAAGTCACTTGGTGGCAAGGAGATGTCTCAATGACACCTCGAAGACAGAGACTTTTCGTAAAGGTTTTAGAGTTGGCCCCCTGGCATCATATTACATGTTACATTCACTGAACTCCTTCATTTGGATTTCCCTCCGTTACTGTCACGTCCTATCTCCTCTAGCATTTGGCACTATTTTATGCAACAACCCTCCCTCCCCACCCCATGACAAGAAGCTCCATGTCCCCTAAAGATAAGGGGAAATATAAAAGGTCATAGGGCAGTATTCTTCAAACTGGAGTGTTGAACACTCTTCTTGTCAAGGAAGAACATTCTTGGTATCCCCTGGTGTTGACTTTAGTTACTTTGATTTAAATTTTGCTTAATGTATATGAATGTAAAATTAAACTCCTTTTATTTATGGCTCTGTACAACTAAAAACCCAAAACTAATGTACAAGTTAAATATAACCGAGACTAAAAGAATCCCCAAATAAGTAGCATTAGTTAGGTGCCATGGCTACTGGTTGGTGAGAGCTGAATTGCTCAAAAGATCTGGGTGTTACTTCTCCTTGCTGGGCACAGGCTCTCTGAGCTGGTTGGCCCATTGCCATGGGCTCAATCAATTCTCTCTCCCCCCCCCCCCCCCCCGTTTTCACCCCTCCAGCGGCTTTCAAATCTGACTTTGCATCCGAAGCACGCGGAGGGCTTGTGTAAACCCAGTTTGCAGAGACCCACCCCTAGAGCTTCTGATTCCTTGAGTCTGGAGTGGGGCCCAAGAATTTGCAAATCCAACATTTCCAGGTGATGCTGTTGCTCTACTGAGCACCACACTTTGGGTGCTGCGCCTTTCTCATTAGCCTGTGACAATAAAAGTGATCTATTTTGGCAAAGGTTGTGTGTTGGTGAGCACCAAAGCAGAAGCAAGCACCAAAATCCAGTGTGTACTTGGTTATGGGGTGACCGTCCAATGTCCCTGGTTGCGGTTTCCAGGATGCTTAAGTATATCACCAAAAGAAAATCAAAACTTGGAATTGCTGAATCCCCGAGGATGTGTCCTATGTATCTCAGTTTGAGAAACAAGTATAGGTTGGGTATTAGACAATATTTACCTGTGTGTGTGTGTGGGGGGGTGATATTATGTAGTTACCAGCCTCTTCAACTTTAGGTATGAATGAATGTTAGACCAAGACAAAGGTGCCCAGAAGTGAGCAGAGAAGAGAGGACAGATCTCATTGTACCACCAAAGAGGAGAAGAGAGAGACTGTGGCTTAGTACTGGGGGGGCCCTCCTTCGTGCCCGGGCTTGTCCTGAATGGAATGAACTGCGCTGGGGAAGTTGGAAACACTTGTCTTGAAAATTGTTCAGGGGCTCCCAACAGTAACTTTCTGGATGTTCTGGGAGGGTTTCCTATTATAAAAGCCACGTGTCCAAGACCCCTTTGAATGAAGAAATTCTATGATTGGGGGATGGAGGGGTTCCTTAGTTTTCTCTCTCATTGGTCTCCAAGAATCCTCCGAGCCAGGATGTTTAGCATTGCATGGTAGGTTTCCAAGCGTGTTACCAGCCCCAGTACCCCATCCTACCGCCCCTCCTGGCTTCCTCAGTTCTATCACTCTTTCACGTTTACAAAGTGACCCATCTCCTTCCCATACCTATTCCTTACTAGCCTTTCTCTCTGTGGCCCGCCATCCCTCCCACTCAGGCTTCAGTGGCAACATGCCAGTATACTGCCCTGAGCTCCTGCTCCCTGTCCTGAGCCCCTTAAATCTACCTGATACCAGATGACTGCTCCCCAAATTGTTTGGCCTTGGAACTTGTATTCAACCAACATCTGTTGTTGTCCTGGGGAGCGTGTTCCATCAAACACACAGGGGAGTGCTCCTGTAGATTCTGTGTATGTCTATGTCTGGCTCATTCTGGTCTCCATATCTTGCCTTCCCGACTTGTCATCCCCATCCCTAAGGTGTGGAAGCTCGGGTGCATATACTCAACCTTCCTGGCAGAGGCCACCTGCCTTCAGGCACTTAGTATAAACTGACTACTTGAAAGGATTGTGCTTAGACGTTACCTGTTGACTGTCCCCCACAATCGAAGATGGCAGGGCTCCATCTGGTTCATCCCTACCCAGCCCCTGCCTGGGGCGGAGAGCCAGCCAGCAAGTGTTTGTGAACTGAATGTTTATGTATCTGTGGCCATAACTGCACTGTGAGTTACAGAGGAGGAACGGGGTCTTAGAGTTATGTCTGCAATTTGAGAATGATTTCTGGCTGCAGCGTGGGGGCTCTGTACCTGTCCTGATCTGGAGCACTGTAAATCAGAGGCGCCTCCGTGGAATTGGGCCCCGGGGGTCTTCATTTCAATCAGTCTCATTGGATTTGTTTTGACTGGAAATCCTATTGCCTGTTTTTAAAACATATTCCCTCGGGCACTTTTGAACACTTGAGACCTCTTGGCAGGCAGGCATTTCATCCCCATCAGGAAATCTCATCAAAATGATATTAGGTTTGCACATTCAGGAAAATAAAAGTCCTCCAAGAAGCTGTTGCCGTCTGCTAGATTGGCTTTGGATGTAAGCAGTTAAGCCCATTCAGAAGGTATTCCGACCACGTCTGGGCCACGGGGCCAGGGCTGGGTGGTGGGATCTTACAATGAACAATGATAGAGAAAATAAGAGTGGGGAGGAGACGCCTCCCCCATTCCCGCCCTGGAGAATTCTATAGTTACAGGCCCAAACAGGATTCAAGGGAAGAGCAACAGGCCCATTTTGGGGGTGAGACTCTTGTTTCAAAGGACTTACAGGTAACCAGAGCTGCTGGCTAGGCTGTGGCTTGCCCTCCCATGCAAGTGCAGGGTCTTGCCCTATATATGTTTTTGGTCTGGCCTCCTCCATGCTCCACCTTGTCAGCCATACTTGGAAAACCACATAATGGCAAGACTACTTTCAAGGCTCCCAGCCTGCTGCTGGTATTCTTCACATAATTTGGTCTGGACTTCCTTCCAGAAGGAAGGACATGGTTTCCCTTCCTTAGGGGGTAGCCCTTGAAGTTCCATAGACTTCTTTGATCTCCACAGTCCATTGTCCAAGTCTTTACAGACAAGCTCTTACTCATGCTTTTCACTTTTGCTCCTCCAGTATGTCACCAAGTTTTCCAGAAAGAAGGCCTCTTGAGGTCAGCATGAAAGCAACAGGGCTAAAGCTGTGCCAAGCCTGTGCCCCATTTGTCTTCCCCTCCCGGGGGCCTCATTTTGGTCTCATACTTTGGTGTCTCTCTTTTCAGAGGCGTGAACATGTATGCTATGTTGACTGGGACCCTGCCTTTCACGGTGGAGCCTTTTAGCCTGAGGGCTTTGTACCAGAAGATGGTGGACAAGGAAATGAACCCCCTCCCCACCCAGCTCTCTACAGGTAATGCACCCTCGCCTCTCTGGATTCCAGGTTCCAGGACTTGTGTGCTTACCAGGTTTGGTCCATCCATGAAGCAGTATTTGCTTTGCAGAAGTGGTGTTAGGCCTTTTTATGGGATTAAACCCTGACTCAGAGGTGGTTGAGTTTCCCATGGCTAAGCAACCCTTCATCTCACCTTGATCTTTTCCTTCTCTGTTATAACTCTGAACCCCTAACTTCCTCCTTCCTCCTTCTGCACAAAACACACGCATTGAAAGGCTCTTGGAGAAATGATTGCAGTCTTGATTGTTTTAATGCTTACACTATTCTAATGTTGACTTTGAAAAAAGCATTTATAATCACAGTTCTGTTGTGCTTTCCTTAGTCAATTCAGTGTAAAGAAATATTACTTTCATTCGAGTTTGGTCTGTAATTTGTTTTGCTCTTTGAGCTTTTGAGCCTGTTCAAAAGCTTTTAAGTATATGTAGTTTCACTTACTTGATTAGACTGAATCATCAGGTGTGTTTGGCAAGTGTTCTCAAACTTCAGGAGGTTCACGTTTCGGTAAACAGGTCACATTAAGATTTGGTTTCAGATCCAGTAAATTAGCACAATTTGTTCTTTTGTTTGGATTACAATTCACTTCAAGTTCCTGGCTTCAAGTTGGCCCTGGTGATCATTTAATTGGCTCCTTAGAATAAACTCAGCTTCCCTGAGATAAGGCATGTGACCAAGAAAAAAAAAAAGTATTCATTTCATTTCAACTTACAATACGTGATTTAAAATGTAGAATTTTTATTTTACTACTGTTACATATTTTTTTTCCCTTTGGAGTTTATAAAGCATCCATGAAGCTGACCTTGAATTTATGCTTGTCAAATGGAATTCAAGCTGAAATGCATTCTCGTACGCAATGTCTAATTTGGTCTGTACTTTCACCTTTGCTAGGGAGGATAGAATCTCCTGCTTGGAGAAGGCAGACAGGGCTCATTTTGAATCCCAGTAGGAACCCGAGGAGCTGGAGAAAGGCTTCTCATTCTTTTAGTTAGGATAGGCCAGGCTATGCCACAATAACAAATAGCCCCCAAATCTCAGCAACTTAAGACAACAAAGACTTATTTCTCATTCATGCCACCTGTGGAGAATTGGATCAAGGGTTGGAGGATTCTGACCATCCTCGTCAGTCAGGGTCCCGGATTGATGGAGGAGACACCATTTCAAACATACCTGGTCCATGTGGATGAAAAGAGAAGTCTAGAACATCTCTCATTAATAATTAAGTCTACCACCAATGTTCTGTTTATAAGTCCTGACTTTCTGAAGCGTGTCACCTGGCTTCACCCAACTAAAGAGGCTGGGGAAACACAACCCTACTGTGTGTCTAAAAGGCAGAAAACCAGAAATATCTGTTGAACAGCATGTATGTGAGCCACCGGCTATGGGAGCAGGCAGTTCGATCTGTGGTAGTCCCTGGGGTGGGTTGCACAGCAGGTCAAGGACAGGTAGATTAGTAGCCCAAGAAGTCAGTCTCATAACTTCAGAACTGATATTGTTTTGGGGTGCCTGGGTGGTGCAGTTGATTAAGCATCCAACTCTTGGTTTTGGCTCAGGTCATAATCTCAGGGTCCTGGAATTGAGCTTCATGTCGGGCTCTGCCCTCAGTGTAGAGTCTGCTTGAGATTCTCTCCCCCTCTCCCTCTGCCCCTCCCGCTTGTGCTATCTCTCTGTCTCTGTCTCTCCCCCTCTAAGATAATAAATAAATCTTGAAAAAGAAAAGAACCAACATTCTTTTAACCCCAGTAAGCAGGCTGGTCTATGACTGTTTTCTGATAGTGAAAATTAAATTTACCTTAAAGAAGTAAAAACTGTACCCCGAAGGTATTTAAAAAAAAATAGTCCAGAAGAAATTCCAAAGAAGATATATTAGAAATGTTCTGAGCGATTTAAGCACCACTGGAGTTGGCTCCTGCTCTGAGCAGACAGCTTTGACTTTGGCCTTAAGCTCTGTGTGTGCTTTTTAAAGATCTTCACATTCCTAAGGGACTTGGTTGTCTTGACTTGTCAAGCATGAACAAGCAAGAATTGCGCTTCTTTCTTCTTCTTTTTTTTTTTTTTAAAGATTTTATTTATTTATTTTAGAGAGAGAGTGTGTGTGCACAAGTGGAGGGGGAGGGACAGAGGGAGAAGGACAAGCAGACTCCCCACTGAGCACGGAGCCCTACTCGGGGCTCCATCTCACAACCCCAAGATGATGACCAGAACCTAAACCAAGTTAGTTGCTCAACCTACCGAGCCACCCAGGTGCTCCAAGAATTGCATTTTAGATTTGGTTTTCCAATTAAGGAATCTGGACTCCTCCCCTAAATTTTTTTTAAAAACTTCTTAAACTATTGGGATGTGTAGGTATTTCTCCTATTTCTCCTCAACTGGAGCTTTGTGCCAGGTATCAAGCGTAGTGTTTGCACAGAATAGACACTCAGGGGATCTAGGTTACTGATTTGAGTGGTCAAAGCGTGCGTGGCTCTGGAAGGCAGACCATGGATCCCCCCAGCTGCTCGGGGACAGGAGCTGAGCCGATGCACTGGGGCCTAGAGCTGCTAGCTGGCTGCTGGAGCAGTGCAGGTCACCTTATCTTGTTTACACAGTGAATGACCTCCGTTTTGGAGATGAGCCCCTGGCCTCCTGGCAGCCCCCTGTTTCTCCAACCCTCTGCCCTTTAAAATGCCCTGCCAGGTTTACCTCTTCTTTCCAACCAGCCTGGCCCACCCTCATTTAGGAGACCGTGTGGTGCTACCTTATTTAGAATCCAGAAATACTCATTCACCAGCAACAGGAGTAGCTGAATGGCGACGTGCAAGTGCTTTTCACATTATCATTTGCTCTCCCCAGAACCCTGCAAGATAAGTACTCTTGGTCCTAATTTATCAGTGAGGATGCTAAGTCTCAATGAGCTTATGTAGCGTCTCTGTTTTTGAATTTCTGTCTGCTTGGCTCCCAAACCTGGATTTTTCTACTATACAGGAATGTCTCTCTCCCTTTTTAAATTTTATTTGGTATGAGGTGCTTCCCCTTCTGCACCCCTGATTTGGGGGAAATTATCTATTGCTTTTATGTTCTGGGTAATGTTAAAATTGAGATGTCCAAATTGAAAATATTCCAGTTTCATTAAGTGTCTCACCAACACATCTTTCACTTAAAGATTCTCTCACTCATATTTGTGACAATCTCTACACATCAGCTGTATAAGAGTACTCTTTTGGGGGTGACTGGTGGTTTAGTGGTTGAGCATCTGCCTTTGGCTCGGGTCGTGATCCTGGGGTCCTGGGATCGAGTCCTGCATCAGGCTCCCACTGGGGAGCCTGGTTTTCCCTCTGCCTATGTCTTTTCCTCCTCTTTGTGTCTCTCATGAGTAAACAGATGAAATCTTAAAAAAAAAAAGAAAAAAAGAGTACTCTTTTTTAGATTAAGTTGGATTTTTGCTGAGTTGAAAAGATAAAAAAAGTCACTGCCCTTGTGACTTCTTTGTGCATGCTTTCGAAGAATTGTCCCTCATCTCTGTCATGTAGTTTGAAAACTTAAGCTTTTGGGGCCTTTCCAATTCTTGTTCGAGACAGTCTCTTTCTGCTTGTTGGCACTTGCATATCACAGAGTTGGAAATGCCTTTCATGGCTTACACATTTTTCCGACAGTTTATCTTTACATCTCTAAATCTCAAGGATGGTACTTCTACTGCCAAACAGTCACTTCTGATCAAGAGCGTTTTGCACCATGAAGTCATGGAAGTGAAGCCGAAGGTTGGGTGTTGGCATTGGCAAGGGTTGAGCCAGCACCAATTAAGATTTCTGAGAAGGTTCAACTGTCAAATAATTGTTGCTGCTTTTGCGTAGGAGGTGATGAGGAAAGAGCCTTCGTTGGGGATGGGACTCCACTTGCATCTATCTGATGGACTGTATTACTGTGAAAAGCCTAATGGCTGTGTCTGTGTCCGGTAGCCCTCTCCCTAGCTAGGCACAGTGTCATGGGGCTCACACAAGCGAGTGCAGATAGTAGAGAGCCCACTCCTCGTGGAGGAAAGTAGGTTTTGCACTACAGAAGTGTGTGCGCATGTGATGTGGAACACAGAGAGGGAGCTGTCAGTGTGGGTCATCCTTTCCTTGTGACCTCAATGAAAGCTACAGCTTAGAAGAGTGGAGAGTTGTAAGTGGCCGTGCCCACCATGGCTTTCCAAGACCTTGGAGAATTTGAATCTCTTGTGCTCATGAAACATAGGGATCTTCAAGACCCTAAGACAAACTTCAGAAAACTCTAACGACATTTTCAAAGTCCTTTTTGGATGGTAATGCAGTGTTTGTGATGTCCAAAGAAATAAAATTCATCAGTAGAGATCAGAACTAAAATTACTTGAGCTCATCAGCAATTTGTGAAGATGCCGAGTGCGTGGTTCTGAAAATAGAACAAAAACGCACATCCAGTCTGTTCTTAGCTCTTCTGGTTAATCATATTCTGAAAAGGCCTGGCAGTAGCCTGGGTTGTACAGGTCCTTTGAGGGTAAGCGACAGAGATGTCTGAGAAACATCGTGAACTCACAGCCTCCACATTTCAATGGATTAAGTTCACATCTTTCTGATTTGACCAATAGGTGGTCCTGATTAGGCATCCAGATGGCTCTTGCAATGTAAGGGAGTTGAGAGAAGGGAGATAGAGTTTCCAGAAAGAGGAACTTCTTTATTTTTTTGGAGATCGGTTTGCTTTTCAGACCATTGAAGAATATTTTAGGGAAGTTTTATTTGGAGACCCAGCTATAAAACTTAGAGTATTAATTAAATATACCTCATGACTGCTCTGGTGTCTGCACATCTATTTTTACCTGCTCCATTCTCAATGAGAAATGACCTTCTGGTGACCACATCAACTGGATCAGAACCCACTAGAGAAGTTACCTGGTGGCATGACCAAGTAGAAGTTGTTTCTTTGGGGTTGATTCTGGCATCACCATCAGCCCCTCTTTTGATGGCTTGATTTCCACCCTGTGGAAAACACCCACCATTCTATCAGAATAGTATTGAATGATAACTAAAGTCTGTGAGAAAGTGACTTTTCTTTGAGAGTCTCTCTTCGAGAGATTATGTTAGAAAACTGAAAGATAGTGGGGGACTGCATTCGTGCTTTCCCCTGAAAAAAAAAAAAGAAAAGAAAAGAAAACTGAAAGATAGCTTTGGAGAGAAGGATAGAAAATTTTGAGAACCAAATAAATTAGGATTATGTTCTAGAGTCTGTTGCTTAGTATATTGGAAATTGGATATCATGGACAAAGCTACATAAAAAGATTTTTTTATAGTGCAAAGATGATAGGACTTTGCTCCATAAGAGAAGGAGCATAGAATAAAAGGAAAATCGTAGTCTCATAACTCAAGCAAGACAGACCATCTTCATTTTTTTTTTTTAGACCATCTTCATTTTGAAGTAATCCCTAGCATTCTTGGTCCATATGTGTTCATGCATATTCTCCTGCTAGCAGTTTTGAGCCTATGTCCTTCCTATGCATTATAAACATGTTTTTCCATGGGATGCAAAGATCTATTTAGAGATGAACCGGCTTCCTATCCTCACTGCCTGGGTGGACAGCAGGCCCTTTGTTAAATATTCATTTAACGAAAGGAAACCCAGGGCATTTGAAAAAATCATTTTTTTGGTCTCAGATGAAAAGGAAAGGGGGCTGTCGGGATTTTCTTGTCAGCTGCTTCTCATATTCTTTCCTTACATACCAGTCTCAGCATAGCTGATGTGACCACTGTGAACTTCGGTGGGCTGCAAAACAAAGACAAACTTGAGTGGCATACATTCAGCGCAAGCAGCCCCTTCATCTTAAGGGAGAGCACAACAGGAAAGGGCCCATCACGTAGACACAGGTTTATAGTGTGGCACTTACTGGAACTTTGTATACAGACTAGGAATTTAAAACTTGGGTGGCTGTTACAGAGTTACAGAGTTTACTGACACTCTCCCTGTACCTGGCTCTCTGATGGGCCTGGCTACATGGGCATGGGCTCCGGCTGGTTGGGGTGCTGTGTTGTCAGTAGCCTGACAGGGCTGGAGACTAAGCAGATGGCCATGCACAATGGCTTTAAAAGAAAGGATCGGGGGTGCCTGGGTGGCTCAGCAAGTTAAGTGTCTGATTCATGTTTCAGCTCAGGTCATGATCTCAGTGTCGAGTGATGGAGCCCTGAGTTGGGCTCCGTAATGGGTGTAGAGTCAGCCTAAGATTCTCTCTCTTCCCTTCCCTCTGCCCCCTCTATCCTCTCCCCTACTCTAAAAAACAAAACAAAACAAAACAAAACAAAATAAAACAAAACTGGAAAGAAAGCAGGGCCTCCCTTGGTCTCTTGAGACTCTGTGTGTCACGTGGTGAGCTGCAAGTTAGAGGGTATAATTCTGAATGCGTTCACCCTCTGGTTCCTTTCTGAGTACTTCCTCAAAAATTCACCTTGAGGACAAGCATTTTCTCCTTACTTTCTTTTATCCTCCAAGCCTGGAGCTAGAACATCTCTTTGGCTCGCATTTAGAGATGCGCTGTAAGCTAAGACCACAGGTTGTACTGGGAAGTGCAGGGCATGGGGAGACCCAAATTGGTTCTTGCTTTACCATGTACCAGTTTCATCCCTTGGACAAATATCTTAAACTCTTTGGACTTGAGGCACCCAGAGATCCAGGGAATAGATCAATGCTGGCAGTGACTCAGGAGAGGTAGTGGACCTGCCTCGAGTCTCGGTGGCATGTGCATTCAGCCTATAACATGAGTATGTTTGCCCGCTGTCTTCACAGGCGCCATCAACTTCCTGCGCTCTCTCCTGGAACCAGATCCTGTGAAGAGGCCCAATATTCAGCAAGCATTGGCGAATCGCTGGCTTAATGAGAATTATACGGGCAAAGTGCCGTGTAATGTCACCTATCCCAACAGGTAATCAAATACACACAGAGGGACCCTGTCTCAGGCCAGATGGGGCTGTCTTATGAGCCCTGAATACTTCTGGACAGGAAGCTGTAGGGATTCAAGGAAAAGCTGTGTGTTTTCTTGGCTGCCCATCCCCCACTCCAAGCCCACACATCCACAGACAAGCCCACCTCGGTGCCCAAGGGGAAGTGTGGGTAGGGCCATCCCAGGTGGTTGTGCAGAGTATGCCCTGCACCCAGGAGAGGATGGATGGAAGGTGAAGTCCATGCCACATTCCCTTATCACACTCACCCCGGGGACTCGCATCTTCACAGTGTGGCACCTCTTTCTAATTCACACAAAGGGACCATTTAGTCTAGTCTAGTCTAGACTAGCTGTGGCCTGAATGAGTGTGTATGTGTGTCTGAGTGTGTCTGTGCCTATAGCTGGTTGTGTTTGAGTGTGTGTGAGATCCATTCCTGAGCTCTCCTGCCAACATCAGGCCGAATCCAGTAGAATGGGCCCGCTCCCCTCTCAGACCACCCCTTGGGCTCCTCTTCTGCTGCTTCTCTGCTCTGATGTTTGGTTCAGCCCCAACTCCCCTGCCCTAGAATGTTGGGGGCACGAAGGAAAGGCAGTAGAAGGAGACAGTTGCTTCAGGCCATGTTTCCCTGTGGGCTTCCGGTGAAGGCTTCACCTCAGGAGCTTCCAAGAGGAGAACGCTTCGAGCAAGCATCGCCACAGCGTGGAAACACTGAGGGGCACCTCCTGGTGGCCCACATGTCTCCATTGCTGCTGTACTGACTGCAGATTGGAAAACAAACATCAGAACACATTTCCTTGTACTCTCTTCCTACCCATTTGACATATTGTTAACCGACCCGAGTGAAGGAATGAGGATCCTCACCAGGTCTGGGACCCATACTCTAGGTCCCAGGCCTGCTCGCTCTAGTCTGAAGCTCAGATGAGAACAGGGACCACTGGTGAAGGGGAAACAGATATTTTCAAAATGTCCAGGAAGGCCTGGAAACATCCACCAAGCCTTATTAGGAAAGCTGTCGCACCGAGTTCTCCAAAGAGGATAGGCAGGCAGGGCTCTATCTTGGGGAGAAAGTTCTAGAAGAACTCCAAAGGCCACAGGTGGAGTCTGCATCCATGCTTCTGAGGCAGATTTACACTCCCCATGGCCATAGGTCAGGTGGTTTCACTCGGTTGCCGTCTAGAATTCTAGCATTTGACTCTTGAGAGGTAATTTAAACAAAGTCCAGGTTACTTAGGTTACCAAGGGAACCTGGAAATAGACTGCGGGTTTCCAACACTGGCTCTGCTTGGCCCGTGTCTGAAACAGACACCAGAAATATTACCTCGACGTGAGATGGAAAGCAAAGACGAGAAGCCATGCCTCATTACCGAAGCTCCTGAAGGCTGGGAGCACACAGGTACACTTTCTGCTAAAGGAGGGGCGACTGGAGGCAGACACACGAGTCATTAAGCTAATGTAATCACTGCCTAAATGAGCATAATCAATCCACTCAACGTGGCAGCCGTTCAAAGGAAGCGGAGCTGGTCTTGGAAGTACACTCTCCCCCTCCTGGTGGGCCGCATCCTCACTCACGAAGAGGCGCCTCGTGCTGTAGCTTTTCCACAGGTGGTAGGCAGGCATTTGTAGATTGAAGCTTAAATTCGGGGAGCCCCTCCTGGTTTGGCCAGGTCGGCAATTTTTGCATTGGGACATGGTCAGAAAGCCGAAAGGCTGCACGTGAACCAGTTGGGTTGTGAAACTGGTTAAGATCCTGTTTATTAAAGAAAACAACCACTTACTGTCTTCTGTTACACAAGGCCCACTGCTCACTTTGTTCCAGAGGCAAATCAACGTTCCGTTGTAAAGTACGGAAGCCGGAGATCTAAACTCTTGCGGGAGCCTTTATTTTGAAAAATGTGTAGGGCAAAAAAAAAAAAAAATTAATTAATAATAATAATAATAATACGTAAATAAAGTGCTTTTGATCGTTATTTTTCTGGCATCACCGGCTCACAGACAAATGGAGTAAGAACATGTAATCAGGGAAAGAATATAGGCTGTATTATAAAGTATATATTATCGCTTCCCAACATACCTAGCCTCAGATTCAGTGATTTTAGATGTTAAAATGTTTTGCTTTTGGGAAAGAGTGAGAATACAGGGCTTATGTTTTATATCGCTCTTCTGTAAAGCCTTCTGTTAAGTCATTTGGGCTTCCAAGTTATCTCCAAAAGGCAAGAGGAAAATATCTTTAAAAGTCAACCTTTTATAATAAAAGTTCAGGCCAGTCAATCAGCAGTTTGCTGTGCACCCGGCTGGCCTCCCTGTGCTGGGAGCAGATATTTTTAGGGAGGCGACCTTGGCTGCCTTCTTCCTTCAGCACCCTGGTGGGGGCTGGACAGTCTCCCACCATCCAGTTAGCTCTGGAGGTGGGTGGGAGGGAAAGAAGGTGATGGGTAACACAGGGTGGGATTAAGCCATAGTAGTGTAACAAGGGATTTAATGTGAATTTACTTAGAATTACACCAAGTATTCTGGAACATTTTCCTAGTGTCTCTATCATCCAAACGTGGGGAGATAGCAAGAACTAAGTAACTGGTATCGCAGAATTCCAAAGGTACAGGTCGCTTATTGCAAATGTTGAATTGTACCCTCAATCAATAGAGTCGACAGTGCCTTTTGGCAGAGCTCTCCTGTTTCTGAAGACAGTGGATATGAAGGGCAGAGATGGGGTGCCTGCCCCTGCTGACCACCCCTGTCTCCCCTCCACCTCCCAGCCCCACCCTGGTGGCACCCCTCTCCTGGATGGCTCTCCCCTCCCCGGGTTGGAGGGCAGGCTGCTGAGGGTGGCCTTGGGTTGACTGACAGGGGGTGGCTCACACAGCCATAATCTGATTGGCCAGGTATGAGGCCGTGAGGCTGTGGTCTGATTGGCCAAGGACGGAGCACAGGGCAGTGGTCTGATTGGCCAGGGGACAGGGCCACGCCTGCACACTTCCTGGGTAGTTTCCAAAATCTAGTCTTCTGCTTTAGTTAAGTGCCTTGCAAACTTCAAGTATTTGTATTCTTTTTTAATAGACGTTATTTTTACCATTAGTCATTCCAACCCCCTTCCCATCCATTATTTAAAATTAGTGATTTTGTGGCAAATGGGGGGGGGGGAGGCAGATTTTGTGGTTCCTTGGGTGTGTTTTCTTTGGATGGCACTTACCCATATCTAGGGAGGGAGTGCTGCCATAGTTTATACCAATGGGTGGTGGAAGAGGGTCTGCAGACCTAGGTCTGCTTTTGCTGCCCTTTCCAACTGGCCCATGACTCTGGCAAGCCAACTTACCCTTTTGTATCATTATGAAGCTATTCTGTGTGGTTTCCCAGGTTGTTATGGTCTGAGGTTCCTAACATTTTTGTCCTTGGACCCTTGGTGCAGTGTTGGCGGGCTACAGAGCTCTAGGGCTAGATGTCCTTGCCTTGCCTTCTGCTCAGAGTGCCCTATTTATATCTCCCTGAAGGGATTTAGAATGTTCTGTTTGGTGATGAAGCCCCTACTACCATCACACACACACACACTATACTCCTCAGCCTGCTTTCTTGTTCTCCATAGCCTTCCTCATGTCTATTTATATGAGAGCTGCTGAGTTTAGTCTAGCATCTAGACTCTGAGTCAGGCTACCAGGGTTTGCATTCGGAGGCTGCTCCTTCCTGCCTATGTTACCTAGGGCAAGTCACTTTAAGCTGTGGGCCTCAGTTTCTTCCATCTGTAACATGGGGATAATAGTAGTTCCTACTCATAAGATTGTCCTGAAGACTAAATGAATTTACTTCCTCTGTTCCCCACTGGAATGTAGTCTCCATGAGACAGGGACTTGTGGAAGGAATGATTAAATGAATGAGTGGATGAGTGGATACATGAATGGCAGGCATGCATTTCTTCCTAAGGAGTTTATCTTCATAATACTCCTGTGAAGAAGCTTTGATCTATCCTCTGAGAGCACCCCACTTTATAGCCAAGCCCCTAATTCCCTCTTTGTGAACGTGGGATTGCACACTGTTTCTTTTAACGCAGTCTGGGTTGGCCCCTAAATGTGCTCCATTCCCAGCCCAACTTAGACCCAACTCAAGTGTAGGTTCTACCCATGTCCAATAAACACATTTTTAGAAAAGAATGCCAGATTGTAAAGAAATTTGAGGGGCATTGGGGGAAATTTGAATATAATCTAGATATTAGAGAATCCTAAGAAATTATTTAAAAATTATTAAATTATTGGGTGTGTGGACAGTATTGGGATTCTGCAGGAGATGTCCTTGGATCTTAAAGGTGCACACTGGGCTGTGTAAGAAAGAAAGGTCACGATGTCTGTGATTTAAAATACTTGAGCACTAAATAAGCTAACAAATAAATAAATAAATGAAGAAAATAGGGCCACTGTGTTAACAGTGGTGGATTCTGGTGTTGGGTGCACAAAGGGTACTTACACTATTCTCACTACTTTTCTGTGTGTGTGAGATCATTCCTAATAGCAAGTCAAGTGAATGAATGAATGGATGGATGGATGGATGGATGGATGGGTGGATGGATGGGTGGATGGATGGACACTTTTTCCATAGAGGCCCTGGTTGGTGGTGGTGGAGAGGGGGTACTTTGTGCCTCTATGTTTGTGAGCATCCCTGAGGGGACCCCAGAGCCTCTCAGTGGAGATGAAGAGGTGACAGGTTCTCACTGTCCTGTGCAGGATTTCTCTGGAGGACCTGAGCCCGAGTGTGGTGCTTCACATGACGGAGAAGCTGGGCTATAAGAACAGTGACGTGATCAACACTGTGCTCTCCAACCGTGCCTGCCACATCCTTGCCATCTACTTCCTCTTAAACAAGAAACTCGAGCGCTATTTGTCAGGGGTGAGTGGGGCCCTAGTGGCAGTTTTGCTCTGCTTGCTGTGGAAAAAGGAGCTCTTACACCTAGAGTATTTCTCACTTGCTGACACTTGATCTGAGCTGTTAATTTAAATTAGTGGGAGGCTGAGTTTCTGAATGTGGGATAAAATAGTAGCCAAACCTGCTTCTCAGGTAGCTAGTGCTTTTTATCTGAGGTGTTTTTCAAATATCCTCCCACAGAGTGAAGCCCTGGGCAGCTCTATGAGAGACTCAAGCCACTTTTCCCTTCAGTTTCTCTGTTGCCTTTTCTGTCTACCTCTTAGCTCCTTGGGTTCCCATGGTAAAGGTGTTGGGGACTTCTGGGGTCATAAATGTTGGGGGGCAGTGCCTCTCAGGTGATATCATCCCTGAAGCCTGATTTATGAGGAGGCCATTATTTATATTTACTTCTCTGGAAAGTAAAAATGAAATGGTGTTTTACTGGCTTGACCCCTGGTGCCTTCAGTCCGGGCATCAGAAGGTACAGGTGTCCTGTGCCACAGATGAGGTACAGCTGGGAGTCCTGCAAGCCGGGGGTGGGTAGTGGTTCCCTCATGCCTGGGTCACCTTTGTCCTCTGCCACAGGCAGTTCATATATACCTGAGGAAGGGATTTCTGTGCTTCGGTATCTAGCTGTGACTAAATCATCTCTTTCCACTTAAAAATAATTCTGTGTAGAAAACTTGATCAAAAGCAGTATAGTTCTCTATAAAACTCCTGTTTCTCCTACTCGGAGTAGTGGAGACTGGCCAGTTCTAACAGGAAGTCCACTGGGTAGAGAAATTCAGAATTGTCAAGGTGCCTGTTGGAGATTTGATTGCAAATCCACTGTCATGAAGGGTGACCCTCACCCTGTGTGTGTATATGGCGCCTTGAGATCTGATAATGTGGGGCTATCACTGTTAGGAAGAAATTCATTTATTTATTTATTCATTTTTAAAAATTTTTGCTTATTTATTCATGAGAGAGAGGCAGAGACACAGGCAGAGGGAGAAGCAGGCTCCCTGTAGGAAGCCTGATGCGGGACTCGATCCCAGGACCCCGGGATCACGGCCTGAGCCAAAGGCAGGGGCGCTCCACCACTGAGCCACCCAGGTGCCCCTAGGAAAACATTTAGAAAACAGAACATGAAGAACTTCTAGAGTTTTGTTCAGTGCTTTTTAACTTTTTTTTCAGTGTAATTTAAAGTCATGTGATAGCCAACGCAGTGTTTCACAAAATTCCACTAAACAATAGGCTTAGAAGCCTTTTGTGAGGCTTCTGTGTTAGAGCTAAAGATGGAAATCCACCTACAATTGGGGAAATGCTTTTCTCCCTGCCGTGGCAGAAATGATCACACAATAACGCCCGAAGACGAGATGGTCCGAGGGCATCTCTTTAGTAAATTGATTTGGGAGATGTGTAGAAAACATTGCTGAATAGAAGAAGAAGCTCATCGGGAGGTTTGTTAAATAGTTGGATGAGAGTGCAGATGTTTCTAAGCTGACTCAGCTTAGGGAATTTGCTGGATTTTGCTCCAACAGTTGAAATTATCCACAGAAGTACTTTTTGGGTGAATCGCCAAAGGAAAGATGTACACCAGGAGAAACATTCTCAACAGTAGAAGGCTTTTAAAAATAAGAACAGTGTGTTTTTTTATGGGATAAAATGTGCCCTGTATAAGCAGATAGGGACAGATATGCAGCTTTGACACTAGATGTTAGAGACGGTGTCACAGTTACAGGAAAGCTACTGCAGGAGAGAAGTTGGGGCCAGAAAGACAGGACCTTTGATGTGTTTTTTTTTTTTTTTAATATTTATTGATTTATTTGAGAAAGAAAGAGTGTGCACGTACATGAGTGCCTCGGGGAAGGGCAGAGGAAGAGAGAGTCAAGTAGATTCCAAGCTGAGTATGCAGCCTGATGCAGGGCTCGACCTTACAATTCTGAAATCAGGACCTAAGCCAAAAACAAGAGTTGGACACTTAACCGACTGTGCCACCCAGATGCCCTAACACATTGTATTTTTTATATCACTTTATTATGTGATAGGAGTCAGAAAATCTCTTGTGCTGTGTCCAGGTTCTCTATTCTCTTGCAACGATGAACTTAAAAGATATTGGGCTCAAAGCTGCTTCCCATTTCCCTTTTTTTTTTTTTTAAAAAAAAGATTTTATTTATTTATTTGAAAGAGAGAGAGTACAGTGGGGAGGGGCAAAGGGAGAGGGAGAAGCAGGTTCCCCACTGAGTGGGGACCCTGACACGGGGCTCCATCCCAGGACCCCAGGAATCATGACCTGAGCCAAAGGCAGATAGATACTCAGCCAACTGAGCCACCCAGGCACCACCCATTTCTTTTTAATAAGAAGACCTCATGCCTCATGTTTCTTTCTTATTGTATCCCTTTAAATTCCTGTTTGATCTATGTTTTATAATGTGTGTCGTATATTAGTACAGTGGTATATGCTTCTAACTATAAATATGCATGTACTGTAGGTGCCTTCCTATACCTTTTTCACTTATATGGCATTCAAGGTCACACCATTTGGGGACCACTGTGGCAGAAGTTAGTAGTGAAGAATATAAATAGCTGTCAAGTAAAAGGGAACAAAAGAGGATCAACATGCTGATTTTTTTTTTCAAATGAAGACTGTTGTTCAAATTAGTTTTAAAATTAGTTTTAAAAAAAGTGTCTCCATGAAGCTAACTATAAAATTCACAATTCCATATTTAAAGGATGAAATTGCTACTTTCCTAAATAAGCTAGCCTATTTCAACATTGTTTTGGCAGAACTTCTTTGGATGCCGATCGATTTATTTTTAAGTAATCTCTACACCCAACACGGGGCTTGAAATCACAACCCTGAGATCAAGAGTTGCATGCTCTACCAACTGAACCAGTGAGGCACCCCAAGGGACTTTATTATTTTTTAAAGGATTCATTTATTTTTAGACAGAGAGAGAGAAAGAGAGAAAACGCAGGGGCACGTGAGCAGAGGGAGGGGCGGAGGGAGAAGGAGAGAGAATCCCAAGCAGACTCCATACTGAGCGTGGAACCCGGCATGGAGCTTGACCTCCTGACCTTGAGATCAAGACCTGAGCCAAAACCAAGAGCCTGATGCTCAACCGACTGAGCCACTCAGGCACCCTGGGACTTTCAGTTTTAAAATATTTTCTTTCCTCTGTCCACCTCCACATCTACAGATACAAACTTCGGTTACTCACACTCTTCCTAAACAATCCCTGATGCTCTTAGGCTGTGTCTTGATTTGTCATTGTTTCTTGCCATCTGCTTGTTCTGCTCTTCCACTCTGCCCAGCATCGGGGTGGCATGCAAGTGTGGCAAAGCTGGGCTTGGCTTTGTTTACTGAGCATGTTCCCTGGAAACTCAGCGAATGTATTTCTCGCTGGAGAAGGTTTTTACGTTATTGTGTCTGTTTTGCACTTAACCCTTCAATCATGGGGCGTACCTGGTCTGAGAACCAATGCCTAGGCGAGGGGCTGCTTTTAACTCGAGTGAATTAATCCCCACAAACAGCTGCAGCTGGTCTGCTCCGTAATTTCCACACGTCGCTAATTTAATTGCACAGTACGCACTGTCCCAACTATTAATCTCATCAACCAATTACCTAACAACCCATGTATAATTTTAAAACCAAAACTAGTGAATGAAAAAGTAAAATACATACCTTAATTATTTGCCATTTCTCCCTTTTGTCTCCCAGTTCTCATTTCTTCTTCCTAAAACCAAGAAGTGTGGATTTTGTGTGGGAGCCTTTAAGGCCACTCCGTGAATATCTGTTGGCTGGTAAATTAATTAGTCATTTAATTTGCCCGTCTCCAGACAGGATCGCACCTTAGTCATGCACCTACATCTCTTAGATAACAGTTTTCCATCATCTTTAAACTGTATTATGAATGTGCTGTGACTCACTGGGTGGACAGGCAGACGAGGGCTGTTTTTCAATAAGCCAATAAGCAAGATCTATATCCTGTTTAGCAGGTCAATAAAATAAGTTATTCTTTCTAGCTCACATAATTGGTTTCTGCTTTCACATCTTAGAGTAGACTTCATTGCACGGATGAAAAAAACTGAGACCAGCAAGGAGTGGCGACGTGCCCAGGGCTAACTGGCCCTGTCCTGCCAGAGCCAGTAGCAGAAGTCAGCTGCCTGCCCCTGGGTCTGGGGCTCTCCCAGAGGCCCACATCCTGCCTGCAGGCCACCCTTGGACGAGGCTTTGCATCACAATTAACTGGCTTGCCAACCACTTTCGGCACTTTCTCAGCCAAGTGCTGGTTTGAAAATTAATGACTGCTTAGTGGATGTTTCTATTTCCTGTGAGTTAAGCCCTGCTTTTTTCCCCTCCTTCTCCTCTGACATCCAGAAATCTGACATCCAGGACAGCGTTTGCTACAAGACCCAGCTCTACCAGATAGAAAAGTGCAGGCCCACCAAGGAGCCCTATGAGGTGAGTGACCCCCAGAGCAAAAGCCAGGTTTGCTTAGGAAGAGTGGATTTCCATTTTGAGAGCAGAATGGAAAGGAAACCAATGATTTTGGGACAAAAGACAAATACTTGCTTAAATGAGTTCCCCCCAAAATGGTTTACAGTCAAGCCACTATCAGTTAGATTATGGTTCTCAGCTGTGGCCATGCATTAGAATCATCGGGGAGCATTTTTTTAAAAGACTTTATTTATTTATTCATGAGAGACACAGAGAGAGAGAGAGAGAGAGAGAGAGAGAGAGAGAGACAGGCAGAGACACAGGCAGAGGGAGAAGCAGGCTCCATGCCGGAGCCCGATGTGGGACTGGATCCTGGGACTCCAGGATCACGCCCTAGGCTGAGGGCAGGTGCTAAACCACTGAGCCACCCAGGGATCACCATCTGGGAGCATTTAAACATCTGAATGCCCAGACTGCACCTCAGACCACTTCCCCTGAATCTCATGTCTCAGGGCAGGGGAGCTGAAGGGCGGGGGGGTGTCAGGATTTTTAAAGCTCCCTGGCTTATTCCATCAAGTGGCCAAGGTTGGAAACCATTGTCAGGGCTTCAAAAGATAAAAGTGAGATGCTCAAAAGTATGCATGAGTGTAACACTTGGCACCAGAAGGAGACAGTAAAATGAAGGACAGGGAAAGGTTTTGGGGGAAAGCAAGCTTTTCCAGGCACCTGTTCCTGGCAACTTGATGCTACATAGTGCATAACTAAGAGAAAATACCAAGATTCTTTGATTTCAGAGTAAAAAGTGGTATCATGTGGCAAGTCGTACCAAATACGTGCTTGTGAAGAGACTGTGCCTGGGAAAGCCGGATCCGGGGTGAGGGGCACAGGATGAGGGTACCCCCCCACCCACCCTTCAAGGACTCCTCACTCGACACTTAGATGCAGCTCCTTTGCCTTCTCCCCAATTTTCCCGGGAATCTGCTTGATTTCCCCTCTGGAGCCTCTGCCACGTGTCCCCGGAATGGTTCCATTTGATCAAAAGGGGAGCCTTCCTCCGTGCCCTGCATGAGGCTTGCCCGCTTCCCTCTTCCCTTTACGGATCAGTTTACATCCTGATCACACGAGCCGGGCCTGACCCCAGGGAAGGCAGTTCTTCCCCGGTTTTTCTTGAGCAAAGGCTGAGTGAGGCCATGGATGGTGACTGAGCATCATGCCAGGATCCTCAACAGCGACGGGGAGCACCGGGGCATGGCCCAGGCCAGTCCAGTGACACAGGTGACAGGAGAGCCGAGCTACCAGGCACCACGTGTAAATGTGACGGGAGCTAGGGGAAGGCCAGGCCTGAGCATCGAGGTAGGGCAGGATGAGTGGCACGGCTGTCGCATCTGGGCACAGCCAAGGGACGGTGAGATTGAAGGCGATGGAGAGGAGGAGCCCCCTGCACCCTGGCCAAGGAAACCAGCAGGGATGACAGGGGCGGCCTGGGAGCATGCAGGAGACGCTGCAGGGAATGGCGGCAGGGAGACCATGGGAAAGGTCATGTCTAAAATGGTCAGTGGTGTCGGCTGAGCAGTTAGCTGTCCTGGGGTTCTAACAGGGACCGGGTTGTGGGAGTGGCAAAAGCAAAAAGAGATCGCATGGGTTTCAGAAGAGGAAGAAGGGAAGTGAAGACTGAGCGTAGACCTCTCTGTTGGTGGCTCTGACAGTGAAGAGCAGGAGAGGCCATGCCATGGCCTCTGCTGGAAGGATGCCGGGGTTGGGGAGGATCGAGGGCAGGGAAATTGGGGGGAACTCCAGAGATGGCTGGGGCTGGGGGTGGGGGCTTAGCCTTGACCCCAGGCTGGAGGCCTCCTTCCTCTGAACCAGGCTGCAGCACCAGCATGATGAGGATGGGGATAAGCTGGTGGGGGGGCGGGGGGGGGCGGGCAGTGGCAGTGCATCAAGGCCAAGCTGCAAGCCCATGCATGGCTTTTAGGCTGAGGGCAGGAGGGTCCCCTGAGCTCCAGAGCCCTCTGGCTAATTACTCACTGCATGAGCGAGGGTCTCTAATCCGGCGTGCCCAGAACCCCCCGACCCCCAGTGTCTGTCTCTAAATGGCATCCCTACCCCTTAGTACAGAGCAGAAACCCAGGGGTTACTCTTCCTCACCCCTGGAGCAGGTTATGCCAGCTTGACTCCTAAACCTCTCAAACCCTGTCCGGCCCCTCCATCCCTATCCATCCCAGCCCTGGATGTCTGCTGCAGCCCTAACTGGTTGCCCCCCCCGCTTCCCCATGAATGCCTGGCTCTCACCTCTCCATATGCCAGCCAGAGCTGAGCCGTCCACACTCAGATGGGATCCCATCGCTTCCCTGCTCCAAACCTTCGAAGGCTTCCTTAACCTGGAAGGCAAAGTTGGTACCATGGCCACCGGATTAGACTGGCATCTGCTTGCCTCTCCAGTCTTGTTCCCCGGACCCCACATGCAGCCCAGCTTCTAGCTGTATGCTCAGTCCCACGGGGCCTCCAGACTTCTGTGCTCTCTTGGCTGCCAGCACTGTGCACACCCTGTCCCCTGTTCCAGAATGTTCCCCTCACCTCTCTTTGCTGAGTGATATCTTCTACCTTCAGATTCCAAGGCAGGGTCAGTTCCTCCTGGATCCCTGCCATTCTCCGTGCTCTGCCTTTGGGTCCCGGCTCTCCACAGGCCATCACGCCCCATTCTGCATCCTACAGCTTGTCCCATTTGCACATTTTGTTTGCATGGGAGTGTTTGACCCACACCTCTCTCCCACTCTGGACCCTGATTTCTAGAAGAGCCTCTGCTCTTCTTGTCCTTGTCCCTTTTGCTCCTCGCGATATCCCTAGAATCTACATGATGCCTGGCACGCGGTAGGTGCTCAGCAAATATTTGCCAAATGAACACATGAAAGAATCAAATGGACCTTGACCTGGGTCTCCAGGTAGAATTGGGACCATAAGGGGAGAAGGTGGAATGATCCAGGTGGGACACCTCGCTTGACTGAAGCCAGGGTGAGGGCACACCTGCAGCCTAGCACCCATGTCCCATCATCGTTACCAGGTGTCCGTGCCCTAAGGCAGGCAGGGACATCTCCTGGTCACTTGCTTGGAGGTTGTCGCCTCAGCTGGGGTACAGATGATATAGGATTCACCATAAGACTCCCTTGCTTCTTGGTCTGCATCTGGCTTTTCTTTTTTTTTTTTTTTTTTTTAAGATTTTATTTATTTATTGGACAGAGAGAGATTGAGCACACAAGCAGGAGGAGCAGGTGAGGGAGAGAGAGAAGCAGACTCCCACTGAGCAGGGAGTTTGATGGTGGGGGGCTCCATCCCAGGACCCTGGGATCGTGACCTGAGCCATAGGTAGACCTGTAACTGACTGAGCCACCCAGGTGCCCCTGCATTTGACTCTTAAGCAACTCAAGTAACAGCACCCACAGATGCACCAAGTGCCCGATGTGTGTGCCCAAGTGGCCTCTGAGCCACTTTGCTGACGCCTGTGTCCGTAGTTGCCTTGTGATTGTTTGAGAGCGTCTGTGATGGGAAAGGGGCCCCCTTTTTTTTTTTTTCACCCAGATCATTTTTCTCGGGTGATTATCTCATTTGGCCTGAAAACACACGGCAAGCGTCTTAAACATTTGTTGAAATATTTAACAGTTAGGGTTTAAACAGGAACACTAATGGGAAAAGAGCTTTTCAATTTTCTATGATCCATTTGTTTTCTCCAAACGGTAGTGGTACTTGGACTAATTAAATTACAGGCCATTACTAGATTATCCAACCCGCCTCTGTTGGAACCCGGGGAATGGAGTGGGGCCAGTTAGAAAAAGTGTTCGGAAGATCTGAAAGGGCCCAGAGTTTCTAGGTAAAAGCCCACTCAGAGCCTTTGTGGGCTTCTTTGCAGTTGCCATCAGCTGGTCCAGGAGAAGACACCAGGAGGTGGATGGGCTTCAGGTCACACACAAGCTGGCCAGGGAGGTGGCTCCATGATGTGTCCCTGCCCCGGGGGGGCGTGTGGCCCCTTCTTTCTTCTCAGTCCCAGTTCTTTTTTCCTCCTAGGAGACAAAGAGCTGAATTAAATTGAAAAAACTTCCCCCTTGGGATCACAGTGCTTCCCTGCTTGTACGACTTCACTAACTTCCTTGAAAAGGTGGCAAATATGTCTGTGAAAGTGGGACACATGTCTCATCTAAGAACATTTCGAGCATGTGCTCCAGGGATTCCTTTTCCTGAAAAAAATAAATAAAAAAATAAAATAAAATAAAATAAAATTAAATTAAATTAAATTAAATTAAAAAATAAAAAATAAAAATAAAAATAAAAATAAAAAAATAAAATAAAATAAGGCCCTGGAGGATGGTGGGGTGGAGGAGGGACAGTCATCATTTTCCCACTGGCTTATTAAATAAAACCCCATAGAACCAGAGGCCGTTTTTGATAAAATCTTTGGGGAAAAAAAAAAAGGTGAATGTCCAGAGCAACGCAAAATCGAGCTCAGAGGGCTTCTCTGTAGAGCAGAGTCACATGGCAGCCTTGGAAGAGTGCCATGCAGGGGGCTGGCAGGGGGATCGGATCAGCCTGCTGGGGCTGCCGTCCCGTCACACAGCGTCACACCGAGGGTGGCTCACCCGGCCGTGATTCACCATTTCTCAGTTCCAGAGGCCAGAAGTCCGAGATCAAGCCTGGTTCCCTTCCAGGGCTGTGAGGGGAGAACCTGTCCTGTGCCACCTGGCTACTAGGGGCTGCAGGGATCTTTGGAGTCCCCCACTTTGGGCTTCTTCAGCTTATAGCACCGCCCTGATCTTCTCTGTGTGTGCATCTCTGCGCCAGTTTCCCCCTTTTTTATGAGAATACCAGTCCCATTGCATTGGGGCTGGACGACCTCTGTAAAGGTGACTGCCCGACAGGCCCCCTCCTCAAGAGCAAAGGACAGTGTGCTTTCCCACGCCCTCCCCCCACCCCCAAGCCTCAAAGTGGACGCTATCGGCCTGTCCTAACCCTGTCTTCCACGAAGGTCACATTGTGAGGTCCTGGGGGTTATGAATTTGGGGGGAATGCAATTCAACCCATCCCAGGGGCAGTAACTTTAAAGGTAAGATATTAAAATGTTCGTTTGGCATCTTGTGTCAAACCTAGGCAACTTGTAAAAATAAAGTTTGGAATCTGATCAGACCATCTGTGCTGTTGGAAATCAGAATGGTAGTTACCTTTGGGGACTGGGAGAGGACAGGGGTGGGGGTGGGAGGGACTTCTAGGTGCTGCCAGTTGGGTTCTGTATCTTGATCTGGGTGCTGCTTTCAGGCATGTTTTTGCTCTTGGAGAAAATGCACTCATTGAACCGCTTCCTCACCAGTAGAGCATTCCCTCGTTATGTGTCTTAGATTTTAATAAAAAACTTACCTAGAAAAGCTATTCAGTGCATGAATTCGAACATCTGCTGCCGACGTGCATGATGGTTTAGGAGTTTGGTTTCTTGCCTCTAAACATTGAAACCAATCATTCTCAATCAGAGCTGCAAGTGATAGGGGATAGAGTTTCGGGGATAAACAGCAGGTACATCTTCTTAAATTGTTGTAAATGTTGCTTTTCATAGGCCTCCCTGGACACCTGGACAAGAGACCTTGAATTCCATGCTGTGCAGGTAAGAGCTTGGGGAGTTATGATGGATTAGTCTGAGTTCTCCAGGGAGAACCAACAAACTGTGTGTGTGCATGTGTCTCATGCTTGGATACCCAGGGGAAGAGTGGATGTACCAGCTCAGTCCCAAGGCCTTCTGGAAGCAGAATTCCTTCTTCCTCAGGACACTTCAGTCTTTTTCTCTTGTGGCCTTCAACTGATTACATGAGGCCCACCCCTATTGTGGAGGGTCATCCTCTTCACTCAAAGCCACATCTTAAAAAAAATACCCTCACAACAACATCTAGATTGCTGTTGGATCAAACACTGGGCACCGTGGCCTAGCCAGGTTGACACTTGAAATTCACATCTCTGCTCAGGGCTCTGGATTCTACAGACCCCCACTCAGTCCTGAATTAGAATGCAGGATCCAAAATGAGTGGGTTTATCAGAATCCCCTCAGATCAGACTGGTGCTTTCTATGTTTAGTTGACCATTTTTTTATTGTCTTGCCTTTCTGCGTTCGTGCATCTACCTGTATGAGAAGTGAGCCTTGCAGCAGTCCAGAGCTTCAGGGGCCTCACTTAGGAACCGAGCCCTCTTTTTCTCAACTCTGTTGTGTTTTTCCTGTGACAGATTCAGTTCTCTGTGACTTTCCCAAAGCCACCAGCAAGCACCTTCCAGGCCCCTGGGCCATCCCAGGTGTTCCCTGTCCACACCCGGCTCTGATGTTCCAAACGATCAGATGAGGTTAGCTCATCCTCACAGGGACACCGGGCCTTCAGAAGAGGCCATGCTGAGCTGGACTCGATAGTTCTACAAAGAAAACAACTCCAGCTCACCTCCAGACCCCAGGCTCTTCTGCTAAGCATTCTGCTCTGTGGTCAGCTTCCACCATGTGAGGGGCAGGGCAACTCTCCAGGGCAACAGTTCTCCCAGCAGCCTGGGGTGGTGAAGAGGTGTGGCTGCACCTGTGCCTTTCAGATCATGAAGCAGATAAGATGTGAGGCTCGTTTTTAATCCTTGAAGAGCATACTTGTGGTTGCAGATCGGAAGACACTTCTCTCAAGGGGAAGTGACTTGCTGAAGGTCACCCTGCTGCACCCGAGGACCAAAACTAGGGAGAAAGGGGGAGGGGTCCCACTCTGGAACCCAGGAGGCTGTAGTTCCAGAGACGAGTCTGAAGGAACCGGCCCTGGGGCTCAGCTCTCAGAGGCTGAGGACCTGCTTTTCCTCCTGTAGACCTCGCCCTCCAGGAGCCCAGTGCACCATTGCTCACTAGCTCTCTTCTGTCACACAGTCCTGACCCTGAAAGAGCTTTGGGTAGACAGTCCAGTCCACATCTTCAAAGTGCCCAGCTTTGTAAATGGCCATGCACACGTGCAGTGGGTGGCAAGTGGTTTAAAGGAAACCGGAAGCTGTTTCATGGGGGGCTTGCTTGTGGGGCCTCATGGGGTCCCCTCTCTGATCTGCCTTGGGGAGTTTGGGGTGGGGGGGCGGTGGGTGTGGAGAGCGTGTGAGAATCAGAAGAAAGTCAAAGAGGCCGTGCAGGCAGCAGCATTGCTGGGAGGAGAGCGTGGGAGTGGGTGTAGGCATGCCGAAGGGGGAGCAGAGTGAGTCCCTCTGCAGATCTGTTTCTGTTACATAAGGCAGTGTAGCATCCTGCTCCCCGGAAGATCTCTTGTGGAGAAAATAGGGTGTGCAAATGGAAAGGTATACTTGGATGGTCGGCTGCATTTGGTCACCTGTGCTCAGGGGGCACTGAGACTGGCCGGGGGTACACACACAGTTTCTCGTGTGGACTGTTGACCCATCCACACGGACTGATCCAGCAGTTCTCCTCAGCCTGGATCTGTTGGGTGGTGAATTCTTGGTATCCCCCTAAGAAACGGGTCACCGTGAAATCACTCATTCTTTTGGGCTGGAGAAGGACGTTCTCCCAACAAAGGGGGCTTTGGGAGAAAACACCAGGGTGCAGGATTCTAGAATTAAGTTCTGCAAGGTGACCCTAGCAGGTGTCCTCATTCCATTCCTCCCATCCTTCTACCGCTACAGCGGCTTTCTGTTTGATGCCAAATATCCCTTTGTCAGTTACCAGGAGAGATTTCTAGAGCCATCCTTGGGCTCTTTCTACAGAAAATTCATGCCTGGCACACCTCTCAGTGCTAATGAACTCTAGTTGGGTGGCAGTACTGACCCCCAGAAACTTTGCATCGGGATCCTTTGGCTTTTGAGAACCTAGAGGATTGAGAAGGAGCCAAGATGAAGCCATGAAGCCAGGCATTCCCCTAAAGAGTAGGGATCACAGAACACCCCAAAGGAAGCAGATCTCATCATTCTGGAAAACAGTCCTGAAAAGGAGGGAACTGCGATTTTGTCTTTTCTTCCAAAGACTGTTTTTTACAGTGTTTCATAGAAGTGCATCCGATTGCCTTTGTGCTGTTTAAAGTATAAACAGTAGAACTCGTGACTTTTCTCATAAAAACGGAGGGAGAAAGAACAGCACGAGAGGAGGAGATTTTTGCCAGACTTTTCAGGACGAGCCTGGCATGTCCCCTCTGATGCTTGGGGCACGGGGAGTGTGAACGCTCACTCCCGTTGGCCTTAGGGGAGCAAAGTTTGGCTGTTGGCGTCTTCAGGGAAATAGGGAGAAGGAAATAGTGGAAGATGGTGGCCTTGACCGAGATGGGCTGGAGCAGACGTCACAGTCGGGTCCCCCTTCGTAGCGTCCTGCATAATGACCTGGAGCGCAAGCCTCCTCTTGGGATCCCCGATGCCGACCTGGAGCCCTGGGGCCACAGCCTGGTCCCTGTCCCCCACCAGCCCCAGTGCGGCTGCCTTGCTCTTGCCCAGCCCTGCCCCAGGCTTCCAGAGGGTGTGCGGAGGCAAGGGTGGAGAACACCCACTTTGTGGGAATCTGAGTTTTCACCCAGCTCCTGGGTGAATTATTTAACCGCTCCTGGCTGTTCCCTGGTCTTGTGAGAGAAGATGCCAGGTCTTGTTTTGTTGTGGGCCGTGCTCTCAGGAGTAACCCCCAGCACCCCAAGTCCCCCACCCCCAATCTCTGAGGACACAGGGGAAGGAGTTTGCAGAGCTGTTTCTCCTTTCTTCCCCCTCAGCCCTCCACTGGGAACAGACTTGCAGCCCTAAGGAGCTGCGGCCCTCACGGTGACCCCCCGCCCCCCACCCCGCCTCGGCCTGGCACCCCCACTTGCAATTCTTCCCTGCCATCTTCTCCCACCCGCCAGCTGGGTGTAATGAACCCCAATCCATTAAAGCTTTGAAAATCCTCATTGGAAAGGGCTGTTAGAGCACCAGCAGAGGCTTCCTTAAGAAGCTTTTCAAGAGCATCAATGAAAAATGGATGAGCTCTCTTGAATTGCAAATGCTCTTAACATTTAAGGCAAACCTGTGAAACTGTCTTTTTTTTCCCCCCTCACTGGTGGTGGGGTCAGGAATTCAGTCACCTCTGTGAAACAGTAAACATCAAACACTCTTTAGGGCTAGAGAAGGAACGTCTGAGCTGAAGCACCCTTCCCAGAAGCTCGAACTTCATTCTCATTCAGTTTGGTTTTCACTGGCTTTTTTTTTTTTTTCTAACATTTCAGTAACTATTTATTAAGCCTTCTCTTTGTGCCTGGCTTTATGCCAGAGGCTGTGGGGTCGAAACTACATAAAACAGTAAAATTCACTCCTGTCAAAGGGATTATAATACAGTTCAGTAAAGGCAAGACTTAGAGCAAAAATGGCCAAGTCGTGCCACTTTTAAGCGTATTGGCGAGGGCTCGCGTGACCAAGGATGCAGAAGGGTCAGAAACACCCAGGATGGCTCAGGGCCCTCTGGGCTTGCTGTCTACCTCCTTGGCTTGACTGAACGCACAGGAGTAGATGTGAAGATGGAAGTGGTTGCATTTCATTTGCAAAGTTGCCTTTGCGAAACCACTGCTGTGGGCAAAATCTTAGGCCTCTGCTTTAAAGATTTTTTTTTTTAATTTATTCATGAGAGACACAGAGAGGCAGAAACATAGGCAGAGGGAGAAGCAGGCTCCCTCTGGGGAGCCCGGTGCTGGACTCCATCCCAGGACTCTGGGATCACGCCCTGAGCCGAAGGCAAACACTCAACTGCTGAGCCACCCAGGCGCCCCAGGTCCCTGCTTTAAATAAGACCACAGATTTCTAGAAGTCCACATGCACTTTGCCTTTGTTCCTTCAGCTTGTTCTGGAACAGTTGGCCTCCTAGGGGTGAGCTCGCCCTTGCTGGAGCACCTGGGAACAGTGCCGTGCAGGGAGCTGGGGATGATGGAAGCCTGCCTGTGGCCCAGGGAGAGGGAGGTGGGTCCCTGGAACATCCGCCGGGCCTTAGCTGTCCTGTTGTTTGACACGCAGTTGAGAACAGAGATTTGAGAGGCTGGGCTTTCTCAGATCTACTTGGACGACTCTTCAAAAGGGAGCCACATTGTGTATTTTTGCGTGTGTCTGAGTACGTGTGTTTACTTTGACTTGAAGGATGAAAAGCCCAAAGAACAAGAGAAAAGAGGAGATTTGCTTCATCGGCCGTTTTCCAAGAAGTTGGACAAGAACCTGCCCTCACACAAACAGCCCTCTCCCTCTCTCATCACACAGATTCAGAACACCAAAGCTCTGCTGAAGGACCGGAAGGCCCCCAAGTCTGGCTTCCCCGACAAAGGTGGGTCAGAAACACCCAGGATGGCTCAGGGCCCTCTGGGCTTGCTGTCTACCTCCTTGGCTTGACTGAACGCACAGGAGTAGACATGAAGATGGAAGTGGTTGCATTTCATTTGCAAAGTTGCCTTGGCTACCATCTAGGCCGCTGGTGTTGGGCTGCTCAGTCACTGTGCGTCCTTCTTGGGTGGCTGTGTGGGCCCCTGGGGCACACACAATCCCTGTGCCCGTGGGAAAGCTGTGAGCATGCCCAAGGGAACCCAAGGACAGTCAGGGTCCGGACCGTGTGCTGTCAGCCAGCTGGGCAAGCGGGGTTTGGGAAAGCAGAGGCAGGGTGCACTATATTGTGGGAGCAGAGACAGGGTATGTGGTATTGTGGGAGCAGAGATTGGGGCACAGATTATTTCAGGGATAGAGATTAGGATGCAGGAGTAGAGACCGGGGTGCATAGTATTATGGAACAAGGGGCAGGTGTTGAGGTTTTTTTTTTTTTTTTTTTAAGATTTTATTTACTTATTCATGAGAGACACAGAGGCAGAGATACAGGTAGAGGGAGAAGTAGGCTCCCCGCAGGGAGCCTGATGCAAGACTCGATCCCAGGACCCTGGGATCACAACCTGAGCCAAAGGCAGATGCTCAACCACTGAGCCACCCAGGCTCCCCTGTCCCTCTTTTATTCAAAGACTCATTGGCAGGGTCCAGAATTTTAAGCAACCAAAGGAGAACAGGTGTTAAGGTGGCGCCATGGGCAGGTTAGAACTTAGGAGGCCTCTTGTCACTGGCCTCAGGGGCTTGCTGTCCCCTCTGTCCTAGAGGGAGCATGTGGTTCCCTGTGGGGGCCTCCGGACGTGGGGTGCTTTGCTTCGTGGTGTCCTCTGGCCTCCCCAGCAAAGGTCCCTCTCGGTCAGGAGGCCACAGTGGCCAGGGGAGGGCCGTTCGCACTGTTTCCGTGGCTTTCACGATTTTCTTTGCTTTTTCGGACACAGATGCCTTCGGCTGCCGCAATATTTTCCGCAAAGCCTCAGATTCCAATTGTGTGGCTTCGTCTTCCATGGAATTCATCCCCGTCCCACCCCCCAGGACCCCCAGGATTGTCAAGAGACCAGAGCCCCCCGTGCAGGGCCCTGGGGGTGCTGGCGTCCCCCCCAAGGAAGACCCCCTGGTGCTGGATATGGTGCGTTCCTTCGAGTCCGTGGATCGCGAGGACCACACTGAACCGCCGTCCCCGTCTCATCACTACAGAATCCTAGGCTCGCCGGGGGGCCTGGCCCGCGGGAATCCTGGGGAGCGGACGCTCTCCCCGGCCCTGCTGCCCGGAAGCCTGTCCCCTCTGCAGACCCCTCTGCATCCCACTCTGGTCTCCTTTGCTCATGAGGAGAAGAACAGCCCCCCAAAGGAGGAGGGCATGTGTCCCCCACCTCCAGCTCCCAACAGCGGCGGCACGCAGCCCCTGGGGAGCCCAAATTGCGTGAAAAGCCGAGGCCGGTTCCCCATGATGGGCATAGGACAGATGTTGCGGAAGCGACAGCAGAGCCTGCAGCCCCCCGCAGACCGGCCCCTGGAGGCCAGCATGCCCCCGCTGCAGCCCATGGCCCCCGTGAGCCTCTCCTTCGATGTGCCCGACGGGGTCAAAGGCCAGTGCTAACCTGGGCCACTGGCAGGATTCTGGGGATTTCGGAAGAAAGCGATGACCAGAGCTCCATGCACGATTTGGGGTGTGAAGATCAGAAGGCCTCTTGGGAGCCTCCTTTGAGGTCTCCTCCCCTCCTGCCGTGCCCTGTCCCGACTGTGAACAGCTGAAACCCGCAGACCCAAAGCCTGCACAACCCGGCCTTGCGCAGGGACCCCGGAGATGCTGCGCTTTACCAGGAGGGCTGGCTACAGGTGCAGTCTCAATCGTTCATGTCCTCCATCCGCCTGCCTCCCCCTGCCCGGGGCCTGCTGCTGGGTGGAAACCGTGCATCGGCCCCTCGGCTCCTCACATCACGGCCTGTTGCGAGATCTTTCCTCACTTTTTGCTCTGTGTGTGCCTCTCAGGACTGTGGCTTCTCAGCAGTCGGCCAGTCACACGGTGGCTCCTCCTGCAGGCCACGCAACCTTTCCTCTCGCAGGGGTGAATCCCTGCAGGCCCGAGGAGCCGGTGACTCAACTGCTAGTGCTCAGGCACCTCAGAGGAGGACAGGCCACAGCCTCCGCCAGCGGCACCAGCCCCTCTGTGCAGGCAGGGGCAGCTGGGCAGACACGGAGCCAGACCACGGGCAGCCCAATGAAAGGAAAAGGCCAAAGGGGACATGCATTTGCCATCTTCTTGTTTTGGTTGAAACTTGCTAAGCGTTGAATTATCTTTTCCAAAGATGATTTTCCCCCCTTTATGTGATGTCAGAGCGAAGTAGCATAATTTAAAAACCCCTGGATGGGGAGATGAGAAGCGATCCTACCAAACTCCTGTTTTTTCGAGAAGATAGGCATGGAGGGCCTCAGCCCCCCCCCCCCCCGCCCCCGTGATGTTTTCAGTGGCTGGCGGCCTGCCGTGGGCCGCAGGAAGGCGCGATCGCCGCTGGCCCCTGCGTTTCTCCCGCCCTATCAAGGCAGCCTCATCCTTCTGGAAGGCATGGGACATGCTTACAGTTGGTTCTTTAGGAAGAGAGAAAATGCTAAGGCTGGATGTGGGTGCATTCGGAAGGCACCGTTCATTACCTCTGCCCAGCGCAGTTTTCACGCTGCCAAGGAAACAAGTGTGGTTTAGAGCTGAACTAGTTTGCTATAAGCTGCGAGCAGCCTCGCCCGGCGGCGAGCACATTCGGATGCGGCACCGCGGCTTCTCGGAGGAAGGCAGCGTCCCTCCAACGTGCTTTGAGTCCACGTTCTGTTTTCACACCTTTTGCCAAGGCTCGAACCAAAGATGCGTCTCCGGTTCTGTGTCTGCGCCATCCTGTGTGCACATTTTGCAGATCCCAGTGTTGTGTGACCGTGGCTAGCAGGGGGCCTGGTGGGGCCGTCTCCACGTGGGGCCTGGGCCCTGGCGCTGGGCGGGGGCTGCTCAGTCAGGAGCAAAATTGGAACAAAAAGAACACAGCAGCATGGGTTAGAGAGCGGTTAGCTCAGGAGACAGGTCACTCAGCGGCTTGGGGTCTTCAGCTCCTTGACGAGTGCAGGCATGAGCAGAACCCACAGCTGTGATCACCCCCAGGCGAGGCCTCTCCGCCCCCTGATTCCGAAACAGGCCGTGGCCCTGGGGAGTGGCAAAGCCTGCCTTCATTTCCACTGGCAGCCCACCCGGGCCAGAGAGCCGTGGGGTGGTTCTTCATCTTGTCTCATTTCGCAATGGTGACCTCCGTCGGCCCCACACGTTTCTGACTGAGCAAGGAAACGGTGGATACTTGGCTGACCCTGGAAGCCACCGAGATGCCCAGTCCTGGCTGACCCTTGACAAGACCCGGAGCTGCTGCTTCCCCCTTATTGGGGTCATCCCGGCTCTGGGGCCTGTTTGGAAGGAGTCAGGCTCCAGGTTGTCGGTGTTCCTCCTTTGTATGGCTCCAGACCGGGTTCCAGAACTTTCCATCGAAAATGGAGCTTGCTAAGCAGAAAGAAGAAACGCCTCTGAAAAAAACCTCTCCAAGTGACGTGAAGCGTGTGCTTTTGGATCAGTGAAGGAACCTTTTTTGAACATGGTTGCTAGCTGCAGGTGTCCCGCTCTGCAGGTTTGCAGGCTGTGTCCTTGTGCCTTGTGAACATCTATCCCTTTATGTCTCTTTCTTGTATTGTACTTTCCTTGAGAACATGAGTGTCTTCCTGTATCGCGGATTAGCTCATCGGGCATGTTTTCTGTTCCTCGATTCCAGCTGTCATAGGACTAACCGTGTCACCATCGGTAACTTGAACTGTGAACTCAGGTTTATTCCAGACCCAGTGAGAGGTGAGGGGGGAGTGAGGAAAGGAGAGGGTCAACTGTAGTTTTTTGTATGTGAGCATCTGACAAATCTATGAAACCGAGTGAAAGAAGAAATGTTAAATTCTTTATTATTTTATTATATTTATATGGGAAACTTGACCGTCCCTTTGGTAAGTACAGAGTATGTTGTCTGTTTGACCCGTGACTGTCTCTCATTAGCCTGTGCCCATGACCTCAGTCAGCCTGTAGTTACGGACGGAAATGACTGACCTGTCACCGTGTAAAGTCCAGGAGGAAAAGTCGACTGTAATTGTGCGATTTGGTCGTAAGTAAGGACTGTATTTATGTCACCATTATTAAATATATGTACTTTTGTAATGACTGTGAAATACACTTTTCCCTCTCTCTGACTGCTTCGTTTATTTGCATCGGATAAATCTTAACCCACTGAGTGCTTTGCAGTAGTTGGGCTGCCCTCTAGGTAAAATCCTTGGCCCCACCGCTGACCGGATACAAGTGGGAATTGGGGCACAGGACATTTGAAGTCATCATCTGGTCCTGTATCACCACTTCATTTTACTTGCAGCAGGTGTACGATCTACAGAATTCTTACCTGACCAACGTACAGCAACCAGTGGTTCAAGACAAATGAGCATTTTTTTCTCTTTTAGCGGTTCAGGATCTCTCTTGGAGGCTCTGAAAATGGCACATGAAGAATGACAATCTATGAACATTGCCTCTAGCTTTTGTCCTTGCATTAAGGACGGGTGAGGGGGTGGAGGAAGAAGGGTGGTGAGGTGGGATGGGAGGGTTGGATTGTTCCAGTTCTGGCTTCATTCATCACAGTTTGCAAAAAGCTTTTCGTATAGACCACCTTGCCTAAAGCCTTGTGTTCCCTGTATGGTGTGGCTCAGAGGATGGCATGGTGGAAGTGCACACGAAGCACCCTGAAGTTTGATGGGGTTGGGGTGCCACAATGAGTACCTGGTTTTGGTGATGCTATCTTCTCATAGGGGTCAGAACATTCTAGAACAGAAAGGGACCTGAGATTATGTGCTTTGACCCCAATCCTCTTGAAGAAGAGAAAACGGGGTCCTGGAAGGTTTAAGAGCTCCCCAGAGTCCCTAAGTGAGCTGGTCCCAGAGCTGGTCTGGGATACCGAGCTCCTCCCTGAGCACACAGAACTCAGAGTGTGACCATCATGAACAGAGTGGAGAGTCAACAGCAGATCAAGCTGTCATTGCAACAGGTATCTCTGAGGTCCTCACATAGACCGGGTCTTTGCAGTCTCAGGTCATTATCAGAATTGCATGGCTTCTTAAGATTCTGTGCATAATGCCCTTTCCACCACCCACCACCGACTCTTGAGGCTGGAGAAAGACTTTCTTTCTCAACAGATCTTCCAAGTGAGGAGCAACCCCTGGCTGGAAGTCTTTGTTATCTGCATTAGCTGTTAAAAGGCCGTTGGGTTTTACTAGATTAAATCAATAAAACATTTTCTAAGTAGCCGTGTCATAAAATGAAGCGAATTCAGAAAGAGCGCAAGACTGATATTTTTAGGGGGGGGGTCCGGAAGCCTCTCGGTTATTATAGTTGTTTTCTATGTAGGACCCTCTATGTGCTACAGGCACAGTGAGAATAATTCAGAGCAGTACTGGGAGCTGGTTCAATTTAATGTCATCACTTCTCAATGAAAGGAGCATATTTCCTGAGTAGTAAATGAGTGCATTATTTGTGGCAGCTTTTTCGTCAAGGGAGCTTTTCAGACATCTGGTTCCAAAGATGAATGGGGTATATATTTGAACTTCTTTTCTGTCGACCTGTTTTTGTGACACACACACTTATCTCCGAGATTGGATGTCTGTGGCACCAAGGGACTGGGGTGGGGCCAGGATGGGGAGTATTTCAACCTTTGCGATCCCCTTCCACGGTATATCTACTTCTGAGCTGGTGTGTGGATGAGGCATTTGGGGCAACCAGCTCCAGCAGCATAGAGGATCTTGGTGTGGAGCAAACCCAGGGGTCAGCTGGAACTTTAATGGTGTAAAAACCAAACAATGTCATGTCTCAAAGAAGACAATGCCAGGAAATGCATTACTCTCAGGTGGAAGGAAGAAATGGGTCCGGCTTCAGGGCCCGAGCTAGTTACACAACATATTCCCTGCTCAGAAGATGACCCATTAGCTATTTTAAAAGGAAAGTCTTTGGCTGGTATTATAAACCCTTAGGAATAACGTCTTCTTTATAGGCCTTGTTACCAGAGCCAGCCGGAAAGGACAGGATGTGAGCCTGGAACAAGGCTTCTTGCCCAAAGTTAGGTGGTGAATTCGTGGCACGTGTGAGAGGAGAATGCCTCTGTGACTCTTTCATCAGTGTTCACTTCTCTGGCAACCCAACCTGTTGGGTTTATTTCTCACACAAATTTTGATGCAGTTTGGCCGACTCCAGAGCAGCCGTCTTCCATGTGGTGACTCAAGGATCCAGGCTGCCTTGCCCTCATGGCTCCATCCACTCAACATAGTTCTGTGGCTGCTGTGGCAGAGGAAGGGTGAGCTGGAGGGCTTTCCCCTGCCCTTGAGTGTTTGAGGGCTAAAATGAGGCGTTCCTGTGAGCAAGAGGCTGAGAAATATGGGGCCATGTAGGGATATTTGGGGTACAGTTCCTGTTTCTGCCCCAGGGAAAGTAAGGATACCTACACTTAATAGGCCCCTGAAACTGGACTGGCCTTCTCCAGAGTTACACAGCTATGGCACCTCTTAGTATGTACGGATTATTGGTTTTAAATAAAGGGATAAGCATTGTTGCTTATTAATGTTTCATTTAATTTAAGGGGGAAGTGTTATGGGCTGGATTGTACCCCCCCAAAATTCATATATTAAAGCCTTAACTCCCAGGACTTCAGTATATGTTTGTCTTTGGAGATAAGGGCCTTTAAAGAGGGGAGTTAAAATAACTCCACTGTTAGGGTGGGACCTAGTCCAGTCTGACTGGTGACCTTATAAGATGAAAAAATTTGGACACATAGAGGGATACTAGACAGAGAAAAGACCATGTGAGACCATGAGACAAGGAGAAAGTCCTCAGGAGAAACCAAACCTGCCAACACCTTGATCCTGGACTTCCAGCCTTTAGAACTAGAAAGAAATTTCTGCTAAGCTGCCCAGTCTGTGGCACTTTGTTATGGCAGCCCTAAAAGACCAACACAGTGAGGAGGCCAGATAGGAATATTTACACATTCCACAAATCTGACAAATTTTGTCCCATTTGCTGTATCCCACTTATATTTTCTTACAACTAAATCACAGAATATCCTTTTTTTTTAGTAGTAGTATTTTTTATTCTGCAGTGAAATCTCACCTTTCCAAGTGTTCCCTGTTGCTCAGCCCTATGGCAGTTGTTTTCAAGAATATGTCTTCCTTTAATCCAGAGACATACAAACTTTTTCTGTAAAGGGCCAGGTAGTAAATATTTTATGCTTAGGCCAGGTAGTAAATATTTTATGTTTAGGGGCCGACCATGTAGTCTGTCATATATTCTTTGTGTTTGCAGTTTTGGGGTTGTTTTCTCTACAACCCTTTACACGTGTGGAAATGATTCTTACCTGGTGGGCACATAAAAACAGGCCACTGCAGACGGGGCCCTGAGGTCTCAGGTTGTAACCTTCCTGAGAACCCTGGAAAGTGGTCCTGTTGCCACCGACAACGTGAGTGTAAGTAGTTTGGCTCACACAAGCAGAACTTCAGCCACATGCTACAGGTGTTCATTTTAGGAACTTGCCACTTGTAAAAAAGAGAAAGCTCCTCCTGTGATATCTGGGCTCGTAGGTGCTCAGAAGGAGTCCTCATTAATAGCAATGAACCAGCGAAGGGTCCAGGGGCAAGGATTTAACCTAAGGAAATTTGGAGGTGAGGAGAGACTGGCCTTTCTCTTTGCTGCCCTTTCCTGTATCACTTTAGGTGGATCTCCAGAGTTGGTTGCCCTCAACAGGCATGGCAGTGCTTCAGGAAAGCTGTCCCTGTCACAAGTCTGCCACTGCCATGGAGTCCACAACCTCAGATTCATTCCTGCCTTCATCTGCGCAGGAGCATGGCTATGGGGTGCAAATCATTTTCCATTCAAGCCATGTCCCCTTTCTCTCTGTGAATGGCCTCTCAAAAATGGGTTCTTATTGCTTATAAAGAAAGAGCTTCCTGAAAGTCTTAGGGAACAAGCCTAAATCTAGAGCAGATGTGACGCTGGATGATGCCTCATAGACGAATCATCGCCATTACTCACTCCTGAATGATGCGGTGTCATGCCAGGCTGGACAAGTGTCCCCTTTACTGAAAGATGAATCGTGTCATCTGAATCAGCTCCAAAGAGCCCATTCAGAGTCCTTCCCACCCATGACCACTTCAATTATATGAACCATTCTCACTTCCAGAACATTCAGGCCCAAGTCACAGAATCACGGGGATTTTGGGGGTCACCCAGTCCTAAGCTCGGTCCCCTGGAATTTGGGGGCAGTCCTTGAAGAGCACCAAGAAACGTGGGTTCTTAGAATAAGCACAAAACAACTTCATGGAGCAGAGTTTTTATAACTCACTGCTAATTTAAATTTTATTATTATTATCATTTTTACTTACAACTAACATGTGTCATGTATTCAGCTACAATATCAGTGTGAGTCTTGTGAGTCCAACCCTCATTGTACTCTCTGCTTTGGATAGTTCAGGGAATAATTTTTATTTTTTATTTATTTTTATATTTTTTTAAGATTTTATTTATTCATGAGAGACACAGAGAGAGAGAGAGAGAGGCAGAGACACAGGCAGAGGGAGAAGCAGGCTCCATGCAGGGAGCCCGACGTGGGACTCAATCCCAGGACTCCAGGATCATGCCCTGAGTGGAAAGCAGCACTAAACTGCTGAGCCACTGGGCTGCCCCAAGAGAATAAGTTTTAAAGGCAGAAGTCAGGGCCAACCTTCCTCATTTACATTGATTTACATGAGGTATTTGACACCAAAATGGAGAAATGATACATTGAAGAAGTCACAATTTGGCAGTGGCAATGTCTGCCTCCATGGTCAGTTTTCTTTCCACTATCCCTGGCAAAGACCCCAGAGTAAAAGGAAGGCTGAGGCTGTTTAGGGATGTCATAATTTTGGGTCTACTTGCTCCCCTTTCAGATTTTTGGGCCACATAATGGATATGTGACGATAATAGAAAGAAGGAAACTGATTTGTGAGGAGTGTTTGAAGGGAGAGGGTACGTATAAGTGCTCTCTCCACCTTCCCAAGCCTCATTTGTCTTGCCTGCCTTTGAGTACTCCTAGGTATACATGTTGTAGCACTGACTATAATACTTGTTAACACATTGCTCTGTCCTCAGGGCTCTGGGACACTGTCTCACTCATCTTTGTATCTATAACCAGTGATCTAAACACATGGATGAATGGATTAATGGTGAATAGGTGGGTGGATGGGTGAGTGGATAATGGATGGATGGATGGGTAGGTGGATGGATGGTAGATGGATAGTGGTAGATGAGCGGATGGATGAGTGGGTGGGGAGATAAAGGGATGAGTGAGTGGATGGGAGATGGATAGTGGTGGGTGAGTGGGTGGTTGGATTGGATGGGTGAATGATAAATAGTGGATGGATAGGTGGGTGGGTGGCTGGGGAGATGAATGGACGGGGGTGTGGATGGTAGATGGATAGTGGTAGATGAGTGGGTGGTTGGATGGATGGGTGACTGGGTGGGTGGGAAGATGAATGGATGAGGTGAGTGGTTGGATAGATGGGTGGTTGGATTAAATGATGAAATGAATAGGATTGAGAGTAAATGCTAAGAGTGGTTACATGACTTAGATTAGTGGATGGCTGAAGGGCACTTAAGAACAAGGGAAATAATTCCAAGAATAAGCCCTCAAATACTTTTTAAACGTAAAAATGAAGAGCCTGGGAAATAAATAGGACACAAACTTTAGGTACAAATATCCTTCACAGAGGGCAGCCAAAGCACTGCGTCCTCCTATTCTAAGTCCATTCGCCACCTTGGAAACAAGTAATCATGGACCTTAGTGGTACAGCGAAGCCATTGTCCTCATCTGTCAAATGCACGTATATCCATGTGACTGTTTTCCTTTGGTGACCTTAGAGAGATTTGGCAAGAATGTGAGGCAATGATGTGAGATGTGGGGCCAATTCCTTGGCCCACCAACTCTACTCACACAGTTGTTTACTGGGCCAGTACACTGAGGCCCAGACTCTACTCTGTAGCCTAATGCTGACTCTGAACTACCGGTATCCTCGCTCATATCTTGTCACCCCAAGCTTCCAGCCTCATTGTGCACAAATCATCTACAAGCTACACACAGATAATGCATTTTTACGAGGCAGGTTATGTGGCTGATTGGGATGACATTCAAACACCTCTGTCTCCCCCCAGCTAACCTCCATTCTCGTGAGCTGAATTGTGCTCTCCCAAACTCCATATATCAAAGTCTGAACCCCTGTACTGCAGGATGTGAATGTATTTGGACATAGGGCCTTTGAAAGTATGATTAAGTCAAAAAAGAGGCTGCTGGGAGGGTGGACCCTAACCCAGTTCCATGGTATCCTTTTAAGAAAGGGAGATTTGATTACAATGAGAGATACCAGGGATGCAAGAAGACAGGGGAAAGATCATGCAAGGACAGCGAGAAGGCTGCCATCTGCAAACCCAAGAAAGAGTCCCCAAATCTGCCCACACTTTGATCTTCAGCCTGCAGAACAGCGAGAAAATAAAATTCTGTTGCTTAAGCCACCAAGGCTATGCTATTTTGTCATGGCTGCCACAGCAAACTAACATATCCACAAGTCGCAGGTGTGGAAATAACGAAGACCAGCTGATGAGAACAAGCAGAGGCAATTTTTCAGAGCTTGCTGTAGCAAAGAGGTCAGAACCATCACTTGTGTTCGACAGAGACTCAGCGGCAGGCAGAGAAGGAAAGCTTTACAGTGGAATAAAGGGAAGGTTTCAGGGGTGCCCTGCTGGGCTACTGTTGTCATGGAGAAGCTGGAAGTAGGCTAACTAGAAGGGGGGTCCTAGGATGATAGGTTCGGGGAGCATATTTGGTGTCTCTGATTGGTTCTGAGTTGGAAGCAAGGGCAAACCTAGGGAAGTTGACAGGCGACTAACCTGCCAACCAAGTCCTAACCATTTGGGCTGATTGGTGTAGAGGGTGTGGTCTGGCTCAGGTTACTGCAGAGGCTGTGGGTCAGGGCTCAGCTGTCGTATCCATTCTAGCCATTGTCCATTTGTCCATTCTGTATCTTGCAGGGAAGTAGGATGGCTTCTCACCCCATTTATCAGGCCATATTAGTTTCTTAGGATTGCACCACAAACTTGGTGACTTCAAACAACAGAAACTAACTCCCTCCCAGTTCTGGAGAAGGGAAGTTTGAAATCAAGGTGTAGCAGGGCGATGCTCTGTCTGGAGCTCTGTGGGAGGATCCTTCCTTGCTTCTTCCAGCTTCTGGTGGTTCTAGGCAGGACTTGGCGTTCTTCAGCTCTGGTGGCCAATCTCCTTCGATGTCTGCTCTGTCTTCACATGACACTCTTCCCTGAAGGTCTTCACATGGCTGCTTATATAAAGGTACCAGTCGTTGAATTTAAAGCCATCTTAAATGACCTCATCTCAATTAATTACATCTGCAAAACTCTTACTGCCAAATTAGGGCACATTCTGAGCTTCCAGGTGGACGTGAGTTTTGGAGGAGTCACTATTCAGCACACTCTACTGGTTAAGGGCCTCGTCCTGCTGTCACCAGGGCCGGAAGCCTGGCAAATCTTGGACTTGGCATGAGGCCTTGGGCACCACAGGGGAGTCAACTCTGCAATGTCTTGAGATGTCCAGAATAGAGGATTCAGGATGTGATGTTTTGGGTGGAAACTTTGGGATGCTTAGAGGCGGGGAGGAGAGGAATCCATCCCTGACCACATGAAGTGACTGTCATGCCCATCCCAAAGAAGTAGACACTGAAGCAGGTATATTTCTGGTGTCCCCTTGACATAGACTTTCACAGAGGGGCAGCTGGAGGGGTGGGGGAGTGGGGCATTCAATTTGGGAATGCTGTGCCCAGGGGTTTATGGAATCTTGATGTGACCTGTGAGTCCTCACAAAACCCAGTTCAACTCTATCAAGTCATCAACTCTATCTTTGGAACAGAGTATTCTCTGGAGCTTTAGGCATGTTTCTCAAGCTCCAGAGAAGGCCCATATTAACCAAGGATATTCAAAACAAATGATCTCATGCCCCAGACCAGCTTCTCCCATGCTCCCTGTCACAGTAAAGGACATCCCAGACTCTATCCTGAAGCCCCAACCTGAGAATCATCCTGGACCACGCTCTCCCCTCACCTCCCACATCTAGTACATCCCCAAAGCACCTGTTGCTACCATCCTCCGAAGATGGAGGGCTTGCAAGGGCCATCAGTACAAACTCCACGTGGGAGGCATAGGCATAAAACCCACTCTTTTTCCACTCTTGCCATTTAGCATGGTATTAAACCCAGAACCATCTGCAAAATAGGAATTTGGGGGTAATAGGGTAAATGAGATTAATTAGTTAATCTATAAAGACACCTAGCCCACGCTGGTACAAAGTACATGCAATGGAAGCATTAATTATCATGTGTGGTTTTGCATAAAAATCTGGTCAACTCTCTTCTGCGAGCATGAACAATTTGTTGAAGAAGCAAATGAGCACATTCTTCACTTTTGCTTTTGAAATGGGTGTTCCTTCTAAATCTTAGGGATGTTGAAGCTTCCTACCACAAACATTGACGCTTTGCTTCTGGATCGTAATAGAAACACCATGTTCAGTGATCAGTTACTATTTTTCTCAAAAACGTGTGCTTTTTTTTTTTTTTTTCTCCAAACATCCCTCCATCTCCCCAACCCCTGAACAATGAGAGCAAATGCCAAGGCTTTTTAGTTTTAAGTTCATCATTCAGAATCCTTGGCAAGTTTTCACAGAAATTCCTCTGGTGGTCAAGTTCTCTTCCAAGTGAATGTAACACGTCAGCCAGCGCGCTCACGATTAATTGTCCCACATGCTGACCTTTCAGTGTTTCCACTGCTCTTGTGAGTGACAAGGCCACTCCTTTGTGCTCCATCACTGAACCGGCTCCCGCCTTCCTTAAACCTCTCTTCTTTCCCATCTGTTCTTGGCTTCTCCAAATGTTTCTTTTTAATACGTCAGATGTCTAGCTTGCCCATTGTTTTGCCTTATACAAACTTTGGAGAGCCTTCGCCCTTAAAACTACAACCATTCACTCGGGCATGAAGCAACACGCACGTCTTCTTCAACCATCTGGCCTAGACCTGCCTGCCTGGCGTGGGGGGTCTTGCCGCCACCAGACTAGATGGGTTGGAGCAAGTTCCTTTTAAGATTAGTCATTGACTTCCATTGGGCTCACAGACCACTACTTTGGGCTCACAGAAATCCACTTCAGTGGACAGATAGTCATGATGCAGAGTTCAAATGTTTCCCCTGCCCGGGGTAATTAATTTTACCCGTCAACTTGACTGGCTGTGGAGTGCTAGTCAGATTAAATGTTTAATCTTTCTGTCTGTGAGCATGTTCTCAGATGAGATTTGAATTCCCAAATGGGAGGACACAGTAAGTAGATTGTCTTCCCCAGTGTAGACGGACATCACCCAATTCCTTGCAGCCTGAATAGAACAAAATGCAGAGGAAGGAGAAATTCTCCCCTTTTCTCCTGCTTCACTGATTGAGCTGGGACGTCTCATCTCATCCTCTGTGGCATTTGAACTGGAATTTACACCAAATGCTCCCCTGGTTCTCATGTCTTTGAACTTGGAGTAAATGATAACACCGGCTTTCCCGAGCCTCTGCAAATGGCAGATTGTGGGGTTCTGCAGCCTTGATCACCACATGAGCCAATTCCTCTTGATAAATGTGTCTCTCTCGTGGACGTATATATGACATATAAGGGTAATATGTATATACATTGGTTCTATTGGTTCTGTTCCTCCGGAAAACCCCATCTAATACACTGGCCTAAGAGGGCCATGTGCTGTCTGGCTAGGAGGCACCCCCCAAATTCCCCACAAAGCTTTATTCTGTAGAGCCCCATAAACGACAATGAGCCACCCCTTGTCTTGACCCAACACCATTCCAACTTGTATCTGCTCTCTCTTTTTCCCTTCTCATCCCAACATAGCCACATTCACTAAAGATGTCTTCACGGGGCACCTGGATGGCTCAGTTGGTTGTGTCGACTCTTGATTTTGGCTCAGGTTATGATCCCAGGGTCTTGGGATCGAGCCCCAGGGCAAAGCCTGCTTAGGATTCTCTCTCTCTCCTGCCCCCTGTGCCCCTCCAACCCCCCTCAAAAAAAAAAAGATGTCTTCGCATTTGCTGCACTGTCTCCTCATGTTCCATCCACCATGCACCACCGCATTCTGGCATCTTCTCCCACTGCCTCCCTGAAATTGTTCTCCAGCACCATTAGGACTTTTCTCATTGTCAAACATATAAGATTTGTTTTTCTTTTTGTACCCCCTGCATCCTCCCAGGACCTGAAACTGGGAGCCACCAGCTAGTCAGCCACGTGCTCCTGAAGCTGCTGCAGCACTCGAACGGAGCCTGTTAGCCGCAGCCAGACTGACAGGCTTAGAGTGGACATCTCTCATTTTTTTCCCCTGGACTATCTCTGCTACAGACTGAGTTCTGCTCCCCTTCCCCAATTCCCAAGTTAAAGCTCTAACTGCCAACATGACTGTATTCGGAAATAGGGTCTTTAAGGAGGTACTTAAGGCTAGATGAGGTCATAAGGGTGGGCCCTACTGGAATAGAACTGGTGGCCCTGTAAGAAGAAGGGGACACACCAGGGATGCTCACACACAGAGAAAAGGCCACATGGAGAGACAGTGAGGAGACAGCCACCTACCAGGAGAGATGGAGCCTGCCCACACCTTGATCTGGAGCTTCCAGCCTCCAGAACTGGGAGAAAAGCAATATTGGTTGTCCAAACCCATCCCATGGTATTTTGTTATGTCAGCTCAAGCTGACACTTTCCTTCCAGAAACTCTGTCCTACCCCAGCTCCCTGATTCTCCTCTTCTCTATCTGACTCTTCCCTCTCTGTCTCCCTTTGGATTTCTTCTTCCCTCACCTGCTTTCTAAATATTGGTATTTCCCCTCCTGTCCCCAGCCATCCCGCCCTCTCTCACTGTCTTGGCTCCTACCTGCTGGCCAAAGTTGTCGCCATCTGTATCTCCCTGACCTTCAGAAGTGGGTGTCCATTTCCAGGGGGATGTCTGTCAGAGACTCCATAGGCACCTCAACGTCTGCACCTACAAAGCCAGACTTACCAGGTTTCCCCTCTCGATCTGCTCTCACTCCTCTGTTCTGTTTCCTTTGGCCCTGAGACACCCCCATCCCCCCACCCCACCCCCTGGCCAGAATCCTGGCTGTCATACTTGATTCCTGTGCTTCAGGTCCCACACTCAACCAACTTCAGGATCGTGCCTCTTCCACACTTCACTGAGGCCACTTCCCTTCAGAGGCTTCTATACCGACCCCGATCGTCTCTGATCAAGTCCATTGTAACAAGCATCTAGTTTGTTCGAGATCCACCCTACGTCTACCTGGCCCCCGCTCTTCCTGATAATAGCAGGCTCTGACCATGTGAATTCTTGGCTCCAGGCCCTTCCCTGGCTTCCTGGGATCCAGTGGCTAAAATCCCTACCCCTTAGCCAGAATGCAGGGCTCTGGGCAGCCTGGGCCCTGCCCACCCCCAAACTTGCTTCTCACTGTTTCTTGCCTTTGACTTTATGCTTTGGCCATGCCCAACGGCTCGAATTTTCCCCTGCACATTTGCCGTCTTCTCTGCTGGGCTCCCCTTCCTGCCTGTTTTGTAAGATGGTGTCAGAGGCACTTTTCCCACGAGAAATCATTATCCCTAACCTCCAGGACTGGGTTGGCTTCCCACGGCTGCCGTGACAAATCCCCACACACTTAATGGCTCAACCACACAAGTTTATCCTCTTGCATCAGTGGAGATCAGAAGTCTGAAACGGATCTTATGGGGCTAGAATCAAGGTGTTGTCAGGGCTGGTCTGTCTGGGAGGCTCTGAAGGGCAAATCTGTCTCCCTGCCTCTTCAGCTTCTAGAGGCTGCCTACATTCCTGGGCTAATGGCCCCTACAGAGCACATCACACCCATCCTCACTTCCATCATCATATACCTCTTTTTCTAACTCAAGCTCTCATCCCCGCATCTTGGAAGGCCTTTTGCGATTGGATGGGGCCCATCTGAATAATCCATGATAACCTCCCCCATAGCAAGACCTTTAATTCAATCATATCTATGATCAAAAGTTCTTTTTGCCATAAAAAATAGCACTTACAGGCTCTGGGGAGTAGGACGTGGCTATCTTTTGCAAGGATATTACTCAGTTGACCACGATGCTCCTCTCTGATTCTCCCATAACTGGTTATATATACATATACTGATCACTTATTATCTTAGTTTACAATTATCTATTTCTGCATCCTTCTCTCCCCTTCTGCCTCCAACTGTATACTCTTCCCCAAGCGTAGGAACCCTAACTTTCTCATCTTGTATTCCCAGTATCCACTGTGCCTGGAGCATAGGAAGTGCTCAGCAAACATTTGTTGAGTGATCAAATAGACATTATTGTAGTTTTCGGATCCAACTTTTGGCTGGACTTGATGTGTGCAGAGATCACCCAAGAATGTAGCTAATTCAGAGAAGAAAGGGCACAGCAAGCTGTTGGGAATACCCCTGCCCCCAGAGGAGCAACATGTACCATTTTCAAGGATCTGCATGCAGGTCAGGGGTGCGCAGGCAGGGAGGCCCCTTGGAAACGGGGTGAGGAAGGCTCGCTGAGCGTCCCTCCTCCCCACGCAGAGGAGGTTTGAGGTTTGCAGATGTTAGTATTGCTGGGTTTTTACTGTTGCCAAACCACACAGAGCTGGAGCTCGTGATTCCATTTGAACTCACCAGCCACCCTCCCCGCAGTGGCGAGTGGGCTGTACGTTTCCTTCATTCTGGGCTGAGCCACAAGCTGTGGGTTTGGAGCCACCATCCAATCCTGGCACGGGTGGGAGATGCACCCCGATCTGGGGCTGTGCCCACTCACTTTGCTGACCTTGGAAATGCAAGGCTGTATAACTGTCTCTTTGGAACCCATTGTCCTTCTGCCCTTCAGGTTCCCAGCGTGGCTAGCATCTTGGGTCCCAAAGGTCATTAGGTCCTGTGTCCCTGTTCCAGGCTGTAGTGAGAGAGGGGGGTCTCCTGGATGGGTTAGGAGCCAGTTTGTCAAGACATCAGCCAGACCTGAAAGTAACAGGGCAAAAGATGACAAGCTGGTACCTTTCGGGTACAAATGGGAAAGCAGCTACTTCCGATACCAGTCTAGAAAGGAGAGCTTGAACCAGCAGTGATTGAATCCAGAGGCAGAGCCTATACTTAGGGGCCTGAGAGTGGGCCCATCGGGAAAGCAGCAGGCCCGGCAGTGCCAGGAAGGCCAGTGTATTTGTTTGCCACCAGCAGGAGGTTTAAGCATCAGAAACATCTGGTATCCCAGTTCTGGAAGCTCCAGGTCCAACATCAAGGCTTTGGCAGGTTTGGCTCCTTCTGAAGGGGACTTTGTTCCAGGCCTATCTCTGGTCTCTGGTAGCCTTGACTTGCTTGCTCCTTGGCTTGTAGGCTGTCTTCTTCCTGTGTCTACACGTCTTCTTCCCTCTGTGCATGTCTGCCTCTACATGCCCCCTTCTCATGCGGACACCAGTTACATGGCTCTAGGGCCACCGTCATGACCTCCTCTTAACGTCACCATCTCTAAGACAGCTTGTCTCCAAATAAGGTCACATGCTAGGCACTGGGGGTTAGGATTCCAGTGTATCTTTTTGGAGGTGGGGGAAGGACACACAATTTAACCCATAACAGCCTGTCAACTAGGCAGTGAGAATTTTTGCTCAGATTTTCTCAAGAAAACTTTTCTCTGCACCTTGTGCTGCGGGTTGCAATGGAGGAAGGGGTGGAGGAGGCTGATGGAGGACACTGGAGCCTTTGTGTCCCCACGTCGTGACTGAGCTTCATCAAAAAGCTTCCCGATTGCTACTGACAAGACCCTAGCTTGTTGGTGGCAATGACATGCTTTCCCCATTCAGAATACAGCATCCCGCCACTAGCCTCGGCTGACAACTATTTCCTTTTTAGCAGCTGGTCTGTCTTGTTTTCATCTCCCTGCTGATTACAGGGATGGTGGTCATAATTCCTTCAACAAAAATTTACTTGCTACTATAAATATAGATTTGCAAATCTATAAATATTTGTTTATAAATAAATTTTGCAAGTGGCTGGAGATCTTAAAATAAGACTCAGCTTCGGCTTTTGGATAGCAAAAGAGACTCAGGTTTCTATGTTTAACTAAAAAAAGTGTCAGAGGACTTTCTAAAAGTAGGGTTTCCTTCCCCCCAGTTGGAATAACACTGCTGCATCTTAGCAAGTTTAGAACATTTAAAAAAGGAAAAAAATGTCTCCCCCAAATCCCATGATCTAAAAACAACATTTGGTATATACTCGGAATTTTTTTCTCATGCATATATAAAGACTTTTTTTTACCCTTTAAATGGTTTATAGTTTAACTTTTTATTTTGAAATAGCTCTAGACTCATATAAGTTGCAAAACTAGCATAAAGAGTCGCCGTTCCCCGTTTGGTTTCCCCAGAGATATTCTCTTTTGCATTGTTTAAACTTGTGGAAAATATACATCACATAAAATGTACTAGTTCAACAGTTTTTAAGTGTACAGTTCAGTGGCATAAGTGCATTCACATTGTTGTACACCATCACTACCATCCACCTCCAGAACTTTTTTTAAAGATTTTATTTATTTATTCATGAGAGACACAACAGATAGAGAGGTAGAGACAGAGGCAGAGGGAGAAACAGGCTCCCTGCGGGGAGGCCAATGGGGGACTCGATCCCAGGACCCCGGGATCACACCCTGACCTGAAGGCAGATGCTCAACCACTGAGCCACTCAGGTGTCCCATCCAGAACTTTTTTTCATTTTGCAAACACTGACTCCCATTTCCTCTCCCCCCCAACCCCTGGCACCCACCCTTCTACCTTCTGTCCCCGAGTTTGACTCCTGTAAGTGCAAGCAGACAATATTTCTCCTGTGGTGACTTGCTTCTTTCACGTACCACGATGCCCTGAAGCTTATTCCATGTCATAGCAGGTGTCAGAATTTCCTTCCTTTTTAAGGCTGAATCATAGTCCTTGGTGTGGACAATATACCACATTGTCTTCACCCATTCATTTGTCCATGCACACTTGAGTTGCTCCCGTCTCTTGACTATCGTGAAGGAAGCTCCTATGCACATGAGTGTGCAAAAACACCTCTTCAAGATCCTACTGTCACTGCCTCCGGATATACACCCAGAAGTGGAATTGCTGGATCATATGGCAACTTCACATTTAGTCTTTTGAGGAATCGTCATACTGTTTTCCATGGTGGCTGCACCACTTCACATTCTCCCCACCAACACCCAGGGGTTTCGAGTTCTCCACATCCTCACCAACACTTGCTGTGTTTGTTTTTTGTTTTTAAAGATCTTATTTATTTATTCATGAGAGACACACAGAGAGAGAGGCAGAGACACAGGCAGAGGGAGAAGCAGGCTCCCCGCGGGGGGACTCCATCCCAGGACCCCGGGATCACGACCTGAACCAAAGGCAAACGCTCAACCACTGGGCCACCCAGGGTCCCTGTTTGTGCTTTGATGACAGCCATCCTAATGACTGTGCCCAGTGATAAGATCTTATGTAACCACAGTACCATTATCAAGACTGTATGAGTCTTTAAGACTTTTTTTTTCTTTTTAAGTCATATGCAATCTTTGTTGCCACTGGTTTCATTTGCTTGATAAAATACGAATACCTAACAAAAGCAGTCGGTCTGGTAACTAAAACCTCCCCTTACATATTGTTTTATTTGGCAGCTTCCCTGTCTGCCCCAGGGCCACGGCTTCCCTGTCCTGAGTGGGCCCTCCAGGAGGCTGGGGCAGCTGCTGGTGCTCGCTGCCAGGCCAGCAGGTCACTGGGTCCCTTGCGTCCTGGGTGACCTGCCGAGGGGGGATGCCGAGTGGGAGAACGGACGCTTCCTGGCGTGCACTTGGCTCCTGTTCAGCTCTTCGGAGCAGTAAACCACCAGCCTTGGAAATATCCCGGTAGGAGGTCCAGCGGGAACTCTGATTCCTAACATGTGTTCTTGAGGCTCAGGAAAGAAAACAACAGTTTGGGGTTGGCTTAGGTTTGCACGAGGTTCACACTGACAATAGCTGATGGTGGAGATGGAGTTCTTTTTTCTTTTTTCTTTTTAATTTTTTAATTTTAATTTTAATTTTAAATTTTTTTGGTATATTTTTTTACTGGAGTTCGACCTGCCAACATATAGTATAACACCCAGTGCCCATCCCATCAAATGCCCCCCTCAGTGCCCATCACCCAGTCACCCCAACCCCCCACCCACCTCCCCTTCCACTACCCCCTGTTCATTTCCCAGAGTTAGGAGTCTCTCATGCTTTGTCACCCTCTCTGATTTTTCCCACTCAGTTTCGGAGACAGAGGTCTGCAGGAGGGAGACTGGCCTGGGGCTTGAGAAGCCGGGGTGGGTGGACCTCGGGATCTCATCAGTGGTCCTTGCTGTCTCCGACACTAAAACACAGGATCCTTGGCTGCCCAGGATCCTTACAACCAGGCCCTGGAACCCATAATCACAGATCCCCTCCCACCACCACCTCCACCACCACCACCAGCCACCCTCCCCCAGCTCCATAAAAAAGTACCACAAACTAGAGGCTTAAAACAAACATTTATTCTCCTAAGTTCAGAGGCCAGAAGTCTAAAATCAAGATGCCCCAAACCAAAGCTCTCTAGTCTTGGGCAAATCACTTCATCTCCCTGTACGTCACTTTGTTCATCTATAAAATATATGAGCTGCTCTTTCCAGCACTCCAGGGATTTCATTTATCCGTTCTGTGCAAGCATCCCCCCAGCTTTGTTTCTTTCTTTCTTTTTTAATTCTTTTTAATATATATATATATAATATATTATAATACATTTTATATATTATATTAGATTATATTTATTTTTATATTATGTATTATATTATATTTAAAATATATATATATATATTTTTATTGGAGTTTAATTTGCCAACAGATAGCTTTGTTTCTACCTGCTTGTACCTGTGACCCTCAGAGGCCCACGACTGGGTCTGCAGGGGCCTGGCGAGGAAGTTCCGGGACTGTGTGTCCCCTGGGGAGCCTGTCACCCAGGGCTGACCCGTAATCCTTGGAGATAATGCTAGGTAGAGGTGCTGGCCCTCCCATGGTGGGAGGCGGGCTGGCACTATATACCCTTGCAGCTTTCCAGGAAGGGTAAGGGAGGGTGTGCAGACCCCTAGGTAGGGTGATGACGGTGTCTGGGTTTGCCCAGGACTTGCCCAGCTTTTGCTCTATCATATCTATCATATTAGTCTGTTTAGGCCGCCGGAACAAATTACCGCAGATGGGGAGGCTTGTACAAGATACTTCTCTTCTTGCGGTCCAGCCTAGAAGTCCAAGATCAAGGCGCTGTCAGGGTTGTTTCTACTGAGGCCTCCTTTGCTGGCTCGTAGACGGCCGACTCTGGCTGTCCCTGTGCCCTCATATGGCCTTTACTCTGTACAAGTGCAGACAGAGAGATCTCTGGAGTCTCTTCCTATAAGTGACACCTGTTCTTCTTTTTTTGTTTTGTTTTGTTTTTATTATTTTTATTATTTTTTATTTTTATTTGCATTTATTCTATGCAGAATTTACTCCCGGGCCGTAAGTTTTTTTTTCTTCAGTTTCTTCTGGGATGTCTTTTTCTTCTGTGCAACCTCCTCTTCTGGTTCAGGAACAATCTGCTCTTTTTCAGTAAGAATCATCTCAATGTGGCAGGGAGAGCTCATGTATGGGTTAATCCGGCCATGAGCCCTGTGGGTTCTATGTCGCATCTTGGGGGCTTTGTTCACCTGGATGTGCTCAGTGACCAGAGAATCTACATCTAAACCCTTAAGTTCAGCATTACTCTCTGCATTTTTAAGCATTTGCAGTAAAAATTCAGCACTCTTCTTGGGCCACCGACCCTGTGTCCAGCCCCACTGTCTGGCCTGTGCACACCTACCAACTCTACCATTGTAGCGACGGAATGGCACACACTGTTTCTGCAAAGTGACATCTTTCAGATACTTGGTGGCTTTTCGGATATGCATACCCCTGATGGCCTGGGCCATTTCACACGTGTTCTTAAAGTGAACACAAAGATTTGAACCTCTTGACTTGCATGATTTTGTAGGGTTTTCTGGGTCCAGCGAGTAGCAAACCATCTCCAGAGGTCACCTCAGGCCCCTCTGGGGAAGAGACACCTGTCCTTCTTATACTGGGCCTCAGTCTTATGATCTCAGGTAAGATCATAAAGATCTTAAGATGGTAAGATGACCTCAGGTAAGATCTGTATTTACCTGTGCCTAGGCTTCCAAATACAGTTACATCGGGGCTTGAGGCTTCGACTTGAGAATTTGGGAAAGACAGTTCAGTCCCTAACATCCCCCCATGAAGGCTGGTCACAAATGCATTAGCAAAACACACAAGCCTAAAGGAGCCTTTCTGGGCAATAATCCTGCCTCTAGCCTCCAGCTGATGCCTCGGTGCTTGCATGGATAATGTAGGACCCTTGCCTTGGCTGCCACAGATGGACCTGGCATGCTTGCAGAGAGGATGGGGGTTTCCAGGGCCCCCCACTCATTCCCCCCAGGCTGATCTTTCCCTTTGGCTGCTGACTCAACCGCACTGAGTCTGAGCCAGGAGTGTGAGTGGCAGGGGGGTCCTGGGCACTGCCCCCCCTTCTACATGGCTGGTGGGGAGGTTCCCGCAGGAGTTCACGTTGGCAAAGGGCAGGCAAACTGTGAATGAAGCAGCCTCTCAGACATCCTAATCTGCTGCTGGAACAGCCAGGATGCTCTGGCACCCAGCCTGTTCCCAGCCATGTGGTGCCAAGCAGTCCCTGGGCTGACGCAAAAGGGAATTAAAAACAACAACAAAAAACAACAACCAGGAAATTCAAAACCTGAGTCTGTGGTCCTCCCTGCTGCCCACTTGTTAGTTTCGAAGGTTGAGGCAAAATGTACCACTACTGAAGCTAGAACAGTTAATAAAAGAAGCCCCAAGTAGGAGGTTTGGCCAGCATTTCTGTTTCTCGACGTCCTGCTATTTGATTAGAATATTTTGGTGAACTTTCCCATTGATCACAAAGGTGGTGGTCAGTGAGAAACCCTACTCGATCTCCCTACGTTAATCCTGGAAAGTGCTTCCAGAATCCCTCATGATCACAACACACGAATTCTCCCCTCTTCACATTGTGGGGAATGTTGCAGAACTTTCCAAGGGATGGGCCAGATCCCTCACATCCTGCATCCTTGACATTTTTTGTAGAGCTGTCACTTTCGGAGGTAGGATGTGGCTAAACCAAAGCACAAGGGAAATGCCTTTTGGCAGCTCTGCAGTACTAGAAGCTTCAGGTTCGCTTCTGAACTGATAACCTCTTTCCTAGCGCGTAGGAGGAGATGGAAGGAAGAGGAGAGGAAATTCCTTCTGGCGTATGGAATAAAAATCTGTCTTCAACAAGTGAAGGCTGGAAGGAACATGTGGACATTCCATCTTGTGTATTGCTGTTCATAGATGATGCTAGGTAGTTTCAGCTTTATTTCATGGGCACGCCGGCCAGAAAGCTCTTAACTGTACCTCCAAACCTCAGTTTTCTCTGGACAGGGAAGGAGGAGGAACTGCTAACAAAAAAGTAACTGGGTCTCAATAGCTTATGAGTTCTACTGCCCACGATCCAGTGGACAGGGGAGGGAGCAGGGCAGGGCTGAGGGTCGGGGGAGAGTCCAAGGGAGAAAGAAAGAGAAGGCTCTGGGCATCATGAGGATGGGATAATTTCCTCCTGAGAAATTCAATGCTAGTTGTCAGATCTGATTTCTCCAAATGAAATCTCTGCACGAACAATGGCAAAGAAAAAAAAAGACTGTCATCTCACAGGACTACCTTGAGTTACGATTTCAATAAATCCTGGATACCATGCTTTTATTAAATCCCCCAATACTTGCAACTTCTTTTGATAGAATAGTGTTATTTCACTATCATGGGGTGGGGGTGGGAACCTAACCTCTAAAATCAGAATCATTTACATCTTAAGGCATACCCAGGGAGTTATTGAAGGTCTCCAGACTTAGAAAGAGCTGAGACCGTCTCCCTCGGTTATTTCAAACTCTTCGAAGGAATCGTGTTGTTTTAAATTCCTATTTCAGGAGTTACTAGTGCTGTTGAGCGTCTTACATTTATTAGTCACTTATATTTCTCCCAGAGCCTTTGGCCACATCTATTTCCCTAACTCTCTTCTAGAACAAATTTTAGATTTATTGGGGGTTATTAAGGAAAAGACGTGTGGTGGGGGATGGTGTGGGGAGGAGCAGAAGGAGGGGTGGGGGGGGAGGAAGGTTCTCAAACCCAATCCCCAGCCCTGGCAACCCATTCCCTTCCTTTCTCTTGGGCTAGATTCCCTCTACTTCATTCCCACTGTTTTCCCAAGGCCAAGTGCAGTCTCTTTGGGGAGCTCTCTCTTCTCCTAAGATCATTTATTCTCTCAAGCCTTTTCTTCTCAATCATTTCACTTGGAGAGAGAGGAACTTTAGTTTGGGATGCTGAACCCCTCTCCAGTGCAGCTCCTCTGAGGACAAGCCATAGATGTTCATGGTGACCTTGTCTCATTTTAAAAAGTAAAATACTCATATTCTAATTGTTATGAAGCAAAATAAATACCCAAATCCTGGCTTCGTGATTCTTCCCTCCCGTGTGCAAATCACTAGGGCCAAGAGCTGCCTGATTCACCATTGGCATGAACATCCAGGCTCCTCCCCTGGGCTGGGAGGGATCAGATGCTGCTACCAGGGCCTCTAGAGCACTGCTCACGTCTTCCTCTTTTCTTCCTTAAAGGTTGGTGAAATGCTGAGCTCTGTGCTGAACTTTATCTTGTCATAGTTTGTAGCACTTAATCTCTGCTGCCACGTGGGGAAATTACCTTGGTCTTGTGGACACTGCCCTGGAAACCATTCCAGTGGTCTCTGGGCAGAGAATGCACAGATCAAATTAAGATGCTTGCCTCTTGTGGTTTGCTGGTTTGTTAAATCAGTCCAAAACACACAGCAAGAAGCAGGGGGAGAGGCACGGGGCAGTCACCGCAGTTGGGATGTTGTGCAGGTGCGGTGGAAAGGCCATCCCCCCCAATCCCCGTTGCATGACGTGTACCTGTCCTGTCTCTCTGTGGCCTGTGTCAACCTTCTGCCACAATGGCTTGGTGCCAAGGTTGAGCAGGGGTTCAGCAGGGGGAGTCTGTGTACACTTGTTCTATTGGAGGGATGCAGGGGCTGTTAAGCCTGGCCACTGCTATAATTTGCCAACAGCTATGGGTTTTATGTGCATTTCTTGGATGGAACACAAGGGATTCAGACTGGGACATATTGAGTGTCACAGATGGGTGGCCGATATAGGGATGACAAAACCATCTGCTTAGAGGTGGCATGACCCATAGCTATTGATTTGGTCTTTCCAAAACCAAGTAGCACTCTAGCCGTTCTCTTTCTCCTCCTCCTCCTCCTCCTCCCCCTTCTTGTAAATCACATACATCTCTTATAAGTTACTAACTTCTTATCTACACTTAACATCCCTTATGAATTCCGCTTATGTCTCAAAGGCTACATGCTTGCTCATTCTCTGTATTTCACCTTATTAATTTCATCCAATCCATTTGTTTTCCTGTCCTCGATAGCGGAGTATAATATCCTCAAATGACATTACCAATTCATGTTATGTCTGCTCATGACCTGTACCTTGGTTGATGAATTCCCAAGATTACAAAAAGAAAAAAGTGAATCAGATCTGTCTTATACTTAAGACACCTAGGTATCATCTACAAGGAAGTTCTGGGAGGGGTATACAAAACTCCCGTTCTCACCAGTCCCCATCCACATCATTGGTGGACTGCAGGGACTTATTTGGATTAGAGTATGGAGGTGGCATCTGATCAAGAAAAGACAAATGGGCTGGGAATTGAGTCTGTCCAGATTGGTGAGGCCCAGTGAAGAGAAGTGGTTGGGAGGTGTGATGTGGTTCCTTTGAAGGGAGAGAGAAATCTCATCTTCTGTGTGGTGGAGAATTCAGCTCTGCCCGATGAGAGGTCTGGTCTTTGTCCTGAGCTCCTGGGAGGAGATGTCTAAGCCCTTGGGACATCTTGCCTGGCAGGAGAGTGTTTGTTTGCCTGGAGTTTTGCAGCTACAGTAATGTGATTTAGGGTGGGGGCTTCAGGTTACTTGGGATCAGATCCCTTCCAGAGGGATACTGAGGTTAACCAGGTAGGAGGTCAACCTGATAGAGGGACCTGAAGGAGCCCTGATAGAGACTCTGGACTCCAAGGTTTGGAGGGTTTTCCTGGTTGGCAGTGCTCTTTGCAGATTGTCACACATGTCTGCTGCGAGGGTGAGGCTGTCCTGACTCCACCAGGAGAGGGCAATTGTAAGCTCCGAGTTTGGAGCATTCCCAAACTCCACCCTGTGTTCCTCTTCTCATGGCTGATTTTAAACTGTACCCTTACCCTGCAATAAACTGTAACCATAAGTATAAAGCTTTCAGTGAGATCTGTGAGTCTTTCTAGTGAATTATTGAACCTCACGGTGGGGACTATGCCCTGACCCTGAACTTTGCATTGCCGTTGAAACCCAAAATACTGCATAACTCAAAGTGTTTATTTGCCGGGCCAAGGGATAGACAGGATGGTTGTGGGTCACTGTGGCTGGTGTTTCCAGGATCCCATAAAATATGGTTTGAAAACTTGTTCACATAAAATGGAAGATTTATAGATGCTGAGGGAGCCTCTTATTTTTCTGATTTAGAATTTCTTGAACTAGTGTGATGTGTATGTATGATTGTGTGTGTGCACACATACACAAGTGCACAAGAGGAGACTTCTCTGCTCTGTTGCTGCAGGAACACAGTGATCATAAAGCTGCACACATGGGGTAGTAGCATTGCACCTACGTATATCATATTTGAACTGCAGGAAATCAAAGACATGGAGAAAATCTTGAAAAGATTTCAAGAACCCCTTGCCTATAGAGGAAAAGGGATAATGATCCCATTGGATTTCTTTTCAGAAACCGTGCAAGCAAGAAGATAGTGGAGTGATGTATTTATAGTGTTGAAAGAAAAAACCCCAACAACCGAGAATTCTGTACTCTGCAAAATTATTCTTTGAAAGCCAAGGGGAAACAAAGACTTTCTCAGACAAACAAAAACCAAGAGAACTTGTCATCGCTAGACCTGCCTTGCAAGAATTGTTCAAAGACTTTCTTTGGAGGGAAGGAAAATGATAGAGGTGAGGAACCCAGATTTACTTGATAAAGGAAGAGCATTAGAAAAGGAATAAATGAGGGGCACCTGGGTGGCTCAGTGGTTGAACATCTGCCTTTGGCTCAGGTCGTGATCCCAGGGTACTGGGATTGAGTCCCATATCAGGGACTCCCCTGAAGGGAGCCTCCTTCTCCCTCTGCCTGTGTCTCTGCCTCTCTCTGTGTCTCTCATGAATAAGTGAATAAAATTTAAAAAAAAGAAAAAGAATAAATGAAGGTCAAATAAAATATTTTATTTTTCTTATTCTTGATTGAGCTAACAGAGAACAGTCTGTTCCAAATAATCATAACAACAATGCATTATGTGATTATAGCTTACTGGATAAGTGATCCGACCATAGCGGTGTAAAGTGATGGGAAGGGAGACGAGGTGGATACCCTGCTAAGAGATGTTTGTACTGCCCGTCAGAAGGTAGAATGTTGTTGGAAGACCCCTTCCTGGATCACTGGTGAACAAATGTTGCAAACTCAAAGACAACTACTAAAAAAAAAATTATTAAAGGCGTGTAACTGATATGCTGAGAGAGGAGACAAAATGGAATCATATAAAATGTCAACTAAAACCAGAGAAGGCAAAAAAAAAAAAAAAAAGAAACAAAAGGCAATGAACGGAAAGCAGTAACAGGATAGACATGACTCCAAATGTATCACTGATTGCTTTAAACGTCAACAGTACAGGAATTCAAAGACAGAGACTGTTGGAGGGGATCAAAACACAACACCCAGCGATATGCTGCCTGCAACAGACCTACTTTAAACACATAATCAGATGAAAAGTGAAGGGAGGGAGAAAGATATGTCATGTCAACATGGAATCAAAGTGAGAGTAACTATAGTGGTACCAAGGCGACTTCAGAAAGGGGAAAATTGCCAGTGGTTTCCAGCAGTTCCAGAGGAGAGGAGGTGGGTAGGTACACAGGGGACCTTTAGGACCACAACATGATTCTGTACCATACTGTAATGGTGGATACATGACCCTATGCATCTGTCAAAACCCACAGAGCTGCACAACACAAGGCATCAACCCTCATGTCAACTCTGCCCTTTAGTTGATAATAATGAATTGATACTTGTTCACCCGTTGTAACAAATGCACCACATTGATGCATTAATAGTAGAGGACCCTTTATGGGGAAGGCAAAGGTGTATATGTGAACTCCCTGTACTTTCTGCTCAATCTTTCTTTAAACCTAAAAATGCTCTTAAAAAAAAAAAAAAGTCTAGGAGCACCTGGATGGCTCAGTGGTAGAGCATCAGCCTTTAGCTCAGGTTGTGATCCTGAGGTCCTGGGATCGAGTCCCACATCAGGTTCCCCACAGGAAGCCTCCTTCTCCCTCTTCTTGTGTCTCTGCCTCTCTCTGTGTCTCTCATGAATAAATAAATAAAATATTTTTTTAAAAAAATAGTGTGGGGCACCTCGGTGGCTCCATCGGCTAAGCATGTGACCCTTGGTTTCAGCTCAGGTCATGATCTCAGAGTTGTGGGATCAAGCCCCGTGGGCTTGTGCTGTCAATATCAATTTCTAAAAATAAATAAATCTTTTTTTAAAAAAGTCTAATTAAAAGAAAAAAAGCAACAACTCTCACTGTAGGCACTTGGCCACCTCCTCCCTGCACCACCAGCCTGGCCAGAGCCTCTGTTCTCTCTATCCAGGGAACCTCTGCTCCTTGAACGCTGGCACCCCTAGGGAGCCCCAGACTGGCTTTGGCTGACAGTTCTCTTGTTTCCCTCTTGGGTAGAGGGACAGGGGACAAGTGGCTCATGACAGAGTCTCAGGGGATAGACAAGGAGGCTCTGAACCTGGGTCTGCTGGAGAGATTCTAGAAGAGTGAGATGTGGTTCAACGAAATAAAAGGTGGCAGTTGAGCTGGAAAGGAGACCTACCTCCTCCGCAGATGCCCAGTTCTAAATATAATGTGGAGACACTCCCTGGGGCAACCTTGGGAGACATGGGCTGAAGATGGAGGGTCAGATGAGGGAAGGAGCCTGAGTTGCTCTGTCACTGCTGGAGCAGAGTCATTGCCTTCCAGGAACACCTGGATTGAACAGGGACATGCAGCCTCCCCAGAAAACCCAGGAAATTGTAAGATGCTGTCAATTCCAATTGACTTCTTGTGAGTTGTTAGGATTGGATTCTTGGTCTCTTAGGGGATACCTTTCAGTCCTGGGTCCCTGCCTGCCCACAGTGACCACACACAAGGAGAAAGGGAACCTCACAGAAGGAAGATCCTGGGAACTTTGTGGATAGCACCAGAGTTCCTAAAGCAGAAGGACAATTTAAACCAGAGACTGAGACTCATCCAGGGGAAGGACCTCCAACCTTCTGCCCTGACTTCTCTTTGTGCTCATAAAGGGACATGGTCTGGCCCTGCTTTGACCCCATAGATTTGCAGGAAGGCCACGGGGGCCTAGAATGGTGAGCTCCAGGCTGAGATCGGCCCCTCCAGCCTCCCCCAGTGCTTTCTACTTCAGAGTAGTCAGGGGGAGCTATTCTCTAGAATGTGGCTGGCCTCCCCTCCCCCAGCCCAGCTGATGTCTGTTTGCCAGACAGCTGTTACCTTAGAGATGGAACTCTCCATAGGGTTCTGAGTGGTCAGCTGTGGCCCACGGGCTGGCACTCGGAGGCAGAGCTGTGGAGCCCTACACAGCCATGGAGGGCCCACCTTTGGCCCCCGGATTCTCTTTCCAGTTCATCCTGGAGCTCCTGTCGCATGTACTTCTGGTGATTTCTGGAAGCTGGGGACATAGCCCAAGTGTCCCTGTGTTTCCCTGGGGCGATGCTGGTGTGTACTGGGTGCTGGTTTTCCTAGAGAAGAGACGACTCACTCTAAGAAGTGCGAAGGCGCTGGGCAAAAGGTGTTCTTCCCATGGTAAAGCCCGTGGAGGAGGCAGTGAGAACACTGGACAGATGACACCAGCCAATGATGCCCTCAGGCCGCCCAGGGTGGAGGCCAGTCCTCCCACATTGTAAGCCTGCTCGTCAGCAATGAATGCAAACCTGAGCAGGCTCTCACTTCGGGACACTGTCAACTTTCTGAAAAAGGCACAGATGGGCCAGCCTCCTAAACTTTCCCAAGTCACTGGTGAAAAACCCATCTTAAGAGTATCAGAGAAGGATGGAGAACAACTTTGGAAAGAAAGTAATGGATCATTTGAGTAAAAACACTCATTTTCCAGAAAGTCCAGAACTGCTCAACCAAGGAATTTCAATATGGAAGCAGAGAGGTTAGGAAAAGGAGGGAGAAGAAAGGCGGGGGCAGTGGAAGGCAGGCGTGGAGCTGCCCCGAAAGATCCAGCCAGCCAGTCCCAGCCCAGGGCAGGCCCCGGGCTGCAGGCCCTCTCCTGACCTGCCTGCAGATCTTCGGGGTGCCGGGACCTAGGGAGTCCAGCAAAAGTGGGGAGCGGGACACGGTGGTCACCCCGCCCATCGGGCACAAGGGTGTCCCTGATGATGCTGGGTTCAGTGTGTCCCTTCAGAGCTCTGACCAGGAACATCAAGAACTAGCCAGACAAGCGTGGGAAGAAAAGCAAAGGGAACGAAGAGCTTAGACGACAAATAAAAAGTCTCCAAACTGAGGAAGCATCTTTGCAGCGTGAAAATTCACAGCTTGAAAGGGAGATTCAGCGGCTGAAGCTGCAGCTTCAAATTCTGCCTGAATTACACCAAGAACACATCCTGCAACTTCAGAGAAAACTGGCGGAGGAGGAAATGCGGCACCTGCACCCGAGAGGAAACTGGCCAGCCTGTGCCGAGGCAGATCCGCAGCCTCTGCGGGAGGACGGCCAAAGACGCAGGCAAAGAGTTGGGGAGAAGCACCTACCACTGTCGCCAGAGGTCCTCTTCTTGAGAAAAGCGGTCCAGAAGGCTGGGTGGCAGCTGTACTGACCCGGAGGGAGCTCAAGGAGCTAAGAAGTGATCGCAACGGGCACCTGCTCGCTGGCCGACGTCGAATCCAAGCAGCACTGAGTCTGCCCCTGGACAGTGTGCACGCGGTGAGGCCTCTGGGCCCCCGAGCTTACATCCTCGCCAGGGCCAGGGCAGGGCAGGGAAAGGAAGGGGCTGTGGAAGAGGAGGAGGAGGAGGGAGATGATGGGGGATGAAAGCTCTCAAGGCCAGCTTTGGCCTGTAGCCGGCTGGCTCCTACTACCCAAAGGTGGGCAGCAAGAGGAACGAGGGGAAGAACAAGGTGTAATTATAATTTCTTTTTAAAAATTTTGGCCTCCTCAGCAATTAACATTGCTTTCAGATCTTTTAGGATTTTTTTTTTTTTTTGGATGGATGGAGAATGGATGTTTGAGCTTTACAGGCCTTCCCTAAAGTTTTTTGGAAGAAAATTTTCATTGATATCCAACATACACACATGATAATTTCAATCACACACATAACATCATAAATATACACTTTAGTGAATCGTCACAAATGACCACACTGGTGTAGCCACAGCCATGTCAAGGAATGGAAATCTATCAGGATCTGAGGCTTCCTCCCAATTGTGTGTCCTTTCTTCTACCCTGAATTCTAACCTGGCAAGTTGCTGTTTAAATATGATAGATCTGCCTTATTTCGAGGCTGGCTTCTGTCGCTTACCTTGTGTTCCTGGTTGTAGCTGTGACACATTCATTCATTGTTACTTGGTATCCTGTTGTATGAGTGTGTCACACTTTCCGTAATAATGCAGCTACAGGCAGTCTTGTTTATCTTTGGATAAACGTACGGACAAGCACACCTTTAGGAGGTGCTGCCAAGGTTTTCCCAAGTGGAGTTATAGCTTCCACCACCAAGATACTGCTCCACCTCTTTGCCCCCAAATGGTAGCGTCAGTCTCTTTCACTTTAGTTTTTCTGATGGGTGCATGTGGGTTTTCTTATGGCTTTAGTTTGCATTTCTCTGCAGACTAATTAATGAGACTGAGCGCCTTTTAATTTATTTTCACTGATTTTATTTTTTGATACAACTAAAAATCTTCTGGCTGTGGACTCAGCAAGGCCTGACCCATGGCAGATCCATGATGTACAGAAATTTAAGATCTAAATTCGTTTCCCAAAGTGTTCCCGGCGTCTGTATTATTTGCCATATCGAATTATCACAAACTTTTATCTGTCTCTCTCTATCCTCTAAACTGCTCATTAGGAGAGCCTCTTTTCTGAGGCGACTATTCAAACTTCTTAACCATTATTTTCCTTCGAGCTGTCTTTTTGCTGTTGTTTAATTAGAGAATTTCTTTATATAGTCTGGATATACATCTTTTGTCAGGTGAGTAGAATGCAGATGTCTTATCCCTTTCTATGGCTTCCTGTTTCACTCTTTTTTTTATTCATTCATTTGAGAGAGAGAAAGAAAGAGAGAGAGACAGAGAGAGAAAACGAGTAGGAGGAGGGGCAGAGGGAGAGGGAGAAGCAGACACCCCGCTGAGCAGGGAGCCTGATGCAGGGCTCGATCCCACGACCCTAAGATCATGGCCTGAGCCCAGGACAGATGCTTAACCAACTGAGCCCCCCAGGCAGGCCCCCACCACCAACACTCCATTCTTCTAACAGTGTCTTTTGATGAATGCAAGTTCTTGATTTTGGTGAAATCTAGTAAATCAATATTTTCCACCATGGTCATTATTTTATGTGTCTTTAAGAAATCTTGGCTCACGCCTGTGTCATTAAGACATTCCTCTGTTGTATTTCTAGAATCCCTATGGTTTTGTTGTTCTCATTTAGAGCTACAGCTGGTCTAGAATTGATTTCTATGTAGGATGTGAGGTGGCTGGCAAGAGAAATATTTTTCCTTATAGTCAACTGGCTTAGAACCGCTTACCAAAAAGCTGCTACTTCCCCTGTTCTACAGCACGAATCTCTCATTGTGTAACAAAAACAAAGGTGTTCCTGTACATGCGGCTCCGCACCTGGATGTCCTATTCTGTTCCCTTGGTCTGTTCGTCTCATCTCTTTGCCAGGAACACACCACCTTAATGACGGTAGCTATATAATAAATCTTGATTTCCAGGTACCGTAAGTGCTTCCGCTCTCTTGTTTTTCAGGATTGTCTTGGCTATTCTTGAACTTTTGAACTTCCATACACATTTTAGAATCAGCTTACCAGTTTTCACAAATATCTGCCTAGATCTTGATTGGGGCTACATCGAATATACATTGCAATTATATCAATCAATTTGGGAAAGAAGTGGTATTTTTTATTTACATCATTGAACTTTCCAATCCGTAAACAAAACATACACCTTCATTTATTTAAGTCTTCTTTAATTTTTCCTCATATTTAAAATTTTTTATGTAGAAGTCTTGCATGTCCTTTGTTATATTTATTCTGTGTATTTGATAGATTTGGCCCTGTTGTAAATGGGATAGCTTAAATTTTTTATTTTCTAATTATGTATTATTGGTATATAGAAATACTATTAACTTTTGCTTTTTTAATATTGATCACTACTTAATAATGAATTCATTATTCATTCAATAAAATCTAGATTCATTTCCAAAAATACTTGTCATTTAGCATCTGATTAGTTTTCTGTGGCCGCCACAGCAAATGCCCAAATTAGGAATCTTAAAGCAACACAGATTTATTCTTTCATAGTTCTGGAGGTCAGAAGTCTGCAGTGGGCCATGCTCCCTCTGCAGGCTCTGGAGGAAAGTCCTGCCTGGCCTCTTTCAGCCTCTGGTGGTTTCCAGTGCTCTTTGGCTCCTGGCAACATAAATTCCAACCTCTGCCTCCATTTCCAAGTGGCTTTCTTTCTGCAAATTAAATATCCTTCTCCTTTCTATTATCTTATAATTGGATTTAAGGCCCACCCTAGATCCAGAATGATCTCATCTCAAGATCCTCAGCTTGTTTACATCTGCAAAGACCCTACTTCTAAATAAGGTCTCGCCCCTCAGTACCGAGAATTAGGACTTGGACCTATCTTTCTGGGAGATACAATTCAGAACATTGCAGCTTCCAAGCAAATACAAATATTCAATATCTTCTTTGCCCCAAGTGAAGTTCTGCACCTTGCTCTTCTTCACTTTGCAATGTATCTTGAAAATTGTTCAAAAAAAAAAAAAAAAAAAAAAGAAAAAAGAAAAGAAAATTGTTCCATATGAGCCTCTTCAAGGGTCTTCTCACTATCTCTAAGCCTTCAGAGCTCTCTGTTGGGGAAGATGTCACTATTTACAGGACACATCCTCTATTGCTGGACATTTGGAGAGACTAGAGCTTTATTTTTTTTTAAGATTTTATTTGTTTATTCATGAGAGTCACAGAGAGAGGCAGAGACATAGGCAGAGGGAGAAGCAGACTCCCTGGGGGGAGCCTGGTGCGGGACTCAATCCCCGGACACCAGGATCACAACCTGAGCCAAAGGCAGCTGCTCAACCACTGAGCCACCCAGGTGCTGGACCAGAGCTTTAGAGCCCATTCAGTCTCGTCCTAGTAAGTGACCCTCTCTTGGGTAGGTGATTGCAGTCCGTGGCCTCAGACTCCTCCTCCGTAAGACATGAAGTTGGGGAGATGGTCACAGCCTGCTTTCCAGCTGTCAGGGTCTATGACCCCCTAGTCCCTCCTCTTGTGTGCTCTCAAGTAGGGGTTCTGAGGGAAACTTGGAGAGAAGACATTCCCTGCTTCCTGCCCGGGCACAAAGTGATGGTGGTTTGCACATGTGGGAAGGAAATATGGGAGAAGGAGGAGAAGTGTCCTGACTCAGGCAGAGGAAGCTTTCCTAATCAAGTCCAGATGGCTGAGTGCTCATGGCCCATCCACTGTGTCAAACCCAGGGGCTTGGGCTGTTGGATGCAGTAAGGTTGCCAGTGCTAGATGGCCTTTGCTGGCGGCACTGCCTCCTTTAGAAGCACCAGCAAGACCAAAAGGTCCAGGCCATTTTTCAATGTCTTGCCTTTGTTTCATGATCCTCTTGGTGACCTCCATGACCTACCCAGGTTTGGGTTTCCAAAACAGAAAACAGGTGCTTGATGTCTTCAGTCCAATGAATGTTTTTCTAAAACTCCTTCCAAGCCACTTGTCTCAGACAGCACCCGGCTGCCGTTAGCAGTGTGGCACTGGTGGCTCCGAGGTGCTCAGAAGCCCTGCTGCAGAGATTGTGTGTCATAATATTATTCTTTAGCATGGATTAATTATAGTAATTTTTCTCAGCTCGCAGCAGCTAGCAAATTCCCTGTGACATGCAAGGATCCAGGTTGCTGGGACTGTGTATCTTGGGTTTATTGACTTCCCACCTACCTTGGATGGCCTGGCCTCTTGGTGAGAGGCTGCTGTTTTTATTCCTTTAGGTCATCTTGGTCTGGGTTTCTGCAGAGGCCTGTCACCACGCTGTAAGCTAGTCTGCCCTCCCCCACGGCAGAACGAGTAAATTCCAGAGCTTTAACAGGGGGTCTATGGGCCTGGGATGTGGCAACGCATGTCCCAAATGTTCTCCAACTTAGCCTTCTCACCGAGCAATGATTCCTGTGTATTGGCGAGAGCAAAGTTTTCGGATGCCAGAACCAACAGCTAAGGGTTGGTGGGGCGGGGGGGTCTTCATGGCATAGGGAAGGTAGAAGGACGTAGGGTTAGGTAGTTCAATACTCTGGCTCTGGCTGTACCAGGCATGTTCTTGATCTTGGGCTCTACCTTCACAGACACTGAGCCTCAGTTTACCCATTTATGTCTTCAACCAGGTGCTGGGGTGACAGAGAGGAATCAGGCACTAACCCAGGCTCTTAAGGAGCTTACAATCTAAGATGAGAGACAAGCAGGAAAACAAGGGTTTAAAGGTATCTTAGGGGTTTTGATGGAAGTAAGTAGGGATGACCATGAGGACACAGTGGAGGAAAAACCCACATGTCCCCGTGGAGGAGACACGTGGAGGAAAGAGAGAGATGCACAAGACAGACTACACCTGATGTTGAAAGGTGAGTGGGCATTTGCTCAGTGGGAACAGAGGAGGGAAACACCTGCCAAACTTAGGAAACCAAAAATGGCTTAGCATGGCTAGAGTGTGGGGAGCACGAGGTGCTATGGGGAGGAAGGAGGGCTGAGTCAGGGAGAACCTTGTGTGCTCTTCCAGGGAGTTCGTGCTGTCCTCCCAGATCCCTGGTTCTCAACCAGGGGCAATCTTGCAATATCTGAATATATTTTTGATTTTTTTTAAAATTTATTTATTTATTTATTTATGATAGTCACACAGAGAGAGAGAGAGAGAGGGGCAGAGACACAGGCAGAGGGAGAAGCAGGCTCCATGCACCGGGAGCCCGATGTGGGATTCGATCCCGGGTCTACAGGATCGCGCCCTGGGCCAAAGGCAGGCGCCAAACCGCTGCGCCACCCAGGGATCCCTGAATATATTTTTGATTGTCACCACCAGGGAGGCAGGGAGGCTACTGGCATTTAACAGGTAGAGGCCAGAGATGCTGCTGAGCATCCTAAATGTACAGGACAACTCCCCCTGCAACAGGATTATCCAGCCTCAAATACCAATAGTTGAGAAATCTACTCCCATGGTAACTGGAGCTGTTGGAGGGTTTTAAAAGCTGGATACTGGCACCCACAGCTTTTTTTCTCAAGAAGATCACTTTAGGAGCACAATAGCAGGTCTAAGTCAGGGAATACTGGAGGAAGGAAGATTGTTTCAGGCAAGAGATATGATGTCCTAAAGCTAGGAGTTGACAAACTGTGGCTCGTGGTCCACATGTGGCTTGCTACCTGGTTTTGTAAGGCCAGAAAGGTAAGCATGGATTTTACATTTTTAAATGGTTGAGAAAGATATATATCATGACATTATACAAAATTCAAATTTCAGAGTCTATGAATAGCTCATGGAAACAGAGCCACATTTATTTATTTCCACATTATGTAGCCTTTGACCTACACTGATGGAGTTGACTGATTGTGACACAGACCACATGGCCCACAAAGCCTACCATGTTTACAATTTGGCCTTTAATAGAAAAAGCTTGTCAACTCCTGACTTTAACCAAGCCAGTAAGGTGGAGGTGGTGGAAAGATATGGGCCCAGACGGAAAAAAAGTAGAGTTGATGGGCTTGGCCACAAGTTGAATATGAGATGAGGAAAAGAGATCATTTTCAGGCTTGAGAATTTTAGTGAAAGAGAAAAAGGATCCAGGAGAAGACAATGACATAATTGTGAGACATCATGGTTGGACAGACAGGCCTGGAGCTTAAGAAAGAGAGAGGTGCTGGTGATGAAGATTCACATGTCGTCAGCTTGTGGAGCATCGATGAAGTCAACAGGTGAATTAGCCTAGAACAATGGCCTTGGCCCTGTGTGGGTCATATGACTCTTGGGGGATCTACTGAAAGCTTTGATCCTCTGGCCAGAAAAAGAATACACTCAAAAAGATCTTCATATGGACCTCGGTTCTAGAACCATGGACATCATGAGGTCCTGGACTCAAGATCAAGAATCTCTGGCCTGCTCTCGAGAGCAAAAAGAGAGTCAAGCCTTGTGAGGGCACATAAACATTTAAGATGTGGACAGAGAAAAAGAAGCCTGCTAAGGAGGCTGGTCAGAACTATAGGAAGAAAACTTAGATGCTTAGGAACAAAGCCAAAGAGGAAAATGTCCGAGGAAGGATAGATGGAAGGATCAAAGGGTTCTGTGCTCATAGAGAAGTTTAGGTTCATGGTTGAAGAGCATCTCATGGAGGCTTGGTGGTCGTGGTCATGGGTGAGCTTTGCCTGGACATCCAAAAGGAAGATGGGGTGAGGGGAGGGCTGGAGCGTGAGTGGGAGGTGAGGAAGAGTGGACAGTGAATGCAGGCCTTTCTGTAAGGGCTTGGGTGAGAAAAGAGGACAATTATGGCAGTGGACAGTTGGCGTGTGGTGCTGCTCCTGTCTTAATCCCAGATGGACTTGAGTTTTATATTTTGGCAATGAACCAGCAGACAGAGCGGTTGAAAATGCTCAAGACAGCAGAGAAATCTGAGAAGCAAGATTCTGGTCCTTTGGGAGGTGGTGTGTGTGTAGGTGGGAGTGGTAGGGGGTTGGGAGAGTATGCTGCTGACTCCCCAGGTTCCCATGCTCCCCTGCACCCACTAGGCAACACCTCAGCCGCCCACCATGGCCAGGGTAACTTTGGCTGAAGGTCTACAGCGTCCTGCCATCCTTCCCACACACCTGGGATAAATGCTGATCTGGCTGGAAAAATTTCTGAAATTTATATCCAAGGCACCTAGGCTGGTAATTCTCACCAAAGACATCTGGAGCCTGAACAACATTTGAGCCCAAATGCATTGGTTGCCATCAGCTGCTTTTAAGGGAACGGTAAGTAGCTGTTGATATTTTAATGATGGTCATTTTATTGAGTGGCCTATGCAAATGCAGTCATTTTAAGATGTTTGCACTGATTGAATACACACTATTTCAAATGAGAGGTGTAAATCAGTAGTAAATATATAATGAATCATCCTTTTGGGAAAAAAAAAGATGATTTATTTATTTATTTTGAGAGAGTGAGAGCAAGCAGGGGGGGGGGCAGAGGCAGAGGGAGAGAGGGAGGGAGAGAATCTCCAGCAGACTCCAAGCTGAGCGCAGAGCCTGATGCAGGGCTCGATCTCACAACCCTGAGATCATGACTTGGACTGAAATCAGACGTCAGAGGCTTAACTGGCAGAGCCCTTCAGGTGCCTGAAACCATCCTTTCACAGGTATTGCTGAGTTTAAGAACTCCTATCTAGGGAAATATAAATTATATTAGTAATTGATTGGTATACCCTTCCAGAGAATTTGTGATAGCTTTCCTATAAGTGCTGAGTGTGGGACACTATTCCTTTGGTGGCTCCCCATCGGATCCTAGTCTTCCCTGCTTTGAATCTGGGCTGGCCTAGGCCTGCTTTAACAAATGTGTGGAAGTGACACTGTGCTAGTTAGGGGTTAGCTCTTTAAAAAAAAACAAAAAACAAAAACAAAACAAAACCAAAAACCCATCAGCTTCTGCTTTGTACTCTAGGGAAGCCAGCTGCCGTGTAAGAAGTCCAGCTGCCCTAAGATGAGATGCTGGGAGGAAGTGCAAACTGTGTGAAGAAGCCACATGGAGGAGAATCAGGGACCCTCTGTCTCCCCCAGTAACGAGAGCTGAGACCTCAGACATATGACCCAAGTTGAATCATTTCATTAGCTGGTCAAGCTACCAAGCTGACACCATGTGGAGCAGAACTCGATCCAAAATTGCAACACCCTGAGCAAATAATACAATGGTGGCTGTTTTAAGCCACTAAATTCGGGGTATATTGTTTTGCAGCAATAGGCAAGAGAGACACGACGCCTTCAAAATACACAGAAAGGGAAAAAGTCACACGCATGGAGCGTTTGCAAAGGATCAGCCAACAGAGCCTGATCAGCCGGTCAGCCTGGGTTGAGGAGGAGAGAGATAAAGGTAGATCCTTCCCTTCAACCCAGATGAAAAATAATTCCAAGTAATATTTGTACAACACACTGCAAGAAATTATAAGACGTGTCGGTACGATTGTATATTCATCAGTTTCCGGTCTACTTTGGCAGGGTCCAGGGTGGGAAGGGAACAGAGAGGCAAATACAACGAATGTTCCCTGCATAGCAATCCCAAAGTTCAGATAAGCAGGGAAAATGAAAATTATCCACTATCCCATCACACAGAGATAACATTTTCAAAATATTTGCTAATTTTGATAGGTAAAAGGATATTTTATCGTTGGCTCATGTAATATTTATTTGATTTCCAGCTGTTTTTGCTACTTACATGTTTGTATTTCTTCTGTGAAACATAAATTTGCATTCCTTGCCCCCCGTTTATATTCTCCAGGGATTTTATTGAGGCATGCTAATAATCATAAAAAAGTGGGCCCACACTGTGTGATTGTTAGCTATTGTGTCTCACTCTACACTAGATCATGAGCATCTTTGCGTGTCTATCAATGGCATATGGATTAGGCCCTTATAATAGTGCATCAAATGGATGGTCCATAATTTGACAAATGTCTTATTGCTGGACATTCGAGGCTGGTTCCAGTTTTTCAATTCCTTTTATTTTATTTTATTTATTTATTTATTTTTCAGTTTTTCAATTCCATAGTAAATGCTTCAGCAAACGTCTGCGTAGCTACATCTTTGTGCACATACGTACTTATTTCCTTACTACAAATGCCAAAAAGTGGACTTGCTAAGTAAACAAATTTGCCTATAGTGAAGGCTTTTTGAGATATAATTTCAGGGATCCCTGGGTGACGCAGCGGTTTAGCGCCTGCCTTTGGCCCAGGGCGCGATCCTGGAGACCCGGGATCGAATCCCATGTCGGGCTCCCGGTGCATGGAGCCTGCTTCTCCCTCTGCCTATGTCTCTGCCTCTCTCTCTCTCTCTCTGTGTGACTATCATAAATAAATAAAATTTTAAAAAAAGAGAGATATAATTTCAAATTACCATGACAACGGGGACCAAAACTGTCCACCCTCCCCAGGGGTATCAGGGGAGAAATCCCCCTGCATCTATGTGCTCCCAAACTAGACATGATCTCACTCTTTTTTGGTTTTCAAGAAGGCACTGCTTTTTGAAAATTGTTACTAACATTTGCCTCAAGTACACATATGTTCTGATGCCATATAGCCAAATGCCAAGTTGCGGGGGCGGGGGGGGGCAGTGGGTAAGGCCAGCTAGCAAATATTTTAGGCTTTACGGTCTAAGAGGTAAAACAGAAGATATTGTTTAAGTACTTAGATAAATATTTAAAATGTAAGAACTATTCTTAGCTCATGGCTGCACCAAAACAGGTGGTGAGCTGGATTTGGCCTACGGGTCACAGTGGCCTGTGGGTCACAGTTGCTGACTGCTACTCTGACTGTGGCTCCCCCAGCCTGAGGCACTTCATCCCATCATTTCTCAGCAGTCAGGGTCACAAGTCTCATCGGGTAACTCTCAGGACGGAACTTGGCACAAAAGCTCCTGGTGGAAGGATTTCCTAGAATCCTTAGGTTGTCACCCTTTTGTGTGGTCTAATAGATCCCAACAGTGTTCCGTATCTAGGTGAGCCATGGGCATGCAAGCGTGTCATCAGAGTTCCGGGGCAGCCAGCTAGCAGAGCCTGGGCGGTCGCCTAAGCAGGTTATGAGATGGGCCTCGTTCTCACTGTGTATTTTACAATATGAAGGTGGGTTTTTCCTGATCATAGAAGTATTACATCTTGTAAAAAAGCACAAAAATTTACAATTATTATATGCACTTTTCAGAGATTACCTCTATTAATATTTTGGTTAATTTCCTTGTGGTCATGTGCGTGTGAGAGAGAGACAGAGAGACAGAGAGAAGAAAGAGAAAGAACATGAGAGACAGAGAGAAGTAGGGAGAGAGATGGAGAAAGAGAGACAGACTTCAAAACTGGAATGATTTATATATCAAATCGCAAAGTTTTATTCACCAAGCACTGAGTTAGGAGTATCACTGGTGGGTTGATACCGCCACACATGGATGTGCCTTTTGTTTTAAGATTTATTTATTTATCTGAGGAGTGGAGAGGGATAGGGGGAGAGAGAGAATCTTAAATAGACTCAATGCAGAGCTCCAGGTGGGGCTCAATCCCAGGACCCTGACATCAAGACCTGAGCCAAAACCAAGAGTCAGACACTCAACCGACTAAGGCACCTGGGTGCCCCTGGATGTACCTCTTTCTTTCTTTCTTTCTTTCTTTCTTTCTTTCTTTCTTTCTTTCTTTCTTTCTTTCTTTCTTCTTTCTCTTTCTTTCTTTCTTCTTTCTCTTTCTTTCTTTCTTCTTTCTTCTTTTATTAAGAGATTTTATTTATTCATGAGAGATACAAAGAGAGGCAGAGACACAGGCAGAGGGAGAAGTAGGCTCCCCTGCAGGGAGTCCAATGCAGGACCCCGGATCACGACCTGAGCCAAAGGCAGATAGACGCTCAACCACTGAGCCACCCAGGCATCCCCGGATGTGCCTTTTTCAAACCAATTTCCACCTAATGCACATCTGGGCCTCTCCCAGTTTCCATTGTTGGAAGTCATGCTACAGTGAGTATCTTCCTCGCCTCTATGTCTTCATGTCTTTTATTATTTCCTTACAGTCAAGTCCAAAAGCAGGTTTGCCCCTCGAAGACTAGGTGTGTACCTAAAATCTTTTATCCGTAGTGCCGCTTTGCTTTTCCAGAAAAGTTGCACTAATTCACGACAATGTACCTGCGTGATCATAATCACCGCCTCAGAGCAATATCATCTTCAAAACATTTGCTAATTTTGATAGGTAAAATGATATTTTACTGTAGGTTCGTGTGATATTTATTTGATTTCCAGTTGTTTTTGCTACTTGCACGTTTGTATTTCTCCTGTAAAATAGAAATTTGCATTCCCTGCCCCTGTTTTACTTTTTTTTTCATTTCCTTATTGTTTTTGTAAGAACTCTTTAAATAGTAATAATATTAACACTATTGTATAAGTTGTGAGTGTTTTCTGAGTTGCTCTTTAAGATTCTTTAGGTGTCTTTTTGATGTGGAGAAGTTTGTGTTTTTATGTTTTCCAATCTGGCAAGCCTTTTCTTTGTGACTCCTCCCCTGGCTTTCATGTTTGGGAGGTTCATCTCTGGTCTCATCCTCTACCCCACAGCACCTTTGAAGTTTCTTTTTTAATGGCTCCATGTTTTATATTTAATTCTTTAAGCCATCTGGAATTAATTTCAGTCTAGGTTGAAATGAAGGCTGTAACTTCATCCCCCTTGCCCCTCCCCAGAGCTAACCATCTGATCTGGCTTTATGCATTAATCCTTTCCAAACATTTAACGGGCATTATTTTCTCCCACTCTGCTGTATGGGGGGCAAAAGGGGGAGGCTGGGGAGGAGGGAGGGAGAGGGGGGCAGAGATTCTCTGAGCCACACTCCAAAGCTGCCAGTAAGTCCTAGGTGGGGGTTCTTTTGTCCCCAGGGGCCTGTGATACTCTGAAATGCACTAAAATCCTCATCCGCAGAACTGCTGTCCCCAACAAGGGTCAACAAGCCATTGACAAGCCATCTCCGGCCCCCACTCAGAGGCCTCAGACACAACCCCAGCTTACACTGACCTACCAGCCTGAGTGTGGGGCCAGGTGTCTCCGGGTGGGGCAGTCACATGGTGCCAGTGTGCTTTGTTGAGGAACCGCACTGACTATCCAGGAGAAGACTCCCCTCCAGACCCCTCGCCTATATGGGTACTCGGGTACCCCATTACCCAGGAATTTCCAGAGATCCATCGCTGCCTCCTGGAGACCAGGCCTTGGGCCACTCCATGGACTAGTTGTGAACACCCCTAGCTGGTTTCCACTCTGTCTGCCACTTGATTTATCTAAATATTTACCATGTGGACAATGTGAGACCTCAGCCAGGACCCTCACCACCCCCCCTGCCCCTAGGAACTCAGAGTCTAAATAACATGCGGCCAACAGACGCTTCACTACTACTCAGGCCAGAGGAGGCCTGGCAGGGTGTCTGCTCGGGACTGTGACCCTATACCCACCGTGCAACCTACCAGTGCTTACCCAGCCAGCCTTCCCAAAGTGCATTGGAGACAGGAGCTCAGACATTTTTAAGCATATATATTTCTATCCATATATGTATAAATATTATAATAATTATAAACATGCTTCAATTATTTTTAAAGATTTTATTTATGTATTTGAGAGAGAGAGAGCACCAGCTGGAAGAGGGGCAGAGGGAGAGGGAGAAACCGGCTTTCTGATGAGCAGGAAGCCCAATGTGGGGCTTGATCCCAGGACCCTGAGATCATGACCTGAGCCGAAGGCAGATGCCCAACCAACTGAGCCACACAGGTGCCCTGCTTCATCAATTATTTTAGAAACATAATTCATCAATTCATCAATAATTCATCAATTATTATATTTCTATAATATAGAAATTGCCAGCCAGGTTAAGGAGGCGCTTGCTCAAGATCACCTGTGGGAAATGGCAGCCCTGGGAGTCAACCCCGAGGCGGGATCTGTTCTTCTGCCTCAGTCTCCCCCCCAACATTTTTCCCCAAACATATCCACCCCCATGCACGATACATCAGCCCTTTCCCATTAGGGGTTTTTCTCTTTCCTTTCTGTTCTCTTGCTGCTTGCCTGCGCCCACCAATGTGTCTGCGTATCCTTACCCCCTACACATAGCTCCTCCACATTCCACATCTACATTTGCAACATGATGACATTTGTATGAGATGTTTTGGGTCCTCCTTTTGGTGCCCAGAGGGACGCAACCATATTAGATAGATCACTGGGTGCGGTGGCTCTTTATCTCTAAGCTCTGGCAGCGTACATAGATGACGTGCCAGGGTAGAGGTGGTTTGTGCAAAGATTGGCCCATTAGGATTACAAGAAGCCTTGAGGGACTTTGCTTTTATTTCCACACTATTTTCCTCTCTCAGTAGAATTATTATTGATGTTTTGAGTAAAGGATTTTATTTTTCACTGAAGACCCTTCCTTGTCTTCTGCAGACAGTCTGCCTGCAAGAATGTCTGAGGAAAGTTTTGATGTTTCTATTGCTCAGTGGTACGGCTGCATTTCCAAGATCATGAGGAAGGCCGCTTGCGGTTTGGTTCTGTCCCTAAAGTGTTTGGTTCTGTCCCTAAAGGGAAACAAATGCAAGCATGTTTGGGTTTTATTGTTTTGTTTTTAAAGATTTTATTTATTTATTCATGAAAGACACAGAGAGAGAGGCAGAGACACAGGCAGGGGGAGAAGCAGGCTCCCTGCAGGGAGCCTGATGCAGGACTCGATCCTGGGTCTCCAGGATCACGCCCTGGGCTGAAGGCAGCGCTAAACCGCTGAGCCACCCACGCTGCAAGCACGTTTTTGAAGCATTGTCCTTTCAACGAGGCCAGGTCTCGTTGTTCAGGAGTGTCTCTGCCTACCTCTCCGCTCCTCTTCCTCCCCCTGACCTGGCCAGGGGAGCACAGCCCTCAGGGTGAGCCTACGAGGAATAATAATAACAATGACACTGTGCCAGCAGCTGCCATTGGGTGCCTAGGGTGCCAGGCACTCTGCTTGGTGCTTTTTTTTTTTTTTAAGATTTTATTTATTTGTTAGAGAGACTGAGAGCACAAGTAGAGGGAGTGGGAGAGGGAGAAGTGGACTCCTCGCTGAGCAGGGAGCCCGGCATGGGGCTCGATCCCAGGACCCCCAGGATCATGACCTGAGCTGAAGGCAGATGCTTAACGACTGAGCCACCCAGGTACCTTCTTGGTGCTTCATGTGTATCTTTTCACTTAACCCTAAACAGCAGCTGATGGAGGCAGGAACTCCTTGTGTTATGCCCGTATTACAGACTGGGAAATTGAGAATCAGAGAAATTAAGAAACTAGCACAGTCACACAGCTAGCCAATGGTAGAGGCCCCATCCCCGGCCTTGGGAGCTCTTCGGCCTCCATCACCGAGGCTGGGTGTATGGGGTCCTTGTAGCAGGTCCAGCAGCACACCTGCCACCAGGTGCCTCAGATTGTAGTCATGATGGTTGCTAGCACCAGGACCCGCAGCTTGCTTCTCTGTGGTGGTCCCAGGCCCTCCGGGGCACCTCCCCCTCACAGTGGGAGCCATTTGATGTCCACATGTGGACGCGGGCCCTGTTTTCAAAGCAATGCTGAGCCGAAGGCGGTCCCTTTGAATGGGTGAAGACCTTGTTTCTTTACCTTTGGGTGAATCCACTGCCAATGTGGCCACGCTCTCCTTCTTGCCCCCTATGACTGTCCTTGTGGCAGCCTCCACCTTGGACTCACGTTTGGCCTTCCTGCTGTGTCACTAACAGGGCAGGGGCTGCCCAGACACGGGTGACACTCTTCCTGGCCTGGGGACCGAGGTGCTGCTTCCTGTGCACCTGGCTCTCCACTGATGGCATTTGTGTGGCTTGTCTTCATGGGAGGGGCCTGGTTCTGGCTGACTTGTAGTGTCTGGGGAGCAGAGGCCGGGAGGTGGCAGCTGGGGAAGGTGCTCTCCAGCAGAGACAGCAGGCACTGGCCTTTTGTGCGGCCCCGAGCAGGGCCAGAGGGAACCGCCGGCGTGCCCCGTGTCTCTGTGGGCATGCCCTGCTCATCCTTGGTTCCCACCACATTGCCAGGAGACACTGGATTGCATCCTGCCCTCGTGCACCCTGGGTGCTGACATACAAAACAGGGCCCGTGCCCTGAACAGGCACATCTGGTTTAGTCCTGTGTTCACAGTGATGTGGTTACGTGTGCCTGCAGATGGAATCTCCAGGAGAGCTTGTGGGAAATTCAGATTCCTAGGCCCACCCACGGACCACCACCCACTGCCCACCAAATGGGTTGCATCTAACATTTATGCTGTGCAAATAACTGCTTTAAGCCCTTTCCATGTGCAGACTCACATAGACCTCCCAGCCCGACGAGGCAGGTGCCACTAGTATTGTTCTCACCTTACACCAGGGGACACCAGCACAGAGAAGGTGGGTAACTCGCACAGGTCACACAGCCCAGAAGTGCCAGAGGCATGATTTGAACCTGGGTCACAAAGCTTCAGAACCCTCTGCCCAGACAGTCTGAGAACCTACTGTCTCATACAGAGAAGCTTCTCCACTCTCAGGAATGGGCAATCTACTTTCAGTCCACTGGGCTGATTGCTGCTCCATTGCAAGTCAAAGCTTAAAGCAATCTCGTTAATCTATAATATTCATATTGATTCAGCCATCATGCTCCTTGATGTTTCCCCAGAGGGACTGAAAACGTATGTCCCCACAAAAACATGCACATGCCAGTTTATGTCTAATTGTTAAAACTCAGAAGCAACCAAGATGTCCTTCAGCAGGTGAGTGTCCATCCAGACAATGGAGTATCATTCAGCGCTTAAAAGAAATGAGCTATCAAGCCAGGAAAAGACATGAAGGAACCTTAAATGCACATTGCGAAGTGAAAGAAGCGATTCTGGAAGGGCTACACACTGTATGATTCCAAGTATATGACATTCTGGAAAAGGCAAAACCATGGAGACGGTAAATAGATCAGTGGTTGCCAGGGTTTGGAGGGAAGACAGGGTAAGTATGTGAAGCACAGAGGAGTTTTAGGGCAGTGAAACCACTGTGTGTTTTTTTTTAAGATTTATGTATTTATTACTTTGAGAGTGTGTGTGTGTGTGTGTGAGGGCAAGGTGCAGGGGCAGAGAGAGAAGGAAAGGGGGAGAGAGAACCTCAAGCAGACTTCTCCTGAGCATGGAGCCTGACGTGGGGCTCAATCTCATGACCTTGACCTCATGATCTGAGCTGAGATCAAGAGTCAGGTGCTCAACTGACTGAGCCACCACCCAGGTGCCCCTGTGTGATATTTTAATGATGGATACATGTCATTACATATTTGTCCTAACACACAGAATGTACAACACCAAGAGCAAGCCCTACGGTGTACTGCAGACACCGGGTGATTATAATGTGTCCATGCAGCTTTATGGATAATAACAAAGGTCCCTTCTGCGGGGGGTTCCGCATGGAGGCGGAAGGCAGAGGGTGTATGGAAAATCTCTGTACCTCCTACTCATTTTTGCTGCAAACCTAAATCTGCTCTCCAAAGGGAAAGTTTATTTTCTAAAAATTGCATTTTAGTGGCTCTTGGTTGATCACCCACCTCCCTGTTCTCTAAACGAGGTGCTATTATCTTCCCAAACTCTGTAAGGAGGTTCTTAACCTATTAGGGAGTCACTTACCCTTTTGAGAATCTGATTAAAGTGTGGACTGTCTTCACATAAAAAATGACACTCACATGCAAACACACACACCCAGTTTATAAGTAATAATAGCAGGGGTTCCCGGGGAACTTACAAACCCATGTTGAGAATCACAACCTAATGAACTCATTAACTTTCTCTCAACCACACCCCCGCTCCCGCCCTCTGCTCGTCTGTTTAAAAATTCTTGGTAAGAAAGAAAGAATACAGGGGAAAATTATCTGGTTGGAGACCAAGTAATTAAGGCACAGGCTTTACTTTTCCTTGGTTCTTATAAACACTCACCTTAATTAAAGTGCTCATTTTGAGATCAGAGCATCGGCTGTCAGGAGGCAAGATGAGAGGGGAAAACCCCTTGGGATTATGAAAGGCCCCTGCTTGTTGAACCCGGGATTCTTATTAGTGAGGTGACCCTCTGCCTTGACTAGCTTACACAGATTCTATCTGGCAGCAGATGTGGGGTGCTTTTCTCTTTGAAGTCAGCTGTTGCCATAAACTGTAGAATTATGCTACTGCGTGTTATGCAACAAGTGTTCTTTCCCTACAAGTCTACCTTGGGTAGGTAGATTAAATCGATTAAGAAACGTCCTCTGATGGTTAGTTTTCATGTGTCCCCTTGGCTAGTCTTTCAGCCTAATCTATACATTTTGGATTTGACAGCCCCTATAATTGCATGAGCATATTCCTTTAAGTAAATCTCTTTAGAAAGATAGCATCTATGTATCTATGTATCCATCCATCCATCCATCCATCCATCCATCCATCTGTATGTATATCCTATTGGTTCTACTTCTTTGAAGAACCCTGATTAATACACATCCCGAAGAATCCAGCAATCCATGTGGACGACTACTGCTCTGTAATAAATGAATGATCTATCTGTCATCAAATGTCATCCACTTATCCCCATCCCATGCTCAGAGCTCCTGGCCCCTAGGAGGAGAGATATGAAGCCAAACTAGGGAGCTGGGGATAAACAGTCACCCGGGAGCAGTGTCACTGTGGCCAGTGTGGGAGGCATGGCGGGGGATAGAATTTGTTAAAAATGTAGATTCTCAGAGGCCCATCTCCCCAAATTCCCAAATTCCATGTCTCTGTGTCTGCATCCAGAATCCTGCATTTTAACCATCCTTTAGAGCAATTCTGCCACAGGTGATCCTTTGAGAAATAGTTTGCCAGAATGGCCTCTAAGCGTCTAGATCAGACAAAAGTCCATTCTCCACCCTCAGGACTTTTCCATCAGTTCCTCAAGTTCCAAAGCTGGGAGTAGGGGGTCCGGTTTTTAGCCTCTGGGTCTCTTGACAAGACTAGTGACCTGGCCTAGCCATGCCTGTTGAAGTGCAAAATGCTTACTATCAAGAGATATATGAATATCTTGGTCTTAATATTCTGGTGGCTTCACAGTTTGATACTGACCTGCAGACTCATTTTACAAAGCAAAATGTAAGTAAAATAGAAAAGAACCCAAGACAAAAAAAAAAAAAAAGAAAAGAACCCAAGACCCACCAGCAGGCACTGACCCTATAACCACCACCAGCTCTGGGGGCTCCCTCCCTCTGACAAGCCTCACCAGACCTCGTTTGCCTGCATTTGAGAATGACGAATGGGGCTGACCTCACATTTCTTTTTTTTTTTTTTTTTTTTTTTTTTTTGACCTCACATTTCATTGGAACTTTGTTAAAGTCTTCACCGGGAAGAAAGTGATCAGGATGCTGGGTGGGTGACTGGGGGCATTGGGAAGATGCAAGCAGGGGGTGGTAGTCATAAAACATGAAGACGAGGAGGCACAGGCCCCTTCCTACAGTGTTCTGTTGATGCAGATTTCCTGACTCCCATCTCTATGGGGCAGCCTGTCTGCTGCTTTGACAGCAACTCGTGGGAACATTTAGTAGAAAAGGGAGTGAAGACTCAAGGCTTTGACTCCATTACTGGGATTGCTACCAATGCCATCATCCAAACTCATCCTGTCCCATCACCTGGAGAGACCATGGATGTGTGTAACCTGGACTGGGCTCTGAAGGTCCGGTTCAGATCTCTGCCACCAGCTAGTGTGACCCTGGGTGAGTTCAAGAACCTCTCCAAATCTCAGTTTTCTAGTCCAGGAAGTAGAGCCAATGTCTCATGGATTTCTTGTGGGAGCTTGGTACATAGTGAGCTAGTATCAACAGATGTTAGCTGTTTAGTGCTGTTCCACGGCCCCGAACAAATGTCACATTTCCTTTCCTGGCATCGCCCTCCCCTATCTTATAGGGTTGCTGGAGAATTGATCGAGTCAGGAGTTGTCAACACTGTACCTTGCAAACACAATTCGAACTTCAACTAATGCAAGGGTCATGATCATTACCTGCCAAAGCCACACCACCCCATTGCTCATCCTTGCCTCTCTAACTGGAACGTGCTCCCTCTCCACCATTTTCTGCCTAGCAAATTCTTACTCAATTAACCATTACTCCCTCCAAGAAACTCTCTCCAGCCTCCTCAGTCCTTTGGCTATTTCTCTTTCTGAATACATGGAATTATAATTACAGGTTTCCAATCTGACTCTACCACTGGAATCCAAGCTTTTCTGGGGAAAGGAACTTGTCTGTTCTTTTGTAAATCCAAAGGTCTAGCAGAATATTTTGCACAAAGTAAGGACCCAGTAAATTGATGGATGGATGGGTGGATAGATGGATGGATGGGGGGAATAGATGGATGGGGGATAGATGGATGGATGGATGAACAGATGGGCCAATAGATGGATAGATAGATGGTTGGATGGGTGGATGTACAGATGGATGGACAGATTTTGTAGGTATGTCTCAAGAACCATCAACAGTTGATATCTGCTCTCTGAGCCATCTCTGAACATGGTGTTGTGATTCCCTTCTCTTCAGCTGACATTAATCAGTGATCGGTACAATAAATATAGGAGGACTGATGGACTTTTAGCAAAAGGTTAGTTCACTCAACTCCACATCTAGAATATGGTCTTGGGATATTTCAACCTACATTTGGTCTTCCTCAAGGGAGTCTGCCTACAAAGGGCTGAATGCTTGTCCCAATTGGAAGTCACAGTATCTGCCCTGCTTTTCAAACTTCCATGAAAGATCTGTCATTGCAAAGCCAACCAAGTACATCACCGTCTTAGTGACCAGAATGGGTTTTTCGGCATCCTTTATGAATCTGCCAGACTGTGAAAGAGAAGCACTCCCTCTCGTTAAGACAGAACATAGTATTTAACAAACATCGCTGGTTGGGAAACCAGGACAGATGCTCTTGGCCTGGTTCACCACTAATTTGCTCTGGGATTTGGGGCCAGTCAGTCACCTCACTAGACCTCAGCCTCTTTGTGAGACAAATGGGGACTGTATGAGTCTCGACCTCCGTAGGGTGTCATTTTACATTCTGCAGGGCCAGTGGCCTCCAGAGGGACACAAAATGCCAATACTGGGTCTTCAGAACATCAGGAGCCCCTCCCAGTCCTCCCCCCACCCCATCCCCTGTCTGCCCCAAGTGGATAGGACACAGCAGAGGTGGAAGCTGTTCGGCACAGTGGCTTGGGTCCACCATCTATTTGCTCAGTGGCCTTGAGCAAATCCCTTGACCCTCTGCACCTCAGTTTCCTTATGGGTAAGATGAGACCATAAAAGAACCCACCTCCAGAATGATTAAAATATGAAAAAGGCATAAAACACAGGAAATGCCCATTGTGCCTGATGCAGAGTAAGCGCTGGAAGGATGCTGTTTGTTACTAAGGCATCAGTGAGCGATTAATGCTGGAGCCAAGGGTTCGGGTCTCTCCTCCTGGGTCCTCCCCCAGGGCTCAACACCATGATGCTTAGGTCTATAGTCTCTGGTTTTTGAAGGTGCATTCAGCCTATACACTGTTGGCATAGCCCTGGGCCAAGGAGGGAAGCCGACTGGCTTGAATTAAGCCATTGTCTGGATAAAGGGGAGCCCAGTCCTAAAAGCAGGTCATTTGGAGTCTGGCAGAGCTAGTAGGGGGCGGGGGTGCTTTCATGGCTTTCCAGCCTTTCTGGATGTCTCTTTCTCTATTTCCTTGCTTTGTCCTCGTGGCCCTGTGGGTGCTTTGATCTGAGCAGAAGGGCTCTGACCACTGACCGGGAAAAGGCCACACTCCTCCAATGTGGCAGTAATTTAAACCTACACCAGAGCTCGGGCTCCCAGGGCCCAGGAGGGCTGGTTTCCACCAGGAGGCTTGGAGCAGACAGCTGCTCCACTTTGGAACATTTTGAGAAGGACTTTGTCTCCAGCAAGCAACCCTTTGGCTGCCGGACTCCTGCCTGCACTCATGTAACGAGGTACAAAATAGGCCACTGTCCCCAGAGAAGAGCATGTGGCTGTCCCACTGGCGGCGAGGAAAGGAGCTCTGGAGTGACATTTCAGCCTGCTCGGGCTGCCATCACACAGTCCCACACCCTGGGGAGCTTGCACAACGGAGATTGATGGTTGGACAGTCTTGGAGGCTGGAAACCTGAAATCAAGTGTCAGCATGGTTGCTTCCTCCTGAGGGCTGCAAGGGCAAATCTGTTCCAGGCCTCTCTCCTGGCTTCTGGTGGTTTGCTGGCCCTATTGGATGTTTCTGGGCTTGTGGACGTGTGCCCCTCTCCATCTCTGCCTTCACCCTGACATAATGTTCCTCCTGTGCAGGTGCATGCATGCGTGTCTTTGTCCCTATTTCCCCCTTTTCTAAAAACACCAGCCACACAGGATTAGGGGCCATCTAATTGGCCCCTCCTAAAATCTCAATAAAGGGTTTTTATGTACAAAAAAAAAAACCCAAAAATCTGCTTCTAAGTGTCCATTCCACCCTTTACTGAGGGGACTAGACCAGCCTGATTCCAGGGTCCTTCAGCTGCCCCATGAGTGGTTAGACTCCTTGCCCTCAGCTGTTGCCAAGTCGATCTCCTTTTTGAGAGAAAACCTAGTAAACATCAGCCCTCATCCTTCCTCTGCTTGAAGGATGTGATTGCTCCTGAGACTTTTCCCAAGAAGGTGCTAGAGACATCCACAAAATTAGCTGAGGTCTGCAGAGGCCTCCAGCTCCCCCCGCACACCCATTAGGACTATCCTAGAGGGGCTGATCTCAGTTCTCCAGCTGCTTCCAGAACTTCCGGGGAGATCCCTCAACCTGAGCAGCCCCAGAGGCCCATGTGGAAGGAGGGGAGGTCCCCATGGTTCTGGTCATTGTAACACAGACCAAGCTGCGCATGTCTGAGGCCCGGTGGAGTGTGAGAGGTGCCCTGGGCTGGGGCTGGAAGATCCCAATGGTATTTTGTCTTTGTAGTCCACTCCAAGAACTTGAGGGATATCCTTGGCCTCCACAGAATGGGAAGTTGTAAGCAGTCACGTGAGAGTGGACAGGCCTCAACTGGACGCTCAGAGGAGTGAGGTGAGCTGGGCAGAGCCAGCGAGGCTGGTGACCAAGGACAGGTGACTCAGCTGCTCAGGGCTCCCCCAGCCTGGGTGTGGGCCTCACAGTACTTGCAGGGGGCGGGGGGATTCTTGAGGATAACACACAGTGTGGAGCACACTCAGTTGGCAGGGGCCAACACTGGATGTGTAGACAGCAAGCAGGGGGCCCACGTTGGTGTCGTCTCCCAGACACCACGCACTCCAATCTGGGGTCAAAGCAGAGGCTCCTTTTGTCTTCCTCCTCCTCCAAGTGAAGTTCAGAAAAGTAGGATGTGAAGTGAGGAAACCCTTGGGAAGTGATAGGAAGACTAGGAAATGTTAGCCAAGCCTTGCTATTTCACTGGACTCCACTTCTTACTGGATGAACGTCCTTTGCCGCATGCTTTCTGGGCTGGCTCTCTGCCATGTTCTGAACCCTCTGAAGAGGAAAGGGGCAGGCCAAGGTCAAAGTCACAGAGGGAAGGAAGATAAATCTCCTGTGTTCTGCCCTCCATACTGTGACTTCTCCTAGGATGAGAGGTCACTGGCTTCTTCCTGCCATGCTTTGTCCTTCGTTATCTCCACATACCCCAAACCCAGAGACCCTCGGATTCCAGAGAACCTCTGGCCAAGGCCTCTCCCCGCACTAGCCCCTTCTGTCTTCCTCCACAAGAAATCTTAGCTAAGGTCAAGCAGCAAAGCAAACAAATCAATATTAGCTCTGTAACCATGATTACACTAAATCGGTGCTAAACAATGATTTTAAATCATTTATAAGGGCCCTCTAGAAATGCACAATTTGTTCTTCTATGAAAAGCAAGCGATTTTAACTTAAAAAAACAAGGATAAAAGAACAATATAATATGTCAGACTACAAGGCTAAAAAACATATTTTTCTGGAAAAATAATAATAATCTATAGGATATTGCTCATGGGTATCAAAAAAAAGTCTTTCCAGGAAAAGTACTGGTGATGTGAAGAGCCATAGTTGAACGTTTTATACAGATATACAGAGTGTAGTTGACATCTCAACATAACTGAAACAGTAAAAAAAAAAAAAAAAAAAAGTTGTCATGGGTTTTCCCACCCCGTTCCCTTGTCCAATTCAAATTAGTAAATAAAAACAATCGTAAACTATAAAGGAGGTTCCACAAGATCCTGGTTTGTCTATGATGATGACTCTAGTACTTTTTTGAAACATCAAATAAGTAACTCTCAATAGAAAGAAGGTTCCTTTGCTTTGCTAACATCTAGACACATACTTAATTTTATCTCTTTGTGCTTTTGGTGCCATCATTTTTTAGAATGACTCCCCCAAAAGGAGATGGTTGAGCCAAAGGATACACATCTTTGCCAGGTTTTGAAGCCCTACTGCTAAGTTGTCTTCCAGAAATGGCACATCAGTTTGTATTTTGGGGGCTGAAAACTTAGCTTCATATTCTGTTTGTTAAACCCAGTTACGCAAAAAGTGGTTTCTCTTGGTTTTCATATATATTCTATTGACTAAGGAGGCCAAACCCTTTTTCTCATACATTTCTTGGCTATTTCTATTTACTTTAAGAGTATTTCTTATTCTCTCCTGTTTATTTTATGCTGAACCATTTGCCTCTTTCCTACTGTCTGTCCACTTTCTTTGTGTTTTAAGTATATTAAGCCCAGTGTTTGTCGTATGTTACAGCTGTTTTCCCAGATGTAATTTACCTTTCATGCTATTTTTAGATTTATAAGAGTAAAATATTTTTTAAAATCATTTCTCCCAATATGTTGTTTTATTGATTTTTTTTTCCTTTGGTGTTATGCTTAGAACATTTTTCCTATTGCAACTTTACATAAAATCTTACCTCTTTTTCCTTCTAAGACTTTTATGCATTTAAAAAATATATAATCCATATGCACATTATTACCATGGGTGTTACGAGGAGGGGGTCTGGCTTGATTTTTTCCACATGGTTAGCCAGTTATTTCAAAATCATGAATCGAGTGATTCGTCCTTCCCCACTGATTGGAACATTATTTTTATTTTACTTCCTGATTTCTTATATATAAGTAGAGCTGTTTCTTTGGTTTTTATTCTACTCTTTATTGGTTTCTAAGTGTCAGGCCTTTTATATCTTTGTCACTTTAAAAATCTGTTTTAATATCTGACAAAACAAGTGCCCTTCCTTCTTAAAAAAGAAAAAAAAACCTGACCCATTTCACACATTCTGTTGAATCAACTTGGAAATCATTGTCAAATTCCAAAAATAACTTTATTGAGATAGAGGCTAAAGTTCTAATGAGTAATGCAGTTAGTTTGGGACGAATAAACATTTTTTCAGTGGTAAGCTTTCCCAACTCTGTTCTTTCTACTTATAAAGTGAGTTGTTTTTTTTTTTACACTTATTCAGTAAAATTTTGTGGTATTCTGATCCTAGCTCCCAAATACTTTCCCCCCTCGGTAGTTTATTTTTATTGCCATTGTGAGCAGATTTTTTTTCCTTTATGTTTTCCCAACACCCACAGTTGCTGGTGGGATGCTAGTACATTTGCTTTTCTTTTCCGTGAGGGCAGGGGCTCTGGGCCCACAGGCCATGTGAGATTGACTTTTCCCTCATTAATGTCAAATCTAAGAGATGTGATGGCAGGTTCTTCATAGACGCAAATTCGTTGGACGCTTCTGAGAATCCGTAGAACACTCTTTCAGAAACTCTCAACACCCTTTAGATGTGATAAAGCAAAGCACAGCTATCCTGGACACATTTCATACGTTACTCTCTGCAGGCAGTCTGAACTCAATTTTCTTTTCAGCCTCTCCTTCAAGAAAAAAACAGATACCCAATGCCAGTGTAGGACGTCCAGACAGAAAGCTCCTTGATGGTCTATTTCATACTTCTATGCATCCCTCATGCCGAGGACACCATGGGCGCAAAATCAGGACTCATAGTATAAATCCCTGATTTGGAGCACTTGGAGACCAGACTGTTCAATGGTTTGCAACCCTGACTCAATATTAGAATTATCTGCGGAGTCTGGAATGCTACTGATGCCTGGAGATGCTGGCTTAATTGTTCTGAGATTGAGCATCAGTATATTTTAACCCCCCACCCCCTCCCACTCCAGGGGACTCTAATGTGTAGCCAGGGCTTAGAAGCACTGTCTTAAAAGATGCTCAACCTTTTTGTCAAATTCCTACTTACAGGCAGCAGAAATAACCCATGGATAATTTGTGCAAAAAAGGGATTTGTTGGAGTAATATTTAAATTTAATATTAAAATATTTAATATTAAAATCCAGGGGCTCTGGGCCCACAGGCCACTTGAGATCATCTTTTCTCTCAGTTAAAAAGATATAAAATCATAAACAGAAAATTAGGCACAAAAGTAAATATGTAGGATGAGGGGAAAAATAAATACCATAAATGTCACAAAATTTAGAAATACTACATAGTATTCTAATATTTTCATTTTTTTGCTTGACATACTGCTGCAATAGACTTCTCCATTTCCTTTTTGGTTGTTGAAGAACAGGGTTATGAAACCTAATTGTATAATATTTTCCGTAGAAAGAAGTGATAAGTCACTTGTTCTTTTAGCATGGCTGATTTAAATGTCTTTTTAAGGTGGTCTTTTTAATATAGAGTAGTTTTAGATTTAGAGGGCGGTTGTGAAGAGAATACAAAGAATTCCTGTGACCTCTCACCCATTTTCCACCATTTACATTTATTGCCACTAATGAAACAACACTGACTGATACATTACTATTTACTGAACTCTGCACTTATTTGAATTTCATTGCTTTTCCCTAATTTCCTTTTTCTGTTCTAGGGTGTCACCCAGGATAACACATTACATTTTGCCATCATGTGTCCTTGGGCTTTGCCGGACCCTGAGTTTCTCAGATTTTCCTTGTTTTTGGTAACCTTGACAGTTTTGAGGACTACTGGTCAGAGACTTTGTAGAATGTCCCTCAATATGGGTTTGTCTAATATTTTTCTCCTGGTGAGTCCAGGCTGGTAGGTTTAGAGAGGAAGACCTCACAGACAAAGTGCCACTTTTATTCCATCAGATGTAAACGTGTTTGCCTGGTTGAGATCCAAATTTGTTCTATATTACTTATAATTTTTAAAAGTTCCTTTCAGTTCACAGCCATCACTGGCCACATCATGAAAAGTTGTGGGATTATTGTCAGATTTGGGAAAATCTATTGAGTTTCATTTGCGCCATGAAGATTTAGGAGAATTTTCCTAGACTGGCTTCTGGCTCTGTGCATTTTGAATCTTGCTGTCCTCCACTCTCTACATAATCCCAGGGCTTGGCTCTAAAGACATATCCATACTTCAGTATAAAAGCTGGCCCTGCCCTTTCATGTAGTGAGGCTCAGTGAATGGGCACAGTGGGTGGTAGAAATGTTCCCAGCAGCATTCTGACCTTAGGGTGGCTAGCAAAGACTATGGAGGTAATTATGAAGCACATAAATGTGTCACACTAAACCCAAACTAGATATATCCTAACCCAGATTCCCTTTAGCTTGTTCCCCAAAATGTGGCAGCCTCTCTGACACCATGCAAAACAAGAGGAAGTGTGACAAATGGGTATTTGGAGCGGAAGGGATCAGTGGTCTTAACCAATTACAGTTAAAATAGCTTGCTTTTGCAGATTCTATAAAAACAGTGAACAGATTGCAGGAACCCCCTTTTGGTCCTAGGAAGAGGCTCATTCAGGTGAGGAGCCCGGAAATTTAAGTCATTAGACTTATCGTAATCTGGCTCTGCAAATGCCTTCATATGCATACTGACCCCACAGGCCCTGGATCCGTCCAAGAAGCTGCAGTTTGAACCACTAACACCACCGTGTCTGGAAATGAGATGTAGAAATAATTCTCCCCCATTCTTGCTTTGCTATGCCACCACCTTCTGATTCAAGATATGGAGACAGTGCTTTTGATTGACTGAGCCTAGATCATATGTCGTCACCACAGGTGCTGGGAAGGCTGGGAATGCATCTATTACGATGAGCTTGTAGTGGGGAAGCGAGCTCTAGCTTCTAAAGTAGGATCCTCCTAACTTAAAGAGGAAGGTTCACCACTTGAATTTGCATAACGAAACATGAAATGATACAAAAGTGGTTACCTGTTGGAGGAGGGTGGATGTGAAGAGATTAGGAACACGACTTCTTAATGGGAACATTTTCATACCATTTTGAGTTTTTAAACATGTGCATATATTATCCAGTGACAAATTAAAAAATTTAAAGGGAATATAACCACAGGACCAAATGTCACAAATCGAGGTAATGTCTTTCTTTGGTCAGCATTCTCAGCAAGGATTAAAGACACGACAACACAAAGTAGATCGTGTTTAAATCTGTGTTATTTAATGCCACCAAATCCATCGGGCCAATTTGCTGTCCTCCTTTCTTTGGCCATTTTGGCATGCCCCCAAATGACTCATTTTCACAATAGCACCATGAATTGGCAGTGATTACCTCGCTAGGGAGAGAGAAATGGTGTGGATTTCCCATACAGTGCAATGTAATATGACTTAGTTTCTTGTCAGGAGATTTCAGAACAGTTTCTCATACACAATAGAGCCCTGTCAGAACCAAACACCACACTGTGCCCTGGGGTAGAATGAACCAGTGAAATGATTCTGAAGATTTGCCTGTTGTCCAGAGGTGAATCCTTAGGTCTTGTCAAGTTGGGCTGCGGGAGGGGACGGGGTCTGTGTGTGTGTGCAGAATTATCATCCAAGAAGAGAAGTGGAAGTTTCCAGAAAGTGTCCTCTGAGGCCATCTTTGTCCATCAGGAAGATCATATTCCTCTTTGAGAAGAGAAAGCATTGGTGGGAGAGACGAGGAGAGGATCCAGCCAGGATGATATTCAAAATATTTAACAACTTGTATGGGATGAAACCTACAATCAGAGTAGTCTCTAGTTGTTACTTTAGTACCAGCTATACTGATTTTTTCAACCCTGTTCTTGATCACCCATACTAGCATTTTCACCAGAGCTTCTAGAGCTTCTCCAAAGCTCTAAAATCCATGGGATCCAGGAAGAGGAAGTAAAGAGACAACTAGATCCTAACTACTACCTTTCACGGGGCAGATGACACCACACATCATCTATATAGACCCAGACAAATAAGAGAATGTGCTCCTAGGACTTAGTGGATGTTCAATACATATGTTCCTTTTTTAAAAAGATTTTATTTATTTATTAATGAGAGACACACAGAGAGAAGCAGAGACATAGGCAGAGGGAGAAGCAGACTCTTTGTGGGGAGCCCGATTGTGGGACTTGATCCCAGGACCCCGGGATCATGACCTAAGCCAAAGGCAGACACTCAACCACTGAGCCACCCAGGCATTCCCAATACATATGTTCCTTAAGAGTGGGAGTAAGGGTAAGCTTTAAGGGGATATCCCTGAAACTCAATCTATTGCCATGAACACATAGAAGGTGTTCAATAGATATTAAATACAGATTGATTGATTAAATAAATGTGTTGGCTACAGGTTCTGCCAAAGTCTTTATATAAGGATCCTCCATGTGATTTCTAGAGACACTAGACACTAGACACTAGAGACACTCGACACTCCCATTTAAACCCAATATGAACTGGTCTGAGAGGTAGGGGAGGAGTTCAGTTATGAATTGGATTTTTTTCTTGGCAGGATAGGCATGAATCTGCTATTCATGGGCTTGTGAACAATCTTCTTGAAGACTCGTGGACTCACCTGTGGTCACTCTTGCTTCCCACCCCAGTGAGAAAGGAAGCTTGTGCTCTTTGTATGCCATTTGAAGCCTATAATCTGTCCCCACACCCCAGCTCTGTGCCTTACCATCAGCACACATGGAGTGTCAGTTATTATGGATATAATTATCTGGGTCCACAAACAGGTCAAGCTATATATAACTTGGAAACTTTCAGGTGCTCAAATTAGTTGTCATAACTAATGTGAATCCAAATACTTATTTCATTGGATTTTAAAAAAAGTTTTTTCCAGTTGGGCCACTCTAGTCTTGGATTTTTTTTATTAGAGAGATCTACCCAAGGATCATATGATAAGCACCCAATAAGGAGAAGCTCCTGGTTTCTCAGCCCTGGGTATGACCACCTTCCTGCCGCCGTCATGTCTGCTCATTTCCCTATCCAGGTTTTGGGGCTTTATCTCTTGTTATAATCCTGAGATTTCCCCTTGGATAAAGAACAGCTGAGTTTCTATCTGATCCTCTGACACATATTATATCCTTTGATCTTCCCTGGGGATCAAAGGATAGGCTTCCTTGATCAAGAATGACACCTGTGTGCAATATAAGATTTACCTTGTCATATAAATGTTTGGCCTTTGCCCTCAGTCCCTGGAAGATAACCTCTAAGTCCTTGGAATGACCTGACTGATAAGAGTGATTTTGTTTACCTGGGGGCCTTGAGCCATGCCAGAGGGTCTTTGTTAATGATGTGATTTATAGTAGAGGGTCTCGGACCATATGGTATTAATTTCATGTCTGGACTAGCTGGAGACAAAGTTCAGCCATGTGGATGAGCCCCAATTAAAACTCTAGACAGTAAGTCTTGAACTTCCCTGGTTAGTAATAATCTGTTGCTTGTCACCACACAAAATATTGTATCCTGGAGAAAGGTGTTCTTGGCACAACTCATGTCTGATGACTCCTGGACCCTACCCTATACACCTCTTCCCTTGGCTGATTTTAATCAATATCCTTTTGCTGTAATAAACCATAACCACGAGCGTTTGGCTTTTCTGAGTTCTGTAAAGTCTTGTCACAAATTACTAAAACTGAGGGTGGTCTTGGGGACCCCTGAACTTTGCAACTCTAAAAGTGGAACACCAGCATTAACCTACCTGGCCAGAACTCCCATGGGAAGCAACAAATATCTTCATCCCAAACCTTGGGGACATTGTATTATTATTCTCATCCTGATTAACAGGTGTTTTCAAAGTTACCCCATGCTTAGAACAGTCTCCTAATACCACCGACTTTTACAGGCATCTCTGCCTCATTCTCAAACCATCCCTCTTTCTGTTTATCTTCTTATAAAAATATCTCCCGTTTCCGTATTACTGCCTTTTTTGGTCAGGCACACACCCCAGGCTCATACCTATCCAAATAAGATTCTCCTTCTAACAATCAATTCCTGAACCATCAGAATTCAACATACCTTCATGCCAACATTTGCATATCACACCAACTTGCTCAGATACACTCCAATATACAGACACAAGGAGATCTAGCCAAAAGAATGTAGGAAATTCATGACTTATCACAGAACTACATGTGGCGGTCTTGATGTAAATGCAAAAAAGCAGGAAGTCCCTGAATTGTACAAAAAGAAATGACATGAGAATTGGAAAAGACAATCCTGCAGCTTTTATAAGACAAATCCATCATATACAAGAGAGAACATTAGATTTCCTATTCTATTTTTTTCAGTGGTGATCCAATTAACACTTGAGCAAAAAGCCATCTACAACAGTATTATGTTTCTTTAAGTCTCAGATTAAATGCCGGAGAAGTGCAGTAAAACCACAATAATTTGAATCAATGGGCAAAGAGCCCCATATAAATTAATGACAGAATTACAGAATATAGTGGAAGAAAAACAATTATATTACTTCCAAGTACTTACATAAATTTTTAAAAAATGGTAACCAAATAGACATCTTATGGGTCAATTGTAATGGGAAGACAATTTTCCTATGCCATTTCACATTATTTTAATTGAAACTGGTGTTACTTAAGTGCTTTAATAATGTGGAAAATCATTTCTATTCTTAGTTTAAATATTTTCCTTCCAAGTCATCTAATATTGTTGGGTAATCTTGGAAAATAGTAATTCTTGTCTCTCATGAAGATAAAACTTGAGGGAGGAGAAAAGATAGGAGGGAGGCTGAAATTAATAAAGAATTGCTTGACTTGAATGAGCTGGCATATTTTTTAAAAGATTTTATTTATTTATTTGAGAGAGCCTGATAGAAAGTGGAGAAGCAGACTCTCTGCTGAGCAGGGAGCCCACCACAGGGCTTGGTCCCAGGACCCCAGGATCATGATCTAAGCGAAGGCAGGCACTTAACAGACTGAGCCACCTCAGTGCCCCTGAATGAGTTGGCGTATTATAGATCAAGAGATGGCTTGATTTCCACAGATAAAAGTAGGTACATCCTGGGAAATGTATGGTCCAAGAAGGTACTATTAACCCTTCACCTTGTACTATTAACTCTTCTATTTATTATTCCACAAATTCTTTTATTCAGCAAACATTTCTTTAAGACCTATGTCATGTCAGGCCCCATGTTTAGTTTTGGAAATTTCAAGATATGTAAAATACTGTGTCCTAAAGCAGTCCACTGGGGATTCCAAATGACTATAATTCAGAATAAATGGCCTCCTGAATGTTCTCACATTGCCTAGGGTGGGAGAAACTCAGCCTCTTCCTGAGCTTAGAACTAGATATTTTCTAGTCTTCCTTCTTGGTCACATAGGGCCACATGACTCAGTTCTCAAAACAGAATATACACAGAAGTCACGCTGTCTACACCCAGGTCTAGGCTTTAAGAGGTGAACATACCTCCTTCACTCTTTCTCCCTCCTGAAACCGAGACACAGCGGTCCCACTTTGGCCACAAATGAGGATGATGTCCTTGGATCTCGGGAATGATGGAGCAATGACTAGACAACCTGGAAGAGATTGAGTTGCTGCCCAGCAGCCTGGCACCCCTGAAGGAGCAGATGGAACAGAACTGCCCACACACTTGGCACACTCACTTTGGTTCTGTTACTTGAAGGGGGAAAAAAAACCAACTATAGTTTTAAAACCATTTTGTGATGGAGTCTGTTTATTTTTATTATGAAAATTTTGAAACATATAGCAAAGCTAAAGGAATTATACAATGGACATTCATCTGCTCCCAGTCTGGATTCTTCCACTAACATTTTACTATATTTGTCTTCATTATTCCAAATCTATCCATCTTTTTACCCATCTTTTCATCGATCAGCCATCAGTCCTTCTTTTCGAACATAATTCACAGTATATTGCAGACTTCTTCTATGTACTTCAGCATGTGTATTATTAACTAGACTTTAATGATTCTTTTTCTCCTGAAGAAAACTTCATATACAATGAAAGGCACAAACTGTAATTATATAATTATAATTGTTGAATTTTGACAAACATTGCACCCACATTAACAAAATCCCTATTAAGCAAAGGTCATTTCTTTTCTCTAGATGTTTTGAGAGTATTTCTGTTATAGCAATTTAGCTTTACCCTAACTCACACAGAGTAATCATTTTAATGATAGCTCCATGAGCTGAACATCTTTTATGTGTCAGGAATTATATATATTATGATATTTAATTTTTATAATAATGTTATGTTGGAGGTATAATTAGCTCTGTCCTGCTAAGAAAAATGAGGCATAAGAAATTGCCCAGGTTCACCCAGCTGGTAAGTGGCCAAGGTGGGCTCTTGCAGCCAGATGTGTCTGATTCCAAGGTCTGCTAACTTCCCTCCATTCCCAGTCTGATTGACCTTGCCCGGGGGCTCAAAGAAGCTTAGCTTCCCACATGTGGGACACTGGAGCTACATCTTGAGCCTTGGCCCTTGAAGACTGAGCTGAATCCACTCAGCAGAAGGACAAAGCAGGGATGAACCTTCACATGCAGGGGAAGCATCACATACAAAGGTAATGAATTGTGAGGTTGTAGCATTTTGAGAATTGCTAATGTCTTCATCTGCCTAGAGCTTATTAGGGTAATGATGTAGGGGCAATGGAGGATGAGAGTTAAAAGTTGACCAGGATTCCAGTGCTTTGCTAAGCGGATTGGACCTGGTTTTCTAGGCTGTGAGAAGCCATCAAAGAAGTTTAAGCAGGGAAATGACATAATTAGATTTGCATTTTTAATGCAATTTTATAATATTGCAGGTGATATAGAATATTATATGGAAACGATACAGGAGCTAAGGAGACCAATTATGGCATAGGTGAAATAGTCCAGAGGCTTAAGGATCCAAACTAGGGCAGTTCCTGTGAAGGCCAAGAGCACAGCTGAAGAGAGAGATCATAGAGTCCTGATCAGGTTATTCCAACTTTCTGGACCAGACTTCCATCTGTTCTGTATGTGCTCTGGTTAAGAAAATCTTTATTTATTTGGTGGTGAGGACCCTACAATATCCTTTACTCCTTTCCATAGTCTGTGGCTTATCTTCTAATTCTTTTGTTACTATGTTTTGTAGAACAGAAGTCCTCATTTTAATGAGGTCAGCTTCTCAACTCTTTCTTCCATGAATTGTGCCTTTGGCGTCATATCTAAAGAGGCATCGCTATACCTTAAATCATGTCAGCTTTTGCCTATGTTAGCTCTTAGTTTTATGGTTTTGCATTTTACATTAACGTCTAGGATCCTTTTGAATTAATTTTTGTTGCCATCTGATTTTTCAACTCTTGTTCCCCCTTCTTGCTATGAGAGAGGGCAAGGAGACTGAGCCATACGTGTGAATCCCAGACCCATTGCTAATAAGATAGGCACCCTTGGACAGGGTAAATGATGTTCATGGTCATTGAAGGGCTCAGGGCTTCTGCAAGTTAAACTTATTTGGTTTGGGGTTCGGTTTAGAGGATATTCTCAGTTTCTAAGCTGCAGAATGAGCCTTAGGTGCATCATCAGGTTTATTGTACATGTGGAAAAACAACTGTCTCCATGAAGCTTCGCGGGCCAACTTGCTCCCATTCAGTAAGAGCTGTGCTGCAAACTAAGGGACCATCCCTTCCGATCTTTCAGCCCTGTGTAACCAGGGAGACTATTGATGCACAAGCTATAAGGAAAGAAAAGAAAAAGGAAACCTGGAGTTCAGGATAGTTGAATACCTTTTCCACCTGGGAAGTGTGGGGTCTGTATTTCCTTTCCATCAGGTATCATGTTGTTGAGTAGATGCTCTTCCTCTCTTTAGCTTTCTGTCTACAGACCTCAGACCATTGGTCTTCACTTCACAGTGCACTAGCATCGCTTGAAGATCTTTGAGAAAACATCAGGTCCCTTTTCTCTATTGTCCAAGGAATCAGATTCAGTTGATCTGTGGTGAGACCGGCTTTTTGAGAAAAGCCCTCCTAAATCAGTATTTATGGAGAACACTCTACTAAGCTTGGTTAATACTTCTTGTAGAACTAACAACATTTTGTAGCATAAATATTTCTGATGGAGAAAGAATGACAATACCCTGTTTTGTCCTGGCATGTGGAAGGCTCAGAATCCCGGGTCCCCCTTGCTGCCATACCTCCCAACCCCCTGCCAATTTCACTTATTCAGAAAGGTTTTCATTTTAAACCCATTTTAAAAGCAGGGTCTGTTAAAGTGAAGGACATTGAAAAACCCTGAAGTCAGAACTCCCACCCAGATAAAATTTCAAGGATTTTCAACCTGTGATCATTTTCCTGACCACAGGTTGAAGGGAGACACAATTTTTGTGGATGATTTGCAAGAAGCAGACCACCTGCCTCTTCTTCCTCCCTTCCTTGCAAACCTTTCTTTTTAGAGATGTCATTTGGCCCTTGGGGGCGGAGAGGGGTGAGTAGGAAAATCATTCCCAGGCTGGAATACAGGCACTCCTTCTCTTGCAAGAAGCAAGTACACTTTTCTGAAGAAGAACCCTTCCTGTTCCCCTAGGTGGGAATGCCCTAGAAACAAGAACTTGTATTTCTCACCCCCTGTGGACTTTGATGTATTCTGATTTTAATGATGACCAAGGATTTTCCAGATCTGGGCACAAAAGATCTATAGGGGAAGATGAGAGCTTTCAGTAGAGGTAATGTGGGTAGACACGTGGAGGGGTTTAAAGGAGTCTGAAAACACGGCCACTACAAGGGGCACTGTTCTAGTGTCGAGGAGTCATCCTGCAGCAAGAATCATCGTCTGCTGACTACTCCAGCCTCATGAGCTGTGAATGTCCCATCACCTGCCAATCTCCTTGCCCTAGGCTCTTCACCAAGGGCCCTCTCCATGGCAACTCAACCCCCATGGACCCACCTACCTTTGACCAGAATCAGTCAGCTCCATTGTGGGTCACCTTCTTCAAGGGCTCCCCATCCTCATTCCAGATTCTCATGTTCCAGTTTTCTAGAGCTGCTATGACCAAGTACAATAAACTGCGTGGCTCAGAGCAACAGAAATCTATTGTCTCACAGTTCTGGATGCTAGAAGTCCAAAGCTGTCAGCAGAGCCCTGCTCTCTACAAAATCTGTAGGGGAAGGATCTTTCCTCACCTCTTCCAGCTCTTGGTGGCTCCAGACATCTCTTGGCTCGTGGCAGTGTCATTCCAATCTCTGTCTCCTTCTTCACCTGGCCTTTTCCCCTTGTCTCTGTGTCTTTTTAAAGAAACACCTATGTTGTTATCTGCAACAATATGAATGGATGGATGGAACTAGAGGGCATAATGGGAAGTGAAGTAAGTCAGTCAGAGAAAGACAAATACCATACTGATTTCATTCATATGCAGAATTTAAGAAACACAAACAAAGAAAATGGAGACAAACAAACCAAAAAAAAACCACACACACACACACACACACAAAACAGACTTTTAACTCTAGAGAACAAGCTGGAGGTAACCAGAGAGGAGGTTGGGATGGGTGGGTGAAACAGGTGATGGGGATTAAGAGTGCACTTATTAAGATGAGAGCTGAGTAATGTATAGAGTTGTTGAATTGTTATGTTTTACACCTAAAACTAATATGACACTGTATGTTAATTATACCTGAATTTAAAAAAAAAAAAAAGAACAGTCGTATTGGAGTAAGTGGACTCTATGGTATCTTACATCTGCAATGGTTTTATTTCCAGATCAAGTCACATTCTGAGGAACTCAGGATTAGGACAGCAACATATCCTTTTCTTTTTTTGGTGGTGGTGGTGGTGGTGGTGAGGATGAGTGTTATAATTTAACCCCTAACAACTGGGATTAGAAGGAATTTGAGTTGGAAATGCCTGAAACCCTAAACTGAGTTAATAGGACTCCCCCACCCCACCCCAGTTCCCTTCCTCCATTCTTCCTTCCTTTCTTGTTTTTCCTGCCCTCCCCAATACCTTCTCTTGCTTCTTTCCCTTCCTCTCTCTTGTCCCCTGTTCCTTCCCTCTATTACCTGTGCCCCTGCTGCTGCCCTCACCCATCTGCTCATCTGTCCATCTCCTTAGGAGGCCCAGTGAGAGGCACAGATGAGGAATGTCAGGCTGCCCAGAATGGCACCAGCCGGATGCAGCTCACAGACAGCTCACAGGCCCCAGGGAAGGGGGAGGAGGCCAGTCTCCATCTGAATGTCCTTCTACTTTGCAAACCTTGTCTCCGCTGCCATTTTTAGCAGCAGCTGAACTTGCAGAGACACTGCTCTGGCCCTCATGCTGTCACCCCAACCCTTCAGGCGATGCCTTGGCTCTCCCTCCCCACTGTCACAGGACACCCGCCGCCCTGCTGACAGTCAGCCTGCTTTTCTGACATTGTGAGGCATCGGCCTGGACAGCCGAGGACAGTGCTGCAGTTGCTGTGGAAACCCGAGTGCCTGTGGGGACTCTAGTGGGATTCTGATCCACCACTGGAAAGGCCCTGGACAAGATGTCAAGAGTTTAGGGACAGTGATCAACCTTTTGTGTTAGGTGTTGTCTGTGGCTCAGGAGATGCCCTCACTCACCTTCCCTGAGCCCCAGCTTGCTTTTCTGGTGAAGAATTACAAAAGCTGGCTACCTGCTGGAAATGGGGCTAACAGGTAATATACAAACCACCAAGACTCTGAATACAGAGAAATACAGAGAACAAACAGGTGGTTGCTAGAGGGGAGGTGGGTGGGAGAATGGGTGAAACAGATAAAGGGTTTTAAGAGGCATGAACTTCCAGCTACAGAATAAATAAGTCATGGAGATGAAAAGTATAGCATGGGGAATACAGTCAATTAGACCATAAAAACATTGTTTGGTGACTGATGGTGACCACATTGGTGAGCACTGAGCACTGTATGGAATTGTTGAATCATTATGTTGTATACTTGCAACTAATGGAACTGTATGTTAATTATACTTAATAAAAATAAAAATTAAAAAAAAAAGAAGCACAAACACAAACTAACATTTTAAGTGGATTATCTTGCCAATTGCCTGGGGTCTTTTGGTTTGCTGTCCCTGGGTGTTTGGGGTTATTACTTGTAGGAAGGAGTGATGGAGAGAGAGAGAGATGGAGGAGAGAAAGGTGCCTGGTTCCCTCGTAGAGAAAGGCTCAGGACAGAAGCAGAAGACTTGATTTTGAAGAGATGCATTTGAGTCTTGCTGCACCTCCCCGTGCACAGGATCAAGGCCTTGGAGACACAGTGGAGAGGGGGGTCCCATCTCAAACTCCATCTTCTCAATTTTGCCCCGAGATCATGGTGTAGCTCAGGACCTCTGAAGGCTTTACTGCCTTGAGTGAAGAACATCAGGACCAGGTAACATGTGGCTCATGGACCACTGCACAAAGGGTACATCCCTTCTGGACACACCATGCTACCGAGTGGCTACGAAGGCCTTGCAGGTGCCACAGAGAGGCCCCAGGGCAGGAGATCATGAATAAACTCTTTTCGCTTTGAGAAATATTCACAGTTGCAGTTGTTAGCTAGAGCTAATTATTTAGAGATTTATGACAACATGAACTATTTGTTTATTATTTCACTGGGATGTATGTCATTTACTGACCACAATCCAGGACCTGCCCTCCCTTCCTCCTGGTAGCAATAGAACTGCCTGGCTGGACTACATTTCCCAGCTTCCCCTGCAGGGGCCGTGGCCACGTGACTAGCTCCAGCCAATGGATGTTGTAAAGTGATGTTTGCCTTTCCCAGGGTCCTGCCCTTCAGGGAGGCTGCTTGCCCTCCACCTCTCTTACCTGGGCTGAAAGGTGGACTTGGGGTTAGTGAAGTGGTTCCAATGAGGATGACATCACAGAGAACAATGGAGCAGAGAGAAGGAGGAAACCTAGATCCCTCCATGACCTGGTGGATCACAGCAGCTGCACTCCCTTGGACTTTAAAGGAAAGAATAGGGACCCCTGGGTGGCTCAGTGGTTGAGCGTCTGCCTTCAGCTCAGGTTGTGATCCCCGGGGTCCTGGGAACCAGTCCCGCATCGGGCTCCCTATAGGGAGCCTGCTTCTCCCTCTGCCTATGTCTCTGCCTCTGTCTGTGTGTCTCTCATGAATAAATAAATAAAATCTTTTTAAAAGTAATAATAAATGAGAGAATAATCAACCCTGTATCTTGTTTAAATTACTCTTATTTTCATCTCTTTTAAAACTGCTGAACCAATAGGTCCTAACAGGATCAATAAGTAATCTGCATTTTTATCAGGCATGCTTATTGAGCTCCGTCAGAGTTAAACCTGAGCCTACCTTTTCATGCCAAAATTTCTGCCCAAATGTTGCCTGTTCCCCACCCCTGCTAACCAACACAATCTACCACTTCCCCCAAAGGGTTTCTTACACCCAGGAAGTTGGCCCAGAACTCTTTTAAAAATATTCAGATTCTCAAATAGTCCATGAAGAGGTCAAATCAGATGGTTCTAGCCCAGAGAGGAAACTTTAGAGTGAACCCTGGTTTCAGGAGTTGTAGGAGGCCCTATTGGCACCATAACTCTATAGCCCAGATTCTTTTGTTTAGATTTTTTACTTTTTTTTTTTTTTTTATGAGAGACACACACAGAGAGAGGCAGAGACACAGGCAGAGGCAGAAGCAGGCTCCATGCAGGGAGCCCGATGTGGGACTCGATCCCGGGACTCCAGGATCATACCCTGAGCCGAAGGCAGGCGCTAAACCACTGAGCCACTCAGGGATCCCCTATAGCCTAGATTTTTATGACAATTTAATTTAAAATATTCTGGCCCAGTTTACATAAATGTCTTAGTGTGTGCGCCATACTTTTTGTGGACAAATGTGGTCATGGTCCCCATAGCCTCTAAGCTGAATGCCATTGCTTTATACATTTTGTACTTCTGGTCCTCTTAACAGTCAACCCCAGAAGATATAAACTCAGCCGACTTAGGACCACTCCCCACGAGCCACTCCCTCTGGCCTGCTCTCTGACTTACTTTTTCTATTCTAAGACTTGAACTGAACTGCACTTATCTGTAGAGAAGTGCTTTTTTTTTTTTTTAATAGAAATTAAGCTCCTTTAGAGATTAAAGTTTGGCTCCCCCAGCTTCTTTACAAACTCACATTATTAAAACTGGGTCATAGAAAATAGTTGCTCCATTTTCTAACTAGACAGTAGCTTCAGACAGTACCAGGTTCTCCTCCTCTGGGCCCACCTTCTGGACAGGTCTCCTCTGCAACCTCTCCTCCTCTCTGGGCCAAGGGCACTCACCCTTGTCACTTATCAGCTGAAGCTGGCTGTCCCCTTTTTCTTGTCATCACTAATTTATGCTCTTGGCCTCCAGGGGTTTCCTCTCAGCTCCCCATCCCTTCTGTTCCTCCCTCCTCCCCACAGGATGCATTATAATGAAAAAGCAAGGACATTTTGTTGGGTCATGGTGCTAGGGGTGGCACTTTTTGTCTGTCTTCAAGGGTTTAATGTTTTGAGACTGTTTTAGAATGTATCATTCAAAAATATATGCTGGCCCTTCCAGAAGGACCTGATGCTCTGCTATTCTCCTCACCCCCAGCGTCAGATTTAGCACTGTGATTTGCGGTTACCAACAAATGCAAGCAAAAGTCATGTGACCTGTGTGATGTCCAGCAAATGCTTTAAGAAGCAGTGCATGGTTTGCTTCCCTCTTCTACAAAGTGGACATGATCCAGAGAGAGGCTCTTTATCAGCCTAGATTTTAAAAAAGAGGACAAGAGCAGGGACATAGTCAACCCAAGATGGACATGCAGCTTGAGCAAGAATAAACTTTTGTGGCTGTGAGTCATTCTGGGTTAGGGGTCATTGTTACTGAGCTGATCTCAGATTGGACAGGCAGGAAGATTATTGGGTCATGAGAAGATTTTGTAGAGGGATTAGTTTACCTCTGCTTTATGCTTTAGATAGAGCCCCTCCCCCCTTTATTATAGCCTTGGTGTGACCTTGATGTCATCTGCTTCCACACATGCCCTTTGTTTTCATCACTGCTCTGGCTTACAGCAGGACACAACCTCACTTCCCAGGCTCCAACAAGAAACCTTATACCAGAACTGGTAAGCAATAGTATTTTGCTGAATATTTCATAGGGAAGACAGAGAGGTTTACATCACACATCGCAGTGGCAACCATCCATTCATGTCTTTGGCAGTTCTGCATGATATGGTACATTTGAGCCAAAACACAGGTTTAAATGCCAGCTCTACCACTTACTGTTGATCTTGGGCAAGTTACTTAAATTATAATGTCTGAGTTTTCTCTTCGGTAAGTTGGGGACAATAACATTTCCTGCCTACCAGGGTCAATATTATTGGTCTTGGAAAAGCATGAAAGTTAGACTTGAACCAACCTCTTCCTGTTGAAAGTCTGCTTCATCCTTTACTTATTTTTTTTCTTGGTAAGCTGAGATATACACATAAAATGAGGCTGAGTGTGGATACAAGAAATACACACTAGTGTTAGTAATCACTGTCATTCTTTCTGTTGCTTAAAAGCCTTCATCAGAAATGCTTGCTTTCCCCCCACCACGTTGTTCATGAACTCGTCTTTCCTTTGACCTTCCCCACAGAGCAGCTACCCTCCTGGTCTCCTCCCTTCTGTGGGAGTGGCTCTCCCACTCCTTGATTCCCTTGTGGATTGGGAATGTGGGCTTTGTGCTTTCTCTCTCTTTCTCTGTCTCTCCTCACACTTCTCCAAGGTGGAAGGGCTGACAGAGAGAGACAGAGAGACAGAAAGAGAGAGGAAGAGAGAGAAATGAGAATTTACTTAGTTACTTGCAGGGAACAGCCTGGAATCTGCACTGAAGCTCCAGCAGGAAGACACAGTCTTGAGGGATTACATCCACAGCCCAAAGATGGAAACTGGATTCCCTCCGAAGCCCTAGCCTCCCAATCTGAGTCTTCTCATCATCTCTGCAACTGTAGGTAGTTTGACATGGATCAGGCATTCTTCAGGGGAAAAGATGTTGGCAATTTGTTCTTCAGTATCTGTGAATTTCAGTGAAGTTACAGTCCAGATCTGGAGTACTTGCATTTCAAGTATTATCTCTAAAACTGTGGTTAAAGGTGATCCAGGATGTTGGAAAATTCTAGTTAACTCAGGCCAACCAAAATGTGACTGTATTCAAACATCCAGAACCAGTTCAGGGTGGGGCAGATGACAATAAGAGGAAAATGAGAACATGCCCAGAATTGTCTGAAATCTTTTTTTTTTTTTTTTTTTTTTTTTTTTTTTTTTTTTTTTGGTTAGTAGCTATGTCACATTTCTGGCTCATTTAGCCTTGTGGGACATTAAGACCCTTGGCTCCTCCTCATGGGACTCTTAGACCCTGATGAATCCAGTCTTCAGGGGCTCCGAGGCTATGTGCCTGGTGGTCTAGAGTGTGGGGATAGAGTCAGAAGACACTCATTACAATCCAGGTTTCACTCTGGAAAGCAGTGTGAGGTTGAACAAGTTACACTGGGGCTCATGTTCTTCATCTGTGACATGGTAATGGTGGTCACGATCGTGACCATCCCTGCCTCACAGGCTTGCTAGTGTTCAATAGGATAATGTACACAAATGGTTTGGCCCAGGGCTTGGAACATAGAAAATTCCTGCTGCTTCTGCTGTCACTATTCTTGCTACTGTTATGATTACTTCAGGTCACCTGGTCCTCCTTGCCACTTTTACAAAATGATCTCTGACTCTCTGAGCCTGTTTTTATTGGAAACTTAGGAAAAATAGTATTGTAAAGCCAAATACAGTTGACCCTTGAACAATGAAGGTGTCAGGGTGACTGATTCCCACACCCTACACAGTTGAAAAATCCATGTGTAGTTTTGACTCCCCAAAACTTAACTACTAAGAGCCTACTGTTGACCAGAAGCCTTACTGATGCCATAAACAGTGGAGTAACACATAGTTTGTATATTATATGTATTACAAATAAATACACAGTAAAGGAAGCTGGAGAAAAGAATATGTTATTGAGAAAATCACAAGGAAGAGGAAATACATTTATAGTACTGGACTGGGTTTATTGTAAAACATCCATGTATGAGTGGACCCATGCAGTTCAAACTGGTATTGTTCAAGGGTCAAGGGCATTCACTCTTGCTTGTTCTCAGCATCTTTGGTTACTAACAAGGGTTGTGGTGGAGGGCTGGTTGCCCTGCTTAGTTTACATGCAGTTTCACACCATCCCCACTGGTCGGGTTGGCATTCCCATTTCCATTTCATGGATGAAGTAGCCCAGGGAGGTTGAGACACTTCTTAAGGTCACATAGCCAGAAAATGGCAGAACTGGGGTCTGAACCAGAGTCTATCTCATTTCATTTCAATTTGTTGTGTGTATGTGTGTGTTTGTGTGTGTTTTAAACACTTTTCTAGCACTTTCTATGCTCCTGACACTGTTTTAACTTTCACAAGTATTACTTCACTGCATTCTATGAGGTAGGTACTATTACTGCCTCTACTCTATGGATGAGGAAACTGAGGTGCAAAGGGACCACGTCATTTGCCCAAGTTCATACAAGTTCAAGTACCAGAGATGGAATTCAGACTCAGCAATGGTCCTAACTGACTCATGAAGCCGATCTTTCCTATATATCTCACTGTGTCTCTCGAGGTTCTAGTTTTCTTAGGGGGCAAGTTGGCTGCCTTCCTGGTACAGGCATACCCTCCTTCCCACCACCCCTCAAGCCACTTAGAGGGTGAGCCATCACTCAGTGTTCATCCCACGGAGACTGTAGAGAAGAACCAGTCCCTTCTCCTCCTGTCTCCTTCTCTGGAGCCAGTGAGCTCTGGTAGCAAACTGATAAAGCCTGACAGGTTGGGCATTAGGTAGGCTGCCAATGTGGACAGCTCATTTGTGAGTCCCCCAAGAGAATCAATTTGTCAGAGCTGTCACCAGGTACTAGACCACAGCCAGAATCCAGTGACCTATCCTCCTGTGGGAGCCCACTGCAGGGAGGCCCATCCCTAACAGGACTCTTCCTAGGACATCATTTGACAGCACGTAAACAAACAAACAAACAAAAATTCTTAGAAAGACAACCTGCCTTGCCTAACATAGTAAAATCCAACTCCTATTGGCCTGGACTTCAGCAGATGTACTCAGCATGTCCTTTGGCAAAATATCCAGAGATAGTTGTAAGAGGAGACCCATTTCCTTTCCAACTTGGGTCTTCTCTCCCTCACTTGTCCTCATCAGGTATCTGTGTCAATCCCACTTGCGCACCCAACTCATTCAATCCTAATCTGCAACCTGGACTCAGACTGGGAAAGGCCATTCATTCAGCTGGTCCCAACTCTCTAACCTACTCAACATGGGAACTCCTGAAAGCACCATCTCTACCTGAAGCAGTTCCCCCCTCACATCTGCTAGAGCTCTCCAGCAAACAGAGAGGCGGTGCTCACTCCACTTTGACCAACTGTAACTATCAGGCAGTGTCTCAGTTGGAGTCAAATCTACTCTCTTAAAAGTCCCTGCCATCTTCATGCTGCATCTTTTGGAGTAACAAGATCAAAGTTGCTTCTTCCTCTACATGGCAGTCCTTGAATATTTAAAAGCAGCTGTTCTTTTTTTTTTTTTTTGGCTTTAATTTCCTGGGCTAAATATATTCAGTTCTTCCATCCATTATTCCAACAGGATGGTTCTGAAGCCTCACCATTCAGAATACCTTGAATGGGATACTCTCAAGATTGTCAGGATCCCCTTTAAACTGAGGCTTTAGGAATGGAGCCCACTCTTGGAATTTAAGAGAGTAGCAGGCAGCATGGAGGGTAGGTCTGGTCCCCCTCAAAGCAGGGCTGGGGGTGCTGGGCTGCATTTACTTTCCTTAGGAGCTGAGTCGCTCCCTTGGCTCCCTTCCATCCTGTCTCCTCCCATAAAATACCACCAGTTATGTTTCCCCACCTTCTAAACTTGGATGACCTGAATGTAGGCTTTTATATTGATAGATTATTGTTTAAACACATCTTAATTCCTTCAAAACAAAATTCTAGTCAAATTCAACACGCTCTCTTATCAATGACATTATCTTAGCCTTTTTGTTTCCTATCATCTTCAAATTTGAAAAAAAAAATCCCCTTAAACATTTGCCCAAGAGAAACATTGAAAAGAAATTCTGCCAAAAGCAGGAAAAAAGCAGTGGGTTACCCTTTTAAAGACAATTCTCTAAAGAATGTCATCTGGGCAGGCATCCTACCACACTGATCATCCACAAGTTTTAAGCACATGGTTTGGAAGTTTGTTAGAAAAAGGATGAGGTGATCATCACCAGTCACCAGCTAGTTAACTGAACTCAGCTATAAATGCACTAAGATTCTATCCTTTCCACCGCAAAGATGTCATGGTAGTCCTCGTCAAATGCTTTGTGAAGGATTGTTCTCTTGAATTGTAAAACAAAAACCTCTAAAAACACAAACACAAAAACAAATGAGGTTGGTTTGCTTTTTGAGACTGTATGCTGATTCCTAGGGATCACTAAATTTTAAAATGTCCAAATAATCTGTTTCGTGTTCAAATCTAATGGGACCACCTTAACCCCTAGCCACATTGACTAGTTCGGAGGAGAGCTTGTGTCCCCAGCCCAATTATTCAGAGTCCACCCAGAAATCTCTTCTGGAGCTAGTTAGAGCTATTTATTCCTCTTTTCATGAAATTGCCAAGATTAGAGGTTATAAACTTAAGGTGTCTTCATCATCAAAGAGAACTTACCTGAGAAGGAAGTTAACATGGAGGCAAGAAAAGAAACAGGATGAGAAGCTACACTTCATGACATGTTCTGACACCCCGATCCAGGTATGTCTGAAAACAGAACGTTGCTTGGACTTTTTAGTTACAGGAGGCAATGAATCCCCCCATTTGGCCAAGCTCCCAACTTTTTGAAATATATATCTATCTCATTTTTTTTAGCCTCTCACGCCAACCAATATACATGTGCCTCCAAGGATGGCTTCAGTTGCATCCCCATACACTGTAATATGTCACAATTTACTTAGCTTTCAGTTCAAAATATTTTCTAATAACCGTTGTGATTTCTTACTGGACCTGTGGGTTATTTTGAAATGTGTTGCTTAATCTTCAAACATTCAGGGCTTTTCTGGATATTTTAAAATTATTTCCGGGTGCCACCAGTCTGTTAATTTATGCACAAGCCCTCATTTCCCTTAAGGTTTTCCACAAGTGTTTTGGGGACTCCACATAGGTGTCTTTCTTACATGTGGCCTTGAGTAAGTTCTCTCCTTTCAGGGGCCACCCCATTCCCATCGTTTTCTGATGCAAATTTCCAGTGTGGTGTGTTATCTGCTAGTCACTTCTCATGGAAGCCTGGAGCTCTCTAGATATAAAGCTGTCCCTCCTTCCATAGTGTAGGGGAGAAGAATGTCCCGTGGTAGGCATATTTAGTTTGCCTGCCCTGCCTCCCTTCCTTGGGGATATGCTTCTATTCTTCCATATACTTTGAGTGGGGCTGTCAATCACCATAAAGTCCCTCTCCTCACATTTATTTCTGCAAAAAGAAACATATGATTATCAGAGTCTTCCCTGGGGATGCTCTAAAGTGCTGTCAAGGAAGACTGTCTTCTCCAACTGTAAGGTAACAAGTATGAGCTTCGAAGAGCCTTATGGAAAAAGCTTGCAGAAAGAACAAAGTCAAGCTGAGACAAGTAGAGGTGAGAAATGGAGTGAAAACTAGAAAAGAGCTGTGCTAACATCATAGAGCCCTTAGATCCACTTGAAGCTAGGAACCCCCCCCCCCCATACTTCTCATGTCCATGAACACGCAAATTTCCCTTTTGATTATTTTAATTTGGGTAGCGGTTCTGTCACATAAAACCAAAAGAGCCCTATATGCTTGTGGTGGGTTGAAGTGAATCCCTTCCCTCAACCCCAGCCAAAAAACAGTTGTGTCTGTGTCCTCATCCCCAGAACCTGTGAATCAGACCTTATTTGGAGAAAGCGTCTTTGCATATGTAATTAAGTTAAGAGTTGTAAAAGGAGATCATCCTGAATTACCTGAGTTGGTCCTCAAACCAATGGCAAGTATCCTTCTAAGAGACACACAAGAGAGAGGAGAATATGACCATGTGACAACAGAGGCAGAGATTGGAGTGACACAGCCACAAGCCCTAGAATGCTGGCATCTGCCAGAACCTGGAAGAGGCAACAAATAGGATCTTCCTGAGAGCTTCTGGGGTTGAGGGGGAATGCAGGTCTGGTGATAGACATCTTAATTTTGGACTTCTGGCCTCCAGAACTGTGAGAATGAATGTCTATTAAGTCACCATACTTGAGGCGATTTATGGTGGCCTTGGGAAACTAACACATTGCTCCATTTTTGTTAGAGAGGTAACCAAAGGGTGATATTTTGGCCCTGATCTCCTACAATGTTTCAGACAATAGGGACTGAGCCAACAGAGGCCCTGCTATGTTCTAGATTGCCTATTCCTTTTGACAAACAAAGTTTTCTCACTGGTTTAGTCTGGGCATGCCTCACTCAGAATGAGTTATTTCTCAGGGGTCCCCTTAAAAATAAATTCTTGGTAAATAAAAATAAATTCTCCCTTCTTTACCATAGGATACCATTAACAGCACAGGCACTGGAGTTGACTGGAACAAGATTTCAATTCCAGATTCTTGTGAGACCATGAACAAATTGCTTTACATTTTGGAGCTCCGATTTCTTCAGTAGCAAAACGAAGATGTCCAACTCACTGGGAATTACAAAGATTAGATAATACACGCAGAACACAGAGCAAGGGACCTGGTCGATGGTCCATGGTCCATAATCCATGGTCCATTTACACAGTAAATACAAACGATGTGTGTTTAGTTTAGCAGTCAGTTCTGGCTGCTATAGCACAGATATCAAAGACTCAGTGGCTTCAGCAGCAGAAACATTTCTCATAGTTCTAGAGGCTAAAAGTCTGAAAATAGGGTGCCAGTATGGTTGGGCTCTTGATGAGGGCCCTCTTCTTTCCAGACCCTGCCTTCTTGCTGTGTGCTTACATGGCAGGACATAGAGAGATAGAGAGAGAAAGAAAGAGAGAGAGAGAAAAAGAGTTCCTCGGCCTCGTCTTATAAGAGCACTAATCCTGTCATGAGAGCTCCACCTTCATGACCTATCTCCCAAAGGCCCTACTTCCTAATATCAAACTAGGGAATAGGGCTTCAGCGTATGAGTTCTGGGGGTACACATTCAGTTCATAGCACTATGGTATGTCGCTAGATATATTTAAAACTTAGCTTGGGACTTCATTCAGATTACTAAGCAGCAATACATTTAGTGAAGGTGTGCCAAACCTCATGGACATAAGTCATGATTTGCCAGTGATGGTTTAGGAGTTGGCAGGGGACCCAGTTTGGGCCAATGAGATGAGAAAGACAGATCCGCTGGGGTTTTCTGGGAAACATTTCATTTCTGGTAAAAAAAAGGCACACAAAGACGTGCCCACTCATACTTTTCTGCCTTCAGATACTGTGATGTAAAGATACAGTGCATAGAGTGCTGGCATCTGTGTTGTGACCATGAGGCAAAACCCCCAAAAATCTTAGGCATAAAGCTTTGATGTCAGCAAGCTATGGAGTTCACCAGTTTTGCAAATGCTAATCTCCAACCTCTTGATGTATAAGATAATAAATCCTGATTGTCTAAGCCAATCTTATAGCTGAAAACCTAAATGTTACCCAAGGACTTTGCATATTGTGTAGCTGTTCTTGCCAGTCATACACTATTTTTAGGCTTAGTGGGCAACACTCTAAAGGAGTTCATGACAGCTACTACTATTTGTCACCCTCTCCTCAATGCTGAAATCAAATTATGTTTTATCCTTGGTTCTCTGTCTTCTATTGAAACATTTTCCCATCACTTTGAGGAGAGGGGGCTCTTTTCTTTTCTTTTCTTTTCCTTTTTTCCTTCCTTTCTTTCTTTTTAAAATTTATTTATTCATGAAAGACACAGAGAGAAGCAGAGACATAGGCAGAGAGAGAAGCAGGCTCCCTGTGGGGAGCCTGATGCAGGACTCAATCCCAGGACCCCGGGATCATAACCTGAGCCGTAGGCAGATGCTCAACCATTGAGCCACCCAGGAGCCCCAAGAGGGGACACTTCCTTGACTAAAATCATTTTCCCCGTAAATGTTGACACTTGGTGATTAATTTCTGTGGTGGAAATCTTTCTAACATTAAAATGCAGTCTCAGCGTGCACTTCATCAGGGGACTGGATGAGCCAGAGAACAACTTTCCAAAACTAAATGCTGAATCAGACACAGTTCAGAGCTCTATTACCTGGATACTGAATCATGATCAGTTTGACGGTGAGCTTTGTCTTGTTTCTATTCAGTCTGCCCTACATTAGTTCTCTTGGACAGAGGCCAGATCCTTCCCTCTTCCCCTCAGCAACAGGCTGGACTCTCTGAAAGAGGCTCCAGAGTCCAGGCTGCAGGGTGCCTGATGGTGACTAATTTAAAGGAGGCTGGGGGCGGGGGTCCTGCTTTTCATGCATGAATTCTCACACTCTACCCAGTGCAGTCACCAAGGGGCCACTCTCTCTGCATTCTAGAACAGCCCAAGAGAATGGCTTCTGAGTCAGAGTTAACCCTTAGTTGTCACATTGCATATGAAGGGGGTTTGGATGTTACAGGGCCACTCTTGTCTCCTCTTGACCATCTTTCTCCCTTCTGTCCTTACCTCTTCTTCACCTTCCCACCTTCTTCATTCCTCAGACTACTGCCATGGCTGCCCAACTGGTGTCCATATTTCCACTCTTGTCCCCACCAGACCACTCACACAGAAAGCAGAAAGAACCTTTAAAAATGGAAATGACCTGAAATAATCCTGTCACCCTCTTGCTCAGAATGCTCCAGGGCTCCCCTCTCCCCCTTTGTGAAGTACAAAGTCCTCACCATGGTGCTTAGCTCAGCTCCCAGGCCCCCTCCACCTCCCTTCATAGACACACAACCCCAGTCCCTGAAGGTTTCTCACTCTCCAGGGTGGCTCGTTGCCCTTGGTCTGGCCACTCCCCAGATTCCTGCTTGGCTGATTGCCCTCATTGTGTAAATACCATCTTTTCAGACAGGCCTTCCCCAGCCACCTAATTTAAATTGGAACTCTCGCCACTTTCTGGGTCCTTACCTTGACTCATTTTTGGGGGGAAAGGAGCTTAATCTGAAGATACTTCTGCCTTATTTTTTTATTGAGCTATAATTGTACACACTTAGTAATTAGTACTTAGTACTTAGTATTTAGTAATTAGTACACACAGCAAAGTAATTGATACACACTATTATATTAGTTTCAGGTGCACAATATAACAATATTGTATATATTGTAAAATGTTCACCTCAGTGTGTCCAGTTAACAGCCATTACCACACAGTTACAATTTTTTTGTGATGAGAACTTTTAAGATCTACTCTGTTAGCAATTTTCAAATATACTACTCAGTATTATTAACTCTAGTCACCATGCTGCATATCACATCTCCATCCTCAACTCTTTTTAAAGTTGTACCTCTTGAGGCATAATTTACATAGACGAATATTCACCCTTTTTGTATTGGCCACTGTACACAGTTGTGTAACTACCACCACAATCAATGTGGAGAATATGTTCAGTACACCAAAAAATTCTCTTGTGCCCCTTTGTAATCTATCCCCTCCCCCACCCCAGATGGAAACCACAGGTCTGATTTTTGTTGCCCTACTTTTGCCTTTTCCAGAATGGAATCATACAATATGTAGCCTTCTGTGAATGGCTTCTTTCACTTAACATAACGCTTTTGAAATTTATCTGTGTTGTGTTTCTCCACCGTTTGTTCCATTTATTGCTGAGTCGTATAGCCCATGCTATGAAGGTCCTACAATTTGTTTATCCATTCACCTATTGAAAGGCATTTGGCTGTCTTTAGTTTCTGGCTAATACAAATAAAGCTGCTATGAATAATTGTGTATAGATTCTTGTGTGCTCTATGTCTCATTTCTCTGTGATAAATGCCCATGAAACAATTCCTGGGTCATATAGTAAGTGCATGTTTAGTTTTTTCTTTCTTTCATCTTTTATTTTCTAGCTGCCAAACTACTTTTCAAAGTGTCGCTACCATTTTATACATCAATTTTTATAGAGACCAATTTATCTATATTTTACTTTATGGATCACGCTTTTGATCTCATGTCCAAGAACTTTGCCTGATCCCAGGTCACAGATATTCCCCTATGTTTTCTTCTAAAAGTTTTACTCTTTACATTTTGAACTTAGATCTATGATGCATTTGAGTTAATTTTCTTGTACTAAATGTGAAGTTTAGGTAAAGGTTTATTTTTTTGTTTATGGGTAACCAGCTGTTGCAGCATCATCTGTTGAAACATTAACTTTCTTCTTTGAATTATCTGTGCATCTGTCTCAAAAATCAAGTGTATTTGTGTGGGCCTATTTCTGGATTTTCTTTTGTTCTATTGACCTATGTGCCATACTCTTAATTACTGGGGCTTTATAGTAACTCTCAAAATCAGGTAGCATGATTTCTCCAACTTTATTGTTTTTGATAACCATTTTTGCTATTCTAGTCCCTATCTTCCTTGCCATATAAATTTTAACATCAGCTTGTCTCTATCTGTAAAAAATTATCTTCCTGTAATTTTGATTTAACATCTGGACTATATTGAATCTTTCAATCCATGAATATAGTATGTCTCTCCATTGATTTGAATTTTCTTTGGTTTCCATTATCAGAAAACAAAGGTTTTTGTGGTTTTCAACATAAAGATCTGGTGCAATTTTGGTTAGATACAAAAAAAGTATTTCAGTATTTCATTTTGGGAGTGAGAGGTCTATTGTAAAATTTCTTGATTTTTAAATTTCAATTTAGATTATACATTGCCAGTATATAGAAATATGACCAATGTTTTGTGTGTTGACCATGTATCCTATAATCTTGTGAACCTCACTTACTTGTTTTAGAAGCTTATTTGTAAATTCCTTGGGATTTTCTACATAGACAACCATATTGTCTAGGGGCAATTTTTTTTTTCCTTTCTAATCTGTATGACTTTTCTTTTTCTCACCTAACTACACAGGCTAAGGCCTCCAGTACAGGGTTGAATAGGAGCAACAAGAAGAGACTACTCTATTTTTCATCTTAAGGGGAAAATATCCAATCTTTTATCATTATGTGTGATTTCAGCTACAGTTTTTCCATAAATGTCATTTATCAGATTGAAGAGCACCTTTCCTAGTTTGCTTAGATTTTTACAAATCATGAACAAGTGTTGAATTCTGTCAAATACTTCTTCTATAACAATTGATATGACCATGTTGTTTTTATTCTTTAAACTATTAATAAGTAGGATGTTTTGATATTCTAATATTGAACCAGCCTTGAATTCCTAGAGCAAACTCCATTTAGTTGCATTATATTATTCTTTTCGTATATTTGTGGATTCAATTTATCAACCTCCTATAATAATCTTTGCATCTATGTTCATGAAGGATATTGGTCTACAGTTTTGTTTTATTTTGTTTTGTTTTTGGTGATGTCTTTGTCTGGTTTTAGTATCAGGATTATGCTGGAAAATATTCTGTTTTCTTGTTTCTACTTTTCTTCATAACATTTATATACTGGCCTCTCTCATCTTAGTTCCATGATGGAGGTGGGGGCTTGTTTCATTTTTTTATTGTTCTAGTGTAAGTGTCCAGAACAGTGGCTGTCATGTAGTAGGCAATCAATAATTACATGTTGCTGAAGAAATGACTATACTCTGCTTGAGTCAACCAAGAGCAGTGGAAACTGAAAAGGAAAGAACAGGAGAACCTAGAAAGAAGACATTGACTTGAATGTGCTTGGAAATGTGATGAAATAAAAATGATGTTGATGGCAATGTGCTTCAGTAGTAGAGAAAGACCACTTTGGAGTCAGAATGTCTGGGTTTAGGTCCTGCCTCTGCAGATGTGTGGTCTTGGGCAAATTGATTAGCCTCTTTGACTTTCCATCTCCTCTTCCACCAAGTGGGGATGAAGATCACACACACCTGGCATGGTTGAGATAGGTGAGGATGTATGTGAAGTCCCTGGCAGAGTGTCAGCACTCAGTAAATGAAAGATACAGTAGCAATAATAGTAGGTTCTTTATTGAATGGCTTCTAGAAGTCACCTCTACAGCCATAGATGGATACAAGATGAAAAATAAACCAGAGCAGAATGGAAGGCATTATACCCACCTGCCCAGACCTGCTTGAAGTTGAAGAGTATTTAATTTTTCTTCATTTGATCCTAAGTAAGACAGCAAACATAATTAGAACAGCCCAAGCTGATCCTGGCATGACAAGCATGACTTCTCCCAGGATCTATCTCTGGCTATAGACCTGTGTTATAACACCCTGGTCCTCACCCAGGGCCACAGCCACAGTAGAGTGTCAGGCAACTGGCAGAGAATACTTCTAACTGCCTGCAGAAGAAAGGAGCTGGGAGGTAAAAGAGGGGGAGGATGCAAATTCCCAGGCAGAGATACTCAGTAGGAGTACTTGGGTTTCTCAGGTGGAAGCTGAAGCAGAGGAAGTTGGGGAACTAGGAAATCTGAGCCAAACCACTGGGTCATTGTTGTTATCCTCCAGTTCTCTATAGAAGTAAAATACCCAAGAGAGAAGACCTGAAACATGCCCAAGATAAAAACATTCCCTTCCCTTGGGATCCAAAATGGATGTGATTGACAGAGGGACAATGCATGAGACAGAAAATCCACAAGTCTACCCACAGGATTTTGTGAAATATCCATGGCTCCATGACAGATGGCTCCATGGCTCCACTCAAGGAACCCCAGAGCCCAGGGCAAGCTTCTGTGCAGCCATGCTGTGCTACTACCGGCTGTCATAGGGCACCTGCCCCAGACCCTTTGCCTCACTGGATGCTTCTTACAATTCCTGGCAACAACCCCTGTGCCAGAGCATACACTTATTTCTCATTATCCCCAAGAGTATAGGCAAAAGCCAACCATAGGGCAGTCAGGTGGTCATTGCACCTTTTAGTTAGAGAGAAATGCCAAAATGGTTTCTTTGAATAAATCTGGTTATAATGTAAGGCACTACTATTTCTCACGAGCAAAAGTCCAGCTAAAAGTCAACGTCATGCCAAGCCTTTTTAATTTCAGAAAGTGTTTATTTTCCCTCCAAAGCCAAGCAATATCTTTTTATTTTGTTTAATTACATACACATGGGGGAAAATATCAGAATTTAGAGGTATCTTGAGGTTCCTATAAAAAATAGAACTTTCTCTCATCTTAAAAACAGGTTGCGTTCCTGGCTTGACATGTTATGTTGTCTGAGCGTGAAACGAGACTTTTGGGAGATTAGGTCCATTTGATGGAAAGCCAGTGTTCAGCTGGGTCTGCTAGAATGAACAGACTCACCAGGCATGGTCTGGGAGACAGGGGTGAGATTGGTGAGGTACTGCTCCTTTGGATAAGGAGCACCATGTGCTTTCACTCATCCTCCAGCTTTGTCCAAGTAAGAGGTATTTTGCCTTGTGTCACATACACCTTTCCGTCTTTAATAATTTCTGATTGTATACAGGAATGCTTGACTCTTTGACTCTTATGGAGGAGACTGTAAATAAGCGTATTAAAAAGAGTATTTTGGAAGGTCATAAGTGATTTAATAATTTTTCCTAAATGTTTTTTTTAAGATTTTGTTTATTCATTAGAGACACACAGAGAGAGGCAGAGACACAAGCAGAGGGAGAAGCAGGCTCCCTGCAAGGAGCCCGATGCAGGACTCCATCCCAGGACCCCAGGATCATGACCTGAGCCAAAGGTAGATGCTCAACCACTGAGCCACTCAGGTGCCACAATGTCATATGTTTTAGCCTTGGTATTACATTCATTACATCTAAGACCATCACCTTAAATGATTTTCCATTATCCTCAGCAATGATTTTCAGAGTATATATATATATATATATATATATATATATATAAAATGAGTATATATATAAAGTTTTATATATTATTTTATATTATATTATATTTATTATTTATATTTATTATATTTATATATAACTATATATATTATTTTATTTATACATATATATGCAGTGGAACTCAAGTGAAATCTCACCCAGATCCCCAACATAAAACAGATAAAAGTGCAGCTTAAGCTAAGCTCTTTACAAGCCACGCAGGGGAGACTGGGGCTTGACCAATCCCAACCCCCCCTGATGCCATGCTACAGTAAGAATGGAACACATGTAAAGATGGGGACCTGGTTGCTTCCATGTTGAAATGATTAGAACACCAGCGAGTGGGGAGGAAGGAAATGCAGGAGAAAGGCCAATGAGTTCCCAACCACAGGGCCCCCTCCTCCAGCCCGCACTGGAGGATTACAGGCATCCAAGATGAGGAAGAGACTTCTTGAGGCCACATCCCCCCTTCCGGGCTTGGTCACCCTGTGGTGAGGTGAAGGGGCTCAGACACATTTGCACATCTGGTTCTGATGACTGACAACCCATCCAAGTTGGAGCAGCTTGAGTTTCCCAGAACAGTTGTCGCCCCCCTTTCTTCTCGAGAGGGCCCTCTCCTCCTCCCATAAGGAAGGATCCCGGGCCTGTTCTCCATAGGAAATGTGCTCTCAATAATGTTCACCATCAAATGAAAACACAACTCTCCCCTTGTTCAAGAGAATGAGAACCACTCGCGGTAACATGGAGATTCTGTTAAGACAGAGTATTTCCTTCCCTACTTGGCTGGAGCAAACGATCCTCTTGGAATCCTTCATGCTCTCTAAGAATGACAGGATGCCTTGCTGAGAGCAAGGGCTTGGCTACAAGTGCATGGCAAGACCTCTACAGAATGAGCTGGACCTTCTGTATCTGGGTCCTCCCACCTGGAAAAACAGGGACAGGGCTGGGTTCGAACACTCTGGAATTTCAGAATAACAGAACCCAAGCCTCAGCTGCAAATGCCATTCTCCTGAAAGCACTTAGCTCTGAGGCTGTCAGGAAATGAGTTCAAATTCAAGGGGCTGCAAAACGGAAAAAAACCAAGGCCTCTATGGGTCTGGTGGGAGAGTCACGCTTATGTGTCCACTTGGCTAAATGATAGTACCAGTGACTTAATCAAACTTGAATCTAGGTGTTGCTGAGAAAGGTATTTTGTAGATGTGGTTAACAGTTACAATCAGTTGACTGTGAGGACGATTGCCCTTGGTCATGTGGGGGGCCTCATCTTACCGGTTGAAGATCTTGAAAAGCAAAAACAGATTTCCCCAAAAAGAAGAAATTCTGCTTCAAAACCGTAACATAGAAACCTTGCCTGAGTTTCCAGCGTAGTGGCCTTCCCTACAGATTTCGAACTTGCCAGTTCCCACAATTGCATAAGCCATTCCTCAAAATAAATCTCTTTACATAAGGTAGGTGGTCCCAGATTGCTATTGCTAAGAAACAGAGACAACACCAGAGCCCAAATCTCCTTGGACTTGTACCTCATTCTTGTTCTTTCTACCAGGACACACCTCTCTTCAAGTTACTCCACTACAACCTAAAAACTGACTCTAAAATGAACTTCACTTTCTGCAAGAATTTAGAGGCTGTTCCAGTGGAGCAGCATTTTTCTCTGTGACGCACAGAAACAAATACTCCTTATGTCGCAACCCAATGCATACATATGCACACAAACACGTTTAGCATGTAATGAAACAAAATTTCCTGAAATGGTATTTTTCAGATGCAATATATTTGATCACTTCTATCTTATTTTACTTCACTTAAAAAAAATGCTCCTCAGAGCCATCAAGTTGCTTGTTTGAGCCAAAATTGCCCATTATGGCAGATGTGTCTGGTGCCTGTAACACGTCTCCTTGAGCCACCCCTGATTTCAATCACAGCTGTGCTGGAAATTTCCATGCGAGCTCAGGCTCACTTCACTCATAGCATTCCTCTCCAGGCATGCGGTACACAGATTCTGGGGCCTGGTGGTAGTCCCTCAGGCTCCTACACCAGTACCACCTGGAAGCATGGGGCAGTCAGCCAGTGGGAAGAGGAGCTGGTGGGTGGCTGGCCCAGCCTCCTCCCTTCAAGCAGAACATCTGCAGAGGCATTCTGTACATTTCTCAGAAGGACCACAACAGTGACCTTGACATTGCTCCTTACGTTAGCTCCTCTTTCCCTGCCCTGCCTGTCCTGCTCCAAACTACTGGCTCCTGGCATCACCTCTCAAATCAATTACTGGCCCCAAGTCTTTGCCTTAGACTCTACTCCCAAGGAAATCCAAACCCTGACCCATGTCCTCTCCTTCTTACTGCAAGAACCTTCTACAACCCCTTTCAGGTGGCCACCATGTATTTGCTGGTATCTCCAGGAATGACAACAGTTCTGATTTCCTCAGTTAAGTCTTTCATTGCTGGACAAGTCAGGGGGTCAGAAGTGAGCCAGAGGGCATCCAGGGCTCTCCACAGGTCAAGCATGTGCTAGTATATCCTTCCACTCTCTGTTAAAAAGGCAGGTTTGGGTTTTTTCAAAGTTAAAAACAGGTAAACTGATTTTTAGAGTAGCTTTTTTGAGATATTTACATAACATACAATTTACATAACATACAATTTACATAATGTACATAAAATGTACCAGGGGTTTTCCATATATTCACAGAGTTATTCAATCATCACCACAGTTTTAGAACATGTCCATCACTTAAAAAGAAGCCCTATACCCATTAGCAGTTACTTCCCATTGTCTTCTGACCACCCCCCTCACCCCTAGCCCCAGGCAACCACTGATCTACTTTCTGTCTCCGGATTTGCCTATTTTGGACATTTGATATAAATGGAACCATACAATAGGTGCCCTTATGCATCTGGCTTCTTTCACTTACCATCATGTCTTCAAGATTCATCCATATTGTAGCAGGTGTCAGTATTTCATTCCTCTTATCACTGAATAATATCTCATTGTGTGGATATGTCACATCTTGTTCGCTTATTTTTAACTTGATAGACATTTTGGTGGCTTCAGAAAGTGGCTTCTTATGTTGAACAACAATCTGCCTTAGAAATTTTTAAAGATTTTATTTATTTATTCATGAGAGACACACAGAGAGAGGCAGAGGCATAGACAGAGGGAGAAGCAGGCTCCCTGTGGGGAGATCAGGATTCGGTCCCAGGACCCCTGGGATCACGCCCTGAGCCAAAGGCAGACGCTCAACCACTGAACCACCCAGGTGTCCCCTGACTTAGAATTTTATCTTCACTTTGACCTTCTATGTTAAGCCATGACAAACATCATCCTTCTTCCACTGAGAAACCCTTCAGCGTGTGGATGATAAGCATCCACAGTGGTCAGTGTGGTGGCATGATCTCTGCACCACGCCCTTCTCACCATACTGATCATGTTCCTTTGACAAACCCCAGTTTACCACAACCATCCTAAAAGCGGGATGGTCTGGGAGAAATCATAGCAAGTACTTATCCTTTTAATTATTCATTTCTATTAAAATTAATGACAAAAGAACAAGTTGAATGAGAATAATACTAAGAAGCTGGAGAAGAGGACACATCCATTTTCCATTATATATATATAATATATATATCCATTCATATATAAATATATTCCATTCATATATATACCATAATTGTATATATAAATATATATAAATATATATTTATATTCTGAGAAAACTAAGGAATATTTATATGTAAACATATAAATATATATTTGTATTCTGAGAAAACTAAGGAAGGGCCCATTCCACCACAGTGACATTCCTCTGGGCGAGTAGGAGGGCCCAGCTGCAATAATAATGCCATTCAGGAAACAGCTCAATAATATTCTGTGAAGTGGCTCTGTAATGTTCTTTTCTCAGCTGTGTTAATGTGACCACATAATGACTTTCAGCTAAGGAAGAAGTTTGACAGGGATAGGCCTGCTACACAGGTGTCCAAGAGAATATAGCAGACAGAGGGGGAAGAAAGGGGTGAAGAGGGTCCTGTGATTCTCTTGTACTCTTCATCAGCACTGATCATTCTTGCTGTATTATTATCTTTGCTGCAGGGGCTTGTCTTCCCACATTAATAAAGGACTCTTCTGGTACAAGGGCCCATCTTTAACATGTCCCTTATATCCCTCACAGGGCCTGCCATAGCCCCTATAATTATGTGCTCAGTAAACACTTTTAGAGAATAATGAATGAAAGAATAGATGAATGGGTGGATGAATAGATGGATGAATGGATGATGGGCAGATAGATGGGTGGATGGATGGATTGATGGATGGGTGGATAGAAGGATGGATGGATGGATGGATGGGCAGGTGGGTATATGGATAGATGGATGGATAGATGAATGGATGATGGTGGATAGATAGATAGATGGAAGAATGGATGGATGGATTTAATGGGTGGATGAGTGGATGGATGATGGAATGAAGGGAGAGAAAGAGGGATAGAAACATATGACCACAAACAGAATCATCCTCTCAAAGTTTAAACAAAAGCTTGTACTGAAAAATAGCTGGTCCCTTCTGGAGGCTATTTTGTTTCTTCCAGTTGGCCAAAGAATGTACCTTTACCATATACTTGTATCGGTGTCAGTCCTCCCAGCAGCCTGGGGGAATACTGAAGTGTTTATCATAATAATTCAGATAATGTGCATGGAAACTCTGTAACTATAAATCTCCATTTGGATGTGAATTGTATGGGGCAGTGACACTATTATTTCCTTAGTGTGTTTGGGTACAGGATGTTGTCAGGTGTTCTCTCTGCCCATTGGCAAAAGCTGCAACCTGCCACAACCCTTCTCCCCGGTGCTGTGACAGAAAATTGAGGTCCAAAGAATGGCAAATAGTTATAGGAGCCTTAAAAAAATTGATCCCCTTGCCCAACTATCTCTTTGTACAAATAAAGAAACTGAGGACAAGAAAGGAGAAGTGATGTATCCAAGGTCACATGAGTAGTTAATAACCGATCCAGAGCTGGGACACAAGTTACATAATTACTACTTTCTTTGCCCCAGACTTTCTCCAAAATCCTCACTGGATCATTTTATAAAGATCAGTATTCATCTCAAACACACTGCCATTACTTTAATGACAACTTCCTGGCAATGCCAGCAGAGCACAGATGAGCGCTACAAATTCTCTTCTGTTCCTTTATTTTTTTGATTTTTAATTTTTTTTAGCTTATTGACTTAATGGTAGGGTCTCTTGGCTCCTTTCAAATTCATTTTTTCCAGTGTGTCCTTTATTTCTCGGTTTAGCCCAGTGGCAAGGAGTTTGAAATTTGCTGGTGAGAATGGGAGCCTTAGAGACCCTTTCAGAACCAAGTGACGTCTTCAATGACGCACACGCTCATCACAGGACTTGGTGGGCTTAAAAAAGCTCTTTCAAATCACTCAGATTATTTCCCCTGGTAGAGATCTGGCCCAAAATATCCAACAGTCCATTCCCAGTGCGCTTCTCAATGCTTAGATGCTGCAAGGATAGTGATCTTTCTGGGAAATGCAGCTGCTGTTACATAATAAGGCTTGGAACTTTCCTGTCTTAGCAGATACAGCTGCCCCTGTTGAATGGGGCAAGGAATAAGTATTCATCAAAGTTCTACTTCATGCTCAGCTCTGACACTAACCCTTTTTGCTCCAAGCATTCTTCAAACTAGAGAGCACCTCATTTCTGCCTCTGCCTCTGGTAAGAAAGCACGCATGTGAGAGTCAGAAGACCCAGATGGTAGGGGGTCACTGCCTGTTCCGGATTTGTGATATCCTAACTGAGTTTTGGATTCTTCATCTGTGAAATAGCAATAGTGGTCGTAACAGCTCTGTCATAGGCCAATATTACATATAGTAAAACAGTCATTTGAATAAAAAAAATACTGCTAAAGAAAAAAATTATTCAGTTTTTTAAAGATTTTATTTATTTATTCATGAGAGACACAAAAAGAGAGAGAGAGAGGCAGAGACACAGGCAGAGAAAAAAGCAGGCCCCATGCAGGGACCCCAATGTGGGACTGGATCCCAGGACTCCAGGATCACGCCCTGGGCCTAAGGCAGGTGCTCAACCGCTGAGCCACTCAAGCGTCCTGAAAAAAAAATTATTCAAATGACACTTCTGAAAGCACAGTAAGGAAGACTTTTTCCAAGGCAATAGGAGTAAGGATCACTGTAATGGGGGAGAATTAAACTCATCTTTGAAGACAAAATGGACACATGGGAATTTATAGCCATGGGGCAGGGTGGGAGTCAGTGGGTAAAAATTATCAAGTGGAAACATCAGGGATAAAGGGAGATTCTTGCTAAATGGAGCAGAGAGGATTCTTGCTGAAGGCACGCTGAGGTGATCAGATATCATCTGGGGGATGGTGGAGGATAAGAAACTGGATCAAATATCAAAGGCTGAGGATTTTAGTTAAGTTGACTTAGCAGGATTCTCACTAAAATTGGACAATGCAGAGATGAAGATGAAGAGTCAAAAAGTCAAGCCCTACTTGAAAAGTTCATTGGAGCCTGAGTAGTTTGGTAGAGGAGAGAATCTGTGTCAATACAAATATTAAATGTCTTCTGACTTGTTACAAATGGCTAACAGACACGTAAAAAATGCTCGATATTACTCAACTTCGGGGAAATACAAATCAAAACTACAATGAGATACCATCTTATGTCGGTCAGATGGCTAAAATTAACAACTCAGGAATAGCAGATGTTGGTGAGGATGCAGAGAAAGGGGAACCCTCTTGTACTGTGGGTAAGAATACAAACCAGTGCAGCCACTCTGGAAAACAGTATGGAGGTTCCTCTAAAGATAAAAATAGAACTACCTTATGACCCAAGAAATTTACCCAAATTTACCTTTGGGTAAATACTACTAGGTAAGGCTTGTACTGAGAGACAGCTGGTCTAGTCCTGAACATGACCAGCTTCTAGAAGCTAGTGGTATTTACCCAAAGGATACAGAAATAGTGATTTGAAGGTTAAATGCCCACCAATGTTTATAGCAGCATTATCAACAATAGCCAGAGTACAGAAAGAGCCCAAGTGTCTATCTGATGAATAAAGAAGATGTGAGATATGTATATAGGGAGAGACAATGGAATATTAGCCATCAAAAAGAATGAAATCTTGCCATTTGCAGTGGTATGGATGGAACTAGAGTGTATCATGCTAAGCGAAATGTCAGGCAGAGAAAGACAAACACCATATGATTTCACTCATATGTGGAATTTAAGAAACAAAACATAGGGGAAGAGAAGGAAAAATAAAATAAGATAAAAACAGAGGGAGGCAAACCTTAAAAGACTCTTAACTATAGGGAATAAACTGAGCGTTGCTGGAGGGGAGATGGGTGGGGTGATGGGGTAACTGGGTGACAGGCATTAAGGCACGTGATGCAATGTTATATGCAAATGATGAATCAATAAATTCTATGAAAACTAATAATACACTATATGTTAACTAACTTGAATTGAAATAGAATCTTTAAAATAAATGTCTTCTGTCTTGGTTGTTTGGGAAAGGTTCATAGCAAAAGGGGAGTCAATGGGGAAACTGAGGCACCAACGCCTTTAGAAGCCAGCCCAACAACTGACCTTCCAGCCAATTCCACTCGCCTAGAGGTTGTGGTATACACAGCCAAACATTTTTTCCTTAGACCTCAGATGCCAAAAAAAATTCATCTCAGAATTTATTTTAGGCTTTCAGATCTTGCACATAAGGAAATAGTGAAGCAGAGACTAATGGTTCAAAATAACACAGCAAACCAGCTGGGAAACAAATGGTTGATCCAACTGGTTTCCCAGGCACATCCCCACTTGACCAGTAAGAACTCAGGATGCCAAGTTAGTGAGACCCCACCTGCATTCCCATTTCTTCCCTGGGCTCAGGATTTTGCATCACTTTGGTAGGCAACCCAGGGTCCTCTGGACTACAAGTATATTTTAAAAATACATTTCTTAAGAAAAGCAAGCTCAGGAGCCCATTCATTTTTCAAGGATGGCCAAAAGATTGACTCAATTTATTAGGTCAAAAGAAGCTGAATTTTTCCCTTTCACCTTCGAGGCCACTGCAAATATGTCAGACCAAACCCACAAAGGTTTTGCTAGGATACAGCAGAACAATGCGACTTTACCTTGTGTGCGTCTTTCTCACCATCTGTGCTCCCCAAGCACTTCTCAGTTAAAATAGACATATGGAATTGAAGAATTTGCCCCAAAAAGAAAAAAGTGAGAGTCACGAAAAAACTGGGATGAAGGCAAACTAGATTTTCAGAGATGAAATGAGCAGACCAGAGTTGCACATGGAGAACAAGCTATGAGCTCTCACATGCTGATTAATTGCCAGTGGACACAGCCTCCTGGCCTCTTGAACTCCAAGCACCCCCACACCACTCCCCCAGGCAGTCACTTACCCTCAGTGGGCATTGGACGGCATCCTGTAGGTCTGGCGGGAATTTATTACTTCCACCCTCCCCTGCTCCGCCTCCAAGGCCTCACTCCTGGCTGCAATTAAACTTTTCAACTTGGAAGATAAACATCAGGGATCCAAAGGGGTTGATTCAGAGTCCTCGTGGAGACAGCTCAGAGGTTGGCCTGGAAGCCAGGGGAGGCTAGAGGAAGAGGAGGTCTGCATGTCTCCCACAGCCCCTGGGGCTGGGGCAGGGGTCTCAGTGGGGTTTGGGGAAACAGTGTGGTGGGAGGGGAGGATGGGAGCTTTATGGAGAGAAGGAAGAGGGGAGAGGGAGGAGATGGACTGGTATTTAGTGAGGAGGGAAAAGTGAAGGCTGGAGGAGGGGCAGAAAGAAATCATTTGAGGCACAAGAGCGAGAGGGAAATTTCTCTCAAGACTTATGAAACCAGGGATGCCTGGGTGACTCAGCGGTTGAGTGTCTACCTTTGGCTCAGGCGTGGTCCCCGAGTCCTGGGATCGAGTCCCACATCGGGCTTCCAGCAGGGAGCCTGCTTCTCCCTCTGCCTGTGTCTCTGCCTCTCTCTCTTTGTGTCTCTCATGAATAAAGAAATAAAATCTTAAAAAAAAAAAGACTTATGAAACCAAAACATAAAAAATTTTAAAAAATAAATTAAAATTTAAAGACTAAAAATAAAAATAAAAAACCCAAAAGAAAAAAAAGAGAAAAAAAACACAAAAACAACAAAAAAACGAAGACTTATGAAACCAAAACCACACAAACTTGACTCCAATTCTTATTTTCTAAAATTAACAGCAGAGTTTCAGAAGTAGCTTAGATTCTGGATTGCAGCTTTACAGGGCTCTGCATATTTTGGTAAACGTCCGAAAGGAGATTCTGGGTAACTGCCTATAGGTTCCACAGTACCCCAGACCACCCCCTCCCTGCCCAGCTGAGTCTACACCCTTCCCCTCCCAAATTGTTTCTGTATGTAAATGAAGATGGCCTTTATAACATTTTAGAATATTAATATTTGTTCTACACCACTGATTTTTCTTGTTTTTCTCTAATGTGTTGATGAGCCCCTGTTGCGTGAGTTCTGCAGATATTTCTATCCTCAAGGCAATTTGGAAAGTTTGTATGAAGCCAGGGAAAGCCCGAATCTGATCTAAGGAAGGAGAAGGGTCACTGAGTAGAGGAATGTAAGGCCAAACTATTAGCCATCCTTGATGCATGAAAATTTAAGTAGATCCATTTCAGCTAACGGGTTAAGTTCTAAGTCACCTGCTCTAGTCAATAGTTCTATCCCCTGGGGATTATCTTGTGTTTCAAGTATTCTCTTACTTTTAATGTGCTTTATACCTTTAGCTGAAAATGTTGCTCCAAAGGTGCAGGCAAAGATTAAATGACCGCTCCAGGTTTCAAAGGGACTCCTAGTAATTCGACTTCCAAAGGGGCTGACACCTGATCTTTGAAAGACCTCTGTCCAAGCACTGGCTTTGAGGACTGGAAAGGGCATCTGCCCTCAACCCACCATTTTATAGATCAGAAAATATTCACAAACCTGGCATGAAGAGCAGTCCTGTAACATGTTCATGTGCAAGCAGCCCATCAGTGCCAAGACCCTCCACCCCTAGCCTTGCTCATGCAGCTCACCACCCCACCATCCTTCAGGAGTTGGAGCTTCAGTAGGAACTTCCTGGAGGAACAGCCAAAGCCTAAAAGATGGATCTTTGTACTTGAAAACACACACACACACACACACACACACACACACACACACACACACACACACACAATCTGGTCAGCAGAATGAAGAAACCTATGTCTGGGGAGGTATCCCTAAGCAACTTGAGTATCAAGAAGGAAGAAGAAATTTGGAAGTCTAAAGATTTGGAAGCCAAGAACTTAGGACCGCAGGGATGTGAATGAGACTGAAGTCAATATCGGCAATAAGAAAAAGCCAAACTTCCCAAATCTGTGCAGCCCAAGGCCTATCCCTCCCTAACAGGGACCTTCCAGATCTAGGCATCCAGGAGATTATCCTAAACTGGCAGATAAGAACTGCATCAGAGTTTCCTCTCTGGAGAAGTTGAACCCAAGTGCCTTTGACTCAGAGATATCAGGAGAAATGTGGTGGGGTGAGGGGGCACCCTGAGGGAAGTGTGTCCTTTACCCCCTCTGGAGGTCCCAGAGACTGGGATCCAGCTAATAGCCCAACTCAAGTAGGAGGTCAGAGCACTCCTTGCCAGGGAAACTGAACTGTCTAATGGGAAAGACCAACAGTTACTGACACTTGGGAATCCCCAGTGAGATGACGAGGTTTCTAGCCTATCCCCTGGGTCCAGGTCTACCAGTCAATGGGCTCTACCCTTGCACAACAGAGATCTTTGTCCCAAAGCCATTTTGTACTTCTCTTCTTTAAAAAAATTTTGGGTGTGGTGAAATTCACATAATGTAAAACTAGTCATTTTAAAATGAACAATTGAGTGATGCTACATTCATAATATTGTGCAGTCACCACCTCCATCTTATTCCAGAACATTTCATCACCCCCAAAGGAAACCCTGTGCTTCACTTTTGACTAAAAAGTGGACAACCAGGTGTCACCAGGTATCTGAGGGAAAAGTTCTAGCATGAATGACAGAAAAAGACAACAGATAAGAGGAACTCAAAAGACGTAGAGAGTGGCAAGAGCAGAACCTTTTCAGTTTTCTTTCTTTCTTTATATTTTATTTTATGTTAATTCTGATACAGTTAATACAGTGTTATATTAGTTTCAGGTGTGCCATATAGTGATTCAAGACTTCTATGTGTTACACAGTATTCATCAAGACAGAGGCCCTCCTTAATCGCACCACCTGTAGCCTGGGGTGTGATCCTGGAGACCCAGGATCGAGTGCCACATCGGGCTTCCTGCATGGAGCCTGCTTCTCCCTCTGCCTGTGTCTCTGCCTCTCTCTTCACTCTCTCTGAATGAATAAATAAATAAATCTTAAAAAAAAAGAGTCTGTTTCTTGGTTTGTCTTTCTTTTTCCCCCTTGGCTCATTCATTTTGTTTCTTAAATTCCACATAGAACTGAAATCATATGGTATTTGTCATTCTCTGACTGACTTATTTCACATAGCATAACACTGTCTAGCTCCATGCCTGTCATTGCAAATGGTAAGATTTCATTCTTTTTTATTGATGAATAATATTCTATATATATATATATATATATATATATATATATATATACACATACATATACCACATCTTCTTTACCCATTCATCTATCAATGGACACTTGGGCTGCTTCTACAATTTGGCTATTGTAAAAGGAGTAGAAACGTTTTTTTATTATTATTATTTTTAGAAACCTTTTAAAACAATGCTTCAAAAAGTTATCCTTAGAAAGATGAGAAAGTATTGCATATTTTAAACAAAAAGCTAATGTTAAAAAAGAAAGGTGATATTTGTAGGATGTATAGAATAAGAAAGAGCTCCAGGAAATTCAAAATATGAGAGCAGAACTTTTTTACATTGAAGTATAGTTGACATGCAGTATTGCATACCAGTTTCAGGTATACAGCATAGTGATTTGACAAGTCTATATACAGTATGCTGTGTTCACTGCAAGTGTGACTAACATCTGTCCCCAAACTGTGCTATTACAATGCCATTCACTATATCCCTACACTATACCTTTTATTCCCATGACTTCATTTCATAGTTGTAAGCCTGTATCTCTCTCTCTCCCTCTACTCATTTTGCCCACCCCTCCATCTCCCTTGCCTCTGGTAACCATCATTTTGTTGAGAACAGAAACTTTTATTTTTAAAATTTTATTTATTTTTTTAAAGTAGGCCCCACACCCAGTGTAAAGTCCAAGATGGGGCTTGAATTCACAACCTTGAGATCAAGAATTAGATGCTTAAATGACTGAGCCACCCATAGCCTACAGAAGAGAAGTTTTAAAAAACCAATAGAAAAGAAAAAAATTGAAGCATTATAGAATAATGTTGAAAAGATCACCCAGAAAGACAAAAAAAATATAAAGTTGGAGAGAGAAGCTAAGGGAATTACAACCTATGAGTCAAAGCAACATTGCATGACAGGAGTTCTAGAAAGAGATAAAAGAGAATATAGAAGAGAAGATCTTATTAATGAACTACAGAAAAAAATTCCAAGACTGAAGGCATTTGTCTCCATATTGAAAAGGCTAACTTGAGTTTCCTGCATGAAGAATGAAAATAAGACCCACATCACAGCAAACCATTGCACAATTTTAGAAAAGCGGGCATGGGGAAACATCCTAAAATTCCAGGAAGAAAAAAATAGGTCACATATAGAAAGTTTAGAATCAGAATGGTATCAGAATTATTGAAAGTGATAATGGAATCTGAAAAACAATGTAACAGCGCTTTTCAAACTACGAGTGAAAATTATTTGTAAATGAAAATTTTATACCCAGCTGTATTGAATTCTCCAGAAAAAAACAGAACCAATAGGACATACGGAATTAGATTAGCTATAGCTATAGATGCAGATATAGGTAAGAGGATATTTGTTATAGGAATTTGCTCACACATTTATAGAGGCCTGGAAGTCCCACAGTCTACTGTCCACAAGCTGAACAATCAGGAAAGCCAGTGATACAATTCAGTCTGAGACTGAAGGACTGAGAACCAAAGAACCACTGGTATAAGTCCAGAATTCAAAGATCTGATCCAGGGCAGATCTGTTGTCCAAGGGCAGGAGAATGGACCTCCCAGCAAAAGAAGAGAGAGTGGGGAGTCACCCTTTTCTCATTGTTTCTTCTATTTGGACCTGCTTACATCAGTGAATGTCAATCTTTATGCAATCTACTGAATAAAATGCTCATCTCTCCCAGAAACACCCTCACCAAAACCCCCAAAAATAACGTCTTTTTTTTTAAGGTTTAATTTGTTTATGAGAGAGAGAGAGAGAGAGAGGCAGAGACACAGGCAGAAGGAGAAGGAGGCTCCATGCAGGGAGCCCTATGTGGGACTTGATCCTGAGTCTCCAGGACCACACCCTGGGCTGGAGGCAGTGCTAAACCACTGAGCCACTGGAGCTGCCCCCAAAATAATGTTTTTTAGCCATCTGGCTATCCGTTAGCCCAGTCAGGTTGATGCATAAACAACCATCACACCAGCTATTCTAATAGTCAAGTGTGGACATAGAGTGAAATTATTTTTAGGTATTCATGAACTCCATTTACTAAGATGCTCCACCAAAGCAAGGAAGTAAATTTTTGAAAAGAAAAAGATATGAGGTCAAGAAAGTAAAGGATCCAACATGGGAAAGAGTTAAAGGAATTCCCAGGATGGTCGTGATGAGAATTCCTGTGATGAATGTAAAAAAAAAAAAAAAAGACACAGAATTGCAGTCTGGGGTCTTTCTGGAGGCAGGTCCAGAAATTGTCCAGAGGAGACACACGTACGATAAAAAAAAGGAACTTGATGTGCTGTTATTCAAAAAAAATTTCAGCTCCAGTAAAGACAACAGTACCAATTAATGGTGAATACTCAGAAAATTAAGCAAAATGTTTTAAATGAGGCAATTATTAATGCTAAGTATGAGAAAGAAAAGGTAATTCTGGTCAGCTCTATGGTTCAGCTGTGATTGATATTTACATGAACAAAGTAGCACAAACCCTGAATACTAATTTGGCCAAACATTGATATAGAAATAAGTCAGATGGCTGGGAAAGCAGAGGAAGTGTGAGTGTCAGGGTGTAAACACCAACACGATACAATAGTATCATAGGGTATACAAACATCCAACCCAGAGAAGTCAAGAAATTGCAATATGCATATGTTATTGAGAAACACAAAAAGAAATACCAAAAGAAATACCTCCAAAATTTTGGAAGTTTTAGCCTCAGGGGAGGAAGAACCAGTGAGGGTAGAGGGGACTGCTGTTTTCAAGAGGCTTTTGAGTACTGTTTGCCTTTTTAAACTGGGGCCACGTATTTCTCTAATAGAAATACAATTTTTTTTTTAAAACTCCGTGACTGCAATTTGGCTCTAACAAAGTGAGTTATACCCAGTGCCACGTGATGGCCCTCCTTCCTATGAGTGGTTCACAGAGAAGAAATGCTACTGGCTGTCAAGTCTCATTCCTGAAAGATGTGACCTCCTTTTCAACTCAGAGGAAATGGAGCCACTAAAGACAAGTCAAATCCGGTTACAGTCAAAATCTAAGTGAACTGTAGCCAAAATATTTGTAAGCCGCAGGTAATGGCCTAGTTACCCCAGCATAATTTGTTGTAACAGCACTTTAGAACTCTAAAAAAGTTACAGTTCTTGCACTCTGGGCTCTGATAGCATCCAACTACCCTTACCAAAGCTCTTGTCATCCTTGCTCCTTGCTGGTGGGATTTTTTAAAGAGTTTGTTTAATGAGCTGTCTTCATGAGGACAAAGACCACAGCTGACTGATTTTTTTTTTGTCCCCTATGTCTAACACAGTGACTAATATATGGAAAGCACACAGGCAGGGTTTGAATAAATAAAGAAAGGGGGAGGAGGAAATAATTAAAGCAGCAGCCAAGATTAATGCTGCATAATGAAAGCATAGCGTGAACAGGACCAAAAAGAGAGAGTAGTGGCAAAGGTGGCAGGGACAGACTTGTACGCCTATTGCTGTGTGCCAGGCACTGCTCTGGAAGCATGATCAATCCTGATAACTCACGAGGCAGGTTATCACTGCTTCCAAGTACAGAGAAGAAAGTAATTGGCCCCAAATCACACAGGAAGCAGGTGATAGATGAGCCAGGTCAAGGACCCAGGCCACCTGGCTTCAGGGTCTGTGCTCATAAGCACTTCACACCTGTGGTGAGAAGGAATGTAGGCCTTTGACGTTTGCCCAAAGGGATGCAGCCCGAGGCAGCTGACCTGGCTGCAAGCTGCCCTGAATTGGGCTTGTTAAGAAAGCTCTAGAAGAAAAGGTATCTTTAGTTTGAAATCAGGGCTTATAGGATAAAAACTATTGGGAACCTTGGGGACCTTGCCCCAAGGCCCTTGGCTGTTCAGGAGGACAGCTGCCCAAGCTTCATGCCTCCCAGAGGTTCAGCCTGGAAAGGAAGAGCCACCTGATGGGATGATAGTGCCCTGATGCAAGTGGTATGGGCCAGTGGGAGGAGCTGTGATTGTCCAATGTCCTGGTGGTCTCTGGACATCAGGGGAAGACAGCAAGAAGACTGACCAAGTGAAAATAAAAGCTAGTCCATGAACATTTCTGCAGAAAACAGAGGATCTGAGGAAGCTCTGGTGAGAGACAGAGCAGGACCAAGGAGGTGTGATTCACAAGTAAACAGAATGTCTTGGGTCCTACCATGACATCAGGGCACTATAGCATCCCTCAACCTGGGATGAACTGATTACAGAATGGCTGCAACTCTTCACCTCTACCTGTATCCAGTCCTTCCAGTGTCCCTTGGCAGCTCTGACCTACCACACCTGTGAGAAATCCCAGCCAAGTTCAGCACAGCCACCTCCCAGGCCCGCAGCTGATCTCAGATGGATGAGCAAGTCCAGCCTAGACCAGAAAACCATCCAGTCTACCTGTGCACTGGTGAGCAATGACAATGCTTATTGTTTTATCCTCCTGAGTTTCAGGATGGTTTGTTATGTACTGTCACTAACTCTCATGGAAATCACTGGGACACCGCTAATGTAAGAGTAGAGGGACAACCCAGAGCTCCCTCTTTTCCCCCTCTTTGAGAAACAGATATGGTAGGGCAACAGAGGACAAGCCAGGTTCAGAAGCTGTCAACTAAATCAGAAAAAGAAAACTAGCCACTGTTCAATGAGCACATAGTACCTTCCTACTACTTCCTACTACTTCCTACTATGTGGAAGGCAACCTTGGGAGGTAGGGGTAAGGGCTACTTCTAGAAGCCTACCCAAAACATACTTTCCTTTCCATTTGTTACTAACAGATCTTGATTTGGGTTCTGTGCCCAGCTTTAAAAGTGACATTTCTTAACTTCCCTTGCAGTTAGGAGTGGTGATATGACACAGTCCTGGCCAATGAGATGTGCATGAGTAGAGCTCTGGGAAAGCTCTTTCAAGAGAGGCTGACCCAGCTGATGCATGCCTCTTGCTGTTTCCTCTACTCATTCCTGCTTCCTAGAAAGGCATTGAAAGCACTGGAGTGATTGCAGCCATCTCTCTACCATGAGGGAAAAGGCAAGAGAATTGTGGACACCTAGACCCTGACATCATTTAGTCTCTGAGCTAGCACTACCAGCAGCCTACCCCAGATGTCATGAGACATGAGAAAAAAATAGCCCCCTGGATCATTCACACCATACTTATTTGGGGGGGGGTCTTACATAAATTCAGCCTATTTCCAGTTAATACTTAGATGATTCTTCCCATTTTATAGGTCAGAAAACCAAAGTTCAGAGAGATTAGAAATTTGATCAGTGTCATTAGTGGGGGGATTGTTATATTAATTCCCCCAATGAATTCTACCTCCCAGGATCCACATCCTCATATAATTTTCCCCTGCCCCATAATAATTGTGGGCCTGACCATGTTACTTGCCTTACACATCAGCACAAGTGATGCAAACAAAGGTTTGATTTGTGCATTGGAGCTTCACCTTTTGGAACAATCTCTCTATTATGTGAAGACACTTTGTCTAGCCTCCCTGAGGATGAGAGACTAGATGGAAGAAAGAGTACATAAAAAAATAAATAAAATAAAATAAAAAAAGGAAGAAAGAGTACATGGAGAGAGACACCCAGTGGGCCCAATAATTCCAGACATTCTTGATGAGCACCCAGTCATGGTAGTGAGGACATCTGGGACCAGCGAGCCCTCACTGCAGCCACATAAATGACCCTTCCCAAAGACCAGCTGAAGAGCTTCCCACCTGAGCCCAATCCAAACTGTGGAATTCTGAACAAATACATGGTTGTCATTTTAAGCTACTAAGAATTGGAGTGGTTTGTTACACAGCAGTATATAACTGCTACAGCTAGCTAGTAAGTGGCAAAAGCAGAATTTGAATTAGGTCTTTTTGACACCAAAGACCAAGTTTTTATTTGTTTTTCTAAAGACCGAGTTTTTAATGACTACATGCCACCATCGTATTCTTGTATTCTTCAAATACACATTTCTTCCTGGCCTAGAGAAAGACTTGCATTGCTCAGATGGTGGTGCTTTTCCTTTCTACCCTGGGCTTTGGGCGCCATGTTCACAGAGTCCTTGTCAAAAACTAAAACAGTTGAATGCTGATTGAAACTCCAGACCCAGCCTTGCTCTGATGTCCATTTTTTCATGGGCTCCAAAGTCTTTAACAAATGTGCAGAATTCAATCACATTGGAATTACAGAGATGGAGCAACTTGGGGAACATTTCACTCACCCTAATAATAAAACATGACTGTCCCTCTCTATTCCTGGCCCCATCTTCAATTTAACAAGGAGCATTTCCCATTTACAGTGTGCCCTTCACAGCTAATGCTCCACAATGCTTGGTAATCCTGGGTTAACTCTTCCAGTAGTACCAAGACCTGCATCTCATCCCCATCCCGGGCACCCAACACTCCCTCAAGAAGGCATCAAGATACATATATGGAATTGAACACATTTTCTGTTTAACTTCTACATTCTGGAGTGCTAGTGAGATTTTGTTGGAGACACAGATCACAGGAGTGGTGGGGGAATTTACCAAAAGCTGTTGATACCAGCTTCATCCAGGGCCCCTCTGTTCATCCCAAGGCCCCTCATCTTCCAGCAAGTTAGACCAGCTTCCTTTCATGACATCTTCAGGGCAGTGTCTGGCTTGGGAAGTCACATTTACCACACCTATTAGTCAGAGAAAGTCACAAGGCCAGCCCAGTTTGGAGGGGTGGGTACATAGACCCCATTTCTTGACCTGCAAAGAATTTATGACCATAGTTAATCTACCACACTATATTTAGGGTTAATTTTCTTGCTGAATATTATTTGCACTAAAGAGTAGGATTGGTTTCTGTAAGAGGAATGCTTAGTCATCTGTTCACCTTCAGCCTAAAGAGAATAACTAGACCTGACAGGAGATGCTGGGGTCAGCACAGACACACAGCTTAGGGCAGTGCAAAATCACAGAGCAGATCAGCTAAGAGAAAGACCAGCATGTAGGGCCTGCCCTGGAAAGGAACCTGAGACTGTGTTCATAGGTGAGAATCAGAGAAGCTAAGGATGCTGGGAAAGCTGTGGGGAGGGGTAGGTTGGGCATATACCTACAATGTTCCAAGTGCTTGACACACATCATCCCATTCGGTCTGCATAGCAACTCATGGTGATCCTAACAGTAAAATCCCATCATGCTTACTATGTGCTAGACACCATGCTAATTGCTTACAGCCCCAAGATAGATGCCAATGTTTATCTCATGTGAAAGAATGCTAAGTCCCAGAGAGGTTAAGTAACTAGTGAAGGTCACACAGCTAGTGGGTGACGGAGTCAGGTTCAACCACGCACAGATAAGTAAATTGAGGCTCAGAAAGATTAAATCACTTGCCAAAGGACACAGAGCCAAACTAAGATTCATGCCTAAATCTGTCTGACTCCCAAGTCTGGGCTCCTTCCTATAACATTGGGTTTCCTCAGGGAAGGATTTTGCTTCAAGAGAAAGATTATTCTAGACTCTTTCAGAAAGAAGAGAGACTGGCTACCATGGAAGAGGCAGACTGGGGTGCTCAGATCTTTTTAGTGTAACAAAACTAATATGAAATCAACAGTGGGCATTTGTTTAAAAGCAGTTAAGAACAGACAGTGTGAGCCGAGCCCCTAACAATACAAGGGAAGTAAGAAGAGATGATGTGTGCCTGGTACTTGCATTGCTCTTCTTTTCCTTCTATTTTGATATTTTTTTTGCTTGTCAGTAAAGAGAATTAACTGCTTCCTGTCTTAAACAGATGTGGGCATCTTTAGGGGAGGCTGTGTGCAAACACAGGTAGCGTTTCACTGGGAGATCTTTCGCCGGTTAATCTTCTAGAATTCGCAGCTGGCCAGTCTGGTGAAATAGCAGCATGGACATTTCACCTCCTGATGGCTCAGACAGAGCAAAGGGCCCAGGCCAGAAACCCCCACCGACGGCCCCCCCACCCAAGCCACAGGCAGAGAGGGGGCTTCCCCGTGATCCCAATCTTGTTCCTTCCTTGAGACAGCATCTGCAGTTTCCAGCAACAAAGAGGGAGGGGATGGGTCTAGTTGGAGGGCTGCCACTCTGGGAGCTGTCGCTGGGAAGGCAGCTTGAACGCTAATCAGACACAACATATGCCCAACTAGAAAAAGCAGAGAAACTGGCATTGGATCTGTCTAGGCCTGTGCTTGGAGAAACATCTCCTTAGGTTTTGTCAATCTGTGTGCTATGTTCCAGAAAACTCCATGTGAGCCAAGCGACAAAGCCATTCTAGGTAGAGCTGAAAAATACAAAGTGGCTATGCAGAGGCAGGATCATGGTGGGATCTTGAGGGTTCAGGGGGTGCAGAGCCAGCCCCTCTGAGAAGGGAGCTCCAGCTTCCTACTCACAGATCACGGCCTGGGCCTCCGAGTTACCTGTTTCGAAGCCGGAGCACTTCAGTTGTTGAGTCTTCCATGAAATGACCCATGTGGGCGTGTGAGTGTGTCATCCTGGTGAGAACTGCAGGAGAGGCCACAGTGCATCAGAGTGGCCTAGTGAGTAGGTCAGAACTTCCCAGGAGTGGAAGGGTCCCTTTAGCAGAAGAGCAGATGCTGGTGTTTAGGGTTGATGTTTCCATGAGTGTATCCCCTTGAGACTCCCTTCCCACCTGTCTTCACATCCTCCAGTCTCCACGGGATCCCTATGGGTGGGGGAGGCAAGTCATCCTCTGACTCCTCCTCACTTGGCTGGTAACTATCCCAAACAGCATCCCTTCCCTCCTCAGAGCTCCACAGAGCAAGTGTCACTTCAGTATGTCCACTTTTTGTCTGCACACACCATTCCTCTTGTAGAGGAGTGGGATTCTGACATAAAAGTGGGAAGACTCTCCTCTCTCCCTCCTAGCCTACCTCCTCCCCTTCACTGCTTCTCTCACCTTCCCAACTCTTTCTCACCAGCACCTGCCCTCTCTCTAGCCTGCTCTGGGCTCTTGATTGCATGTCACTCTGTCCCTCTCATACATTTCAGGCCACAAAGCATCACCAGAGGCCTCCTGCCTCTTGTCTTGGGCTCTTGTCAGAGGGACCTGTTTTTGTTCCTTTTGGCCTTGAGCCCTGTCTCTCAAAGAACACCCTCAGACTTCTACAGCAGGCTGGAGCTTTGGACCTTGACAGATTATAACCCATGCCAGGGTCACCACAGGGGATTGAGCATCTTTGAGCCCAAACTTGTAGGGTCCTGGAGGACGGGTGTCCCAGAAGATACTGAATTCCATTCAGTCTAACTTCTTGGAGTGTCTCCAAACTCCCAGTCTCCCCAGAGTGTAACTCAGAGCAAGTCAAGCCTCTTCACTTGCAATATAGAGAGAAAGGGAGGGATGACCATGCATTCAATAGCTAAAACAATTCTACTTGAACTTGAATTTGAACTTGGTACTTGAACTTGGTTATCATGAACCAGTTTGCTGCTGAGATTGTGATTTTGGAGGAGCTGCGAGTGGCTCACTTCATTAAAAGCAAATACACACTATGTACACCCAGCTCATTGTTTCCTGCACAACCCCAGTGCACATTGGGGACTTCCAGAAATGTTTATTGATTGAGGGAACGACCTTGCCCTCTCACAAGGCTGCCACCATGCTGACACCCACAGGAAAGGCATCTGGGAGCTCCCTGTGGCAGGGAGGTCATCTGATGGTGATCTTTTAGTTTGTTTTCTCTAAAGTCCTCACAGTGGGTACCAACTGTTCATATTTTACTGCAAAAAAAGTTACAAAATCTCCCTCCCAGAAAATCAAATACTGCTTTCCGTGTTGTAGGAGCAGCACGACTTAAAGCTCCTCAAAGCAGCGCCAGGCACAGTGATTCATACTCTCTTCAGAGGCGAGTCTGACATATGCTGTGCACGTGTGCCCAGCGCAGACTGAGCGGCCGGCTGGATCCTAAGAGAGGCCCACTCAGAAGAAAATTCTTTATTTTTACCCTCTGCCAAAAATGGAACCTTACCCCATTCTCCCTCATAAATAGCACAACCAGCAGGCCTTGCCATTTCAGAAGGCTGCCTAGAAGCACAACATGCTCAGTTGAAGTTAGACCACAAAAGGACAATTGGGTTTATAGAAATTGAATTAGACTCGTTACCTAAAATGAAAGAACCCAGCCATCTAAAACTGCAGTAGTATTTACTTCTACCCAGGCCCCTATGTTTGTATACTTTTAATTTTCTTAGGAAAGCCATGCCTTTTAAAAGACATCCTGTTGCCCCAGCCACAAAGGGCCATTTCCCAGGGCAATGGAAGATCGCTGATGGCTCTGGTTCCACCAGAAAGAAAATTTGGAGGAGGACACCTCCTGAAAGTTGAAAAGACACAGGTGTGGGGTGACTGAGACATCTGGGGTGGATTTTTGTTGTTATTTTTATAGGCAGCTGGAGAGTTCACAGCTGTAAGAAGTAGGCCTGAGAGTAAGATTCAGTCCTTGCAAGGAACTAACTTGGCAAATATAATGATGCTTTGTATTAACACTATTATTCCAAGACACATGAGCAATGACAGGAAAACGTCCCAATCACTCCCTGGAGACAAGGTAACTTGACTTATCATTGAGGCTATCAGAGATGAAGCTTTTTGCCCAAAATTGTGTAGTAAATGTGGGTCTTTGGTTCTGGCTTCTTTCCACTGACTTGTCGGCATGAATCTCAATAGTTCAGGAAGAGCTGGCTCTTACCCAAACCCTCTGCCTGATGAGGTGGTCTTCATTTGTGGGTAGAGAAGGCAAGATTGGGCAAGGGGACAACAATAATGTCTGTTTTGGCTCCAGTGGGAAGCATCATAGAGATGTTTCTCTTTCACAATCACTGAATCTGTTCTCTGCAGAGATTCTCAACCTAAATTGCCCAAGACAGATATTTGCCTCTGCTAGGCCAAATCTAGTCCCATGTTCCTATGGTAGGCTGAAATGACCTCTCTCCAACTGACAAGAGATGTGCCCACATCCCAATCCCTGTAACCTGTTAGTATGATCTTATTGGAACAAAGGGTCTTTGTGATTAAGATGTAGTTAAGTTGAAGATTTTGAGATAAGGAGATCATCTAGGTGGGCCCTCAATGCCATCACAAGTGTCTTTAGAGGACACTTGAATAAAGAGGAGCATTTGACACCCAGGAGGAGAAGGTGATGTAAAGGTGGAGGAAGAGATTGGAATGACATGGCCACCAGCCAAGGGATGCCTACAGCTACCAAAGGTGGAAAAGCTTCTCCCCTGGACCCCATACAGGAAATGTGGCTCAGCTGATGCTTTGGTTTCAGATTCCTGGCCTCCAGAACTATAAGAAAAGAAATTTCTGTTGTAAGCAACCACATTTATGGTAATGTGTTACAGAAGCCACAGAAAACCAGCACAGTTCCCCAGCCCCAGCCCAGCTACACTAAACCCCCAAACTGTAATATCATGGAGGCTGTTTTTCCTGTTTCATCATCATTTCAATGGATATTTATTGAGTGTCTACTATGTGCTGACAATGAGCTAGGTGCTGAGATATGATGGTGAGCAATGATATGAACCCCATCCTCAAGCAGCTTATTTATGGCCGGAGAGATAGTCAGTAAGCAAATAACCATGTAGCTATCATTACAGTCTGCAGAGTACAGGGTGCAGTGACAGGTGATGACACAGTAACGACCCAGTGTGGACACTGAGGGAGGGAGACCTAGACAGACTCGGACTCCAGTAGAAGTTACAGGGAATGGTCTGCAGGAAGATCAGAAGCAGGAAGGTGCAGAACACAATCAAGCATTCCCAAAAGAGCAGAAGGGAAGAAGGGTGCTTGCTGGGAACAGAAGGTAGCCCAGGCTGACCCTGGAGTCCAAGAGTAAGAACTTATATCTCTGTCCTAAAGGCATAAAGACCAGGTGTTTTATGTAGAGGGGGGTCCAATCAGACTGGTTTCACAAGGGATCAACCTGGCTGACAGGTGGAAAGGAGGTGGGAGGTGCTGAAGCCAATGGCCCAAGGCCAGGGAGAAGGTTCTTGAGAAGCCCAGGCCAGAAATGGTTGTGGTTTAGACTGGAACTTAGCCACTAAGACTGGAGAAGTGGGTGGATTCCCCAAGAGATGCAAGAAGCCGACCTGATGATGGGGTGGAGGTGGCTGATGAGGGAGAGGGTTGGTATAAAGGATACGTCCTGGGCTTCTTGTTTGAACCATGGGCAGAATGGTGATGCCAGAGCCATTGGAAGCCTTTGAAAGGGATCCAAATTTGAGGAAAGAAGATAATTAGATCATTAAAATGATCTGACTTCTCAGTTTTCCCCTGGGACAATCCATGTTATGTCTATTATCTCAGAGTCTTGTCCAGAAATGTTATTCCCCAAAATGCCCTGGTTTAAACCAATAAATTATACGGTCACCCTAGGCAGAGATTTGTGTGATTTGAAAGGCCCTTGAAATATTCAACAGAAGATTTTTAAAATGAAGAATGAGAAGAGGAGGGCCAAGATTTGAACCTTGATGAACTTTAATAACCGAGGATGGCCAGAGACAGGAGAGAAGCCAGGAGAGTGTGCATCCCAAGTAGCCAGGAATGCTACAGGAGACACATTGCCCTGTCCTGTGGTTTTCCTGGAGACACATCCGTTAGGGCAGAGGTCAGCATTATTTGACTTTCTGGGCCATGAAGTTTCTGTCACTACTCCTCAACTACGCTGCTGGAGCAGGACAGCTACCACAGACAACATATAAACAAATGTGTGTGGCTGCATTCCAGTAGAACTCATTGACAAAAATGGTCAGAGCCAAATTTTGCCCACAGAGAGTAGTTTGCAGACCCTCCCTTTAGAGTAACACTCTAGGTGCCTATTCTCCTGATTCCTTCCCCCAGGGAAGTGTTGAGACTGATGGGTATTTTACTGGAGAATCAGGCCATTCCTTCTTTGGGGGAGCTAACCTGATAGCAGGGACCTCTATGATGCTGAAAGTCACGTGGAGCAGGACATCCAGAGCATGCCTAAAGCTATTCCATGCCACCAGGGAGAGAGCCATGATGCAGCCTTATTCTGGGGTGAGGTGTCTTATCAGGCCCACTTGACTAAGAGAACTAACCCATGGTCTCCAAACCCAGTTTTATCAGAAATGAAAGTGATATTGTGACTCCATCTGCATGATACCTATCTCCTATCTCAATTGCTCCAAACTCAGGAGGCCACCTCCCTGGCCAACTCCAACAGTAAAAGAGTCTATTTCTCAATTTAACGGTCCATTGGGTTGGCTCTCTTTGTGTTGAAGATTTGTATGTTTTCAGGCAATGTCAGAAATAGTGTGGCCACTGTGGCATCTCATTCCATGTTTTCTCTTCCAGCTAATGAAAAGCTGTGGAGACCTTGTTGGTAAGCAATGCATGTGATGCCTGTTGACATCAACAGCAGTTGGCAAGTAGTACTGGTGAGAGATGCAAATGGAGGGACAACCTTTATGCTTTAGGGAGTTCTACAGGGTGCCTATGTTTTTGTTTCTACCCCACTTTCAGACCCCTGCCCTCACTCAACACCAACATTAAGTTTGTTCCAATTAACCAAGTACTATGCATTCTTTATTAATAATAATAGTTTTTTTTAGAAAGCACATAGAAAGAGGAAATGAAAACCACCTTTAGTCCATGCCCAGAGATAGCAATTATTAATAGCTTGATATGTATTTTTCCAGATGCAAAAATGAGATAACATCCATGTTATTTTGTAACCTACTTTTGACATTTAAAATATAATAAATAACTTTCCTCATTCCAGAGTCAGAATGTATACCATGACTTTTAGACTGGCACGATTCAGTCACCTGATCCTCTATTATTGGCCATTTAGGGTGTTTCCAAGTTTGCTCGGTAAAAATAATGCAACAGGACACTCTTATCCCCTGTTGTGAGAACACATGCTTAATTATTTCCTAAAGCTAGATTCCAAGAAGACAATCAGGACTAGAAAGTCATTTTTCAGAAAAATCACACATTCTACATCCTTCTAAGGAGATTTTAACTTGAAGTAGGTTCACCCATAGAAGAGCATGTTCATGTCTGTGTTTAGATGTTTAGTTCTGGCAATCCCCCAGATAGCTTCTGTGGGCTAAGAGGTTAGAGCCCAAAGAATCTCCCAATCCCAGAAAAATCATATCAGCACAAAGTCTTTGCCCCTGGGAGGATGGGTTCTGTCAATCAATACTCAGTGAAAACACCAACAAAATGGAAAAATAAGGAGACAAGATGACTAAGTCATTTAGAAGAAGATGAGCTGAGAATACCCCACATATCAGGGATGGGCTTCCCTGCCGTGGCAGGAGTGGGTGACTCTAAAGTTTCCTCCTCAGGATGCCTGGGTGGCTTAATGGTTGAGCGTTTGGCTCAGGGGGTGATCCCAGGTCTGGGGATCCAGTTCCGCATCAAGCTCCCTCCAAGGAGCCTGCTTCTTCCTCTGCCTGTGTCTCTGCCTCTCAATCTGTGTCTCTCATGAATAAATAAATAAAATCTTTAAAATAAAAAGATAAAGTTTCCTCTTCTTCTATAGTTTAAACTTTGTGTTATTAGTGCTTAGTAAGTTTCTCATAGGGGCTAGGACAGACTTCGTGGAGGGCCCCTTAAGGTGTTCAGAACTAATAGGAACAAAAGACAGAAGCAAGAGGCAGAAACCTGGCTCTAGGATGGAAAAGGAAGGATTGAGAACTCAAGGTTCCCTCTGGACCACTCAGCCCAACTCAGAGGGTCAGGAAAGAGCTAGACTAGGGTCAGAATACCTGCCTTTTCTTTGGTCTCCCCTATTAATTTTCTTAGGCCCAACGAGGGGCCACAGGCAGGCTTTGGTGCCCACAGCAGAGTAGAGGGCTCCCTGAAAAAGGGTCAGCTCCCCAAATTGCCCCCTAAGCCCCACATCACCTAAAATGTTTTTGCACTGGTTCTCCAGCCCACCAGGCATTTGAATCAAGTGAGCAGATTTAAGACACAGATGCTGAGGCCCCAGAGATTCTGAATAGGTCCAGGGTAGAGCCCCAGCCTTGCCCAGATTTTCAAAAATGTTAAGAACCACTGAGTAATCTCTTTAGACTCATATCACTGGGTTCACATGATTTAAGAACAGAATAAAAAGGAAGTCTCTGGACTTTTGAATTGGCTGATCAATCCAGGAATTTGGAGAATGGGAGTAATAATGGACAATGACGTGCAAAACTGTAAGGTAGCCAGCACACAGTGAGTACTTGATGGATGGCAGTTCAATGTGTTGGGGATTAAATACTTGCATGGCTGCAAGGGAAAAATATAAAAGGCAACAGGAGAATAGGCAGTGAGAAAAGTAAGGAGATAGTCTATTGCTCATTGAGACTGACCTGAGAGTCTTGGCATCAAAGAGAACTTGAACTTTTTGTTTTGCCATGAACAAAAGTCAAGAGGCCAGTCTTAAATTTCAACTCTGGAGTCCAGAATTCCTATTTTTTCCAGTATGCTGAGCAAATCATATAAGGATTGAGTGGCCATTTAACTTTATCTTCCCTTCCTGGCCTGCTGTTAGACTGGGGGCTGGGATCTGCTTTGTGTTAAAGATTATCTCCCTGGAGAGAGTGTAATCTGGTCTTATTATGTCTTGTAGGTGGAGGCCAACTGTTTTCCCACAGTCTAAATCTGAATCTTGCCTTCCCCGCTGTTTCATTTTATAACAGCAATTGCCCAAAGGGAAGGATGGGGGACTCCAAAAGGGACCTGAAGCTTTGAGTCTAACAATAGGTGTTTCTTCCTGCACAGTTAGGATGATCCTTTGTTTAACTTTCAAGGAAGCTGATCTGATTCCAGGTATGACTCTAAGTCAGGTGGTCACATGATGACTTTCAAGTTCTCTGCAAAGTTGGATTTTGTATGAATGAATCCATGGTAACAACCATCCTCTCTTCATCAGATCACTTTATACTTCAAGACTCTGGTCTCTTGATTTTTCAGTTGATCTTCACTTGACACTTCATGCTTGGAACACTTCAGCTGGAAGGGTCTTTGTCCCCTTCCTCAGAAATTAATGGTGTGTGGGAGATTTTTAGGTGCACCCAGGGAGCTCCAATTAAAAGAGGCCTGCATTGTGGTCTTCTGCAAAACAATCATCCTTTGAATACGTGGCTGTTCACCCTGCCCAAATCTGTCTGCTTTGCAAGTTTGAGTTCTCTGTGTTAGAGTTTCTTAAAATAGGACTCACAGTTGAACCTCATTCAGGTTCTGAGATAAAGCTTTGAGCTGGGTCTGCAGGGAGCAGTGTGAGTGAGCTGGTGTGTAGTGATGACGGCCACAGCCTCATGCTGGGCTCTAAATCACAGCTAAAACCCCAGAGCTAAAAGCATCATTCCTCTCTGGCACTTTCAATTTAAAAGCCATGCTATATTTTTGTTTCCAATTATAGCAGGAGAAAAATAAAAGCATCTGGAACTCATTACTGTCCCTTTATTCCACACCATAACTTTAAGAAAGCAAAATAAGCTCTCTCTAAAATGCACAGGAAAACAGAGGAAGCAATGCCTCCAGAACTAAGCTCTCACACCCCAGCCCCCGATCCCATGTGCATCTCTGTGGCCACATTGCCAACACATGGAGTGTGGGGTTTATGAAGGAAACCTTGACAGCTTGTCGGCTCCTGCAGGGAGGAAGTTCCAGGGGAGCCTGAGAGTCACCCGGCTTCTCAGGCTGCTGGCTTCCTCTGCCTGGCCATTCCTAATGTGCAACCCTGGACCCCTCACCCAAGAACCCAAGGCACAAGGTCAGGCCTTCTACCAAAGGACTGCAAGAATCCTGGTTCCAGAAACACAAGATTCCAGTGGATGGTATGAAGATACTGGCTTGAAGAGAGGGCAAGCCCACATTCCTTTAATGCCTCATACAAGATTGACACATGACTACCTGTGACCTCAGGACTCGAATCAAACTCTTTGGAATGCCACACAAGGCCTTTCTCAGTCTGCCCCCTGCCACTACCCTGGATTTGTTATAATTCATTCTCCCTGAGCATGCTGTCTTCCGTCAGATTTTTTTTTTCTCTAAACATACCACAAACATTCATGTCTTTGCTCAAGCAGCTCCCTCATCTTCAAAACCAATCTTAATCCACTTCCATGTCTAGGAAAATTCTATTTTATTTATTTATTTATTTATTTATTTATTTATTTATTTATTTATTGAGAGAGGGTGCTCATGAGTGGGGGCAGGGGCAGAGAGAGAGGGAGAGAATCTCAAGCAGACTCCACACTGAGCTCAGAGCCCAACAAGGGGCTCAGTCTCTTGATCCTGAGATCATGACCTGAGCCAAAATCAAGAGTCAGATGCTTAACCGACTGAGCCACCCAGGTGCCCCATTCTTGATCATCCAGCTCAAATAGTGCTTTCCTTCACATGCACTCGAAATAGTCACTGACGGCCAACTATATGCTAAATGTGATGTAGGTACTAGGTCTAAAACAGACAAAAGGATGAGGTCCTTGCCCTTAAAGAACTTAAAGGCATTCTTTTTTATTTATTTTTATCCAAAGACTAAGATGCATCTGGCCCTGTGGGTTGTATTAGCTTCCTATGGCTGCTGTAACAAATGATTGCATGTTTAGTGGCTTAAAACAACATAAATCAATTATCTTGCAGTTATACTGGCTCTAAATCCACCACACATCTTACTGGACAAATATCAAGGTATTGGTAAGGCTACATGACTCCCTGGAGGTAAGAATCAATTTCCTTGCCTCTTTCAGTGCCTGGAAACCATATGTTTCCCTGGCTCATGGCCTCTTCCTCCATCTTTATAGCCTGCAATAATGTTGGCCTCCTTATCACATAAAATCATGCTGACTTTCTTCTGTCTCCCTCTTCTGCTTTTATGGTTCTTTGTGATCTCATTGGGCCCATGTAGATCATCCAGCTTAATTTCTTTTTATCTTAAGGCCAGCTGATTAGCACCTTAAAATCTACCTGCAACCTTAACTATCCCTCATCTTGTAATGTTATATATTAATAAATTCAGACTAGAATGTGGACTGGGCTGGGGAGGGGCACTATTTTGACCACAAGGATAAAATGATAAAGGGGATACTGTCACTTTCCACAAAAAGACTTTTCTGCAAAGCCTTCCTTATAAACACAGGCAGGATTAATAGCCCCTTTTATATTCCCATTACACTTTTTGCACTTTATAAAGATCTCTTTTACAACATTTAACAGACTTAAAGCAGTGTTCCCCAGAGCATGGGACATGTGATACTTGGTATTTTGCATTTAGTCATTTTGCATTTTAATAATTATGCATTTATGTTCATATGAATTTGAAAAGCATAAGTAGCATATGCAATCTGTGATATATCTTTCTTTTAAAATTAAATTGACAAGCTTTTGAAGAGTGAGACAAAATATGAATTAGCAGTACAAGTGGTATAGGCCATGGCAAAAACAAAATGTGAGGGTAGTACTTGAATGACTATAATATAGGAAAACCTCTCCTACAGTTAATGCTTTTCAGGGAAATCCTGAGTTTCCTGAGGGCAGAGAATTATCCATCTTCTCCTTATCATATCCCTGGACCTTAGCCAAGTTCCCAGCACAAAATAGGTGCTCGATACATATCGAAGATCCACAGATAACTAATTAAATGACTAACGTCTACCTCTATATTTCCCTCACCCCTTCAGGACAGGAATTGTGCTTATTAATTTTTCTATTTTTGGAACCTAGAACCTAGCACAGCACAAGCACTCAAATGTCTATTGAATGAATGAATGAATAACGTAGGCTTGAGCTGTGGGCTTGAATTGTGATTCAAATGTATACCATTTAGATTATTCCCACATAATGGAAATGCAGCTAAAGTAATGACTGAACAATCACTATCTGCTATTTTCATTATTTTATTGTAATGGGATTTTGCTGCAATGTGTATTCTGTAGGAAATAATATATGAGAGTACAAATATTGAGGAATAAATATAGCTGAGCCCCAGATTCTTGGTAGTGGATTAACAATCAAAAATTGCACCAAGCTTAGGAAGGTGAAAGTCGATATATGCCTGCAAGACTTTCAGCTTTTCTCTCCTGGTTCATGAATCTTTTTAGTAACAGTAACAATCTTTTTAGTTCTGATTTAGTGGATGTATCCTGAATTACATGCTTCATTAGCTTACTCATGCATTCAGTATCATGGCAGGTCCATTGTGTGCAACATAAAGCTATGTATGAAGGACACAAAGATAAACAAGACCAGGTTATTATCTTTGACACACTTACAGTTTAATAGGGCAAAGACCCACACTTAAACCCATTATTGTTGTGCTATTTAAAAAGCTGTATCAGGAATGACAATAGGGCTTGGAAGCACTAAAGGTGACTTGTAGTCTGAGTTCAACCAAATTAATTAGATGCTAAAACAAAGATATCAAAGGTGAATCAACTTCCTGTGAAAGAATATAACAAAATCCAGAATTCTACAACATAAGCCTTATAATATATATCTAAAACTACTTAACATATGAAGAACCAAGGAAATATCACTCATTCTCAAGGCAAAAACAAGCAAAAGAACAAAATAGATGTTGACATTAGCAGACTTGGTTTATCAAGCAGTTTTTGAACTACATTCATTGATTTAAAGGGAAACACAGAACTATAAATTATCTTTTAAAAGAGCCAAATATAAATTCTAGAACTGGAAAACACAATATCTGAAATTAAAAGTTCACTGTTCATGCTTAAGAATAGAATATAAAAGATAAAGAGTAAATGAACTTAAAGGTAGATCCATAAAACTATGGATCCAATCTATGGATCTGTTCAACCTGGAAAAAAGACAGAAAAAAAGGTTGAAAAATTAATAGAGCCTCAAGAAACAGTTGAAAAATAATTTAAAAAGTATAACATATATAATTGGAGACTCAGGAGAGCTGAGAGAGATGGGATATAGAAACTAATAAATAATGAGTAAAATGTTCCTCATTTGGTGAAAAACATAAATTTACAAAATGAAAAAGTTTAGCAAACTTTAAGCAGGATAAATATGGATAAATATAAAGAAAAATATTCCTAGGTACATTATAGCTAATAAAATAAAAATAAAGAGAACATCTTAAAAGCAGCCAGAAGAAATGGACACATTATACACAAGGGAAAACATTTTAAAAATGTCTAAATTCTCATAAAAAATTCTGGAAAACAAAAGAAATGAAACAATATCTTTAAAGCATGAAAGGGGAAAATATTTACAACCCAGAATTATTTAACCAGTGTAAATAATCACTAAAAATGAAGGCAAAATAATGATATTTTTTGGATAAAAGAAAATTAAGGTAATTCATTTCCAGGAAACTGCACTACGAGAATTACTAAAAGAAAAATTTCAGGTTGAAGAGAAGTGAGACAAGATGGAAACTCAGATTCTTAAGAACAAATGAAGAGCATCAACAATAGTGACTAGCTATGTAAATATTACTAGCTTGGTAAGCTGGGAGCTACTTCCCACAACCTCCTCTCCTATGAGTTCAGATTTAAAAGGAAAAATTCCATATTTCCAACATAGTAAGGAAGAAATAGTCATTACTCTCTGAAGGTTTTTCTACACTCATATGTAGTGACTAAGGAAGAAAAAAGCTCAGATTTGGTTTACAGATGGTTCTACACGACATGTTGGTACAAACAACTAGCTGTATCACTATAATGTCACCAAAAAACAGTGCGTGAATGGTTCTCCCAGCTGGCAGGAATTCAAGCAGTGTGTCTGACTGTTCATTTTGCCTGGAAAGAGAAATGACCAGAGATTTGTGTCTGATTTATGAGTAGCAGCTAATGGTTTGGTCAGAAGGTTAGGGACTTGGAAGAAACATAATTGGGAAATTAGTGACAAGATCTAGGGAAGAGGTATGTGGCTCAGCCTTTCTGAATGGGCACAGTGTGTAAGGATATTTGTGTGCCATATAAATGCTTACAAAAAGCAGCCTTAGCAGAGGAGGTTCTTTTTTTTTTATTTTAAATTCAATTTAATTAACGTATTGTATTATTAGTTTCAGAGGTAGAATTTAGTGATTCATCAGAAGACACAATCATGGTTCTGTTCAAATGGAAACTGAGACAATCACTTGGCTACTGTGAGTTCCTCTTGCCAATGAACCAACAGGACAAGAGGGGAAATACTGTACTGATTTGAGTGATTGATCTCATGGAAAGTAGATGGCCACTACACAATGGAGGGCAATAGAATATGTCTGAAACACAGGAATCTTCTGGGGCAACTTAGAACCCCAATGTCCTGTGATAATTGGTGTGAATGTATTTAATACCACTGAATAATACACTTAAAATGGTTAAGATAGTAAATTTTATGTTCTGGGTATTTTAATATAATAAAAGAATTGAAGACAAATTTTTGAAAAGCTAAATGGAAAACTATAACCCAACTTAGGCAGAACTGTTAATGGTACACAACCTTCAGGAATAATGATTGGCTCATCTACCAGGTAGGGAATCATGACAACCCAAGGTGCTTGCTGAGAACAAAGAGAATATGAACTGGCTAGCGGAAAAAGTAAGTGATCAATATGAACTGTGACCACATGATCAGTTGAAGAAATGAGGACTGTAATCATTATTAGTACTTTCAAGGAGGGATTCAGAAGAGAAATGACCATCACCCAACTACGGATAAAGTGATACTTTGTGTGTCCTTCCTGGGGGAGAAGTAAGCATGTTTTTGGAATGGTTGTTCATCATCCATTTTTTTCTATTCATTTTTCTATTGTCTTTATTTTAAAATAATGGTTAAAAGAAGCTGATAGACTGTGCTGAGTTGTTCTATAGACAACTTTATTAAATTGGGAATTTCACCTCTGGAATTCTCTTCCCTGTATGGTTCTGGATTAAAACTAATCAAAAGAGGAATTCAAAAAAGATTTGAGAGAGAGAAGTGAAGCATCTCAGTTACTCTCTGAAGGATATCATTAGATGCAGAAACAGCAAATACAGAGCTACCCAGTGGATCTCAGCTTGTCCTTGTTCTCTTCTGTTCCACATCCATCACATCTTCCTGATTGTAGGTCCCCATCCCCAAAGGTGACCCAAGGCTCACTGTCAGACTCAGTAGAAGATGCACTCAGTCAACAATTTCCCATGGACAACTCTGGAAGCTCCCTATTCATGGTCATACTTTGGTGGGTGGATGTACCAGACTTCTCAGACTCCCCTGAAAGCTCCAACTTGTCTACCCACTTCAGTGCTTCAGGAAGACTGGCTAATAACTTTGTCTCCCATCATCTATCTCTCCTTTTGAGATCCTCTCTTCTCCATTGTGTAGGATGCACTTCCTAAAGTCAATCCCTATTCCCATAACATTCATAGCAGTTCCACTTCCCTGAATAGACCTTTGATTTACATACCAGTGAGGAAGAGGTTAAGTAATGATTTGAATAGTTATGCTACAAGGTCCCGTCCATCAGAATGCAGTTAATTTCTGCTTACATTCCATTAGCCAAAGCAAATCCGTGGCCATGTCTAACTTCAAATGTGGCAGGAAAATGCAATTCTTTAATGTGCCTAGAAGTAAACTCAAATAGAATATTTGCAAATATACTACCACCCATGACAACCACACATACGATAATAAGTAAATGATCAACAGATATATGGATATGTAGATGAATGTATAGATGTGAGATTTTAAATATTTTTGAAGAAGAGAAAGATAAACTTCTATTCATGAATTCTCGTGTACTAACCTTGTATCAGATCATTTTACAAGCTTGTCATTAGACCTCAAAACCTCCCTATGTGTCCATTTTCCTTATTCCCATTTTGCAGAGAACAAATTCTGCAAGATCAGAGAACATGTCTCTTTTTAAAAATATATTTTTAGACCGTTTTTAGATTTACGGAAAAATTGAGAAGATAATACAGTTTCCCATATACTCCCCTGTCCTCTCCCCACACAGACACATTTCCTCTATTATCGACATCTTACATTATCAGTGTGGTACATTTCTTACATTTAATGAATCAGTATTGATACATTATCATTAAATCATTGTTATCGTTCTAGTATTAACGTCAGTTCTTTATTTAGATTTCCTTGATTTTTAGTTAATGCCCTTTCTCTGTTCAAGAATCGTATCCAGGATACCACATTACCTTTTACTGTCACGTCTCCTTAGGCTCCTCTTGGCTGTGACCTTTTCTCAGAGTTTTCCTTTTTTTATGACAATGACAGTTTTGAAGAGCATTAGGTATTTTGCAGGCTTCCCCACTATTGGAACTTTTCTGATTTTTTTTCTCATATTAAACTGGAGTTATGTGTTTTAGGGGAAACTGTGCCTAGTTGTTCACTGCAGTCACTTCATTGCTAGCATAAGACTGCACTCAGAGGCTCCTTAATAAATGTTTATTGAATAAATCATTGCCTACCAGCTAGAAAATGGATTCAGAAAGGTTAAGAAACGTGCCAAAGAATACCCAGCTAGTCAGAAGCAAAACTAGGACCAGAATCCAGGACTCTCTGACTGAGAAACTCTTCCACTTTTTAATACATCATATTAGCCTCACAATAATTATAACAAAAATTTTCAGTTAAATACTTTCTATATGTTGTTCCTAATTTTCTCAACAATATTTGGAGGACTGTGTTATTATCTTATTTTCTTAAAGCTTGGTGGTATCCAGGAACTTCTCCAAGGCTACACAGCAAAAAAAGTAGCCCTGGATTTGAACCATCTCTGGCTGCCTCCAGAATTTCTGCTCATTCTGTCACCATTACAATGACCTTTCAAAGATGACCAAATGATTTTCCTCCTTTAAATCTCTTCAGGGCACCTGGGTGGCTCAGTAGCTGCCTTTGACTCAGGTCATAGTCCCAGGGTCCTGGGATCGAGTTCCACATCAGGCTCCCCACAGGGTTATTAAAAAAAAAAAAAAAAACTCCAAAGACTCCCTCTAGTACCGCCAGTAGACTTTTCTGTCTACACCCCAAGCTCTGGACACAGTGAGTATCTGGCCACTCTTCTAAAGAATACCTCACTTCTTGTGTCTGTATGTGCTGTTATCATGCCTTGAACACATTTCCTCCCCAACCTCTACCTCTTCACAGAGGAAAGAGATCTTATTTATGTTTTATCTACCAATTTCAACTCTTAACTCTACAAACAAACCTCCCCTAACCCATCCAAGCAGATTCTATCCTACCCAGTGTTCATAGTACATGCTTCTAATGTTGCATTGGTCATACCACTGTAACACTATTCATTTACAGTTCCCACTGTCTAACCAAATGTTGAACTCTTCAGGGTAGGAAATCTGTCTCCTAAATCATCTCTTCATCTGTCTGGCACATTACCAGTGTTCAATTATGAATGAATGAATGAATGAATGAATGAATGAATGAATGAATGAACGAAATATGGAAGGCTATATAATAATCTTCCACACAGGGACATAAAACTCCTGAAAATGAACTGAAGGCTTCCTCTATACTCTCCAAGGCCAGGGGCACATAGCCAACCTCTCCAGGAGTTTTCAATCTTGCTATAAATGCATCTTGTTGGCTCCATGGCTGAGTAATGTCTGGAACCTGGGAGTGAAGAATTGGCCTAATCTCAGTATCTAAGTTATTTAATGGACCGGAAATCCAGCTGAGCCTCTTCTGTCATTCTGCAAAGAAAATACAAGAAGAGTCTCATCATAAAGTACCTTAAAGGCCAATATCTATTCCAAAAAGACATTTTCATCAGCTATATATAAGAGCCTCAGATGCATGATTTAATCCCCCTTCCCTTTTGCTGTCCCTAAGCAATTCAAAGTAAAGTGAAAACCTGGCAGTTAACCAATTAACTTGATTGTAGTAAACAGCCAAATTAGATCATTGATGATCCTGTTTGCCAAATTTCCACTTCATTTTTTTTTTCTGGGTACATATAGCCCTGAGGCTACAGATTCATTTACAAGCAAATTGCCCATTTCTCCTGGTGAATCCTCCTGTATCTTTAATTTCACATCTTCCATTACCGCTCTGGCTCTTCTCCATCACCTTAGAAAACAATAAGAGAAGGAGGCGTGCTTACAACACCAGGACACTTATTCTCATCACCAGTTCTGAAAGGAATCTACTGGCGTCAAGCTGGCAGATCAACCCAGGCCAAGGTGATGAACTTGTATTTCCTTCCTATATCAGCATCCAAAAAGTGCCTTCTCTGTGTCGTTTGCCAAGAGAAATGGTGATCTCTTGATGCGTTGAATGTGACTTGTTAATTGATCTTTTCTCCCTGAATTGTTACCTGCTGGCATTTTACATGGCTGGTGGCTGAGAGAAGCCATATCCATTGCTTACCTAAGGCTTTTTTTGGCCACTGTTGGGTACATGGAAGATTACGTGGCAAAGCATTTCTAGATTTAAAAAAATCTGGATTAAAACCTAGAGGTTCAAAAGAGAGTCTTTTGTAACGAAGGTAATATGGCCTATGTGGAGGGTTTGTTTTTAAGGTCAACAAGGTAAGAGTATCAAGTGCACTGCACAGATTTTTTTTTTAAGATTTTATTTATTTATTAATGAGAGACAGAGAGAGAGTGTGTGTGTGTGACAGAGACACAGGCAGAGGGAGAAGCAGGCTCCATGCAAGAAGCCCAACGTGGGACCCGATCCCGGGTCTCCAGGATCAGGCCCTAGGCTGAAGGCAGTGCCAAACCACTGAGCCACCCGGGCTGCCCCACTGCACAGATTTTAATCAAGTGCTGGGAGGCTTGGGGATAGAGGATAGAGAGAATTGCAGAGCTGGTATTAGTATAGCCAGTCTACACTGCAGCAACATTCAATTACTGGTGTTAGAATACTTAGGAATTCTCAAACCTTTCAAGAAGCACATTTTCAATTGTCACAAATTAACCATACACTATATTAGGCCCATGCTGGTACTTGATGGCATTAAATTTTTTTTTCATGAGCACCTACTTCATACTAAGGGCTGTTATACAGACTTAATGACAAACAAGACAAATAACTCACAATCCAGTTAACAGGCATTATTGCCTGCTCACTCCTGCAAAGCTGACATTAAAACCCCATCTCAAACATTCCTCCCCACCCCAAGGTCTACAAACAAGGTAGAGAGGCAGGATTAAAATTAAATGAAGAAAGATCGATGGTTGCTGGGGATGCAGAGCAGAGTGAGCAGCTACAAAAGGGATGCACAAGGCAATTTTCTGATGATGTCAGTATTCTGCATGGTACTATGATGATGAATACATGACTCTACACCTTTTGTCAAATCCCATAGGACTGTATCTTACAAAAAGTGAACTTTATCAATAAATAATTTTTAAAAATCTACCAGAAGTCAGAGAATCCCAGGATGGAATACAGACTCTGACAAAAGACTCTATCTTATAAAATGTATTACACAAACTCAGTAATACCAAGCATGCTAGTTAGTTAGATAGTGATTTCTAAACAGCATTCTCTAACAAAAGAAACCAGAGCCTTGGAGAAATGGCCAATTCTAGGGCTAAGACAGGGAAAATATAAGATGAACCTGGAGCATCTTGTAGTATTAAGAAAGGAAGGCAGTGTCCAAAAAATTAAAGGATGGAGGCATATCAAAAGGACACAGAAGCCCAACTGAAGAAGCTCCCAATGGCCAAAGCTGAAACAATTTGAGTAATCAATCAATAATAAAATAAGTCAGATAAAACTGAATTGTAACCCAAAGCATAAAATAATTATATATGAGTCCATACCAATATAAACATATGATTGAATCAATAAGTAAATAAAGGAGAAGAGACAAATATTCCTTAAAGAAGAATTACACATGGTTATATAGATATCCCCCTCTAGGAGATGAAGCTTAGTTCCACCCCTTCTGCTTGAATGTGGGTTAGACTTTATGACTTGCTTCCAAAGAACAGAATATTGAAAGGGGAGAGGGTAAATTTATAGTGGAAAAGCCATTCAAATATCTTGGCTAAGTGATCAAGGTTAACATCACCAGGAGTAAGACAGGTTGATAGCATGTGCACCCTGATATGATGTGATGTACACTGATATGATGTGATGTGCACCCTGATATAAAGTGATTAGAAAGGCATTTTTCTTCCAAATAATAATAATAATAACCCCAGTATAACCATATAACAAACATCAGGTAAACTCCAACTGAGGGACATTCCACAGTATAGCTAGCTAGTAATACTCAAAACTCAATGCCATGAAAAACAGAGACTAAGGAATTGTCACAGATCAGGGGAACCAAAGGAGACATGACAACTAAATAAAATGTGGAATCCTGGGTTGGATCCCAAAACAAACAATGAAAAAGGACATTAATGGGAAAATTGGTGCAGGGACACTTGGGTGGCTCAGTGGTTGAGCATCTGCCTTTGGCTCAGGTTGTGATCCTGGGGTCCTGAGAGTGAGTCCCACAACAGGCTTCCCACAGGGAGCCTACTTCTCCCTCTGCCTATGTCTCTGCTTCTCTCTCTGTGTGTGTCTCTCGTGAATAAATAAAGAAATCTTTTAAAAAATTGGTGCAATCCAAATAAAGTCTGGAATTTACTTAATAGTAGAATATCAATTTTTTTAGTTTTTAAATATATACAATGGTAATATAAGATGTGAACATTAAGAGAGGCTGAATGAAAAATAAATGAGAACTTACTGTGCTATCGTTGCAAATTCTATGTCAATCTAAAATTTCTTCCAGATAAAGTTTATTTTAAAAGGAAATGCCATTTGTCAAAATCCATAGAATGTACAACACCAATGTGAACACTAATGTAAACTATGGACTCTGGGTGATGATGATGTGTCCATGTAGGCTCATAAATTGTAACAAATGTGTCACTCTGATGTGGGAAGTCCATAGTGGGGGAGGCTGTGCATAAGGGGTATATGGGATCTCTATTTTTTGCTCAATTTTGACTGGGTGTTTTTCTGTATGTTGGTAAATTAAACACCAATAAAAGTTAATTAAAAAAAAAATTTTGTTTTGAATCTGACTGTTCTAAAAAAAATTAAGTTTCTTTAAAAAAAATAAGTGCAGACTTTTAATTCTAGCTTTGATGGAGTAACTTCTTAGCAGGCCAATGCTCCCATTAAACACACACACACACACACACACACATACACACACACACACACAGAGAAGAGATGAATTAACAGGAAAAAATCTAAAAGCTGTTTGAAAGCATCTATTTTTTTTAAGATTTTACTTTATTTACTCATGAGAGATACAGAGCGAGAGAGAGAGGGAGAGACACAGGCAGAGGGAGAAGCAGGCGCCATGCAGGGAGCCCAATGTGGGACTCGTCCTGGGTCTCCAGGATCACGCCGTGGGCTGCAAGCGGCGCTAAACCGCAGCGCCACCGGGGCTGCCCTGTTTGAAAGCATTTGAAGAGCTTTCAAGGAAGCCAAGACCTGATACAACATATCCTAGAGAGAAGGAAACTGCATTGAAGAACCTCAGCTTTTCGCATGAAGCTTCTCCCTTAGGGGCATTTGCTAACCTCTGTGTGGGGCAGAAAAGCCAACCAAGCTTTACAAAATCTCACATGGTGAGAAAGACAAAAATTGGAGTTTGTGGATGCCAAAGTAGCCAGGTCTTGAGAGGTCAAGATTCAGAAGAAAAGAAAGGCACAGGGGGTGAACCCAACACTCAACATCAGCTTTTCTACAGAGGCATTTCCTTCAGAGCAGGCATGATGCTAAGAAGTCAAGTAGAAAATTTTTCAGTGGTTTCACAGTGCTGAGAAAGTAAAATCCAACCTCAGGATTCACTAAGAAGGAGCCCCAAGAAGCTTCTCAGTTTTTGGACTGAGCCTAACAAAACCCATAAATTGGTCTTGAGTTTTCTCAGTCCCTCAATAGATTGTATTGAATTTCCTTTTGTTGTCTGCCAGAATATAGGGTGAACCCTCTCTGGAGGTAAATAATATCACCCAAAGCCCTATAACTTATCACACACAGCATCCAGCATTCAATCTAAAATTATCAGGCATACCAAGAAGAAAGACCAGAAGAACTAGAGAGTAGACCTACAGGTACCCATATGTTAAAATTATCTGACACAGACTTTAAAGTAATTGTGATTAATATATTTAAAATACTAGATTACAAGATGGACATTTTTACCAAAGAAATGGAATCTATTCTTAAAAAACAATGAAAATGAGAACACTAAAACTTATGACAACTGAAATTTAAAATATTGCATATGAGCTAATAATAGATGAAACACAGCTAAAATGAGGATTTGGGGGCTGAAAGCTACATCAGCAGAAAATATCCTGACTTTGCACAGAGAGCAAAAAGAATGAAAAATACTAAAAACAAAACACACACACACACACAAACCCAAAACCAAAAACAACACAAGACACAAAGCACATGGTAAAAGAGCTAATGTTCAAGGAACTATAACAATATATGAAGAGATAATAGCTAGGGATTTCTCAAAATAAATGAAAGATATCAAACTACAGATTCAAGGACTATAGACTCTAAGCAGAACAGACAGAAAGAAAATCACCCTGTGGCATATCATGTTCAACTGCTGAAATCCAAAGACAAGGAGGAAAGTCTTTAAAATGGCTTAAGGAAGAATATATTACTTTCCAAAGCAAAAACATAAAACTGGAATTTCAACAGCAATAAAGGAGACAGAAGACAGTGATATGTTGAATGTCTGTGTTCTTCCTATTTTTATGTCTAGGCCCTAACCCACAGTGTGATGATATTAAGAGGTGGGGCCTCTAAGAGGTAGGTGTTTGGGTTGTGAAGATAGAGCCCTCACAAATGGGTGAGTGCCCTTATAAGAGACATGAGAGAGATGATCTCTCCAGCATGTGAGAACACCATAGGAAGGCATTAATCTGTAAGCCAGGAAGACTGTCTATAACAGAAACTGAATTGGCCAGCACTTTGATCTTGGGCACTGCAGCCTCAGAACTATGAGAAATAAATGTCTATTATTTAAGCCACCCTATTTATGGTATTCTATTCTTATAGCAGCCTTAGCAGACTAAGACAGACATCATTTTTAAAGTGCTAAAAGAAAATAAATCCCAATATAGAAATCTACACCCAGGAAAAAATATCTCATAAAAGTGAGAAAGAAGTTAAGGATTTTTTTTTTTTTTTTGGTATTGTTGCCCACAGATCTGTAGTAAGGAGATACTAAAGCGACTTCTTTAGGCAGTTAGAAATGTATAGAGAATGAAAGTCATATTACATTGTATGGCAACCATGCTCCAATCTAAAAATATGTACATATGAAAGAATTAAGGGCAACAGAAAGGGCAAATATACAGGTAAAACTAAATGTATATTGACCGGAAAAAAAAAATGTGTTGTGTGGCTTTCTGTATATCTAAACAAAAATGCATATGTAACAATACAAAGGGTAAGAGAGAGGGAAATTAAGCAAAAGGGTCTTAAAGCCCTAGCATTATCTGGGAAGTGGTAAAGATACTAATTAATAAAAGATTCTTTGAAATGGCAGTTGTAATATCTAAGATGACCACTAAAAGAATAGAAATAGATATATATTTATATTTATATTATATATTATAAATAAATATATTTATATATCTAAATATTCATATGTATATATATGAAGCAAACAGATCAATAGTAAAATATAATTAATTACTTTAAAGGTATAAAATGAAGGGAAAAGAAAAATAAGACAGATGCAACAAATAGAATATAAAAAATAGGATAGTGGATATAAGACCAAATACAATAGTAACTCACTCAACACTCCACCTGAAAATTAAAGACTGAGAAGGCACCTCTATGATGACAGAATAAAGACTTCCAAAAATCCCACCCCTCCATAAAAGCAAAAATAACACTAGCAAAAATTGTCAAAATGAAAAAAAAATTGTCAAAATGAACTTTTTCAGAACTCTGGAAATTAACCAAAGGCTTGCACTTATATAAGGAATATTTATTCAAGAAAAACAGCTGAATGGTAAGGACAGTGAGCATTAGGGCATTTTAACTTAAACTATTCCCACCTCCCATCCTCTCTACAGCTATGCAGTAGCCTTGTAAACCAGCAGCTTCACAACCACAGTAGCTGTAAAAAAATAGCCACCTAGCAGCCTTTGGAAAGGGGCATAACAGGTTGGAAGCTCCCTCAAAAAACCCATTCTGAGAGAATTGTCATGATCTGACCTTTCTGGCAGCTCCCTGTAAAAGCCCCATTCATAAGCCTTCTCTTCATTGACCTCAGAGATTGCTCCATGGGTATTAGTCAAAGGCAGTCAGTGGCAATTAGTTAACATCACAGCTGCCTCAGTTGGCAAGACCAGATGTGCCAAACAAGAGACTGGCCAAAACACAAAAGGAAAATGTGGATAATGAGATGTCCATAAGGAGGTCTTGAAAAACTCTAACATAGTCCTTGAATCTAGAAGGTCATGCTTATGGGAAAGGCACATGCATGGCCAGGAAATATCTGAGAAAGCTTTACTCTCTTACCTCTGTCTGACCCTGATGCTCTGTATAAGAAGGAACTGAAGACAAGAACAGAATTGTAAATCACTGGAACATAGAAAGTATACCCCAACACATACACAGAGTTCCTTGGCAAAGTATGGGATACTTACTGGCATTTAAGAAAATCCTTGTCTGACGATTAGATGAGCATTAAGCTAACCGAGTAGAAGCTTCAGTGGCCGCTCACAGCAAAGTATAAATATTTACAGACTAAGCCCAGGAAAGTCACTGAATAAACAAGTGGAAGTAACAACAACAAACCCTTAGGGGAAAAGAAAAATCTGATTCCTAGAGTTGCCACATTATATTAATTCAAATGTCCAATATTCAACAAAAAATGACAAGACATGCAAAGAAATAGGTAAGTATGTCCCATACACAGGAAAGGAAGAAGTCAATAGAAACTATCCATGAGTAAGCCCAGATATTTATCTTACTTTACAGACTTTAAATTGGCTATTATAATTTAATTCCTTAATTCCTAGAATTAAAATAAATCATGTCTAAAGAATTGGTGAGAAGGGTAAGATTATTGTCCCACCAAATAGGGAGTAGAAATAAATGGAAACTATTAAAAACAATCAAACAGAAAATCTGGGGTAGAAAAGTAGAATAACTGAAAGAAATTTATTAGAAGGGTTCAACAGCAGATTGAGTTGGCAGAAGAAAGAATTAGCCAACTTGAAGATATGTCCATTGAAATGACATAAAAACAAAATAAAAAAGAATAAATATAAATGAACACAGCTTTGGACACCTGTAGCACATCATCAAGTATATCAATATATGCATAATATGAGTCCCAGAAGGAATATTGATGTGAATATCCTTGATAAAATTCTATGAAACCAGGTCTAGGATTACATACAAGGGTAATACACACCTTGACCAAGTGGTATCTATCCCAGGAATACAGGATTGTTTAGCATCCAAAGATAAATCACTGTAATACACAATATTAATAAAATAAAGGGGAGTGAATCATATGATCATCTCAGTAGATGCAGAGAAAGCATTTAACAAAATCAAACACTCTTCCATGATAAAATACTCAATACACCAAGAATAGGAAGGAACTTCTTCAGTCTGATAAAGGGTATCTAGAAATACTCATATTCAATGGTGAAATACTGAATGCTTTCCCCCAAGATCAGGAACAAAACAAGGATGTTCAGTCTTGCTACTTACACTCAACAATATACTGGAGGTTTTCGCGAGGGCAATTAGGCATGGAAACAAATAAAATGCATCCAAATAGGAAAAGGAAAAAATAAATTATTCCTATTGACAATGACATATGAACTTGTTTATTGAAAAATCCTGAGGAATTCACCAAAAAAAACCCTACTCAAACTAATAAATGGGTTCAGCCTGGTTGCAGGATACCAGATCAATATACAAAATTCAATTGTATTGCTATGCACTAACAATAAATAATCTGAAAATAACATTAAGGAAACAATTTAATTTATGACAACATCCAAAAAGGAAATACTTAGAAACAAATTTAATTAAGGCAGGTATAAAATTTGTGCTGTGAAAACTATAAAACATTATTGAAAGAAATTTAAGAAGATGTAAAAATACGCAAGGACATTCCATGTTCATAGATCAGAAGACTCCACACGGTTAGGTGAGCTATATTCCCCCAAACTGATCCTCAGACCAATGTAATCCTATCATAATCCCAGTTACAGAAACTGACAAAATCACCTTAAAAATTCGTATGGAAAGTAAAGGAGCCAGAATAACAAAGCAAGTCTGAAAAAGAAAAACAAAGTTAAAGAACTCACACTTCCCAACTTCAAAACTTAAAACAAAACAGTGTGTTTTAGATCGATAACCAGGTGAATGGAATAGAATGGATAGAGAGAAATAAGCTCTTACTTTTATGGTTATTTTATTTTCAACAAGGGTCCAAGACAATTCAATGGGGAAATTCAACAAATGATGCTGGGACAATTTAATATCTGCATGAAAATCAAGTTGGACTTAAACTCATTTTATAGCATATCAACTCAAAATGGATCATGAACTTAAATGTAGAATTTAAAATTATAAAACTCTTAGAAGAAAACAGAAGTAAATCTTTATGACCTTGAGTTAAAGAATAATTTCTTACATATTGACACCAAAAGTACAATCAACAAAAGAAAAAAGGCAGGTAAATTGAACTTCATCAAAATTTAAAATGTTCATGCTTCAAAGGATACCATCAAGAAAGAGAAAGGACAACTCATAGAAGGGAAGAAAATATTTGCAATTAATATACCTGTTTAGGGACTTATATTCAGAATTTATAAAGAACCTTGAGAGCTACAAAAAGACACATATTCCAATTTAAAAATGAGAATAGGACTGAACAGATATTTCTGCAAAGAAGATCTATCAAGGTGCCTGGGTGGCTCAGTGGGTTGAGCATCGGCCTTCTGCTCAGGTCATGATCCCAGGGTGCTGGGATCGAGCCCCACATTGAGCTCCCTGCTCAGTAGGGGGTCTGCTTCTCTCTCTGTTCCTCCCCCTTGCTTGTGCATGTGCTCTCTTTCTTTGTCAAATAAATAAATAAAATCTTTTTTAAAAAAGCACATGAAACCAGCACATGAAAAGATGTTCAATATCATTAGTCACTAGGGAAATATAAATCGAAAATACAGGAGCCCACTTCATACCCACTAAGATAGCCAGAATCAAGATAAACCATAGCAAGTGTGGGCAAGGATGTGAAGAATTTAGAACTCTCATGCATTGCTGGTGAGATTGTACAATGGTGCAGTAATTTTGGAACACTGTTTGGCAGTTCCTCAAAATGTTAAACATAGAGTTACCATATGACCCAGTAGTTCCACCCCTACATATAACCAAGAGAAATGAAAACATATGTTCATAAAAAAATGTACTTGAATGTTCCTAGCAGCATTTTTCATAATAGCCAAAAAGTAGAAACAACCCAAATGTTCATCAATGGGTAAATGAATAAACAAAATGTGGTATACCCATACTGTGGAATGTGATTTGGCAAAAAAAAGAATGAAGTGCAGATGATGAAGCTCAAAACCATTATGCTAAGTGAAAGAAGCCAGTCACAAAATACCACAGATTGTATATGATTCCATTTATATGAAATGTCCAGAAGAGGCAAATATATGGAAACAGAAAGTAGATCAGTGTTTGCCAGGGGTGGAAGGTGGGGGTAATGAAATGTGGGGTTTCTTTGAGGAGTAATGAAAAGGATCTAAAATTAGATCAAAATGTGATAGTGGCAAAACTCTGAGGATTTACTAGAAACCACTGGATTTTACATTTTAAAATGGTGAATTTTATGGTATGTGAATTATGTCTCAATAAAGATGTTATTTAAAAACAGCAAAGATTGTTGTACTGGATTTTTAAAATATATATATACTGCTTAAGAGATGCCTTAAATATAAGAAAGTTGAGTGCACCTGGGTGGCTCAGTGGTTGAGTGGCTGCCTTCGGCTCATGTCCTGATCCTGGAGTCCTGGGATTGAGTCCTGCATCAGGCTCCCCACAGGACCCTGTTTCTCCCTCTGCCTATGTCTCTCTCTCTCTCTCTCTCTCTCTCTCTCTCTCTCTCTCTCTCTCTGTCTCATGAATAAATAAATAAAATCTTTAAATAAATAAATAAAAGTTGAAAGTAAAAGGATGAACATTATATACTCTGCAAACACTAACCAAAAGAATGCTGGTCTGACTATCAAACAAAATAGGCTTTCAAGTAAGAAGCATTACTAGAGGTAAAGTGGAATATTTCTCAATAATAAGGTGTCAAGCTTCTAGAGACACTTGGGTGGCTCAGTGATTGAACATCTGCCTTTGGCCCAGGGCATGATCCTGGAGTCCTGGGATCGAGTCCCACATTGGGCTCCCTGTATGGAGTCTTCTTCTCTCTCTGCCTATGTCTCTACCTCTCTCTGTGTGTGTCTCTCATGAATAAATAAATAAAATCTTTTTTAAAAAGTGTCAAGCTTCTATAAAGATAAAACTACATTTTCTTGCATTTAGTAACACAGCTTCAAAATACACAAAGTAGAATTTGAAACAGTGAACAGAAGTGAAGACAAAGCACAGTACTCTTAGTAACTAATAGAACAAGCAGAAAAAATCAGTATGGATGTACAAAATGTGAGCAACATGATTAAGCAACTTCACTTAACTGACATAGAGAACATGATAGTCAATGACACAGAATATACATTCTATTGAAGAGCACATAAAGTGTTTATTCAAATAGGCCATATTGGACATAAAATCAATGTCCATAAGTGTAAAAGGACTAAAATCAGAGCAAATTCTCTGAACGCAGTAGAATTAAGCTGGAAACAAATAGCTGAAAATAAGACATCTTCAAATATTTTTAAACAAAGTAGTTTATTTCTAAAAATCCACTTTGAAATGGATGATAATGTAACACAATGTATGAAAATTTGTGAGTTGAAGCTCGGGCTATGCACAGAGGGACATTTATATCCTCAAAAATCCATACACTAGAAAAAAAGGCTGAAAAATCATTATTTCGATTATGATCATTATAATTATGATAAATCATCATTATCTAAATGTCTATCTCAAGAAGTTAGAAAATGAACAGTAAAATAAACCTAAAGAAAGGAAATAATGAACATAAGAGCAAAAATTTATAACATCGAAAACAATTGTGTATAACAATGAAAAATCAACAAGCCAAAACTCAACTTTTTGAAAATACTGTTAAATCTGAAAGGGGAAATCGTGCAAATCTGAACAAAACTCTTCCAGGGAATAGAAAAAGAGGAGAATGCGTATAAAACCATTGTATGGAACAAAAATAATGTAGATTGTATAAACTTAATGAGGACATTATAAGAAAGGAAAATTAAAGCAAACCTCTCCCGAAAACATGCAAAAATCCTAAACAAAACATTAGTAAGTCAGCTTTAGTGATAAATAAAAAGGATAATCCTTCATGACCAAGTTGGACTTATCCCAGAGAGATGCTAACTTAAAATTTAAAAATCAGTTAATGAATTCATGTTAACAGAATACATTAGGTAAATTATATGACCATCTCAGATGCAGAAAAGCATCTGATAAATTTCACATCCATTCATGACCAAAATTTTAGCAATTAGGCTTACAATGTTCTCAATCTGATAAGAGTACTTTTTAAAATCTCTATATCGTATGTGATATTGATAGTGAATGACTGAAAGCTTTTCACTTGAGATAAAGAATAAAACATAAATACCGACTTTTACCATGTCTGTTTATATTGTACTGGAGGTCCGGGCTGTTGCAAAAGGACCAGGAGAAAAAAGTAGGAATTGGAAAGTAAGAAATAAAACCATCATTATTCCTACACAGCATGATCACATGATTGCATAGATAGGAAACAGAATTTGCGGACTATGAAGTAATTTTAACAATGGTCATTGGATAGAAGGTCACTTCAGAAAATTAAATGTAATCTATACAAAAGGAAGGCACAATTAGAAAATGAAAAATTTAAAACAGCGTTTATAATAACTTCACAAAATTAAAATCATGGGAATAAGTATCAACAGCATTTTAATTCATAAGCAACAAAACATTCTTAATATTATATTACTAACTATTAATAAATAAAAGGATAGATCATGTTCCTGGGTGGAAAGATACATTGTAAAGGTGTCAATTATTTCTAACTTGATCCAGTAAAAATCCAGGCAAGTTTTTTTTTTCCCCTTGGAAATTAACAAGCCCTTCTAAAATCCAAACGGAAAGGCAGAGGAACCAAAAAAGCCCAGACATCTTTGAAAAAGAAATTAGACTATGATTTTGGTTGCTGTTGCTGTTTTATATAGTTGTTGTTTCCTTAGGCTTATCCAAATGTTTACATTTTTTATTTTCCCTATTTCTTACTGCATTTCAGACTTTCCCTCTGGGTTTGTTTCTTTTCTTCCTGAATTATATTATTTAATGTTATTAATAAATGCCTGCCTAGTAAACATTATCAAACCAGGTCTCTACTTCTGGGTTGATGATGGTTTCTTTCAGCATTTGGAAGATAGTATCTTAATGTCTTCTTGTTTCTTTTCTTTTTTAATTGTATTCATTCATTCATTCATTCATTCATTCATCCATTCATTCATGAGAAACACAGAGAGAGAGGCAGAGACACAGGCAGGGGGAGAAGCAAGCTCCCTGCAGGGAAGCCTGATGTGGGACTAGATCCCAGGACTCTGGGATCACAACTTGAGCCAAAGGCAGATGCTCAACCACTGAGCCACCCAGGTGCCCCTGTCTTCTTGCTTCTATCACAGATTTTGAGAAGCTGCCAACCTAATTATCATTCTTTTGTAGGTAATCTGTCTCTCCTCATTTAACATCTCTTTGTCTTGGTGTTCTACCAAATAAAAGATATGTTTTCTTTATCCTGCTTGGGGTATGTTGAACTTGCTGAATCTGACATTTCATGTCTTTCATCATTTTGGAGGAATTCTTATCTATGATCTATCTCTTCAAATAGATCTGTACCTGTATCTCCGCCATTCTCTCCAGTATCTCTGATGAAACACAGGGGAGACCTTTTTTTAAAAATATGTCTTCCATGTTTCTTAGTTTATCTTTCTTATCTTCACTCTCTTTCTCTCTCTACTGAATTCTCAGTGATTTCTCAATATCAATCTTCAGCTGCCTAACCTGCTGTTTAACCCAATCATTTGAGTTCCTGATCCCAATTATTGTATTTTTTATACCCATAAGTGTAATCATCTCCCTGGTCCTTTGTGGCAGTGTCTTGCCTTGTAGTTTTACCTTCAATACTTTCTTTTATTTCTTTAAACATATGAAATACATATTTTATATTTCTCTTTGCTGACTGAAGTATCTAAAATATGTACACCAATATGGTTATATGCAGAATGAATTTTAGCTTCAAACCCAAAGTTGGGAAGCCTCAAGACTTTTATATTTCTTTTTCCTATATTCAGATTCAAGGCCAACATGACTAAGAATATCCACTTTTTATCTCTGTGACATAGGCTTTTTTCTGGGGAAGGATGCCTGTGTTTGGTGATATTGGCTTTCTTTGGGGGAGGACTCAGGTTTGCTGGGAGCAAGTGGTTTCTGATTCACCCTAGAACATTGTGTGGGCCCCAGATCATCTCCTCTATCCTCTCTCATGTACAAACACACACACATGCACACATCTACACTTTAGTCCACAGGAGCCTACAGATCTTCCCAGGGTAACTGCCAGCTGCTGCACTGATTTGTCCTTCTCGATTCATGTCTGACCTTGAAGGACTTCTCTCACTGCCAGGTCACCCATCTGTTAATTTTTCTTCTCTTTTATTCAGTATTTTCAGGTGTTCTGTACTGAAAGGCTATCTTCAGACATCAACATCACCAATTTTCTGGAAAAGAAAGTACAGGCTGAAGGCTTTCTCACTCATAAATTAGAAAGACCATACCATCAAGTCAAATGACTATCTTAGTCAGTTCTGGTGGCTCATAAACAACAGAAATTTATTTCTCACAGTTCTGGAGGCTGGAGTCAGTGATCAGATTGCAGATTGCCAACTTCTCATTGTATCTTCATAATGTAGAGGGGAGAGGGAGAAAGCAAGCTCCCTCATGACTACCATCCCATGGGGAGTAGGGACTACAAGATATGAATTCTGGGGGGACACAAGCATTTAGTTCATAACAATGGCTTCCTTAAGTTCAATGTGACTTCCAAAAGGGTATAAGATAAGTAAATCCAAGTGGGTATAAAAAGAAATTAGGATTAAATTTCACATATCCCAATTTCCAAGGTTGAAAAGCGTTGGCCTAGTCTTTCTGACAGTTTTCTCCAAAGAATAAAATAGTCTACACAAGACAGCCCACAACAGAGCTGACCAAACCAATAGCCTATTGAATGGGATATATTTGGTTACATTAATAAGCCAGTTCTAGATTTCTCTTAAACACATCTCTGTTCAATAGATAGGGATTATGGAGGGCACGGGATGTGATAAGCACTGGGTGTTATATGCAACTAATGAATTATTGAAAGCTACGTCTGAAACTAATGATGTGCCATGTATTGGCCAATTGAATTTAAATTTTAAAAAATATTACATTCAGCAAAGCAAGCAAAATGTATTTGGGAAATTTATCAGACATGTCCCCTCCTTAAGGAACTTCACGTACCAGACTCACTTAGGCCCACTCTCTGCTTCCAGATGGGGAAACTTGAGTGAAAATACAGTGGTCTTCTTTGGGATGTTCCTCATTTGCAGACGAAGTGAAAGTCTGCTTCTCCTGAGGTCAAAGTCCTCTTCATCTACAGAGTAGGGCAGAAGCCAGCTCCCAAGGTCTCTGCTACCAGACCCCGTTGTGCTCTCATCCTGCTCTCCATCCACAGCTGGCCTTTCTTTCCCTTCCCCCAACCAACCTCCCCAGAGTCCCTCTCCCACAGAGACTCTTCTCCATGATCTAATTAATGCATTGATTTTGCCTAATTTTTCACTATCACAGAAATGCTGCCATACATCTTCTTGTTCACATGAGCAAGTTTCTCCAGCAAAAATACCAGAGTGGAATTGGTGGATCATGGTGGATGCACATTGTTCACTTCCGTGTCACCAGGGTGCTTGCCAAAGTAGTTTACCAATAGCACTACCAACTGTAGGTATGGGCAAGTCCTGGTGCTTTGTCTCTTTGCCAACATGTGATACTGTCTGATTTTAATTTTTTTAAGATTTTATTTATTTATTCATGAGAGACAGAGAGGGAGAGAGAGAGAGAGGCAGAGGCACAGGCAGAGGGAGAAGCAGGCTTCATGCAGGGAGCCCAACATGGGACTCGATCCCAGGACTCCAGGATCACATCCTGGGCCGAAGGCAGGTGCTAAATCACTGAGCCACCCAGGGATCTCCCTTGATTTTAATTCTTAAAGACCTTCTCTCTACAACCAATCCAATAAACTCCTCTTTCTGACTTGCTAAAGGTGAATGAATAACATATTTGTGTTGTTCTGGGTTCTTTTAGACATTGGACCTAAGCAGGAGTTCACATTTTCCTGAAGAGTGAGCTGAGATCCATTGATTGCTTCCAGTGGCAAACTGGAAGATGGAGGTTTTTCTTTAATTTACCTGGAACGAGAGCACAGGCCAGTGAGGAGAAGGATTGTTGAGGCTCTGAGGGCCACGGGGTCAGTCCCAACCACCCACACTACTCACTAGCATGGGTCTTGGAGGCGAGGTTGCCATGGCACTGACCCTCGGGCCAGTGAAACCAACCTAATGAAAGAGAGGCCAAGGTAATGGGAATCCCAGATCCTGAGGCCACAGGACCAGGAGACATCCGGCCTTTTGATGACAGATGGCAGTCCAGAAAAGGCCAGGTAAAGAAGGGGCATGGAAACAGAAATAATGGAAACCAAGGTCCTGGTAGATCTCTGTGTGAGTCTGGATCTAAGACAAGAGCTTGTCTGTCATTCACCTCATCAGTGTCTAGAGGCTGCAAAGGTAGCAGACTGAGAGTCTGACCTCAGAGGCAATCTGGGGTCTTTTACTGATGGGTCTAGATCTGAGGCATTTTACTTAACCTCTCTGTGCCTCAGTTTCCTTATCTGTAAAGTGAGAATAATCATACACATTTATAAGGTTGCTATGAAAAGAAATGAGATAGTATTAATAAAATGCTTAGCAAAGGCCTGGTCTGTAGTAAGGAATCAGTAAATGTGGTTATTCTTACCACCATCATTACTGATATATATAAAATCACTATATGGGGGCACAGTTGATTGAACCTCCCACTCTTGGTTTTGCCTCAGGTCACAATTTTAGGATTGTGAGATTGAACCCCGTGTCGGGCTCTGCACTCAGTGGGAAGTCTGCTTGAGATTCTCTCTCTCCCTCTGCCCTCCCCCTTCTCCCACATTTGCTCACTCTCTCTCTCACAAATAAATTTTTAAAAATAAAATAAAATCATTATATGTATATAAAATCTAAGAGCAACCCCAATGGATAAAGCTGCAGTATCAGGACTGGCAGCCGGTTTCCATCTTGGGTGTTAACTGTGATTGATTGGCAGTGGCTGCCTGTTGAGGATTCCAAGGACATCCTTGGACCAAGGGAAAGGAGAAGTAGACTGTGACCCCCTGGCAATGTCTGCCATGGCCCAAATGATGAACAGGGGCAAACAGAGCCCACGCCTCCCCATGATCTGCATGTTACAACTTACCTGGTAGGAAATACCGATTCAGGAATGTTCCATTTCAAGTTTCTAAGAGAGGACCTGTAAGTGGACCAAAAAGAATTGATATTTATTTATTTATTTATTTATTTATTTATTTATTTATTTTAAAGATTTTATTTATTTATTCATGAGAGACAGAGAGAGAGAGAGAGAGAGAGGCAGAGACAGAGGCAGAGAGAGAAGCAGGCTCCATGCAGGGAGCCCGATGTGGGACTCGATCCCTGGACTCCAGGATCACGCCCTGGGCTGAAGGCAGACGCTCAACCACTGAGCCACCCAGACATCCCGAGAACTGATTTTTAAATGAGGCCAACTGCACATGGCTCTTTTAAAAATATATTGAGGGCAGCCCGGGTGGCTGAGTGGTTTAGTGCCACCTTCAGCCCAGGGCCTGATCCTGGAGACCCAGGATCAAGTCCCAAGTCAAGCTCCCTGCAGTGGAGCCTGCTTCTCCCTCTGCCTGTGTCTCTGCCTCTCTCTCTCTCTCATTCTCTCATGAATAAATAAATTAAAAAATAAAATCTTTAAAATAAATAAATAAAATAAAAATATATTGAAAGCAGGCACTGCCTCCTTTTCTGTCCTGAGCTCTGTAGAGAATTTCCATTTGCTCATTTGCTCACCACCCTGGTGCCTGCAACAGTGGGAGAGCCTCAGGTGGGCTCATCATAAGCAGAGGTGGCACTTAGCTTTTCACACCTGCTACTATAAAGCAGAGAGCCCTGGGGAGGCGAGGTATAGATTCACATGACAACGTGGGTAATGGAAAAAGCTGGGGGACCCACAGGCCTGGATTCTAACTTCTGCATGGGGCTGCGTGGGCCAGGTGACTTCTCAGAGACCAGGTTTCCTGTCTCTAAAATAAGGTAAATGATCTCCAAGATCCTGTAAAATTTTTCTTTTTCTGTTCCAGGAAAGGGAAGGCACTTCTTTTACTTACCATGTTTGTAAAAGAGAAAGAAGTGCGCAACAATGCATATGTGTGCACAAATGTACAATAATATATGTGCACCATAGTAAGGCCTTGACCTTTGTGACAGACATCTTCCAGAATTTTCCTAAATTCCCAAATGGTAAAATAACATTACAACTCAGATTTCTCCTGGGGATTAGTTTTCCCAATGAAAAAAAGATTTATTGGTACAAAAGATGATATTGTGTTGGGGCGCCTGGGTGACTCAGTTGATTAAGCATCTGATTCTTGGTTTTGGCTCAGATCATGATCTCAGGGTACTGAGATCGAGCCTCACGTCAGGCTCAGGGCTCAGTGTGGAGTCTGCTTGTCCCTCTCCCTCTGCTCCTCCCCCTGTTCTCTTTCTCTCTCTCTCCCTCTCATAAATAAACAAAATGTTGTTTTTTTTTAAGATATCAGGACGACTGGGTGGCTCAGCGATTAACCGTCTGCCTTCAGCTCAGGGTATTGATCCTGGGGTCCTGGGATTGAGTCCCACATCGGGCTCCCTGCATGGAGCCTGCTTCTCTCTCTGCCTATGTCCCTGCGTCTCTCTCTCACTGTCTCTCATGAATAAATAAATAAATAAATAAATAAATAAATAAATAAATAAACACTTTAAAAAATAAAATTAAAATTAAAAAGACGATATCATGTAAAAGCAAGGTTTCAAGAACAAGTTACCTTAGGAGGGGAATTTTCAGGTAGGAGCTGCATCATATGCTTTCACCCTTCACCTGCTCACCCTACCCCACATACTCCTCATACACACACAGAGAGACTTCTTAGCCCATTGACTCGAGACCCTATTTCAGCAAAAGTCTAAATCTGTACATGTCATGGGGCTCTGATATTGAATTTACCACTATTGAAACTACAATTATTAAATTCACCACCCCAAAGGGTCCATCACATACACAGTGCTTAAAGCACACAGACAACCACTGCTGTGGAGTACGTTTTAGTAATAAGGCACCAAGAGAATTAAATAATAAAAAATGCTTTTTCTTTTACCCAAAGCTATGAAATTATCATGAAAACGTCAAAGCAATTTCCCCCAAACATAATGAGTTTTGCACTTTTCTTTTCTCACAGACAGTAACCATAGTGTATGATGGTTTCTTACATAACTGTCCAGGTTTGCTGACGAAGGGAGACGTGTCTCTTTTCAAGACGACCACCTTGGGCATGGCTGTCCTGACTGCAGTGGTGTGGTCACTCTGGGTCCTTCTCTTTAAAAACTGCTTTCCCGGGCCAGTGAAGGAGCCTCGAAGAAATCAGGCCCAAACTTGCAGCACCCCTTGCTTTTGATCTGAAATGTGGTACAATGGGAAAAGCTGATCCAGTGATTTTCCAGATCCATCGTGCCCCTCACAAAGATTCGCTTTGCTTCAAGCTTAAAAGCCAGGTGCAGAGATTCGGCTCTTGCCAATGCAGGTGGACACTATCCAATCCACCAAGGGCCCGAATAGAACAAAAAGGCAGAGGAAAGGCAGATTTGCTCTGTGTTGAGCTGGGACATCCCTCTTCTCCTGCCCTTGGACATCAGAGGTTCCGGGGCCTTCAGATTTAGTCTGAATTACACCAGCTGGTTGGTCTCCCTGGTTGTCCAGTCTGCACACAGCATATCATGGGACCTCTTAGCCTCCATAACCCCATTAGCCAATTCCTATAATAAATCTCCTCTTCTCTCTCTCTCTTTCTCTGTTCTGTTCTGTTTTTCTGGAGAAACCTGACTGATACATAATAGAGTTAAAGGCCTGTTTAAGGGAATGGTATTCATTTGGATTTTTTAGCTTACCAAGTTATGGGACTCTCAGGGGTTTCCAAGTCAATCTCTGAACCCTCCTCTCATTCCTCCCTCTTCTTCACTTAGCTCAACATGGTTGTGTCAAAATAGCCACGTCAGGAAGCCCCCTGGCATCACAAGTGCCACGTGAGAATGTCTGGGGTCTAGAGAGTCTGTCGATTTGGATGCCGTCCTCCAAACACGACTCACTGGTTTTCCTTCTTCCTCCCAGGATGAGACCTTGGGGCTGGACATTTTCAGAGACATCATCAGGGGAAGCGGACAAGTGGAGATTTCATTCCCATACCGAGGGGAGAGCAAATAAAATGTCCAAATGCCATTATCCTACTCACTTTAGAATCCACCCCTAGCTGAATAGAAAATGCCAGATCCAGGTTACACTGGTTCTTCTTTAGGAAACAGAACATTTGAAATCTTTTCTCAACCTCTGTTCTGGTGTCGACTATGAAAAGGTCACCGGTGACATCGCAATTACCCAAGCTGTCCCCATCCGACCTGATGGGTCCTTCAGCATTTGACACCTACCCACCCTGCCCTGGTAGGTCCCCCTGGGACGCGCACAGCTTCTCCCTCCCCTGCATCCTGGTCCCTTAGGACCCCTGGACGTCTTACTTTCACCTTCAGCTTAGTGCACAGACATGCATGCTTATCCCTGCCCGACAGCAGGTGGGCTCCTCTCCTCTGATGAGGGTCCCCTCATCTCTGCTCGTAGGACACAGCGACTCAGGCATCTGGGCACAAACCTCATCCGCCGCAGCTGATCACTAGGTCCTGGCCATTCTGCCTCTCGTGGTGCTCCCATGAGCACCCACAGCTGGCCCACTGGTTGGGGCATTTCCTACACTGGCCCCGTACTGGCTTCTGCCAGGCTTTCTCCTCCAGTCTCTTCTCTGGGGGAATCCAACCCATACTTTGCTCATGGATTCATCTCTCCCAGTGCTGCTTAAAGCATCTTCTGAGATTTCCAGTGGTTTCTATTGCCCAGAGTTTCTACCAAGGTGCTTCACTTGCCAGCCAATGGAGTCTTCACTTGGTCCCCATTTAACCTGGGCAGTTCAGACAGGTCTATTTATGATTCTCTGGGCCCTGCCATTTGAGGGGATCCCATCTCTTCCACAACTGGTTTCCACTGGGAGAAGCCCCTCTCCGCCCAAGTTTTTGACACCTGACAAAACTTTTCTCAGACCCTGGGCAGAGAGGGGCTTCTCTGACTGGTTAATTTAGGAGAAGGAACAGGGCATTGTAGCCCAGCAGCTTTTTCTTCCTTTTTTAAATCGGGAGCCAGGCTGCCCACTCGGTGGATCCAGGCCCACACTCACACTGGGGAGGCCAATCACGGTCACAGGCTCTCTTTGTGGGTGCTAGGAAGCCCGCTCCTTTACCTCTCAGCACCACCCACATCTTCCAATACCAGATTTTTCAGTAATAAAAGTTATGTTTTTTGCCTCCCACTTGCCTTATTCTTTTTTACTTCTTATCAATTAATGTAAAACTCAAGGAAAGAGGGAAATTCCTTATTCGGCCCCTTTATATCCCAGTAACACAGCAACTTCACTGCCTCCTATCTCATTTCCACCCCTCCCAGGAACACCCACCATCTCCTTCTGTCTGTCTAGTTCTTATCCTCTTTCCAGACCCTCTCAAACTCCCACATCGCTGTGAAGGATCTCAGGCCCCTGAATCCCCCCTTCCTTTGCACTCACAGCCCCTGGCTGCTCCCACCGCTTAGAAATCTGGCGCTGCCACATAATATTCCTGGAAACCTCATCTTGCTTTGTGGTGGGAATTCTCACCTGTTTCTATCTTGCCTTCTTAGTAAGTTATACCTGAGGGCAGGTATATTCCCTTCACACTCATCATCATTCTCACCCTCCAGACTACCTGCAAGAGGTTCTGTTCAAGAAAAGCTCTGGGGAGCTAGGTGTTCCATTTAACCACTGCCAGGGCTCGGGAGGCTTCCTGCCTCGCTGTCTCAGCCCCAGATTCCAAGGAGGCCCAAGGCATGGCTTCAGGGCTGCAGTAGCATGGTCTTTGTAATTTCTCACACTGTGTGGCCTCAGACAGAAACTCTACCTGAGAAATGGTGAAACAGAGGTGCCCATATGGCTCAGTAAGTTGAACGGCCAACTCTTGATCTGGGTTCAGGTCTTAATCTCAGGGTCATGAGTTTGAGCCCCACGTTGGGTTCCATGCTGGGCGTGGAGGAGCCTACTTTAAAAAATAAAAGAAAGGGGCACTTGGGTGACTCAGTTGGTTAAGCATCTGCCTTTGGCTCAGATCATGATCCCAGGGTCCTGGGATCAAGCTCTGCACCAGGCTCCTTGCTCAGCAGAGAGCTTGCTTCTCCCTCTCCCTCTCTCTGCCTGCCACTCTCCCTACTTGTTCTCTCTCTCTCTCTCTCTCTCTCTCTCTCTCTCTCTCCCTCCCTCTCCCCCCCCTCTCTCTCTGCCAAATAAATAAGACCTTTTTGAAAAGAAAAGAAAGAAAAATGAAAAAACGATCACCATGACTTAGAAGACTTTCAGAGACCCTTTTCTCTGATCCCGTCTATTTTGTCCCAAATGGTTTTGTCTTGAATAATGAGCAAAATTCAAGACAGCAAGCACAGAACACAGACATGTTAGCTTCCCATATCCTGTGTACCTGTGGGCTCCTTCAGAACAGGCCTTCTGTCTCTTGGGCCTCCCCAGTGATGCTGCTGCCGTGTAGAGGTGGGTGCTCAGGGAACACAGGTTAGCTCAATTTCTTCTTAACAATGGGAATCATCTCCAAACTCTCATCAGGGTTAGGTTTGTTCTTTGCTTACATAATATAGCATTTGGTTGCTTGGGGTTAAACTTCATGCTTTAGCTGCAGATATAATAAAAAAAAAAAGAGTATGATGCATATAAAACTAACTTAGGGTACGTGTCTGTGAAAGAGAGAGAAAGAGGCAATGAAGTATACAGAGACAGAGAGATACTTAAGGACAGTCTTTAGACCAAGTACCATTCCCTCAGACAAAACTTTTCTCAGTGCAGTCATTTTGCAATTCCCTCAGCCTCCATGAGCACTGGATGGGTAGATCTGCCTCTTTGATCCTAGGCACCACTTGGCGAAATAAACCATAAGTTCCTGTCTGGTGCCCGGGGTTCAGAGAGAGCCCATTCTAACAGAGAACAAAGGTTTGGGGTAAAGCAGTTCCATGCACAATGCAGCATAATGATTGACAGGCTGATTATTAGGCTGAGTTGTCCTCATCTGGCCTTTTTTAAGTGCAATATGGTATGCATAACATGACATATGAATGCTAAATTCCTGGCAGTTCTTGCAAAGGAGACAATGCAGCTGGCAGCCTGACACCGGAGCAGCTGGGAGGGGAAGGCTTGGTTTCTGCACATTAACACATTTGACATTTGGTATCGAAAGGGAAGAGCTAATAAATAACCCGCCAACGATGACACTCTGTAATGACAGCTTTTATTACCAGCCAGTTAATCCTGCACTCTGGCTCTGTCCTTTCAAGCCATCTGGCGTTGAATTCTTATTTACTTACTTTTATTTTCCTGGGGCTTGAACTTGGAAAGTTAGCCTCCCGTCATGTCATATTTTGAAATTAATTCAAGGACGAGGGCAGTGGCTGGTTGTAGGTGACTCAGCACCAAGGTCTGCAGAACATGGGAGTAGACAGAGATTAAAGCAGTTTGGAGCTCCCCTTCTTGAAGCCAGGTAGTCATCCTGGGACCAAAGGAGTGAGGGAAACTCACCTCTTGAGCCAATATGCATAGTTCCTGCCTCAATCAAATCAGACACACATTTACCAATTATCCACTGTGTGCCCCCCTATGGTATCAGAAGTTCTGGGACATGGCGGACAAAACTATTCAAGTCCATCTCTTTGAGGCCAAAGCTGATAGGCCAGAAGAAGAGCCCCTCACATAATAAATCTCAATAATAGGACATGAGCTATAATAGGAATAAAATAGAATGCCATGGGGTCAGAGATGAGGGGATAATTTCTTCTTCCTTAGAGGATTAAAGGAAGAAGCTTCCCAGAACTGTGAAGGGTCTAACGGTTTTCCTATTTGCAAGCTACAGGTTAGCTGGCGCTATGGACTGAATGTTTGTATCTCCTTCCAAATTCGTACATTGAAGCACTAACTCCCAGTGATAATATTTGGAGGTGTGACCTGCAGGAGGTAATTTAGATGAAGCCATGAGGGGAGGGAGTCTCATGATGGGATTACTGTCTTTATAATAACAGACCAGAGCTACCTCTCTCCACTATGTGAGCACACAGCAAGAAGGCAGCCGTCTACAAGCAAGGAAGACAGCTCTCAGCAGGACCCAACCATGCTGGCACCTTGATCTCAGACCTTCAGCCTCCAGAACTGTGAGAAATAAATGTCAGTTGTCTAAGCCACACAGTCAATGGTATTTTGTTACAGCTGCTTGAGCTAGGACAGCTAACCAGTTTCATGGATGCTATTCAAAGACACAAGACTCCTGAGTCAGACAAAAGACTTCATAACTCACAGCAATAGCAGTGTCAGCTTATGTGCAGTTTCCCCAAGCCCAATCCCCACAGAATGACCCGAAGGCCAAGTGACACCTGTACACACTCAGAGTTACATTATGAGAGGGGAACCCTAAGCTGAGGGAATCCGAATCTTTTATAATGGATAGTAAGCATGCCTGCCCTTTGCCTCAGAGAAAGACATTCACTCTGTCTCCCAAGGCTGTTCACTAGAAAAACATCTCCGAAAAGAGGGTTTTTGAAGAAAGATAGCGAATGTCTCCTTCACAGATGTGCAAAATTACCCAAGAATTCTCCCATAAAGAGCTGGCTTCCAACAGAGGGCACCAAACCAATGAATGTCAGTTCTCCATCAAAAGATTTTTCTAAAGCCCAAGACACATCCATATAAAGAAGCAGAAATTTTCTCAAGGTTGCATTTCTCTCAGGCTGGGCTATCCATGGGATCCCCTTGAAATACAATCCATGGTGACACTTCTGGGATAAACCCCCTCCGCTGTAACCCTATGAAAGAGTAGAAGGGACCATGGAAAAGCAGGCTAGGTGCAGAGAGCCACGTGGCTCAGTGTGTGGATGCAGCAGATGTGGGACAGGAAGAGGCATTGCGGAACCCTCATCAACTGCCCTTCGTGCAACTCCCCAGCGACATGTCTGGCAGCTCCCTGCCTCATACCTCATACTGCAAGGGCTTCCTACTGCTATGGTCTTACTTCCACACCTTGCTGTTTCTCTCACTCCTTGATGTTCTATCACGTAGTCCTTCCTGTTTCTTCTCATCTGAAAACTCCGTTCACAGGACTCATTCCCCCTCCTTTCAGACCTGGCTCCAATGCTGTCACCTACAGGCAGCCCTCCTAAATCACCTCAGCTGGGGAAGCACCCTTTCCTGCGCTTCCTGGAATCTTCTGTCCACCTCACTCACTGCCCTTGGGGAAGTGCCCTTTCCTGTGCTTCCTGGAATCTTCTGTGTCCACCACACTCACTGCCCTTCCATACCACTCTTGGTTATCTGTGTCCTTTCTCCCCATTGGGCATGGAGAGACCTGGAGCAATGTTGTTTCCTTTTTCTGCCCCTATCACAGCCCCCAGCACCAAGCAGTTATCCAACAAAGGCTCACTAAAATGGCCAACTCTCACTTTCCCTTCCACTGTGTCCTTGACATCACAGATCTGAGTCCACAAAGGTCTAAGATCATTAACAAATGTGAAAATGGCACAACTCAACTGCGTGTTGCAGAAAACTTGGTTATTTTCAAGTAGGCCCCAAAGGGTCATGAGATAGTGAAATTTAGTTATTTTTCTCCAATGCTTTTTTTTTTTAAGATTTTATTTATCTATTCATGAGAGACACAGAGAGAAAGGTAGAGACATAAGCAGAGGGAGAAGCAGGCTCCCTGCTGGGTGCCCGATGCAGGACTCGATCCCAGGACCCTGGGATCACAATCTGAGCCAAAGGCAGACGCTCAACCACTGAGCCACCCAGGTGTCCCTCCCCACTATTATTCTTTTACTGTTTCCCCCTCTTCCTCTTCTGAAATGCAGCATTAGCTATATCATCCTCTCTGTGTCTCTCTTTCTCGTTTATTCCCTCTTCCCTGCTGTGTACAATCATACCAGTTGTATGCAACAGTATTGCATAATCTCCTGGAGGCATGAGGGTACCACCCACCTCTGTTGTACAGAAGGAAAAAATGAGAAGTGAAAGATGCCCAATTATCTGATGGTTCCAAAGCTTTGTTTTTGTTTTGGGAGCTGGCGATGGGCACTGGTGATAGATACCTCTGAGAATCCGATGAATACATACACCTTCTCCCTGCCTAAATTTGTATACCCGCCTACCCTTAAAATTTTGCAAACAAATGCCTACAGTTGCTAGAAGCCCATAGTCCTCTGGTTAAGGAAAAAACAAAAAACAAAAAACGCTAAACCAAGTGCCCAAATTATGCCCCTTACTACTTTAATTTTCCTCAAGCCTCCAAAGTGATAGAGCACAGAGCACACAATCTCAGAAAAGGGCTCAGATCCTGTAGCTCTTTGTAAAGTAAACCAACCATAGTATTTGACAGAGGCGACCGAGGAGCAGATGGTGTGTGACCATTTGACGACATTGGTCTCACTGCATGGGGGTGATAAATAGGCAGAGAAGCCATGAAAATAGTTTTCCATAATCTTTAGCCCTGTGAAAGTTCAGCTTGACCTAGAAATTCTGCATTCATTAATTCCACCTCCTCCTGCTCCTGGCCATTTTGAGGTCCTTCTGCTACTGCAAGTCTTATTGAACCAGCAAAATTGAGTCATATGTGCCATAAATACATTCCCTACATGTGCCCCATCCTCCAAAACACACAGATTTCCCTGAAAATAAAACAGAACAAGTGTAAAATGACAGAGCTAGGCATCTTTTGTATGGGGTTTATGAGCTGAGTTCAGCCCAAGACACCTGTCTAGCCCATAGGCTATGTACTCTCTACAGGTAGGACTACCTTCATGTTCACGTCTGCATCCCAGACCCAACTCATAATAGGTGTTCAGCAAATAAACACCCAGTAAATGAATAGACAAGTGGAGGGATGTTTATAGTCTAGAGTTCACCGTAAATTTCTGGGGCCCCCAATGTCTTTTCTCTTCAAAGATATAGAAATTGACGACATTCCATAGCTCAAAATTCATCTCAAGTTTTCAGCATAAAGTTCATGCCACTCTTTTACCTCTTCTCTTTCACCCCCAATTTAAGGGGGGCACAGATGTTTGAGGACAACAGCAAAGTGAAGCCCATCGGAGGAAGGTGAGACCATAGCTGTTATGACTGAATGTCCAGTTATCTGGTAAATCCTAACCCCCAATGTGATGATGTTAGGAGGTGGGGCTTTGGGAGGTGATTAGGACATGAAGGTAGAGCCCTATGATGGGATTAGTTCCCTTTTAAAAGAGACCCCAGAGAGCTCTTTCGTCCCACTTGCCATGTGAGGACACAGAGAGAAGTCGGCCATCTATGAACCAGGAATCAGGTTCTCACCAGACACTAAATCTTGGTACTTTGATCTTGGACTTCCTAGCCTGAAGAATTGTGGGAAATATATTTCTGTTATTTATAAGCCACCCAGTCTGTGTGATATTTTGTTATTCAGCCTTAATAGACTAAGACAATGGTGCTGGTAGCGCCTAGTTCATATTCTGCTTTCTGGACTCTGTGGATTCCTGTACCTGGACCCTCCTCCACTCACTCGCCCTGAGAGTCCCCCAGTCCTATCAGCCAGCCCAGATGGGACGAGCCATCCTGCATTTGCATGTCTTAGATGGTCATCAGTCCTAGATGCACCTGTACTCATTCGTAGTGACCTCATACCAAATCCTCCACTTGACTGCACACGGGCAGACCCACCCCAACCCCATCCTGGGATCTTCCTGGGGGGTCTGACTTCTGTTCAGGAACAGTTTAACTTAGTTCTCTCCTTGGTCTCCACACCAGGTCTCCTTCATGTCTGCCCCACCCTCCCTGACCCCGTCCAGACCTTGGCCAATTCTGCTGGGGTTCCCAGACTCCCAGGGCTCTGAAGCCACACTGTAGCTGTGCAAGAAGGATGGAGTCTAGCCCCCTCCCCAACTACCTCATCTGGATGTGCTATAGCCTCCCATGATCTTTCATGACTCACCTCCTTGGCCCCTTGCCCTGACCCCATGGTCTAAGAGGTGTCAGGTGATACATTAGTGGGGGGTGGGGGGCATGGTACAAATGCTAACATTTCCTTCCTCTCCAAGAATTCATGGCCCACCCATCTCCCCTCCCCCACCTCAGGTGCCTCCATACTCTTTAGTCCTCCTTGATTCCAAATGTGGATCTTTGCTGAATAACCTGGAGGGAGGAGCAGTCACCTGTCAGCCCACCTGAGCAGCAGGAGGTCTTCACCAGACACAGCTTGCAGGGCTCCTGGGAGCCATGAGGTAGGCACCTGCAATGGCTTCCAGGTGGGCCCCCACACCTCTCCTGTTTACCTGATTAGGTCAGACTAAATCAACATCAAGGGCTCCCCATGGGCATATGGGAAAATAAGAGGAGCAACACTTTGCTTTCATGATAATAAAAATGAGGGAAGACAGCAAAGGTCCTATGCTCAGAATCTGTCTCCGGTTTTTATTTTGATTTGTTTTCTTTAACAGGAGCTAAAAGGGTCCCCTGCCACCTCTGCCCCAGGAGCAGTCAGCATAGTTTGGGAGAGGGCCTGAGAGGGCCAAGCCTGGGGCTCTGCCTGCTGTTCCATCCTTAACAGCAGGGAGAGAGGGTCTCCCAAATCCTGAAGAGTTCAGGGCGCAGCTCTGCATTCATGGTGCTTCCAGCCACAGTGGATGAGAGTCTGAAATCCACAGCTAGACCCTGCACCAGCCACGTAAATAGGAATCCCCTGGTTTGGGCCCAAAGGGAAAGTATCTCATCCTTTGTGACCAAAGTTCAAGCAATTGGTTCCTGACATGATAGATAGATGTTAGATGATATGTAGATGACAAATAATAATAATGATATAGATGATAGATGATAGATAGATAGATGATAGATAGATAGATGATAGATAGATAGATAGATAGATATAGATAGATTACACAGATTGATTGATTATATAAATTGGATGCCTGGGTGGTTCAGTCAGGCAGTGGTTCCCACTGTGCTAAAGTAATAAGGCTGTGGCAACAGGGGTTCTGAGTCAGCCACACTGAAGTTTGGACATAGGATTTTTAAACTCTCCAGACGTGGGAGGAGCTGCACCTGTGCCTTGTCATGCTGGTCCCTCCCTGTACCTGTGCAGGAAATAGAGAAACAACCATCATCTTCCTTACTCCATCAATGGAGCCAGAATTCTAAAAATCAAGAAGAGGTGTGCCAGGGGGCTCAGTCAGTTAAGTGTCTGGATCTTGATTTCAGCTCAGGTCTCCATCTCAGGGTTGTGAGTTCAAGCCCCATGTTGGACTTTAAAAAAATAATAATAAAGGGACTCCTGGATGGCTCAGTGGTTGAGCATCTGCCTTCAGCTCAGGTTGATCCCAGGGGCCTGGGATTGAGCCCCACATCGGGCTCCCCACAGGGAATCTGCTTCTCCCTCTGCCTATGTCTCTGCCTCTCTCCATGTGTCTTCCATGAATAAATAAATTTTTTTTTCTTAAAAAGAAGGAAAACATTTTAAAGTTTATAAAATAAGACTCATAAAGTTACAAAGGGAACTGATTATATTGAAAGGCAGTCATCAAAAAGATTATACTCCATGATAGAGTTATAGTCTTGTGTCTTTATTGATGCATTAGCTCATGGGGTCTGGGGTGAGCCTAATAATTCTGGCACTTTCAGAGTGGTGACGAGCACACATGGGATTTTTGAGATGTCTGCCTTAATTGTAATGTGATAAAGATACATCTGTGATTTCTATTGGTTTCAGAGTTGCAGGCACTATTAATACTACTGGCCTATGTTTGTCATTAAAAGAAACATTCAATTTCAGTTCAAGCATGGTTGAAATAGAAATGCAAGGTCTCAGTTCACCAAACTCTCAGAATTCAGAGACCCGAGGATTCCAGCAGATTCTATGCCCTCATAGAATGCCTCCGTCATTGCAGGGACCACCTGGTGCCCCAAGCTCCTTATGGCCCTAGTGAATCTCTCAGGGATGGGTAGCTGACAACCAAGCAAATCAGAGTCCTCTCTGGAACTTGTCTGGCAAAATTCTCAAGGAGGATCCACTCTGTACGTGAAGGATATTATGAGTGTATTTGTATATTTTTAAATATGGACTTCGCACTCTAGAGAAGCCTGGAAGAATGGAGGAAGAGGGGAGTGCTTTACAACTCCATCCATCTGTGATGGTTAATGGTATGTGTCAATGTGCCTGGGCCATGGGAACCCAGATATTTGGTCAAATATTATTCTGGGTTTGTCTGTGAGGGTACTTCTGGATGAGGTTAACATTTGAAGCAGTGAGCTAAGTAAAGTTGAGTGCTCCCCAGTAGGGATGGCCTCATCCAGTCCACGGAAGGCCCATATGGAGAGAAGGCTAAGGAAGGGAGGATTCACCCTCTCTGTCTACTGTCTTTTTTTTTTTAAGACTTATTTATTTGAGAGAGAGAGTACAAACGGGATGAGGGGCAGAAGGAAAGGGAGAGAATCTCCAGCAGACTCCCTGCTGATGGGGGAGCCCGACTCGGAGCTCAATCCCAGGACCCTGAGATCATGACCTGAGCCGATATCAAAAGCCAGCTGCTTAACCAAATGAACCACCCAGGCCCCCCTCTGCCTGACTGTCTTGATGCTGGGGGCATCATCGTCCTCTGCCGTCTGACCTGGACTTGGACTGAACTCCACCATCAGGTCCCTGGGCCTCTAGCTTGGACTTCTCAGCCTCCACAATCATGTGGATTCCTTACAATAAATTTCTATATATCCCAAGATACTTAGAGATTTATTATGAATATATAGAGAGAGATTATGTATATATAGATAGAGAAAGAGAGATTATATATATATATAGAAAGAGAGATTTATGTATGTGTGTGTATATATATATACCTATATCCTATCGAATCTCTTTCTCTGGAAAACCCCGAGTAATATACCAGTTGAGCCTAAAGTCCATGGTACAAATGTTTGCATAAGATGTGGTGAACGCACACAGAAATAGGCTATAGTTCCACTTCCTAGGGTGGAGAGGGAAAAAAAAAGACTTATTTTTTTTATAATATCTTAATCCTAGGATGGTAAGATTTAAAAAAGAAACAAACTTGCTGAGAACTGAGCCCACCCCATCAGATAAACTAATGCAGGTTCACCATGTGGCAAAGACATAATCCCATAAACTGAGAACCACCTTCAGAGAGGTTCTGGGGTCAAGGGCCAACCCCTTCACGCTATGGTGTTAGAAAATGGCTTGATTCAAGTAGCTAAGGAGGATGACTGCCCTGGTTCTCCAGAGATCCCCTGCCTCTTTCATCCCCTGGTTCCTGAGTCCCTGGCCCCCAGGAGAGGTCCCAGCCTCCCCAGGGAGAGGCCATGGGGCTGCAGCTGAGGGTTCCTGCGGGAAGGGGAGCTCATTTGCAGGGAGCCAAGGCTGGTGGCCCAGGTAAGGGGTAAGAGGAAGGTCAGAAGCAGGCACCGTAAACCAGAGTGCAGAATCAGGGGCCAAAGGCTCGGAGGAACTGAAGAGAAGGTCCAAGAGTCAAGAGAGAGAACCAGAGAGGCCCTGGGGAGTCTTGTGATGAGGTTGCTGTCTGGGGGGCCATCTATCATCCCAGCACAGCACATGAGGGCACGTGTGACAAAGGCTGGGAGTGAAGGGCCAGGCACTAGGGGCACCGGGCTCTGGTGGGGGCAGCACCAAATGCCTTATCTGGGGTCAGTTCACGATTCAGCCCTTTCTCCTCTCAGGATTCACACACTGAGAGCAGAAATGCTGAGTCTCCCTATTGGTAATTAATCCCAATTCAGACTCAAAGCACAGGCTCTTCGCTGGCCATGTTTCTACAGCGCCACCAAGCTTGGAGTCCCCATCTGTGGCTGCGTGGCTCTGTGCACTCAGGGGTGAGCACCCCAGACAGCATTCGGACGGAACCTCCCCTCTGTCTGGAACATCCCACGAAACAATTAAAATAAAATAAAGCAAGGCAAGCTCCGAGGTAGTCACCCAACGCTGCATTTTCATTTTGTGAGTGAAAAATAAGTTGCACAACATTTCAGGAGAGCTAGGACAGCAAAGTCCTAATTTAAGGATATATGCTAACGTGACAATCTAAAAAAAAAAAAAAGGTGACCTGCTATGACTCCCTGTTCAAATCTAGGATTAGCATCTCTGTGCTATGTTAGACTCTGGGGAGTTTGGGCTCAGGACCAAGCCCTCTCTTCACATTCTCTGTCCTCATTATTTCCAAAAAGACATTGCTGGGGCACCTGGGGGCTGGGTGGTTGAACATCTGAACATTTGGCTTCGGTCCTGATCCCAGGGTCCTGGGATCCAGCCCCACATCAGGCTCCCCTGCAGGGGTCCTGCTTCTCCCTCTACCTGTGTCTCAGCCTCTCTCTGTGTGTCTCTCATGAATAAATAAATGAAATCTTTAAAAACAAAAACCAAACCAAAAAGACATTGCCTTGTGGTGGTTTCTCACGTCACCCTATGAAATTTATCTCCATAGCTGGAGCTCTCCGAGGCTCTAATACCTGTTTCCTATCGACCCACGTGTGGCTGGCATTTAGATATCCACTGTCCGTCTATGGGTGCTGTGCGATGCATGGATTTGCGTCTCCACATCCATCAGTCAGTTCTAGCCACTGCCAAACAGATGATAAAGCCCAAGGACCTAAAAAGAGTTTTTGTTGTCCTTGATCACTGTGCTTTGTTCTTCTTTTCTGATCGTTCTTGTCTTTATTGATTAATGTCTGGCAAATTATATGGCCAGTAGGCAGCTTCGGGTTATCTTCTGGAGAGATCAATGATATCACAACCTTGGGGACGGCTTACCACAAACGGTGACAAGATGCTAAGAGCTTCTGTACTGACATCATGATTATGTAATGTTCAGCATGTGCCAAAAACTTTTAATGCTGATGAATGAGTTCTGAGCAGTGGAAAGGAAATGCACTATCTGCACTCTGCATAGGCTCCGACGCACGCATCGGGGAGGACGATTCGTGGGCCCGGAGGATCCCCATGGCTGGTAGCACTTCTTCGAAAGGCCAGTGCTTCCCAGCTCCACAAGGGTTCCACCACCACTTGATGGAACCGAGTCAGGTGCTATTTTGCAAAAAAACTGGGTGAAAGTGGCGTCCATGTGTCCAAATGGGCAACCCTGCAGGCTCCATGGAAGAGGTCATTTCCACTTCTAGAACACGTGTAGATTCAAGAAGTGATGGATCAAAAAGAAAGGGTTTTTGATTGATTCAGTGCTTGCGGCATCGAGGGAAAGGTCCCGGGATCCATAAGGCTGAAACTGCATATTCTGGGTGACTTCACACAAATGAAATAATCACATTAAATTTTGAAATATTTCGATCGTTTATGTGAAAACCGTCCACCTGCTTTCTGATTAAAGCCCGGCAGAGGAGAGTTTCCTTGTAATCTCCTCCCTTTTTCACTGGAGGGCGGGAAACACTTTTCACAGATGCCCTGGAGCTGTAAGTCAAGGGAAGGACAGGGAGACCCGGAGCCTGAGGTCTGGATGGTGCACCCCAGCCACAGAGCTGTCTTCCTCACCAGCGCTTGGCCCAAACCAGCCCTCCGTTGTTTCCAGTCCCTTGTCGTGCCTCTAATTCCACAGAAATGGCTATTTTGCTTGGCTTTCACCCCATTTCTCATGCAGTGCAACATGTCTGTGCAGCCACATGTCCAAGAAAGTGAAATGGAAGAGATTAAAAACAGATTTGTCTGGTGAACAGGTGTCGAGCATTATCTAATAGCAAACTAAATATAAAAAGGGAGACTAATTAGAGTCCTGGCATCTCTCCGGCTGTTGGTTTCATAGCTCGTTAACTCTTGAAATGCTCCTCAGATGGAAAACCAGAACTTACTGAAAAGGAGACAGTGACTCCACACCCCTGTATTTGGGGGGCATAGGAGGGTCTGTGTCAGGGAAGGAAGAGGGTCAGGGAGGGCAGTAGTACCTCCTGACGATGCCCAACAATGAGGAAGGCTGAGAAGAAGTTGCTGTCCTAGTGTGGAGAACCCACCCTTCTAGAACCTTGCTCCTTGAAGGGTGGTCCTTGGACCAGCAGCATCAGTGTGCCCTGGGAGCCTGTTAGATATACAGGGCCCCATCCTAGAGGTACCAAATCGGAACTGGTATTTCTAACAACTGATTGCCAGTTGACTTGTGTGCAACTTAAAGTTTCAAGATGCAGATCCTAGAAATGAAGTAGAGCTCATGGTGGGATGGGGTAAGGCTGAGGAGATGTTTCCTGAAAGAGCAGATTTGGGTGGGTTTCTTGGTGATTAGCTAGGCAAGGGTCAGCAAACTTCTTCTGTAAAGTCCAGACAGCAAATATTTAAACTATACAGTCTCTGTCACTACTAGTCAATCCTATCATTGTGGGGCCAAAACAACAACAACCACCATAAAACAAATAAACAAACAAACAAACAAACAAAAAAAACCCAGCCATGGACAGTATGTAAATAAATGGGCATGATGGAATTCCAGTGAAACTTTACACAAAGTAGGTGCTGGGCCCCATTTGGTTCATTGGCAGTAGTTTGCTGACCCCTGTTCTAAGGGAACAAGTGTGTCTTCATACATTATGGAATATTCTAGACCAATTATAGGTTTGATTACATCTGATCTTAAACTTGGGGACTCACTAGCTTCTGAACCCAGCCCTGTCTGTGAGACGGAATACTTTAAATCAAGGCCTTTTTGTTGAAAATTAGGGACATAAAATAAATAAATAAATAAATAACATTTAAAAAAAATTTTTTAAAAAGAAGAAAATTAGGGACATGTGATCTAGTCCTGTTCCTCAAATATGCTTCTTTTTTTAAATATATTTTTTAAGATTTTATTTATTTCTTTGAAAGAGAGAGGGAGCACAAGTGGTGGGTGGGACAGAGGGACAAACAGACTCCCCGCTGAGCAGGGAGCCCGAAGCAGGGCTTGATCCCAACACCCTGGGATCATGACCTGAGCCTAAGCCAGATGCTTAACTGACTGAGCCACCCAGGTGCTCCTCAAATATGCTTCTGATTGTAAGACATGCTTAAAATTTAGGTTATTGCACTGGCTGCTTGGGGCACTTGCAATTATCTCCTGAGATGATCCTCAGTAGGTAAGAGAACCAGAGAAAGAAGAAAATTAGTTACTTAAGGTAAACCCCACATAGTTCACCAGAGCTTACAAACATTTTTGCCCAGTTGTAAACTAGAGCTGGGGTTGGTGTCCTACCCTTTCATCTTTTATGGCCAGACCGTAACCCCCATCATGATGTGTGCCTCTCATACTAACTCCTCTTTCTTAGTCTGCTGTATGGGGGTCCGGATCACAGAAAGCTTTAGAAGAGGAAAAGAATCACCGAGAAAAGACTGACAGCCAGAAGCACTTCAATGCTGAGTTAGCAGGCACCCTCGCCTGACATTGCAAAGACTGGCTTAGTTTTATGCGAAGGACCAACAAATACTTCTGGACCTCATTAACTTCTGTGACCTCAAAGCAACCCTGTAAAATTCCACTATCTGGGTCTGGGTTCCCCCAGGAGCAAACCCTGAGACAGAGATTCTCATGCAGGTAGTTTGTTTGTGAGGTGATCCCAGAGGCCCCCGATAGGAGAGTGTGGAAGTGAGACAGAGAAGAGAAGGAAGCCACAAACGTACGTGCTATCAAGCCAGCTACTACTGTGGGCAAATGAGGCTCCAATCTGCTCGAAGTATCCGTGGGCATCCTGGGAGCCGGTGTGAAACCTGATTCAGAATTATCTCACCTGAGGGGCAAGGGAGCTGGGGTATTTATATACCAACCCCATCAGCCATTGGTTGGTGGATGCTCCCAAATAGTGAGAATGAGGGGAATATGATTGCCCTGAAACATTCTTCCAGACTGTCCCAGGCTAGAAAAACACCTCAAGCAAAGTCACAGGTGCTGGCAGATAGAAATCAGGCTGCCATGCTGAGAAATGGTGAGCACCAACATCTGCCAGGTCATCATAGACCACAACTTCTTTTCTTTTTTTTTTTTTTTTTTTAGATTTTATTTATTTTTCCATGAGAGACACACAGAGAGGCAGAGATATAGGCAGAGGAAGCATGCAGGGAGCCCGATGTGGGACTCAATCTCAGGACTCCGGGATCATGCCCTGAGCCAAAGGTCAACCACTGAGCCACCCAGATGCTTTTAGACCACAACTTCTATAATCACCCTCTTTGAACATATAACTGAGCACAGATTCCTACTAACAGACAGAGAAAATTGACGTCAGCATGGGCTGCATTCAGCTGCAAATAATAGAAAATGTGACTAAATAGGGGTTTAAATATATTAGAGGTTTTGTTTTTCACATAACAAGAAGTTGTGAGCCCATCAGGTCTAACGTGGTGGCCCCTGCGATGCCATCAGAGATCCAGCCTCCTTCTGCTCTACCGTCAGCCATCCTAATTGTATGACTGACCTCACGTTGGTCAACTGATGGCCGCAAGATGACAACTCCAGCCTCAGCACCCTGTCCATAGTGGAGGCAAGGGGAAGGGGAGAGATCGAGAGTCATGCCAGCTAAGTGAGCCCCATTTAAAACAGCTTTCCTAAAAAGTCCTACTTGTTTGCATCCTATTTGTCTGTAAAGGAGATGGGGAGATGGAGATTTAATTTTAAATGATTGCTGTCTGAAACAAAAATTGAGGTTCTGTTGGTAGAGATGTAGAGGACACATGTTGAGTAGGAAATTACCAGTTAGTGCCACTAAAATGTTTCCCACACATATGCTATAAGGTTGACACACTACTAACCCGAGGTTGGGGGTGAAAGGGGAAATTTATTTCCTAGATATATCCTACTTCCTAGAAAATATTTGAAAACTACAGACTTTTTGGACTGAGGATAAAGAGAAGGGAACCTAATCTACAAAAGACAAAACTCAAAAATTCCTTAGGGCAGGCAGACCGCTAACTAGGGCAGGCTCTGTTATAGCAAATGCCACGCCATTTGTTGGTCACTTAAATGACTTATTTTGCAAGCCTGGCCCAGCATCTAAATAAAGACGGCCAGTTTCTGTGAAGTCAACAGTTGTAACTTGCAGTTACACAGCTTAACCTTGCAGATTATTCTTCTCTTGTTTCCAAAACTCCAAAACTGGCAGTAAAGGAAAAAATTTAAGTGTAAACCACAAGGACAAAAAGAATGGGGCAGGAGCCCAGATAAAAGATTACAAAGTAGAAGGAGGGTGTTGAGTGATGAGTACAGGTAAAGGAGCTCCAGAAGACGTACAAAGAAGTAAGCCATTCCCCCCACTCTACAAATCATGGGGAAAGCCCAGGAAATGGAGACCCCAAAAACACAGAAAGAAAAGGTAAGTCTCAAGGCTGAAAGATGAGGACAGTCTAAAAGTATACACAGGACAGTTGAGTCTCTATTTTCCCACCCCCCCCCCACCTCCTAGAACGGATAAAAGAAATTCGTTCTGTAGAGAAATTGAACTAAAAAGGGTTCAACTCAGGCAAGCAGGAGGCAAATGGAGAACCATGATTAAAAATATGGGAATTAAGTGAAAGTGTATGTACAAACTGGTGGAACCCTTGTGCCCTCCCCCACTCTGAACTTGGGAAGGCAATTAAACTTGTCTCTAGAGTTTCTGAAAAAACACCAGAATAAAGACCTCCAGCTGTTGACATCTTGGGATCCCCAACTGAAATGACTGCCTCACTGTCCACTGATTCTCTGGCGAAACCTACCCATCAAAGATATCACCCCCAACACAGGAATCTCCACTCGGTTTTGGATTACCTCACTCAAATATGAATAGAAAGCTGGATGGTCCCTGATACTCAAGGGAAGACCACAACATTAAAGACAAATAACAAAACAAACTAGGGATTGTGAAACCACAGGTTCTAGAGATACTGTTGGAGACAGAACACTAGTTTTTTATTATTGTTTTAAATTTTCAGTAAATTCCACCCCCACCATAGACTCCAGCAGAGGGACTCTCTCTATCTCTCTCTCTCAAATAAATAAATAAAATCTTTTTAAAATAAATAAAATAAAATAGCAACAACCTTAAAGTACAACTTTTAATGGACAGCAAGAGTTGATAAATAAAAAACCCTTGTTTTCCATGAAATGGATGGCCAGTTCTGGGAGGCACTCTGTATATGCCTCAGAAGTTTTGGCAGAATGAAGCCACCTTTGCCTACCTCAGTGACTTACCTAACACACCTGTATATGGGCTTATCCTTCTTCTGTGTCATTCTCTACCCCTCCACCATTCTTGGTTTCTAGGATCACATCTCTAATAAACTACCTGCACTGAAAATAAACCCCACTTTATTCTTCTTCTCCTGCCCCCCTACTTAAATCCACTCTGCAAAAGCTACTTTCTGTTCCACCATTTGAATGAAATGTAGAGCAAGTCCTCTGATTGGTATGTGTATGGAGAAGGATGCCTTTATTAAATAATTTAAAAGACTTCCGGTCATCTATAATCATAAAAATGCTTCATTTCAGTAATTGAAATGTCCAGACCTATCTAATGGTATGGTCGTCCCTCAAATTTAAAGCTATGCCCCTTTGACTATTCAGGTCTATGATAGCTTGACTGTCACAGGGGATGGACAACTCAGACTTGTGCTTCATCTCTTTTCAGTTTGCTAAGCAAAAGTTCTAGCCTTTTCAAGGTGGGAGCAGAGGGAAGAAGGGAGAGGTAAGGAGATAAGAAGGTTCCCCCCACTGCCCCTTTTTATTCTGATGAGTGCTATCGTGAGATGGAAAAGCTATTTCTGAGCTGGGTGTATGTTTAGAGATGATGCCTTCTCTTATGGGGCACTTTGGGAGAGAGCAGAGATAGCCCCACCCCAACAATTCTTGGGAATTTCTCATCTGTAATTCTCTTGACAGGCAAATGCCCTTCCCTGGCTGGCCCCCCCCCTCCCCTTTGGCTCCTGGGAATCCAGTGGTCTACACCCCTTTCAGGACCAAGATGTTCTTCCAGATTGTCCTCTTGGACACAGGTGACGTCTCCCATGTGAGCTATCTGGCCCAAGTGACATAGCCTTCAGTTTTTGCTCTGACAAACTCTGGGAGCACAGGGCATCCCCAATGCTGCCACTTCTTTTGTCCCTACCACCAGAGCCACAAGGTCTCATCTTCAGATTTTTTCAGGAGTGATTCAGACACTACTAGGTTCACTCAAGCTCTTGGAGACTTGGAGTAGGCTCTGGGGGGACCCACTGAAGCCCCTTTCCCTCGGCTATAGGTGAGGGGGGAAGTACCACCCATCACCTCCATATGTATTGCTGTGGGATGGAGTCAGGGAGTGTTGTGTTACAGTTCTCAGCTGTTGATAGCTCTCTACAAAAATGTTCATCTAATCCCCAACTTCCTAGGTGTCTACAGCCCTGTTTTATGGACTGGAGCTGGGTGGTCAACTAAGGGCAAAATCTAGTTACTCGATTCTCTACTGCAAGTCCTGCTTAGGTGACCCCATTCCTCACTTTGGAAAGTGGGAATCATTACGATCTGTTGTCTTGGAGATGCAGCCTTAATTGAGGAAAAAAGTGGGGGGAGTGTCCCTGTTTAACATCCTGTTGCACATAATATACAAATTGGCTCAGCAGTAAACAATATTTACAAGGTCCTAATAATGTAAACATGGGAGACTGATATAACCAAAAATAATGATGGGAACCTAATGAGAGATGGGAAGCAGCATCACAGAGCCATTTCATCCACAGAGTGTGTAAGTCAAGGCTCCTAGGTGTAAACAACAGGTTCTATTCTGGCTCATTAAAGCAGGAAATGAGGTTTTTAGAGGATATATAGCAGGTGCAGTCCAGAATCTCTGGGAGCAATGTCTGACATACTACAGGCTGCACTCGTGGATGCTCCTCTGTTGCCAGTGCCTGGCACCCAAGCTGCAGCCAGCACATCATGCCACGACACCCTAGACCATGTGTCAGAGCCTCTGACCCTCTGACCCTTTGGCCTCCCTGAAGCCAGACCTATACCTCCATGGGCACCAGAATACACCTTCCTCTGCATGCCTCTTTCTCCATGTGCTCACTTCAGAATCAAACTTCGACCAGGTGCATCTGATTGATGACGTCCAAATTACATCGCTGCACACCCAGCTGTCAGGGAGGCTGAGAATGCGATTTTTATGGCTTCTATCTTGGGAATGCAGGAAATGACCAAAATATGTGGAATCTTCAAAAAATATCAAGCCTCTACCAAAAGCAAATTTCTCCTTCCAGAAGTCAATAGATGATGACAAAAACTGATAAATCCAAAAAATTGCAGACAAGCATCTTATCCAGAAAAATGATGGTAAATGCCACAAGAAACAACTAGAGCAGAAAGTCCCGGAAAGAAGGATGGAAAGTAAAGGGTAGTGGGTTAAGGGATAGCTTTTTTTTTTTTTCAAAGAAGTTGTTGGGAAGTGTGAATTTTTTTTTACAGCGTGTGTATGTGGTACCCTGATAAATATAAAACTGTTAAAGGGGTCACATTTTATAAGCATCAGACTTGGAAGGTGACACATCTCAGATACCCCAGGGCAGCTGGCCCAGTAGAACCACATGCTGCCAAATACCGAGTTTGCTGCTGATCTGCCCCCAGCTGTCTGCTGTGGAACTTGCTGCTGGATCTCTTGCTAACCGTTCAGCGTTGGCATAAGTGGGCAAACAGATTGGCTCTTGTTGGATTTTTTTCATCCACAATAAATATGAAGACCACATGAAAGTTTAAAAGAAAAGTATAATACCAAGTTTACCAAACATTTCTCAATGCAGGATCTTACATTTTACAAGGCTATAGTTTCAAGGACAGACCAGAAGAGCCCACTGTGCCTCTTTACTTCATGTGCCGGGGCCAGCTTCACAGGGGTACTACCCTATCCCAGAAGGATCCCACACTTGGTGCTCTGCTGTTGCTGTCTCAAAATCCTTAATAGTTTTTTTGACAGGAAGCCCCTGGATCTTCATTTGGCACTGGGTCTCGCAAACTCTGCAGACAGTCTTGCATGTGCCTTAAAGTCCAGTACTAAATTTAAGAATTAAACGAAGAAGACACATTAGTCAAGGTTTTAGTATATTTTCCTGTCTCTCTCTGTGTCTGTGATTCTTAATCTTGGCGCTCCTGAAATTGCACACAGCCCTTTCTGTAGACATGTAAACCATGCACCCGTGCATTTTTCTTGAGGTCTTAGTCTATATCAGATTCTCAAAAATTCCACGACCCTCGAAAGTCTAAGAACCACCAATGAGATTTGACCTTCCAGTTCCTCGTTGACAACACAGGATAAGTGTGTAGATCATCCTAAATCACCTCTCAATTTTGTTGACAGTAGGTGGTGTGTAAATTATAATGACATCATGTGTTCATTCTGTAGGCTGAACCATGTGCTCACATTTCTCATCACCAGGCATCCCTCCCAATGCAGGGGACAGCGCCAAGCAATGGGCAACCTTCCCTTGTTTAAAGTGGTTGGAAATGGCACAGCTGTTAGATTCTTTTCTTAGGCAAAAACTTAGGTGCTTAGAAGCAAAGTTGTCCGTCTGGAAGGAGTCGTTTTATGTATGCAAGGCAGCCCATCAAAAGGAAAATTCATTTGATACAGTGTGACTTTAAGAGTTACTTGCCTTTCATGGAATCCTCTTGATAATAATAAACTCTGAAAAAAAGTAGAATCAAAGCATGTTAAAACTGGATGGGCTCCTAGAGACGGATGGGAGCTGCTCACACAAAAAAGCTGAGCGTATGTTAAAGCATTTTAGGGACAGTTTGCCAAAGTTTATTTAGTCTTGTGATTTTGACAGGTTAAATGGACCTTTGAGATCTTTCTTCCTCAAACACACAGGCTCACTTGCATAATTAACAGAGTCCCACAAGAGCAGGGGGTGGTCTTAGCTCCAACGTCTTGCCTAGGATTCTAGAGTTAGCACAGGGCTCTCACATGCCCAAATTACTATATTCCATTTTCTCCATTTTCCTTGGTGTAAGAAATATCATCCATCATTGTTCAGGTAAAGAAATCAAAACCCAGAGAAGTTGCGTAATATGCTCAAGGCCTAGAACGGGGGTGGTGCTGCTGACTCCTAACCAAATTCTGCTTCCCCTACCTCTCCAGCTTTGGGAGACATCCAGGCAGTGACACTTCCCCAGATGGGTTCTCTGCAAAGTCTCAGACTTTGCAGTTGAAAGTTGGGTGGCTCTGAAGGCTCTGCTGGGAGGCTCTCGCACCCACTTCTTAGCACTGTGATCTTAGGCAGGTCACTTAACTTCTCCATGCCTCAGCCTCTTAAACCTTATAATTAGAACAGTGATACTACCCATCTCTTAGAATTTCAGTGAGAAGTGAGTTTTTATATGTAAAAGTCTTTCTTAAAAGTCCTAGCTTGTAATAAGCAATAAGCACCATGGTATTCACTGGCACTATTAGTGGTAATACTATTATAATTATCCTTACATGTCACCAAAATTGGAAATTATTTCTAAATAGCTTCCACAATCTGGAGACAAAAATAATCAGGAGACAAGAAGAGAAGAATCTTGGTGTTGTTTTGATGCTCACACTTGGAGACCTAGAGATGAACTCTTCTTTATTTACCATTTATATTTATTTTGTGCATGGCCTCACCACGTGCTCATGCATTTTTAACACCAAGCCAAGAAGGGCTTTGGGCTGACAGTGTTGATTGGATGGGATTGATGTATTTTAATGTGCCCTCCTCCCTCCTCGTTCTGTACATTGAATGGTGACACTAGGCTGTCATGAACACAAAGGTCTCCTCAAAACTAATTTCATTGTCCACTTGGAATGAAGTTTGAGGAGCAGAAATGCTGTCTCTGATAAATCAGGGTGTTAACAATTCCATGGTTGGGGAGAAGGCAAACAATATGACCCACTCATTCTCCTTAGAGGCATTAAAAGCGGATCGACCGTTATTCCTTCAAATATATTTAAATTCCCCTGCAATCTGCTGTCCAGCCACTCAGCAGCCCACACAAGCCAACCAATGGGCAGGATTTTTAAGTGGAGAAATGAAGGAGTAGATGTATGACTATTTCAGTAAATCGCACCTCACTCTTCTTCCTCTGTATCAATTTCCATCAGGAAATTAAATGCACCCCCTGCCAGCTGTATTCCTTCACTGGCACCTCAGAGGCCAACTCCTAACAACAGGATCTGTTCTTAGACATGACTACCACCTCGCCCTGACCCTGTCTGCGAGGTGTCTGGAAGATAGGTACGCTCAGCAGCCCCCCTGCCATCTTTGAGCTTTGCTTTTAGGACCTCCTAGCAGGCAACCAACCCATGATGGAAGCCTAAGGAGGGGGGTGTATGTTAGATGGGGGATTTGAAACTTCTCTTTGTGAGTTTTCTGATCCTATTTCTGACCATTTGGCCAGGCATTTTTCTGGTGGACTTCATAATAATCCAGGCCACAACAGCCAGAGAGAGAGAGAGAGAGAGAGAGAGAGAAGGAAAGAAAGATCTAAAATACTATGCACAAAAAAAAAAATAAAATAAAATAAAATAAAATACTATGCACAAAGAGAATAGCCCAAACTACATGATTTCATCCCCATCTGCATTGATGGAATAACTTTATGCTTTCAGGGACTAAGTATCTAGTAAGACCAGAGACTCCTTTTCCTCCTCTGCTGGCCCCTCACTATCTCCATATCCACAAAGAGACTCCGCAGCTGCACTCCGTGCCCCAATACACACTCTGATTTCAGCACAACAGATTCATTTAGAGAACTAATTGGTAAATAAGAGATCTTTGGCAAGAAAAGAGGTCTAAAATTAATAGTGCCTTTTAACCAGAGGGTGAGTATGGGGTGATTACAGTACTCATGAAATAAACCTGCTGGGGGAAAGACAGAAGCGAGGCAAGTCGGAGAGAGAAGGCTAACATCAAGGCCACCCGGTGAGTTTTTTGTCTGAGTAGCTGGATGACTTTCCCTTACATAAAGTTGTTATTCAGATTAGTAGGAGAGGCTTGATAAGTGTCAAATGCAGAGCAATCAGAAGATATGGCTTTAATGTGTCCTGAAAATGCAGTCATGCCTTCGTTCTTCTAATATTCTGGGTTTGCAGGATTACACAGCAGCTCACTGCCGCTGTCCTGTCCCTGAATGCCCTGGACTTTGCTTCTCAGCTGCAAGGCCCTAACTTATATCAAGCCATGAAGGATGCTGTCCAAGAAAAAACTGGAGAAGTCAGGCTCTCACACCCACTTCTCCAGGAGGTCTGAAAGCCCAGTGGGGGGAGACAGGGTGCTGGCCTGCATCCAGAGGCCCCCCCGGCCTAGGTAGGCGTGCAGGTGCTGGGGACACTGGGCAGGAGGCTCCCAGGGTTGGGGCATCGGTGCCTCAAGTTCTTCTCAAGACTCCATTCCCAGAGTTGCCAAGGTCTCCCAGTCCCCATCTGTCAAGTTGTTAGAGAACATCAAGTCAGATGACATGCTGTGTCGCCAGAGGCTGGGGGCACACACCTCCAAACACTGCTGCTGGGAGTGTGAACTCCTATCTCAAAGGTGGGCAGCTTGGCAATATCTAGCCAAATAAAGAAATGCACATGCCCTTTGGGAGAGCCATCCCACGTACACAAAGTGCAGTATCACTAGGATCTCCGCCGTAGCATCATTTGCACTAGAAAGAAATTGGACACAACCTAAAAGTCTATCACAAGATGCCCAGTTGTGTAAATGATAACATGCATACAAAGAAAATTGACATTGCCATTACACACAAGAATCCCTGCCCCCCCTACAATCAATCCCTGACACAGGATCAGCTCCATGATACTATGAAGTAGAAAAAGAGAAGGGCACAAGCTTGTGTGTAATATGCTACTATTTGCCCGCAGCGTACATTTGTGCGCGTACCTGCTTGTCAGAATTACTCTGCAAGTGTCTGCAAGGAACCGGTTAACTGCAGTTCCTTCTAAGGAGAAGCCTCTGGAAGCTGAGAGTCAGGAGAGGAGAAAGAGTTGCTTCCCAGCTTCCAGCATGGACCGTAGTCTAGTATTAATTTTTTATTTTATTTTTTTTAATTTTTTTTAATTTTTTTAATTTTTATTTATTTATGATAGTCACACACACACACAGAGAGAGAGAGAGAGAGGCAGAGACATAGGCAGAGGGAGAAGCAGGCTCCATGCACCGGGAGCCTGATGTGGGATTCGATCCCGGGTCTCCAGGATCGCGCCCTGGGCCAAAGGCAGGCACCAAACCGCTGTGCCACCCAGGGATCCCAAGTATTAATTTTTTAAACAAACAAACAAAAAAAAACCCCACAGTTATTTTTTTATTTGATTTAAATTCAATTAATTAACATAGAATGTATTATTTGGTTTCAGAGGTAGAGGTCAGTGACTCATCGGTCTTTTTAAATTTTATGTATTTTTAAGATTTTTAATTTACTTATTCATGAGAGACGCAGAGAGAGAGGCAGAGACATAGGCAGGGGGAGAAGCAGGCTCCCTGCCTGGAGCCCAATGTGGGACTCGATCCCAGGACCCCGGGATCGTGCCCTGAGCCAAAGGCAGATGCTCAACCACCGAGCCACCCAGGTGCCCCTCATCAGTCTTATAGAACACCCAGTGCTCATGACATTACCTGTGCTCCTTGATGCCCATCACCCCGTTACCCGACCCCCTTACCCGGCCCCCTCCTACAACCTCCAGTTTGTTTCTTATGATTAAGAGCCTCTTATGAAAACCCCTCATTTATCTATAAAAGGCATTATGACTGTCATCTGGAATTCTTCTAACATTCTAAAGGTCAGAAGTCCAAGATCAGTCTCACTGGGCTAAAACCAGGACTGGTTCTTTCTGGAATCTCTAGAGGAAAATCCAATTCCTTGCATTTTCCAGCTTCAAGAGGCTGCCTGCATTCCTTGGTACGTGGCCACACCCCTCTGGCCTGTGCTTCTATGGTCACATCTCCTCTCCGACTCTGACCCTCCTGACTCCTTCCTCGAAGGACACTCGTAATTAAATTGGGCCCAGAATAGTCCACAATATTTCACAGATTCTGGGGATTAGGACATGGACATCTTTGGCATCCATTATGCAGGCTACCCCAGGGAGCATGGGCAAAAAGTATTCCTGTTCTCACCTCGTTACTTTTTCCACTGTTTCTCTTAGAACATTCTAGTGAGTACCTGCCATTCCACAGCAGGGTTCACTGCGTTTAAGACCTCACTGTCTCACTCTCTTGAGTGCCCATGTCCTTGACCCTACACTTCTCTACTTTTATTCTCTGATAAGCATAGCTGTCAGGTCCACCTTCAGAGCCTGGAAGCCTCCACTCTGGGATGGGACATTTGAGAATGTTCTAGATTCCCCTGGTGGTTTGCTCAGAGCTCCACATCTTAACAGCTAGGCCTTACCTAGATTGCCCAATGCATCCAGTCCATTGACATTTCTGACAATGCCAGATACATTGGCCAGAGCCCTGGAAGGTGAGACAGCTAGGATTTAGACAAGGTCACAAGGGTCATAGGGCGGTTTTGTGCCACATTTCCCAACCTATTTTTTTACATATAAAAAGCTGACCAGTGACCCCTTTATTAATTTTCTTCTATCAGCTCATGAGTTTTAAAAGCTTTTTTCTTCCATACGATTTATATTTACTAAGTAGCAGCCTGTGCATTCTACTCACAAATTAAGGCATGATTTCCATTAAGCTTTCAAAAATACCCAATAGTCGGGTGCCTAGGGGTTAAGTTGATTAAACATCTGCCTTCAGCTCAGGTCATGATCTCAGGGTCTTGGGATTGAGCTCCAGTTGGACTTCCTGCTCAGTGGGGAGCCTGCTTCTCCCTCTCCCTCTGACCCTTTCTCGCCACCCCCCACTCATGTTCTGTCTCTCTCTCAAATAAATAAAATCTTAAAAAAAAAACACCCAATAGAAACACATAAACCTCCATTATCATATCTAGGGATAAAAGTCTTGAGAGTCCAAGGAGTCTGGGTGGGGAAATGCAGGTACAGAAATAACACAGAGATAACAGCAATGCTAGTTAGTCATAGTACCAAGAGCACCGAGTGGAGGGTTGGGATGCCCGGAGCTGTCTCCACACTGCCACTCACTAGCTGTGCGAAGTGGGGAAGTCACATCCCTGCTCACGATCTCACGGTCCTCGTCTGAAAATCACAGGCCTCTGCCCAAGGCTCTGATTTAATAGGCCCAGGGTGGGATTTAAGCTTTGGTATTTTTAAATGTTCCCCAGATGACTGAAATGTGAAGCCAGGGCTGAGACCACTGGTGGAACAGGATCTAGCCACCTCAGAGAACACGCCGGGCCCCTGTCTGATAGCTGGTCCAGGACGCCTGGGGGAAACACATGGGAGCCTGCGTGGGAGCAGGAGGGCAGCTGGGAAGGCAGGTGGGGCAGTCTGGCAGAGGGAAGCAGGCCAAGCAATGCCTAGAGGCTGCAAACATTGACTCCCAAGGGGCTCAGGCCACCTGGTGAGGCCAAGCAGAAGAGCTCTTGGCAGTTCTGACATAGCTCATCAAGTCAGCGACAGCCAGAGCCAAATGTGATTTGAAAGCCTCCGAAGGAGACATTGCAAATCAGGGTCACAGCCGGGGTGGTCAGCAGGCTGCTGCCGAGGCTCCCCCGCTGTCCCTCCCCAAGGGGCATCTTCCCTCCCACCCCGCCCCCCGCACTCACCTCGTCTGAGCTGAATCATCCTTCCACCAACACCTACAGGGGCAGCATTGCGGGGCAACATTTAGGAGCTGGCTCTGGCTCTGGCCTGGCTGTGAAAAGCTTCTCCCCTACCAGTTCTTAAACAGGAAAGATAGTGGCTTCCCAGCAAGGCCGATTTCCCAGACGACAGGAGCCTGGTAGGCCCAGAGGCAAGGGATAGAGGCATGAGGTGGTAGTGGGTTGGGCCTTGGGCTAATGTCTACTAGGAGCTAGCCTAGGACTTAAATGAGGCCAAGGTAGGGCAGGATATATTACCCTCACTGAGATCCTATGGCGAGTTGGTGTCCATCTCAGAGGGAGCTCTAGGGGGAAAGCAGAACCATGCTGAATGTCCCCTTTTGTTGGGACATAAAATTAATTGCTGTCTTTCTTCTCTGCCCTGTTTCTCATGCCCTTTGTCCTATAGAGGATTCTGGAGGAAGCCTCCCAACTTACTTGGAGTAACCATGAGTCCTCTGTCTCTCTGGCATGTGATGATTTTGCTCCATGATTACAGTGATCTGATATCTGAACCCAAAATGGAGAGATAGTTTAGTATATAAGGTTTTCCGATGGTAGGTTTTCCCATTATTTGAAACTCCATGTAAACAAAAAGATACCCAGATAGAATACCAAAATCTAGACCATGACAAAAAAAAAAGTAACATTCAAAGATGAAATTCCAAGACTTTGTGATGCCATCACCATAAAAATGCACTGCAGTGGGGGTACGAGGGAGGTGTCAGCCAAAATGGTGGAAGAAGGTAGACTGATGATGCACCAAACAATAGGCCAACCAACAACAAAGAAGCTAAAAAGAAAAAGCCAAAGAATGAGTTATTCACAGGGGTTTTTGAAAAGCTCCAAAAATATTCCTGGGCTTCTAGAAAGCCACACACATACATAGGATGGTAGGCATGCCCTGCACTGTATTATGCTCAGGAAAGGCTGCAAAGGCCGTAAGCTCTCACCTCCAACTGACCTTGAGGCTGTGTGCAAGCAGGAAGTGAAGGCCAAGGAGAAGCTGTAAACTGCCTGTCTGGGTGTTGAAGGTCTGCCCCTCAGGACACACACAGAGCTCCCCACGAAGCTGGAGAGACTCATTGGTGCTAGGTTTTTAAGGAACCTCTGTCCCATCATGAAGCACATCACCAAGTGAAATAAGCAGAGACTTCATGGCCATCCATGACAGAGAACACAGACTTTACAGGATTCATTCAGAAAAGCCACTAAAACAACACAACAAACCCTGGAGAAGGGTAAGAATCTGATTCCTAGAGTTGCCATGTTATATTATTTTTTATATTTTGTTTATTTATTCATGAGAGAGGCAGACACAAAGGGAAGCTCCACGGGGAGCCCAATGCAGGACTCAATCCCAGAACCCTGGGATCACGCTCTGAGCCAAAGACAAACTCTCAACCACTGAGCTACCCAGGTGCCCCAATATTATTTAAATAAGGTCCCATGTGACCTCTGATATATCAACTCCTAGGTATACATATTCAATGGAAATAAACATCAAATTCACTTAAAAATGTGTACACACATTTCTAGCAGTCTAGTCATAATGGCCAAAAAAAGAAAAGAAGCAACCCAAATACGCATCAATGGATAAATGGGTGAATGGATAAATGGATAAATAAAATGTCATGTGTGAATGCTATGAAATATTACTTGGCAGTAAAAAGGAAGGGACACCTGACACACACTACAATGTGCATTGACCTTGAAAACATTATGCTAAGTGAAAGAAGCCAGGCAGAAAAACAGTGGCCTCAAAAATTTGCCCTTCCTCCCTCTTTCTCTTCAGGGTGTTAGAGATGAGAAGAATCATGAGGAACTTGGAAATCATCCTTCTACCTTTCTTGCCCAGCTCGACATACACAATAAGACCATTTCTATTTGACAACGTGATGTAGCCACAAAGAGGCAAGTGTCTAAACTCCCTTAACCTTTACAACCTATGCAAACAAATAATAGTCCAGTGTGCCAAAGAGCAACAGGTGTCTTTAAAGAGGCCAGAGTTTAATTGCTTTCCTGGATAAATTCTTTGTTTTCTAAATAAAGGCAAGAGTCAGTGAATTCAATGAGTTCAGCTCAGTTCAGTGAGCACTACAGTTGTTTGCTGTGCAAATGACCTATTTAGAGATGAATCCGATTTCTGAATTTTCTTCAGTCGCTTTTAACCAAGGGTCTCAGACATCCCTTGTTCCATAATCTTCGGAGTGGAGGTGGAGGAGAGAAACAAAAGAAATAACAAATTAATTATATCTTGTAATCTGTAGGAAACTACCATTTGGGGATTTGCTATTTTGTTTATAGGCAAAAATTGCTGTGTGCCGCGACACTGTAATCAAAATGACTAGCAATGGGGAAGGAATTTCAGGCATACTGGCTTTTTTTAAGCTTAGGCACAGAGAATAAAGTATGCAATAGCCACATATTTTGTTCTGTTCAGAAAAACTCAGTTTTTTTCTCTATAATTGCTTGACCTTGGCCATTAGTTCTGTGCTGCTTCTTATTTTACTATTTGGGGCACATGTAAATCGTCTTGCTGGGAGTTGTAATTCGGGTCATCTAATTTTGCAGGAAGGAGAGCCTAATTAGATCACCAGTTATAGGCAAAAGCTTGGGTGGCTGGAATTCACAAAGATCTCCCTCCACCCCTACCTCCACCTTCACTCCCACCCCCATGGGCTGCTCTGTCTCCACCTTGCCCCTGGCTATGGCCAGTTGATCCAAGGAGGGAGACGCTAGGCTCAAACTGGGCCAAAATTTGAAGAGACTCAAAGCAGAAGATGTGCTACAGAATACTTGACCAGTATTCCTCAAAAGTGTCAAAGTCATAAAAAACAAGGAAAGCCTGAAAATTTCACAGTGTAAAGGATCCTAAGGATTTACACTATGAAATGTAATACAGTGCCCTGGATAGGATCCTGGGACAGATAAATGTTATTAGATTAAAAATAAGGTTAGGTAAGGGATTCCCGGATGGCTTAGTCAGTTAAGCATCTGCCTTTGGCTCAAGTCATGATCCCAAGGTCCTGGGATTGAGTCCTGCATTGGGCTCCCTGCTCAGTGGGGAATCTGCTTCTCCCTTTCCCTCTGCCTGCTGCTCCCTCTGTTTGTACTTTCTCTCTCTCTTTCTCTATTAAATAAATAAATAAAATCTTAAAAAGAAGAAAGAAGAAGAAGAAGAAGAAGAAGAAGAAGAAGAAGAAGAAGAAGAAGAAGACAGAAACATAGAGACCAAAAGTACTTGGAGCTGAATGTTATGGCACCACCCTGGGAAGCAATCTGTATGGTTCTGCTGCTGAGGTCCCTGCAATTAGCCCTAAATTCCATTAGTTCTTTCCATTTCTTTCCCACAGTCCTAATGTGTGAAGTGAGCAGGGGTGAATTCTGTTGCTTGCAACTCACAGATCTTGCCCTCACTTTCTGCTCCTGTGTCCTCAGGAAAGAGGTAGTCCCAGATCTCAGTTTATAAGGCAATGGTTGGGCTGTAACACAAATCGCTTGCTGTGATTTCCACAGAACTTCCTTCCTGACTGAATTCTGTAGTAGTTTGATGTGGAGCAGCACCTTTTTTAGCCCTCCCTCTTCTCCTAGCATGAGACGTCTACACACTTCTCTACAGAGATGTCTCCCATGCCCATAGCAGACATCGCTAATTGATCACAACATTCATTCTCTGAGCAGGAACGCAGAATAATAGATGCTGGGGTGTGCAAGCCAGATCTTCTTTATCGGCAAGTATCCTTGTCCTTCTCCCAGCAGCTATGAATGCCACCTGCTAGAGGCTTACAGCTGCCCTCACCTCCAGAGAATTGCCTTCCACAAAATGAGATGTGGCTCATCTAAGGTAGCCTACAACCAACAACTGACAAATAAGGGATTAGGAAAGTCCAGCCCTCTTGCCTCAAGGCAGAACCAGCTGTAAGGTGTGATTTGTGCACCCAGGCCCTCAAGGCATCATACTGAAGCTAGGCTGCAGCTGAGACTACATCTTCATGCGGCTCCTTCCATACCATTTGGCTTCCTTTGCTCCCTTTCTCTGGAAAGTCCTCCCTCAATGAACCGAGAGCTTTGGAATCCCTATCTCAGGTTCTGCTTCAGAAAACCCACCTAAGACATCTGACACAGAGTCCTTTTCAACATGGTGCCCATGGTGCCCCTACCAAGATATGAGCTGACACATGAGGTGAAACCTGTGTGACATTTCTACCGGAAATAATACTAGCAAATAGGAGAAATTATACCAGCACACAAGGAAACATTGACAAAGAGTCCAGAAGCCTAGGTGAACTGTTGACTTAACCACTGGCTCCTGCAGAGTAAAGACTCTGTGACTTCGTTGTTGAGATGCAGGATTTAGGTATGGTTTGGAGACCTGCCCACTTGTATTTCTTCTTCTTCAGTCCATCATTCAGGACAATATTTCTACAGGAAGGATGTATGCAAGACAAAGTGGATAAAGATGGAGTTAAAGAGGTACAGTCTTTACTCCAAGAAGTTGGCATATCTAACAGTAGGAGGCATTTCTCACTCTCTTTGGCTGAGTATCGTAGTTAAGGAGCAGGTGCACTGTCTTAAGAGCATCCCCACAGGTGGCGTCAGGGAAGTATCACAGTTGGGCATCTTTATTACTAAATATAACCTTGCTTTTTTCCATGCTATTATTTAATGCCAGCTGAGTTTTACAAAAATGGAATGTATTGGGTAGGAAATGGGTAAAGACTGCTAAAATACAAACCCAAAATAACAGTGGCGAAAAATAAACCAAAATCTATTTATCTCTTATGGAGAAAGCCAGGCTGGTATGGTGGCTCAATGGCACAGAACTTGAGGGGCTTGGAACTCCTTGTACCTTGCTGATTTGTCATCCCTAGGGTGTCATCCTTGTCCACTGATGGTCCAACACAGTTCTAAATTTCAGACACTTGGAAATGGCCAAGGGTAGAGGAGAGGGCATCTGTCTCTTCCTTTTAAGGGAATGATCTGGATCACATATCACAGTGGCTCACTTTCCATTGATCCAAGAGTTTGATACAAGCCACACCTAACTCCACGGGAGCCTGGGGAAGAAAGGATGTAACCTGCAGTCCAGATAGAAACTGAGCATTCTTTTTATTGTGAGAGAAAAGAGAATGGATCTTCAGGGACAGAGAGGTGATAAGATGTCACAAACACAAGCAATGACCTGAAAAATGGCGTCATCTTAGGGTAAGTGGGCTGATTGATGGTCTCAAATGCTCCAGGTCGGTGCCTCTGGTCACCAAACTCTGGTTTTCTTTCATTGTGTCCCTCCTTCCACATCAACTTGCTTTGGCCAATGAAATGTGGGCAGAAGTGATATGTGCCACTTTCGGCAGAAGCTTTAAAGACCAACGCATGGTTCATGGTGTGTGTCTCTCTTCCCTCTGCCATGAGACTAGGGGTGCTCTAGAAAGAGGCTGCTCCACCAGCCTCTGAACTGTAGATGGTATGAACAGAGCCCCAGCTTCCCCAAGATGGGTTTACAGGATGAGGGAGAAATAGACCTTGATACTGCTGTGGGCCAGTGAGATTGCTCGGTGGCTGGTGTGTCACGGCAGCATAGCCAAGCCCAGCCAGCCAGATTCAGCACCCATGTCCTCCTGCCAGCAGATCTGCAATGGAATCTTGGTTCAAAAAGTGCAGCCCATTGACATAAACATAATAGTACTAATGGATGCCTTTTATCGAACATTTACGATGAGCTAGGCCCATTCAACTTCACCTGGTGTTGATAATCAATTTACAGATGGTTCCTAATGCCTGCGCTTTGTAATTCATCACTTAAATACACACCGGTTACTGCTTCTTGAAATAACCCTACTGGATGAATCCTTTTATAAAACAGGAATCTTTGGGGAATAAGCCCTGCCCCAAAAAATGTTTCCTGAGTTCAGCTTTTCACAAATGGCAAAACTATAAAGTTATGTTCCCAGTAATTAGGAGAAAGTGATATTAATGATTTTATTATTAATGTACTACTTACCATTAGAAGGATGACTAGGGGGATCCCTGGGTGGCGCAGCGGTTTAGCGCCTGCCTTTGGCTCAGGGCGCGATCCTGGAGACCCGGGATCGAATCCCACGTCGGGCTCCCGGTGCATGGAGCCTGCTTCTCCCTCTGCCTATGTCTCTGCCTCTCTCTCTCTCTGTGACTATCAAAAATAAATAAAAATTTAAAAAAAAAAAAAAAAAAAAAAGAAGGATGACTAGGATATTAGGACCGCAAGTAGGGGAAGAACCCACTAAAAGTGGTTAAAATGAAAAGGATGGGAACGCCTGGGTGGCTCAGTGGTTGAGCATCTGCCTTCAACTCAGGGCATGATGCTGGGGTCCTGGGATCGAGTCCCACATCAGGCTCCCCCCAGGGAGCCTGCTTCTCCCTCTGCCTATGTCTCTGTCTCTCATGAATAAATAAATAAAATCTTTTTTTTTTAATGTAAAGGATGTTCCTAATTCCATCAAAAGCAAAAAGGCAAAAAGGCAAAAAAAAAAAAAAAAGCAAAATGGCAGGGAAGCTCTAGGGTTGGTTCACTGGCTCTGTGGTATTATTGAAGACCCAGATATCTTCCATCTTTCTGCTCTGCCATCCTCAGAATGTCAGTGATGTCACTCTCCTCATGGTCCCAAGGAGGCTGCCACAGTCCCCAGCACCATATCCACCCATGACAACCTCTGGCCAAAAAAAAAAAAAAAAAAGAGGGGGGAGGAAGAAAGGCAGTGTTGCCTCACTTGTCTCTTTCCCTAAGGCTGGAAAACCATTTTCAGAAGCCCCACAGTGGATCCCAACTGTGCTACACAGGCACTTTGCCCACACCAAGCCACAAGCAGGATCAGGAAAGCAAAGTTCTGGCACTATCAGCCTCTGCTGTGGGAACCTGCAGGGCCAGATAGGACAGAATAGGTTGTACCTGCAGTGACAAACACCCCCAAATCTCAATAGCTTAATACAACTCACATTTGTTTCATACGTTTATACCGAAAGTCCATGAAGTCTCTCAAGGATCCAGGGTGCACCATTTGTAATGCAAGGCCTCCTCTGTCCCCGCGGCAGAGGAAGAGGCAGCTGGAGAGTCATATGCCAACTCTTCTTTACCTCACTCTGAGAGTAATTTGTTACTTCCACCTTCCTTAAACACACCTTGTCCCATGACCCTGCCTTGCTGCAAGCAAGCTGGGATGTGTACAGGGGTGGATGAAACCCCATCTCCGCCATACTGGCTTTTTCTTATTATTGCCTCTCCCTGTGTTACTCTCTTGCCCCTTCCTCAGCAAACCCTAATCCCATCACCAATGTGCCCTTATTTCTCTGGCTAATGTTGTCTCTCCCTTCTTCAGATTCCCGTGGGTCCAAGTCTTCCATGAATCTTAATAACTTCTTCTAAGTCAAAGCATTCTTTCGCTACCTGTTGTTGCTGTCGAGAAGAGGGAGGGATGAGTTTGGGAAGGAGATGGATCAGGAGTCTCTCATTTCAAGGCGTGTTCTGCTTTTTCCTAAAATGTCTAAATAATCATTCTGACTTCATCCTATGAGGATTCATTTCCTGAAACAAACAAACCTTTCTTGGCTCCATAAAAGAGATGCAGATGCCCTCCTGTTGACATAATGTCAACTTTATAATTTCAGTTGTGTAAAAAAAAAAAAAGTCCTATATGTGCAGTGGAGAGAAATCTTAGCAAAATATTGATAGTGTTCATACCTGTGTAATGGAACTATGAGTAATTTTGATTTTCTTCTTAACATACAAACATAACCCTTTAATGGATAAGGATGGGGAGGGACTTTTTTTTTTTTTTTAAAGCATGCCTTGCGAAATTGGTAAGATGTCGTATTTTTCTCTACTTGCATGCAACCCTTGGTTTTCTAAATGCCTATTTCTCATACTTTGCCCGTCAGCTCATTTTATTTTTTTTTAATTTTTATTTATTTATGATAGTCACAGAGAGAGAGAGAGGCAGAGACACAGGCGGAGGGAGAAGCAGGCTCCATGCACCGGGAGCCTGATATGGGATTCGATCCCGGGTCTCCAGGATCGTGCCCTGGGCCAAAGGCAGGCGCCAAACCGCTGCGCCACCCAGGGATCCCTTCTTTTTTTTTTTTTTTTTAAAGAAGTCAAGCTTCTATCAGCTCCAAGTGTCTCTTCCCTACATTTGCACTCAGGGTGACCAGGAGAAGTTAATTGCTAGCACAAACATCAAGTAACATAATTATCAGGGATTCATTTTCTGGAGGGGAGGTAGGAGCCAGGGACAGGGGGAAGGCTATTTTACCTGGACTTAAAGTTGAGACCATCTATTTGATTTTCACTTGCCAGAAACCACCTTCCAACCTGCCTCAAATATCTTTGGACCCCAGCTGATACTGATAAGCTTTGACAGAAAATAAAATTCTAGTCATTTTTACCCCAAAATATTGGCAAGAAAGCCAAAGAAGGGTAAAGAATTTCCAACCCCACAAGCTTTCTTGGGCTGTTATTTATAAGACTCTCAGCAGGAAAAGGTCCCCATGAAGGGGTGGTTACAGGCGGGCATGTGTGAGCTGCCGCAGAAGAGAAATGAGATCCTTGACAGACTCTGGGCCCCAGGAGGCTTTCATAATATTCTGACCACAGAGAAGCCACAAGAAAGAAAACAGAATGGGAGAAAGGCTCAGCTAAGTTCCACCTTCTGGTTTGGTGTTTGCTGCTTCTCAGATAATGAAAGCTCAAACTCCGTCTGGCCCTCCGTGGAGGAGAAGTGCTATGGGGCTGGTACATTAATTATACACAGGGGGCCTTTTCCTAAGGAGAAAATCTTTAGTAGTTTGAAAGAAAAATACAGTATAGTTCCCGGGTTGTTCCCGCTCACATTTCCTGAACCACAGGCTTCTGCCTCTTTTTGAAACTGCAGAAACAAAGGCATTTCTAACTAAAGAAACAGGGGCCTTTGATGCAGGAATCGAATCTTAGTTGTTGGGAATCATGTAGGAATAATAGGCCCACATCTGGTGGGGAGCACTCAGTGATATCAGGGTCACTGTGTGGAGAGGTTCTGGAGACCAGCAGGACCAACACTGACCTCTTATGTGGCACTGGGCAAAATCAAAGGATAGAGCTAGACTCTGTTTCAATGTCTGCAAGGTGAGGATGATAACAGCCATGACACTGTCATCAGGATTAAGGAAAATAAACCACAATGTCAGAGGTTTATTGTTTTATTTACTTACTTACTTACTTACCTACTTATTAGATTTTTATCTGAGAGAGAGAGTGTGTGCGCTCAGAGGAGGAGCAGAGGGAGAAAGACAAGCAGACTCCGTGCTGAGCATGGGGCCTGACATGGGGCTTGATCCCATGACTCTGAAATCATGATCTGAGCCAAAACCAAGAGTCAGATGCTCAACCAGCTGAGCCCCCCAGGTGCATCATTATCATCATCATCATCATCATCATCATCATCATCATCACCACCATCATCACAGTTTCATTGTTGTTTTTGAGCTTTGGTTGGTTTGGTTTTTGTTTTCTGTTTTCTTTTTTAATTATTTACTCAAGAAAATTTGCCCAGCAGTCACTTCTCAGTGAACTGTTACTGCCAAGTCCATCTACACATCTCCTCCCTGGATTCATTTATTTGTGGCTTACGTTCCTAGCAGCCACTACAATCCCAGAACACAGGTAGTGCTGCTCATGGGTTACTTCTGGGAGACTTGACAGATGCTGGTTAAATATTTTAGAAATTTCTCTTTAAAGAAAGGGGCTTAAAAAAAAAAAAAGAGGTTGCTCGAGCTGCTAAAATGAGGTCTTACCCCTCAAAGTCACCTTTAAATGTCAAGGTTGTATTTGGCTTTCAGTATTTTTGGAGGGACCTTAGAGATTTTGTATGTGTGGTTTCTTTCAAAGTCAGTATGATGGTATTACCTACTCATAATCTTCATACACAGGTTCATGGCTCTGAAAATTAAACATATAACTAACTATTCACTTTCAGGTTTAAGAAAATCATTTAGTGTGGTTATTATGAAAGTAGAACTTTAAATTCTTCACTAACCAAAGAAAACACAATCAAAATCCAAGCAACATTCCAGGAGAGTGCTGCTTTATTTGAAGAAGCAAAGTGTCTGGTTGACAGTGAGAAACACGCAAGAAGATAAGAGGGCCAATTCCCATAGATGTGACACGGTAGTGGTGACTTAAAAATGATCACTCGTGGGACACCTGGGTGGCTCAGTGGTTGAGCATCTGCCTTTGGCTAATGGCGTGATTCCAGGATCCTGGGATCCAGTCCCACATCAGGCTCCCTGCAGAGTCTGTTTCTCCTTTTATCTGTCTCTCTCTCTCTCTCATAAATAAATAAAATCTTAAAAAAAAAGTCACTCACTAACAGTTCTGCATCAGTGAAGATGGTGTGCTAAGTCAATGCATTAGATCCTGAGGATCTCCCTTTTTGGGGAAGGAAGAAACATGAAGTCCTTGAGAATTTAGAGAGCCTCCAAGCCAACCTCTCCAGGCTTATCACTTCTCTCCTGGAGCCGACTGAAATATCAGAGAAGGGACAGTGAGTCAGAAACCCAGCCTGTCCCTGGGTTTCTTTCCTTTTTTTTTTTTTAAGATTTTTTATTTATTTATGAGAGAATGAGAGAGAGAGAGAGGCAGAGACACAGGCAGAGGGAGAAGCAGGCTCCATGCAGTGGGACTGGATCCCCTGATGTGGGACTGGATCCTGGGACTCCAGAATCATACCCTGGGCCGAAGGCAGGCACTAAACTGCTGAGCCACCCAGACGTCCCCTATCCCTGGGTTTCTGACCCTCCCTGACCCCTAACACCCAGAAGAGAAACACATGGCAACCCTTCATAGCTGAGAGACATCACAGGCAACATTTCATTATAAAGAGCACCATTATGAAAATTGACTTACCAAGCTATTTCCATGTCCCACAAAAGGCTGAAAGAAATTTTGCTTTGTTGGTCTCTTGACAATCAATTGCTTACTAGAAAAACTCTTTACAACGTAAGAAACAGCCTGATACTGACTAGTTTCCCAATATGAGCCAATTCCACTCCAGGATGAAGGATGATAAGGCTTCCAATGACCATCACTTCTCAAATAGATGTGGACAGTTCAGTGCCAGTTTCCTCATTCATATTATTTTATTGAATAAAATAGGTGATCTTAGATATGAAAAATAACATTTCTCCCCTGGGGTATAATATAACTATTTCATTTTCATTGAAAAAAAGCTATAAGCCATAAATATATTTCTTTACCTGAATTGGGCTATACTAAGACAAAAATATTTCTCACCACTGCAAGACAGCAAAATGTCTCTGTCTGTTCCTCATTTGTGACATAGTTACTCTGTGAACAAAAAGCCTCTCGCTGAATGTGGCCTCTTATCCATCTTCTTGAATGTAGACAGCACTCAGCTCATACAACGTTAGTCATTTTATTCAACAAATGTCATTAAGCACTGCTATGTGACAGGCCCTGTACTGGGCAGATATAAAGGAATGCCACTGTCCCTGCCCTGCAGAAGCCCACAGGGCTGGGGTGCCTTGGTGGCTCGGTCAGTTAAGCATCGGACTCTTGGTCTCAGCTCAGATATTGATATCAGAGTTTTGAGTTCAAGTGCCATGTTGGGCTCCACACTATGCATGGAGCCTACTTTAAAAATATATATATATTCTCCTGTGGCACCTGGGTGGCTTAGATTATGTTCTCAGGGTCATGAGATAGAGCCCCAGGGCAGCCCAGATGGCACAGCGGTTTAGCGCCACCTGCAGCCCGGGGTGTGATCCTGGAGTCTCAGGATAGAGTCCCACGTCGGGCTCCCTGCATGGAGCCTGCTTCTCCCTCTGCCTGTGTCTCTGCCTCTCTCTCTCTCTCCCTCTCTCTCTCTCTCCCTCTCAATAAATAAATAAAATCTTTTTAAAAAAAGAGAGAGATAGAACCCCAAATTGGGCTCCATGCTGGGAATGGAGTCTCCTTAAGATTCTCTCTCTCTCTCTCCCTCCACTCCTCCCCCATCTTAAAAAGAAGAAGAAGGAAGAAGGAAGAAAGAAGAAGAAAGAAGAAGAAGAAGAAAAGAAGAAGAAGAAGAAGAAGAAGAAGAAGAAGAAGAAGAAGAAGAAGAAGAAGAAGAAGCTCACAGAGCTGAGGGTCTGAGATAGAGGGACCAGGGCTGCAAAGAGGCAAAGGTGGAGAGGTCAGTTCTACCTGGTAATGTTTCAAGAGAACTCTTCCGATAAAAGTGTGAGCTGAGTCCTAACAAATGAGTGAACTCTTTATTCATTTATCTGTCTCCCCAGGACAGTGTGGTAGTAGTAGAACAAAACAGAGGAACTGGACCCGCCCAAACATGACCATGTGATTTTTTACAAAGGTGCAAAAGCAATTCAATAGAAGAAGGATGATCTTTTCAACACATGGTGCTGGAACAACTGGATGTCCATAAACCAACAAAAAGAAAAAAAAATAACTTCGGTGTAAACCTCTCACTTTCTATAACAACAATGAAATTCAAATAGATGATACTCCTAAATGAAAAATATAAAACTTTAAAGAAGAAAACATAGCAGAAAATCCTTGGAATCTGAGGTTAGCAAAGAGTTCTCAGGGCCCCAAAGATTAAAATTGTTAAATTGGGCTTCAGCACAATTTAGAAGTTTTGGTCTGTGAAAACGGTTAAGAAAAAGACAAGCTACATATCTGAGAATCACATAGCTGACTGAGGGGCCTTGTATCTAGAATATATCAAGAACTCCCAAAAATCAGCAAGGAAGCAAACAACTCCACTTTAAAAAAATTTAAAAAGCTTAAACAGATGCTTTACTGAAAAGTAATATGGGTGCCAGATGAGGACATGAACAGGTGGTCACCATTAGTCCTCAGGCAAATTCAAATTTGAACATCCATAAGGCACCACCATACATCTATTAAAATAGGTAAAATTAAAAATCTGATAATAGCAAGTACTGGTGAGGATGTAGAGGAACCATAACACACAAATATTTCTTCCAAAAGTGAACATAAGACCATGCCATATGACCATGACCCAGCAATCCCACCATTAGGTATTTACCCGGAAGTGTGAGCATGTGTTCACTCACAAATTTGTATGCAAATATTAATTCAAAGGGGTTTTTTTGTTTTGATTTTTTAAAAGATTTTATTTATTTACTTGAGAGAGGGAGAGATCATGCATGAAGAGAGGCAGAGGGAGAGAGAGAGAGAGAGAGAATCTCAAGTAGACTCCCCACTGAACACAAACCCTGTTGCAAGGCTCAGTCCCACAACCCTGAGATCATGACCTGAGCCCAAATCCAGAGTCAGATGTTTAACTAACTGAGCCACCCAGGCACCCCTCGAGGTTTTACTCAGAAGCAGGAGACAGCCCAAAGGTCCCTCCACAGCGGATGGAAAACACGGTGCCTTACATTCACACGGTGGGTCATCACCAGCATAAAGAACAGCTAGTGCTTCCTGCAGTGACGCGGGTGATCCCAAAAGCATTATGCTTAGTGAAAAGAGGTCAGACATTAAAGACTACACCCTGTAGGATTCCCTTATTCTAAAATTTTAGAAAAGAAAAGAAAAAAAAACCACAGTCACAGAACAGCAGGCCAGGGGCCAGAGGTGAGGAGGGGATTTGGTTGCAAAAGGGTACAAGGGAAGTTTTGAGGTAACAAAATTTACAGTTATGATGTAGAACATTATCATATCTATATCATAACCATAAAGGTAGTCACATGACTATACCTATTTGTCAAAACTCATCGAATTGTACAAAAACTTCATTTTCCACTAATTTTATTTTATTTGTATATAAATTCTATCACAATAAAGCTGATTTCTCTAAAAAAATTGACGGGAGGCAAAGCCTCATAGGTGAAGCCAAGACATTTGAGAAAAGGCATGACAATGAAAGAATTTGCTCCGGGAGACACCAAAATATACCATAAGGTTATCATAATTTTCAAAGTGTGCTATTGATCCAGCAACAGACAAATAATCAACTGACTTAGAGTCCAAAACCTGTAGCGTCCACATCAATGTACGTATCTAGCAAATATTTTAGGAAGCAATTTAATTAGTGGGGAAAGAATGGACCATTGAAGAAATTGAGTTGAAATCTGGGTTCTGTTCAGAAAAAGAATTCAAGTTAGCTCCATAATTCACACCATTCTCAAAAATTAAACCAGAATTGGTTAATTGGGCATTGACCTAATATAAAGGCTCACTCTATTGATCTCATTACCCTGTTGAATGCTGAGGAGAGCACTTAGCTCATCAGGGTAAGGTCTTACGGTAAATAAAAAGGATTCTAACAAACACCCACGCTAACTGTAGGCACTTCTGCTTTCCGAGGGGAGGTGGCATCGCTCGTCACAGTGGGAAAGTAAATGTCTGTGTTGTTTCCTGCCACTTGCACAGACCAGAGAGAGTGAAAGGGTGAAGTCCCTGCTAACTCTTCTGAGATGTCAAAGGGTGAAATCCCGGGGAGACAGGGTGCTTTGATGCTCCTTGGATGTGCAGTGGAGGGGATGAACAGCTAAAATTCTCTCTGCATAACAAGGGAAATGCTGTGGGGGAAATGTCTTCAAGGAGCAGAGGACCCTGCAACACAAGAAGAGCTGCAGCTTGGCCAGGAGGAAGGCAGGGAAGAAATCCTGGTGGCGGGCTAGCCAAAGGGCTGCCAGAGACAAAGAGGGCTAATGGCTGATGTGCAGTGTTAAGCTGTCAGTGTCCTGCAGTGTGACCTCCCCTCTGTCACATCAGGTGTCAGTAAAGACTTCTCACCCTGAATATCTTGGGTGGTCGTCCTGGGGACAGCAGCAGTGTGGAGAGGCCTTTCTTCCCAATTCCTGGTATTTCCTTTCATGAGGCCAACATCCATTAGCAGAAGGCTCTTCCATCATCTGTTGGAAAGAGTTGCCGGGTCATCACTCAGCCCCGGGCTCCATCCCTCATCCTTCAGATCTGGCCAGATCGAGATCTGGGACACACGGATTTGGTCTCTTGCTCCTTGGCCTGTGTATGATTCTCTGGTTTCTATTAGGAAACTCAGCACTGTGCCCTAGGGCACTTTCTCCTCCCCTTTTTGCTTATCCTCAGTTACTTCTAGATTCAGGTGAAGAGGGAAGGGTGCGATTCCTTGAGCCCTCAAACTCCAGCAAGGGGTCCTGTGTGAAGTAAAAGCCCCAAGAGTCATCCAAGTGAACAGTCAACCCAGGGCAGGCTTCTCTCGTGGGAACATTCCAGAACCCAGAGTGGAGGAGACTTTGCTGGGGTTATCTTAGTCTGACTCCTGCTCTAACTCCTTCACTTTGTTGCCAGAGCCTTCTCTCTCAGTAACTGGCCTTCAGAGTTCCAGGGCAGCATCTGGAGCTGTGCAAAGACATCCCAGCCGTGTCGGCCACAGCTGGAGCCTGGCAGATGAGGTGATGACTGAGGGGAACAAGCAGAGAGAGACTTTCTCTGAGACTTCCCTCCCAAAGCATGTGCTGCTCTGGCTCCAAAGGGCAGAGTTTCTTTGTCTGGTTTTGAGGGGGTAGGTAGAGAAGCACAGAAGAAAGAGAGATGAGTTCCTTTTGACCAAAAAAGTCAGCCACTCATGAAGGATGACTGGCTTCAGCCCAAGCAAAGATTATGGGAAACACCCAGTTCTGAGCAAGCACAAATGCTTTCTCAGTTATTCTAGCCAACACCCAATTACTACTCCTCACTTTGGCACCCTGCCCTTAACCACTGCAAGGCTCGGAGTCAGTGAGTCCTTGGATCATTGAGTCCGCTCATCTCTCTCTAGCCACCCCCACTTTACACCTGAGGAACAGACTCAAAGATGACATCTCTTACCTACTTGGTGAGCAGTGGTACGGCCCAGATTGGGAACCTGAACCCAGAGTCCCAAGTCTCTTCCCATGGCTTGAGATTTCATGGCTCCCCTGGAGGAGGGTGAGTCCCCTGATAATAGAGACCTAGTGTTTTGCCTGGAGAACAGGAGTGGACCACCATCTTTTAAAAATTTTTTTATTTTACTTATTTATTCATGAGAGACACAGAGAGAGGCAGACACATAGGCAGAGGGAGAAGCAGGCTTCCTACAGGGAACCCAATGCAGGACACAATCCCCAAACCCCAGGATCATGCCCTGAGTCGAAGGCAGATGCTCAAACACTAAGCCACCCAGGGGCCCCAGAAGTGGACCACTGTTTAAAAAGAGCCTACCATGTTCCCATCACCGGGGTAGGGACATTACTGAGAACATAATTTTAGGCACATCTCCCCAGCCCCCAGCAAGCCCCTTTGTTGTAGGGAACTGCTATGGGCTGAATCGTGTCTGGCAAAAAGTCCACACACTGAAATCCTAACCCCCAGTACCACAGAATGGGACTGTATTTGGACAAAGGGTCTTTAAAGGGGTCATTAAGTCAGAATGAGGTCATCATCATGGGCCCTTATCCAATATGACTGGTGTCCTTATCAGAGGAGATTAGGACACAGACAGGACAGAGAAAAGACCATGTAAAGACACAGGGAGAAGATGGCCAACTACAAGCCAAGCAGCGAGGCCTCAGAAAAAAACCACATCTACCAACATCTTAATCTCAGGCCTCTAAAATTGTGCAAAAACATCAAGTCCTGTTGTTTACCCCACCCAGTCTTTGGTATGCTATCATGACAGCAGTAGCAGACTAATACAGGCATCTGCTTCCTGGCCTACCCGTGCTTCTAGACTGGGACCCTGCCCCTCTGGCTGTTACTGAGCCACACAGACTCTTTACATCAGAGTGTACACACCAAAGCGTAGGTGAGTAGGTGGCACGCACAAACAATTGGAGCCAAAGGGAAATAAAACCCATGCAAGAGTTGTGTTCATCTTTCTACCCTTCTCTGTTTAGATCGAATGAGGTTGGAGATTGTAAGCTAGGTTTTCAGTGGAGCTCTGGCTCACTCAGGGAGACCAAGACACAGTTTTGGCCCTACTGACCTCACAAGTCCTCCCTAACTCTTCCCCTGCATGGAGCTGGGCAGCTACTCCAGCAGCAGCAGGACTTCATATTGTCTAGAAGAAATATTTGAACCCTGAGTCTCTCTTCCTTCCTCCCCCTCTCCCATTTGTCTCATAGCAAAAGGACACAAACCACCCTTTGTCCAGGACAGTAAACTTGCCTTTCATGGGGCTCGGGAAGTAAGAGGAATCAAGAAGCCAGGGGGGAAAAAATACATACATATGAAGAAAGGGCTTGGCTGGCAAGGGTTTCTGGGCATTTTTCTCATCTTTATAAAAATAAAATTACTTTCCCCCTCTTGCTTTGGAAAACCCCCAAAACAAACCCGAGATCACTTGTATAGCTGTCATTAAACTTCCCCGGCTGACCAAGGCTCCAAAGTTTGCTGGCAGAGAGAACGATGGTGGATATGGCCTTGCCATCTTGTATTTCAACAGGGATGCCTGAAGTTTGGGAGCGGGGGCCTCCTGGAGCCATGAGGGAGCAGTTCAGGATTCTCTGACATTTTGCAGACCAGGGGAGAAAGGCTGCGTGCGGAGGTCTTTTTTCCACTGCACAGCACTCTATCCCAGGCCCCCCAGACCCACTGCCTGGGCCTCCTGGTTGCCCACACTCTAACACAGGCTCTCAGGGGGAAGAGGACGCCACAGAAATGCAGTACAATGTTGAGCAGAAGCTCACTGACAAATGTTTGTGTTTCCATCATCCAGAAGCCATAATTGAGTGTGTTGAGGTGAAGGCTAAGGGGAGGAACCATGGATAGTCCATTCTCGGCAGGGAAAAAACACACCAACGTGCTGCTCAGAGCCCCACATTGATGTGGCAATTTGCAAAGCAGTATTTACGGAGAGTCCTCTTAGCCTCTCAAACCCTGTGCGGGGTGCCACATAGGCCTCTCAACAGCCCCGTTTCGCAGAGGGGAACACTGAGGCTCAGGAGCCAGCTGCTGCCTGACAGAAAGGAGCAGGGGAGAAACAAACAAAAAACCCCTGTCTTCCGACTTCAGACTCCTCTCTCCCTTGCCTTATGCCCAGGCTGTGAGCTGACCACCAGCATGGATCCCACCAGCCCCCAATATCTGAACCTAATTAAGCCTCGATTCTCGCCCACAATTTTTTTTTCCAAAATGAAAATATCTATACTCAGTTGTTTGGGGGTTTTTTTTTGTTTTTTGTTTTTTTTAAGTAATTATATAATACACCCTTGTAAAAAAAAAAAAATGTTTTTTGAATAACCAACTAAGCCTCCCCTGTCCTGACAGCAAGTCCATAAATCCACCCACATTAGCAGGACCTCAAGTCTCTTCTGTCCCCCAGCTACTTCTCGGAGCTCCCCAAAGACACACACAGTGCACACAGGCTACCCCCCAAGGCCTTTGGGGCAGTGCCCATCCCTCCTTTCCCCTGCTGGTGTCCAGAGGAGACCTCAGAGCTTCCAGAAGGCAGGGTTGAGCTTCTCAGAGGCTGACTGGACAGTGTAAAGTCTTACCTCTCACTAGCCACTCTGGCACAGACCCTTGGGCAGCCTTCTTCCTTGCCCTTCTCTCTCAGTTGAGAAAGCCCCATAGAATTAAGAGCCCTGGTGGGGCCATGAAGGGCAAAGAAGGGCTTTAAACAGCTTCCTCCAAGGCTGTCCCTTCAGAGGTGATGAAGAAGTATCAGTGAGCCTATTTCTCACTAGCATGCAAATAGCCTTGAGGGATAATTCTCTAGGATGATTCTTGTGGCTCCTAAAGATGCTAGATCAATACAGAGTCTCCCTCGTCTCTCCCTCCCTCCCCCCTCCTCCTTTCCTGCCTCTCTCTCCCTACCCCCCTCTCTCCCTCCCTCCCTCCCCTTCCTTCTCTCTCCTTACCCACCTCTCTCCCTCCCCTCCTCTCTCTCTCCCCCTCCTCCTCTTTTCCTTTCTTCCATACTCCCTCTCTTCAAGTTGGCCTAACCCCAAACCCTTAGGTCACTAACCACCACCTCCCCTTGAGAAACCACTTCCCGTAAGCACTTGCTGCCCAGGTGGGAGGAAGCTCCAAACGTGACCTCTATCTAACCCACCTGGGGCTTCTGTATATCTCTTCTGAAACTCATCATTTAAGAGAAGAACCCCAAATAAAGTCTGTCCTTCCCCTTACGATTTGTCAGCAATTGAAAAAATGAAGTCATCAAACAGAAACAGGAACTGGATCTCTGAAGGCAACCCCCAAAAAAGTTACCTACTTATTCCAAACGAAGGCTTTTCCCAAGCTCCGCTGAAGGCAAGAGACCATCTCTGTGCAGTGGGAATTAATCCCTCCCAGAAGTGCCCGAGTTTTTCTGCTCGTGGTCCGTAGTAGAGACTCGCCTTTTCTATTTATCAGGTACTTCCAGCCTTTCTTTGCACTTAAATAGCAACTAAAATAAAAGTCGGTCATACCAGTAGGGCTCCCCCTTCTTCTCTGTTCTCATCAGTACAATTTTAAAACCTGGGGAAATGTACTGCTACATTTACTTGGTCAGCGTTATATGGCATATTTAAAATATCCAGGGGAACTTAAAATAATTGCAGTGGAGGTATCTACAGGCAGGCAAAGAAAGGGCTTCTAGAAGCCTGGCACTTGTCTGTCTCCACTGGAGCTGAACCAGTGTACTCCCATCCCTCGGCCCCAGTACACCAGCTGGCAGAAATACCCTCCCCTGTCTGCTCCCTCTGTTGATTAAGTTGGCCTCCTACTACAATGAAACTCATGTTTTCGAGTCATCTCCAGGGAAGAAAAATATGTTAGCTTTACAAAACACCTTGCAGTGAACTCGAAGATGTTGTCTTTACGGTTTGGGGTTTACCATTTCCTTCCAATGCAAGCCATCTTCCAACGTGGGTGGGAGTGAATGTTCTTTTCTTTAGGGACCCTGAGAATTAACAGTGGAATTCCTGCAAGTTACTTTGATGGCAAGCTGGGTGGGAGGTCCTCAGCCCCCTCTTTGTGGCTCCTACTGTTGGCTCACCCATTCAGGGAGCACAATGAGCATTTACTATCTGCTCCTTGCAAGATGAGAAGGTGCCCACCCCCACCACCACCACCGGAGTTGTGCACTGATGGCCTGTGGGTGAGGGTCAGAGGGAGGGGAGTCTTTGGACCCCTTCCTGTGTGCTGAGCAGTATTTCATCCCCCCACCCCCACCCCACCGGGCCTTTCTGTCCCATGGGTGAATGGCAGGTATGTGGGAGGCATGCATGGTTTCCAGCCATGGGTGTGTCGTCTTTGGGGTTAATTCAGGCTGCAAATTTCCATTCATGCTCCTGACTTGCCCCCTTGGGGCCCGCTCCAACTGGAGCTGGAATTCCCAGGATTCTTTATTAAAATATTTCCCCCAGACTTGCCTTCCAACAGCCGTTGTTATCTCTGACAGCAGGCTGGCCTCTGTCTCTCTCAGGCTGGACAGGATCAGCCCCAAATTACTCTCCTGTTTCAGAGCAGTGTCCTGGCTGATGGCTGAGGGTGAGGGAGCGAAGAGGGGGGAACTACCCATGCCTCCTCCATACCCACCCACTCCCCCTCCCCCAACCATTTTACACCAAGGGTTACTTCCTTTGCAAAGCCTGTGCTCCCTCTGCCTTTGGTTTGTGATCATCATCTGGAAGGCAGGCAGGCAGGTGTCTGATTAGACTGAGTTTCTAGTAGCTTCTCCCTGGAAGCGCTCACTCAGGCGCCATGACTTCCAAATTATGCAATGTTTGTTAGTTGGTTCATAAAAATCAGTTTTCCTAGAGAATGTCAAAAAATTGGAAGAAGTTTTAGTCGATGTAATAGAATTTTTCGAAATAGCATTTGGGGCCCCTGGGTGGCTCAATAGGTTAAGCACCCGCCTTCGGCTCAAGTCACAATTCCAGGGTCCTGGGATGGAGCCCCACCTGCTCAGGGAGGACCTGCTTCTCCCTACCCCTCAGCACCTTCCCCTGCTCATTCTCTCTCGTTATCTCTCTCTCTCTCAAATAAATAAATAAAATCTTTTTAAAAAAACAAAATGAGGAACGCCTGGGTGGCTCAGTGGTTGAGCGTCTGCCTTTGGCCCAGGGCATGATCCTCCAGTCCCAGGATCGAGTCCTGCATCGGGCTCCCTGCATGGAGCCTGCTTCTCCCTCTGCCTATGTCTCTGCCTCTGTGTCTCTCATGAACAAATAAATAAAATCTTTTTAAAAAATTTTTTTAAATAAAATGAAATAGCATTTTGCAAAGAAAGTCATAAATCCCTATAAAGGTAAATTGCTTTATGACTTCATTTTTTTATTATTATTTTTTTTGCTTTATGACTTTAAATGGTTTTTCACACACTTACCTTATTGGATCTTTACAATAATCCAGTTCAAGGAACAACAGCATTGCTCATGTCTAATTTTTGTTCTGTTACAAATCAGAAAACCTAAACAGAGAGGTTAAGGTATGCACTCGGGATTATGTGTCTGGGCCAGAACTAGAACCCATGTCCGGTCCTCCGTTTTTGTCACGTGTACATTCCACAATCAGATCATCAACAGACCCCAGAATTAACGGGTCAGATGGCCCACTGAAGTCACACATTCCAGAGTCACTCATTATATACGCACAGAGATTCTACTAGATGTTCAATACCCTGTTGTCTGTAATACAGAAAATATAGAAACAGTCTCGTACCTGATGCCAAGAATTTGGGTAAACGAACTACTCACTACTGTGAAACATTACATAGTTATTAAAACAATGTTCTACAAGCACATTTGCTGATATGGAAAACTGTTCATAATATGATAATAATTATTATTACAGCTATCATTTTAATAATTATAGGTATAGGCATAAGTAAAATGCGTAAGAGAGGGTGTGCAAGGATCCATACTAAAATCTGAATAGTGCTTGGATTACAGATGATTTTATTGTCTTCATTTACCTGTATCTTCTCATTTTTCTATAGCAAAAGTACATTTTTTGAGTACTTTGCAATGGACCAAATATTGTGTTGCTCCCCAAATTCATGTTAAATCCTACCCACAGGGACATCTGAGTGGTTCAGTGGTTGAGCATCTGCCTTTAGCTCAGGGTATGATCCTGAGGTCCTGGGATCGAGTCCCACATCGGGCTCCCCTCAGGGAGCCTGCTTCTCCCTCTGCCTGTGTCTCTGCCTCATTCTGTGTCTCTCATGAATAAATAAATAAAATATTAAGAAAAAAAAAAAAAAGAAACCCTATCCCACAGTGTGGGCCTTCAGGAGGTGATTAGGTCATGAGAGTGGAGCCCTTGTGATTGGGGTCAGTGCCCTCTATAAAAGGAGCCCCAGAGAGGCCCCTTGTCTTCTCTCCACCACTTGGGGATATAGCAAGGAAACAGCCACCCACAGCCAGGAAAGAAGGCCCCCCAGAACCCGGCCATGCCAGCACCTTGCTCTGAGACTTTACTTCCAGCCTGCAGAACTGGAACAAGTAGATTTCTGGTGTTCATACGCCACCCAGTCCATGGCATTTTGTTAGAGCAGCCCAAACAGGCTAAAACATACCTTTGATTTTTATTTTTTATTATTTTTTTTTATTTTTTATTATTATTTTTTAAAGATTTATTTATTTATTCATGAGAGACTCAAAGAGACCAGGAATCTTGATCATAGGAGCCTGGTGATTTTCCATCTCCATGGGCTGGGAAGGATCTTTGTTCCAAGGACTCCTTACTGTGCAACACAGAAGGCAGGGAGACGTGTGCTGGCCTGCCTTGGATGGTTTATGTCTGTCAGGCCTGCTTAATTGTTAAATCTCCCCCCGATCCCTGTCTAAAGTGCCCTGGTTTAGGGGAGGCTGGGTGGCTCAGTGGTTGAGCATCTGCCTTCGGCTCAGGTCATGACCCCGGGGCCTTGGGATTGAGTCCCACCCACATCAGGCTCCACAGGGGGAGCCTGCTTCTCCCTCTGCCTGTGTCTCTGCCTCTCTCTGTGTGTGTCTCTCATGAATAAATGAATGTAACAAATGAATGAAGAAAGAAAAAAGAAAGAAGAAGGAAGGAAGGAAGGAAGGAAGGAAGGAAGGAAGGAAGGAAGGAAGGAAGGAAGGAAGGAAGGAAGGAAGAGTCCTGGTTTGGACAATAAATTTTACAGTCTCAGCAACAATGAGAAAAACATTGCAAGACCAGAGCTGCCCTGGTTGGGGGCTATCCCTAGCCCCTTAATCCGCATCTTGGCTCCTGCTAATCCTCCCACCCCCACCCCCCATGTCATGACAGAAATTATTTTTTTCCGGTGAGAATTCTGACTCCGTTACTTCTTCATCCTTGGAGGGTCACCCAGTGATTTCTCAGCCCAGTGATCTTCCGTGCCCACCACCCAAGAGTTCCGTTTAAATTCAAATCCTCATCTCAGCACTGGGGCAGATAAACGCAGGACTTATCCTTCCAGAGAAAAATCGGAAACAGGCCTGGAACCAGAGTCCTCATTCCCAGATTGTCTTGCCGGGTGCTGGTTCTCTTCAGAGCCACGTCAGGAGAGAGGCTCCGGGGCTCCCCCCCTTCAGCCCGGGGAGGGAGACAGCAGGGGTTGCCTTGGAAACCACCGGGTGGGCTGGCATCACAGGGTTCTGCTGGGCCTGCTCTGTGGCTGACATCCAGCCCTAACTGCAGCTCTGGTTGCTCATGGCTTTGCCAAGGGGGTACAGTGACGGGGGCTGGAGGGGAGACCAGGCAAAAGTAAAATGACTACAGCAGGACGTACGTCTTTTTCACTGAACGTGCAGCTCAACGGGACCTGAGCCATGACAAGAGGGATCAACCAAAGTATTTTAATGATTCATATCCTCAGGGAGGCTGGGGGGCTCAGTAGGTTGAGCATCTGACTCTGGGTCTCTCAGCTCAGGTCTTGATCTCAGAGTTGGGAGTTCAAGCCCTGTGTTGAGCTCCACACTGGGTGGGGAGCCTGATAAAAAAGAAAAAGAAAAAGAAAAGAAAAGAAAAAAGAGAAGGGAAAAGAAAAGAAAAGAGAAATAAAAGAAGAAAGAAAAGAAAAGAAAAGAAAGAAAAGAAAGAAAAGAAAAGAAAAGAAAAAGAAAAGAAAAGAAAAGAAAAGAAAGAAAAGAAAAGAAAAGAAAAGAAAAGAAAAGAAAAGAAAAGAAAAGAAAAGAAAAGAAAAGAAAAAAATTGATTAATCTTCTTAATGAAACAGTGGTGGCCAGAGATGCTGTTAAATCAAGTGTTCACGTGCCCGCTTGTTGATTCTATTCAGAATTCCAGGAGCTGATTCAAGAATATCTTCAAGACAGCCACCTGCCAGCCACCTACGTACGACCAAGCAGCAGCAGCAGCAAATGTGGGTGGCACTTCCATTCGAAGGCTCTTTTGTGGTCTTGGTTCTCCAAAAGGGAGAGTATTGTCAACGTCTATCTGATTCCAGATGCTTTGTGGGATCTATCAGCCAGGGATCAAGTTTGCCACTTCAAGTCAATGCTTCATTAGAACAAAAGACCTTCCGATTTACTAGGTTAATGAAAGGAGGAACCTTCTCAATCATTCTAGTCCAGCCTCTTCATCATAGAGATGGGGAAACCAAGGCTAAGTGACCAAGACTTGCTCTGCTAGTCTAAGCTCGGCAGGACCCAGACACCCCCTCCCCCCGCCCCAGGCTCAAGGCTTCCCAGTCCAGTCTGAGGTCACAGCACCTCTTTGGCTGGGCCACCTTCTGTTGGGTAAAATAATGTAATGCTCGAGTATATACACACATACCTAAAGACTTCCATTTCAAGTCTGACTTCAAATGGGATTGTCCAAATTTACCTTAGGGTTTTGGAAAATGGATGAATCTGAATACAATGCTTTTGAGGCCTCATCCCAGAAAAAGATAATAGCATTATAGCATTTCTTCTCATTTCCAGAAGAATGGATGGCGTTAATACATAGGCTAGGATTCCTGGGATCAGCCAGGTGATCAGATCAGCCAGGTGATCAGAAATGTGTTTTTTCAGGCAGGCTGACACCTCTCACTTGGCAATTCCCAAGGGCTCTGGGAAACACCACATTCAGGACTGGGAAAGCATCAGGGGAGGGGGCTTAGTAAAGAACCTGAGTCATGGAAACTCCAGAAGTGACTGCAAGAGAAAACATAATTAACTTCTCAGTGTAAAACGTTAAGTCTCTTGGGGGAAATGCTCTGCTCGTGGGAGTGTAGGTGTAGAGAATTTCAGGAATGAATACCCAGCAACCCAAGCTGCCGGCAATCTGGTGGGGGGGTTAGCAGGTGGGGGGGGGTTGGGGGGGGAAGGCCTTGAACGTGATTTTAATTAAGGAGCTCGGGTAAGGCTACCAGAGGGATAGACTTCCAGGTCGAGATGAAGCACCCCCCCACCCACCCAGGGCAAGGGGCCTCCTGCTGCCACTGGGCCAGCCAGACACGATGAATATTTATGTGGTAAAATGCGGCCCCTTGTGGTCAGATTAAGGAAAAAATATCCACCCTGGAGCAGGATGGTAATACTAACCTACTTCAATAGGGGTGTTGCAGAGGGGGAGATGGGTGGGGGGATGGGGTAACCGGGTGACGGGCATTAAAATGGCATGTGATGGGGGTCCCTGGGTGGCTCAGCGGTTTAGTGCCTGCCTTTGGCCTGGGGCATGGTCCAGGAGTCCCGGGATCGAATCCCACATCAGGCTTCCTGCATGGGCCTGCTTCTCCCTCTGCCTCTCCTTCTCTCTCTCTCTTATGAATAAATAAAATCTTAAAAAAAAAAAGGGGGGCACGTGATGAGATGAGCCCTGAGTGTTATACTCTATGTTGGCAAATTGAATTCAAATAAAACTTTTTAAAAAATAGGGTGTCATATGGAGGGACAGCAAAAATCACCAGGGTGCTCAGAGAACTTCATAATCGTGATAAAAACAGATGAGCATGAGCATGGTGACGAGGTGTCTTACTCACCGTCCTCTAAACCAGTGCATCTCAGATCCCAGCGCGCGTGGGGACCACCTGGGGGGTCTTGCTGAACTCAGGTCCGGGTCAGAGCAGGCCAGAGAGTTCCCAGGAGATGCCCACCCTGTGAGTGTCTGGGGCCTGGACAGAAGGCCCCTGCCCTCGGGTGGACCCGGGCCGCACCATCAGATTCCTTCGCTGCAGGGCCCCCGGAGAGCATCCCCAGAGGTCCCATCTCCCAGACACCTGCAGGCGTGGACAACCAGTGTTCTCTTGCCTCTGCAAGCTCAAGGGCCTGTCCACCCCAGTTCCACGGTTTACCTTCGCTACCCCGACCCCACCCCCAGGAAACAGTGTCCTGAGCCAGAGCCCACTCCCTGACACCTATCTTTTCAGCAAAAGCAACTATTTCAGGTTGCCATAGGGCTGTGCCTACTGGATTCCCAAGGGATTAAAAGCCACGGTTTCCTTTCCTGGCTTTCCTGATCACTGAACATCACCGGCAGGATGCTTCCAGGGCCACCGACTTCCAAACCTCCTTTGAAGGTGGCTAACGACGTCTATGGGCCGGGCTCCTGACCCACAAGTTGGGGCCTGAGGTCCACGGTGATCCAGGTCTTGTTTCTAGCAGCAGGGCTGTCTTCACACACACACACACCCCATTCCAAGAATTCACTGCATTAGGTTAGGAAGAAAATGTTTGATACAAAGTATTTTTAACTTCCATGTGGGAGGAGAAAGAGGGACTAGATAAGACCAGAGAATGATCACAGGTGGGTAATTACACATGTAAATGAGTCCAATTTGATCATTTTTCCCTTGAATTCCTGTTTACGTGGTTAATGGTGAATTCTAACCCCACACCACCATGGCGTTTTGGGGAGATTTCTTTTTATTTTTCTATGTCAATTCTGAAATACTGAAAGCAATTTGGAATGCTCTGGCATCAACACTTTTCTGAGCTCTGTGGGTTTTTTTCCTTGCAGATTTTTCCATTTACCATCATAACTGTACAAAGTAGATGGGGAATGAAAATTTTTTCTTCATTTAACAAGTATTAACTGCCTCCAGCATATGAGGCCTCACAACATGTTGGGCCTCTGGAAAAACAAAACCAAACAAAACCTGCTAGTCTTGCCGGAAAGTTTCCCACGTAACCATAGTACGAAATCAAATGAGGCAAGAAAAACATCCTGAAGTAATTTAGGAACGATGAGGTGGGATAAATTACTTCTGAGAAATCGGCAAGGGCTTCTTGGAGGAAGTGGCATCACAGCAAGGCCTTGAAGGACAATTAAAAACTGTAAATATATATACATATATATTAAATATATATACATAGATGTAAATATATATATATATTTTTTCTAATGGCATATGTGAGACACAGAATGTTCTGGTTGGCAAAAGCTCAGAGTCTCCAATAAGAAAAATGGGAGATAGAGCCAGGAAGCCATCTGGGGCCAGACTCAGAGGCTAGAGTCTCAGTTTAAGAGACTTACACCTGTATTCTGTGCGCCCTGGGGTAATGCCAAGGATGGGAAGACACCTTTGACAGCGGCGTGTTCCTTGGATCGGGGGTAGGGGATTAACAGCTCAAAGACCAACTAAACCATAGTTCAACCAAGTGATAATGAAGCCTAAGGTGGAAATGGTGGGGATGGGGATGGGGGGACAAATGGGTCTGGGAAAGGACAACAGACAGGACAGTGAGGTGGAGGTGGGGCAAGGAAGGAAGAGCTCGTGTGACCAGGGTTTCAGGTCCAGGGCACAAGAGGGAGACGATGTCACATGGAGGGCACCTGGCGGCATCTGCAGGTGGCTGGGAATTCAGAACCAGGGCCTAAGGGGCACAGTCAAGCCTGTGGGACTTAGAGACTCAGGATGGTCACTGAAGTCATGGCAGGGTGAGAGGTGTCTGAGACAGAAGAGGGGAGGCAGGAGGAGGGAGGGCAGGAGGGAAGGGGGGCAAGCAGGGAGGGTGGGAGGGCAGGTCAGATGCTGGTAAGGATGGAGCAGGACAGCACACGGGTGCCTGGGTTTGACCAGACACCTGAGCACACTTGCAGGGCACTAGTGGGGTGGACAGTAGCTGGGGTGTGAGCAAAAGGGGACGTGATACAGCAGTATTCCCTCCCCCCCACCCTACCCCCCGCAAGATGTTCACTGAGCACTCGCTGTGGGGCTGCATCCCTTGGGGCATGACCCGGGACCCGAGACCCCTGCCCGCCCAGGGTGGGGGGGTGAAGGGGGATGGGGAAGGTGGGGGAGTGGGGGGGTAACCCTCCAACAGATGGCACAGGGAGGTGGTGCCAGGAGATCCAAGATGCAGCAAGAGGGAGACCCTGCACCAGGCCAGCGGGGAATCTCAAGGGAGAGACAAAGGAAGTGGAGCAAAGTCTAGGCAAAGGGGCTCAATCAGCTCCGTTTTATAGAAAAGGGAGAGGTTTGTGGCTTCGAGGTCCTTCTAGACACTAAGGTTGCAAGCACTAGAGGCAGTGACTCACCTTCCCTTACGTATTTGAACACTAAGAACCAAGGAGGCATCGCTATGGCAGCTCGCGAATAGAGCCAGGAGGCAGCAACGCACGGCACAGCCCTGGGAATTTAGGCCTGAGTTAACGTCTCTGAGCCTCAGTTTCCGCATCTGTAAAATGGGAGGAAGGATTCCAGTGAAAGAGGGTTTTGTGAGAACCGGGTGAGCTCCCAGCTCCCAGCACGGTGCTTGGTACGTAGGGTATGATCACTAGGTGTTTGCTACCAAAGCGCAGAAGTCATCCCCCGGGGAAGCAGCTGGGGTAGGAAGCAGCTGTCTGGAAAAACCTTTGAAGGCTTCAGAACATTGCTCTCCAAAATGGTGACCTACTCTTATATTTGGTTTGGAAAACGTTGATCAAACATATACCCCCACTTCTCCAGAATCTCTGTTACTCTCAGGAAGCTTCCAGAATTCTAAGCCCGGGCTCCTGGTAATGGTACAGGGGTCAGTGGGAGCCACGTGAAGGTGACAGTGTGCATGGGGAAGAGAACTCAAGTCTGCAAAATCAGCTCAGGGATTCTCACCTACCCCCCCCCTTGAGTTATTTCTCATTTCCTTTTTCAGCTCACATAAGTTAAGAGGCTGAAAGGGCCCTTGAGGGGACCTTGTCCATCTCTTCGCCTTAAAGTCAGATGGAGGATATCTAAAACCCTGGTGGTAATTGTTTAGGGGGGGAAAGAGTTAGGGTTAATTTAATTTTGTCAAGCTAGCAGAAGTCGATAGGCTCTGCCTTGAATGAAATGAGGCTGGTTCTATTTCAAATCACATTTGGCCCAATAAAATTTGACGCCGGCACATCACTCCTCTGACCCCTCACTTCATGCTGCCGTCTAGTTATTATCACAATTTAGACAAGTGTACACATTCCGAAGAGACTACAGTTACATAGATTGACCTTGACACACATGCCACCGTGATCACCTGCCTAGATAAAACCCCTGCCAGACAGCTCTTATTAAACAAAATTAATGATCAGTCCCCAAAACAAGTCTGGCTTAGATCAAAGAATAAATGATCTTCCCTCAGTTCAAAGTAATTGCAAATGAGCTTTCTCTGCTGGTTCATAGGCATGCAACCGCCCACCTATTTATCTTATTCAGGAAGAACAAAAAAATATATATACAACATTGACTATTGATACAAAATTTTTAGTCGTTAGCTTTCAGGTTATTTTTGCTTTTGCTCCAGAGACCGTGAAGAATGTGGCTGAAGTCTTAAGATGGTGTTTCATTTTAGGTTTATTAAATGAAAAGATGTTAGGATGGGTCTTTCTGGGTGATGAAAAGAGAAATCCGTTTCTTTCTCTTAAACTTTAAGTCAAACAGTGTGGAGATTTAAATAGACACAGTAATGTCCTGGGGAACCATCTGGTGGGGGTGGGGGGTGTTTTTCAGGTTTTTTAGCTCGGGCTGGTTTTTCTGGTGTAAATACTCCTAGCCATGGCCCACTCGAAGCTACCAACAGCTTAATAACCAGCTCACAAAATTCCTGACAATTTAACAGCTGCCTCTCAGCTCCTGCACAGCCTGGAGCTAGACAGAAGTAACCGGTCTAAGATTTCTCTCGCTCCTTACCTCTTATTTGACAAGCAAACTCAGCTGTTAAGCCACTAAAAAGTGTGCATTTCATACCATCTGATTACACTTAAACAGGTTTTAAAATAAACATTTCCTTAAAAATAGGTAGTCACTAAAAATCAGGTTGTAAAAGATTTAATGATGCAGAAACAGTTACAGTTTAAGTGAAAACAGTATGTTTGGTGTGGTTCCAAATTTGCAGATAAAAATGACTACGAAGATATACCCCAAAAAGTGATGAACTTTTTTAGTTGTGAGATTATGTGTCGGTTTTATTTCCTTCTTTGTGCCATTCTTTTTTTTTTTTTTTTTCCTAAGATTTTTAAAATTTATTTGAGAGAGAGCATGAGCAGTGGAGGGAGCAGGAGGGCAGGGGGAGAGAATCCAGAGCAGACTCCTCGCCCCCGGCCCCAAGCAGACTCGGGGCTCGACCCCATGACTGCAAGATCATGACCTGAGCGGAAGCAAAGAGGTGGACATTCAACTGACTGAGCCCCCCAGGTGCTTCATTTGTGCCACTTTTTTTCAAAATTTCTACAATGTTCATGTAGTATATTTGCAGTTGGAGAAAAAAATAAATTCAATAAATGGTAACATATTTATTATGGTGTTCCAGATTTCTCCCTTTACATCCATAGAATCTTATGAGTATACTAGCTAGGAGAGTCAATCAGATCAACTCTATTTTAAATAAGGCTAAATTGTTGTCACTTGATTTTTGTGATGTGTTACTGTTTCCAAAGTACTCTCATAAGCATTATCTAATTTGATAACCTGTGATTCAAGGGAAGGTTATCATATCCTCATTTTACAGATGAGGAAACAGAGGCTCAAAATGATGAAATAATTTGCTCAAGGTCACATGGCTAAGAAAGCGGTTGAACTGGGATCCCGGTTACTTCAGCTTACCGGTAAGCTTACTTCAGCTACCGGTAAGACCATCTCTCAAAAACAAGCTGAGGGAAGCCCCACTCGCGACTTCTTTGTTCAAGAACTTCCCACTAAATGCCTAGACCCAATTCTGCAAGGAGACATTCTCCTGATTTTGCCCATTTTAAATCTCCAGAGCTTGACTAGAATCATCCAGGTAGACTGCATTCTGTCCAAGCAGAGATGCTACACAGAGCAATGACCTCAGTGGGCTCTCTGGCTTAGAAATCTACAAAACATGATGGGACCATTTGCTGAGAACTACAGAACCCACACTCTGGGGTGAAACTCTATAATGTTCTACACATAGTTAGAAGAGTCTAGAAAGGCCACCTACTAAGTTCTGGCAGCAGGTTCCGTAGCTTCTTACTAAAGAACTGGGGAGTGCCCTTACAGGAAGTGCTTAAGAACAATTTCTGGATCCATCTACCTGAAGGCTCTTTGCCAGGTCTTCCGTAATTCGGACTGAACGTCTGTTTCTTGCTTCCGCACCCTCACTCCTGCTCATAAGCAGTGCTTTACTGGAACTTGGTAACCAGAAACGAAAGCAGTTATTTTTCAGTTACAAGGTTCAGAAAGAAGAACCCATTGCCTCAAGTCTTGTAGATTTTAGGATATACAGGATGAGTTTTAAAAGTAGCATTCTGATGAGACCTCATGTGAAGCCAGAAAAGCCAGGCTTGCCAGGCTTTGGGGAAACAGGTGGCCCCAGGAAAGGCTGGTCCAGAGTGGGGGGGTCACCTCCTTCTCCAAGGTGTCATAGAGCAGCATGCAGGGAGGACAAAGCAGTCCCACTCAGAGTCCTCAGGGTGAACAGTTTGGGAACCTCAACATCTCTCTCCGCGGCAGTGGCAGGCAAACCCCTTGGTGACATCACGGGCAGAGGCCAAAGATGCAGACTCTACCTTATGAAACCCAACCATCTCCTGGGGATTCCCATCAGATGCTTCTGTGAAGAGCATGTGGTACAAATGACCACATGGAGTGGATGACCTTTTCATCTGTACCAGGAGTAGTCAGTTAACTTCATCTGTAGGATCCTAAAAGGAAAGACAACCGTGGGGATGGCTAATCAAAGGCCCACACTAGAGGTAGCCTAAAGACCCTGAGCTAAGCTTATCTCCTGATCCACAAGAGAGGTTTAGTCAGCACTATGGATATCAGAAATTATTTTTCATTGGTGAAGTGGGTAGTTTTCGAGATGCATGGATTGGATATCTAGCCCCAGTATGAGCAGGGAAAAAGGAATTAGGGAGCCAAACCACCTGTCCTTTGGAATAGCCCTGAAGTGACTGCTGGTGTATTGTTCCCTGCACAGCCAGGAAGTTAGCTGAATCCTGCTGTAACCATACTCTCCCATCTGTTCTGAATGAACTTTCAGGAAAGCTGCCCCTAAAGCACCTGAGGGGACAGACACTTGGGACTGCATCAAGCTGAGGTAAGAGGACTGTCTTGTTCCTGGTAGGTACAAGTATGTGTGTTCTCTCCACCGTTTCCTACCTGGTTGCATGTCTGTGAGAGGAGACCTAGAGCGCTCACTCATTTCTCATTATCAGCTAATCTATCAAAAATAATTCAATAACTGTAAGTGAGTCAGCTGATTTGACTTAAGACCTTTTATTAGGATGCCTTTAAGAATTATCAGAAATAAATAGGGAGCTTCTGAGCAGAAACTGAGTTGTCACTCACACAGAGTACTAATCTGGTACTCAGATTAGTGGCCTCATCTGTACCACAAAACAGAAAGGGGCCTGGAGAAATCTGGGGTTACCTTTACATTCCTGAGCAGGCCTCCCACATCACCACAACCAGTAAATGTGTTGAAGTCATGGCATCAGGATTTCTGAGTTCAGTTAAATACCACAACTCAGTTTTGTAAAAATCAATCTTAAAATGCTTGGTTTTAATCTTTATTCTCCCACTTTTAAAAATAGCACATGTTGCATAAGTCTCACATTACCAAAGATTGAAAATTCCACAGAATCCTACCCTCAGAGATGTATTATTCCAGGTTTTGGGGGCCATATAGTAGTAAACAAACAGACCAAGTGGAATTCTACTACCATTAGAATATATTCTATTCTCCTCTTGTGCAAGTTTTCAAACAGTTCTGACAAATAATTCAACTGACCAGTTTCTTCAGAGAGCTTTATGGATCTGTTTTCAGAGAGTCAATCAAACAGTGGATGGAAAAACCTCTAAGATTTTCTTGCCATTCAATATTAAATACTTCCCAAGGTATTAGAGGTGAATGAAATTTTTTTTAAAAAAGACTTTATTTATTTATTCATGAGAGACACAGAGAGAGAGGCAGAGACACAGGCAGAGGGAGAAGCAGGCTCCATGCAGGGAGCCCAATGTGGGACTTGATCCCTGGTCTCCAGGATCAGGCCCTTGGCTGAAGGCGGCGCTAAACCACTGAGCCACCCGGGCTGCCCTGAAAATTTTTTTTAAAAGGAAATGAATTCAATAAAGAGAAATAAACACTTCAGAAAATGAGGGCAGTTTCTTATCAAAGCAAAAACTACTAAATTCCAGTTTCAGCAAGTATCATAAAATGACTTTAAAATTCAGCTTTGGGAAACAGCCATCCTTTTAGGATCCTTTTAGCCATCCATTTACTACATCCATAAAAGTAATTCTGAAATCCTTCTCACTTAGTCAACACACGAGACCACCACATATACATACAGCCACTTAGAATTCCTTCCATTCTAAGTGAAATCAAATGAGAACCAGAATTGCTGCATATGAAAGAAGTGTCCATCAGCAGGGAGTCCAGAGTGGGGGGCTTGGAAAAGATTTCAGTTTTTGCAACTGGTAAAGGACAGTTTTGATTCAACCTCCCACAGCTTCATTTGTAACGCTTTCAAAACATCTTCCATCTATTGAATTGAAAAAAATATTTTCAGATACACATATGATTATGATTAAAATCGCACATGATTAAATTATTAACATATGTATTGCTAATGAGATTTATGAATATGTTATGCATTACACATGAAATTATTTAGAGGCATAAACTAAATTTTATGTAAATAAGGCATAATTCTATTATCAGTAGTTCTCAACCTCTAACCTAGAGCTCTTTTATACACTCATGGGTATCCTGCCTATCTGGCTGTGAGAAGATGTTAACATTCAAAACTCAGGTTGTTTATACCATGAGAATTGAATCAAATGAAATATAGTTTACTAGTTTTAGAATATATACTGTCTTGATTGAGGCATGAAATGTCTTATAATTTTTTTGATTAAGCTTTAGCTTAGTTTATAGTTTGGCTAACCCCCAAAATCAACTTTCCTAACAACTGAAATAAAATAAGCACTCTCTTACCATGAAAGCACTAAGATCAAAACAGATGCCATTCTGAGGATTATTTGTGGAGGAGCTCACTAAAAGAAGTTGTTCACACAAAGATATAAAAAGTACAGAACGGAATTACCTGCTTCAGAGACTTTTCTATTTCAACTCTGCTTTCAAGATTAAAAAGTTCTTTATCTTCTGACACAATTTGCTTTTCCGAGGATCCTAAGATATAACTGAAGTATAGTGCAGTACAAAGTTAAAATATGAAAATGAGGCAAATATTAAATTCATGTTAATTAAATAATATTAAAACTCTTAAGTATGTTACACTACATGTTTGTACTGAGTAAACACAAAATAACTACTTTTGTTAATAGCAACCTACATAGGAAGTTGTGCTGCATAAAATCATGTTTTTCTCCATAACAGATTTGTCCAGGTATTCCTACATATTTTCCAATATTCTGAGCATTTCATTACTGGAACAAGTTTGCTCTTTTGTTAACTGAGTGGCAAAAGATTAACACTCATAGTTCAAAATTCTATGATTAAAAAGTTTAAAAAGATCCAGAAGAAGCCACTGCATTTTTACTTTCTATAACTTTTTGGGAACATGTGTACTTTCAAATTTGACTTTTAGTAAATAACGTATGGAGTCAACTCTTCGTTACTTTAATCTGGCAACTTCAACGGTTATCTTCAAACTCACGTTCTGCTCGGGTCCCTGGGTTAGGAGACACTCTGCTGTAGAAAATACGGGATAAGAGAAATATGGCCTGCAAATGAGGAAAACAGGCCCACTGTTGCTAACCCAATAAATCTAAATGGCAAACAAGAAGGTGCTAGATTTCTCCGAAGAAAACTTGATTAACTTGCATTTCTTTCTAAGTCTTTCATCACTTGTAGCAACTTCAATGTCACTTCTTTTGTCAAATAAGAACAAGCTTGCTTTGGACACCTCAGTGAAAAATTGCATGGGAGGTGAAATTGCAGAAGCCAATTAACATCCAGTTTAGGAAGGAAGAATGAGATGAAGGAAATGAAGGGGCAGTGAATCATTTACAAAACTGTAAATTGGGGCGCCTGGCTGGCTTAGTCCATAGAGCATGTGACTCTTGGTCTTGGGGTCATGAGTTTGAGCCGACAATGGGTACAGAGACTACTTAAAGTCTTAAACAAAAAAGTAAATAAACACTTCTAAAACCAGCCAGGTTCCTTGGCATTAAAACTCTGCCCTAAGAGGTAACTTTTACCCTAAACTTCAGCTGTTCAGGAAAAAACAACTTCAATATTATAATCTCCTGTGGCAAACAGTCTTCCAATGTTTTCTTTTATACAGAAACTCATCACTTTTGAAAGTTTTGTACTAACCCAACTGAATTTCATGCCTTTCATGAAATTCACTTAATTTTCACACATCTTAGTAATTTCACACATCTTAGTAAAATTCCCATGGAGATTAAGGGAGCTTCTGTTTAGACCTGGGTCTTCTATTTATATATTTAAGCCAAAATAGATCTCTCTCCAGATAGACATACATGCTTACAACAATGAGCAATACCTGTTCTATCATCCTTTTGTTTAAGGACTGTAAGAGATTTATGAGTTTAAAATTTTGATCAACACCTGTCTACTTTCAAACAAGGTGGCATATTACAGTTATCAAAGAATAAGTAGCTGAGAAATCATAATTAGGAAAAAAAACACAGTCATATCTTTTCAGGAGAAAATCTAAGGAATTCAATGGCAGTGACAAAATACCTCAAGTAATGAAAAATATAGGCATTCTTTTCTTCTTAAATTGTTCTTTCCTGATATAGGAGGTTTTTAAACGTCTTTAAAGTCTTGAAGGTCACATCTTTTGTAGGATAAGTGAAAATACATTGGGGTCAAATGAGTTATTCAATTTTGTGTTTCTAACTGAATAAGGCTAATGAATTTAGAAGACCTTTAAGATATCTGAAACGCTTTAACTGACATCTGTCATCAGCCTCCTATTTACCTTGTTTCCGAACATGTACTTGTATAGAAATCTTGGAGAATGAAGGCACTTCCTCGCATACCTCAGAAAAAATAGGCGATTCCTTTTACTAGACCCATGAAAATAGCTGGACTTTGTATTTCTACTTTTTCCAGAATACCAAAGGGACTTCTCTCCTAACCAGTTTTTAAATTCCTAATTCTTGATGATATTTTAGGCAGCTAAAAACTAGGGGAGAAAATAAAATGAACGACACGTATTGATCCACACAACTGCTTAAAAAAAGTCCTATTGAATTAATTCAATTTTTAGGAAAAATTGAACATATTTTTTACTCTGGAAAAATGTTTTCACCGTGCTTGCTCTTTATAATTTAGAATGTATGATTTTCAAATACCAAATACATCAGGTCAAAACAAAACAACAAAAAATCACTGGCTTTATTGTCAGAAATTATTACTTAAAATTACATTTTAACCAAATAGTGTTGATTTAGTTTGGATGTTTTCATATTAATTTTTCTGCAAAAAACTGAGAAATCAGTTATGAGGTATCCATTTGTTTATCAAGCTTACCTTTCTTTTTTTTTTTTTTTTAAAGATTTTTATTTATTTATTCATAGAGACACAGAGAGAGAGAGAGAGAGAGAGAGGCAGAGACACAGGCAGAGGGAGAAGCAGGCTCCATGCAGGGAGCCTGAGGTGGGACTCGATTCCGGGTCTCCAGGATCACGCCCTGGGCTGCAGGCAGCACTAAACCGCTGTGCCACCAGGGCTGCCCTCAAGCTTACCTTTCAATGGCTTCAACACTGAGGCAAAACAAGTCTCTCTTGTAATCTAGATTCTTGGGTGTGCATCTATATACGTAGCCAAGATTGAGTGAGCACCCTGTGCAGTACAAAGTCTCCAGAATGCTGCAATGAAGAAGTGCCATTGTTTTAGCAAAGTAGCAACTCGTTATAACAAAAATCCCATTGTTACAAATCCATAAACATTTAACATTTAAGTTGCTAAAATATGTCAGTCCAACCTTACTAAGTCATGTGTATAAAGAAGGGGGGCGGGAAATGATAGTAAAATGTTTATATTAGAAATGTAGACAGTTAAGGGCAGCCCGGGTGGCTCAGCAGTTTAGCACTGCCTTCAGCCTAGGGTGTGATCCTGGAGACCCGGGATCAAGTCCCATGTCAGACTCCCTGCATGGAGCCTGCTTCTCCCTCAGCCCGTGTCTCTCTGCCTCTCTCTCTCATTCTCTGTGTTTCTCGTGAATAAATAAAATCTTAATAAAAAAAAAAAAAGAAATGTAGATAGTCACCTCGAGGCTACAGTGCCTTAAGCACTTAGTGACATACAGAAAAGTGACAAGAAAGAATACTGATGTAGTGTTTTTCTAGGATGTAAATGCCTCAATCTGGTATTAAGAAAAAGTATCTAAAATTTGAAAATAAGATAAGGATTCCACATGCCCTTTCAATGTCATATTGTCCAATATGACCATAGATAGATTTGTTTTATAATGATCCAGGGAACAAACATTTCAGGTTTGTAGGCCATGTGGTATCTGTTGCAATGATTCGCCTCTACTATTGTAGCACAGAAGCACCCACAGACAAGACATAACTGAATAGGCACTGTCCATGTTCCAATAAAAGTATATTTACAAAAAAAGTGCCTGGCCCATGGGCCATACTTTGCTCTCCTGGAAGGTAACACTGGTTGTTCACTAGTTACTATTGATTAGGGCCCAGACTCTCTGAAGTTAGATGATAACTTACAGAAAGATTAGTAAAATTAGTAATTTGTAAAATTATAAATAATTTTAGTCTAGTAAAGACACAAATGTTCTCTGCTAGTAGGAAAGGAAACTTCAAAGGCTGAGGCTTTATTGTCCTGTGGGACATTAACTAAATTTGTTCTACAGAGAGTATCCTCCTCTAAACCAGCTTTGCCATGTTCTGACTGCCTCAGTAATGAGTTAAATAAATCTCTAACATGTTCATCTATCTGTTAGGGTTGCCTTTCTCTTTTTAATTATACTTTGACCTAAAAAAATAAAATAATAATAATAATAATTATACTTTGACCTAACACTTTTCTTCCACTATGGATATGTTCCACATAGGCAACTCACAAATATTTTACTTAATGATTCATGTTCTTTACATAATTGTTCCTTCATTCTAGTTATTTCTCAGCTCAGGCTCTGCATATTTGAATATAATCTCCCCTACCAATGTTGATTCATGTCTTCTTTAAATCTTAGAATCCAGTCACCCAAATGCCTTGCCAAGCTGATCTATCCAAATTTGCCATTCTATAAATATCTATAATAAACCACAATCCCAACATATAGCAAATTGATGATAACTGAAGATTGAAATCTAGTGATCAGGGACACCTGGGTGGCTCAGCGGTTTGACGCCTGACTTTGGCTCAGGGCATGATTCTCGAGATCCAGGATCGAGTCCTGCATCGGGCTCCCTGCATGGAGCCTGCTTCTCCCTCTGCCTATGTCTCTGCCTATGTCTCTCATGAATAAATAAATAAATAAATAATATCTTTTAAAAATAAATACATAAATACATAAATCTAGTGATCATAATATACAACCCAAAAGATAGTTATTATTTCAAAAGAATTATATAATTCCTATTGATATTGAGCCACCTGTAATAACTAAATAGCTACTCCTGTTACCGAAAAAATGGAGCCAACCAAGACTCAAACAACATATTATAGACTGCATTATTGTTTACTTAAATATACCAAGAGACTTAACTACTGCATCTACATATGGAAGAAAATGCCCAATAAATTTTAAGTTCTCACTAGTGATAAAATTAGCTAGATAGTATGACACTGGTCATATATTAAGCTCCCACATGCTTTTATATTTTATTTTTTTTTTATTTTTTATATTTTATATTTTTATGTATATTCTAAATATTTTAATATTTTATATATGTTTTTTATATTTTATATTTCTTAGTAAATAAAGCCCGGGAGGCAACCCTATCTATACTACCAAGAGTGTACAGGAAAATCTAACCTCTATCTAACATCTAATCTAACATCTCTAATCTCATAATCTTGAGGCTGCCATACACAATTACCAAGATTGTGAACTAACATATAAGGTAGGTGTAATCAGCCAAGAAAAGCTACTTAAATAAACCCAAAATACAAAACACACTGATCAACGGATAGCATTGTTTTATCCCAAATTACCAAAATCAAAGTAAACACCAGTGAAGAATACACACAAACCCATTCATACTTCCAGAGTGATCTAAGGAATGATGACGAGAGTGTAGTTACAATTATTGCAGTGTCTTTCTGCTTTCACCACTGGCAAGGGTTTGGCCAGAACTCACCATTAACGCTGAACAACAATACTGAGAAAGCAGTGCCAGAAATCATGGAGTGATTTTCTGACAGAAATGAGTAAGGATGTGAGAACCTTAACAAATGACAGAACGAACCCAGGAAACAGCACGGCTACCTTTACAACACATTTCTGAGCCCCAGGGACTCTTGCTGACCAGCTACAGGCAGCTCAGGCAACTATTCCATAGGACAGGCATCCTAAGGCAATATGGTTATCTCCTCAAGTGTAGAATATGGGACCTTAGTCAATGTCCTGAATTTGAATTTGTGTGGCATAAATGATGGGTTCAAGAGACACACATAAACAGGACTAAATAACACTGGCTCACAGAGTAAGAGTCAGTGCCCCCTTACAGTTCTTATCAATCCTAAGAAGTGCTAGGAAGTCTTTAACACAAACCTCACAGCTGCAAATCTTTTAACAGTGAGAAAACAGACCTTAGGCTCAGATCAGGCAGGCAATAGCATCTCTGCTAGAGTTTAAATAACATCTGTTTTCATTGTGGTCCACTTCTAGTTAACAGCAAATGATATGGCAGTAATATTAGATTCCTTTTTAAATTTATTAAATAAAAATCCTGAGTCAATGTAATAAAAGCTATGAAGTACAAGATAGCAAAGGTGGTAGATGGATATGGCAAAAATGGTGAAATTGGCCTCAAAATGGCTAAAATTGGGAAGGAAAGAAGAAAAAACACTTTGCAAGAAGGAAGGAGAGATACAGGCATCATCCTAGCTCTAACTACTAAAAAGTCCTGTGGCTTTAGCAAACTTCTAATCTCCCTAAAGCCTTACTTTCTTCAAATGAGGAATATCTAAGGCTGGTTTTCCAAACTGAGGTCACCTGCAGCACATCTGTCACATCCACATACTACGTGTACTACTATTAATTTAATTCTCCTTAGAGTTTTTTTTTTTAAAAGATTTATTTATTTATTTATTCATGAGACACAGAAAGAGGCAGAGACACAGGCAGAGGGAGAAACAGCCTCCATGCAGGGAGCCCGATGCGGGACTCGATCCCGGGACTCCCGGATCACTCCGTGGGCCGAAGGCAGGCACCAAACCGCTGAGCCACCTAGAGATCCCAGAGTAATTTTTTCATTGAAATAATACTTTAGGGGGATCCCTGGGTGGCTCAGCAGTTTAGTGCCTCCTTTCAGCTCAGGGCACGATCCTGGAGTCCCAGGATCGAATGTCACATCAGGCTCCCTGCATGGAGCCTGCATCTCCCTCTGCCTATGTCTCTACCTCTCTGTGTGTCTCTCATGAATAAATAAATAAAATCTTAAAAAAAAAAAAAAAGAAAAGAAAAGAAAAGAAAGAAAGACTTTATTTGGATGGATACTCCAGTATTACTTTAAAATGAAAAACCAGGGGAAGCCCGGTGGCTCAGCGGTTTAGTGCCGCCTTCAGCCCAGGGTGCGATCTTGGAAACCTGGGGTGGAGTCTCATGTCGGGCTCCCTGCATGGAGCCTGCATCTCCCTCTGCCTGTCTGTATCTGTGTGTGTGTGTGTGTGTGTCTCATAAATAAATAAATAAAATCTTTAAAAATAAATAAATAAATAAAATAAAATGAAAAACCAGTATTTTTAAATACACACTAGAAAAACATACATGATTATTAATTTGTTTGGTTGTTTGTATATCACCTAAAGTTACTTCATATATATTGGTTAAGACCCGTTTTGGGCAACAATTAGATAAGGGAAAGCCTCCCATTCAGTTTATTGAGGATGCTACTTGTAGCAGTGGGTGGCAGATAATGCCAAGAGAGTGATCCCTTTGACCCTTGGAATGGCAGTACCGGGCCTGGGATCACTGAGCCCCTGTGCTGGTTGCTTCTGGCCTCATGCAGAGAGGCATGTACATGTGTATAAGTGTGATACTAGCATTTTCTATGGGTTACATGACATTAAAAAAAAAATACTATTGATCTAAGGCAACTTTGAGATTTTTATGATACATTTTCTTTTTCTACTTTTATTTTCAGTTTGCTTTAGCACTAAGCCCAAAGACCAAAAAGAGCGCAGTACGTAACTTAATATATTTAGAAATTCTTCCAACACGATATCTAAAAAAGATGGCCATCACTCAAGAATTGATACATTAAAATGACTGATTCTATACTGATCACCATGAATAAAGTCTTACCCCAATTAATCTTACCGGTAATGATTTTATTAAAGATTTTTAGTTGAAAAGTAAACATTTTCCCTAATACACATATTCACACAGATAAAAGCTTTACTCACCAACCATTTTCGTTCTTACGTTTGGATAGTATCTGTTCTTTATCCACAGAAACATTACAGGAAACACCTGGAGCAAAGTAACAATAATTCATTAATGTGGTTTGCTATAATATACGTGCAGATACTTAGAGAACCTCTAATTTAATTTTTACTTTAGAACTCTGAGAACCAGGGGGTCCCTGGGTGGCTCAGCGGTTTAGCGCCTGCCTTTAGCCCAGCGCATGATCTGGGAGTCCCAGGATTGAGTCCCAAGTCGGGCTCCCTGCATGGAGCCTGCTTCTCCCTCTGCCTGTGTCTCTGTCTCCTCTCTCTCTCTCCCTTTCTCTCTGTGTGTGTGTCTCTCATGAATAAATAAATAAAATTAAAAAAAAAAAAAAAAAAGAACTCAAAGAACCAGAGAAAATAACAGCCCAAAGTCACACATACACAAGGGTGGTTCAAAATTAAATGTACGGAGGTCTTCTGGAAAAAAGATGGCAGAATGAAAGTTATTTCCTTCTCTTTCTTGAAAACCACTGACATTAATAAAATGAGTAAAATTAAGGGGAAAATTCCACTGCCAGTAAAGCTTGGAACAATTGGAACCTCAATCACAGACTACAAAGAATGCCTATAAGGTATAATAAAATTGGGATAAAACCAAGAAAGATGCTAAAAGCCAATGTACACATCCCTAGATGTTAAGTGCGGAGATCTCCGGGACCTGTACAGAAATCTCTCCTTTAGACCATAACTTGAGAACAGGAAACATTTCCAGAGGGTCCAGGTCCAAGATACACTAAAGGAAGGGCATGGAATGGAGGGAAATGAAGAAGGGACATCACTCCTAAAAATGTCCAAAGCGACTGATTTCACCTCCTACAGTCCCCCTGAACTGGGTGAATTCCACCTTCATCAACCCAGCTGCCCAAATCAGAAAGCAGGGCATCACCCTTTATTCTTCATCCCCTCCATCCTGATCCCCCATATTCCACTCCACTGATAAGTCCTGTCAACTCCACCTCACACATTGCACTTCTGTTCCCAAGCCATCACTACCTCCTCTTGCCCAGACTATTGCACTAGCTCCTACTGACCTTCCACATCCATGCTTATTCTTCCCTTCAGTGCTTCCTCCAAAGAAACATCTGGGTCCTATCACCCCCTTGCTTAAACACCTCACTCAATAGAATAGATTCCAGTTCTGAAGAACGCCTTCCAAGGCCCTGAATTTGCTAGCCCCCTCCTTCCTCTCTTTTATTGCCTCCTTCCTCTTCATTCTGCTCTTCAGTCACAGAAGCCTCGGGGCCTTTGAACTAGCTGCTCCGTGCCTGGAAAAAGCAAAGAGCATGATCCCAAAATTGTACATGTTGTCAAGTTGTCATTCATGTAAAAGAGAACAGAAAGACATTTTCAACCACTCAAACTTGAAGTTTTCTTGGGGATTAGGGCAGAGGTTGGGAGGGTCTACTGATGACGATTAAAGAAATAAACAACTCAGGAATGAGAAAGCAATTAATAAGCTTTCTTGTATTAGTAAGAGTCCTGGAGTTGAAAAACAAAATCATGCAAATGTTACATTAAGGCTCAATGACCCTGCTATGGCTAGAGAACTGAACTTAAATGTTACAAACCTTGACGAAGTAAAAGTAATCAAACTAACTCAAACTGAGGCGGAGGGAATGGAAGTTAACCCAAGAGTTCATTTCTTTATCTTTCATGGCTGTAGTGGTGAATGGGAGGAGTAAATCGAATGGTCTAAAGCTGACAGTTTTTAAAATTTAAAAACTGATACAGAAAAAGTAAATAACGTAAGTGTTTTTATATATAAAACAAAAAAGAAAACAGGCAAAAAAAAAAAAAAGAAAAAAAGCATGTGACAAGATAGAAAAGAGGCAAGATAGAAAGTACAAGCAAAATGAAAGATTTAACACCAAACATACTATTTCTTGCCTACTAAAAAAGCGATGCTCCTACTGTATCAAAAATCTCAACCCAAGTGCAAGCTGTTCTAATGGCAGCAAGTCTGAAAACAATCTAGATTTCTATCAACAGATACAGATCAAGAGGATTAACAGTACCTCCGTTAGAAAAATCACTTAAGTGGCCCTTCCTAGACATTCTGAGCTCATGATACACAGTAACCCACTTAATCCTAACTACCCCACGAATGTACTATCCTCCTTTTACAGAGCACAAAACTGAAGCACAGACAGGTTAACTAATCCGCCCAAGAATACACAGCTATTAAGTGGCAAGTCAGGATTCAAATATAAGCAAGTCCAGAACCTCCATTACCATGCAATATTGCCTCTCAACAAGAGGACACCAGAAGTTCCTAAAAATGTAAGAAATATCATGTGGAAACATTCAATATATATACAATTTTTAAAAATAAGAATGCATAAATAGTATCTCAAGTGTGGTTTTTTTTTTTTTAATTTAAATTTGTTCATACATGCATGAAGGGTATCTGGAAGGATAAATGAAACTAAGGCATGTGAGTGTCAGTGTTGGGGGAGAAGTCTTTTTTACTTGTATACCCTTCTGCACCTATTAAAGTGCAAAGAATCTTCATGGTTACCACTTTGTAGCCCACCCGACCCACTGAACTAGATCTGTGAAGACAGGGCCCAGAAATCTGTTTCCATCAGCTTGCAGGTGACTTTTAGGCATGCTAACATTTGAGGGGCTGTTGCCCGGAGGGTGGGGGGAACGAAGCTGTAGAAAGCAGGTGTGTTCCTAAATCCTCTTCTCTGGGTGATGCGTGGGGCGGCGTATTCATTTTAATAACTAGTAAAGGGGCTCCCCAAGCCTACTGGCCGCCAGATCTCCAGCAGCTCTAATCTCCTCCAATATCCTTTAGTAGGTGCAAAGAAATCCCAATGAATTACCACAGGAAATAGATGTTCTTAGGCTTATGTTTAACAATCGAAAGGGACCCAGCAGTTAATGTCAATGAGCGAATGCATTTTTTGGAAAACAGCAGGTCCCAAAAAGTTCCAGGTAACTGGCGGACGTGCTGTTCTTCTGTCTTCTCAATGTTCTATCCCAAAAGGGAAAACATTCCACATAGGTCAATAAATCCCTGGTGAATTTCTGCCACTAAAATATTTCTAGAATTCAGAGCGTAAACTTGATCTTGATAACCACAAGTCCAAAAGGAATAGCCATTTTTACGCCCATTCAGAAAAACACGTGAACTGCTCCCCTAAAGAAATACTACGCAATCAACAATATGAGAGAGTAGTGGGAAAACATACAGGTAACTGGCAGAGCTAGTGTTAGAAGCTAGAACTCAAGCCACCTTCTTGACTTTTTTTTACTATTAACTCCTTCCTCCCCAATTCTCAAGGGATTATTGGTGCTTTTATTACAAGTTTCCTTTTTGAAATTTTTTTTTTCTGATAGTAACGTGTTCTGGCAACTCTATGGTTGTTAACACTTCCGAGAGGAAAGGCATCCGCTAACACAACTAATAAGATAAGAAAAATCAATCCTGACATCCCCCTGCAGGAATCAGGTAGCTGACAAGCTTAATTTCCCAAATAAACCAATAATAATATTACTTACCAACTGGCAGCTAGCTAATTACCAATTAACAGCTAGCTAATACCCCAAATGCTTACGGTTTAGTTGGTCATTTTTTACTGAGCAATGCACACAAAGATGCTGATTGAATCGCTGCTCTTCTGGGCTGGGGAGCCTGGGGGGGGAACCCCAGAAAAGGGACTCATCACTCGCGAGCCCAAGGTGCCAGGGTGACCATCCTCCTCCCCGTTTCCCAGGACAGCTCACCTTCCCAGATTTTCCTGCTTGTAAAAACCCCGGGCATACTCGAAATAACCCCCACCCCTTCTCCTCCCCGGTCGTTCGGTTGCTGCACCCCGGGAAAGGCGGCGGCCCCAGGCTCCTCCCCACCCCCACCCCCCTCTTCCACCCTCCGCGCGGCAACTGACAGCGCAGCAAGATGCAGTTGGCGTCCTCCTGGCTCGCCACCCAGCTCAGCGAGTCGCCCAGCGGCCGCCTGCAGCCAGAGCACAGAAACACCAGGGGCCTGTCCTCCTCCTCCTCCTCGGCCGGCTCCGCAGTCTCCTCGCGCCGCGTCCCCTTTGCACAGGCCACCGACGCGTCCCCGCTCACGGAGTTCCACATGCTTGTCCACTTCTGCAGCAGCTGGTGACGGCTCGAGTCTTCCGAGAGCCGCCTGCCCCACTTGTCCTTGTCGCCGCCACACGCACAGCTCGTAGAAGGGCATCCTTCCAGACAACCGGACGACCCGGCGCCCGCCATTCTTCCAAACCGCCCGCGCCGCGGAGCGTCACGGGAAATGCGCCGCTGCGCATGCGCGGGGCGGGGCAAGGAGGCGGAGGTCGGCAAGGGGCGTGGCCTAAGGGGGCGGAGCCTGAGGGAGATGAAACTGCGGGCAACCCGCTAGTGCGCATGCTCCTTGTCGGGCTGAGCCCAACCGGGTGATCTCTGGGGCTGAGTCAGATTTTCCATCATTAGGAGGTTGGAGCTGCTGCAGATCTGGCGGCCAGTAGGCTTGGGAGGCCGTGTTGAGCCCCTTTACTAGTTATTAAAATGAATAGGCCGGGCAGCCCGGATGGCTCAGTGGTTGAGCATCTGCCTTTGGCCCAGGTCATGACCCTAGAGACACAGGATCGAGTCCCACATCGGGCTCCCTGCATGGAGCCTGCTTCTCCCTCTGCCTGTGTCTCTGCCTCTCTCTCACTCTGTGTCTCTCATGATTAAATAAATAAAATCTTAAAAAAAAAAATGAATAGGCCGCCCCATGCACCACCCAGAGAAGAGGATTTAGGAACACACCTGCTCTCTACAGCCTCCGGGCAACAGCTCCCCAATTGTGAGCGTGCCTAAGAGTCACCTGCAAGCTGGGTGAAACAGATTTCTGGGCCCTGTCTTCACAGATCTAGTTCAGTGGGTCGGGTGGGCTACGAAGCGGTAACCGTGAAGCAAACTGGAAAAGCTATTTGCCTTCCCTGAGTTAAATGGGTCAGTACTGAGCCCGGGTTGTCAGGAGGACCAAGTGGATAGGATGTGCTTGAAAATAGTTTAACTGCAATGTACCGTGTCCATGTTAATTAGTCTCCAATCCGAGGAAAATTGCCTTCCCTCCTACTTTTTTTTGGTGTTCAAGCAAGCCTGACCTTCCTGAAAAAAAAAAAAAAAAAAAAAAAAGCCTGACCTCCCTGGACTGTTGTTCTCAAGCACAAGAGTATCTCTATACAACATTGATAGAACCCACATCTGTTCTTTGAGCAGGTGGGCAGTAACCTCTGAATTCAAAGGGGTGATCTCCTTGCCTCAGACTGCAGGTTCTTATCATCAACACCTGAATTCCGTGGTGGGATATCACAGTAAAGAAGGAATGCAAAGGTGCTGCTTGATTAGTTTCTCACCCATGCACTTTTGCCTTGGTAGGTCCATTCCCCTATTAATAATAATTATTATTATACGAATTACATTTTACAACTGTAATGCTATAAAGATGAATATATAAATATTGCAGACTAAAACATTTTCTTGGGACACCTGGGTGGCTCAGTGAGCAGTTTAGCGCCACCTTCGGCCCAGGGCGTGATCCTAGAGACCAGGGATCGAGTCTCACGTCGGGCTCCCTGCATGGAGCCTGCTTCTCCCTGTGCCTGTGTCTCTGCCTCTCTCTCTCTCTCTCTCTCTCTCTCTCTGTCTCTCATGAACAAATAAAATATTTTTAAAAATATATTAAAAAAAACATTTTCGTTGACCTTGAAGTTCCTTTTTTTTCCTTCTGATTTTAAAAGAAATTAAAACATCCTCATGGGGCTGTAAAAATATCACAGGCCCCAGGCACTGTACCTAATGGAGAAGTCGGCCCCAATGCAAAATGAATCCCTCTGTAATCACAAGTATGTTTGTATTATGAATATGAAATATATAGATCCCCCACAAAACCATATTTTATGTGGGACAAATGCTTGAGTAAGATGACCTTGGACTCAGTGGTGGCAGGTGCTTCCTGAACAACCATTCCAACCCCTTCCTCTTAGTTATACAGCTGGGAGATTTGCACAAGGTTGAGTTCAACCCTCATGTCCGCTAACATCACTCTCAATTCCAGAAATGGATCCCCAGAAGCTTAACCCAATTAGGTAACCCATCTCTCTTCCACTGTCACTGTGCAGTGAAGGCCCCACCCAAGACTTGAGTCAATCAGCACACTGTGCTCTCTTGGTGATAAGAATTGGTCAGTTGAGGGCAGCCCCGGTGGCGCAGCAGTTTAGCGCCTGCCTTTGGCCCAGGGCATGATCCTGGAGACCCTGGATTGAGTCCCATGTCAGGCTCCCTGCATGGGGCCTGCTTCTCCCTGTGCCTGTGTCTCTGCCTCTCTCTCTCTCTCTCTGTGTCTCTGTGAATAAATAAATAAAATCTTAAAAAAAAAAAAAAAAGAATTGGTCGGTTGAACAACTGCACCTAAGTTGCCAGGTTTTGTCCAGTCAGAGCAAATCTCAGGACTCTTGTTCAGTGGTTGAAGGAAGAGATGTCCTCTTTGCTCCCTGGGTATGAACAAGGAAACACATGCCTAGATTGCTTCAAGCAGCCATCCTGAAAACCCGGGGAAAGGCTGAACGAAAGAATCACAGAGTAACTGAGCATCCAACCTCTGGACTCTTTCAGGTACATGAACCAACAAATCCTCTTTATTGTGAAAGAGAGTTTAGACTGCTTTGTATTATCTAGCAACTGAAAGTGTCTGTAATGATCTGATACAGTATGTTAAAATTGAGATTTTGACTGGGACTCCCGGGTGAAGCAAAAATGACATACCACAATGTGCATGAGACAGATGGCCGCCCTCCCCTGGGGAGATGTCCAGAGTGGATGTTGGAGAATTAATTCCCTCCTGTCCTTAAACCTCCTCCCACATTTTGGCAATGTGAAGGACTGGAGAAAATGGCAGCCAAGATGACTTCGTAACAGTCAGGTTGTTGAGCTGTTTTAGTAGCATAACAAAGATGAGCCAGATAGGAACTTTGCTGGTTCAACCTTCCCACCTAGAATCTTAAATTCTGCCCAAGGTAACCTGGAAGGGTGAAGACTCTCCAGCAGTGAGCATCCAAGTATGGAAAGGCCTCTGGAGAACCAACCCAAGGGGAGATCTCCCTGGGTCATGGGTGGGCAGCTGGCGGTGGGAGTGCAGGGAGTTTCTGAGGGGCCAGGGGAGAGTTGGCTCTAACCATGCCAGGCCAGAGAGTGCAAAACCAGATTATGATAGAACCAATTAAAGCAAAAACTGTTTAGTCCCCTTTGTTCCCCATTTCAGCCTAGGAATGGAAATAGCAAGGAACGGATAAGGTGAGAAAGAAAGTAGAGCCAGCCATACACCCTTCCCGCACTAGAGGAAGGTGTCCACCTATGTGTTCCACCTGGGGAAGGAGGATTATAATTTTTATCCTGGAGAGAAGACTGAAGTGGTGATTAATATCTTGGACTGGATACTATCATTCTGCAACTGAAGTAGCTTCATAACTATTTACTCCCTAGAGAAGACACTCAAATTGCAATAATATAAGGAGGGTTTCTTTACAAAGTGTCAAACAAGAAAGGTATAGCCAGCATGTGGGAGAGATCCTCAAGGGATCGGGAACCCATGTTAACAGCCTTGACCCACAAGGACATGGGGAAGGCATTTTCCCAAAGCAAAGAGAGCTGTGAAGAGCTTACCACCTTGGGAGGATCACCTTTCCTTCAAGGGATCATCCAGCTGAGTTGACCTCACAAGGAGAGTGGCTGGAGATTAAATTCCTTGACCTTGTTCTCACCCTTTCCTCCAGTCTCCTGCTGGCCCATTGCCCAAGTTCAACCAGAATCCATAGGGCACATAGCATATTGATGTGGTCCATTACAAGTCTAGTTGGTGAGTGGACCTGGAAGGACAAATGGAGGGAACCCCACACACAGACTGCCCTTGTCGTCACCCAGGAGCAAAAGGAAGGCTATGCTAACCAAATGAGTGTTAAAGTCATAGTAGGAAGCAACATTAAAAATAAGATTCCATTTTGATTCCATCCTTCTATCCTTCTTGCTCAACATATCCGTCACTCAGACTACCTGATTCAACTCTCATTTCTGGCTGGGTTCAAAAGACTTTGTATTATTAACAAACAAATTCTAGTCTAATAAATATCTATGGCTAGCACCAGTAGAAAGAGAGACAAAGCAAGAAAATGTAACTAGGGGAGAGAAGGAACAAAAAAAAAAAAAGGAGAAGAAACAAATGAGACCTTCATAATTTTGCTGAAGAATTTATGCCTTTTGAAAAGTACACTAGCAATTGAGGAAAATCAGAAATTAATGGCTGCTGATTACAATCATGGACTACATTTAAATTGCTAGACTTCCTTACCCCTACACAAGAATGACAATGAGGAGTGATTGCAAGTCCCTGGAGTCAGTCAGCTGGCCCGGTTAGTATGTAGAGAGCTGGCTGCAGCTGCATTTGAGAACCACTTGGTCCAACTCTTACTGGGAGAGATACTGGGAACCAAATGGCATCCATAGCTGCATTCTCTGACCAGCTGGCACCAAGAGAATGCCATGCTGGGCATTCAGCCCCCAGGGACCTTCTGGCACAATCAGAGCCCTCCTCAGGGATAAAATGTGCTTTGGGAAAAGTTTGGTTAGATATTTCTATGTGTGCTTCAGAGGTGAAGCTCCAGGAATATGTTTCACCTTCTTAAAAATCCTCACAGACAGGATGTTCTTTAAATAGTTCTGTTTCCCTCTCCCTATTTAATGTGTGGAATCATGCTTTTCTGGTCTTTAACAGAGATATTTAATTCTCATGCAAGTTAAAAAAGAATAAGGAGAAAAACATGATTTTCAGTAAATTCATAATATATTTGAGCTGGGAAAGAATCCCAGAGATGCTTAATCTACACGTCTCACTCCACGAATAGAAAGGCTGAGGTCCAGTGTGGTTCAGGAGTCATGGATCTAACTCACAGAGATTAGTGGACATCTGGGCTGTTATATGTGCAGTACCCTTCCTCTTCCTAGGAAAACCACTCCACTCCCTCCCTCATTCCAACAATGTGGCTGCAGTGGGGCTTCACATCGTGAAGGTCTTACCTAAGGTGGGCCCCATCCCAGACCACCACCTTCCTGGCCACAGAGATTGGTTCTAGGTGAGCAGGTGTCAGAACTAGAGCCAGTCTGAGTCCATCCCTGGAACTTTTCATGCCAAAGTTGGGAGGGAGAGTCTTCTGCTCACCCATTCCTCTTGAGTCATGATCCCAAAGTTGTCATCAACCATGCCTCCAGCTATGTGGAACATCCTGGCGTGACATGACCCTCAGCGAGAAACAAAATATGAGGTGCAGATTAAGAGTAACAGCAGCATCCCCATTCTCACCGGTCTCCATCCAGTTCTGTGGGTACCCCTCATAGCATGTTCCCATTAAGACCTGCTGGTGTTTAAGCTAGTTAGAGTCAAGTTTCTGTCACTTACTACCAAGAGTCCTGACTAATACACAGATTTCAGTCTAGAGCCTAGGTCTCTGGACCCCAAGTACAGTAGTCACACCACTACACCAAATTATTGAAATATAATACCATATATTTATGGGACTCCTAAGTGGCTCAGTGGTGGAGTGTTTGCCTTTAGCTCAAGGTGTGATCCCCAGTCCTGGGATTGAGTCCCACACTGGCCTCCCTACAGGGAGCCTGCTTCTCCCCCTGCCTATGTCGGCCTCTCTCCGTGTGTCTCTCATGAATAAAAAAGAAGAAATCTTAAAAAAAAAAAAAGAAATATAATACCATATATTTAATACTGCCTTGTAGTTTTCAAAATACAGTCTTTCAAGGGGCCTAATTCTGGAGAATTACAATATCATGTAAGAGAAGAATGCATTTCCAGTATAAAATTCTGAAGTCAGCCTTTCACATTCTTTCCAAGCATTCCTTTGTTTCCTCTGTTCTTTCCATTTTTAAAAATTATATAGCCAGAGGAAGGTCTCAGGGAATAAAAATCTTTAATGCCTATTCTAAACACCCATAAATCTATCTTTTAACTAAGAGGAAGTTCTCTAAACTCAACACAGACTGATCAAAAAGTAAAAACTGTAGCTCCTGATTCTGGAATAATACTAAAGAGACCCTAAGTATCAAAGATGCAAATAATGTATCTTTAGAGAGATTTGAGACAATATCACATCCACAGTAGAAGAAGTGGAAGAAAAAATTTAAGAAAATTCACAGAGAGTAGAATAGAATAATTTGAGAATAAATATAAAAGATGGGGAAAAGATCAAACACATAAGCAATCAGTCCAGGAGGTCCAACATCTGACTAATAGCCAGATCAAGTACACAGGGAAGACAAAATAAAGAACAAATAGTCGGGATGCCTGGGTGGCTCAGCGGTTGAGTGTCTGCCTTCGGCTCAGGGTGTGATCCTGGAGTTCCAGGATCGAGTCCCACATCGGGCTCTCTGAGAGGAGCCTGTCTCTCCCTCTGCCCATGTCTCTGCCTCTCTCTCTCTGTGTGTGTGTCTCTCATGAATAAATAAATAAAATCTTAAAAAAAAAGAAGAACAAATAATCAAACAAATAATATAATATCATTTATTAGAGTGAGGGCATTTGGGTGGCTCAGTCAGTTAAACATTTGACTCTATCTCAGCTCAGGTCTTGATTTCAGGGTCATGAGTTCAAGCCCCATGCTAGGGTGGAGCCTACTAAAATAAAATAAAATAAAATAAAATAAAATAAAATAAAATAGTAAAATAAAATAAAATAAAATAACCAACTGCTCAGCCCAAGAAATGAAAAAATCTCACACCAAGACTTATCATAGTGAAATAAGAGAACTCCAACTCTCCAGAGAAGATTCCAAAGTTTCAAAAAGAGAAAAAAATTGCAAGAATCAGAGTGACATTACATGTCTCATTAGAAACTCAACTTCAGAAGCTAGAAAGTTCACAATTTAGAGGGCAAATAAGTTTCAGTCAAGAATTACATACCCATTCAAATCATGATCCAGCGACAGTTGACATTTTCAGATATAACTGAATGTAGAAAATACATCTTCACCATATCCTTTCTTATTAAAAAATGTGCTGCAACAAGAAATGTGAGATGTGAAGCCTCACTAAAAGAAAAGCAAATATTTAACATATGAAAAGATTCTCTGCCACGTTTATTTTTAAACTACACTGAAAACCAATAGCTCCCTTACTGGTTTGATAAAATTTAGAAGTTTGACAACATAATTTCTGGTTTAGGACAGATAGTTTGATACATTGCTGGTAGAAATACAAGTTATTATAACCTCTATGGAAAGGAATTTGACCATATCTAACACAATTACATTAGTGTGTAGCCTTCAACAGTACTCACTTTCGGGAAGTATTCACTTTCGGGAATAGATTCCAAGAATATGATAAAAACATGAACACAAGGCATTGCAGCACTATTTGCAATAGAAAAACTGAAAACAACCCAAACATCCACCAACTGGGACCTGGATGAATAAGCTGTACTATATCCATACAATAGCAGCATTAGGTATTTGTGGAAAAAAAAAAATCTCTCCATGCCAGTGGGAGATCTCCAGAATAAGTTAAGTAAAAAAGCAAGATGTATTAAAAAAAAAAAAAAAAGAAGAAGAAGAAATGTGGTTATTTTACAACTAAAAATGGGGGAAGAGAAAGACTGAATACTTATATTTTAAAAATAGAAGGATAAACCAAAAACTTTTAGAAAGTGCTCACTTGGATGAAAGTCATAGGAAGGGAAGGCAGGAATAGAAGCTAGAATTCTACAAATATACCTTATTTTGTGTATTTGACTTTGGAATCATGTGAATATTTTACATAATTATGAAACTGAATTTTTAAAAAAGCAATCTCTAAAAATTGAAATATTCAATATATTTAGTGAATGGCAAACTGCATAGGGAAGAACTGTTTCAAATGAGTTTAAAACGTGATTTTGACTATACATATTTGATAGGAGATACTCAAATAATTAAAAAATTGCCCCCTTCATAAAATGTCTCAAATTGTTTTCAGTAATCATGTTGTTCCTATTGTTGATACTGAAATTATGATAACAATCATAATCCTATTTATGTGTATATCGCATATTGAATAATTATGTTAGTATTGTTGGAATAGGATTTTAAGTTTTGAAGAAAAGGGATACAGCTAAGAAAAATAAGGTTAAGTGAAACTCTACGGTTGTAATTTTGAATTAGATTTATTTGTATGAACTTATGATGTTTTATCTTAAAAAATAAATATATCCTAGCTCCCTACATTGAATAGGTCTGAACATGTAACCAACCCAACAATAATAAGCACCCTTAGTGCCCAGATTATGATAACTAAACACCATTTCCCATTAAAAGAAAGCAGGAGTCCTTGGGAGAAATAGCTGAATTCATGGTCTGGGGTAAGAAATGTACAAAATGAGCCTGGACCATCTTGTCATTCCAGAAACCAAGGAGGTTATAAAAATCAAGGCAAAGCAAACTACTAATGTTACCAACCTGAAGCAGCTCTCATTGTTCAAATATGTAATTTGTGCATCACTAATGGTAATAACTATATGGATTGGAACACATCAAAAAGATTTAATTGCATGAGCTCATAATGACTTTTAAAACAATCCTCTCACTGTTCACTGGGAGGAGCTAGAAAACCCAATCATTACTTTGAAAACTGGCAATTAAACAAACAAGTAAATCAAACATTTATCCCACCTTGGAACACCTGAGGGTTCAGTTGGTTAAGTATTGGACTCTTGATTTTGGCTCCAGTCATCATCTCAGGGTCATCATCTCAGGATTGTGAGATCGAGCCCCATGTGGGGCTCCACGTAGGGCATAGAGCCTGTGTAATATTCTCTCTCTCCCTTTGCCACTCCCCACCCTTCTAGTGGTCTCTTTCTCTTTCAAAAAACATACAATCAAACATTTATCCCACCTCGATATGAATTGTTCCTCAGACAACCAAATAGTTCATGAAGGAAGGTTTTCTTTTTTGTTTGTTTTTAAAGGACAGTAACTAATAATGAAGAAGGGATGATAGAAGAAGGGGATCACTATTTTTACAATGCTTAATGCATTAAAGAATTGCAGCAAGAATGATCACTGGCTGGTAGTATCACAAAAAAGAGACAACCAGACATTATGTGTCTCTTGAGGGAAGGACACCACACCACCTATGAGGTACTCTCGCCAAAAAAATCAAACCAAAGCCTCTAGATCTAATTTCACTTTCCAGGAAATACAGGGAATGAAGAACATGACTAACTCCACCATGGCATCCAACTGGCAAGGTCTTCAGGGCAAATAATCCATTTCCTCAACAAATAAATTGCAAGTTCAAAAAAAAGAGAGTGGGAGGAGGGAGAAAAAACTGTAAATTTAACTAGACTTCAGAGCCATAGCAACCAACTGCAACATATGCACCTTATTTATTTGCTCCTGATTTGGGCAAATTAAAGAAATTATGAGACAAACTGGGAAAATTTGAACGTCAACTGGATATTTGATGCACTTAGACAATTATTATTCAATTATAAGTTGGATAATAGTATTATGGTTTTATTTTTTTAAAGAATCCTCTTTGAGAGATACAGATCAAAATATTTACAGATGAAATGATATATTTAGAATTTGCTTTGCAGTAGCCCAGAATAGAGGGGAGTGGACGGGAGTACAGATAAAACTAAATTAGCTGCAACTTGATCATTGTTGAGGCTGAGTGACGGGTACATGAAGTTTCATTATGCTATTTTTGCTGCTTTTGCAAATGTTTGAAATTGCCTTTGATAAAAAAAAAAAATTCTAGTCATGCAAAGTTTGCGATTTCTGCTATAGCCCAATGCTTGTTTCATATTAAAATGTTAACTCTTGGAGCAGTCCGGGTGGTTCAGCGGTTTAGTGCCTGCCTTCAGCCTGGGGCATGACCCTGGAGTCCCAGGATTGAGTCCCACATCAGGCTCCCTGCATGGAGCTTGCTTCTCCCTCTGCCTGTGTCTCTGCTTCTCTCCCCCTTGCTCTTTCTGTGTCTCTCATGAATAAATAAATAAATAAAATATTTTTTAAAATAATAAATAAAATAAAATGTTAACTCTTTACCCAAAATCATTGTTATATTCCTATGCCTAAGTGTAACTGTTTACCAAAAATCTTTGAAGAAAATGGGCACTCTACAGAAAAATGCTGTGTTTACTTTAAGGCTTTGTATGCCTACAACATAACATTGTCTGCTTACATGTGGAAGGCTGAATAATAGCTCCCCAAGATATCCATATCTTAATTCTGAAACCTGTGAATATTAGTTTTCATGGCAGAGGGGACTCTACAGATGTGACTAAATTAAGGACTTTGAGATGTGGAGATTATCCTGGACTATCTGGGTGGGCCAAATGTAATCCTAAATATCTTTCTAAGAAAGTGGAAGAGAGGGGGCACCTGGGTGGCTCAGTGGTTCAACATCTGCCTTTGGCTCAGGTCATGATCCCAGGGTCATGGGATCGAGTCCTGTATTGGGTTCCCCATAGGGAGCCTGCTTCTCCCTCTGCTTATGTCTCTGCCTCTCTCTCTCTGTCTCTTATGAACAAATAAATAAAATCTTAAAAAAATAAAAAAAATAAATGTTAATCCTCCCTTTCTAGGCGTCTTCCTTTTACCTTCTCCTCTTCCCTTAACATGTAGTCACAATGACAGCTAATGAGCATGTACATTTCCTATAAAAGAAAACACCGTCAAAAAAACAACTTCACCTTCAAGCTTCAGGTTATAAATTAGAGCGAGAAGAAAAACAATGCCAACAGATAAGGTCTTTGAGGTATTTGCTAATAGAAATATGTTATTACTATGTCAGAGAGTGACCTTGATGGGAGTGTTAGTTCTTACTAATGTCAAAGGGGGAAAACATTGTTTTATTCTGGTTTTCTCCCAGGGTACTTTCATGAGTATTTTAAAGTCAAGATTAATGCCAGACCAAGAAATTCATTTTAATAATCAGTATTTTGTCAGGGAAAAGTGAAAAGTCCAAACTAATGGGATTAAATTATGTTCAATTTCAAGAGGGAGGAAGGAAGGAAGGAAGGAAGGAAGGAAGGAAGGAAGGAAGGAAGGAAGGAAGGAAGGGAGGGAGGGAGGGAGGGAGGGAGGGAGGAAGGAAAGAAAGAAAGAAAGAAAGAAAGAAAGAAAGAAAGAAAGAAAGAAAGAAAGAAAGAAAGAAGAAAAGAAGGGAGGAAGGAAGGAAAGAGGGAAGGAAGGGAGGGAGGAAGGAAGGAAAGAGGGAAGGAAGGGAGGAAGGAAGGTGCAAAGACTTATTTTATGTGTCTTCTTGACTGGATCACAGGAGGCCTAGATAACTGATTAAACACTATTTTTGGGTGTGTCTGTGTGCTTCCAGAAAAGATTAGCATTTGAATCAGTGGATTCAAATCCTACATAGGAGGATTGTATGTAGATGGTGGACGGTTTCAATCTACTGAGGGCCTGAGAGAACAAAAAGCTTGCATTCATTCATTCCCTATCCAGCCGGTGAACTGGGACATGGATCTCCTGCATGGCTCTCAGACCTTCAGTCTGACTCTAGAATCTATACCAGCAGCTCACTGGCTCTCAGGCTTTTGAACGACACCACTGGCTTTTCCAGACCTCCAGTTTGCACACGATGATATATATTATTGGGATCTATCTATATGGGATCCATCTATCTATCCACCTATCTATCTCTCCTAAATCTCCATATACATCTCCTATTAGCTCTGTTTCTGTAGAGAATCCTGAAGGAAATAAATAATCCAGAAAGAAAGAAAGAAAAGAAAAAGGTACATTTTTTCTTGATTTGATTTTCCTTGAATTGATTTTCCTAAAATCAATACCTTGATTTTTTTTTAATTAATTTATTTATGATAGTCACAGAGAGAGAGAGGCAGAGACACAGGCAGAGGGAGAAGCAGGCTCCATGCAGCGGGAGCCCGACGTGGGATTCGACCCCTGGTCTCCAGGATCGTGCCCTGGGCCAAAGGCAGGTGCCAAACCGCTGCACCACCCAGGTATCCCTCAATACCTTGATTTTAAAAAGGCTACATAAAGATGTGAAAATCCTCCCCTAAACCCCAACCAACCTCTTAATTTCAATCCATAGATATTCTTATACAAATCTGTTGACCTTTAGGAAAGTCTATAAACTTCTGAAGGCCTTGTCCCAGCCTCACTTCCCAGACGGTGGTGGACCCAGGGAAGAGACTAGGTTCCAGATCATCCAACAGGTGGGCTCAGCAGAGTTGTGGGGTACTGTCAAGCAGAACTCTGTAACACCTTACTGACAAACTGGACTCATGAAGAATTCCCTTAAAATGGAAGTGTAAATTCTGATAGTTTACGGATATAATTCTTCAGAAATAGGCAATTGAATTAAGTACTTTTTGGTCTTGTTTTGGAAACAGCTGTTTTAAAACAGCATTTATTTTGTTTACAGATCAGATAAAATTTACATACCATGAAAAGCACAAATCTTTTTGTTTGTTTTTGCCTTTTTTTTTTTAGAGAGAGAGAGCTGTGGGGGAGGAGCAGAAAGAGAAGGAGATAGAGAATCTTAAGCAGTGTCCATGCCCAGCACAGATCTGCATGCAAGGCTCCATCTCATGACCCCGAGATCATGACCTGACCCCAAACCAAGAGTTGGATGCTTAACTGACTGAGCCACCCAGCCACCCCTGGAAAGCACAAATCTTAAGTATACAATTCAATGAGTTTTGAAAAATGTACATACGTATGTAATTCACATCTGTGTTGAAAAAAAAAAAAAGAAAAAGAAAAAGAAAACACCATCAAAAAAAAAAAAAAAAAAGAAAACACCATCATCCCCAGAAAGTTCCCTTTGGTCTCTCCCCAGTCTCTCCACAACTGCCACACCCAGAGGCAACCAATTAAAAAAATGTTTTTTTGCATGGTTTTGCCCTTTCCAGCATCACACCTGTGGAATAGTACTCTATCAGGCTGTATGTGCCCGGTGTCTTCCTTTCAAAGTATTTGTACCATCTTGCATCCCCAGGAGCAATATTTGAGATTTCCAGTTGTTCTAACTTACCACTGTCAGTATTTTTTTTTTTAAGATTCATTCATTTATTTGATCAAGAGAAAGAGCGGGGACAGGCGAGGGAGAGAATCTCAAGCAGAGTCCTCGATGAGCACAGAGAGAGCCTGAGGGGGCTCAACCCTGAGATCATGACCTGAGCCGAAATCATGAGCTGGGCATCCAACCAACTGAGCCACCCAGGCACCCCAGCACTGTCATTTTTTTTTTTAATTTTACCATTCTGTTTTATAGAGAGATATCTCCTGGTTTTATTTGCATTTCCCTGATGACTAATGATGTTAAACATTTTTTTAAATGTGTATATTAGCTACTTTGTGTACCTTTCTTTGCGAAGTATCTGTTCAAGTCTATTACCATCTTTTAAATTGGGTTGGCTTGGGATCCCTGGGTGGCACAGCAGTTTGGGGCCTGCCTTTGGCCCAGGGTGTGATCCTGGAGACCCGGGATCGAATCCCACATCAGGCTCCCGGTGCATGGAGCCTGCTTCTCTCTCTTCCTATGTCTCTGCCCCTCTCTCTCTCTCTGTGTGTGTGACTATCATAAATAAATAAAAATTAAAAAAATAAATTGGGTTGGCTTTTTTATTATTGGGTTATATATTCTGTATAAAAATTCTTTATTGGGTCCATAATTTGTGTTTTCTTACAGTACCTGGCTTGCCAATTTGTTTTCTTAATGGTTTCTTCTGTTAAGCAGAATTTTAAGATTTTAGCAAAACACTATGTATCATTATGCCCATTTCTATTTTTTTTTTAAATTGCTGAGATTCTAATTGGGATTGCATCGAATCTATAAATCAATCTGGGATCAACTGATATCTTAATAATACTGAATTTGTATTGTTTCACCCATAAGCACGATTTTTCTCCCTAAGGTTTAGGTCTTATTTAATTTCTCTCAGTAATATTTTGCATTTTTTAGTCTTGCACAGCTTTTGCTAATTTTATCCCTATGTCTTTATGAGCCATTTTTTTTTACACTGGCAGTAAACATTTTTAATAGTATCTAAAAGTATAAATTATATTTGAAAGATGTGTATTCGGGGATCCCTGGGTGGCGCAGCAGTTTAGCGCCCTGCCTTTGGCCCAGGGCGCGATCCTGGAGACCCGGGATCGAATCCCACGTTGGGCTCCCGGTGCATGGAGCCTGCTTCTCCCTCTGCCTATGTCTCTGCCTCTCTCTCTCTCTCACTGTGTGCCTATCATAAATAAATAAAAAAAAAAAGAAAGATGTGTATTCTGCAGCTGTTGGGTGTAGTGTTCTATGCAGTTAGGTTGAGACGATTGATAATTATATTAGTTTGCTGGGGTTGTCATAACAAAATACCAAACCATGAGTAGGTTAAGGAAGGGAAATTAATTTTCTCCCAATGGTGGAGGCTTGAAGTCTGAGATCAAGATGTCAGCAGGGTTGGTTTCATTCTGAGCCCCCTCTCCTTGGCTTGCAGATAGCCACCTTTCACTGTATATTCACATGGCCTTCCCTCTGTGTGTGTCCATGTCCTAATCTCCTCTTTTCAGTAGAGCATGCCACTCCTGACCTTGGGGTTGTGAGTTCAAGTCCAACACTGGGGCAGAGCTTATTTAAAAAACAAAACAAAACGAAAAATGAATTTAAAATACTATTAAAAGAAGGTCCATGGCATGCAGCACCCAAATGTGGGCCTTCTGCCAAAGAAGCAAGTGGGAGAAATTTAGGAGTTGAGGAATGAAGATTAAAGAGTATGAGGAAGTACCTATCCCCCTACAAAATAAGGACACCAGCATATTGGATTAGGGCGTGCCCTCACAGCCTTATCTTAATTTAAGTACCACTTGAAAGACCCTTTCCCCCAATAGAGTCACATTCTGAGGTACTGGAGGTTAGGACCTCAACGTATAAACTGGGAGGGTACACAAATGAGCCCGTAACAATAGTGTTCTTTATGTATTCTACATCCTTTTGGGTTTTTTGTCTAGTTATTCTTTTTTTTTTAAGATTGTATTTATTTATTCATGAGAGACACAGAGAGAGAGGCAGAGACATAGGCAGGGGGAGAAGTAGGCTCCCTGCAGGGAGCCCGATCTGGGACCCGATCCTGGGATCATGAGCTGAGCCAAAGGCAGACATCAACCACTGAGCTACCCAGGCATCCCTTGTCTAATTATTCTATCAAAGATTGACCTCCCAGTGTTTAAAACCCAGCTTTGCAGATTTTCCTCTCTCCTGTTAATACCTTATGTTTTTGTCTCATGTATTTTGTGTTCTCTCATTAAACACATGCAGATTTTTCACTTTTATGCTGTCTTTGAGTTAAATTTTATCCCTGCCTAGTAGGATATGCTTAGATGTGATTTTCATTCTATTTATTTCCTTTGGGGTTTGCCAAGCATCTTAGATCCCCAAGTTTATGTTTTTCACCCAATTTAGGGAATGTTCAGCCATTATTCCTTAAAAAAAATTTTTTTCTACCCCATCCTCTCTTTCCTGCCCTTTGGAATATCACTTATACATATGCAAGGCTGCTTTATCTGTTCCATATATCACAGAATCTGTCCATTTTCTAAATCTTTCTCATGGTTTCTTAGATTGAATAAGTTCCTTTTTATTTTTTTTAAGATTTTCTTTCTTTCTTTCTTTCTTTCTTTCTTTCTTTCTTTCTTTCTTTCTTTCTTCTTTCTTTCTTTATTATTTATTTATTTATGAGAGATACGAGAGAGAGGCAGAGACACAGGCAGAGGGAGAAGCAGGCTCCCTGTGAGGAGCCCGATTTGGGTCTTGACCCCAGGACCCTGGGGGGATCAGGACCTGAGCCAAAGGTAGACACTCAACCACTGAGCCACCCAGGTGTCCCTGGATAAGTTCTAATTATTGCTCCTCATGTTCCCCAACCATACCTACTATCATCTTCATTACTGTGTTAAGCCCATCCCGTGAAGTTTTCATTATAGATTCTATACTTTTCGAGTCTGGATTTTCCTTTTTTTTTTTTTTTTTGATCATTGTTTTTAGGTTTCCTTTCTTTGCTCAGATTCCCCCATTTGTTCATTAACTTTGGTCATGTTTCCTGTTTAGGTCTTTGGTGGACGTATTTATAATAGTTGCTTTAAGGTCCTTGTCTGCTAATTCCAATATCTAGACGACCTTGGAGTTGGTTTCAATTGACTTCATTTTCTCCACACCAGAAGTCACAGCTTTCCTGTGTCTTTGTCATTCCAGAGGGTTGTTTTGTTTGTTTACGATATTCTGAACACTGTGGATGACGAATCTTTTCCAGATTTTGTCATTGTTATCTGTGGGCCAGTTAGTGTGATGCATGCCACTCCACAATTACTAAGAACCATTTGAATGGGCTCTGATTTCATAATTTTATAGGCCAAGGACCCAGATTCATTGGCAATTACATTATTCTTTGCAGCCTTAAGATTTCTGGTTTTTAGAAATAAGCTTGGTTTGTCTCACCTATTAGTATGATTGGTGCTGTCAACAAATACTGATATTACAGCTACTGTGTAAAGTGTGGTCTTCATCTTCAAAAACTTTTAAGAGTAGCAAGGGAAGTTAGGATGTGTACACAAGTGAATGTTAAAATGCGGTAGACATTACTAGAATAGCTAAGCATGACAGATTGACAATAACAAAGGTTGGTGAAGAGAGAGAGCAACTGAAACGTTCATATTTTATCAATGACACTTTTCTGTGGAACAAGTCACCCCAAAATTAGTGGTTTAGAGGAAAAATAATTCATGTGGCTCAAAAATCTCACAATTCTGAAAATCAGTTCAGTAAAGTGAAAATTAGATTTTTGCTATGCTCACTCATGGGTCTCCAGTTAGCAGCCAGCCAGCTAGGGTGCTCTGCTCTGAGGGGGGATAGTTGGCTGTTGACTGGGCAATAGGTCTCTGATTATCCAGCTTGCTCTGGGTACTCTTGCTTGCTCTTATTCACACAGGGACTGGGCAGGGGTACAGGAGCACAGACACATGGAAAGGTTTGGCTAGTACCTTTTTAATTTTTATTTATTTTTTATTCTTTATTTTTTTAAAGATTTTATTTATTTATTCATGAGAAACACAGAGAGAGAGAGAGACAGAGAGACAGAGAGACAGAGGCAGAAGCAGGCTCCATGCAGGGAGCCTGACATGGGACTTGATCCCGGGTCTCCAGGATCACTCCCTGGGCCAAAGGCAGGTGCTTAACTGCTGAGCCACCCAGGGATTCCCTATTTTTATTTATTTTATTTTTATTTATTTATGATAGTCACACACAGAGAGAGAGAGAGAGGGGCAGAGACACAGGCAGAGAGAGAAGCAGGCTCCATGCACCGGGAGCCCGACGTGGGATTCGATCCCGGGTCTCCAGGATCGCGCCCTGGGCCAAAGGCAGGCGCTAAACCGCTGCGCCACCCAGGGATCCCTATTTTTATTTTTTTTAAGTAGGTTCCATGCACAGTGTGGAGTCTAAAGCGGGGCTTGAACTCATGCCCCTGAGATCAAGACTGGTCTGCAGCACAACAGAGACATGTGCTTTTCCTGTGTATACACGGAAAAGAACTGTAGCCATTCTTGCAATATGCCATACATATAGTACTTTGTGGGAGTGTAAATTGGCACTGATGCTTTTGAAGACGATTTAGTTGTATCTAGTAAAGCTATCTATCAATTCTATTGCTGATATATACTCAAGAGAAATTAGTGCTTATGTCTACCAAATACATGGAAAAAAGTGTTCAGGAGCACCTGGGAGGCTCAGTCATTTGGGCAGCTGCCTTTGGCTTAGGTCATGATCCTGGAGTCCTGAGATCAAGCCCTGCATCAGGCTCCCTGCTTCTCCTTCTCCCTCTGCCTTCTGCTCTGCCTGCTTACTTTCTCTCTGTCAAATCAATAGATAAAATCTTTAATATAAAAAGGAAAGAAAGAAGAAAGAAAGAAAGAAAGAAAGAAAGAAAGAAAGAAAATGTCCATAACCCATTTATTCATAATTACCAAACCCAGAAAATAATGCAAATGTTCATCAATAGAAAAATGGAGAAATGCATTATGGAACATTTATATAATGGAACACCATATGGAAAATAAAAGAACAAAGACTGGTACATGCAGCAATCTGGTGAATAAAGAACCAGACACAAAAGGATACATATTGTGTTGTATGATTAGATTAGATTAGATTAGATTAGATTAGATTAGATTAGTTGAGGTTTGAAACTGGGCAAAACTGATCTGTGATGATAGAAGCCGGAATAGTGGTTTCCTTGCTGTGTGTGTTGGGGGGGAGGAGGGTGGAGGTAGTTACCTGGCAGGAAGGAATGTGAGAGAACCTTGACACTCGAGTGTTCTCTATCTTGATGTGAGTGATCATTGTGTGTATGTGTGTGAGGGTGTGTGTATGTGATAGTCATCAAGCTATATCTGTAAAATTTAGACATTTAATTTATTGTCAATTATACCTACATTTAAAAATACTTTTAAAAAAGATTTTATTTATTTTTTTTTAATTTTTTTTTTATTATTTATTATTTATTATAGTCACAGAGAGAGAGAGAGAGAGAGAGAGGCAGAGACACAGGCAGAGGGAGAAGCAGGCTCCATGCACCGGGAGCCCGACGTGGGATTCGATCCGGGGTCTCCGGGATCGCGCCCTGGGCCAAAGGCAGGCACCAAACCGCTGCGCCACCCAGGGATCCCAAAAGATTTTATTTTTTAAAAGCCATCTCTACACCCAATGTGGGGCTTAAACTCACGACCCTGAGATCAAGAGTCATGTGTTCCTCCTACTGAGCCAGTCAGGCGCCCTTAAAAGAATTTTTTTAAGGGGTGATGGTGATGACAAATACATGTAATTGGAGTAAAGAGGAGAGGAGGGCACTGGGGCCTGGCAGGACTAGAAGTTGTTTTGGGCCAACGGGAACTTCATCTTGAAGGAGCCAAGAAGGAGGAGGGTTTGGGGATTGGTAGAGTGAGAGGCAAGCTCTCCAACCTGACTCGACTACTCTCACACTCTGCATCCACTCCACCTGCCAGTCTTGCACATCCTCTTGACCCCAATGTTCCAAATTTCTAAGTTGAGAATGAGGAAAGGAAAAATTATAGTGACAGGAACAGATAATACATTAAATTGCTTAAAAGTATCAAAACACGGGGACACCTGGGTGGCTCAGTGGTTGAGCATCTGCCTTCGGCTCAGGTCATGATCCCGGGGTTCTGGGATCGAGTCCTGTATCGGGCTCCCTGCAGGGAGCCTGCTTCTCCCTCTGCCTATGTCTGTTTGTCTCTCATGAGTAAATAAAATATTTTTAAATAAAAGGCTCAAAACACGTACAGCCCAAATTAAGGAAGAGCTAGTAGAACAATTGTTTCTGTTCAACCCATTCTTCAAAGTCAGACACATCAAACCTAGTCCCAGCAAAAGCTTTAGTATCATGCTGGGGACACAGGAAGTCCTCAGCAAATGCGGATGGGGACATGCACCCTATCAATGCCCAGCTTTACTCTGCAGTGTAGACGTGAGTTAACATTACTAGTTGGTATATTGGAGGGAAAGGCCCCACCCTTCTGGGAATTTTGACTTCCTTACTGATGACTCTCAGAGGCTAACTCCTAGGGCTCCTCTCACATTGAGTCCTGCTCATTCCAAATATTTGGAATATTTCTCTCGATTGCACCCAAGGTTCTTAAAAAAAAATGAATGGATAACTTAGAGTCATTCCCTACTGAAACCTCAAAGAAGCCTTGTCACACGTGTCATCAGCCAAAGGCTGGGTGAACTCTCAGCCCTATTGCCTAAGAGCCGGATCTGTGTGGGATTCCGGCCCAGGCAAACAGTCTTTTCACTAGGGACAAAATGCAGCTGATTGCTTCGTTCCTGGGGGGCTTAGATAAAAGCCAGGAGGTGTTCTCAGTTGGGCCAAGTGGGTACTCTTGGTTTAATTAACTGGCTATGTGTACATGAGAGAGGCTAAGTTCAGGGCTGACATCACTCAATTTCTGCGCTCAGATATTAAATCTAAGGCAGTGATTCGCTGGTTGCTCAATAGCCCCAAGAACCGCCTTCATGTAAGTCAAGGGCACTGCCAGCCTTTTGCTGTGGTTTTATTAAATTTTTAAATCATAAAGCAAGCAGCGAGTGTCCTTCCAGTCCTATTAGGCATCTTGTTTTTCAAGGGGTCCAGGTACCCTTTTTCAGGGCAACCCAGAGCTTTTGCTGGTAACCTCAGTCTCCTGCCTTGTAGCTCTGTTTATTTTGGACTTCTATCAAGGAGGGACAGGGTGGAAAGTTCTACGCGGGGGCTGAGATGTCAGGCACAGCCCCCTGGCCTTTCTCCCAGCCAAACAGCTCGGAGAAGTGGGCAGGCCTTGAGCTCGGAGACCCACAGACACACTTGGATGACTTTACAGAAATCCTGTTGGCCAAGCTCTCCCAGGACTCCGACCAGCTCCGGATGCAGACATGGCCAACGAGACCAACGCCTCCACCCTGTACGACAGCTACGAGTACTACCTGGACTACTTGGACCTCATTCCCGTGGATGAGAGGAAGCTGAAAGCCAACAAATGTGAGTTCTGAACCGGGGAGGCCAGCCAGGCAGAGGCTGGGGGTTGGCCCAAAAGACTTTCTCCACTCACCTCCAACAGAGGTCAAAGAGGAGCTCAAACATGACCCTCTACTTGGAGATAGAAGACAACAACCCAGTGGTATCTGGTATTAGGCTTGAATTAGGCTTGAATCTAACCCCCTAAGACCCTCAGCCACTTTGGGGAGCAGAAATGCCTTTAAGGCCGATTTCTTTGATTGCATTTGATTTGTCTGGGGTTCCAATAAGCACGGTGAATTTCTTCGAATGGTCGATTTTGCATTCTCTCTTGCTCTGTGCAGATTCGGGAGAGGTCATCGTGTCCACCCCTAAGATAAATGACTTACTAATTTCTGTTAAAATACCAGCCTATTTAATTTTTTTTGTATTTTTTTGTTGGAGTTCGATTTGCCTACCTATAGTATAACACCCAATGCCCATCCCGTCAAATGCCCCCCTCAGTCACCCAGTCACCCCATCCCCCTGCCCACCTCCCCTTCCACTACCCCTTGTTCTTTTCCCAGAGTTAAGTGTCTCTCATGTTTTGTCACCCTGATTTTTCCCACTCATTTTCTCTCCTTTCTTCTATAATCCCTTTCACTATTTTTTATATTCCCCATATGAGTGAAACCATATAATGTTTGTCCTCTGATTGACTTACTTCACTCAGCATAATACCCTCCAATTCCGTCCACGATGAAGCAAATGGTGGGTATTCTTCGTTTCTAATGGCTGAGCAATATTCCATTGTATCCATAGACCACAGCTTCTTTATCCATTCATCTGTCAGTGGACACCGAGGCTCCTTCCACAGTTTGGCTATTGTGGACATTGCTGCTATAAACATCGGGGTGCAGGTGTTCCGCCGTTTCACTGCATCGTTATCTTTGGGGTAAATCCCCCGCAGTGCAATTGCCGGGTCGTAGGGTAGCTCTATTTTTAATTCTTTGAGGAGCCTCCACACCGTTTTCCAGAGTGGCTGCACCAGTTCACATTCCCACCAACAGTGCAAGAGGGTTCCCCTTTCTCCACATCCTCTCCAACATTTGTGGTTTCCTGCCTTGTTAATTTTCCCCATTCCCATTGGTGTGAGGTGGGATCTCATTGTGGTTTTGATTTGTATTTCCCTGATGGCCAGTGATGCGGAGCATTTTCTCATGTGCTTGTTGGCCATGTGTAGGTCTTCTTTTTTTTTTTAATTTTTTTATTTATGATAGTCACAGAGAGACAGAGAGAGAGAGAGAGGCAGAGACACAGGCAGAGAGAGAGAAGCAGGCTCCATGCACCGGGAGCCCGACGTGGGATTCGATCCCGGGTCTCCAGGATCACGCCCTGGGCCAAAGGCAGGCGCCAAACCGCTGCGCCACCCAGGGATCCCTGTGTAGGTCTTCTTTTGTGAAATTTGCTGTTCATATCTTTTGCCCATTTCATGATTGGATTGTTGGTTTCTTTGCTGTTGAGTTTAATAAGTTCTTTATAGATCTTGGATACTAGCCCTTTATCAGATAGGTCATTTGCAAATATCTTCTCCCATTCTGTAGGTTGTCTTTTAGTTTTGTTGACTGTTTCCTTTGCTGTATTGAAGCTTTTAATCTTGATGAAGTCCTAGTTCATTTTTGCTTTTGTTTTTCTTGTCTTCATAGATGTATCTTGTAAGAAGTTGCTTTGGCCAAGTTAAAAAAGGGTGTTGCCTGTGTTCTCCTCTAGGATTTTGATGGATTCTTGTCTCACATTTAGGTCTTTCATCCATTTTGTGTCTGGTGTAAGAGAATGGTCTAGTTCATTCTTCTGCACGTGGTTGTCCAATTTTCCTACCACCATTTATTGAAGAGACTGTCCTTTTTCCAGTGGATATTCTTTCCTGCTTTGTCAAATATTAGTTGACCATAGAGTTGAGGGCCCATTTCTAGGTTCTCTATTCTGTTCCATTGATCTATGTGCCTGTTTTTGTGCCAGTACCACACTGTCTTGATGACCACAGCTTTATAGTACAGCTTGAAATCCAGCATTGTGATGCCGCCGGCTTTGGTTTTCTTTTTCAGAGAAAGAGAACTCTGGCTCTTCCACCCCTGGCTATTCAGGGTCTTTTCTGATTCCACACAAATCTTAAGATGATTTGTTCCAACTCCCTGAAGAAAGTCCATGGTATTTTGATAAGGATTGCATTAAATGTGTAAATTGTCCTGGGTAGCACTGACATTTTCACAATATTAATTCTTCCCATCCATAAGCATGGAATGTTTTTCCATCTCTTTGTGTCTTCCTCAATTTCTTTTAGACGTGTTCTGTAGTTTTTAGGGTATAGATCCTTTACGTCTTTGGTTAGGTTTATTCCTAGGTATCTTATGCTTTTGGGTGCAATTATAAATGGGATTGACTCCTTAATTTCTTTTTCTTCAGTCTCATTGTTAGTGTATAGAAATGCCACTGATTTCTGGGCATTGGTTTTGTATCCTGCCTCACTGCCAAATTGCTCTATGAGTTCTAGCAATCTTGGGGTGGAATCTTTTGGGTTTTCTAAGTACAGTATCATGTCATCTGTGAAGAGGGAGAGTTTGACTTCTTCTTTGCCAATTTGAATGCTTTTTATTTCTTTTTTTAAAGATTTTATTTATTTATTCATGAGACACACACACATACACACAGAGAGAGAGCGAGAGAGAGAGAGAGGTAGAGAGACACAGGCAGAGGGAGAAGCAGGCTCCATGCAGGGAGCCAGATGTGGGACTCGATCCCAGGTCTCCAGGATCACACCCTGGACTGAAGGCAGTGCTAAACCGCTGAGCCACCCAGGCTGCCCGCCTTTATTTCTTTTTGTTGCCTGATTGCTGAGGCTATGACTTCCAGTACTATGTTGAATAGCAGTGGTGAGAGTGGACATCCCTGTCGTGTTCCTTATCTTAGGGGAAAGGCTCCCAGTGTTTCCCCATTGAGAATGATATTTGCTGTGAGCTTTTCATAGATGGCTTTTAAGATGCTGAGGAATGTTCCCTCTATCCCTACACTCTGAAGAGTTTTAATCAGGAATGGATGCTGCATTTTGTCAAATGCTTTCTCTGCATCTATAGATAGGATCATATGGTTCTTGTCTTTTCTCTTGTTGATGTGATCTATCATGTTGATTGTTTTACGAGTGTTGAACCAACCTTGCATCCCAGGGATAAATCCCACTTGATCATGGTGAATAATCTTCTTAATGTACTGCTGGATCCTATTGGCTAGTATCTGGTTGAGAATTTTTGCATCTGTGTTCATCACGGATATTGGTCAGTAATTCTCCTTTTTGGTGGGGTCTTTGTCTGGTTTTGGAATTAAGGCGATTCCAGCCTTGTAAAATGAGTTTGGAAGTATCCCATCCCTTTCTATCTTTCGGAACAGCTTTAGAAGAATAGGTATTGTTTCTTCTTTAAACGTTTCATAGAATTCCCCTGGGAAGCCATCAGTCCCTGAACTTTTTTTGTCTTGGGAGGTGTTTGATGACTGCTTCAATTTCCTCCCTGGTTATTGGCCTGTTCAGGTTTTCTATTTCTTCCCGTTCCAGTTTTGGTAATTTGTGGTTTTCCAGAAATGCATCCATTTCTTCTAGATTGCCTAAATTATTGGCATATAGATGCTCATAATACGTTTTTAAAATCGTTTGTATTCCTTGGTATTGGTTGTGATCTCTCCTTTTTCACTCGTGATTTTATTAATTTTAGTTTTTTCTCTTTTGTTTTTAATAAGGCTGGCCAATGGTTTATCTATCTTATTAATTCTTTCAAAGAACCAACTCCTGGTTGTGTTGATCTGTTCTACAGTTCTTCTGGCCTATATTTCATTGAGGTTGCTTGAATCTTTATTAACTCTCTTCTCCTGCTTGGTGTAGTTTTATTTGCTGTTCTTTCTCCAGTTCCTTTAGGTGCAAGGTTATCTTGTGTATTTAGGTTTTTTCCAATTTTTTGAGGGATGCTTGTATTGCGATGTATTTCCCTCTTAGGACAGCTTTTGCTGTATCCCAAAGATTTTGAATGGTTGTATCTTCATTAGTTTCCATGAATCTTTTTAATTCTTCTCTAATTTCCTAGTTGACCCTTTCATGTTTTAGCAGGATGTTCTTTAACCTCCATGTGTTTGAGTTTCTTCCAAATTTCTTCTTGCGATTGAGTTCAAGTTTCAAAGCATTATGATCTGGAAATATGCAGGGGACAATCCCAATCTTTTGGTATCAGTTGAGACCCGATTTGTGACCCAGTATGTGGTCTATTCTGGAGAAAGTTCCATGTGCACTTGAGAAGAACATGTATTCAGTTGTGTTCAGATGTAAAGTACGTATCTGTGAAATCCATCTGGTCCAGTGTATCATTTAAAGCTCTTGTTTCTTTGGAGATGTTGTGCTTAGAATATCTGTCATTTGCAGAAAGCGCCGTGTTGAAGTCTCCCAGTATTAGTGTATTATTATTTAAGTATGTCTTTACTTTGGTTATTAATTGATTGATATACTTGGCAGCTCCCACATTAGGGGCATAAATATTCATGATTGTTAGGTCCTCCTGTTCGATAGCTCCTTTAAGTATGATATACTGTCCCTCTTCATCTCTTACTACAGTCTTTGGGATAAACTTTAATTTATCTGATATGAGGATTGCTACCCCAGCTTTCTTTTGAGGATCATTTGAATGGTAAATCGTTCTCCAACCTTTCATTTTCAGGCTGCAGGTGTCCTTAGGTCTAAAATGAGTCTCTTGTAGACAGCAAATATATGGGTCTTGCTTTTTTATCCATTCTTTTAAGTTTTATACCTTTATTTTACTTTTTTTAAAAATTACCTTTAATCAGTGATTAGTTCTCATCCACATTAACAGTCTGTAGATTTTTTAAAGTGATGACAGGTACGTAGGTAACCAGTGTGTAGAGCTTGTTTGGTGAATCTTCATCCTCGTTACATTTTCTGGACTACCACACATGGATACAGTATGGAATATTCCTTATTCCTTTGGCCCAGAGCTTTGTTGAGCCTGTTGTCAATGCACACCTCTGGAGTTCCCATCTCCTTCTTGGAAAATTTCTGGATTTCTTTGAGTGCCCGAGGGGCACACTTCTTGAAACCCACTCCATGGATATGTTTGTGAATGTTGATGGTATATTCTCTGGTCACTACCTCATTGATTGCAGAATGGCCCTTCTTCTTGCCACCCTTCTTTGCCAGGCCCTAGTTGGAAAAGAAGGGCGTGAGGTATTGTGGGAGAGGGAAAGCGGCATCCTACCAGCCTATTTTAATCTTCCTGGTCCCAGGAAGGACCAGCAGAACAAACCAACATCTTGGTTTCTCTGAGTCTTTCATCTCTCTCTCTGAGTCTTTCTCTCTCTGGTTAAGTTGGTGCTCTGTGAACAATCTTCTCTGATTATACCAGCTCCTCCATCAGGATGACAAGTTAGCTGAGGAAATGAGTATGAAAAACAAAACAGAAGAAAAACAAAGTCCCCAGTACAGGGGATGCATCCTCTGCCAGCCCCACGTCTCCTTGGGGATTTCATGCCCTCCAATCACAAAATCTGTCAAAAAGTAATTGTAGTCATGAAAAGAAAAAGGATGCTTTTTATAGGAAAAGCAAGAGAACCTGTTTACACACCAGCTCAAAACTGAAATCTAGGGACACCTGGATGGTTTAGTGGTTGAGTGTCTGCCTTCAGCTCAGGTCATGATCCTGGGGTCCTGGGATTGAATTCCGTATTGGGCTTCCTGCGGGGAGCCTGCTTCTCCCTCTGCCTGTGTCTCTGCCTCTCTCAGTGTGTCCCTCATGAATAAATAAATAAAATCTTAAAAAGGAAAAAATGAGAAATCTGAAATCTATTTGGATGTTATTGCTAATAAAAGGCTGATCCCTGGCAGAGCCTTGGAGGAAGTCATCTAGAATGTCTTGTGAAAAAGTGTTCCTATTTCCAGTTTCCCTTACAACCTCCAGAAGCCTAGGTACCCATCCATGTTTGCTGAGGGCTTACTGTGTCCCCAGCATAACCCTGAAGCTTTTGGGGGGAATGATAGATTTGGTGTGTGTTTTCCAATGCAAGGTATATACTCATGAAATTAAAATGCAGATTTTGGCACATACAGCTCACAATAAGGAGGACATACAGTGATAGGGAGAAAGTGGCAGGGCTGAAATAAAAGCCCACTCATATGTATCAACAGAAGTTCAGAACTTCAGGATACATTTTCATCTGGAAAAAAATATAGATTTGGTTTTTTCCTTTTTTTCCCATTGTTTTGTTTTCAAAATGTAGATTTGTATTCAGGAAAATCTTTTTTTTTTTTGTAAAGATTTTGTTTATTTATTCATGAGGCCAAATATTTATTTGATTTTATTTATGTATTTGACAAATGAGGTTAAATAAGAAACTCCTCCTCAAACTCCCAAATGCAATATAGACCATCTCCATGAGGAAACGGTTTCAGGGGAAGCCCAGTTGCTGGATTTCCCCTGCCACCCTAGATGTTAGGAGTCTTTGACACCCACAAAGAGAGGTACTCCTTCTGGCTTTCTTTATTCCTGTTCTATCTCAGTCTTTATGTGTTATCTGAATTTAATTTCCATTTTTTTCTAAAAAAGAAGTTTGGGGCCAGACAAAAATGCTCTCCCAGGATGTTTATGTCCTGGATGGGTCGTTGCCTAGCTTGTTCTAGGCGATCAGCTGGGAGGCAGTGGCACACAGATGGAAGGAGCCTTCCAAGCAACAGAACACCAAGGACAAAGGCTCTGAGGCAGGGGAATGAATGCCCACTGTATCCCAGGGATGAAAAGAGAGTGCAGTGACTAGTTCCTTGCATTTTGGAAACTACCTTGGAAACATCTTTTATCCCCCTTGAAATGGAAACCACTTCATAATTTCATAAGTCAGTGCAATCCCTCAACCAACAAGAAAAATGATCAGTAGAAATATGAACAAATGATACAAAAAGACAGTCACAGAAAAAGAAACTCAAATAGCCAATGAATAGGAGAAAATGCTCAACTCCACAAGTACTCAGGGAAGTGCACTGGGGAAGGACACGGAGATACCATTTCACACTCATTCGATCGGCAGATACTAGAACATTGATATTCAGAGTGTCCAGGTAGGAAGCAGAGAAATTAGTATTGCCTTATGCTGCTGAAGGAAAGCATCCAAGGAAGATGCCATGAAAGCTTATGTCAACAAAGTAGAAGATCTAAAGAAAAAATATGGAATATAACGGCTGGATTTGGCTGCCAGCAGTGCATTTCGTCTAAACTAATCTAATGCCTTGTTTTTCTAATACTGTGGATGACATGAAATCATGCAAATAGCCCGTTAACCTAGGTCCTGAAGACCATGCAGGACATGGCTCCAACAGAGTAGGGGTTGCCATGGTTACTGACCTGCACTGAGTAGTTTTTATCCAGAAATCAATTAAAGTTGCATTTGTTACTTTAAAAAAAAATGAATAAAAACCCAATGAAAATTGGGTTCACCATTTTGGAGATGGAATTGCCAAGGACCAGAAAAGTCAAAGATAGGGGCATCTGGGTGATTCAGTGGTTGAGTATTTGCCTTCAGCTAAGGTCGTGATCCCAGGGTCCCAGGATTGAGTCCCACATTGGGCTCCCTGCATGGAACCTGCTTCTCCCTCTGCCTATGTCTCTGCCTCTCTCTCTGTGTGTCTCTCATGAATAAAAGACTTAAATCTTAAAAAGAAAAGAAAAGTTGAAGATGCTCACAAGGCATAAACCAGGCATAAACCAGGTATCCCTGTCCCAGGCGCCCCGAGGGAACACTTGTATGCAGCCACAAGGATACATGTATTTCCGTGTTCACTGCAGCACTGTTTGTGATAGTCAGAAATTGGAAATGACATCGTATCCATCAACAGGGGGAGGGATAAATAAGTTATGATCACATTACTATCACCGGCAATATAGAAGTGGTTATAATGCATGAGCCAGATTTGCATGTGCCAATATGAGCAGATTGCTTAAGTATCATGAAGGTAAAAAGCCATGGGCAAAATGATACATCCTACAGAATTAACTTATGTTAATTATTAATGATCCTATTGATTATAATGACATCTCCTTAAATTAAAATGACTTTGTTATAATTAATCGTGTAATTAATTTATATTAGTTTGTAAACACAAAACACACATGTTCTTTGCTATGGGGGTGCATACTCCTAGGAAGACGTAATTGCATTACATCAATTTTAGGATTGTGGTTTCCCCTGAAGGGGAAGGGCAGTGGCCTGGGGGGGAGGGGGGTTCCAACCTTATCTGTAATCATTTAATATCCTTTTTTATTTTTTAAAAGATTTTATTTATTTATTCATGAGAGACACAGAGTGAGAAGTAGAGACACAGGCAGAGAGAGAAGCAGGTTCCATGCAGGGAGCCCAACGTGGGACTCGATCCTGGGTCTCCAGGATCACACCCTAGGCTAAAGGCAGCACTAAACCACTGAGCCATCCAGGGATCCCTAATATCCTTTTTTTAAAAAAGGATCTAAAGCAAGTATTTGGTGCATAAATACTCTGTATTTTTCTATATATTTGGAGCACTTTATACTTCAAATTTAAAACACATATGTATTTATTTTAGAGATACAGCACATGTGTGAGTTGAGAGAGGGGCAGAGGGAGAGGAGAGAGAGAGAGAGAACCTCAAGCAGACTCCCCCCTCCCCTCCCCAGCACAGAACCCAACAAGGGGCTCAATCCCAGGACCCTGAGATCATGACCTGAGCCAAAGCCAAGAGTCAGCCACTTAACCGACTGAACCACCCAGGCGCCCCTAAAAAATATATTTTTAAAGGTTAACATGCTTTTAGTAAAAGATTCAGACAGTAAATTACTTCACTCTACTGTTCAGAAAAAAAATCAGTGTTAGCATTTTGATGCCTGGCTCACCAGGGTTTCTCTGTGTCTTACACCCCTATGTACACGGGCACACACCGCTGTGCACGTATACACAAATGGACTCCTACTCTTCACGCTGTCTGTAATAACTCCTGAGGGGAAACCGAGAACTCCCTTGAGTTACCTCCCTCCTCTTTGGCCCCGTCTGTGACTGCGTCAGGCAGGGCCCAGCTGGTGGCAAAGTGGCCATTCTCTCTAGTGGATGGACGAGCTCAGCTTGAGGGTGGGGGTGAGGATCCTGAGCCTGCTGGAGGTTGATGACAATAACTCCATGCTCTGGACAGTCTGGCAGGATTGTAAACAGTTACTTCATTTTGACAAGGACCTTTTTTTTTTTCTAATTGTGAGAAATGTATATATTTTGTTACATCAGCCTGAACTAAGACAGCACCTCACATAAGTGGAATCATACGGTATTTGTCCTCTTGTGACTAACTTATTTCACTTAGTCTTCAATGCGACAAGGATTTGATTTTCATTCGTCTCAACAAGGCCCACTTCCGCACCATTCCAGAAACACACCAGACCTGTCTTACCTTCTTGCTTTTTGCTCATGATTCATTCAACAATCAAAATTTTGTAACTATCCATGATAGGCCAGGCAGCTAGAAGGAGGCACCAATGCAAAAAGGCTAAATCCCTGCCCCTGACTTTTCTCAAGAATGATTTTATTACCATTATTACCTATTTTATGATGGCGTGTTTCCAAGTGGGTTACAGACATCAGGACATCCCTCCACCAAACTTAGGAAAATAGTATCAAGTAAGAACACGCCACTATATCTAAACATTTCAATAATGATGTCTCGGTGTCATCTAATATTCAGTCTATATCAGACTTTCCTCATTTCCCTAAAAGATGCTTACGAGCCACTTTGTCTGCTCTGTGTTGATGTGCTACATCGGGTGACATCCCTGCAGCTGGCTTTTGTCTAGAACGGGCCCTTTTTGCAGGAGACACGGACTCAAGGAAGAGAGAGAGAGAGAGAGAGAGCGGGCCACTCTTTTTGTCCTCAACTGTCCAGCCAGATGGCAGATGTGGATCATGAATAAGCTGCTCGGCAATCAAGGGTGTTGTGCTGGACATTTGCAGAAGTTGCCAGCAGAGCACAGAGAGGGAAGTCGTAAGGAAGGCTCCACGGGAAAGGTGGGCTAGGCTGAGTCAGCTGACCCACAGGGTCTGTGGCAGGCCCACAGAGGACCGGCTCTCGGTGGGGAGAACAGTCACCCGGTGCTTCCAGGAAGCATGACAAGGAGGGTGTTTTGGGGAAGAGTGACACGGGGCGGGGGGTGGGCAGACCCTTCCAGATCAGCCACAGAAGATTCACAGAAGCTGCGGGGAGTCATTTAAAGTTATAAGTGGAGAAGAGACAAGGTCCAATTTGCTTGCTAAAAATATCCCCCTGGCGAATATAGGAATTTGAGGTTTCGGTGGGTGGTGGGTGACACTTAGGCAGGAAACAGCCACACACTGGGCCTGGAAGCATAAAGTGCAAAAGATCTCTACCCTCAGGAGTCGGCAGTCTAGGAAGGGGTGTTATGGTGTTGCAGCCACGGGGAATGAAAGTGGTGGGGGGTATCCTGGGGCCCCGAGAAGCCAAGGGACTTCCTCAAGGTCACCCAGCAAAATATTTGCAGAGCTGGGACTTCAGTTCTAGGCTCCGATCCCTTAGGACTGTTCCCAGGACACTTGACATGATTAGTGGGCAGCCTCTCTCTCACCAGATGGTAGGAAGCAGGAGAGCAGGGGCCCGTCCGGGTCTTGACCGCTCTATCCCCAGCCCCTGACTGCGCCTGGCACGCGTCGGGCACAGGCTCTGCAGAATGAAGAAATAAGCTAAAGCGAAGGAAGCAGCTCTTGTGCGCGCTAATTTTCATGATGGATATCTGTCGTCAGTTATCAGTGTGTTGCCCTCTAAATACGCTCTGTGATCAACGATGGAATTCCTTGAAAGTGAGCCGGGAGTTAAGGGGCCCTGGTTGGGGGGTGCCTCCTGTGGCAGGAGGGCTGGGGGTTGGCGGTGGGGGTGTGAGGACATGTGGTGTAATCAGCCCCAGTCACTGGCCCAGACACAGTCCCTTCCCGTGGCAATAACCTCCCTGCAGCCATCTCGACCTGGAAACCGAGGCCTCTGGGCAATCCGTGGCCGGTGGGGGCAGGAGTCCCAAGGCTGACAGGGGGACTCCACTACCCGTTGTGGGTCATTTGTACCCCACCGGAACTCTGGAGGGCTGTCTGTGGTTTGTCCAGCAGCTCCAGACCAGCTCAGGCCTGGCTGATCCAGCCAACATCTCCCCCATCCAGTGGCCAAACCACCTCTCCATTGAAGTCTGAACCTCTCCCAACTGTGTCCTTCCTTGGTGTTATGCGCTGGGCTGTGGCCCCCACCCAATTCCTATGGTGAAGTGTTCACCTCCCACTCTTAAGAGTGTGACAATATTTGGAGAAGGAGTGGGGGTATCTTCAAAGAGGTGATGAAGTTCTATTGTCTAAGGGTGAGTCCTAATCCAATATGACCAGCGTCCTTATAAGATGAAATCAGGGCCCAGACACCCACACAGGGAAGGCCACGTGAGGACACGGGGAGAAGACGGCCATCCACCAGCTGAGGAGAGAAGCCTCAGGAAGAGTCAACCCTGTGGACACTTTGGTCTTGGACTTCAGAATTGTGAGAAAATCCATTTCTGTTCCTTGAGCCGCCATCTTAGTCTGTTCAGGCTGATATAACAAAACGCTGTAGGCTGGGTGGCTTCTAAACAACAAAACAGGTACTTCTCACAGTTCTGCAGGCCGGGGAGTCCCACGTGAAGGCCCCAGCAATGGTTGTGTTTGACTGAGGGACCTTTTTCCCTGGCCCCCCGCTGGCGTCCTCTGGCTGAGTCCTCTCAGGATGGAGGGGGTGAGGCAATCTCTCTGGAACCTCTTGTAGAAAGGCACTAATCTCACTCATGGGGGCTCCACCCTTATGACATAAGCACCCCCAGAGCCCCCACTGCCAGTGGGCATGAGGACCTGACATAAGAATTTAAGGGAATGGGGGCGGCTGGGTGGCTCAGTTGGTTAGGCCGCCGGCTCAGGTCGCCATCCCAGGGTCCTGGGCTCAAGCCCCACATTGGGCTTTGTGCTCTGGGAGGGGGAGCCTGCTCCCTCTGCTGCTCCCCCTGCTTGTCCTCTTCCTCTCTGTCAAATAAATAAATAAAATCTTTAAAAAAAAAATTAAGGGAATGCAATGTTCTGGCCTTAATACAACCTGAGCAAAGGAACACACCTGGGGCCCCTCCCTCAGCCCCAGGGGCACCTTGGAGACTTACTTATATCTTATAGATACTCTTTTATCCCAGTTAATAATGTTTTATATCAGACTTCCCATTTGTCCTTCTGTGGGGTTTCTACCCCCTGCTGGGGCCTAAGCTGCCTCCGTGTCCCCTCCAGTCTTCATCTGCATAATTGCAGGGAACTGCTGCATTGAAAGCAGGCTCCTGGAGCGCAGTCAGGAAGCTGCTTTAATTTTTTTCTGGGCCGCAAACCTACTTAGTGGTGCCGGCTCTTCCCCTGCCCCTGGGGACAATCTGGAGCAGACCTCATGCTCACTCTTAAATTAAAAAAAAAAAAAAAAAAAAATCTACCAATCAGTCTAGTTAGCAAAGCGAATGTCTAATCCTATAAAATAAATTTCAAAAGAGTTTAAAAACGAGCCACCTTCAAACTTCATTCAAAGTGAGAACTTCCTGGGGCTCCTGCGTGGCTCAGTGGTTGAGCGTCTGCCTTCAGTTCAGGGTGTGATCCCGGGGTCCTGGGATCGAGTCCCACATCCGGCTCCTTGCAGGGAGCCTGCTTCCCCCTCTGCCTGTGTCTCTGCCTCTCTCTCTGTGTCTCTCATGAGTAAAGAAATAAAATCTTAAAAGAGAGAGAGAGAGAGAGAGAGAAAACCCAAAGGAGAACTTCCTCTTTCCCTGGCTCAGGGCAGGGGTGCCTCTTCCTTTTTTGCTCTGCTGGCAACTTTCTCCTGGCCACCTGCCCCATCCTGGTTTGTGACACATCTTCGCTGGGGCACAAGGGATGGAATGAAGTGAAGGGCAGAAAGGACAGCGGGGTTTGGCAGTGAGGCAGCTCAGATTTTTTTTTTTTTTTTAAGATTTTATTTATTCATGAGAGACACACAGAGAGAGGCAGAGACACAGGCAGAGGAGGAAGAAGGCTCCCTGCAGGGAGCCCCACCGGGACTTGATCCAGGGTCTCTAGGATCAGGCCCTGGGCTGAAGGCAGCACCAAACCCCTGAGCCACCGGGGCTGCCCCAGCAGCTGAAGACCCCAGCACTGTGAGCCCGCGGTGTCCCCCCAAGGGGCCTGCTCTGCTACCCTGTTCCTGTCAGCTTTGCTTCCCTTCCTCACATCAGCACGGTGCAGGGGGGTGGGGTGGTCCTCTGCATGTTCCCTGGGACGACAGTCACCAGCTCTGGTGACCGGTGTGGGGAAGGTGACTTTCCTCCGCAGCTGTTATTACTTCTTGGTTAAACTCTTGCACTGGCCTCTTCTTGGCTCCCCTGCCCCCCAGTCACGCTGGGGACTGGCCCTGGTCTGGGGGGTGTGGTGTCCCCTGCCTGGAGCAGCAAGTCAGCCTGGCTCCTCCTCTCCTGGCGGGAGCTTTGTGAGATCCCCCACCAGGGGCCATGCTCTCTCTTGCTGGCCTTGTGACCATTTGATCCTCAGGATTCTGTGCTCTGAGGCCAACCTCTACCTGGACTGTTTGGCTAGAGGCCCACCTCCCCTCCAGGCCGTGCTCAAGCATGCGTCCCTTTAGGCCAGCTCCAGGCCGGCTCTGAGCCCACACCCTCCAGGGACACAGCTCTGTCCCTTGTCATCTCAGCAGAAGGGTGGTTCCTTCTACTCTCCTGATTGCTGAATCTTTCACTTCCCAGATTTTCTCAAGCACACATCACATTCCAGTCCACCATGTCCCATTAAGTGCAAAGGACACCTGCAGAGTGCCCTGGAGTGGCACTACTGCTCCTACAGGGTGCGGGGCCATGGGGGAACTCTCTGCTGTCTCTAAAGAAAATCCCTTTGAGGTAAGGATCCCAAAACTAGATTTTAAGCAGCCAACACCTATGCTAGTCTATTCGGGCTGCTGTAACAAAATATTATAGACTGGGAGCTTTGACAACGGCCATTCATTTCTCACAGTTCTAGAGGCTGGAAGTCCAAGATCAAGGTGGCAGCAGATTTGCTGTCTGGTGAGGACTTGCTTCCTGGCTTGTAGACAGCTAGTTTCTTACTGTGGGCTCACATGGCCTTTCTTCCATGCCTGTGAATGGAGAGAGCCTGGGGGGAGATGCAGCAGAGAGGTTGGGGGGGTGGGATGGGGGAGAGGGAGAAAGTCTTCCTTTCCTTCTAAGGACACTAATCTCATCATGGGGCCCCACCCTCATGATCCCTTCTAAACCTAATGACCTCTCACAGGCCCCACTTCCAAATACCATCAGTCTGGAGATTAGGGCTTCCACACTGGGAGGTGGGGGGGCATAGTCAATCCACAGCCCCGCCTTTCTACAGAGCCCACTATGACCACACTGTCTCCCCTAAATATTGCAAACAAGAGCTGGCTGCCTATGCTGTTTTGTACTTTGCTCTTATCGACTCAACAATGTTTTGTATCCTAGTGGGGTTAAATATTCTTTCACAAAGATTTTGCAAACAACTGCATGGTGTCCTAGAAATTTGTATTTTTGAACACAGAGAATGATTGTCGGATTTTGCCAGTACCAGCAGTGGACTTGGGGAGAAGAACAACTTCTGTTGTGTGTCAAGTAAAGATGATCTGGCCTACTTTTGTCCGCAGTATTTGAACCCAAAGAAGTTTACTAAATAATCAACAACAGCAAACCGCCCCAACATGCAGAAACAGAAATCTCCATCATCCACACTCTGGGCTACTGTTATCACTGTGTCATTTTTGTTTTCTGTAATGATCAGCCAAAGGCAGTGTCAGGCGGTCTCAGGGAAGCTCTGTTGTTACTTGGCTTTGAAGGTCGGTAAGGTAAGCATGAGGCCAGGTGAGGATGGACAGAGGTCACATGCAGAAAAGCAGGGGAGCTTCATTGCTGACAAATGTACCTCTCTCTCCTCACCAGTTCCTCTGAATTGGATCTCCGACTCGGTCAAACAGATCAGAGAGCTTCACCTCTCAGTTCTGTGCAGAGGTACATACCAAAGGCAGAGTGATGCTGGGCATGGAGCCATGAGCCAGGGATGCTTTACGGTGAGACAAAGTCAAAGCTTCTGGAAGGTCACCTGGGGCGGCTGGTTGAAACGTGGAAGACCAGGCTGGGTTTGACTTTCTGTGCCAAGTAGAGAAGGAAACAAAACAGAAGGAAAGATATCCAGATTCATGCATTAATCTAACAGGCAGGAAGGATTTTAAGATTTTTGTGTTCATGCCCATACACTGGAATTTATTCCATCATGATGGGCAGATCATTGGAAACATCTATCATCTATCTATCTATCTATCTATCTATCTATCTATCTATCTATCATCTATTTTTTTTCCCCATGGAGCATTCAGCGCTGACTTGAAGGCTCTGGGCTGCTCTTTCCCAGGGTGGGCTTGAAATCGGGTGTGATTTTGTTACAGGGACTTCACAAGGATTTTTATCCTTGTGATTTTCAGATGTTTTCAGGGAAAGGTTAAGAATATCCTCAATACTGTCAAAAAGGGGGAAATGCAACTCTGTTTCTTGAGGATTTGCCTGAGCTAATTATATGTTTGCTTTTCTATCTGTCTCCTTTTCAGAGGCAAAGCTTAGGGGAAGACAGTCCCAGATACCAATGTCACCCCAGCAATATATATTATTCTAATGCGATGAATCTCCAGATACTGCTCTGATGCTCCCTTGGAGGGAGCAGCAAGATGGCTTGATTTCCCTTGGGTAGTGCCTGGCTTTCATGCTGTATTATTTACTTCTCAGGTCAAGAGGTCTTCTTCCTTTAATTATGGCTTAGGAAAAATTTGTCAGAGCCTACATCGACTTCCCCTGATGTACTACTGGTTCTGGCAGATTCAATAATAAGGTGGTCTGTACATCGGCTGCTCTCATGGAAACAGGTCACTAACTCATCTCTTCTGAACACAAGGCAGAGAACTCATGATACATAATTCTTTTCTTGCGTCGGAGCAATTAATTTCATGTTACGACTTTAACGGAGACTTCTGACTCTTCAGCAAATGGTCAACCCTGTGGGTAGGACATAAGTAGTGAAAGTGATTTTTAAACAAGATTTGAGCCTGTTTACCTCAGAATGACTTTCCCTTGGAGGTAGCCCCAACTAGAGGAGCTACACATGAATGATTCCATTATTGTTCAAAAACTTATTGGGACTCTTCTTTTGGAACTGACTTTGGTAGTGACAGCATATTCTATGGGACATCTGCAGTGCTAAACTACGTACATCTCTCCAGGGTGGATTTGCTTTTGGGAAATAGTTAAGAATCACCCATAAACCAATCAGGTGAATGGGAGGGATGATGGAGCTGATTGGTACCACCTGGGGGTTGAAAATAAGATGTGATTTTACAAAGTAGCAAAACTGGTGTGTGTGTGTGTGTGTGTGTGTGTGTGTATGTCCTTGATGGTAATTCCAAAAGAATAATTGAAAAGTACTTTGAGGGACCCCTGGGTGGCTCAGAGGTTGAGCATCCGCCTTTGGTCCAGGGTGTGATCCTGGGATCCTGGGATCAAGTCCTGCAGGGAGCCTGCTTCTTCCTCTGCTCGTGTCTCTGCCTCTCTCCGTGTGTCTGTCGTGAATAAATAAATAAAATATTAAAAAAAAAATAAAAGTACTTATGAATCTTTGGCAAATGTTTGTAAATGTTTAATCAAGATACGTATTTCAGGAAAATTTATATGACTATGATAGAGGATGATTACTGTGAAAGTCAGCATCCATTTGGGTTTGTAAGTCTTGGTGTGCTCATTGAAAAAGTCAGCTTGGGGATCCCTGGGTGGCGCAGCGGTTTGGCGCCTGCCTTTGGCCCAGGGCACGATCCTGGAGACCCGGGATCGAATCCCACATCAGGCTCCCGGTGAATGGAGCCTGCTTCTCCCTCTGCCTGTGTCTCTGCCTCTCTCTCTTTCTCTCTGTATGACTATCATAAAAAAAAAAAAAAAAATTAAAAAAAAAGAAAAAGTCAGCTTGTTTACTGATTCAATGAAGAAGACTGGTTATGAGTAAGAGGACCAGACGAAACAGAAGTAGGTTTCTCTCTCAACGTAAAAGTCTGCAGGACCAGGCGCTGGGTCTGTTCCATGGAAGCCTCAGAAGCCAGCTTCCTTCCAGCTCCTTGCTCTGCCTGCCCTGGACCTGTCCCTCAGGTCCGAGCCTCCCGCCAGCAAAGTAGAGTAGGGACCCATGAAGGGATCCATAGTTACTAGAAATCTAGCAGTCAAAAAAAAAAAAAGAAGAAGAAGAAGAAATCTAGCAGTCTCTGTAGGACATGTAGGACATCCAGGAACAGCCCCCCTCACATCTCATTGGTCAGAACCTTGTCACATGACCATATCCAGCCAAAAGGAGCCTGGGAAATGTAGTCTTTATCTCAGGCCTCAAGAGGCAGGGCCTCTGTTACTGTGAAAGCACTTGTGAGCAAACATTAGGATGGAGAGCCACCTGTCTACACCACAATCACCTTTGCTCATATACTATATTACGGCGGAGCCTGAAGGACACAGTGACATCGCCTGCCACAATACCCTCTTAACAGAAATAATAATTTTAGTTCTTTTTATCATTTCACAACCATTAACTAGGAATGGTGCCATGTGCATTCTGTATGCATATCATTTTATTTAATCCACCCAGCAGTCTATATAATACACACCATCACCCCCATTTAACAGGGTTAGAGATGTAAAAATCCCAGATTGCCCAAGATCCCGTGCCTAGAAAATGGCCAAGACAGAGTTTGAATCCAAAGCCACCCACTTGCAGAACCTAGGTTCTTCCCCCCAGTGTTGTTCCCCAAGAAGGGAAAAAAAATCTTGGAGTTAGTCTCCTACCAGGATGCTGGGACCCAAATGCTAATTAGCAGCATTTGGAGGAATGCTAAAACAGGTTTAGCAGTTAACAAAATTTAACAAAACTGGGGTGCCTGCCGTTCGAGTAGGGAGTATATGGGTCAGATTACTGACCCATAGCTCCGAGGTAGGATGAGAAATCCCCCATGTGATGCCGCACCATGCCTTCTTGTCAATGGATTGTGGATGCCTAATCTTCTCATTCTGCCAGGGGGGGAGGGGAAGAGAAGTGAGGGGGAGGGGTGAAGTGGAGGAGGAGGAGAAGGGGGGGAAGAGGCGGGAAGGGAGGAAGTTTTCTGTGACTGGGCCAGTTTCCTTGTCAAGCCAGCCTGGTGCTCCCCATTGCAAAAACAAGCTCAGGGATGTTTAAACATTTCCATCACCAGGGCAGCTCTTCCCCTGGAACAGAATGTTCTCTCCAAGCACTTAGACTGAATCTTCAGTGGGAAGAGGAAAAAGACCCGTATTTTTTTGGCCATCTTTTTCAATAGAGCATAAGGAAAGAGAATTTAGTACAGGAAATGGCTACTGATAGCCTTTCTGGTCTGAGAAAAAACTCAACTCACGCTTCTCTGAAGACATCATGTTCTGTGCAAGGTGTCGCGTCATTTCCTGCCCAGTTAGGTGGGGATAGTGACGGAGGGCCAGGTGGACCAGTGTGAGCCCAGGGGAAGGGGAGGGGCTGTCTCAGCTCGGAAACTTTTGACTCTGTTTTCTTAGAGGCCCGGACAGAACTTAACTAGGTGCTGAAGACCTCAAAGCCTGTATTATTATGAAGGAGAGAGAGCAGTGGTGTCTGCCTAAATCTAAAACACCCTTACAGAGGAAACCCAAAACTTCTGAAAGCATTTATCCCGTCACACTTTGGGGGTTGTAAAATCAATTGTGACCAGAGCAGGTGTTCCAGCATCGTGCGTGGTGAGCAGAGAATGCTAAGAACTTCAGAGGCTACGGGATCCCTGGGTGGCGCAGCAGTTTGGCGCCTGCCTTTGGCCCAGGGTGTGATCCTGGAGACCCGGGATTGAATCCCATGTCGGGCTCCAGGGGCATGGAGCCTGCTTCTCCCCCTGCCTGTGTCTCTGCCTCTCTCTCTCTCTGTGACTATCATAAATAAATAAAAATTAAAAAAAAAAAAAAAAAAAAAAAAGAACTTCAGAGGCTCCTTTCAAAAGTCCTTCAGTTTAGGACAGACAGTAACGACCCCATTCCCTGTTTCCTGGGAGCCCACAGGCCCCCCTTAAACTGGTCAGTGCTCTGGGGCGCCACCATCTGTTTTGAGAGAGGGTGTGGGGAAGCCAGCCTGGGGGCTTTTGTTGTCCTTGTCTCTCCGGAGCAGGAAGGCCAAGTGGCTGACGCATTGTTACAAGGTGGCGGTGGGAGGGTGGGGGTGGGGGTGGGGTGGGGTGGTGGTGGTGGTGGTGGTGGTGGGCTCTGATTCCTTTGGCAAGAACTGCATCTATTTATTATCTCTTCCTTGTAACTGGTTCTGATGCTGTTAAGGCCTAAGATCAACTTTTAACAGGATTTCACTTTCTCTGGCTTGGGTCACGGAGAGTAGAGGCGACACTCTTTACTCCAGTACCATTATTTACCCCTAGGGCCTTCACTTCCGGCCCTATGTGAAGGACACATTGATCTCTAACACTCCACCCATCCATCCATCCACCTACCCATCCATCCATCCATCCATCCATCCATCCATCCATCCATCCACCACCCATCCACGCACTCATTCATTCATTCATTCATTCATTCATTCATTCATTCAGTTTGTTCCTTTCCTCATTTGTGTACCCATTCATAAACAGAACACAACACAGGCAGGGCTGGCTTACCCCCAAAGTACTGTGGGGGTTCAGGGGAGGATGCTGGGGGAGGACCGACCAGGAGAGAGGTGTCGGCCATTTCTGCTGCACTCGTTTGGCCCCCTCTGAATCCTTCACAGCCCCTGGCCTGAGTGGGTGCTTAATAAATTCCTGTGGGGTGATCACCCTTCAGTAGCCTCCTTTGCTCACACATGTAGGTGCCATAGCAGGTCCAGTTGGGGGCATCTGGGCCTGGGGGCATGAGCGTGTCTGGGCTAAGATACTTGCACATGCCAATTATGAGCCCGGTGCCCTGTGCCTGCCCCTAGAGGAACCACTGAGAAACATTATCGTATTGCAACAGTACCTAGTGACTTGTAGAACATTCCTGATCTGGAGCCCAGGAGAACAGCACCTCCTGGCCTGCCAGGCTCTGCCTAGGGCCCCAAAGAGGCCAACGGTGTTTCCTAGTTTCCCTGCCCCTCCAGCCTCTGGCCCCAAATACAGGCACATTGCTATTGCTGCCTGCCCAGGTCTTCTTCCCTCCTGATCCTACTCGCCAACTCCCCCCAGCCCTCCCTCCCACCCGCACCCGCCCCTGCCCCCTGCTGTTCGGATGCCCCTGACAGAAAGGGGCCAGTGAGGCCTGGGTTAAAAATTCTGCCTTGCCCGCCTCGGGAGCATTGCAGTACCCTAGTCTAGCTCATCTCCTCCTAATCTCTTGCTCCCGGGGGCTCTGAGGCTGCCCCCAGTGGAGCAGTCGCCAAAGGCCCCTGCAGCCCTCACGGTGAAGGGGAGGTTGGCTGTCACACGAGCTGAGCTGCCCTGCTCATAGCCCTTTCTTTGCTCTCTGAAGAGGAAGGGGAATGAGGGAAGCAGCACCACCAGCAAACCCATGGGGTGCCACCCAATTCAGCAATCTCCCTAACTCACCCTGCCCTAGTTCTGGAAGAAGTCACTTCCTTGCTGCCCTGTTCCTTCCCAAGATTGTTGTTAATGGAAAGTCTTCCCAATGGTCACTGCTGAAAGGCTGGAAGAGAGAACACCTCTGCTCAGGGCCCTACACCCCAGTGCTCGGGGGGCCCTCAGTTCCCCTGGTCCAGTGCTTGGGGGGCCCTCAGCTCCCCTGGCCCCAGTGCTTGGGGGGGGACCCTCATTTCCCCCGGCTGTGGGCTTCTGTGGCCATCACGCTGAGATGCACCAACCCTCCTCCTGCAGATCTGATTGTCATCGCCTTCTGGGTGAGCCTGGCACTTTTCGTCATGCTTCTCTTCCTCATCCTGCTCTACATGTCCTGGTCAGGCTCCTCACAGGTGAGGTGAGTAAGGAGGGTGCCGATGCAGGTAAGTCACCGGGCTAAACAGTGAGTGACCGCAGGTCCACGCCATGGACTATTATTCAGTTGCAAAAAGGTACGAATCACCGATTCATTCACTCCGACGCGGATGCACTTCAAAGACACTGTGCTCAGTGAAAGAAGCTAGACACAAAAGGCTCCATATTGCAGGATTCCATTGATCTGAAACACCTAGAATGAGTAAAATCCTAGAGACGGAAAGCAGATTAGGGCTTGCTCATGGGGCCAGGGCTGCTTTTTAGGATGACAAGAATATCTTAAAGCAGAGTGTGTTGATGGTTGCACCATTTTGTGAATATACTGAAGATCTTTGAATTTTTACATTTTAAGAGGGTGAACTTTGCTGTATATAAACTCTATCTCAATGAAGCGGTTAAAGAAAATAAAGCCAAAGTGACCCCAGGTGCCATTAGGTCTTGTCAAATGACTCACTAGGAAAAGAGGACCCAAACTTAGGCATCTATGGCCACCATCTGTTATTGAATCCCTACTGTGTGCCTCAGCAGCACAACCGGAGGTAAAATCTTGGAGCTCCAAGCAGTAATTAGCTAATAATTAACTTATCTCATTGTAGGTTAATTCTCCTGTGCTAGACAATTGGCCCACCACATCCAATTTCCCCTTCTAGCTTAATCTGCACCCACCCCCCCAACAGCTACTGCTGTCCTTAATGATGGTTCTAGCTAGGGACCTTGTAGTGCCTTTCCCTCTGCCTCAGCTGAGGGGATCAGGGGTGGGCAACTGACCCAACAGAGCCTGCCCAGGGCTGGTCAAAGCCCCTCGAATCATGGCCTGGCAGGAGAGCTGGGGCCAGGGAACACTGAGTGGTCTGGGGGGAAGACTGGGGCTGGCCACCATCATGGACCAAGCTATCTTGGGGAGTGGAAACCATGAGCCAGCACAGGAAGCTGGCAGCAGAGAGATGAGCAAAGCTGGTCTGGGAGAGGAGGGGATGAGGAATGCAAAGCCCCTGAGAGAAAAGAGGGGAGCCTTGCTACCTGGTGGGGTCCCATGGCCAGTTCAGGGGGGACCTGCCCATCTGTGAATGTCCAGGTCTACCTCAGGGGGCCCTGTCTCCCTGCCTCCACCCCTCCCTGCCCACAGTGGCTCACCAAGTCACTTCTGGTTCATCTTGGTTACCAGGGGAGGCCGGGGCCGGCTCCTGAGCAATAAGAAATCTATTCTTTTCTTCTTGTCTTAAGAACTCACGTTGAATTTAAGCAGATTGATACCCCAAGAAGTACCTGGGGTGGGGCGGCAGGGGGGGCGGTGGAATGAATGCACTCTTCTAAGGGGGCTTGTCGCCAGCCCTGTGCTAGGGACAGTTTGCAAGAATGGTCGCCTATCCTCCCAGTGGAAAGATCCCCAGTCCGGAGGGCACACAGGCCGCCGTGGGTGAGGAGTCCTGCAGGTCTTTAGGGCTACAATTTTATGGGGCAAATGGATGATGCTGTTCACCTTGGCACCAAAGAAAGCACTCTCCAGGCACTTTGAAACAGCCAAGTGGGTCTTCAGTAAGCCTTGGGAAAGACAGGCTGAGTTGCTCCTTGAGGAGTTGCTCTTTCTATGCTTAAAAAAATAAATACATAAATTGTGCTAGCGTCGTCTGAAAGGAGGGCTCTGCTCCATCAGGCCCCCTTCCTGACCGTCTTCACTCATGTGGGAATTATAACTAGTTGAAACTAGTTCTCTGGCATAGACTAGTTCTCTACCAATGTTATCACCTCAGGTTGCCCTGATGATAGCTAGGAGGTGATTACGGTCCCATTTCATTGATGAAACTGAAGGCAGGTGAGATGTGGTGAGCTGGCTCACGCTGGGCAGCTGTGCCCACTGCCCCCAGCACCCCACGTTCAGGAGAGGCATCCAGAGTATGGATTTCTAGCTAAGATACAAGTTGGCTGGAGGCAGAGATATCTGAGCTATATATTCAAACATGGACGGATGGAAGGTCAACCTGCCTGCTCCCCATCGTAACTGGACAAGAGGGAGAAGTGACCTCAGAGGGAATGACCTAGGGTCAAGGTCACCATCAAGCACTACCTGTTAATTTCTCCACAGTGGTGACCTTTGTGAGCTGGGCTGACCCTCTCCCAGGGTCTGGTTCCCTAGAGGAGGTGCTTCAGCCCTGTGCTGCCTTCTTTACGGGCTTTGGGCAGGCAGGACAGTGCCACAGGAAAGCATCCAGTAAGTTCTCTCCCCAGCTTTGATTCCTGTCTCCTCCCACCTGCTCTGTCCACAGGAACAACGCCCAGCACCACCCAATATGCCCCTGGAGTCACAGCCTCCACCTCCCGCTCTGCATCCGGAGACACCCCACAGGATCCATGGAGCTCGGGCGAGGAACCAGGGAGCGGAGTATCCAGCCCTGAGCAGTGGTTGTGGCCAGGAGCCCCTCCGACTTGCCCCACTCTGCCCTGCAAGACCCACCCTCCTCTCCTCCAGGACTGACCTTCGATGGGGACCCCCACAGCATCAGCTGACATCCAGAACAAGTGGGGCGAGCCTCCGCCTGGAGACAGAACCTCTCAATCATAGAATTGACATCAGCAAATCGGTGAACTCAAACCAACCAGGACACCGAAGTGCCTTCGCAAAGCCTGCTTGCATGTAGCAGGAAGGGCAACTAGGCCAGATGTACTCTCCAAGGGAACACAAATATGCATTATCCGGGGCCTGCAGGACCCATCCTAGCACAGGGAAGTAGCCCTAGATATTGCTGATTTTTAGTGCCTTTTACCTGCATACTTACTCTTTGTGTTCACTTTGGGAAGGGTCGAAAATAAAACATACACGAATTAACTCTAAAAAATATTTGCTTGCTTATCTTTACTGGGACATTTTTTAGCTTCAACTCCTACTGCTGTAATATAGTCTTTCTAAAATATTTATTTGGGCAGGAGGAAGAGCACATGCATGTGTGTGTGCATGTGTGCGTGCCAGGGGAAGGGCAGAGAGAGGGAGACAGGCAGATGCCCTGCTGAGCAGGGAGCCCAACATGGGGCTCCAACCCAGGATCCTGAGATCATGACTGGAGCTGAAACCAACAGTCTGATGCTTAACCAACTGAGCCACCCAGGAGCCCCATCTTGCTGTAATATTTGTCAACCCTTGAGTTCTAGGTGGATCTGAACAGTCTTTAGGACACCCAGGGAGGGCTGTGAAGTTCCTACCCATCCCCCACTGACAGCAGTACAGGCCCTGCCAGGCTAGTTGACCGTGGTCAAGGGACCCAAGTTACACTCCCAACCTCCTCAAAGCCTCTAAAAGACAGATTCCAAGAGGAGAGGGTCTGCATCAGAATGTTGTTGCGGGACCTCTTTGAGCTGCTAGGATGGGTCCCGTCTGGGTGACGTTATGGGACCTCTGGTCTGAGCTCTCCGAAGGATCAGTCCTCTAGTGCTCAACGGTCTGGCTCCAGCAGAGACAGCACCGAAGTACAGAGCCCACAGAACCACCCCACCCCCGCCCCAAGGCAGACTGACAGTTTCTCCAGAGGAAGGTCCGCTTGGCCTCACCTGACTCGGGGCTGTGGGTTAGAGGGGAGATGAGGGAGGGAAGACTGATGAGCTCTGGAGACACTGCAGTGGGGGAATGGGGGGTGTGGGGGGGCTGTGGGGAGTGAGAAAGAGCATGCAGCCCTTCTTACTTGAATCTAAACACAGGATTCTGACTTAGGGATGGTCTCCAAAAACATGGTTGTGGGTGTTTGGGGGAAGATGGGGAGACGAGGCAGCTGCTCCCTGTTTTCTAGATAATGAGCCCATATGTGGTGAGGGGACTGGAGGCAGAGAAGCATTACTCGTAACCTGGTTAAAAATCCTAAATTGTTGGAACGCCTGGATGGCTCAGTGGTTGAGCATCTGCCTTTGCTCAGGTCATGATCCTGGGGTCCTGGGATTGAGTCCCTCATTGGACTCCCTGCAGGGAGCCTACTTCTCCCTTTGCGTATGTCTCTGCCTCTCTGTCTCTCATCAATTAAAAAAAAAAAAATCCTAAATCGTGAGAAACAACTAGAAATGAGCCTAAGGAAGATTGGAGGAATATGAAAGTGTAAATGCTTGAGCTGAGCCGATGGACAGGGAACACTATTGTGCTGACCTGTGACCTGTGACCAGCCCCTGGCGGCCAAGCTGCTCAGGAGGGGAGTGGGCACTCGGAGCTCTAAGTCCCCAGGCCAGAGCTCTCCTGAGGTTTGTCAGCTGCTGCTCCAATTAATACAGGAACCTGAAAAGCCAAATCTTGACCTCTAAAACAAAGGTTTCTGTGAAACAAAATGACCTATTAATATCAATCAAGAAAAACACAAAAGCCTAACAAAAATAGACATTTATTAACAAGTTATAAAATCCCAAATCCCTCTTTTGAGACAGTTTAAAAAAAATACAGGCTCTCCTCCCAAAGCAGAGGTCAAATCAATTTTATACTCTAAGGATCTACATAACACCCTTTTACTTACTAAAATAATTACGGGCAGGAGCTCATTCACTCAAAAAGTTATACAAAGCTTTGCAAGACTTCTCATGGAAAGAAAAGCTGAAACATTTCACACTCTTTTATCTGACATATCATATTCTTGGACATTTTAGCTTAAATATCTACAAATTCCTTAGGTGCTCAGAAATGTTACTTCAATTTGAGGTCTTTTCTTTCAAGAGCAACAAAGCCGAGAGGAAGGGTCTTACCTTTTGGAACACCGAACAGGCTTGAGGCCCAGATGGACCCATGCCCATCACAGCTTTGACCACGTTGTATGCACAGTCCCTTGAGCTTAATACTTATTGGTGACTTAAATAAGTCAGCTTCACTTGTCAGGAAACTGAGTTAATATGGACAGAACTTGTCATTATATAAGCCTTGCTTGGAAATCCTGACTCAATGAAACTTCTAGAACCTGGTGCCAGGAGGTGTCAGGTGGCAGGGCGTCAAGCATCGGGGACTGAGGCGGCGATGTCCTTGCAGAGGATGAGGATGGCCTCCTCATCACCACCTGGCGTGTCCTCTGCGGCGTCACAGATCATTTGGACATGACTTAAGAGGGTGTCTGGCCGCTGAGCCCCCAGCCAGATGTCCTTAATGTAGAGAGACACCAGGAATGCTGCAGCAGCTGAGGAAGAGGCGGACAAGATCATGAGAATGCAAACCTACTCCGCTGGAAAGTCAGTCATCCCCCAACCCCCACCCCACACACACGCATGGGACCCAGGGGCTTTATCAGGAGGTGAGGTGAGCGTTTGTTTAAGACAAACTTAAGACCCGTGCCTTTGCTTCACTTTGGGGTTAATCTTTGTTACTTTAAAGTTTATCTTTTTAGGTGCAGCTGGGGGGCTCAGTGGTTGAGTGTCTGCCTTCGGCTCAGGTCGTGATCCTGGGGTCCTGGGATCAAGCCCTGCATCAGGGGCTCTCCCACTCTCCCTGCTTGTGCTCCCTCTCCCTCTGTGTGTGTGTGTAAAATAGGTAAAATCTTTTTTAAGAAGTTAAAAATTAAATTAAAAAAATTACCTTTTAATTTGATCATGTGTGGAATGTAAAAAAAAGTTACTACAAGCCAACTTTCTTCCTGGTTCTGACCACTTGTGCAGAGAACCAGAATCGAGGTTTGAGAAAAGGTTCCAAGGCTCAGTTCATTTCCTCAACGGAATAGGTGAGGAAAAAGGGTTTCCTGGGCCCAGACTCAACTCCCCAGCAGCATCCAGATGAAAGAAGAGGTCGCTCCCCAGGGGAGTTCATCTGCGCAGACTCTGGCCTACCCGCCTTCCCTGTCCCCTCCCATCCCTGGTGAAAGGAACAATCTTCTCAGATGGAGGCGGCCACACACACGTGGTCACAGCCTCCGTCTTCTTCCTTACAGTCTTTTAAAGCCTTTGGTCTTCGGTCATTCATTCTTTGCTGCATTTAAGCCTTTACTAAGCACCGGCTAAATGCTGAGCACATAAACTGTGGGCATATACGTACAAGTCTACACATACACACACGTCTGCAGCCATGTGTATGTCTGAACAGGCTGTGACAGGTAATTCTTCCCTTGAGTAACAGCTGAAAGGCAGGAAAGCCGCCACTCTGCACTGGTTCTGGGCACCTCTTTCCACTGTAAATACTGTTGTCACTGGGCTCTGACCTGAGAGCAAAGGCAAAGGCCTCTTCTCCCTTCACGTCCAGGGCCTGATGGCAAACTATCTGTGATCCTAAGAACTCTGGCTGGGCCACACAAATACTTCATCGAAAGTACCTGATGGGTTCTAAGAACTGGGGGTTGCTCCCCAGCCCGCACCCATTCATGCATCCCTTCAGCCTTGGACCAAAGACCTGGCCTCACCTCGAGTGGCTTCATCCTCCTCCTGCAGACATGAGAGGCAGAGGCTCTCCATCACCGGGTGGAAGGGGCTCTGCTCGGGGTCCTGGGCCGCCACCAACTGCAGCATGACCGTGTTGAACAGGCAGGCAACACTCTGCGTGGGCCCCACCAGCTCCTCGGCACTACAGAACCGGCTGTACAGCTTGAATATGTTACTCCTCACGGCGCTGTCCCTGAGAAGGTCAGCCACGACCACTGGCTGGGGCAAAATGTGGCTCTTGAGCCAGCGGAGGAGTCCTGAAGTCTCCACCCTGCTCAGTGGGTGCTCAGCCACTGACCACAGCACCCACCTGACCACCAGGGGAGCGGTGGCATACGCGAGGCCTGGCGTATCGCTCTTGGGGGTGGCCTGGTCCACAGGCTCCTGGGTCCGTGCAGGGCTGGGGAATGCTGGCCCCCAGTGGGTCAGTATGGATCTCAGGAGGCCCCTGCATATCTCCAAGGTAGACGCCTGTTGCTCAGGGTCAGCAGTCTCCTCTGCCTCCCCAGGCCTCCTTTTCCGGCCCCGTGGGCCTTTGGCTCGGGTTGGCACGATAGGCTTGTTCCTATCCTTGAGCATCTCTGTTACACACAGAGAGAGGAAGGCAGTGAGACTGATGCCTGTCTTCCCCACACTGATGCAGGAGGCAGGCAGGCAGGTAATACAGGGGGGAGGAGGGAAAGGCAGAGGAGGGGCAGCTTACAGGTCCCAAGTGCTGCCCCTGCTTGGCTCCCACAGGACTGTGATGGTCACCACTACTCTTATGACGAACCCATCCGATCCTCAGCACAACCAGAACCACCCGCTATCGCTCAGAGTGAGCGCCGACAGTGCCAGAGCTGGGACTCAAAGCCAGGGTTCCCCAAGGAGGGAGGACGCACCCTGTTCCTAAGCCTTGTTGGCTATGACTATGCTGCTCAGAGAGGGACAGTGCCGGCTGCACTGTGGGGAAAGCCAGACAGCCGGGGCCTGACACTCACTCAGTAACTCCTTGACTTGGTATTTCTCAATGGCTGCTCTCAGGTCCTCCTGGAGCTTCATGTCTCTCTCGAGGAGGCTCCATTTGTGCAGGAGGACAAGGACATCTTTGGTGGACAGCACTGTCTCGTTCATGGTGAAGCGGTTCATGTCGCTGAAGGCCTGCATGACGGTGGCCCGGTACCTGAGCACAGACTCGAGTGCCCCGAAGAAGTGGGTCAGCTGGGCGGAGGCCAAGGTCGGCCTATGGGGAGCCAATGTCACAGACTGAGCAAAAGCTGCGGCCTCGTCTCGTAGCCCAGGACCGCGGTGGCTGGGTGGTGCCACAGGCCCAAGGGCGCCAGCGGTCCACCCACTACTTGAATGTACCTTCAAAGAGATGTGGAAGTGGAGGACCCAGCACAAAGAACAGGAAACGCCAGGTGCACCCGGGGGGACCCGAGTCTCACCTTCATGCCAGAGGCACAGAGATTTCTTGGAAACCCTGGCGACCCGGAAGAGTGTGAGGGTCTGGGCACCAGGCACCTAACCAAACACTGCAGGACTGCTGACCCCGCTGCGCCTCAAGGCAGCTCAGACTCAGCCCCACCCGAGGCCAACCTGCTTATGGGCACTGCAGGAAATCCACTCTGAACTCGAGGGAATTTAAAATTCACTACCATCTGCTGCACACAATTTTAACATTATTTCAAATAGCAATCAGTTCTCAAACACCAAATGTGTCTTTTGACAACCCTGGAATAAAAAAATGGGTCTATTGGCACTGATTTAACAATTTAATTCATAAAGACGAAAGGCCAAATGCCCTGTGCTTTATCAAGAAAGCTCTCACTCTGAGATTATAATCCATTTGAGATCAATCTTCTGGTTCTGATCAGCATACTTCTGTTCCCAAGTCAGAACTCCATGAGTGCACAGGCTCTATTTTCTCTACGACAGTACAATCTGAGGAGGATTTAGCTCTCTGAGGAAGTGAAGAGCATTATTCCAAGGGGCCGGATGAAAATACTGAAATGTTCTAGAAGATTCTCGGGTACATGAGTCTGTGTGGGCTCGTGAAGGCAAGTCTCAGGACACCCTGACTTTCTTAGGTTTAAGGTCATGGAAAATATGTTCTTTCTACAGAACATCACTTCGAGTGCTTGAATCAAACCATCAAGTCATCTGCCTACTAAAGATGACCCAGTAGGACATGTTTAGGTTTCTATAATATCGAGTTCTCAGGGTCTTGGAAGGAGCGCCCTAAAGTTGAAGCAGAAAAGCAGCAGCAGATAAAATAGGTTTTCTGATGCTACCTGCAACCAGCAGCGGCTGTGGAGCCGTGACCAAGGGGACTGCTGAGAGGCGATGCCCACAAGTGACCCATGCCCAGCGGGGCCGGGGCTTACCTCAGGTGCTTCATGAGCACAATGAGGACATAAAGGAACTCGTTGACCACGTGCAGGGCGAGCAGCTTCGGGGGCTCCTGGGACCCCAGCCTGCAGGAAGGCTGGCCTTCCAAGTCCACTCCCTTGTCTCCCAGGTTGGTCATCCAGAGTGTGTGCAGCAGGGAGATTATGTTGGACAGCAGCTGGGTCTCCAGAAACCTGAAACCAAGTGCAGAACGCTCAGCGCCCCATCCTCTCCCTTCGGTGACCTCGGCTGGAGCAGGGGTGGGTGGGAGCATGGGCCACACTATGCCCATGGGCAGCACCTGGCGGTGGGTGGCAGGCTGGCCCCTCTCCCAGCAATTCCATCCGCTCACCCCCACCGCAGCCCCCAAGGCCCAGCATCGAAGTCAAAACAGGGAGCCTGCCACACAAATGCAGCTTCAGAGTCCGCCTTCTAGCTGGACGACCAGCTGAAATCCCAAGCGGAGAGTATGGGTTCTCCTGCACATTTCCAGTCACCCCTAAAGCCAGCAGTAGACACCATGGTCTCTACCCAACTCTCTTCCCATCCAACACACCTCTCACACACACAAGGTACTTACTTGCTCTCAAGGATGTGTAAGATCCACGTTAAAAGGCTATAGTCCCGTAGGATCTCATACGCACACTGGGCGTCCCGGGCAGCATTCTGCAGAATTTCCAGGATCCAATTCTGAAAACCCAAAATGAAGAGTTACCTCTCGGTATGAAAATCAAATTTCCTCGAGCAAATGAACAAGTTGAACAACATGATGGTATGTTATGCTTCCAGGGGGCGGCTGCACACGGAGCTTGCTTTGCTAAGTCTGGAAGAGGGGTGGCCGTGCCGGCCAGAGAACACGGGCCTTCACAGCAATTGCCAGGCCCTGGGGGTGCCCACTCCTGCTGGTCCATCGTAAGGAAACCAACCCACGGGCACGAAGTTGCAGCTCAGAAACCACGTGGTCCAGATAGGAGGCTGGGAGAGAACGTGGAGTCCTGCTGCGCCCAAAAAGCTAGCAGCTCATTTTGCCCTCATGGGGAAACTGGGCAACTGAGGCAGCAAAAGTACCTTGAGTTTTAGTTTTAGCATCTGGAAAGGAAGACATAAAAAAAATGGGACTGCCCCCTAAATGGTTAATTGGGTGTTTCAGAATTCTCACATGTCATAAAACATAAAAACTACCATATCCAAATTCCGTTTATTCCAGTGAGTATTTTACTCCTGACTTGCTCTCATTTACCCACATTTTATATATCACCAGATGCAAAAGCTGATGGGGCGAGCAATTAGTTCAAATACCAAAGGCTTTGCCCAGTGACTCTTTCCAACCACCCATGGCATTGAGCACACTCTCACACGAGCTGTTGGTCAAGGAGATTCTGTTGTTGGCTCTGACACAGTTGGTTTTAACTCCTGATGCTAGTTTCTTAGCTGAGTTTTCAGAATCTACAGCTTCTGTTCATTTAGTGACATTCTGGTGGCTCAAAACTGTCTCAGTGAAAGCACTTAGTCATTTAAGGAGGTTGTTTGTCCCTAGACTTTGTAAGCCAGCTCCAAGGCTCACGACTTTCGGTCAGTTCCTCCCTCTGCACAGGCCTTACTCTCAGGCCAGGACATAGCCAAGAGGCCATGACAAGCAGCATTTCACCAGAGGACAGACGGTGGTGGGTGCCAGCCCCACACGGCAATATGAAAGGCACTCATGGGATCTCACTTTCCCTCGTCAAAGTCAGTTTAATGGCAAATCAGTAGGTTGGTCATGTCCTGGCTGGGATGAGAACTCACCTGGGTGTGACTTCCAAAGAAAACCTTCAGGGAAAATGGGGCGCACTGGGTGGCTCAGTGCCTGACTCCTGGTTTTGTTCAGGTCATGATCTCAAGGTCATGAGACTGAGTCCTGCATCGGGCTCCACCTTGAGCAGAGTCTGCTTGAGACTGTCTCTCTCTCTCTCTCTCTCTCTCTGCTCCTCCCCTGCTCATTCTTTCTCTCTCCCCACCCCCAAACCACCAAATAAATAAACACCCCCCCCCCCCAAAAAAAGTACAGACTTTTTATTTTCAAACAGATTGTGGGACCTGCCTACCTGTGCCTCCTCGTCACACAGAGGGCTGCTGAAGAAGGAAAGGATGATGTGGAAGATTCCTCGTCTGGCATAGAGATTGTAGCAGTGCTTGTCCCGCATCCCCTGCCGTAGGATCCCGAACACCCATTCCCGTTCTGTCTTTTGCTATGAGCCAGGCAAACAGAGACTACTGTTAATAAGTTAAAGCCCTTTTAACTGACGGCTCTTCAACCCCACTCTTTCCAAGTGGTGGCAACACGGCAGCAAAAAAATTTCCATTTCTGAGTATGTCATCTAAAGTCCTCAATAGTGGGGGCACCTGGGTGGCTCAGTTGGTGAAGCGTCTGCCTCTGGCTCAGGTCATGATCTCAGGGTCCTGGAATTAGCCCTGCGTCAGGCTCCCTGCTCAGCACAGAGTCTCTCTCCTGTCCCTCCTCTCCACTTGTGCTCTCTCTCTCTCCTCTCTCAAATAAATAAAATCTTAAAACAAAAAAAAAAACTTGATATTTGATTCAGTTTCTTCAGGTCAGAAGTAAAGGAGCAAGTCAAGTTTAAACTCTGCATTGTGTTGACTCACACATGTGTCCTACAAAAGCATGTTTAATACTTAACCCAGGCATCCACCAAGAAAATATTAACGAGAATGCCATAAAACTTAGGCCTCTGAAGTAGAGTTTTTAAGGTGTGAGAAGCCACCTAAAAACGAATACATGGAATGAAAAGCATTTCTGTAAGAGAGCCTACGTGATCTTTCCCCTTCCTGACCTTGTTCCAACAATTATGCTGCTGTACCGTCAACAGTACCTGGGGGAACATGTCAGAATGACAGCAGGGGCTAATAATCCAATGGAGGAGTCTTTTGGGGATCTCAGGGACTTCAGAAGCATTACCTCAAAGTCCGAGCTGTAGAAGAATTGGTAGAAGCCAGGCACTTTGTTCATATTTAAGTACTCATGTGACAGCAGGAACTTGTTGATCTTCAAGTACATGTGCTCCTCTGAGAACAAAGGCAGACAGTGGCTTACCGCAGGCACCATGCGCCACCCCCATGCTCTGTTGGAGGTGGGGAGCAGGGGTTAAGGGGGTCAGGCATAAATCTCTGCGCTGTGGAGCTTTTGTATCCTTATCCAGATCCTCAGTTCTCGAGAATCAGACTGCAGTAAGACTGCCCTACTCTATGCCGCATACAGGCTTTCTCCCCCGGTTCGGAAACCACTATGAGATGTTGCCCACCCCCCCCAACAGCAGCCTCCTACTAAGTCCCGATCAGCAGGTATGCAGAGGGAGACTCGATCAGGTCACACGGAGAGCTGGGGGCTGACACCCACCCTCATCAGCCTCTCACTGAAGGGCACTGTCACAGCACAGGAGGCTCACACACCCACAGGGTCACTTTGCTCTGGAACGCAATGACACCAATGTGGACAGACACCTCCTCCACTCTGTGTTGCTTCCCACTCTGGGATGGATCACCGCTTCCATCCTGTACAGACTGCAGGGATCCTCGGAGGCCACCCCATGACCACTGCTGCCCAGGCCCCTGACCCTGACATGAGGTCTGAGGCAGCAGAGGCTGGCTCAGTCACCGAAGCCTCTGCTAAGACATTTTCTTAAAAAGTGTCTTTTTTTCTTTAGAGTCTACAAATGACTGTCTTCCCTCCTATAATTTCTAAGGGGAAGAAAAATCATAAAAACTATACAGGAATTGGTGGATACCAGATCTGAATTCTAATTGCAACCTGGCTGGAGATGAACTGTGGGGCCTTGGACACGCTATCTGATCTGGGGGGGCCTCAGATGGGTGGACACTGCCTCACTGAATGTGACCATGTGAAGACTCTAAGAACCCATGGCCTGTAATGGTGCCAACATGTGTATTCATGCCACCTCAGCAGTGGTAGTTTGGGGTGAGTCACAGAAGGAGCTGGTTCTCGGGCCCTAGCCAGCACCTACGCAGTGACACATGGACCAGATACCTTCTGGCTAAGGACCCACAAGCCACACAGACTCTTACTTCCAAGTACGGATCCGCAGCTGCTGATGGACAGACTTCCCATGTTAGGCGCCCTCCTGTGCAAGATCCACATCCCCCCCAACCCAAGTGCTGTGATATGCGTGTACCTCAGGTTTACACATCTATCAGCAAATGCAAATACGTACTCCGTGCCTATCTTGTATACACTGGTCTACACTGGGCTTTCTCACTGTTTTTTTTTCTTTTTTTTTTTTTTTCTGATTTCACTCACAGGGGCCCATACAGAGCTTCCTCACAGTCATGCTTTGTTCCCTGGCCACTTCTGTGGACATCCATGTGGCTCACTGTTACATGCATGGGATGACCCAGACAGGTCCTTTCTCACACGTGTGATGGATAACGCCTGCAGGATTAACACTGACAAATGGACCAGTGGTACCTGGTTTCAAAATCTGCTGGGCTGCCTTGGCAATGAAGAGAGTCAAGGTGAAGGTGAGTCTCATGTTCTGCGTTCGGATCCCATTCCGGACTACATCCAACAGGTAAAGTAGCTTAAAGCCAAGAAAAAAGAAGGAAACAAAAAAAAAAAGGACAAGAATTTTCAGAACTGTGACCAGCCTTGTCTTACGCTGCTTCCACTATAGTTTTGCTGGGTTGCCTACTCTTCACATCCCAGAGGCCACTGAAGATGATGCTCATGATGGCAATGCCCCTGCTCACTGCCATCTCAGAAACACTTCTGCTTTTCCTTGAGAACCAGGCATGTGCACAAGGGCATAGAGAACCCCTGGCCCCACGTCTCGACAATCCAGTCTGTTCCCCTTCCCTGCCACCTTGGAGCATGGACTTCTGGGGCTCTGTGTGTTCTGGATAACAGCTGCCTTAACCACGGAGTTCAGACCAGAGAAACTGAACTGCTTTGCCCACCTACAGCCAAGAAGTATTTGAAAGGGGAGAGCTTTCTCAATCTCCCCAAAGGTTGAGAACTAGAAGCAATCTCCAGCATTAATCCCTAAAAGTGAACGGACCTGGCTCTTTATCAGAAGTCTCCTGCCAACACGCCTATGTTTTCCCCAGAAATCCTTCTACCAGACCTAGTGGAAAGCCAGCTCTCTGAGGTCTGCCCAGGACCCTCAGCCCCACTCACCTGGGACTGCTCTCGGAACCGTGCCCCCTCTAGGTGCGAGTAGTAGGCTGCGAGGACGTAGTAGGCTGCAGCTCGCATCTGGGGGTCATAGCTGCTGAGGGCTGCGACAGTTAGGCCCAGAGAATTGGAATCCAAAAATTTTCGACAATCCACCACAAATTCTATGAAAGTAAAATACAGCATTTAACACACACACACACACACACACACACACACACACACGGGATGATCACGATGCTTGTGTAACATGTAGAATTAAATTTCCTTTTGCATTTTGCCAACATCAGCTATGAGTGAGCGATACAAGAAATGAAGTCTCTCCAGCTCCCCTTAACTTCCACTTAGGTTGGATAAAAGCATATCTTCTCTTGCATGGCAATAATCCATACTTGCAGCTTCTAAAATGCTTGTCGATCCCAATCAGGATTATTTCATTACTTCGCACAAGCATTCAACAAGCCAGAGAAGAATGGAGGTGCCATTCAGATCTGAGATACAAGATCCCAGCATGCCGGAGGCCTGGGAAACACGACTGGGAAGCTGGCAGAGAAAAGCAGCTCCCTGTCTCTATCTTGTTCAGCCCGCAGCATCTGGATTCCTAGCCACAAACATCAATCTTAAAAATACAAGAGGCAGGGAGGCTAGAAAATTCAGTCAGTGCAAACCTGTCTGATCTTTCAATTTCCTTATTTTTAAAGATTTTATTTATTTGAGAGAGAGAGAGAGAGAGAGAGAGAGAGAGAGGGCACAAGCAAAGGAGAAGGAGCCCAATGCGGGGCTTGATCCCAGAACTCTGAGATCATGATGAGCTGAAGGCACTGAACCACCCAGGGCCCCTGGCCCATCAATTTTATGAAGGATTAACTTATACCCATTATCCAACCCTACTTCTTTCTTCAAACAAACAAAAATGTCACAGAAGAGCGGCTTACCAAGCTGGAGCAAAAGTTACAGTCTAAAGAGCTTGCTCGCTGATGTCCGTCTGTCACCCGTGAGGCCTTGTGAAAACTCACAACCACTTCAGGAAATGACATGACCAAGAGAGAAGGCCAGATATAAAAGGGAACTCACCGGACCACAACTTGAAGGATGTGATTACCAATAACAAAATTCAGAACACTTTAAATCCTCTTTAATAAAGATCTAGGCCTTTTTACAATAAAAACACGTAAATGCAAATAAAATGCTTTTACAACATAAACACATCACAAATTATGTGATAAAAACTGTGAAAGGGGATCCCTGGGAGGCTCAGTGGTTTAGCGCCTGCCTTCGGCCCAAGGCGTGATCCTGGAGTCCCGGGATCAAGTCCCACATCGGGCTCTCTGCATGGAGCCTGCTTCTCCCTCTGCCCGTGTCTCTGCCTCTCTCTTTCTCTGTGTCTTTCGTGAATAAATAAATAAAATCTTAAAAAAAACAAAACTGTGAAGAAAAGCCTTAGAACAAGGATAGGTCACTGTGTTTAAAAATGATTAAGCAGCAGGTCTGGTCATGATAATCACCCACACAGACGTTCTTTAGACTGCCTGGTGACCTGGTTAAATTAGGAACCAAACACAAACCAAATGACATGACGACCCCAAATGTGTAATCTTGGAATATACTATTGATACAAGAAATACCACCAATAATGTTTTTAAAAGGTCAAACACTTTTTCCTTAAAGTTAGACTTAAAAGGATAGCTTTGGCAATTAAAAAAAACCTGAGAATAAATAAGAAAAAGAAAAATTGTAATCATCAGCTACTTCTCTGTAATCCAAACAGCTCCATAGGCATATAATTGTCTCCAAATGCGTGGCTGCCCAAAAGCATAGAAATTCCTTTAAACCATCAAGTTTGGGATCCCTGGGTGGCGCAGCGGTTTGGCGCCTGCCTTTGGCCCAGGGCGCGATCCTGGAGACCCGGGATCGAATCCCACGTCGGGCTCCCGGTGCATGGAGCCTGCTTCTCCCTCTGCCTGTGTCTCTGCCTCTCTCTCTCTCTCTCTGTGACTATCATAAATAAATAAAAATTAAAAAAAAAAAAAAAACCATCAAGTTTCCTTCTCCCTCAGGAGTAGCAGAGCTCCTTGGACCTTCCACCAGCATCTCCCCTGAGGGGTGACCAATGGTGATGCAGACACATACATACTGTTTCCTTCCTCTGTCTCAATGTTTATATCATAACAAAGAATAACCAGGCTTTCCACTTCCAGCCACGAGAGTGGCAGAAACCTGATTTACCTGTCCACCAGAAGCAACTAAAAAACTAGAAATGAAACAAGGATTTTCAAGACATTGGACACGAGGCAACAATTGACAACAATCTCTGAGAGAAAAAACAAACAGAATGAAACTTCTCACTGTCCCAGCTCGAAGCCTGGAGATTTCTAGGCTAAAATACAGGGAGGGCAAACCTAGGCAGAGTTGTGCAGACAGAGCACACAACTGGGAGGCCAAGGTGGCCAAAGTGCACAAGGGAGAGGCCCAGAGAAGAGCTCCAATCAGAGCACCAGAGTCTTCAGCTGAGTTCCACTCGGCAAGAGTGCATAAGGAAGCTACCAGAGCCTGAGGAACAAGGGGAACACGGGGAACACCAGGCTTGTACCTGCCTGGATGTAGGTCCTGTCCTCACCAGCCAGGGAAAAATCCTCACAGTTCATAGGGAGAGGGCAGACTGCTCAGAAGGATTTAAAGTCAGCTATGGGGCAAAACACTGCTGTAGTGCCACCTCACAGAGATTCAAAGCAAGACTGGAAGGATCAAACCATCTCTAAGTAGCTCAAAGGTGTCCTAGAACAAGCTCAAGAACATTCACAGGAATATAAAAATATCCAGCACCAAACAAGGTAAAACTCATAATGTCTGGTTTACAACAAAAAATTACCAGACGTTAAAGCAGGAATAAAGCCCATTAGAAGAGAAAAATCCGTATGAAAATGACTCAGATACAACAAAGGTAACAGGAACTAGGATTCTGTTGTAACTACTACAACTGTATTCTAGATGTTCAAGAAGCTAGAGAAAACACTGAGTATGTTAAATGGACACACAGAAGTTATAAAAACTCAAACTGAGGTTCCAGACATGAATATTAAAATGTCTGAGATGAAAAATGCACTGGAGGGGATTACTGGCAGATCAGACATTATAGACAAAGAGATCAGTGAACTCTAAGGCAGCAACAGAAATGATCCAAATTGAAACACAGAGGAAAAAAAAAATTAAAACCTGGAACAGAACATCAGTGAGCTGTGGGACAATTTTCAAGCAGGTTAATAATATTTGTGCAGTTGGAGTCCCTGAAAAGTTTGAAGAAATAATGGCCAAAACTTTCCAAAAATTGACAAGAACTTCATAAATGTAGACAAGAAGCTCAGCGAATACCCCCAAATACAAGAAACAAATCACACTAAAGCACACTCTACTTACATTGCTTGAAACCAATGAGTAAACAAACAAAAAATCTTCAAAGCAATCACACAACAGAGAAACAAAATAAAAATGACAGTAGATTTCTTTTTTTAAGTACGCTCTGTGCTGAGCATGGAGCCCAACGCAAGGCTTGAACTCATGACTTTGAGATCAAGAGTCAGATGCTCAACCAACTGAGCCCCCCAGGCATCCTGATAGTAGGTTTCTTGTTAGAAACAATGTAACCCAAAATCAGGTGGCAGCATCTTTTAAGTATAGCAAGAAAAAAACAAACTTGTCAGCCTAGAATTTTATACCCTATGAAAACCTTTCAAAAGTTCTTTTTTTTTTTCCTATAAAGAAGCTGAAGAATTGATCAACAGATGTGAACTACAAGTTCTTCAAGGAAGTGTTTGAGGCAGAAGGAAAATGAAAGAAGATGGAAATCTGGGTCTACACAGAGGAGTTAAGAGAACCAGAAATGGTAACTGTAAGATGGTGAATATAAGACACTTAAATCTCCTTAAAAGGTAACTAACAATTTGAAGCAAAAATAAAAACATATTGTGAGGCTTATAGCATACAGCAGTAAAATGTCTGGTAAGAATAGCATGGAAAGTGAGGTGGGGCACAAGTGGATTGATTCTACTGTAAGGTGCTTCTACGTATCCATGAGGTAGTATAATCTCACTTGAAGGTAAACTGAAATAAATTGAAGGTGAGTTCTATTAACCCTCAAGCTACATACACATATGCACTGTAGCTAAAAACCAACAAAGAAAACAAAACAGAATCAGATCAATAATCACATTAAATATGAATGGTGTACACATCTTAATTAAAAGGGAGAGATGGTCAGATTGGGCTTCAAAAAGGCAAAACCCAAGTACATCTGTCAACAGAAAACCACTTCCAATATCAAGACACAGATTAAAAGGATGAAAAAAGAAAAAATGGGAGACTTTTGGGCTCTAAGAGCATACAGACTAAATCTCATTTGTAACAAATGACAGTGACTGGTTTTGATGAAAAGCGGCTCAGCAGCTTAGTGCCTGCATTTGCCCCAGGGCATGATCCTGGGGTCCCAGGATCGAGTCCCGTGTCGGGCTCCCTGCACGGAGCTTGCTTCTCCCTCTGCCTATGTCTCTGCTCTCTCTCTCTGTTGGTCTCTCATGAATAAATAGAATCTTAAAAAAGAAAAAAAGAAAAAAAGGCAGGGAAAAAACCCCCAAAGCTTTAAAAAAGCAACCAACTAGGATAACTTTGTTTAGGAGAAGAGATGTGTTAAGGTACACCTACATAACCTATACACCAAACACATGTAAAGGGAATATATTTGGGAAAGAGAACAGTCTAAACATTCAATATTACACTGGCTAAAAACAGCTAGTACTCAGCTGGCTAGGGTATTTTTAGTAATCACTGACGTTCTGGAAGACAAATGGATTTTCCACGCATCCCTGAGGAAAAGTCAATTTCATGTTTGTGGTCACCTGCTGTTCTATGAAGTCTTGGCTTTGTTAACACTTCAGGAGGAGAGCTGCCCTGGGGTGCTCAAAGTATAGCAGGCTATCAAAACATAGTTATAAACGCCACTCTCTGTTTCAGGAAGCTTGCACATAGCAATTTGGCCTTCTGATAACAGATCTTTGGATTGAAATGGTTTAACCAGCACAATTAGCAAGGATTAAGAGAAAAAGCCCCCCAGGTTGTTTGGGCTTTGGCGGTGTACAGCCATGCTGCCAGAGTACCAGGAGCTATCCTCACGTCTCTTCCTCGAGGGTGGCCTGGTAGGTGAGCGAGGAGTCCACAAGGACCTGTGTCCCCAAGGTCTGGTGACGAGGCTCAGAGAACTGCACACTGGCCTGCCTCTCTGCTCTGTGATGTACGTGAGTTATGAGCTGAAGCTATCAGCCCAGTTCTGTTGAGGACAAGAATTCACTGTGGAAAAAGCATTTGTCACTGCTGCTGCTGTGAACAGCCCTGGCTGACCCTGTTTCTCAGCCAAGGACTCAACGCCGGGAAGCAGGAAGGTTAAGAAAATAGGTTCCCATTTGCAGGAAAGGCTGAAATGGAGCCGCGAGGCTATGGTTTCTCTGACGTCTGGCAGCCACGCTTAAAAACTGATCATCTGCCCAATTTAGGATCTCAAAATGTCAGGAACACTGGGACCCGGGGGCCAGTGCGGGAAGTGAGCACGCTGTTGAGAGCTTCTGCTCCGTACCCAATGTGAAGGAATCTCACAAACACAATGCATGGTGCATAGAGCTGAGACAAAAGAACACATCACGAAGAGCACCATTCCCATAAAGTTCAAATACAGGGCCCTGGCTCCTGTTGGGGAGGAAGGGGGTACTGCCTAGGAAGGGGGCCTGAGGAGCTGCCCGGTACATTCTGCTCCTTGATCCAGCTGGGTGTTTTCAACAAAACTCCCACTACACACACAGGATTTGTGGTCGTTCCCATATACCACGCTTCAATAAAAGCACACTTAAAACATTCTTTATGCTTACTTCTCTGCCAAGGGCAGAAGTGAAAAGAAAAATACATGTTAAAAATAATTCGAGAAATAAATTCATGATTTAATTCAACAACAATAAACCTAGCCTACACTGCCCACATGCTGTTCAGAGATTTCTGTTCTGTTCAACTTACCATTTTACTGCTAGAAATTTCCCTTTCCCTACAAACTGGTGTGCTTCCCTTTATCAGACAACAAAATTTGTTTAAAACATATTTCTGCCTTTGGTTCTGGATGATAAGTATTCCTGAGCAAAATTTAATGATCTAGTTTGTCTCGTCTGTTCTTTTTAATTTTTGTATTTTTAGATCTTTATCCACCTCTTTGCTTTTAAAGATTTTCTACTTTGTTGTGAAAGATTTTAGTGTAATTGGTATCTTAAGCTATCACAAATCTTCTTTAGGGTAGACATGTTTAGCAAATTTTCCTATCCGTATTATCCCTATAAAACTCAAAATAGGCTGTATTTGGAGATTTTCTTAATTTAAAAGACCATTTAATACTTCTCTCAACAAAGGCTTCCCAGACACTGTCCACCCATCCAAGGGTGGCATTTGAGATTCTGAGAACAACACTGTGTCCTAATCTTAGGATTTTTTTTATTAGTGTTTTCCAAGGTTTTTTTTTTGCCTTCTGTCTCTCTTAAAATCTCTGAAGGGAGGGAGCAACAGACTAAGTGATTTGCTGTAATCCACTTGAGTTATCTCCTATTTTCAGACTACGGAAAATCTATTTTTGTGTTTGATAAGAAACAGATCTCATGGGGGCTGAAGGCGGGGGAAGCAGGAGAGCATCCGGGCTGCACACTGGTCCCTGTGGCTCTGTTAAGCTCCCAGAAAGATCTCTGCTTGCTCAGCATGGTGATCGGACACTGGCAGGAAAGGTCCCCACTGCCCCTGCTCTCTGGCAAACAAAATCTGGCTAAGCCACAGAATGTCATGTTCACTGAGGCTGGGGGGCCACGGCAACCCCAGGGGTCACCAGTGAGAAGACCCAGCTCCGTCATCTTGTTGTTAGGAAAGGCAACGGTGCAGGATCAGCAAATCTGTTCACATGTACGAGCACCAGAGCATAAAGGACAACTGTAAGTTGAAACAGGGGCAAAAGAGCATGAATAAGGAGCTGTGGTCTTCTGCTGCACCAAAACCCAGGCGGCCCGGGTGTCCCTGCAGGCCTCACGCTGCCATGCCAAAGAGCAGAGACAGAACACACGTCTGCACCCGCCCACCACGCCTGCCCCTGGGTGCCCTCCATGGGGGCCTGACTGGAGTCACGACAGGCCGCGAGGAAGCAAGCGAGGCCCAGGAGCACATGTGAGGAACAGCTAACACGTGTCCCTGCTTGGAGGAAACAACGGAAACAACGGCTGGAGCTCAGGTGGGAAGACAGTGTCACCACACACCCTTTGGTACCACCTGAATTTTGAACTCTGACTATATCATCCAAAGTTCAAAATTACTTAAGTTACATGTAGAATTCTGGGAAGATGGAGCTGACGTTATTTTCTCTGTTTTTACGAGTTAAGTACAACTGAAAAATCCTGGATTGATGGAAGATGACTATAAAAGGTGGAAAGGAAGCTGACCAGCTAGGGGTCTTCAGGTGAATTCCCTAAGTTTTCTTTCTGCTTCTGGTGTCCTAGACTCTGAGCTGAAGAAGCCAGTGACCAGAAAACCAACTGGCACAACAGAGCCTGAAAACAAGCCTGCTCTCTCTAGTCTCTAGATAAAAGACTAGAAAAGGAGCAGCCTAGCAAGACAAGAAATCTGGACAACTGCTCTGCTCTGGCCAAACATCTCAGAGAAAGCCCTGGCCCCGCTCTCACCCACGCCAGCAAAGGCGGAGTGTGGGGCCTGTCAGGTTGTGGGACAGGACCCCAAGTCCCCTGTTGGAGTGGTGTTTGTCAGAAAAGGCCCAGAGAGAGGTGGGAGGCAATAAACAGAGGCCCCTCCTGCTCCCCGCTGGGCATCAGAGGAGGCTTCCTCATCAGGAGAGGCCCAGTGAGGAGCAGCCACAGGTCCCTCCTGCCTCTCCCAGCCAGGAGTATCAGTGCAGGTGTGATCCGTAAAAAGAAAAATTGATCAACTGAACTTGCTCAAAATGAAGAACTTAAGCTCTGTGAAAGACGTTGTCAAGAGGATGACAAGATAAGCTATAGACTGGGAGGAAATATCTGTAAGTCACATATCCAACAAAGGACAAGTATCTAGAATATATAAAGAACCCTCAAAACTCAACAGTAAAAAAAAAAAAAAAAAATCCCATTAGAAAATGGGCAAAAGACACGACCAAACATTTCACTGAAGAGGACATACAGATGGCAGATGAACCAGAAGACACTTGTCGTCATTAGCCATTGGGAAAACGCAAATGAAAACCACAATGAGATAACATTACATGCCTATCGGTGATGAAATACCACAAACCAACAGACCTGCCGCGCACCTGGGAATCAGACACTGGTCCTCACCAGTAGGTGCACGTGCATGCATGTCATCTGTCTCCTCCCTACGTTCACTCAACAAAGACTCCTACCGTCTGGCTACTAGACACAAAATGCAGTTTCACTTTCTTAAACCAAGAAAAAGCCAACCTTGGCAGGTTCTCGCTTGATCTCAAGGATAAAGTCTGATGCTATTCGATCATTATCTAGTGAGAATTCAGAAAAGGCCCTTGCCATTGAGAATTAGGAAAACATCAAGAATGAAGGGACGTTCCCAGATTTTAAAATTACAATTTTTTTAAAAAAATCACTGTATATTCAAAACATTCACTGTTACTTCTGAAAATCACTGAAATGAAAAGGTGAGAAGGTAGATGAAAGCCCTTTAGGATTAACAATGAGCCTTCAATTACATGGTGGTAATTCCCATGGACACCTGATTGCGGTCACAGCCCTGGCCACGCACAGCAGGTGCTGCTTCTCCCCCCCTGCCAAGGGCCATGGTTACCTGGCCTGGTCAGTTCACTGAAGAGATGTAGGAGAAAGCAGGGATCGTAAAGACCATCGAGATCCATTGTGCTCCGGTCCTTAAATATCAGTTCCTGTGTGTCCTGAAATAGCCCGAAACGAACAAAAATGTGTGGTTTGGCCCCATGAATGTAATAACATGTAAATGCTTATCCTTCTACACCTAGAGTTCAAGTTATTTTGAATATTCAAAAGCATAAGAAAAACCCCACCAGTGCTTCTGCATGAAATGGTTATCTTTGGGATCTGCTTTAAAAATTAGTCTTTCTGACAGGGAATCATGAATGGAACAAGCATGGCCAGTGTTGATATTGGCTGAAGCTGAGTGACAGGTCCACAGGGGTCCTGTCTTGGTACCTGCGTACACAGTTGGAATTTTACTCAAATGATGTTAATGATCCATAAAAGAAATAGCGCTTGTATCTTACGGTATGCTAAAGCTGAGGGTGCACACAGAACCCCCAAAGGGGCGAGCAGAACAACACCCTCTGCCACTGGGAGTGCTCCCTGATGACCCCACCCCCGCACCTCGGGGGGCAGCAGCCTCCGGTTCTGGGGGAAGTGGAGGATGGTCTTCATCATCCGGTCCCGATCCAGCAGGCGGAGGATGTCCCCGACGCTCGGCTGCTGCCACAGCGACTTGCCCAGGCTCCGGCAGGTCTTGTGATGCTCCACCGCTGCCGGGCCCCACAGCAACACTCTGGAGCCGGGGAGGGGAGAAGAGACAGAAAAGAATTCATGATGATGACGAGGACCATCACAATCACAGGTAGCTTAGCCGAGCAGCAAGCACATGCCAGGCATTGTCCGGGGCATGCGACATGTGTTCTATCGTTTAATCCCCGTTGTAACAAAGGAGGTGGTGGGGGTGGTGGAGGCAATGATGAGGGTGGGGGGACAGGGTGGGGGATGATGACAGCTGCATGGAGCTTATGATGTGTCACTTACTCCAAGCCCTTCACCTGTGTGACAACCCCTCCCTAAGGTAGGTACTCTTATGATCCCCATTTTGCAGATGAGGGAAGATGCACAGAGAGGGTCAGGAAAGTTGCTCAGCTGGTCACTTAGCCCAGCTGGTTAGTGGCAGAGCGGGAATGCAAAACTGAGAAGTCTGGCTCCAGAATCCAGTGGCTGGGCCACAGCAGCTCTGCCCCCACAGCCTTTTAGCTGTCCGTGCCTCGAGTCTACCATATGAACGCCTCTACCTGGTATGCCACCAGCACCCGCTGCAGCTGCCCCAAGAGACTACCTTCCCTTCCTTCTACTTCTCTCCCCACTATCTCCCACCCACCTCCCCACCGGTGGAGGATGCTCCCTGAAAGCCCCCCACGGGGGCCACTTCTCTGCCCCACAATATCTATCAGCTGTCTCTCCTGGATGGAAATGATAGTATTTCCATCTGATACTTAAGATCCTTACTAACCAGCCTGTCCGGCCTTCCCACCACCTTTTCCCTACACGTATCTTGTGATGTACATAAGTGGACCCGCTCACCATTCCCAGAAATGTACTGACTTTCCCGACTCCCAGTGGTGGTGACATTGTTCCCTCCGAGTGGCACCCCAGGCTCCTTCAACCAACCCTCACCACCATCAAATCCCTCCAGTGCCAACCGGGTCATGAAGCATTCCCTGACTCCCCTAAGGAGAGAGTGCTCCCCTAACAGCTTAGTTACATCACCAAAGGCCAATTAAAAAGTTACATTTACAATAATCTGATCCCCTTAACAGACAGCAAGGCTGTGTCTCACTCTGGGTATTCCCAGTGACACTGGTCCCAGCACCCTGTAAAACAGCCAACGTTCAAAGAACATCTATTTAGTTAAATATTTCTAAACTGGGGGTGCCTGGATGACTCAGTGGTTAAGGGTCTGCCTTCAGCTCAGGTTGTGATCCCAGGGTCCTGGGATCGAGCCCCGCATCAGGCTCCCTCTCCCGCTGCCCCTGCCCTGCTCATGCTCTCTCTCATGTGCTGTATCTCAAATGAACAAATACAAATCTTAAAACAAACAAACAAACAAAACCTTCTAAACCAAATTCTAAATATAGACTTCTGGGGATCCCTGATGGCTCAGTGGTTTAGTGCCTGCCTTCAGCCTGGGGCATGATCCTGGAGGCCCGGGATCAAGTCCCACGTCGGGCTCCCTGCATGGAGCCTGCTTCTCTCTCTGCCTGTGTCTCTGCCTCCCTCTATCTCTCTGTGCCTCTCATGAATAAAAAAATAAACTCTTTAAAAAATAAAAATAAAAAAAATAAATAAGTACAGACTTCTTTCTGTGCAGGTCAATAAGAGTCACTCAAGTCAAAATATAAATCAGCCTCTTCAGGAGGCTGTTCCCCAGTGGGGAAGCAGGCAAGCAGCTGACAGACTGGAGACACCCGTCGATGGGGCACTGTCCGCTGGTGGCAGATCCTTCCACCGGCCGTCCACAGAGTTTCCATGTGCTGGAAAGCAGAGTTTCCGCTGCTCCAGGGGTGGAAATGGATGTGACGTGCAGGCTGGCTGACTGAGGAGACTCTTCTGTTCTCGGCTGTACGGAGTCCTGTGGGCACCACCTCCCCTCTCCCGCTCCTCCCACAACCAATTCTGACCCATCTGGGCAGCCCAGTTCAACTGTCTTCAACTCTCTCAGAGACAGCGGCTGAAATGGCTCTTTCTTCACTGAGAGACTGTTTCCGTTTTGTTCTCCTTTACGGACACATGGTCTGTTTACTCCAGAAAGGATACAGCTGACACAGCACCAATGTCAAAGCAGTAGGGGGAGGCCAGCTCATAAGGGGAAGGGAAAGAACGGCTATTCATAATCTGCACATCCTCAAGAGATAGAAAATGTTCTTTTTCTTTGCAGGGGGCGGGTGGTTCTTTGGCTAATACAGCTTTTATCTTTATTTTTATTTATTTATTTATTTATTTATTTATTTATTTATTTATTTATTTTAATAATTTCTTTTATTTTTTTTTTATTTATGATAGGCACACAGTGAGAGAGAGAGAGAGGCAGAGACACAGGCAGAGGGAGAAGCAGGCTCCATGCACCGGGAGCCCGACGTGGGATTCGATCCCGGGTCTCCAGGATCGCGCCCTGGGCCAAAGGCAGGCGCCAAACCGCTGCGCCACCCAGGGATCCCAGCTTTTATCTTTAAAAAGAAGTATTCCGCCATGAGAATTATTTTTTCTCCTCCCTGCAGAGTCCTCCTGAACTATTTATGTTGGCCCAGTTCACTCACTTTCTGCCTTAACGCACCAAACTCTTCTTCATGAACGTACTGGGTAGGTGTTGGGGGCTGGCCCTAATGACAAGGAGAAAAGGCGACACTAGGGTAGCCCAGAGCATCTAAGCTGCTTTCCATGAATAGCACATCGGACAAAAGTCCCCTGTTAGGCCAGACCCTGGTGGGGGGCGGGGGGGCGCAGGGCCCATAGGGGAAGGCACCCATCTCAGCCCCTCAGGCCCAGGCTGTGCTGAGAACCCAGGAGGGACGGACAGAGAGGCAGACAAGAAAGACACATTCGGACAGAAACAGGTCCAGAGACAGACACAGCGTGTGCGTGCCCGGAGAGGCAGAGAGAACATCCCTTAAAATCCAGTCTGCCCCTCCCTCCTCTCCCCAGCAGCACCCCGTCCAAGTCACTCCTGTCCAAAGTAAATAGTGAGAAAAAGGACTTTCAGAAAAATCAACTAAACTAGACACTCCAGCTGGAAATGAGGGTGGGCAGTTCTATGACAACCAGGAGGGCCACCCTGACAACGCAGCCCCCTGCCAAAGGACCATCCTGAGACCGCGAGGCCAAGCTTTCCATGGGAGCTGGTGTGTGAGCTAGGGGAGCTCCATCCATGCCACTCTCTCCTCAAGAATCAAAAACGTATGAGGGAAAATTTGGGGAGTTTGCTGTGCGGAACACACTCCCTCAGTCCGGGGTAACAGCTTCAAAGCCTGCTGCTCACACCTCCAAGCCCAACCTCACCTGAAGTTCACGAGGCTGAGGTTGTTCTGTTCATAGGCCCGGAGAAGAAGTAAAATCTTCTGGTCTACAAGTCAAATCAAGTCCATTTAGAAAGCTGAACCCCTCATAGCCTCCTTCCATCCTGTCACACCACCTGGGCTCATACTTCCTGGTCACACTGCCCAGTCCCCTCACACCCCTTGGTTATACCACTTGCCTTGTCTCTTCACACTTCGTGGCATATAGCCTGGTCCTCTTACACTCCCCAGTCACGCTCCTTCCTGCCTGGTCTCTTCACACCCCCAGTCACACTGTCTGCCTGGTCCCCTCACACCCCCCGGTCACATTGTCTACCTGGTCCCCTCACACTCCCTGGCCACACTGCCCGCCTGGCCCCCTCACACTCCCTGCCAGACTCACACTGCCTGCTGGTCCCCTCAGACTCCCTGGTCACACTGTCCGCCTGGTCCCCTCACACTCCCCAGGCATATACCACTCAGTCCTCACACCCTTACCCAGCACGCTGAGAGTGGCACCATAGGCCCCCAGAAGCACCGCAAAATGGCTGCTTTCACAGACAGAAGGACACAACTTCACCACCACCGACATCAGATCCACCAGCGCTTCTGGAAGGAAAAGAACACTGAAACACACGGCAGTGCAGGGGGATATGCACACGGAGAGAACAGAAGTAGAGGAGGAAGCACTTTGGGAACTTTTAAATGCTTAAATATTCTTCTCTGAACAATACCAGTATTTAGACTGTGCCTTGTCCCTCTTTTTCCTTTTTTTATTTTTACTTATTTTTTTTTTGTATTGGAGTTCAATTTGCCAACATACAGCATAGCACCCAGTGCTCATCCCATCAAGTGCCCCCCTCAGTGCCCGTCACCCAGTCACCCCCACCCCCTGCCCACCTCCCTTTCCACCACCCCTTGTTCGTTTCCCAGAGTTATCTTTTTCCTTTTTTAAAAGATGCCCATGTTCATAGTCATCTCCCTCCCCAGGTCTTCAGCCAGGCTGTCATCACTCTTTTCACTCCCCCTCCCAAGTCTTAGGCCACCACAGATTTCAAAACCTAAGCGTCTTCCCCATGACTGTGTCAGCCAAGAGTCTAATCTCCCTCTGCTCCTGCCTAAATACAGGGCGGGCCCTTCTGGTCTTCCTACCACCCACACCAGGAACTTGGGGGATAGTTCTCTTCAGTCAAGCAATCCATTACACACCGACCCCATGGGGATTTCTACCGGGTCTGAGCATGTTAATCCTGTTCCTAAACAGAGCATGGCTTCAAGACGACTGGACCCTACAGACCATCTCCTCTGAACTCTCCCGCAGCCTATACCAAGCTCAAGAGCATGGTGCTGAAACAAACCCCACAGAACCAACTAGGGGCAGAGCTTTCAGAACCTGGGCTTTCAGAGAGCTTCCTGGCAGGGAACTACCAGCGGGGACATTTGAACTCTTCACCCTTGACAAAGGCTTCGATCTTCTCATTAAAGCATTTCACACAACTAAACAACTTTTCTCAGGGCAGCCGAACTTCCCCTAATTCCCAGATTTTAGCACTTTACCACAATAGGGCAGTTAAGACCTCATACACAACTTCTGGAAGCCAGAACAGACTCTGAAAAGAGGTCTGTATTTGCTCCTTGGCCCCAGGTCAGAGGAAACACTTTTTGAGCTTTGATTTAATAGAAACAAAATATCCTAATGCCATTTTGGTAAAGCTTCCTTAGCTCTGAAAACAGAGGTGTGAAACCTCAGTGTATAGCTAGCTCCACAAGTCAGGACATAAAATCTGCCCCTGAAATGGGAGGCTGGGGAGGAGAGGGGGTCACCTTTCACTTGATTGTCTGGGCCTTCCTCTTCTTCAGACTTCAGGAGAGTTGGCAAAAACAGAGAATGTTGTGTGAGCATCATGTGGACCAGTGGAAGCTGGATAAGCTGTGAGCACATGGAGTTTTCGGGAAGATATAGGCGCTGTATGGCAGCATGGAGGGCCTTTAAAAATGCGTGGTCCTGATACCGAAATCTAGGAGGCAAGAATCGAAGGGGGAAAGATCTTCATACGGGGAAGTTTTATTTTGCAGGAGACGATAAAAAAACCTTTTTCTTGGCATTTTATTAAGAAAAACTTCGAACACGCCACAAAGATGAGAATATTACAGTGCGTTTCTGTCTACCTGTTTCGATTTTGCTATGGGACCCTTGCTTTATCACGCACCTAGCCACCCACCTGTCACAGGGGGGCATTTCTGAAAACAGGGAGGGGACACATTTCCCTGCAGGATGAACACCAAACAAACTTCCTGTTTCGTTAAAGTGCCAGGAGGCAGCAGAACAGCCGAGCCTGAATCAAGATGACCCTCACTGCTCAGCATACCTTGCCAGGTCAGCCTCCCTCCTTCCTTATTTCCAGCTACTCAGAACTCAGAACTCCCACCCAGTGGTTCGGAGGCCTTCTGTTTTAAGCCCCTCATAAACCCACCGAAGGAATGAAAGCATCATCAGGCTCTTGAACGAAGCAGCTTTCCAGTCATATGTGAATAATGTTGAGAATCACTTAGCATATAGTGGGCATTCTAGAAATACAAACCAAAGCCTGAAAGAAATGTCACCATCACAAAATGGTTTGTGATGGTGATCACTGGTGGTCATTTATCTGTGACCCTCCTTCACACCTTTCTCTCCTCTTAGGCGAGGTATTTTTCTCTGTTTCAAGGTGGTGCCTGACCAGGAAAATGAAAATGATAGGCACAATGAAACCCCGTTTTGTGACTACCTGGTTGCTGAACACCGAAGAGTCTGACTCTAAACAGCCAGGGAGGTCTGAGGAAAAGATGTGCTAGGTTAGCTCAGAAACTTTGGAGAGAAAATTAAAAATCTAGCCAGACTGAAGCTCTGCCCACACTTAGTGCCAGTGAATGGCCCTCCCTGAGAAAACCTGGCACGGGGCACTGAGAGCCAAGCAGCCCTCACTGCGGGCATGGGAGGGAGGGAGGCAGATGTCCACCAGCAGGGGGCTGGCTGTATAAACCGCGGTGTAGTCAGGAAACAGGCTTGCCCCCCACCCCCCACTGGCCCTGCAGCAAAAACAAATGGGCTGAGATCTGTGTGTATTAGCCTGAGTCAAAAACACCTCAGTGCAAAAAAAAAGGGGGGCGGGGCACATAATGTGATACATTTGTACGGAATGTGAAGCCGACTGAAATAACGTCACTGCTGTTTAGAGACACGCTGTTTAGGGCTGGCATGCAACCAAAGTAGGCAAAGGCCCACAGCCGTGACAAAGCCTGACCTCAGGAAAGTGATGCTTGAAGGGGAGGAAGGAGAATGAACCAGGCAAACACAGGAAGCTGTCAGTGCTTATTAAATCTGGGCGCTGCTGCAGGATTCTCTGTGTGCATCTGGTTTCTAAAACGTATTTCATTTTTTAAAGGCCCTGAGATCCAGAAGCAGACCCCATGTTAATAGGCAAATCATCCAGCTCTCTGGCCTTCTGCAGCTTGTCATCCCCAACACAGGAGCAGCAGAGGCCCACCCCCACCCCCAACGCCGTGCTCATGAGCTAAGTCTGGCTCTGCATCGGACACGTACATCCCTTACCCAGTCACAGCGAGAGGATGAAACGGACTTACTTGAGTCCAGTCTTCACAAATTTCTGCCAATCGCCAGGATCAACTTCATTAAGGGAACTCTGTGAATAAAATAAGCAAGAAATAGTCACAGGACCTCTTCAATGCATTTAAAACAGAGAATACAGAACTTGAATTACAGCTATTCAGGAAACACGAATATAGTTACCTAAGCGACCCACGAAAGCAAGTGGTTGTTTCTTTCTTCAATTTTTAAAAGTGTTTTATTATTTCTGCTAGCAGCTCTGTCATTTCATTAGCATGTCTACGACCACCAAAGGAGCAGGAGAAAACTCCCTGAAGTCCTGTTCTTTCCCTTGCCCACCATTTCAGAGGGCACCAGCGGCCTGCAGCACGCACAGGGCCAGCCACATATGGCTTCAACACAGGACAGCGCATCCCTGGGGGATGACCTCTGCACCACCAGCAGAGACAATGCTGATCCCATCACTGACGCAGAGAAAATCTCCAAATATGGTGCTAAGTTATATCAGAGGGGTGGGTGCTCTGGAGGGAAGGGGATCTTCTGGGATGATGACAATCTCTGATGGGAGTGTGGGCACAAGGGTCTATGCACTTGTCAACACTAAACTGTACACTTAGGAGCTTGTATGTCACACACACACACACACACACACACACACACACACACACACTGGATTTCACGTGAAAATGAGTCCTCAGTTAAAAGGGTTGGTGAGGTGGGCCGAGAGTAGGGGGCTGTGTGTGCCTGGGGACGGGGGGCACAGGGGATCTCTGTACTGTCTGCTCAGCTCTGCTGCGAACCTAAAACCACCCTGGAAACATGACATCTATGAGAGACGGGAAAAAGGAGAGAGAGAAAAGGAGCTGGGGAAGGCAAGGCAGACGGCGTGCCCGGAGCACAAATCCCTGAAGGGCACAGCCCGCCATCAGCCAGCAAGTCAGCCTGCTGGGTGAGGGGCCACACGGGAAGGCCCAGCACCCTCCTCTACACTCTGCTCTCTCTAGATCTCGGGGGTGTTCCTTGCACCCCCCACTTCTGCCACGTTTGGGCTCCTAGGAGCCTTGAATGCACAAACCTGTGACACAAGGAATTAAAGCTGAGATAGAGATTATAAAGTCTCTTAATACATCGTAAGCACGCTGCTTGATCTCTAACCTACCAATCTATTTATCACACAACTGTCACCTGGGGTTGTTCTCTTCAGGATTACTTTTTAAATTTTGGGTCCAGAGTTTAAACACAAGTCACAGACTCTGATTTTTACTGCAACTTTACATCATGCACTAAGGAGTAATTCATATGCTTCAGGATGTTATTTTTGTGAAGAATTAAAAAAAAAAAAGACACTTCAATAAAAGGGAATAATGACCAAAAATAAGAGCTGAATATTTCCAAATTTTATGACAGCTCTAGGCTAATAGCGGCAAGAAGTTCCGTGAACCCCAAACGTAAGAATCTTAAAGAAAACTATTCTAAGGCACATCATGATCACGTTGTTTTAAACAATATAAGGAAAAAAGATCCTAAGGTAGGAAAATAAAGAATGACAGATTTTTATCAAGACCAAGGCGTGCCAGAAGACACTAAAGCAACACTTTAAAATGCTACAGGAAATACAAAACCTGGATTGAAACGCTTCTCAACTCACTCTGAGTTGATCCTAAACCAGGCAAAGAAAGACTGCTAGAAAATAAAATCACAAAGAAAACAAATATCCCACCTGCACATAGATGGAAAGATTCATAATATGAAATATTAGCACATCAAATCCAACACTATGAGAAGACTAATCAAGCAGGTACATCCCAGGAACGTAAAGTTACTTTTAACGATCAAAAATTAATGAATGTAAGTCATATTAACAGACTTAAAAAAACAAAACCATAAACCATCTCGGTAGAAGTACAAAAAGCACTTGACAAAATCCAATATCCATCCTTGGAAGACGGCGGCACATGGTTTCAGGACCTGCCCCCCGCCTGCCACTTTGCCTCCCAGACACAGCCCCGCTCATCTCCCACTAGTTCTTGGAGCACATCTGTGAATTCTGGTCTGCCTAGTCTACGCTTTCCCTTAAGAGTGTAATCAGGCTCTCCACGAAAAGACACCTACCAACAGATCATTAAATCTCAGCAGCATCTGCCTCTCTTCATCCTGGGCACTGTTGTGGTCCGGCTGGCCACTACTGAAAGACACGATCAGCCATTTCACACAGGAGTCCAGCAGAGTCCTTCTCCAGGCACGCAGCTCTTGTGCCGACCCTTCCAGGACTGCAGAGACAGAGTCGGCCACACTCCAACTGTAGCAGAAGACAAGAGGCACAGAGTCAGGGCGATGGCCTAAATCCCTCCAGCTTTAGAGTAGCTCACATTACAGTGGGCCATCGGGGCAGATGCCCTGGTCCTGCCCCTCTTCAGCACCCAAGCACGGAGTCCCAGGCTGCCCTGGCTTCCCTGGCTCCAGCAGATATACCAGCATTTTTACAATTACAGGAAACAATTATTATTTAACCAGGAAACAATTATTATTTAACCAGAAACAAAAATTTGTTATCCAGACTTTGCCTAAATTAGACTGTCTCAGGGTCAGTATTACTGACACGCTGGGCCAGATTATTCTTTCAGGGGGAGGGGAGGGCAGTCCTATGCATAATAAGATATTTAGCAGCACTCCTGGCCTTTACCCTCTAGATGCCAGAAACCCCCCACCCCCCGCCACCCCATCGTGACAATATAAAACGTCAGATGTTGCCAACTGTGCCCGGGAAGGTGCAAAGCCACCCCTGGTTGAGAACTGCTGCTCTCAGGGAATCTGACCCAACCATCCACTCTTGGAGACGTGCTTGGGCTCCAGGCAGGATGGCTGGAAGACTTCTTGTAGGAAGTGCTTTCTCACCGACTGTCACCACAGCAGCACAGCAAATTCTCACCATTTTATAAAAACTAGAGGGAAAAGTGAAGTGGAAAGGGGAACGGCCACCCAGCGATCTAAGCCTTCATACCTCTTGTGCCTGCCTAGAGTCTGAAGCAAGCCGGGCAGATGGGCCATGAGGGCAGCAAGGTCCTTGGCTCTTGCAAAGGGGACCAGCTGGGCCAGGACCTCCTGATGCAGCCCAGACTCTGGGGGCCCATCCGTGCTGAGCAGCCTGGTCTGCAGCTGTCTCCAAAGGGCCTTCCTCAACACAGGAATGACAGCAGAGGACACTAGGTAGAGACGAGGAGGAGAGACAGTCACACACTGCTGTGCCGGGCCCAGCATGCACTAGCTTACAGAGCCCCTGGCTAACTTGGAGGAATCCTGACTGGCTGAGGTCACACTTGTAGCTCCTGGCCTGGGCAGGAGCACGACGGATGTCATGGAGACTGACCGAGGCAAGGCCAGTTTGTTAACCACTGACCAGCATGCCACTGGTCACCTCTTGTCAGTCAATCCTCCTGAGCCTAACGCCTTGCTCAAAGCTGGTAATGGGACTGTGAGTACCAAAACTCTGGACTCACTCGGGATTTGTGCCCCAAAGGCACAGGAACCAGGGGGGCCCGTCAGAAGATGTGCACCAGGAATCACTAGAGGGGGCGCCTGGGCGGCTCAGTGGGTGAAGTGGCCAACCACTAGTTTCGGCTCGGGTCACGATCTCAGGGTTGTGAGATAGAGCCCCACATCGGGCTCCCTACTCGGTGGGGAGTCTGCTTGAGATTCTCTATCTCTCTAAAAGAAATAAATAAAAAAATTTTTAAGACTTTTTAAAGTATCTATTGTCATTGGTGTGAAGTCATGACACACCAAGGCAAAGCGGTAAGTGAACCACCATTCACACACACGATAAAGGGGATTAAAGTAGACTTCAGGTGGTCACAAAGTGCCTCAGACCTGAAACCCTACAGGTAGAGGAAGAGGGCTGGGCCCAAGCTGCCCTGCCTCAGCGTCAATGCACCGACCCTCTTTCTGGAGGGGACAATGGGACAAGACGAAGGGCAGTCACCTCAATGCCTCCCCTGCCCCAGAGCTGACCCTTTGTCGGCCCACCCCTCCCCAGCTTCCGGTGGGGGGCTCAGGGTAGACAGGAGCATCAGGGCAGCATCTCAAACCACAGGCTGAATCCCTCCTCTTTCTCCATCTCCCGAGCTGGGTCCGTGGCTGGAGGAGAGACAGAACCTCACCACGTCGCAAACGTGGAAGGTACAGGTGTAGAAAGGGACCTGCAGATCCCACCTCCTCCGCCCCAGACTCACATGCCCAGCTGCCCAAAGCCTCCAATTTCTGTACCTCCTGCCAGGCGTGCAAAGCGGCCCTGGGTCCTGCCCTGGAGGTACACGTGGACGACGGGGAGGAAGTCATCGAGGTGCTCCTGGAGGCAGACCCCCACGCCGGGCCGCCCGCACCACAGCTCGAACCGCAGCAGGTGGGTGCAGCTCAGCCGCACGAGCAGGGTGGCCACGCTGAGCGCAGGCTGCGACCGCCGGGCCAGGCAGTCGTCGAGCAGGTCCGCCCGGACCGCGGGGGCCAGCGCGGGCTCTCTCTGCAGAGCATGGAGGAATACGGCATCCAGCTCGTCCACGGCCAACGTGGGGAGCAGAGCCCCCAGGCCTTTCACAAACTCGGAAGCCCACAGGAGCTCGTTGCTCTGCAGCTGGTCCTGGGTGCTGCCAGTCAACAGCTGGACCAGGGTCTTGCCAAGAGCGTTCAGATGTCTCTCCTTCTGGGGAGACTTTGTGGGTCGCTGGGTCACCAGCTGGGCCTCAGGCAGCCTCAGCAGGGCCAGGATGACCTCATGGAGCTGGGCGCCCTCCATGTAGGGATGCAGTCCCTGCAGGGCTTCCAGCTGCGGGAGGGTCTTTGGTGGTGACGTGGCCGGGGCCGCCCTCCTGTTTCTCAGCTCTTTCAACACGCTCTGGGTGATGGCCTCCAAGTACCTGGCCAGGAGGCCCCGCTGACCAATGCTCTGGAGGACCGGGGCGCTTGCCATCAGTAGCTGCAGGACCCCTGCGCTGAGGTGGGCTGCCAGAAGTTTCACAAGGATGGGGCTGAGGGTATGTGGAGGAAGGGCCTGTTGCTCCAGGGCCAGGTACCAGCCCTCCAGTGTGGGGTGTCTAAGGATGGCCACTAGCACCTCCTCCAGCGTCTGAAATACAGTGACAAGGCACAGAGCTCACACATGGCCCAGGGCGAGGAGGGAGTAGGATGGAGGGCAGAAAATAGCATTCCTAAGCCACTCCATCCTCAAGCCTGAGTTCTGACACCCCTCTCAGGGGTGCCCCACAGAATCCCAACCCAAGCCCAGGCCAAGCTATGACCTGACTGTAGTGCATCGCCTCCCCAGGTGACTGTGACAGCTGGATCTTGGCTTGACCAGTGCCCCACCCAGACTGACAGGTGTCGGACGAATTCAGCCTGAATGAATTTACTATACAACAAAACTGCTCTCCACCAGGGGATGGGCTACGCAGAAACATCAAAACGTGTTGAAGATCAATCATCTGGTTTCTGCTTAGCAGCCCTGCCCTCCAACATCAATCCCATTGAGGAACGTGGGTTTCTCCTGAGAACGGAGCAGCGTGATCAGTGTGGGAGAGACCCTGTGTCTGGGAATCAAGCTGCTGTGTGAGCCCACGAGCCGGAACTGAAGGTAGCACGCGGGCGGAGGCTAAGCCTTGAGCAACCCTGGGGAACTAGCTCTGCCCCAGCACCGTGTTTAAGCCATGGAGCAGAAAGCGGCCGAGCGCCCTTGCTGGATTAGAGACTAATCTGATCCAGCCGTTCTAAGCAGCTGTGCAGAACACAATTCCTAGCCAATGAAGTGACACCAGTCCCCAGGGACGGGAATACATTCTCTTCATTTACTTGTCAGGTAAGGAAAGAGGAGCCCGTCACACCTTCCAACAGAGAAGCACAATTTCCTGTCACCACCTACCAAACAGCTAACAGGTGGTCCTGCACCCATAGACACCTCCCAGAAAGTCAAGCCCGAGATCAAAGGAAGGAGGATGTCCATTAGGAGTGAGACATGAACGTGGCTGCTTCCCGAGCCCAGGAAACCAGGGAAAGTGGCAGACGGTGAGCAATGCACCCTGGCCCAAATCTACAGTGGCTTGGTGGTTCACAGCAGGGGAGGGGCTTCCGCCCAGAGCCACAAGTTCTCGGGGTGAACTGACTGGCCACCATACCCGCTGCCCAGCCTTCGTCCAACACAGACTGCAACTGCCCAAAAGGAAAGCGTCCCCGTTGTCTCTCCAGGTGCTCACATGTCCCCCGGTGTAAGAGAAACTGCTCACAGGGAGGGCAAGTGGGAGCAGAGAAACAGGTGAAGAGCTACACACCCAAATGATACCAAGCTTTTCTGTGGGTGCAGGGGTCGGGGGTGTTTCCAGTGTCTCCTCCACAGGGTTCTATGTTTATTTGCCTACAACGCACACGTCATCTTGGACCAGAAGCAGAGGGAAAGCCAGGGTCTGAGAGTGTACAGGAAAAGGCTAACAGGAAGGAGACCCATGGAAAAAGGGCAGCAGTACCTTGTCACTGGCCAGCTCCAGCGAGGCCATGGACTCCATGTCCAAAAAGAGGTCAGCCTCAGCCTGGGCAGCCTGGCATTTCTGCTGGTTCTCTGCATCCAGCTGCACACAGTGGACGACCAGGCACCTGAGGAGATCCAGGAGGAGCTGCAGGAGGGCAGGCCCTGTACTTCGGCCCAGCTGTGAGGACAAGAGGCCAGGGAAGGGCTCACAGTCACAACGGTCACCACCGACTCCCTCTGTGCCCAAAAGCTGCCATGTTACCAGAAATAAGGACTGAGGAGGCACGCTAGAGTGGCAACTCCTTATAAAACACCAATAACCTCAAAATCCTTTCTCCGTATGGTGTGTGCCCTAAATCTTGATGAAGTGTGGTTTACCTTGACCAAGATGAGGGAAACCCAAACTAACATGCTATAAACCACACCGGGAATGGAAAGCCCACCAAGGAACTCTACTAAATTCAAACTTAGGAAAGACAGTGGGTCTGGCAGTGCACTGATCCAGTCTGCTGTTGGAAGGGCCCTGCCTGATAGCTGCCCCAGCAACACGGTTGGCCATGCTGCCTCCAAGCGAGGCCCGCAGGAAATGAGTGCTAAAGTCACCTGCGCACATCTGTTCCAGGGAGGAGAAGCAGCCCGGCAGAGTGGGGCAGGGAGTGAACTAGCAGCCTGGGCTCCCTGTGTGTGTGTTGGGGGGAGGGCGGGCAGAGTGGGTGCCCTGCAGGTGTTACATCACCAAGTCCCTTCATGTGCAACAGGGTGACGAGACTCCAGGATTCTATCATCATGCAGTCTGGGCCCGACTCAGAGGGGGCCACCCTGGGGGCAGAGTGGTGAAAACATGTGGGGGCGGCAGGGTGAGTCAGGAGTGGTACGGACCTGGCCAAAGCTCTCCACAGTGCTCCTGACATAGAGCAGCAGGTGTTTCGCCGAGCGCAGGACCTGGTGCATCGGGATGTGCTGGAGGGCCGCCCGCAGCTGTGTTTGAACCTGCTCGTCCAGGAGTGAGCCTTCGCTCTCGTAGGCTGTCTGCAGCAGGGTGGCGAAGGAGGTGGCGGGAGGGCCCTGGGGACCAAGGTTGCCTGGTGTCTGAAGGGGCTTGGGGAGGCCGAGAAAGCCCTGAGAGGAGGAAAGACAAACAACCACAGGTGAGAACCACAGTCTGCAAAGACAGGTACAGGGGGATATTCATGACAAAGGAACAGTTCACTGTCTCATTCTATTACTAAAAAATATGTGACCACATGGCGGTTTACTTAAATAAATTAAGCCCTAATGTTTTCAGTTACACGGACATTCCTAGAGGCCATCAGCACAGCAGTGGACCAGGGAGATGTCCACACACGCTGGGGAACAGACGCTGCGACTGGAGCTGCGTGGGACAGACACTTCACTCAGAAGAGTCGCTGGGCAGCCAAGCATCTGACTTTCGATTTTGGCTCAGGTCACGGTCTCAGGGTCTGGGGATTGAGCCCTACAGCAGGCTCTATGCTCAGCCGGGGGTCTGCTTCTCCCTCCACTCCTCCCCCCACTTGTGCTTGTTCTCTCTCTCTTTCAAATAAATAGAATCTTTGAAAAAAAAAAAAAAAGAGGATTCATCACTGGAAACTGGGAGATTGCAGCCGGGACAGAGCCAGCTTGCTAAGCTGCATGGCCTCCAAAGGCCTCCCCCGGGAGCCTCGCTCAGAGAACCTTGTTGGGAGGCTAACAAGACAGTGGACAGAATGAAGACAAATTTCTGGAATTCCACCTCAAACCGAAGTTGCTTACTTCTACAACAATCTCCATGCTGCCTTCTCTAATGACCCCACATGCCTTTCATTACTTTAACTCCAAACACTCCCAAGGCCAAGGAAACGAGGCTGCACGTGTCTGGAAAGGCAGCAGGGCTCTGGGTGGGGTCCCTGGACCAGCAGCAGCGCTGCATGGGCACCGCCCGGAGAGGCCAAACCCCAGAGCCTGGGGTAGAGGTACTGAACCGAACCCACTGAGCGTGGGGCCCAGAGACTGTGGGTGGTACTCCTTGGAGGGTGAGAAGCACTGCTGGGACCTACTCAACAAAGTGGATACCTGCCTTCCAGCACCCATGCGGTGCAGCCCTGAACTGTGACGCTTCCTCTGGGCTCTGAAAGACCACCACCAAGTCTGAACCACAGGCTAGCCAGCAGAGGAAGGTGGCAGTGGCCGGGAAGGGTGTGGATGCTGGAGCCCACAGCCTAGGTGGGATCCAGACCCCCCACTTCCACTGCTGCCTAGTGCTGGAACCACGCTGTGCCTCAGTTTCCTCATGTGTGTAATGAACCCAGAAAGTCCTGACCACCTTCTCGGAGTTGCTGTGAGGACTGACTTAAAATACACATAGTATCCTCAGCACCACCGTAAGCAACAGCTACAGGTATCACAAGACAGAGGCCCCGAGCCACCTGCTTTTTCAAGAACAGCTAAAATCCAATGCATACACAAAACACACACCACAAAGTTAATTTCTTCGCCCCTGCCCCCTAACATTTGTAAATTCTCTGCACTGGGGCCAGACCTGCAGCACCCCATTAGAAGGATATAGTCCCCACCTAAAGAGAATTCTTTGTTTCACTTTCCCAGTCTTCCTAGAATGGAGACTGCTTAGGCCCAGTAGGGCCTGGTCTGACAGCTGAGCCGTATTGCCAGGTGCAAGCTAAGGCCCGCTGAAGAAGGCCAGAACTGGGTATGCCAGATGATCTGACAAGGAGAAGAGGCAACTTCCTCCCTCCCTGAAGCTGGCACCTGATGAGGCAACCATCCTGTCAGCAGGAAATTCAATTCCACTGCATCACCGAACCATCCACGCTCCATCCTATCAGCTGAGCAGCAGTGACACCACTAAGCTCCTTCTCTTGTGCAGGGAAATCAGAAGGTTAACACGTTTCTTCCTGGAAACCGAGGAGCTGTAAAGCTACAGAGCTGGGGCACAGGCAGAGTGACCCACTGAAGACACCTCGGGATTTTCTAGGGAAAGGCCTGGTTTCCCAGGAGCAGTGATGCCGCAGCTCACCGAGGCCTCTCGGGCTGGCTCTGGGATCCAGCGGCTGTAGTATCTGTGGAACCGGGCCAGCTGGTGGCAGCAAGGTGGGAATGGAGGCTCCAACTTGTCGTAAGCCTGAAGCAGCAGACACAGAGCCAGAGGGTCTCTCTGGGTATGGAGGAGATCTGTCAGCACGGCTGTCAGATAGACCACGATGTTCTCTCCTGCAAGGGAATGAGATGCACGAGGGCAGCCTGCTGGGACCACCCATCAATAACACGAACTCCCATACACATTCCACACTCAGCAAAATGCATGCCAATTCCACAAGGGGTTAGGTAAACACACTGGAAGGCAGGTGTGATCACTGCAGAGCTCACCCAGGTTCTGTTTCATTAAATGTGTGACACACAGTCAGGCTTCAGGTCTTGATGCCAGGAAGTGGGGATCCAGGCACAGAAGAAGTGATACAAAAACTACCTGGGGCTGAGACTTGCTTGGTGTCCACCAAACCATCTCTTGTTCCTAGCCCATGGGCCGCCCCTGTGGTTAGCCTGGGACCAAGTGACTGATTTTTTAGCCACATCTAGGCAAGGCTAGAACAGCCTCTGCTCAACTATCTGCTCTCTCTTCCTCTTCCAGAGTGACCCTGGAAGGCATACATTGAAATGGCACAGCTACAAGGTGCCAGGATCCCTGAGCTGCCTCCTGGCAGGCAATCACCCAAGACAGCAACGTGACCTGCACTGGACTACAACAGAGTCTAGAAAGACACCTTTACTCATTAAACCACTACAAGTTGGGGCTTACTTGTTATTGCAGCAAAGCCTAAGCAAACCTGACTAATCACACCATTGTCATCTATGAGTACTTGCTTGGTTCTAGGTTCTGGCAACTCCCAGGAAGTATGAAGGACTCACACTTTAGCACTGTGATAGCAAGAATAAACATCGAGGACAAACCATCAATGTTCTAGCAGGGGTCTGCACAGCCACACAAATGCGTTACTATGGACTTATCCCTCAAAGGACCAATTTCCCCGAAGTCCAGCTAACGTCTAGATTCTTATCTGTACATGCTTAACTCTAAAGGCCAGGTAGCTATCAAGGTGGTGGGTCTGAACCTTGTTGCCTTGGATTTTCAACAATTATTTTCAGAGGCCCTGGAATCACACCTCCTACCCCACGGAGACCCAGCTGGATGGTGCACCCAGAAGATCTTGACGACAGATGGGTACCTGTTTCACTTTCCGTCCCAAGGAGCAACTTATTTCTGGCTTCTAGGGCTGCAGGAACCACTGCACTGAATGGGAACGTGAGCAGGATCATGTCTTCATTCAGGAGGAATCCAATTTCCTCATCCAAGCCTTCGCTGCCCTCCACCAGGACATCCACCATGTCAAGAACATCTGAAGACAGAAAGGGGACAGTCAACCTGAGGCAAGAGCCACCAAAGGACCCTAGTGCAAAGAGCTCCACAGGAAGGCATAAGAGAATGTTTGGTAAAAGAGAAAACATAAAAGCTAAACCTCTCTGGGGAAAAAGACTTAATATGAAGCTTGTTCTCAACAGATGAGGACATCAGCTATCACATCTTAAGATCCTTGCCAAAATGCAGGATATCCAGCTTAGGTGATAAGAGATTGAAGTTTCCTCAAGTGACACCAAGAAGTCTGAAAATCTCAACCTGGATATCAAGGCAAGTGAGTCGGAATCTGAGAGGCAAGAAAGCATAAGGGTTTTGAAGCACAGACCAGAGCCAGTGTCTGGATTCAAATCCTGACTTTCCTATGGACTAGCTATGTAAATTTGCTCTAATTACCTAAACTTTCTGTGCCTCAGCTGCCTTATCACTGTATAATATGACGATGAGGACTCCTGCCACAAGGGTGGTTCACAAGGTTGCAGGAGATAGATTTAGGAAGAGTTGCCATCAGCACCTGGCACAGAAGAAACACTGCACAAATAAAAATAGCTCAGCACATAGATTCTGTACATACTCCCTGTTATTATGAGCAAGTAAGGCAATTTTCACTTCCAGAGTAGGCTGATCTTTTGACTAAAAGGAACAGACGTCTGAACTCTGCATAAGACATTAATTCTCATTTTCAGTGTTCATTTTTCTCATTTTCATCACTGATACACCACGGTGGCTCCATCCTCAGGAGCCTGAGGAGCACAAAGAGGCAATGACACCTACCGTCAATGTGAGAGATGGGAATGCTGACATCATCAGCATCCTGCTTCGTCCCAGTGGCCTGCAGTGTGCTGGCTTCCTGGACAAAGTCGGATGCTTTGTCTGTGTATAAATAGGGATTCGCCACCAACGTCAGTAAAACCTGGGCATTTAGATGGTCATAACGTCAGTAAAACATTTGATGGTCACAAATGAAATGAAAATATGCCCAAAAATGTCACTGGTAACATTAAGGGAAGAGCTGGGGCACCTGGATGGTATAGTCAGTTAAACATCTGCCTTTGGTTTCAACTCAGGTCATGATCTCAGAGTCCTGAGATTAAGTCCTGTGTTAGGCTCTGCACTCAGCGTGGAGTGTGCTTCAGATTTTTTCTCCCTCTCCCCCCGCATCTACACACACACACACACACACACACACACACACACACAGACATGCACGCACATGCATGCGCGCATACTCTCTCAATTAAATAAATCTTTAAAAAAAAGTAAAAAGGGAAGAGCTAAAATGTTAGCAGTCTTCAGTAAGAACAATAATTCTTCTACAGTTTTTTTTAAACTTTTGTTACAGAATATACGTATTTATCTATTTGAAGATCTTATTTATTTATTTATTTATTTACTTACTTATTTATTTATTTGAGAGACCTAGTATGAGCAGGAGGTGGGGGGAGCAGAGGGAGAGGGAAAAAGCAGACTCCCTGCTGAGCAAGGAGCCTGTTGCAGGGCTCGAGCCAGGGACTCCAAGATTGTGACCTGAACCGAAGGCAGACGCTTATCTGACTGAACCACCCAGGTGTCCCTTATAGAATTAAAAAAAAAAATTTCCTTTAAGTATAAACCATTGCTTTTAATATTGCTCTAAGCATATCACTATCTTCATTATGCAAAAACAAATCCCCAAAAGGAAATTAGTCAACGGTAATATATTCCCATTTTACAGATTCTCAAACTAAATAGATTCTGACATCTCAGCAGGAATTAGAAAGTAAATCAGAAAACAGTGGGCTTTTGGCACTGGTGCTTCAAAAATGTCTTCATTTAACTGAAGGCCACTTGGCATATTTAGGAATATGCTCCTTTATGCTGAAAATACATGCTTACGCGTTCCAAAAACTGAATCACAGTTTCTTGTTTCTCTTCCACAGTGTCATCTAAGTGCTCCAGCCACAGCTCCAGCTCCTTCCATGTGTGTTCGAACACACCCGTGTCCCGCAGAATCTGTCAGGAAGCAGACGCGGAGGGGCAGGGGTAGGGTGGGGTCAGAGCCTCATCTGCAGTTCTATTCCAAAAGCCACTCTTTCAAAACAACACTCCCAAGGTTGACGGAAACAAGGAAAAGTGATCATTCTGCGCTCCACCAAAGATCACATGATGCCTGGCTTTGCTACTTCCTATTCCTTTCTTTCAACTCCTAAATGATAAATAGAAAAAAAAAAAACAAAACCCCAGCTGCTACTCAGGAGTCTGGTTTTTATATCTGGATCTTTCCAAAGACCCCAGGTAAACATGTATGACCCGGCCCCTCACAGCAACCAGCCATCAGCTTGCGTGAAATTCTCCAAGATGACACACCACTGTCATGTCGTGTCACGTCCGTGCGGCCCCTCAAGCCTCAAACCCAGGACCAGCATTCCAAAGAGAAAAGAATGTGTTAACAGACAGGACCTTGGACCACAGTGATTAAATGACGTCCCCAGATGGCCTGATGCCATGGACTCAGAGTCTGAGCAGCCCCACTGCATGAGCCCTGCGGCAGAGTGCACCAAAAGGAGACCCAGCTGTGCCAACACCACCCACGTGCAGTCAGCGATCACGAAATTAGGCCAGGGTCAAGTACAGGCCTATAGGGAAACGGCAACTTGTTGAGATCAAGACCCCGATGTTCACATTCGTCAAACAGTTCAGGCAAGAAGGTTGTAGGGTAGCAAGATTATTAGCCCCTCAAAGAAAGGTAAAATCTCTGCACCCTAAAAACAATGCACGTGAATTCTGTAGCACCCCTGAGACATTTGCTGTGTGACAGAAATGAGGAATTAGATTTCCTCTGGCTACATCAACTAAGTACCGAGTGTAAGAAAGAGAGGTTCATGGTACAACTCCCCTTCTCCGCCACTGACTTTGACACCTTACTGTGGGTGATGGAGGAGGTCAGGAAGGCTGAGGTCCAGAGAAGGCTGAGTCTGGACACATGGGAAGAGGGATGGTCTATGCAAATAGTTCCCTGAAGGGCCGGAAATACATTTATTGAGCCTACAATGTACGAGGAGTGACTACTATGTGATCACAAGTACTCTCCTCTGCAATCCTTTCGGTTTATCATTCCCATTCACCATGGGAAAATGAAGTTCAGAGAGCTTGAGTAATTTGCCCCATGCCACCCAGGAAGGAGTAGAACCAGGACTCAAATCTGGAAACAGGACCTCAAAGCCCATGTTTTCACTTCACTGTGCTGCCTCTCAGGAATGTGGCTGAGTTTAGATGTCACAAATTAAAGCTGCCATAAAACCTCCTACTTTTAGGTTTACAGAAGTCTTGATACACCTTTAATTCTTAACAACTGTTTACTAAGCACCTACTGTAACAAAGAGTAAAAAAGCTTCTCTGAATCAGGAACCAGCAGAAAATGCTCACCTTTATGATCAGCAGCTTGGTCGATGACTTGAGCTGTAGATGGTTACTGGTCACAAACATTTTCATTAGTAAGTAAAATACAGATCGTTCTCCTCCAATAATTTCTGCATCTGGGCCTTCCTGGAATTTGAAGAGCAGCACGTTATAAACATTACAGAGGCCACTATATGCTGAGCAAACAGGTACCGCACGCCCAGTATGCTTCCAGGCCTCTTATCTCTTCTCATTTTACCTGTGACCTGGCAAGACTGCTGGGATTTTAGACATGAGGAGCTTCAGAATCTCAACCAAACCCCAAACAGCAGTTGGGGAACTAAGCTGGCTGCATTTCAGCAAGATGCTGGTCCTGATAGAATCGACCCCTTATGAGTAATTTAGCCTCTCACAAAGGCCTCTGAGTTTCAAATGCACATCTCAGAGAAGTACATGGAGCTCCAGATCGTCGGTCCAAATGCCAATAAGACTGTGTTTGGCTGGAGTGTCCCTGCAGCCCCTGGCAATGACGATGACCCTGAACATAAGAGCTGGTGTTCATGAAGCCCAGCAGACTTTACGTTAAAGCAGAAGGTGGGGCACAGAATATAAATTAATATTTGAATACTGGTTCTTGCAAAGAGGCCTCTCCCTCTGTTCACTTTTTCAATCATCAGGATCCCACTGGCCCTATTCAGCTGGGGTGAAAAACTCAATGATGCCCCTGGCTGGTCATCCCTCTGGAGTCGGCTGTGACCTCACGGTGGGATGAAGAGGTTGAGAGCAGGCTGTGGCCACACTGTCCGTGGCCAATTCTGGATCCTCCAGCTAGGGCTGGCACCTTGCACAGGTGTCCTAACCACTCTGTGCCCCGGCTGCCTCATCAGTAAGTAGCAGTAAAGGTGCAGATGCATGGAGCACGCATGTCAATCCTCAATTGTGATGCAGGTGAGGATCCAGCAACCCCCCCCAACCCCACCGCATTGGCATGCCTTTCCGGAACTACGACATGTGAAAACGCCCACAAACGTTTCCACACGATTGGTTCTGTAAGATTTTAAATAAGATCCAAGTCACTAAAAAAACAGTCATCTGAGCTACTGAGAAACACACTTTGACAATGCTTAATTTTGCCTGGTCACTTTTTCTTTGAATAGAAGTGACACGGCATCCCATGCTTAAGTACACAAGTGAGGATGTGCTACATCTGGAGTTCCCTTTGATTCAACATCATATTCTCCAGAATGTTCTAGAAGATGCTATTAAAGGCAGAAAAAAATGCCAGCAAGTTTTACAGATTTTTCCACCAGCCAGTATCCTCTCCGGCTTGGTATCTACTCCGATCTGTCTTAAGTTCTTCTAGAATAAAGGACAAAGGAAAAATAACGTATTTTATTTCCAGAAAGGTTTTAAAATGACAAGCAAGATGTAAAATGTCGAGATAAAAAAAAGAAACAACCCAAAACTCCCAGCACCCAGCAATGATATCGTTTCAGTTAAGGACACATGAAAACATCTTATTTTGCAAAAGCGGAGAGACTCACAGCCCTCCTGGTTCATGACGCAGGCCCTGGCCTCAGCCCTAGAAGCATCTGAAAGGGGAACTGCAAATGTCTTCTCTGTAACTATCAGGTTCTGATCCACTTACAAATTTCCAGGCCAAAAAACCAACATGCCCAAGAGTGAGTTACCAGAACGCGGGAGAGCTCTTTGCTTCCTACCTGTGCTTTTAACCACAAAAACTTGCTGGCGGGCAGCTCCAGGGCCACCTTGAGAATGTGGTGCTGCAGAATGGGAGGCACCTCCTCGCGGAGGCCCTGCTCTGAGATGACGCCTGTGGGCAGGAAAAGAGGGAAAGAGACAGAAGTCAGGTGGATGAAGGTGCCCAGCAACTGCAGCCCCTGGCCGAGGGGACCTCCCATTTGCAGAAGAAGGGGGAATATGGGGCTCTGTCCTGCCCTATCCTGGGCCCACTCTTCTGCCTAGACACAACTCCCCTGACACATCATCCCACCCTGTGGTCTGTCCCAAATCTTCAGTAAAAAGCCCCAACCGTACCCACCCAAAGCAGCCCCTTGGCCCACACCGACCTCTCCCTACAGCCTGAAGCCTGGCAACTCATGCTGCCCCCCTGGGTGTGGTCTCTCACTGATGTTATCCCGGGTGGGAGGCATTAGCCTTACTCCCCATACTGCAGGCATTTCGTGAGTACACTGTGGCCACCGGAGCCCAGGACTAGGTCCTCATCCTCTGGCCTGAGTTCGGATTTCTCTTTGCTTGAGAACAACATGGTATTAAATGGTAAATGGCCACATTCTGGTAAATTTTGTATTCTTACAGCAAAGAGGACCTTTCACCTTCCAACAATTAAAAAAATAATTATAGGTTTTCATTAGGGTTATTCCAATAGCTTATATAAATCCCAGGAATGGCATTTCTGCAAGTTTTCTTCTGTAGGCCCATTTATAAAGCAGATTTTATTAGACAAAGTTTCCACCAAAGAAACGTGACCAGACAGGCATAATGTTACCTTTACAAGATATGGTTTGAACCTGTCTCACTGGGTAAAATATGAGTAAACTTTGTCAGAAGTATCTGCATGAATGGGACATCCCTTCGAAGTGGCTCTAACTTCTGCATCCCTGCGCCTCTGAAAAGAGGCTTTCATGTCACATGATCTGTCACTCATCCCCAGGAGACAACTCAGGCTGCCTGGCTTCTCTTCTCTGTCTGTGGCTGCTAAGGGTTCCCTGATCTTTACTTTAAAAAGCCTGGCTATTTAAAAAACTATGAGTCCAAATGCAAATAACCAGGCCGATGGATCACACTTGCCAGTGAAATGGCCCGCCAGCCCTCCCAGCCCCCAGCTCCAGGGGCTCTTTCATCCCTGCTGGCAGAAACAGCAGAGGGCCACCTGCAGGCTCCTGAGACGCACCTTTCAGGAGCTTGCTGAAGTCAAAGTTGTACTGCGTGACCACGTGTGGGACCACCTTTTGGTATAGGCATATGACCTGGAGCAGAACGGCTTTCAGAAGAATGGTTTCAGCATCATCTGAACCAAGAAAAAACACCTTAAATTAGAAAGCACACTCGTTCTTTGCCTTTAATCAGCAGTCAGGAAGCAGCCAAGCCGTCTGTGACCCACTACAGTCAGCAACACGCTGAACACAGAGGCTACAGATAGATCCCTATGACATCAACGTGGTAAAGGTCAAGACTGTCCAAACGGATTGGGTTTAAATCCCCATTTGTTGCTGTGACCTGAGACATGTTAAAGTTACCCTGTCTACTTGAGCATCCTCATCTGAACAATGAGGACATAGCACTGCCCACCCCCGCAGGACCACCATATGGATTAAATAGCACCCAGGCAGAAGGTACAAGGCCCACTGCCTGGCAGGCCAACAGCAAGGTCTGAGTCAATGTATCTCATTACTGGGGGGACTGGTTACCCCACCTCTACCCACACAGCAAAAGAGAGGGCCATGGAAAGTCCAGAGCACATGGTACCCATCATTCAAGTCTTTAGAGGGGTCATAGTACTTGCATAAAGCCTGCACACATTTCCAACAGATACTCTGAAAGCCCCTCTAGACAGGAGGTGTCCCCAGCTGCCTTTGCCCCCTCTGTCCACACACAACAGAGCCCCGCGCAGCCCTCACCTCGTTCGGGAGCCGCACAGGTGGCAGGAGTCCAGTGGTCCCTCTTCTTTCCTTTCTCATCATCCTGTTTTGTGTCCTGCTTTCGAAGGGACTGCCAGACCCACACAATGGTGTTGAGGTCTGGCAAAATCTAAAAGGGAAAACAAACAAAAACCCCAGTCACACTAAACAAGGGAGAGAAACAAATGAAATGAACCTACGAAGAAGAAACAACAATGAAGAGAAGATAATGAGCACATGTGGGTGTGTGTTAAGTGTGTGTAAGACACGGGATGTGGAGGGACAAGAGGCCCATGCCCCTCCCCGCCCCCCACGACTTCTGCTCTGTGCTGATTCTCACAATTGCAGACAGCATGGACTTGGTGACCAAACAAGCCCTGAAAATTACAACAAATTGCCTGATGACTCATTCCCCTGCAAGACACTGGGAACAAAGAAAGCTGACCCCTGAGTGGCTGGAGGTCTTGCCCAGCATGACCCCATCTACGATGATTGCCCTTCCCTACTTATCAGAAGGGTCCACAGGGAAGAGAGTGCAGGAGGGACCTCCCAAGTCACCCCCTCACTCTGCCCCCCCCTACAGTGTGGATGCGGTGACTGGGGAGGGAGAAACGATGAGCTCCCGAAGGGACTGAGGTCCCATGGAGCATCCCAACCCCTCCACAGCACTTCATTCTGCACCCAGCCTGTCCTGGGACTGCCTCTCATCTCGGTGTACTGGCCTGTGACAGCTGGGAGGAATGCCCCAGAACCTCATCTGGAATGGCCAAAGCTGGTTCCCATGCCTACCTTGCTCAGAGCTTCTCTGAAGAGCTGCACAAACTCTCCCATCACTGTGGCCGTGTACACGCCTGATCCTTGCCACATCTCTTTATTCAGGCAGTGGTCAATAGTTTTCAATGCTCTTTTCAAAATGACAGAAATAAGGGATAAAGCTGTGTGTTTCACTGACTTGCTGTCCAACTGGAAAGAAAAAGAGGTAAATCCACAAGTCTGTAGGCTGCACGGTGGACACAGACCTCCCAAGTCCTGGGTCTGGCTGGCTCTTGCCTCTCTTGGGGGGAAGCAGCAGCCTGGGGACCCTAACCTCTTGACCTCCTGCAGAGCTGACCTCAGCAGTGGCAATACAAAGAAGAGTCTAATAGTTATTTTTAATTGTTTCATTGTCTGTGTTTGGTCAGTCTTTCTCTGACAGCCACTGAGCTCCTATGGATTATCCCCATCAAGAACAGCCACGATCTCACCAGAACCCCACCCTGGAAAAGCATGTAATGTCGTCGAGTGCACAGGTGACAAAAAAAGGCACCACACACTGAGTATGAAAAACCACCTCCAGGCTTGGTAAGCGTGCAGCCCCTCAGTACAGGCCTCCAACAACCAGACTCTACCTGGGTTCAGAATGACAGCCAGGAGAGTGTTCCAAATCCTCAGTTGCTGCAGAGATGGAATAAATAGCTCAAGAACCTGAGCTATGACCAAAATGAGGGTACATCCTGGGAGACCCGGGCTCAGGCCTAGCCCTCACCAAGTCCATCGGGCCCAGGTGCATTCAAGGTATGGTGCAGCCCCGGGCTAACTGGATGGGCCATGAAGACTGGCAGGCAGGCAGGCACACACAAAGTGGCTTTCTGATGGGCTTCCAGTTTAGCAAGCATGACACCACATTTTCCTAGCATTCCAATTAGCTAGGGGTTCATTTCGTACGGATGCTGGACATGAAAGTAGCGCTACATGAAATGCCCTAAGCCAGCAGTGACTCCCTCTCCATAATCGTTTCAAAGGCAGGGCCCGAACAAGTGTTCGTGGGCACACACTGCCTCCCAACACCTCATTTCCAGTTTCTAAAATGGGCTCTTTTGTGATTCTAAAATCAGAAATTAGACTAGTAAAAACTTTCAGATGACACTGTAAAGAAAAGAAAAACGTAAAACATACACACATGTGCACAGAGAGTCCACAGCCTTAGCAGCCACCCCCAGACACACTCCCGAGTCGCCGGTCTCACTGTCACAGTCAGGAAGGGCCCACTCAGGATGAGGCCCACCCAGGGGACACCCCCTCCCATCAAGGGCACTACCCCCTGTCCTGAAACGACACTGGGAGAGGGAAGGGGTGGCTTTCCATCCCAGATCACCTGCCAGAACTGCTCCCTGGGGGCACCAACACAGCCGCTGTGGACATGGTCTTCCACCCACAAACGGCAGCTCCGACATAGGCCTTTCAGTTCTGTTTCCTCAAAAGCCCCTTGAGATAAAACAGTCTGTGCCTCTCATCAGACTAATGAGCAAGCGAGCTGGGTCCTAATTTTGGTTATTGTGATTTGGCAACCTGAACAAATGGCCTTTCTGCCCAGCCCCACACCGGCTTCCCCCTGCTCCTTGCCCACTGCCCACTCTTGGCACAGAACCTGGACAGGTACCAGAGATGTGAAGCCCCACTGCACAACCAAAGGACTCCTCAACCACTCTGTGCTGACTGCCCCATCATCGCTGGGACCACCTCATGCCCATGCCACTCAACACGGCAGATCCGAGTCCTGCTGTATCCACGACCCAGCCTCTCCCGGCTAAGCCTCAAGGCCACCTGGGTTTTAGGAGGGCCTGGCAGGGTCCACAGCCATTCACTCAAGGCCTCGGTACTATGCACGTGCCCCTCAAAACACAGCTTTTGGAAGGACTTGGGGACCTTCATAACAATGAAATTTAATTTTTCTGCAAATGTGTCACATTTTTTTCCATGAACATGTCCTCTCAAAACACCTGAAACAGCTGATCCTCAAAGTAAATGTTCTCCACTATTCACTTAAACCACAAAAGACAATATTTGCTAAATTGTAGTCCTACTCCATCCACGAATCCTCAACTGATACTGAGCTGAGGGGCTGAGCACACTGCCCTTCCTAAATCCAACAGACTCCCACCCTCTGGCCAGTGCAGAGAGCAATGCAGTGCAGAGAGCCATGCAGGGGTCTGTGGTCCTGCTCTGTGCTGGAGCAGTAACATCAGCAGCTGCATCCCCTGGCAGGAATGCTCCTTGGGCTCCAGGGTCCCTTGCCCAGGTAAGTGGACTCACGGAAAGCCTGAGGCTCATTGACAAAACACCATCCAATAAATCCAAGCAGGCATTCTCAGAACGATCCCCAAAAAGGCCAATGTGGTGAACTGAGAAAGCTCTAGAAGAAAGGCAACCACTTACATTTAATGCTTGGGTGAACATGATCTTATTGCACACCAGAGGTGCGGTGGTCACCATCACCATTGCCAGGAGCCGAGGCAAGGGGATGAACTCTCTGGTCTGAAAAGCCCGGGAAATGTCTGGCTGGGCCTCATAGATCTACGAAAAAGAGAAAAGAGCATGAGCTGGTTACGTTTCAAGCCTGAGCCTCACTGTAGGCACCCCACAGTGAAGCCATTCCAACGAAATGATTATAAGTGATAAAGGTCCAAGGCCTGCCACGGAACAGGGTCCAGGAGATTAACCTCTGAATCTACTTGTTAGAGAAAAGTCAGATCACGAGACTGTTACCAGGGCAGTGACCTGCAAAGCAGAGCTCAGCTTGCAGCCTGGGGAGCCCCCTTAAAACTTCTGATGGCAAATAAGTCACTGCTAGAATTAACAAACGTATTACTCTCAAGTTACTGCACTTGACGGGCACCTGACGAATCATGTCATCTTTTGAATACTTCATGACTACACTTTGGGGTAGGGATATTTTATATTAAAATAAAAAAACATTCATGGATGACAAAATTGGACCTCAATGAGGTTAAGTAATTTCCCCAGGGGCACAGAGCTAGAAATCAGTGAAGCAAGGACTTGCACCCAGGCCTGCAAAGGTCATGCATTTGCCCCCTACCCTTCCCTGGGCAGAGCAGCTCCCAAGGGGGGTGATGGCCACAGGACTACCTTCCCCCAAATGAGGAGGCAAGATGCCTCCTTCTTGTCCCAAGATACACATGGGTACTGCATACACACACACCCAGGAAAAATGAAAGAATATTTGAATAAAAGCTTGTTTTACAGATAATCCCATGCTCAGATCGAGGCACAAGAAAACAATCCTAGATATTTCACCTTAGGCAGGCCACAGATCAGAGAGAGCATAACTGAGCCAGGCAGTACGGCCAAAGAATGTACAATTGGTACCTCCATTGTGGTGGATGAAGGAAGGCTGTTGCCTGTGATCAGAAGATGTTAACAGTGGTGCCTGAGTGGCTTAGTCAGTTAAACAGCCGACTCTTGGTTTTGGCTTATGGGATCAAGTCCCACGCCTGGCTCCATGCTCAGCAGGTAGTCGGCTTGAGATTTTTCTCTCTCCCTCCACCCCTCCCCCTGCTCATCTGCATGCTCTTTCTCTCAAATAAATAGATCTTAAAAAAAAAAAAGATATTAATGCATAGTCACTTAGATTATTTCATAGCTTACTTCAAGCTGTTCTAAGTACTTAAAACAGTAGTCTTTAGACGATCCTACATTTCAGACATTTCACTAATTCCAGCCTAAATGTGCTAAAATTCATTAAGATCTCACTCTAAGCAAAATCTGGATGAAGGCGATGAATTTGGCTTAACAGACTTGAAAGGCATCCACCTCAAAATTCAGCTCAATGAAAAGCTGAATGTCTTCAGAGGACCAGATGCCAGCCTGACACATTCTAAAGTATCCCCGAAGAATGCCTGAAAGGTTCTCCATCCTGACGTTCACGGGCACGTCACTGTCTCTCTCCCTAGGCACCATGTTCCTGCTCCTGACATTCTGCCCACCACCTGACACACTCCGGAATGTCCAGGTTTGTTACCTTGTTCAGTAGTTTGATGTTATTTGACCAAGTGGACTTCACTCTTGGGAGAAAGGAAAATGTGACTTCCTTGAAGTATTTGTTCAGTAAGTCTGGGCACACTTTGAGGATGTTCACCACAAGCTCACCCACCAGCTCGTCGTCAGTGGCGGTTTTCAAACCCAACAGGAAGTGCAAGAGGGTCAGGTTCCCACCTCTGCCAGAGATAGGAGAGAAGGGTCTGCAGCATTTTCACAACACACCGTGAACACAGTTACAACACAAGGGGCTGGCAAACTGCACCTCTGAATCTCCCTCATGACACAAAGTGGGGTGTTCCCATGGCCTGTGGGGTTCCAGCTCTCCAACAAAGGGCTTCAATTTCCCCCTGTATTTCCGAGTGGCTGAAAGTCTCCACTTTGTCCTGTTCTCCCATTTCTCTTTGCCTCCCTTGAGTTCCATTTGATTTTTACGCAGAGGAAGAAACCCAGTCTCTGTCTCCACCCCATCCACCTGCCAGTCTGCCCAGAAGTCAAGGCTACTATAAAGAAAGGACCAAACCCACAGGGAGGAAGGAATCTACTCCCAGAATTTCACTGTGAGATTTTCCTGACCTCTTTTCTCTAAATGCACATGAAAAAGCACATGTGTAAAGAAATATGCATGTTGAGCATTAAGTATAAAAGAGAGGATATGTTTTTCCTTTGAAAAGATTTTTACACGAAGTGCTTGCCTTGTGGTCCATAGTGCCACAAATTTCTGAAATGCGACAAAATGACACAGGCTCCACGGGTTTTCCACCTCCTCTGTTTCTAACTTATTTCTAATTCCTGTGCCTTCACTTAGCAGCCACAAGCAGCTCATCTAGGGGGAAAAAAAATCTACTGTATGAAAATATTCAAAACTTGTCCCAATGTGGGCAGTTTTCAAAAGTGTAAGATCAGGGCAGCCCCGGTGGCGCAGTTTAGCGCCGCCTGCAGCCCACGGCGTGATCCTGGAGACCCTGGATCGAGTCCCACATCGGGCTCTCTGCATGGAGCCTGCTTCTCCCTCTGCCTATGTCTCTGCCTCTCATTCTCTCTCTGTGTTTCTATGAATAAATAAATAAAATCTTTTAAAAAAAAGTGTAAGATCATAAAAATAATAATCAAGAAAACCTGTGGACATTAAAACTTGCAGAAAGTAAGCAACTAGCCCAGGATCTACACAGGCAAACCCACAGGACTCTATGTTTACCCCCAGATCCTTCTAAGGAAGGATGATTCTTCATTTCTGCCTGTCCCTGGGAAGTTATAATTCCAGAAAATCTCAGAATTTACCACTAGCATGCCACGTTGATAGCTTCTAGGATCCTCACGGTTCCATATCCCCTTATAAAACTGACTAAAACTAAGATGCAATATGCAGTTTTACATATAATTTTTCAAAAACTGCATTAGAGGGTAATTTGATCAGAAACCTATGCTCTATAAGCCTAAAAAGCTTACATTCTTTTTTTTTTTTTAATTTTTATTTATTTATGATAGTCACACAGAGAGAGAGAGAGAGAGAGAGAGGCAGAGACACAGGCAGAGGGAGAAGCAGGCTCCATGCACCGGGAGCCCAACGTGGGATTCGATCCCGGGTCTCCAGGATCGCGCCCTGGGCCAAAGGCAGGCGCCAAACCGCTGCGCCACCCAGGGATCCCAAAAGCTTACATTCTTAATATGAAAATTTCACGAGCAAAAGTTAGTGCTATCAAACGAACACAATGCTGAATCTACAAAGTATGCTAGAAATTCGACACATCCACATGATTTCAAGCAGTATTGTAATAAAATAGATGACATTTATATTTACAGTGTGCAACATGTGCCAGCCACTGCTCCAGGCAGTTTCCACACGCTACTTTTCTCTAAGGTGGATACTAATTTTGATTCCATTTTACAGATGTGGCAACAGAGGCAGAGAGAAGCAAGTATTTGTCGAGGTCTCACAGCTGACTCTAAATTCTGTTCTCTTAACTTTCACACCAGGGGTTGACAAACTACAGCCCACCATCTGTCTTTGTAAATAAAGCTTTAATTGGAACAGTCACACCCATTATGTCCATGGCTGCTCCACTACGACAATGGTAGAGTTGAGTGGTCACAATACAGACTGTATGGCACACCAAGCCTAAAATATTACCTCTCCCTTAGAGAAGTTTACCAACCCCGGCCTACGCTATAGTGCCTCGCTTTCAAACATTCATGATGTGCCAGGCACTGTCCTAGACCCCGGGGATCCCAAAAAGACCAGCCTACGTTCTCATCAATTCTTGTCTATCAGGTAACAAACAAGTAAATAAACAAATGTGCATGGTGGTACTAAGTCATGGTCAAAAGCAAGAGCCAGGCAGAAGGGCAGTGACAGAAGATGGGCTATTTCAGAAAAGGGTTGCCAGGGAAGGCCTCTCAGATGTAGTGACACGAGCCCTGAATGGAGCCGCAAGAGCCTTATAACTACTGCCAGACAACACATTTAATTTTCTCAAAGTTTTACATCAATATCCCCACAAACAAAATTCCCTTCCTCTCCTAAGTGCAAACATCTGCATTTGCCCTGGCTTCAAAAAACTGATATAAGCCACAGCTTATTTGAACAAAACCATACCTACAAGTTGATTCAAATATGTTCATCAAATGATGATCTATTTTATGGGTCTTACAGAGGAAAACACGTGTTTTAGGCATGATGTTATATACTACAAATCTTACATATTACACGTTATTATATATAGCATACGTTAATGTTAATATATGCTATATAATATGTATATTAGATTATAAAAATCTGCTGTTATCTTTAGCAGGCAAGTGAGCTGATTTTTTTGCTGATGAGGGAAAAGCTACACTATCATGAAATAAAGTTAAAAGAAAAAGAAATGAGGTGGGGCAAGTTAATTCACAATAACCTCAGAATCAAAACAAGTCACAAGCAGGAGAAAAATTTCCACCGTGTTACCTCATTCTGAAGGAATCGGTCATCTGCCTGGGTACGTGAAACTAAATCAGACCACCTGTATCTTTATAAAAATAAAATGCCACAGAGGGAGGGAGGGAGGGAGGGAGGGACATAGATACATACATACATACATAAATAAATAAATTCATGATGACCAGAAAATATTCCTAATATTTTTATAATCGAGAGGGGAAAAAAAGCAGGTTAATAAATCCAACAGTATGCTATTTTGGTTATTAAAAACTAGTAACATGGATATGTATTACAGCTAGACTAAAACAGACGGATAATTCTGGGGCACCTGGGTAGCTCAGACAGTTAAGTGCCTGCCTTCAGCTCAGGTCATGATTTCAGGCCGGAGATCAAGCCCCGCATGTTGAGAGTCTGCGTCTCCCTCTCCCTCTGCCCCTCCCCACCCACTTTCCACACATGCTTACCCTCTCTCTCAAATAAATGAAACCTTTTTAAAAAGATTTTTATTAATTAAGTTTAAAATAAATACACAAGCTTAAATTATATAAATAAATAAATGAAAGAACATAATCTAAACTATCAGCTCTGGGCTTTGCTTCCTCACTGATGAAATGGCACCATAACCGTGCAACATAAAATGAAATACAAAAAAACCAAACCGTGAAAACCTAGCTCATTAGCGGCTGTCTTTGAGGAGAGGAAGGACTATTGTGCCTGGTACGAGGATGGGCATGGAACCAGACTCCCTGGGTTTCAATCTGAACTCTGCCACTTACGGGCTGAATGACCCAACCTCTGAATGGCTCACCTCCCTTATCGGTTAAACTGGGATCACAGTGGCTCCCACCTCAGGAGAGCATCGAGGCCCGCAAAGGGGCTCACACTCTCTGGGGAGGCAGAGGTAAAACTTACCCTCAGACCCAGCCAATGCCACATCCGGAGTGAAACCCACGGCACCTCACTGGGTGAGACATCGACTGGGCTACCCCAAGCCCTTTGCCCTGAGGGCCTGTAATGAGCAGCCACTCTCTGGGTCACCAAATGTTCATCGCTGAGATGAGTTAGGTAATGTCTAGAATCCTAGTTGTAACCCAGCACGATCCCATCATTCCATGGGTCTTCCCAGCAAGTCACGTACGTGAGGAGTACTGAGGAGTGCACACTCGGGGTTCCCAGGGGTGCTATCTTACCTGCCGAGGGTGCCGAGCGATGCGTCGTAAAAATTAATCCCATGCTTGAGTGAACAGCACAGATCCATCAGGAAGGTGTGGACAAGCTCCCTCACCATGGTTTTCCCTGCATCCTCAGCAGAAGCCTACAAGGTTTTTAAAAAATTCAATGAAAATCTCAAGTTTATAAGCCTCGGTAAGAGCTGTGGAGTAAAACTGGATAATACCAGGCATCTGATGACCTCTTAGAAAACATCTTGAATGCTTCGTATCATTCAAAAAAAACAAAGAACAGAAACACCAATCAAGATTTAAAAAACCCACAGCTTATGCATGTAATTGAAAAAGAAATTAATAAGTTAAATAAAAAACAACAACAAACAAGCTCATGGACACAGAGAAAGACTGGTGATTGCCAGAGGTGGGAGTGGCAGGTTGGTGAAGGAAATGGATGAACTGTTTTTGTTTTAGTTCAAATAAACTGAGTTAAAAAAGAAAATATTTCTTTTTGAAGTTGAATGGAGTTGCTAGAACAAGAAACTACAGATAACTCAACATTTTTATGTTATTTTGTATTATTTCCAAGTACTTGACAATAAGGGTTCTCATTTAACTTTTACAGCAGCCCCATGTGTCTGGCAGAGCAAACCAATGGTACAGCTGAAGTCCCCACTGGGCTAGCGAGTGGCGAGCAGGCCAGTATCAGAGCCCCCATGATTAAAAAGTTTCTCTTTATGAGGCACCTGGGTGGCTCAGCAGTTGAGCATCTATCTGCCTTTGGCTCAGGGTGTGGTCCCGGGGTCCTGGGATCGAGTCCCGCATCGGGCTCCCTGCATGGAACCTGCTTCTCCCTCTGCCTATGTCTCTGCCTCTCATGAATACATAACATCCTAAAAAAAAAAAAAAAAAAAAAAAAAGCCTCTCTTTACAGCATATACTTCAGTTACAGAATCATTTCTTTAAGCTTCTCTTTGCTTTTGTGCTGATACTGTGATAGAAGAAATACAGCTGACCTTTGAACAACACGGGTTTGAACTGCACAGTTCTGCTTATGCGGATTGCTTTCCATACAGTGCAGTACTATAAATGTATTTTCTCCTATGACTTAATTACTAACATTTACTTTCCTCCAGCTTACTCCACTGTAACAGCACGGTATATAATACACATAACATACAAAACATGTGCTCATCGACTGTTTATGTTATGGGTAAGTCTGCCAATCAATAGTAGGTTATTAGTAGTTAGGTTAAGTTTTTCAGGAAGTCAAAAACTGTATACAGATTTTTGACTGCATGGGGGTCAGTGCCCCTAGCCCCTGCCTAGTTCAGGGGTAAAGTGAATTTGGTCTGCAACCCCAGTTCCTGGAGGAGGGCTTCTAAAACCGCTGTACATTCCTGAGTGATGGGGTGAGACTAATGTCCATATGGAGTTCTAAAATCCCCTAGACTGTCCTGAGTGATAGGAGCATTTTTTATTCTAATGAGGCCAAACTCTTAATGGGCTCCTGGATAGCTTCTGGCTGGACACCAGAACATAACCAGTGATGAGAGCATTACCTAACTCTGAATTTGAACATCCTCACCTATAAGGTAGAACCATTAAAAAAAGAAAAAAAAATACTCTTAAGAGGGACAAGTTTAAACCTGTATTTTTAAACAAGCTTAAGAATGACTTAATTTCTCTTGCTCTTTTGAATAAAATTCCACGTTTGGGAGTGTTTTTATTAAGCCCCCAAGGCTTCCTGGTAATAAAGCATACAAAACATGTTGAAAACAAGAGGACAGAGGCAAGTCACCAAGATAAAAGGAGGTAAAACACAGGGCTCTTGAGAGGTAAATTACTATAAAGTTCACAGGAAGTCTGAGCCTTCACTACTCTGGCCAACTCCACGTTCAGAAACACCCTGAGGAAAATCAAAATTAGGAGAATTAAAAGGTACTCCGGGCTTGGGTCAACTCAAGAGCAACTGGTCTAACTCAACACTTGAGTGACTATTACAAAATAAATCACACATGTCAGGAGTTGAGGAAATTGGGGTTTTCCTAAGGCACTTGGGATCCTGAAGTGAAAGCAATAGGCCTTGAAATTCTAAAGGCTCATATGGAAAGAACAGAAAGATGGAAAAGAAGAGGTCAATGAGAAAAGGAAGAGAGCCTGGATCAACACCATGTGTCTACAGGGCAAGCCCTGTAGGGAAACCAGCATGTCACTCAGCTAAAGGAGTAAGAGTTTTCTCTTTAATGGGAGGGGAAAAAAAAAGTCTAATACCAGAATACAGCAGAGATTAAAAAAAAAAAAAATTTGAAAGACCATATTACATCTAGGTAGAGAATTAATATAATCATAAGCCGAGACCCAGATCAAATGGGGGATCTTTTTTTTTTTTTTTAAAGGCAGGTGGATTCCTCAGCCTCCAGCAGTGAGGACCACACGCTAACAGTAAGGTCAATTCAGAGCCAACAGGACTGTACCTCAACATTTTCCAGGTTTACATCAACAATCCCATTCCAGCTGTAGAGAGCTGCTATGTGGTTCAGTAACTGCCCGGTAAAGAAACGCACCTTCTGGGTTTTGGTGATATTTTTATTGTGAACTACCTAAAAACAATAGAACAAATTAATTTCAAGGAATTTGATTTTTAGAAGTGTTTCTTATACTTCGTCATTACAAAAACCATGTAGGCCTATGGCAAAATGCTTGACTGAAAAAAGGAAAAACATGAAGAGAAAAACAACAAAAGTCAACAACCTCCGAACCATCCTAGGATATGCACAGTTAGCATCATGGTACATTCCCTTTTAGCTCTCTGCTCCACAACACATAATATATACGTACATACCATTTGTTTATTTACCTCTTTGATATTATACTTAGAGTTTTCTGCCTACTTATATAGCATGAGCTTTTTCCACATTATTAAAAACTCCTTTAGGGATCCCTGGGTGGCTCAGCGGTTTAGAGCCTGCCTTCCACCTAAGGTGTGATCCTGGAGTCCCGGGATCAAGTCCCACATTGGGCTCCCTGCATGGGGTCTGCTTCTCTCTCTCTCTGTGTCTCTCATGGATAAATAAATAAAATTAAAAAAATAAAAATAAAAACTCCTTTAGAACCTCATTTTGGAGGGCTCGATATCACTCTAGCCTGAGTAACCATAATTTATTTCACCTTTCCCATGGTGTGTACAATTAGGCTGTTTCCACTCTGGCTGTCATCAGCATCCCTGTACAGAGTCTGTATCCCTGATTATAGAGCTAGAAATGGGGCACTGGTTCTCAGCTCCCCATAAACCCACTCCCAGAACCTCTAGGGATGTGGCCCAGATGTATGTGTTTCAAATTTGCTTCCTGGGTGAATCTGAGAACCTCCCAACACCCCCAAGGCTAGGAACATCTTTAAGACCTTTGACACATACTGCCAGACCCGCTCTAACACTTCCTCCACAAAAGTACCTGATTCAAAGCATCTCTGCTAGCACTGAATATCATTGTTTTAAAAGATGAATGCTAATTTGATAGGTGAAAAAAAACCTGTTATCTCCTGACTTATATTACTTTTAGTCAGGGTTTCTTAACCCCAGCACAATTGACATTTTGGGCCAAATAATGGTTGTAACGGACTGTCTTGTGCAATGCAGGATGCTGAGCACCATCCCTGGCCTCTGCCCACTTGTACTTGTACCAGTTGTACTTCTCCAGTCATGACAACCAAAAATGTTTCCAGGTGCTTTCAAATGTCCCACAGTGGGGAGGAGGGGCACAAAATCACTCCCAGCTGAGAACCACAGTTTGAAATATTATGCTAACTAGCTATTTTTATAGGGACTACCAATTCATGGTTTTCACTTTTTCTACTGGGAGGATCATAGTTTTTCTAACTGATCATTTAAGTTGCTTCTGTATTAAAGACAGCGATTCCTTCAGCCAGTTCTAAAATTTCTACCAGATGCTTGTAAAAGGCGGAATATGTAAGGTAATTCAAAATAATGTTTTGCTAGGTGTGTAATAAATGAAAAACAGCTGTAATTTACAGCTTTCAATTAATCCAATGGCTTCCCGTGAAATAGTGAGCAACTCCTGGTGTGATAATATGGAAGCCTTAAGAAAGTTTTCCATTTCACCTATAAGTCAACCCTAATGTGTGCCCTACACCATTACAGCTCTAGGGTCCTGTCAAACACTGGAAAAGACAAATGACAGGAACACTGAATAAGCACGTACCTTGGTTTTCAGCGTGGATAACAAAATATTGATGGTAGAAATCCTGTCTTCCTTTATGCCTGAGCTAAAGATGCAAGGAATAAATTCTGAAAGTAAAAGGTTCAAAGCATTAAACTCAGAAATATTTTGAACATGAGAACAGATGAGAGAACATTACTTCTTAAAATGGCACAGCACACAATGCCATTTTTTTTAGGTTTTGTCTTTCTTAAAAATGCACGTTTACAGTAGGAATAACTACTTCACAGGAAATCAGTATCTAAAGGTAAAACAACAGAACCATTAAAGTTCATTAGTTCTGTTATTTCACTTTCCTTTTCTCACATTAATTTAAATAAAATTATAAATAAATAAATAAATAAATAAATAAATAAATAAATAAATAAAATTAATTCTGAAAAAAATTAATTCTGTATTGACCGTTTGTACGGTATGATTACGATTTTGCTAAATGTCTCTCTTTGCCTAGAATTGCTCAGAGTTACATTTTAAATGATGGTCATCAGGGGGACCCCTGGGTGGCTCAGCAGTTTGGCACCTGCCTTCGGCCCAAGGCATAATCCTGGAGACCCAGGATTGAGTCCCACGTCAGGCTCCCTGCATGGAGCCTGCTTCTCCCTCTGCCTGTGTCTCTGCCTCTCTCTCTCTCTCTCTCTCTGCTTCTCCCTCTGCCTGTGTCTCTGCCTCTCTCTCTGCGTCTCTCATGAATAAATAAAATCTTTAAAAAACTAAATAAATAAATGATGGTCATCATTTTATTGACTGGTGGTAGAATTCAGAATGATTGCTTTCTTTTCAAACTTCTGGATCCCCAAGGAATCAGCCACCACAGCTTGATGCCATACCATTGCTAATGTACTGGTGATACGGGGCAGAAACTTCAGAGCAATTATAATTTCACCTGCTCCAGAGGTGCTCCACGGACACACATTCTACAAAAGCAAATTCATTCCCCAAAAAAGAAAAATTAGAAAATACCACTGTTACTAAATAACAGTGTTAACCTCTAGATTACTAGCTGTGAGCCTTCTGATATTCTGATCCATATTCTGTTCTATTTATCTTTTAGTAAAATGGGGTACTTGACAGCTTTACACAGAGTTTATACCTAATTGCATACTGTTTAAAAGGCTGATGTCAGGAAGCATATGTCAACATCATTTTTAATAGCTGCATTCCATCTTACGATTAGCCCTCAGTTTGCACAATCAATGCCTTGCTGGTGGACAGTTAGGAGTTCAATTTTCAGCTAATATGAAAAAATATCCCCTAAGAAAACCTCTACTCACATCCTTAATTCTTCCCTTAGGATAAATGACTAGACATGGAAAGGCCGGATCAAACGTGTTTAAAGTTCTGATGCATATTGGCCTAAATGCCTTGCAAAACACCAATTGAAGTGCAGCCCTGTCTGTTAGCAGTGTAGGTGAATAACCCCAAATCACAGTCCTTTAATGAAAGTCAGACAGCTGAGATGAGCCAGGGGAATTCTGCAGAACTCCTAGCCCTGGCAGCAGCAGCAGTTCCCACAGGAGCTGGCCCCAAGCAGGAAAGGCACACAATGAAGGTATCTCCACGGTGCTTCCTCCCTAGTGCAAGGTGGCTATGCGCACGGACCAGGGCTGATATACAGGGTGACCAGCACCTACACCTTGTTGTTAAATGGTGCCTGGCAATCATCTGGAGAGAGCTTAGGTCTTCCACCCTGGGGGAGGTGAGAGACAGGCTGGAGACCCAACCACATGGGACCACAGGCACCGTGTCATTCCTCCAACAACTCCCAGAGCTCCAGCAAGGGCGTGGAACCTCACCCCACCTGCAGACAGGGCTGGATTCTAGGGGGGGGATCATACAGAGCAATTGCCATGTGCTAAGTGTGGTCTGGCACTACTATTCCCTGTCTTACTGAATCTCTTGATAATATGCAAGTGTCCTCAACTAACTCAACTAAGTCCAGCCTGGCTCTAGGGTGACAGCCACCAGAAGGTGGTCCAGTTGGAATTCCTTGAAGCTCTATAAGTGATATTCTGGTTAACATTTGGTAAAGCTATCGAAGTAACTAAACTTTATTTTTTCCTTAAGTACAAAGGAAAACCAGGTAGCCAGGGTACATATCTACCCATGTTCTGAAACCATAAAGCCCCCTTTGTTCATACGAGTCTCTGAAGTTTGCATCCATTCTTTGTTGGGACATCACTCAGCATTCCAGGGAACATAGCAAGAATACCTCTGTTCATGCTGACTAGCCACCTCCCAACCGCACTGACCTGACTGGAAGCTTCACCACATACGCATCCTTCATTCTAGCGTGCAGCAGCAGCTGTAAAAGCTGCAGACCTTTTTTATCCTGGGAAAACTGCTTTGCAGGAGACTGCAATCAGCTGCAATCAGGCTTTGCTATGAGACAGAGGCACACCTACCTTTCAACTCCAGCACTTGCATGATCGTGCTGTCATCGCCGGCAATCAGAAAGGAAAGGGCAAACTGAATGTAGGCCAGCCGGACATCATGCACACCCTAGGGGGAAGGAGACCATGTGTCATGTGTGTATCCATACCCCTTGCCCAGCGCCAAAGCAAGAACGCAGCAACGGAAGTCTCTGGTCTTATGCTGTCAGGAGGCTCAAAGTCTAAAACCAGCAGTCATCTCTCTGTGGGAACACAGGGTTTTTTCTTTGCTCTTTTCCCTCCATCTTCTGCTCTATTTTTCTTTCCTTCAAGCTGTTTCTACATACAAAAGTATGGAGGTCCTGGGTGGCTCAGTCAGGTAAGTATCTGACTTGGTTTTGGCTCAGGTCATGATCTCAGGGTCAGACATCAGATCGAATCCTGTGCTGGGCTCCACATTAGGTGTGGAGCCTGCTAAAGAGTCTCTCTCAGGATGGGCTCCACATTGGGTGTGGAGCCTGCTAAAGAGTCTCTCTCGGGATGCCTGGGTGGCTCAGCAGTTGGGCACCTGCCTTCAGCTCAGATGGTGATCCTAGGATCCGGGATCAAGTCCCGTATCAGGCTCCCTGCTAGGAGCCTGCTTCTCACTTTGCCTGTGTCTCTGCCCCTCTGTGTCTCTCATGAATAAATAAATTAAAAAAAAAATTCTCTCTCTCCACCCCCCTTCCCGTCCCCCTTCTCTTAAAAAAAAAAAAAAAAGTCAAGAAACAAGCCAAAAATAAAAATTATCAAGATGTCTATCTGCATTACATCTTTTCATCCACTGTGCTTAAAAGCCATAGCATAATGGCTCACTGCTACATAAACATAAAAGTATGGATAAAGTATAGTTGTGTCCCCTTCCCCCATCATACTTAAACATTTGTGGTTCATGGACCACTGCAGCATAGAGCAGAAGATTCTCAGCCCATCTAGATACCATCTATTTCACTTCCCAGTGAAATCATATACACTTTTTTGAAAATCCAGAGCCAATGGAAAGACCGGTTCTACTTCAGCTGACACCAATGAGGTGATGTCTGGGTTATACAGGTACTATAAATTAGGTACTATAAATGCACTCTGGACATCAAAGCACAGATGCTGTCACATTACAAACCAGTGTGGCCTTTCCAGGAGAGTGGACATCCTCAAGGAGGGCCCACAGGCCATGGCCAGTCGTCAACACTTCAGGGGAAGTGATGGGGACCATCTGATCAACTATCCCTCCCAGTAATTTTAAGACACACATCGTGTCTTCTCGTCTGTTTCAAACCCTGGTGGCTGATCATGTGCATCGCTCATTGGCTGTACTAGCACTAGCTCATACACTGGGATCCTCCGGTGCTTCAACTGTACTCTCCCCCTACTTCAGTTATTCCAAAGATATCTTAATTCGCTGCAAAGAAGCTAATACCATGGAGAATTATTGCCCTTGAATGCCTGGAAAAATTAAGAAGTCTGTCTTCCAGATAGTTCCATTACTATTAGAAATGGCAGGGTGGTGGTAATGATGGTGGAATGGTGAAGAGGAGGACATCATTGTCATTTATTGAGCACTTACTATACACCAGACACTAAGTCAAAGGCTGCATATGTGTGATTTCATTTACTCCTTATGACAACTTGAGGTGGAGATGCCTTCTATACCCATTTTACAGATGAGGAAATGGAAATTTAAAAAACTCATTCCAGGTCCCATAGCTACTAAGCAAATATGTCCTAGAATTAGACATTGTTCAAACATACCGCTTCCTGCTCAACTTCATGTCTGACTACAGAGAAGTGCTTTCTTCTCAGAACTTCCAGAGCATTTTCATTTTGCTTTTCCTCAAGATGAAAGGACCACACTTGGAACCATGTAGGTCTCTATGTGAGTATTTCATTACTTCTGTCTCGTCTTGCCGGGTGTATGTTTCTCAGGGAGAGAAGAAAGGCCATCTGACTCATACTCTGCAACATCTGAATGGGGATCTTACACGTTGACTGTATTCCTGGGTCTACACCTCCACCCATGCCCCACAGCATTCCAGCAAGACCTTATCAGACCTTACTCCAACTCCACTATGAGCTTAAAACCATCCTCCTTATTCCAGGGACTACTCTAGAGACCTCCTCACAATGTGGAGTTTGGATACCATGTGAAAATGAGCTGCATTTCCTCAGAGTACAGCAACGTTTTGGTGCCTTCAAAACTCACCAATTCAATGTTGTTCAAACACCAATTGTATTCAAGATTCCATGATTTCAGGCCGAGAGAGGACATGGCAATGACTAAGATATTGTCCCTGTCCTCAGGAAGCTTAACGTAAACACTGCTCCCAAGCTACCTAGATGCCTAGTCGTTGAAAGAAACCTGTCAACTAATCCAAGCACAGTTAACTTGTTAGCCTTATCTGTGTATGCCTCGTGTTTCAAAAGAATGCTGGTATGATGCTGAAACTTGCCTGGTAAGATTAAATTAGGTTCTGTGCTCTGCTAGCTAGTTGGGAAGGTTCTACACGTTCTGGGGTTTTGGTTGTTAGGGTTTTTGTTTTGTTTTGTTTTGTTTTTTGTCCACTAAGTCCTGGAAGCAAGAGTCCTAGAACGTAGATCTCAGTTATCTACTATTCTAGATCTTTCCATCCTACTTGTACACAGCAACTGGGACAAGATCCCCTCCAGGGTACCAGCCCGCCCCCACCGCCTGCCCCAGCAACGAGTTTTGAGCTGACACGGAATGTCTTCACCTCCTGGTATCCATCTTGTATATTCCAGCCAACCCCAAATTTCAGGTTCCTGACATTGTGGACAAGCCAAGATGCCCAAGAGAAAGCATCTGCACCCCACTCCAAGCAGTCACGGCCATGCCTTCTGCTCAACCTCGACTAGACAGCCCCTCACCATCCCCTGGGCCTCCACCTCCATCCCCAGCAAGCCCCATCAAAGGCAAGAGGGTCACATGCTTACTCCTCATTCCTACTCTGTGACTTCACAATGCTATTCATCCTAGGAAGAAAACATCCTGAACTCCTTATGGCTTGTTCTGCAAAACACTGTCTAAAATAGACCAAAACACATTTGGTAAAACTGCTTTTTGGCAAACGACATGAACAGTGCTTTCTTTGGCTGGATGAAAAAGAACCATAATCCTCTCTCCTCATGAGGCTTTAATAATTCCCCTCAAAATGTTAAAATGCACTTATTTAAAAAAAAAAAAGATCTAGATAACCATCAGCTTCTTCAATAACTAAATGACATGAGAAAAAAAAAAAAAAGTCGGGGAGAGGGGATCCCTGGGTGCAATCCTGGAGTCCCGGGATCGAGTCCCACGTTGGGCTCCCGGCGTGGAGCCTGCTTCTCCCTCCTCCTGTGTCTCTGCCTCTCTCTCTCTCTCCTTCTCTATCATGATTAAATAAATAAATATTTAAAAAAAAAAAAAAAGATTGGAGAGGAGTAGGGATCGAAAACTCAACATTAAGAAATTTAAGAAACATACCCACCAAACACAATACGTAGCCCTGGTCTGGATCCTGATTTGAAACATAAAGTGTAAGGACATTTCAGAAATGGTGGGGAAAAACTGAGACCAAACTGGGCATTTGGTGATATTAAAAGTTATTTACGGTAACACGTACAAGAATAGTACTGTGGTTTTGTGTTTTGTTTTTTAAAGATTTTATTTATTTATTTAGCAGAGAAAGCACAAGGAGAGGGAGTGGAACAGGGAGAAGCAGATACCATGCTGAGCAGGGAGCCTAATGCAGGGCTCGATCCCAGGACCCCAGGACCCCAGGACCATGACCTGAACCCAAGGCAGATGCTTAACCAACTGAGCCCCCCCCCCCCCCCCGATCGCCTCTGGTTTTGTTTCAAAAGGTTGCTTTCTATTAGAGATACACACTGAAATATGCATGAGGGAATATGGTTCACATGTGGGATCAGCTATACCTGATTGCCCCAAAACAAACCAAAAACACGGCAGAGGTAACCGTCTGCAGCTGAAGGATGGGTACATGGGGGGTTCTCTGTGCTGCTCTCTATTTTTTAACGTCCTCATTCAATATCCATGAGACTCATTCCTATGTGGAACATAAAAATTTAATGTCTAAAAACCATTTCCCATGAAAAAATAGTTAAGGTACACCATAAACTAAAAAAACACTTCCATCTTGAGAATAATTCCCATTTTACAGATCAAGGACATGTAAAAACACTTGTCAAGAGGACCCTGAGGTGAGGCAGCACATGCACAGCCTATAGCTGGCATCCATTCAGGCAGAGGAGCCCTACTTCTAGGGCTTTCTCTCGTGTCTTGGTGGGTGGTCGGGGTACTGATGTATTTTACTTACAGGGCTGAACTGGTTGAGATCAGAGAGACAGGGTGGAAGAGGGAAGGGAACTTGCATCATTACTGACAGGCCGACTGCCAAGCTAAGACCAAAGAACCGTGACATTTGCCCTAGTGTGCAAACAGCACGCAAATTCTTTTTATTAGAAATGCATTTAAATGTCAGTAACCATTATTCAATGAATGGAATCTGTTGACACATTCAGGGTATGTAAATAACTCACAGTAATAAAAAAGAATATCCATGAGACACCAAGACCTGGAATCTTCTCCTCAGAGCACACCTTATTTGTCATGCCAGGACCACCCTTAACACTGAGCTGACCTCACAGAGCCAGAAAAGTTATCGGAAGTTACTATGATTAACCTTCAGCCTATTACCTGGCAGTGTGGAAACTCTTACTAATTTCCCCGAAGAGTGAGATGACAGGGTGCAGAAGTAAATCAGGCTAACGTGGCTCTCTGCTTTGGCAGACACGTGGGTAACTGTCGGTCTGCTGTCTGTGCAGGGGACAGGGGTGTGGAGTGGGGAGCCCCAGCTGTCCTCGGGGCCAGCTGGGAGCACTGAGACAACTACGGCTGGCGCGTAACAACTTTCCCGCTTCTGAGTCCTCCCACTTGTGTTTCCTCCTCAAGACTCTAAACCCAAAGGAACCTTCTAGAGTCACCAGGGAACTTTTTTTATAAAAGCTCTCCTGAAAACCAGTCACACTTCCATTCCCTTTGGCATAGTCCGACAGCTACTTGTTGTAAGACTCACTGACGGATAGGGACACCTGGATGGCTCAGCGGTTGAGTGTCTGCCTTCGGCTCGGGCCCTGATCCCGGGGTCTGGGATCAAGTCCCGCAATGGGTTCCTTGTGGGGAGCCTGCTTCTCCCTCTACTTATGTCTCTGCCTCTCTGTGTGTGTCTTTCATGAATAAATAAATAAAATCTTATATATAAAACAAAAAGATTCACTGACAGGAAACACAAGGAACATTAAAAAGCCATATGTGTCCTCCATGATGATGTCACTGGTTTAAACCTCCAAGGGTTTTCTCCAAAGTGGACAGAATAGAAACGGGACTGGGATGCCCCAAGGTCCATGCTGCAAGGCACACGGAGATCATTTCCTTTGCTCTGTGAAGATGCTCACAAACTGTGTCATCCTCACAGGCCTGAGCCCCCAGAGAAGCTGTCCTCAGATGTCCCTGTTGTTCAGGCTCTGCCACATGTTTCTCTACACACAAGCCTTCCTCTCCTCCCATGTGAGGACCAAGGCCAGAGAAAGGACGACAAACAAATCAAGACGGCCCTCCAAAGGGAAAGGGAATACACAGGAGGGACAAGACGCTCAGAGCTCCTCACCTTTGAATCCCTCTTGGTGGCCAGGGTGTACAAGTTCTTTTTATTCAAATCAAAATGACTGCAGACATCCCTGGCGGCCTCAGGGCCCTGGGTCACCATGGCAGCCAACAGGTTCAGGCAGGCTCGAGCCATCCTGCACAGGGACAAGAAAATCAGGCATGTCGGGAACAGCAGAAGCACCGAGCCAGCTGTGCTCCTGGTTGTAGGGTCTGCTCTCCCCAAACCAGAAAGAGGAAGCAAAGAGACACCAGACAGGCTCTAGAAAAGAACATACAACTTGACAAAATCTTCAAACAAAGCTTAACTACTGAGTCTGAAGAGGATCCAAGGATATAAAATGTGAGATACAAAGAAGATGGCAATTTCTCTCTCTGGGAAATCATTCTGTAACTGGGAGACCCACAGCTCCCCTGCCACTGCAGGGCACAGGGGGAGACTTGTTCAGAGCAGGCTCTCAGCAGCCTTCCCGTCCCACGGCCACCCGGGATCTGTGGTTTACTGCACACCCGCCACACTCCAGGCATCGTCCTAGATGGTGGAAGACCAAATCTTATAAAAGCACTCAAGGACTCCACCTGCATGCACCTTGCATTCTAGCAGAGGGAAACAGACAGTCAAGAGTATTAAATCAAACATCTAACTGTGCAAACAGACCTACAAACAGATACTTCTGTCCACAAGCAAACGGACACAAAGTGACAGCAGATGGGCAGTGGTGAAACAAGGCCTCCCTGAGATGCCACTTCTGCACTACAACATCCTGAACTGAAGAGGCAGGGAGTGTGTGACCAGCATGAAGAGCCACTGGGGCAGAAGGATGGGCAATGGCAAGAATGACTACAAGGGGGATCCCTGGGTGGTGCAGCGGTTTGGCGCCTGCTTTGGTCCAGGGCGCAATCCTGGAGACCCGGGATCGAGTCCCACGTCGGGCTCCCGGTGCGTGGAGCCTGCTTCTCCCTCTGCCTGTGTCTCTGCCTCTCTCTCTCTGTGTGTGTGTGTGTGTGTGTGACTATCATAAATAAATAAAATAAAATTTAAAAAAATTAAAAAAAAAAGAATGCCTACAAGGTTCCCACAACAACAAGAAGAATAGCAGGGCAGGAGTGAGATGGACACACAGAGGAGTCAGCGACAGTGAGGGGCTGGTCAGCAGGAAATGAAGGGGCAGAGCCACAGCCGTGATGGCCTCAGAGCCTGCTCAGCTCCACTCTATGAGTGGAAGGAAGGTCAAGTGCACTCAGGGAGAGATGAATGTAGACCACGTCATGAGTAGTCTTGCCACATATGGGCAACTTACCTGTAGCCCGAGGCATACAGGGACTCACAGATGAGCTTCATGTGGTTATTTATTAGCTTTTTCATGATGTTGGTCCCTACAACATGAAAATGGGAAAGATCGCTCGCAGTCCGCAATAGTATGGCCTCTAAAACTTGAAATATTAACAGCATCTGCAAAGAAACGAAATGCCTATGCATCAGCTCATTTGGGTTTTTCTTTTCCCCCCTCCATACATATGCTTCTCATTTTAGCCAGTTACTTTAAAACCTCCAACCAGGACGCCTGATGGCTCCATGGTTGAGCATCTTGCCTTTGACTCAAGGCGTGATCCCAGAGTCCTGGGATCAAGTCCCTTATCAGGCTCCTTGCATGGATCCTGCTTCTCCCTCTGCCCGTGTCTCTCATGAATGAAAAAGAAATCTTTAAAAAACAAAACTTCCAACAGATCCTGGGCCAAAGGCAGGAAGGTGACAGCCTAGCAGGTAGCTCTGCAGATCCCAGGCTCTAGAATTAGTCTCACTTTCATAGTCCAGCCAAAGAGAGAACTGCTTGCTTACAGTTCCACAAAATGAGATGAAGAGAGAAATCTTGACCAGGCCTCACTGCTTTGCGGATATTTGGGTCTTATAGCAATAACCCTGAGCTTTCAACAGGTTCATAAATATTCCAAATTTTGAATCTGTTTGCAACCAGAAAACCAGGGAACTCAGTATCTGTCTGCAACCATGACATGTGGTTTTTACCTACTTCCTTTCTGTTAAAACAAACCATGTTAAGGCAGTACCTGGCAAGCTCAGTCAGTAGATCATGTGACTCTTGATCTTGGGATTGTAAGTTTGTGCCTCACGCTGGGTGCAGAGATTACTTAAAAACAAACCATATCATAACCAAGTATATTTAGATTAAGAATCTATGACCCTTCCTTCTGGTATCATTCACTAATATGAGGTTAGCACTTTCCACTAAAATGCTTTGATAAAAAAAAAATAAAAAAAAATAAAAAATAAAAAAAAATAAAATAAAATAAAATGCTTTGATAAGTCATGATGCAAAACTGAATGTATTCCTACAGCAAAAAAAAATAAAAATAAAAATAAAAAGTATCTTCTACAGAAAGCTGGTAGTGTCCTAGAAATTTTTTTTTTAAGATTTTATTTATTTATTCATGAGAAACAGAGAGAAAAGAGGGAGGCTGAAGGAGAAGCCAGGTTCCTGTGGAGCAAGGAACCCAATGTGGGACTCGATTCTAGGACCCTGGAATCACCTGAGCCGGAGGCAGACACTTAACCAGCTAAGCGACTCAGGAATCCCGTCTTGGAAATTTCTATCATATTTTCGCTCCATCAAGCTTAACACAATAGTGGCATGAACTTTTTCTCCTCTTCAGCAAGCCAGGTAAGGAATAACGTACTTCACTTTCAGGTCGCTTCTCCCCATTCAGGAGCTGGAAGATCTCTGCACACTCAACAGAAATTTTTATGTACCCTTCCACAACATCATACACGTCTTCTCGAGGTAACTTCTTGGCAGCAGAGACAAACGCTTCTAAGGCTGAAATATAGTAATGTTCAAAGGTTAACAGGGGCCACCTCTTAGCAACAATCACAAGCCACCACTGTGACAAGAGGCAGATTTCTGGCATCCAGGGGACCGGAACCACCACTTACTGAGAACAAGAACACAACAGCAATGTAGACACAGGGATATCGAGGATTCTGACACGGCCTTTTCTCTATCTCCAGGGAGGGTATGGGCAACAGCATGCAAAGGACCTGCTTTAAAGCCCAACCCATCTTGGTGCGTTGATCTACCTGATGCTGCCATCGATCTACCCTTGGGCACCCTCTGGGTCCTGACCAATCTAACCCTGAAGCCCTACCCCTGCCCCACAAACGGGGTAAAATCAGACAATGGATAAAGAGAAGGTGGTATATCTGTATCTGTGAATAGGTCTGTATACAATGGAATATTATTTGGCCTGAAAAGAAAGGGAAATCCTGCCTTTAACAACATCCTTTGAGGGCAATGAGCAAGGTAAGTCAGAGAAAGACAAATACTGTTATGTTCTACTTATGTGAGGAAACTAAAGAGCCACACTCATAGAGAAAGAGAGCAGAATGGTGTTTGCCATGGGATAGGGGGTGGGGGAAATGGGGAGATGTTGGTCAAAGTGTATAAACTTCCAGCTATAAGATGAGGAAGTTCTGGGTGCCTGGCTGGCTCAGTAGGAAGGGTATGTGACTTTTCATCTGGGGATCGTGAATTTGGGGCCCACGTTGGGAGTAGAGTTTCCTTAAAAAATAGTAAGATGAGTAAGTTCTGGGGATCAAATGAAAAGCCACTTATGCTGGGGAGACTTCTCTGATCTTCCAGATTAGGTCTGAGGCCTGGGGACATCAGGTACCTCTCCTTTGGAGGACTGGTACGTAGAACTCTCCGTATGTGATTTTATTGATTGTTATCTGCCTTCCCCACTTCACTATTTGTATGTTTCTTAATGAGCAGCGCCCATGTCGGTTTTACTTGCCATTTTTTCCCTAGCAAATAACAGCCACTAGTAAATAATGAACAAGTGAATGAATGAATGAATGCATTCATGTATAATTGTATAATGTATAATTCTATGCTAAAGCACCTATCATCTTTATAACACTGGCTGGCAGCTGCAGGGATCAAATGTTTACAAACAAAATTTAGGGACACCTGGGTGGCTCAGTGGTTGAGCATCTGCCTTCAGCCCAGGGCGTGATCCTGGAGACCTGGGATAGAGTCCCACATCGGGCTCCCTGCATGGAGCCTGCTTCTCCCTCTGCCTCTCTCTCTCTTTCTGTGTCTCTCATGAATAAATAAAATCTTAAAAAAAAAAAAAAAGATTGTTTAAAAAAAAAACAACTTACAGAAAAAAAAGATTAATTGGGAGATATTCTGGCCGTCAACTTTATAATCCCTTTAGCCCAGGGACACTGTTTTGAGACAGCACCAGTGTCTCCGCATAGCAGTGGATTCAATTGCGGTTTTTTTTTTCCCCCATCACCTACATACTTCCTCATGGATTACAAGCAGCTGTGAAGAAGGGTGATCGATCACGCTTTTCAGAAAGTGAAATTACAGAATCTGCTCCATCTTAGTCACTAGTCCAAACCTGGCCAAACCCGGTCCTTGTGGGGCTTCAGGAGGTGGCTTAGGACATGTCATCGGATCAGCCTGAGTGTTTGGAGGCTCAAAGCTCCTGAAAACAGCGCTGACAGCCACAGAGAAGCAGCAAACCTTCTCACTGAGCAGCCCCCGAGCGGGCTCACAGCTGGGACTCGGCAAGTAGGTAAGTGTCGTCTGCTGCGTGAAGCGGTCGAGCCCGTATCTGCCTCCCTGACCTTTGCAACCAAGAGGCTTTGGAGCGTGCGGAGGGATGCCGCCCGGCCAAGGGAGGCGTGCAGTCGCGTGGGACGGTCACCACCCAGCAAGGGGGCCCTCCGCCGTCGAGCAGCCGGGCCTCAGTTTCCCGTCCGCACACCGGAAGGCCCGGCTCGGTGGCTCAGACGGGGAACGGCTGCACGGAGGAGAGCCGGGCCCGGCGCAGGGCCGCGGCCGGACCCCACCCCGCTGGCACGTGCTCTCCGTCCCCGGCGGGCCCCGCACTCACCCGGCTCCGCGCCCTGCGGCTCCCGCAGCTGAGCCTTGAAGCGCACGCCCGTGAGCTCTTCGGAGCGGGCCCGCTTGGCTGCGCCCGCGCGGGGAGCCGCGCCGTCCTGGCCGCCCGGGGCCTTCCTCTTGGGGACTCCCATGATCGAGAGCGCGGGGGCGCGCGGGGACCCTCCGACCCGGGGTCGCCACAAAAGGATGCCCGGAAAGCGGCGGAGCACTCCGGCTCGCCCCGGTGCCACACGTGCGCCGGAAGGGGCGGGGCCGGCGGAAGGGGCGGGGCCGGCGGAAGGGGCGGGGCCTCCGGGAAAAGGCCGACGTCAGGGGCCGAAGCAGACGTAAGGGGCGTGGCCTAGAGGCGGGGCGGGGCTTCTTAGGGGGCGTGGCATTTGAGGGGCGGGGCCTGAGGGAGGGCGGGAGACCGGGGAGGTGGTCCAGGGAAGAAGGCGAGGCTGCATCCGTGCGCACCCCCGAGTTTTTCCCAGTCTCCCGCGTCCTCGCTGGCTCGCCCGCTTCTTAGGAGGAGCGGACACCTCCCGGCAATCCCCACCCGGCCGCGGTGAGGAGGAGCCCACGGGGCCCCGCCTCCCGCCCCCGGCGGCCCTCCGGAGGCTTCCCGGCAGGTGCATTCCCCGAGGGCGCGAGTTTCGGGGTGTGGCGGCTGCACACTCACAGTTCTTGACCTGAGGGCTCCCTGACGCTGCCGATAACAGAACTTGCTGGACAAGCACTGGGATTCGATGCTTTCTTGGCTTTTTTGTGGCCCTGCAGGTTGGCGGGGCTGGGGGGCAGCCCCCGGCTAAATGCCAGGTGGCCTTGGGCGGGAGGTCTTACCCCACCCCACCCCCGCGCACCTGGGCCGAGGGTCGTGCGGGCGCCCCTAACGCTGGCTCCAGTTTCTGTCACAGCCCACACCAGACGGCGTGTCGCCCCGCACTGGCCTCCGTCCGTCCCATTCTTCCCCAAACTGATGGGAGGACGTGAACCCTTCTGGCCAAGCAGGTGCAAAGAGACGTTAACTTCTGCAAAACCCTTCATTCGTGGGCAGAGCAGCAACTTCCACGTCTAAGTTCCCGTTCTTGAAATCGAGTTGGCAGAGCCAGCCCTACGCAGTCTGGGGGCTGCCCTGAGCTGAGAAAGGATGCATTGCTTGGGCTCAGGGCGTGATCCTGGAGTCCTGGGATGGAGTCCCACATCAGGCTCCCTGCATGGAGCCTGCTTCTCCCTCTGCCTGTGTCTTTAACTCTCTCTCTCTCTCTCTGTGTCTCTCCTGAGTAAATAAAATCTTTAAAAAGAGAAAGAAAAACTACTCTGATGGGGGAGGGGACAAGGGCAGGGAGTACTGTGTTTTGTAAGATGTCAGTGACTTGAAAGCAGCATTAAATGCTTTGCAATAAGATAGAGGTTTAAATAAGTAAAAACAGACCGTCCCATTTCTTAATACGACTTCATCAATACTTGGTTATAATTGGTATGTGTTCAAATAAATGATGAGCCAGCTCATTAAATGGGTAATTCCGTGATTCCTGGAATTCTCTGTGAGGTTGTCTCCTACTCTGAGATAATACTGCCCTGTGTTCCATAAACAGATGTGTGATGAGCATCCATGGTTGTGACCTTCTGTGGCCTGTTGGGATTTAGAGTCTCTAACAGAAAAAGCCCAGGGTGTTGACCCTGAACTGACTCAGACCTGGCAAGACTATGGTACTGGTGGAAATGCTTATGTTAGAGGCAGACTCCCTCTGTCTTAAGAGATTTGAACTGATGCAGCAGTATTCAGAGATAAGGATATACCCAAAATTCAAGCTGTAAAGGACAACGTTCCCATTAGTAAAGACAGAGACTTAATTCTGACTCATTGTCCACACTGGTTCTCTCCTATAGTTAATTGCCAACCACCAACTTTGTTTGCAACCAGGGTGGACCAAAGGGCAGCAGGGAAAGGTAGGAAACAATCAAAATCCCTGTATCCAGTTGCTGCCTTTTTGACCTTGGACAAACTATCATCTCTCTTTACAAAGACTTAGGGAGGATGAGGGAACTTGCCAGTATTACCCAGCTAATAAGTGTTGGAGCCACTCATCCAATTTATCCTAACCCCAGTTACTATCTTCAGTTTAAAAACAAAACAGGTTATCCCAGCCTTATCCAGAGACATACCTGTTGAGGCATGGCTCAGAAGCATGGATGAATGCTTCAGACTCAGCCTGATCCCACAAATCATTGATGCCAGTAGGCTAACCCCACTTGTTCAGTTATCAGGCTTACCAAACAACTTCCAGGTAGTGACATGGCTTTCGATATTAAAGGCCTGCATGGAGAGAAAGGGCTATATTTGCTCCAGAGAACATTCTATATTGACGATAAATACAACTCTATTCTCATGGCATCCTAAACTGGTATCCATTTGGGGGTCTTTGCAATTGCTGTTTCCTCTGAAACTCTACCAGGATTTCACATGACTCATACTTTGATTTCATGTGGGCTCTTCCTATCCATCTTTCCCCTTCTCCTCCTCCTCTATTTTCCTTTATTGCCTTTAATATCTACTGGTGATATTAGATATTCATCTTGTTTGTCAAACTTCTTTATTAAAATGTTCACTCTGTAATGGCACAGGACAAAGTTCCATGCTTCATTCTTACTACCTAGAACAGATTTGGTACATCACAAGGCTCAATAAATAGTTGTTGAATAGGTAAATGTCTTAGTTAATGTCAGTCTATTATAAAAGGTTGTCTTTTGGATCAAAATGCCTCAGGATACAGGTTTTTGAGTCTATAAGCCTGTGAACTGGCTTCTGGACTGTGGCAGAATTAGCCAAGGGAAATGTTCAAACTCTAATAGCCAACCAATTCATCCCTAGTCACCACACTTTTTATTCACCCCTGTTAAGTGTGTGTGTTTAAATAGAGGTTTAAATGAATATGTCTATTCATTTAAGACTTATTTAAGAGTCTTAAGACTCATACAGACAGCAACTGGATACAGACTCATTTAAGACCCCTATTTCAGTCTTATAAGTTTAAAGATTTTATTTATGTATTCATGAGAGACACACAGAGAGAGGTAGAGCATCCCAGGATCCCGGGATCACGACCTGAGGCAAAGGCAGATGCTCAACCACTGAGCCACCCAGGTGCCCCTCAATCTTATGTTTAATTTCAAGTTCTGGAAAGGGGTAAAAAGAGAAACTGAATCAGAGCCCATATAAAGTTAGTATTAAAGCATGTTTATTGCAGTCACTCAGAAGGCAAGAGGTATACATTGCAGTAGAGAAGAAAAAGTTATCAAAATGGTTTACCCTGTGTTATTTCATCTGTATAAAAACTTGTTAATGCAGTCACATAGAGAGGAGAGATATGGAATTTCTTCATTCTGATACAAGTGTTTATCTCTTTGGTGATGGATGTTTTAGTGTGGCCTTTACCAAGATCAAGACAGTTCCATCATTGGTTTGTTTAGCAGTGAGCAAAATGAAGTATTCTTTCAAAGTCATTATGAATTCAGGTGAAAGACATGGTGTCCGTAAGCTAGAAAAGATAAGTAAACCTACAGTTTCTCAATTCAAGTCAACAAAGCACCAATAGCCACCAATATTTGCTATATGCATTGCATTATACAACTGGCTATAATAGATTCAAAAACGTGTAGCGCAGTATACCTACCCACAAGGGACTTACAGTAATCACTGAGAATATGACACACCTGACAGGTTCAACAGCAATAAAGAATTTAGCCAAGAACCCAAGGTGATATGTTATAGGGCCTTGTGATAAGTACAAATGAATGATTTGACAAATAGTCACATCACATTAGCATGATCCAAGTTAGAGCACTGTGAGCTTCTTACAAAAATGACAGTAAAGCAGAGAAGAAAACAGAAGCATGAAACTTGCCTTCTTTTCCTCTCTGAGGCAAAATTGAAGAAAAGTAGAAAACGTTGCCCTCTTGTCCAATATGGAATAAGTGAGCTGTAAGCGTGAAGACAGTCTTTATAAGAGTTCTGACATAGATGAAGTTTGTGTTTTGAATCTCTCAAGTCCAGTCTCTGCTCACTCATCACCCTCCACACCTGCATGCACACATCCTTGCCGCCCCTATCTTCCCAAAGCCCCAGCTGGAGCAGCTCTCCCAGAGCTCATCTCCCTGCAAAACGCCCCTCCAGAAGGATTCATTTTTGTGGTTCCCTCCCTTTGTTAGTTCTCCTTCTTCCCCATCCTTCCTCCATAACTTGTTCCCTTACAAAAGTATTTTTAGCCAGCCACCAGAAAATAGAGAACTCTGATCAATTCACCATTAGATATTGGAGAATAATAGCAGTTTGTAGCCAACCTGTGAAAATATTTTTATACTTTAAAAGAGGACACTTGGAGATCACCACCCCTAAAATGAATTTCTAGTAATTGTGACATTGCATGGGAATGGGAATGGGGCTGGTGGAAAACAAAGAGGTCATGGATTGGGACAAGAGGAGTCTTTGAACATTGTGCGTGAATCTGCCTGTGAATTCCAGCCATTATCCCATGTCACATTTTATAAATGGGGAGCATGAATCAATTTTAAAAAATATACCTCCAAGTCCATTCAGGAAGTATGCACTGATCCTGCTAGGACAATGCATACAAGAGCCATGTCCTCCATAAATATGTGTTATGTTGGTGACTAGGATCTTAGGCCAGACCACTCAAAGCACTAGGTTATTGAATTGACAACCCTATTTTTTGAACAGCAAAAGGTAGCAAAATCCATACCCAGTTTTGATAGTAAAATATCAAATGATACATTTCAAAGATATAATAGAGACCAGTCTATCATCTTATCATTGTGCAGAAATGGGAGAAAATTTAGAAAATTTGAGTAACAATGCATTCAAATTGATAGCAATAGAACTTTACATCTAGAGAGAATACATATTCTTTTGAAATAATAGGAAAGTCATAAAAATTGACCACATTTAGGCCAAAAAAGGAGGCCCCAATAAATTTTTAAAAATCAACATTTGCAGACCATGTTCTCTGACCACCAAACTATAAAATTGAATCTTAATAGTAAGAGGATAGGTTTTAGGGGCACCTGGGTGGCTCAGTGGTTGAGTGTCTGCCCTTGGCTGAGGGCATGATCCCAGGGTCCTGGGATCGAGTCTTATATTGGGTTCCCTGTGGGGAGCCTGCTTCTCCCTCTGCCTATGTCTCTACCTCTCTCTGTGTGTCTCTCATGAATAAATAAACAAAATCTTTAAAAAAATAGGAGGGTAAGTTTTTTAAAATTCCATACGGCTGGGGGTTGGGGGGAATCTTCTACTAAATTAATCTTTGGAAAGCATACAGGAAATTATGAATGATTTGGAATGCAGCAAAAGGAACACTTTATATAGCAAAATCTATGGGGCAACACTAGGAGGAAAATTTAGAGCTTAAAATACTTTTATCAGAAATCAAGAAAGGTTGAAAACAAATGAGCTAATAGTACATGTTCCAAATCAAGAAACTGGAAAAAAGTACAACAGAAATAACCCAAAGAAGTAAGAAGGGAAAAGAAGCAAAGACAAGGAAGGAAATTGACTACAAAGAGAATGAGGAAACAACAGTAATGACAACTAAAGACCATCAGAAACCAAAAGCTGTTTGTTCTTGTTTTTTAGATTAAGTAAACGAATCTGTGGCAGGATTTTAAATAATAAAGAATATTATGAACAACTATTCTCAAAAACTTTCAAAACTAAAATAAACATATATATTTCTGGAAAAGGGCAAAAAGACCAAAATTGGCACAAAGGGCATCAGAAAATTGGAATAGAACAGTGATCATTATATAAAATGACGTGTTAATCAAACTTTTCCTAAGATACAGATTATTTTTCATGGTGAAGGCTAGTAATCTTTTAGGAAACAGATAATCTCTATCTTACTCAGTTTATTCCATGAAAGATGTAGGAAAGAAAACATCCTAATATCTTGTATGAGGCTAATAGAACTTAAATACAAAACTAGCTAGGTATAATATAAAGTAAGAAAGTGATGGGCTTATTTCACTTATGGACATAAATATGTGTAAATTAAATATTAGCTAACCTGAACCAACACTGTACTTAAAAAACAAGAAATACAAGGCTTAATATCATATCTATGTCACTCACCACAGTAATGGATTAAAGCAGAAAAACAAATTATTATCTCAATAGATGGAAAAAGACATTTGAGGGGGGTGCGTGGGTGCCTCAGTTGGTTAGGTGCTTGCCTTCAAGCTCAGGTCATGAACCCGGGGTCCGGGGATCCAGTCCTGCATGGAGCCCTTTGCTCAGTGAGGAGTCTGCTTCTCCCTCTCCCTCTGTTCCGCAACCCCCCAACTTGTGTTCTCTCTCTCTCTCTCTCTCTCAAATAAATAAACAAATAAAATCTTTAGAAAGGCATTTGAAAAAATCTTTACGATTTTTAAAACTCACGTAAAACTAGGAATAGAAAAAAATTCCTTAACTTGATAAAGACTGTATGTACCTGCATCAGCCACCATATGTAATGGAAAAACTGTAGATGCATTTGAATTGTGAATGAGAACAATTGAAAAGACAGGGATGCTCACTATCTGTGCTACTATCTATTCATACAGGTCTTGAGTAATGAGATGAGTCAAGACAAAAAAAATATGAAAGAATTAAAAGAGATAAAACTGTCATCTACTTAGAAAATTCAACAGAAACACAAACTAGAGTTGCACAAGATTGTCAGATGTGAGATCAAATCACCAAGTCAGTGTCATCACCTCTACTTTAGCAAGAGCTAATTTAAAAATATAGTAGATAAATCACTAAACTCTACCTATGAAACTAATAATACACTATATGATAATTGATTGAACTTAAATGAAAAATAAATTAAGATACATAAAAATGCCCCTTTATCAAAGAAAGATAGTAGAAAACAAGACACCATTCACAAAGAGGGAGAAAACCAGGACTAAAAAATATTGCACAATATGGTTAAGGAGAACATTTTTAAAGAGATCTGACTTAATAAAGGGACATATTATGTTTGTAGAAGAATGTCTTCATGTTGTCATTCTGTTAACTCTTCCTAAATCAACCTATATCACCACTGCCATTTCAATCAAAATTAAGACACTCAAAAAAATCATGATAACTTTGTAGGAAAAAAAAAAAGGTCTATGAATGATTCAGTCAACAAGAATAATGGGGTCTTCCTTATCATGCATGAAGACATAGACAAGGTTTTAATAATCAAATTATACTGGTAATGGTAAAAGACTAGATAAATAGCCCAGTGAAACAGAATACAAACTCAAAATCAGACCCATGTTATGGAAGTATGGGTTAAAGACTCCAAAATTGTTTTTCATGTATCCTGGGTTGAACAAAATCCAATCGATGGATTGGGGATGATGCGGACCAGGCTTCTCACTGTTGGAGAGGAAAGTTACATAAAACCAAGACAGTTGGGGTAGAGTGAACCCTGTGGGACTGGATTAGCATTAGAGAAGCCAGTATGGTCTCATGTTTAGCTTAATATAAACTTAATATAAAGTAGCTTAATATAAACTAAGATGGGTAGATACAGACATTAGTGTGCACATGTTTTCTACCTGGGTTAGTACATATGCATTCATTTTTTAGTTCTGTTCACTGATGGGGCTTAAAAGTAGTGACACTCCAGTAGTAATTAGCACACCCAGTGCCCAGATCTTGTTTTTTAATATCATTATCGAGTAAAAGGAACCACAGCTCCTTGCAAAAGTGGCTGATTCTAAGGCTGGGACAGAGCACACATAAAATGAGCCTGGAGCATCTTGTAGTACCATAAAGCACAAAACTCTGGAGAAAAAAAAATAGGGAGGAGGAATATGTCAAAGGGGTATAGGGGACCAACCTGAAATAATTCTTGATGTAACAGTCTGAAGGACAAAATAATGAACATTGTATTCAATGATCATCTACCGTACAAAATAAATATATAAGTAAGTCTATACTGATATAAAAAATGATTGCACAAATAAATAAACAGGAGAAAATCTTCCTTACAAAGTAAGTTTCCTTACAAATCTTTCTTACAAAAGTAATCCAAATAATATATGTAGATATTCCCTGCTCCAAGAAATGGAGCTTAATTCACACACACACACACACACACACACACACACACACACACACACACCAGTGTAGACTTAGTAACTTCCAAAGATTAGATTAGGAAAGAAGAAAACTGGTGAGTTATAGTGAAGAAATATGGCCAACACTACCTTAGCTGAATGGTCAAGGTTAACATCAGTGGTGATAAGTTCCACTGTTATCATGTACCTTTGATGTGATAGGACGAGAAGGACATCACCTCTGTAGTATCCTTCCCCAAATCCATAACCCCAGCCCAGTCACATGAGAGATGCCAGACAAACCTAAATCGAAGGACAGTAAAAAATACATCAAGTATACCCTTTAAAACTGTCAAGGTCATGAAAAACAAGGAAAGACTTGGAAACTGTCACAGATCAAATGAGCCCAGGGAGACAGGACAACACAATGCTCTGTGATACCCTGGACTGGATCCTGGAACAGAAAAAGGACCCCAGGGGAAAACCTGGTGAACTACAAATAAAATCTGGGCTTTACTTAATAGCAGTGAACCAATGAAGTTTCTTAGTTTTAATAAATTACCATGTAAGCATGAAAGGTACAGAAATTAGAGGAAACTGGGTGAGGGTGTACAGAATCCCTCACTTTTTTACTTTTCTGTAAATCTGGAATATTCCAACATAAAAGTTTATTTGATACAAAGATCTATGCATATATAGCAACTTGATGTACAGTAAACATGGCACCCCCTTTTTTTTTGATGGATTTGCCATCAGAGCAGGTGTCATGAAAACCACTGCTACATCTAGGTCAAATGGGAAAGGAAAGATTCACATCAACATTGTTGTCACTGGACATGTAGATTCAGGCAAGTGCGCCACTACTGGCCATCTGATCTACATGTGAGGTAGGATGGACAAAAGAATCACTGAAGAGGGGGGATCCCTGGGTGGCTCAGCGGTTTGGCGCCTGCCTTTGGCCCAGGGCGCGATCCTGGAGTCCCGGGATCGAGTCCCGCGTCGGGCTCCCGGCATGGAGCCTGCTTCTCCCTCCTCCTGTGTCTCTGCCTCTCTCTCTCTCTCTGTCTATCATAAATAAATAAATCTTAAAAAAAAAAAAAAGAATCAGTGAAGAATTAAAGAGGAGGCTACTGAGATGGGGAAGGGGCCCTTCAAGGATGCCTGGGGTTTGGATACTCTGAAATCTGAACATAAGTTAGTGTCACCATCGATATCTCCCCATGAAAACTGGACACCAGCAAGTATTATACAACCAGCATTGATACCCCAGGACACAGAAACTTTATCAAAAACATGATCACAGCACATCTCAATCTGACTGTACTATCTTGATTGTTGCAGCTGGTGTTGGTGAATTGGAAGCAGCTATCTCCAAGAATGGGCAGACCCATGAGCATACCCTCTGGCTTACATGCTGGGCATGAAACAACTAATTATCGATATTAACCAGATGAATTTCTTCAGCCAGAAAAGGTTTGTGGAAATCATTAAGGAAGTCAACACCCAAGTTTTAAAAAGTTGGCTACAACCCTGACACAGTAGCATCTGTGCCAATTACTGGAATGGTGACAACGTGCTGGAGCCAAGTGCTAACATGCCTTGGTTCAAGGGATGGAAAGTCCCCCATAAAGATGGCAATACCAGTGGAACCGTGCTACCCGAGATTCTGCATGGCATCTGCCACAACTCATCGAACTGGCAAGCCCTTTCATCTGCCCCTCCAGGATGTCTACCATATTAGAGGTATTGGTACCTTTCCTGTGGACCCAGGGGAGTCTGGTGTTCTCAAACGTGGCATGGTGGCAACTTTGCTCCAGCCAACATTATAATTGAAGTCAAGTGTGTTGAAATGCACTATGAAACTGAGAGAATCTCTTCCTGGGGACAATGTGGACTTAATGCCAAGAACGTGTCTATCAAAAATGTTCATCATGGTAACCTGTCTGGTGACAGCAAAAATGACCCACTAATGGAAGCAGGTGATTACATGGCTCCAGTGATTATCTCAAACCACCTAGGCCTCATGAGTGCTGGCTATGCACCTGTGCATATTGTCACATAGCTCACACTGCTTACTGAGCTGAAGGAGATTGATTGTTGTTCAAGGAAGAAGCTTGAGGATGGCTCCAAATTCTTGAAATCTGGTGATACAGTGATGCAGCCATTGCTGATATGGTCGCTGACAAACCCATGTGTGTAGACAGCTTCTCTGACTATCCTCCTCTGGGTTATTTTGGTGTTCCTGACATGAGACAGAGTTGATGTGGGTGTCATCAAAGCAGTGGCCAAGAAAGCTACTGGAGCTGGTAAGGTCATCAAGTCTGCCCAGAACACACAGAAGGCTAAATGAATATTATCCTGAATACCTGCTACCCCTGTCTTCATCAGTGGTGGAAGACTGGTTTCCAAACTGTTTGTCTCAATTAGCCATTTAGATTTCTTTAAAGATTTTATTTATTTGAGAGAGAGAAAGCACAAGCAGGGGAGGGGCAGAAGGACTCCCCACTGAGCAGGGAGCCCAATACAGGGCTTGATCCCAGGACCCTGAGATCATGACCTGAGCTGAAGACAGATCCCCAACCAACTGAGCCACCCAGGCACCCTTAGCCACTTATATTTAATAGTAAAAGGCCCCTTAGTGATAATAATATGTCATAAAATCTCCAAAAGGAAGCGAGAATGTTTTATAGAACATTTGTATGGGGGGGAGGCAGGGGGAGAAGTAGAGGGAGAGAGTTTTAAGTAGTTTTTATTTTTATTTTTTTAAGTAGTTTTTAGAACCAGTACTTTTTAATGGAAACAACTGTACCAAAAATCTGTCTCAGAATTGTCCTTAACACCACTACACTTAAAAATGGTTAAAATGGTAAATTTTATGTTACGGATATTTGACAATAAAAAATTATTTTAGAAATTTGTGGGCTCCTGTCACCATTACGAAGACATAAATTGAGATTCTCACCTACAGAGGGTGCCACTGACAGTTCCTAGTGGCATTTCCTTGCCTGGTGTGCAGGAGTTGGACCTTCTGAAACTCCAGGTATCTCCCTTCCCCAAAGCCTGTGCAATAGTCCTGGGCCTCTCAGTCAATCTCTCACCTTCCTGAGGCTTTGGCTGAAGGGTGTTTACTGTTGTTGACCAATGGGAAGCCAACTGGGCATATACATGACCATCCTCTTTTCTTCTTTAGAGGAGAGACGAAGTCACTAGAAGGGGTAGTGCCATGCATACATACAATGGAATGTTATTCAGCCTTGAACAAGAAGGTCTTTCTCTTGGGAATGAACTTAAAAAAAAAAAAGGCAGCCCGGATGGCTCAGTGGCTTAGCGCCGTGTTCGGCCCAGAGCCTGATGGTGGGGACCTGGGATCTAGTCCCACATCAGGTTCCCTGCATGGAGCCTGCTTCTCCCTCTACCTGGATCTTTGCCTCTCTCTCTCTCTCATGAACAAATAAATAAAATCTTAAAAAAACAAAATTTTAAAAAATTTGGTACATATTCATAACAGCATTATTCACAATATCCAAGAGGTGGAAGCAACCAAGTGTCCAGTGACAGGTGACCGGGCAAACAAAATGTGATCTAGCCATACAACGGAATATTATTCAACATCAGAAAGGAGGGACATTCTGACACTTGCTACAACATGGATGAATCTTAAGGACGTTATGCTACATGAGATAAGCCAGTCCCAAAAGGACAGATACTGTATGATTCCACTTATATGAGCATCTAAAGTAGTTAAACTCATAAAAGCAGAAAGTAGAATAGTGGTTGTCAGGCCCTGGGAAGAGAGAGGAGAATGGGAAGCTAGTGTTCAGTGGGTACAGAGTTTTGGTTTTGCAAAATGAAAAAGGTCTGGAGGTGTCTAGTGGTGATGCTTGCACAGCAAAGTGAATGTACTTAATGCCACTGAACTATCCACTTAAAAATGGTCAAGATGTTAAATTTTATGTTATGTGCATCTTACGACAACAAAAGTAATTTATATCTGTATGTACCTACGCATATTTCTATATCTGGAGCATCAGGCCTTTGAGGATTTGAAGAGCTGGCATCAGATTTGGCTGCTGCCATTTTGGAAGAAAGTTCTTTCGGGTCCCAAGAACTCAGGTATATCACACAGGATTGGGGGGCCAGGGACGTTTCTGGGCGGAGGAAGAGGGTGATGGGATGAGCCAGGCCCGAGGAGACTGACAGTGGACCAGAGGTGGGGAGAGAAAGGGGATATTCAAAAACCAGGACTGGAGAGAGTGTCCTAACCAGTTCACAGGAAAAGGAAAACAAAATTCCACCAGGGGGCCAGGACCACTGTCCTTGACATGAATACTTTGGAAACTACTTTCTTCGCTACCTAAGGAGGGAAAGTGTATTTAATCACAAAGACATTCCCAAGGGGACATCTGGGTGGCTCAGTGGTTGAGCATCTGCCTTCAGCTCAGGTCCTGATCCCAGGATCCAGGATCGAGTCCCACATTGGACTCCCTGTGAGGAGCCTGCTTCTCTCTCTGCCTATGTCTCTGCCTCTCTGTCTCTGTGTCTCTCATGAATAAATAAATAAATCTTTAAAAAAAAGACATTCCCAGGGGTTCAGATGGAAGTCAAACACTGTCTTATGCTCAGTAAATAATAATATTAATATGCTCAATAATAATAATATTGGGTATATTCATTAATATAAATAAAATATGGTTATATTTATTATCATTGCTACCATCTATGAGGATTCTACTCTAATCTTTCAGTTATATTAGCTCTAAACAGCACCACCATCCACACACAAGTGTCCACAGCGGCCAAGCTGAGATTCGAACCTCTGTGCCTGAGCTCTGACCACAGAACCCATACAATTAACCATTGCCTACACTGTGCCGGCCTGCAGGACAAGCTTGGTTTTCAGAGCTACGTGTGCTTCTTTCCCACATACTACATCCATCAGCTTCCTTCCATCAGCACACATTCCTTTCTGATGGCAGAGAGCTGGGTAAGAAGGGTGCCTGGCCCCCAACAGGGAAGGGAAGCAAGGACAAGAGGGTGGAGAGGAAGTTAGGGGTCCTCTGGAGTAGACGAGGGTGTCTCTCGGGCCGACTCGGTTTTCTGCAGTATCTGCAGAAGGCAGTAGGGAGCAACCTTAGAGCTTCCATGGGAACTCAACACCTTCTAGTCTTGAGAGGGACTCGTCTACTCTCTCTCAGAAACTGAGTTCTGAAAACCGCTTTGAATACTTGGGAATTTTTACACTGAAATCTCCCATGGATCAGAACTTACTCATTCGCAGCGCTCTAAGAACTCCCAGGAGTTTGCTTGCATTGCATTCTTCTTTTAGAAAGGGAAAAATATGATTGACATAGAAACAAACTGATAGCATTTACAAAAATGAATGAAATTATGAATTTAAGGGAACATCAGGGAATGTCAAGGAATCACATAGATTTAGCCCAATTTCCTGAAACCTTATGTTTAATTTAAATAGGTTATGGGCTTTTAGAGCCAAAATAGACTGTAAAGCCCAAACTTTTCATTTTGCAGATGTGGAAAATGGGGGCAGAGAGGTCAAATGCCCTTGTGTGACAGAGTAGACACTATTGTGCCTGATGCCTTTGACCTTGGATGGACTGCCATAGACACGTCAGTTGGCATATCCTTAAAGGCCACCTTCTGTAGGCTTCTGGGCCAAACATACCCACACAACCCTCCTAGTGCCCCCCCCCCCAAACCTCCAGTCCTCAGCGAGCAGGCTCTTTGCTATTGATGTGCCTCTTTGGTGCCAGCTCTATAAACAAACCACCATTTGTTGCTTTCTAAAAATAAGCCTTTTTAGCTCTGGACAACATTCGGCCTCAGTCTCCTGAGCTGAAAGGTTGGTTTCTTTGAGGCTGACAAATGGTGGCTTCTGTCTTCTGAGAACGGCTGTAGCCTGTCTTTGTTGAAAGTGCAGAGCTTTACCTTTGGTGGCACAGAAGAAAGGGGTGAGGTGCAGCGCTGGGGTCTGAGCACGCAACAGACTCCAATGTAGGCAGGCTTCCGTGGGGAAGGAAGTAGCCAGGGTGTCAGACAAGGAGGAAAAGAGGAATGTCACTTAGAGCTGAAAGAAGGGACAGGATTGCTTCCAAAGAAGAAAAAAGGCATGGAATTTATAATATCCTGCAAAGGATGCCTCTGACACACAGCGAATGTGGCAGGTACAGGGGCACTTCTCACACTCGTGTGCAAAGAGGGCCAAGAGCACCCAATGGTGCCATCACCTAAGAAGGGACACTTTTACTCCGTATCGGCCTCCATCCCCAATTTCTGTCTTTGCCATTTAAGAAAGCTTCAGATGTTGCCACAGATGATCTGTGTGAGTTTGTGTCATAGGTTTCCACATCTGAGACAAAGAGTTAGCGGTAGCACCACGGCCAGCTTCACGGGCATGTGACCTGTGCAGTCGCTCAGGGCCACATGCTCAAAGAGCCCACGCTTGGTTTAAATGCTTTGCTGCTGTTATCTCGAAATTCTTAATTATTATTATTTTTTAAAAGATTTTATTTGTTTATTCATAAGAGACACACAGAGAGAGGCAGAGACATAGGCGGAGGGAGAAGCAGGCTCCCCAAAGAGAGTCCGATTGTGGGACTCGATCCCGGGACTCCGGGATCACGCCCTGAATCAAAGTCAGATGCTCAACCACTGAGCCACCCAGGTGCCCCAATTCTTAATTATTTTTGAACAAGAACCCCAAGTTTTCATTTTGCACTAGGCCAGTGAATTGTGCGGCTGGTGCTGGTTAGCCCCTATCTCAAAGGGCTGCTGAGAGTGGTGACACTTTAGGAGCTGTAGTGTTTGGCTCATCCTCACCAGACTGTACCTGCTTCAATTCCATTCCCTGCAGTCGTGCCGAGTAACCAAGTGGCTATAACGGGTTGTGATTTTTAAAATTCCATCACAGGAGAAAGAGTTCGGGGGGGGGGGGGGACTGTCTTGGTGGGAAAGGTCATTTCTCTTCATGCCCCACGTTGATTTTACAAGAGTTTCCCTCTCTTTGGAGTGTGTGCTTTCCTCTTAGTTCCCCACCCTAAGAGTTTTTATGGTGGCTCAAAGTTGAGGCATTCAACTATATAATATTTAGAGAGAGGGAAATGGGGGCTAGGCAGTAACTGCTTTCCATTTGGTTGGGGCACAAAGGGACTTGGAAGTGTGGAATCCAGAGAGGAAGATAAATGGAATTCTTTAATTTTCTTGCAAGATGCCAAATATTTTTAAAAGATTTTATTTATTTATTCATGAGACACACAGAGAGAGGCAGAGACATAGGCAGAGAGAGAAGCAGGCTCCTCACAGGGAGTCCGATGTGGGTCTTGATCCCGGGTCCTGGGATCACCACCTGAGACAAAGGCAGATAGATGCTCAACCACTGAGCCATCCAGGTGTCCCAAGATGCAAAAATTCTTTTTTTTTAAATAATTTTTTAAAAATTTTTATTTATTTATGATAGTCACACACAGAGAGAGAGAGAGAGGGGCAGAGACACAGGCAGAGGGAGAAGCAGGCTCCATGCACTGGGAGACCGACGTGGGATTCGATCCAGGGTCTCCAGGATCGCGCCCTGGGCCAAAGGCAGGCGCCAAACCGCTGCGCCACCCAGGGATCCCCCAAGATGCAAAAATTCTTAAAGAGATCGGATTAGGACTAAAATGTGGTTTCACAGCAAGTAGTGGAGGGGCAAAGAAGAGGGCAGCTGAGAGTTGTCCTTTGGGTTCCTCTCCCCTGTGTCCCACAACAGCCTGGCCACCCAGCACCGTCCATCCTCCCTAGTGCCCATCCAGTTTGACCACTTGCCCCTTCTCTCTGGACCAGCAAAGCCCCAGCTCAAAGCACAGCCATAGCCTCCTGGCTACGCTCCCCCCCCCACCCCCGTCATCTTCTTGGACCTACTCAGATGTTGTTATTGTTTGATTAAGAAAAAATCAGCTTTATAGAGATATAATTCACCTACCACACAACCGACCCACTTAAAGTATACAGTTTGATGGGTTTTGGAATACTACGTTATTAATTTTGTGAAGTTGTAAAAACCTATAGCATTTCCCATTTTAAGTGTACAATTCAGTGGTGTTAATTAGATTCATGATGCCGTGCAACCCTCACCACTATTTCCAGAACTTTTTCGTTACCCCAAACAACAGCTCTGTACCCATTAAGCAAGATCCTTCATTCCCTTGGGACACCTGGGTGGCTCAGTGGTTGAGCATCTGCCTTTGACTCGGGTCGTGATCCCAGGTTCCTGGGATCGAGTCCTGAATCGGGCTCCCTCCAGGGATCCTGCTTCTCCCTCTGCCTATGTCTCTGCCTCTCTCTGTGTCTCTCATGAATAAACAAATTTAAAAAAAATCCTTCATTCTCTCTTCCTCTAGCTCCTAGTAACCTCTAATCCACTTTTTGTCTCTATGTGCCTTTTCTAGATACTTCATATGAGTGGAATCATACAATGTTTATCATCTTGTGCCTGGCTTATTTCACCCAGCATAATGTTTTCAAGACTCATCCATGTTGTAGCATGTATCAGAAATCATTCCTTTTTATGAGTGAATACAAGTCCGCATTTAGTTCATCCACTCATCTGAGGATGACTACTTGGACTGTTTCCACCTTGGGGCTATTGTGAATAATGCTTCAGTGAATATTGGCTTCCAAGGACCAGTTTGAGTCTCTGCCTTCACTTCTTTTGGGTATAAAAAATCCTTGGACTCACCTTTGACCCCTCCAGTCCAGTGACACTCAGCAGCCAGACCAATCCTTTACCAACATACAGATGATCATTTCACTCATCTGCTACCAGTCTTTTGGTGGCTTAAGATAAAGAAGGGAAAGCTCACAAGGTCTCAGGATAAAGAGGGAAGTGCTGAGCACAGTGCTCTCTGTATCCCTGAGCTCTGGCTGACAACTTCACATCACCAAGCCTTGCCCTTTGATTTCTGTCCTGTTCACTGCAGACTATTCTCCATTCTTCTATGGAACCATGCTCCTTTTGGATTTCACACATGCTGGTCTTTCTTTCTTTCTTTCTTTCTTTCTTTCTTTCTTTCTTTCTCTCTCTTTCTTAATTTTAAATAGGCTCCAACACAGGGTTTGAATTTACGACCATGAGATTGAGACCCGAGCTGAGATCAAGAGTCAGATGCTTAACCCACTGAGCCACCCACGCACCCCACTGATCCCTTTTTCTAAAATGTTCACCCTCCCAAACACCTAGCTTTGGCTAGTTTTTGCTTGGTAAACTCTTTCCATCTTTCCTATCCATCTTACCTTTAAAACAAAACACAGGAACAGACCACCAAACTGGAAAGAGACTCATACACCCAGAGCACAAATGAGCGGTGGCCAGAAGGGAGGAGGCTGAGGGGATGAGAGAAGTCGGTGAGGAGGATTAAGAAGTACAAACTTCCAGTTATAAAAGAAATCAGTCATGGAGATGAAAAGGACAACATAGGGAATAGAGTCAATAATACTGCAACAACAAATGGTGACAGATGGTGGCTACACATAATTGTGGCCAGCATATTGTAATATAAAGAACTGTCCCATCACTATGTTGTCCCCCTGAAACTGATAAAACATGGTATGTCAACTAGACTCCAATAAAATAATTTTTTTTTATTTAAAAAGTCCCTGACACCTCCTTCCCTTCCACTCGGCTACCCAACACTTTGGCTCCGCGGTCCCTTTTAGTTTATGATTCTCCAGTCACTGTCTTCCTGTCTGTGATAATAATGACTAATATTGACCGAGCATTTACCAGCTCCAGGCCCTGTCCTACCCACGTCACCTGTATCAACTAATTAAAGTGTCACAAGCCTGAGATTTTACAGAGAAGGAAACCAGGGGAGTGCACAGTTAGCAACGGAGCCCACACTGGCATGTGGAAGCCAGCTTATGCCTACACTACAGGACAGTAGAGACTGCCCCCAGTCCTGTGGGAGCAAGGCCCCTTTACTGTCCCAGCCCCTGCACCCCCCGCAGCCCCAAGCACACACCAGTTCATACCTAAACCACATGGGATGAGGGGCCTGATATTTGAGCAAACGTTACTTACTTACTGGCTCCTAAGTGCTAGCCATCCTTACCTACCTTCCCAATCTCAGTTTCCCCGACCTAAAAAGCGCACACTAATATGTCCAAAAGTTATTGAGAAGGTTGAGGCCTAGCTTTAAGATCAAAAAAATATATATATTAATAATCTCCACAGCCCACACAGGGCTTGAGCTCACAACCTGGAGACCCGAGAGTCGCGTGCTCTAACCACTGAGCCAGCCAGGCGCTGGGAGGAGGTTGAGTATTTTTAATGTAGATTTTAAAATTCATCGCGTCTGGGGTTTGGCCTTTGCCACCCCCACCGACAGACAGGGAGGAAGGCGCCAGAAATACCAGCAGCTCCGCGCTTGCCCCTGCTGGAGCACCAAGTCCGGCGGGGCCCTGGGTCCTCGCGGCGCACCTGTACGGGGGTCCCACAGGTAAGTCGGCGCGTCTGGGTGTCCCGTCCCCAAGCCAGTGCAGTAGGGAGCCGGCTGGGGCAGTGCGCCTGGTCCCGCCCTTGGGCCTCATTATCTACGTTTCCGCGTCAGGCCCGCCGAGAACTTGGCAGGGCCTCCCCGCGGTGTTCGGGAACACTTTGTGCCCAGCGCCCTCCGGCCCGCCCCTCCGCCCCTCCGCCCCGCCCCGCCGGGACGCTCGCGGGGTCCGCGGGGGCCCCCCGGTTCCCGCACCCCGCGCGCTCCCACGCACTTGCCCGCTGCAGCCCCGAGCCCGCAGGCCCGGCCTGGGTCCCACCGCGCGTAATCGAGAGGTTCGGAAAGATGCGGTGGCCCATTTTAAAACAAAAGCCCGATTATTAGCGCTCGGTGCCGCTTATGCCCGGCCGGTGTCAGATCCTCGGAGCGAGCGCAGCCGACAACCAACCAGTACGCAAAGGAAGCGTAGTGGGCTCAAGAGGAAAAGAAACCGGCCGGCTGTGGTCTGAAACCGTCTGACCCGCTTTGCACCCCCCCTACGGTCCTCCCCCCACCCCGCGTCTCCTCGAACCCTTTCTGATTCCCGTCCTGGCCGCGTGGGCTTGGGCAGAGCGCGGGGGCCTCAGTCTCCCCCTCCGCGCAATGGGGATAACTGTGCGTGCTTGGTGATTCTGCAAGGAGGCGCGCCGCGGGGTCGCAGGGACGTGGGTGCTGGGGTCCCACACCTCCAGGTCGCCACCTCCCCGCGGCCCCTGCCGCGGCCCCGCCCCGGGAGCGCCTGGGCTCCGCGCGCGGCGCTGGCTGCAAAGTGCGTCACGGGCACCGGCCGCGCTCCTCCCGCGGCCAGGGCGAGGCTGGCACGCGGCCAGCGCGGGCCGGGCCGGGCCGGGCCGGGGGCGGGGGGTGCCGGGCGGTCTCCGGGGCGGGGACCCAGGCGTGGAAGGCGCTCCAGAGGCGCGGCCCTCGGTGCGCTGTTGGGGGCGCCCTCCGCGCGGGCAGCTCGCCAGGGACCGGCCTCCGCAGCCTCCGGGCGCGCGAAGGCTGCACTTTCCCTTCGCCCCCACCGCCCCCCCGTTTCCTCCCGCGGGGCGGGAGCGGAGATCTCCCCTCGGGGGTGTGTGGGGGGGAAACTACGCGGATCCTTCCCGGGGCTCCTCGCCCCGCCCCACTTCTCCGCCCCCTGCCCTCTGCTGGGGAGCCGGCGCTGGCCTGCGCCGGGGAGAGGCTCCGCAGCCTGAGCCGGGAGGTGCAGGGTCCCGCCTCGCCCCGCCATGTGACGCCGCCCCCCGCCCAGGGACCCCCGTCGCGCCCCCGGCCCGCGCCCGCGCAGGGGTGCGCCGGGCACCATGCTTCTGCCTGGACACGCGCGCCCGCCGCCCGCGCCGCAGCCCGCGCAGCATCCCGGCCTCCGCCGGCAGGTAGAGCCTCCGGGGCAGCTCCTGCGCCTCTTCTACTGCACCGTCCTGGTCTGCTCCAAGGAGATCGCGGCGCTCACGGACTTCTCCGGTAAGGAGCGCCCTCCCTCGCCTTGCGCCCCCCGGCGCCGCGGTGCGCGCCCAGGTGAGCCCTGGGCCGGGGGCAGCCGCCCGCGCGGGGGGCAGGGGGGGCGCGGCCGGGTTGGGTGAAGTCGAGGCGCGCTCAGAGCCAGTGTTCTTGCCCGGTGCGAGCCTTGGGCGCAGAGGTGGCTGCGCGCAGGGATGGCAGAGGAGCCCCTCCCCGCCTCTCCCCAAGGACGAAGGTGGGTAACGTATCTGGAGTTTCTCGCCTGCCGTTTACCTCGTCAGTTCCCCAGCAGCGGGTCCCGGCAGCGGGGACCCGACTCTGACGGATGCGTGTTCCCTGGAGCCAAAGCCTGCGCCGCGCCCAGCGCTGCACGATCCACGTGCTGTGCTCCCAGGAGTTGCGCTTGGTTTGCCGCTCGCTTTAGTCCGGCTGCGCCCCCGCCGGCCTCTTGGGTGCCCTTGTAAGGAGACTGGCCCCGGGGACGTCTGACCTGAAGTCTGCGCGGGCGGGCAGGGAGGGGCCGGAGGAGCAGGAGTTTACAGATCAGAGACTGGGGGCGGGGTGGGGGGTCTTGGCTTTACCTCCAAAAGGTCCCAGCGCCCCCAACCCCCGCCAGTCCCAGTCTCCTTTACAAAAAATCAGGACGTCCCCCTCCCAGTAAACCGTGAGGCTTTTCTTTTGGGGAGACTCCCCCAGCCGCGCTCTCCCACGCAGCCGATCTCAGCTCTGGGGTTGCCCGGGTGGCTCCAGCAAGTGAGAGAAGTTTCTGGGCTGATGATGGCTACAGGAGCCGCATGCTTGTATTACCGCTGCGCTTTGCAAAGCGTAGCAAAGTCCTCGCAGTTAGTTGTAACAGACCTGGGTCTCCCTCCGGTGAAGCCGGAGGCCCTCACCCTTTCCCAGCCCCTGCCCGGGGCCCAGGAGGCGGCTCGGAACCCCACTCTCCCCCTTCTCCGGGGATCTACTGCCAAGTCCAGGCTTTTGCCTGCAGGGTCTTTTGCAATCTAATCATGGTAAATGGAGTCACTGCTCACCCCGCTGTGCAATAGACTAGTACATGGCAGAGAACACTGGCAAACCAGAAGCTGAGTTGGGTTTCTAGTTTACTTACAGAGAATGTCATTGTTAGCTGAGAGCCCTTAGGTCAGAGGTTCTTTGCTTTGAATATTTAATATCAAGGCAGTGTTTCTACCTCGCAAAGGAAGCCAAGATATGCCTATTTGGCAAGCAAACCGTGGTCCTTAAAATCGAGCACCACAGGGTCAGAATGCTGTGGTAAATGTGCTGGGGAAATGCTTTTCAAGTGCTATTGACTTTTGTTTTTTTTTTTTTAAATAGAACTTTCTTGGCTGCTAGGAAAGTTCTGTGTTTGCTGATTTCAGCGACGGTGAGCCCTTCTGAATCAGCCACCGTCTAGCTCTGAATATTGCAAAGAATCTTCTTTGCAAAGCTGACAAGCCCCCCCTTTTTTTGGTGACATCACTGCAACTGAACAAATATTGCTTTAGGTAAATTGCGGTGTAACCATTAGATTGTTTTCCCAGATTATAGACACTTGGGGTTTGTTTCTTTAGTGAAGCCGGTGCAGTACTTGGGGGCAGTCTGTAGGTTACCACCCAGGTTTGGAATTGTCTGTATGTAGCAACCACAAGAGAGGGGGTGCTGGAGCTCTCCAACAGAGATGCTGTATTTTGGGGGAGGGGGAAGGAAAGGGATGTTTGGATACATGTACTTCTAAATGACACAGATGATAAAAATATTACTTTGGTGCTTTCGGTGTGAACCTGAATTCCAAGGTTGAAAACTCCCTGAGCCAGCGGTAGGTGGTGATATGACCAGATCTATCCACAAGCAGCCCCCATTTTTAACGCTGATCAGCCTTGCTCTTTAAGGATCTGAGGACTAGGGAAAGTGTCAAGGAGCCTTTCAGGAAGAAGGAAAGAAAAAAAAATTACATCCTCCCAAAGCACAGCCGCGTTCAAGTTTAAACCTAAATGTCATATTGTGTGGCATTGGGGAAGTGTGAAAGAAGGCTCAGAGAGAAGGATGGAGTCTTTCGATGTTGATCAATTTGGCTTGAAACCTTTGGGGACCCCCTGTGTGATATGCAGATGACTGTCTGAAGGTTGGTGGAATGCTTTAGCCAGAGCAGTGGATCTTGATCAAGTAATTCTAACCGCCCCCCCCCACCCCAGGACCTCAAAACCTGATGCTTGCTTTCCAAGAGGCAGGTGCTCCTGGTCTTTTTTTTATTTTATTTTTATTTATTTTTTTTTTATTTTTTAGGAACTTGGAGGGATTAGAAACCAGAGGTCTGTAAGGAGACAGTGCCCCCTGCCTCCCCACAGAGCCTTGTAAGAATAGCCCAGCCTTCGACAGTGCAGATACTTGCTTGTTTTTCTAAACAAGGGAAACATCAAAAACTGAAGCTGAGGGAGGGTGGAGGGAACTTGGGAGCCCTTTGCCCTGGGACGAACGGGATGGAGGAAGGATGGTGTTTCCGCATGAGAGAAAGTACCAGAATGTCAGGGGTCCCGGCCATTGTGTGTACAGTATAGGGCTTCCCAGGAGATTAACAGTGCAGAGTTTTGGAAAGTTACTTAAGCCTTTCTCTTCTTTGCAACTCTTCCTCGAGCCTTTTCCTGGGGCTGTCAGCTGGTATAGTTTTCCTGGGTCATTGATTTTTTTTTGCCCGGGGATTCCAGCATCGGATCTCACTCTTAATAAGCCAGGGGCTGCATCGTGGCCTCCTCCTCCCCCTCCGTGCTCGTGACTTGTGCTAATCACCTCCAAGCCTACTGGGAAAAAGGCTTCCCAAATACCCCCTTCCCTCTCATCCCTGAAGATATTGAGATGCTGCCAGCGGCCACTGGAAGGCTGTCATCACTGCGTTAAAAAACATATCCCAGGAAGACAAGAGCAGTTCATGCAAAACTAGTGCCTGTGATCCTTAATCCCATACTCAGATACACTCGGCTTTCATCCATTTCCCTCTCTGGGATGGAGTTGTTTTTTTTTTTTACTGCATTCCCACATTGGGGATTTGGCCTAAGAGGTCCAAATTGATCATTGATTTTTTTGTTTTTTTGTTTTTTCCCAAACAGAAGTGTAATGTCAGCATCATCTTTGTTCAAAGAACAAGGCAGGGATGAGGGCTGAGAGGAGGGAGGGGTGCCTTCTTGGGTTCCAGCCATAAAAAGCAAAAGATCCTCTATATTTTGTCCTGCTTTATTTCTTTTTAATTTTTATTTACTTTTTTAAAAGATTTTAAATTTATTCATTTAAGACAAAGAGATAACAGAGAGCGAACGAGCATGAGCAGGGGGAGAGGCAGAGGCAGAGGGAGAAGCAGGCTCCCAGCTGAGCCAGGAGCCTGACATGGGGCTTGATCCCAGGATCTGGAGATCATGACCTGAGCTGAAGGTAGATGCTCAACCAGCTGAGCCACCCAGGCACCCCTGTCCTGCTTTAAAGATACGATGTTTCAGCATGTCTCTCAAACTTATTTTGCCATGTCCCTCAGGTCTCTTTTTTGTTGTTGTTTTGTTTTACTTTTTTTTTTTTTTTTTTTTGGTTTTTTGGTGATTTGTCTTTCCTTGTCTCTCTGCTGAAGGCCAGCAGGATCTTCTCTTGTCTCCCTGCATTCCCCCTTTCTCTCTTCTCAAAAAGTTCAGAATGACTGATGGGCTCATTGAGAGGAATGGGGAGAGACAGAGGGAGGGAAGGGGTACAAAATCATTCTAGTTCCCACATGGAGGCCTAGAAAACTCTGGACTTTTGACAAAGAAGGCATGAGCATATGTCCACACGTTTGGTTTCACCCTAGGGTATGTAGCAGAAGGAAAGGGAGAAAAAACACAAGGAGAGTGGGGCAGCCTTTAAAGTCTCCCTTGCATCAAGCTGTCCCCAGACCTCAAAGATGGAAGGAGTTCTCTGAGCTGATGTCCTGCTCCCTGCCAAGTAGCCCAAGCCAACACGAAGTGATGCTTGTTACCAGACCATTTGCAGCCCAGCAAATAAACCCAACCCTAGCTCCTTATTTCACTGGCTGAAAATCTCAGAATGTAGAAAAAGGGTAAGTCAATTGATCTTGAGGCCTCAGGAGGGGATGCAGGTGTCCATTTAGGAGAGAGCAGACCTTCCTGTTCTGCTCAGATAAGCGGTGGATCTCCACCCTGGTGGCTCAGGAGAATCACTTCAGTCTGAACAAATGTGGGGATGCTCAAGCAGCGCTCCAGGGCTCCTTGCTTAACTGGTCTGGGGTGGGCCAGGTACTGGTCTCATTTTGAAAGCTGCCAGGTGACTCTAGTACAGCCCGAGTTGAGAACCACTGTTCTGGTGTTCAGAGGGCAGGGCTACCTCCTGCAAGCATCAGTTCGCTCAGGGTTGTCTGGGCCTGGCTGGGTGGTCCCTCACCCCTCCTCCAGGACTCCGCACCAGGGAGATCAGGACTGTATTTTCCCAGCCATCAGTGGATCTCTGCATCGCAGCGCCTGCACGCAGAGTTCTGCATTTTCTTATGCCTTAGTCACATCATCCTTTGATCCAGGGATTGTCTTTACTTTCACAAATTTTATGGGATGAAAAGCCAGCTCATAACCAAAGGAACACAACCCGAATGTCTGAAAGAGTTGTCCAGCTGTCACAGAAGAGAGATGAAGAGAGGCGTCTGAAACTGCCAGTCTGTTTCCATGGGAAGTAACTACATTTGAAACGTGGTCTGCTGGCTCGTTCTGTAGCAGAGAAGAGGAGTCTGGGCCAGCAAGTGGCTCCATTATTGATGGCTCTTCTCTCCCAGGCGCTTTATTGGAAAGGGCAGCCTAGCAGCAGTTTCGGGCAAGGGACGGAAAGGTAGGGAGTAAAAGTTAATTGAGCACTGTGTTATCTGATTTCCTCCTCATAGCAGCCCTACAAAGTAAATATTAGCCTCACTTTCTAGATGAGAACCTTGCCCCATTCTGCCCTCAGTATCTCTTCGACTCAGTTCATCCAAAGTGAGGGCACACACGAGGCGATCCAGCGGATGTAGGAGGAAGATGTTAGAACTTTTGTTCTTTCATATTGGTTTCTTTCCAATCTTAAAAAAAAAAAAGAAAAGGAGTCACCCTTGGCTTAAAATTAACATAAAAATTGGCAGCTGAAGGGTACACAGTTTGTAGGTAAATGTACATATATTGGAGGCATGTTCCCAAAATGTTTCTGCTGATGGGGATCATGATTTTAAGGATTTGGGGGCCATTGGTCTCAGCCACCCTGTCAACTTATTTAACATTCTTGAAAAGGCACCACTTTGGAGGTAACGTGCACTGAAAGAATAACTGCTCCCCTGTTATCTACCCCTACCCCCATCTAGCTCCCTACACCAGCTCTACGTCTCCTGGTAAAATTTAGAGGCAGGATTTGAACCCACTAATTGTCTGGTTTCCAAAGTCCATACTCTTGTCATTCGAGCTATGTAATGGACCTTCAAAGGTAGAGGTGAGGGCTCTCTGAAATTTGATTATACTAGGTCACTATTCTAATGAGGCTGGTGTGTTTTTATCCTTCTACAAGGATCTAGCTTTCCTTAGTAATACAAATCCTGGAGTCACAAAGATTTTAGTATTGGAAGGGTGGGTGACCAAATGACTCTAGTCTGCTCTCTGAGTCTCTCCTTCTCCCTGGGGGTCCCTAATTCTGCAACCCATTGGCTGACCCCGATGTTTGCAGATCTAAGACTCTGGTCCAGCATAAACAACACCTTCTTCACTCGACTTGCCTTAGCACTAGTGAGAGAAGTTGGTGAGTTGAAAATACCATTAGTGTACCAAATACATTCAAGTACCATGTGCCAGACCCTATTCTGACAACTTTATGTTTATTAACTCATGTAATCCTTACCACCTGTGAATTAGATGCTATGATAATAAATTGAAGAAACTGATGCAAAGAGAAGTGAAGTAACTTTGGGGGATTTGAACCCAGGCAGCTCTCCTCTAATACAAAAGCAAATTGCCAGTAGTTTAAAGCAATGCCATTTCTGTACTGTTTACCTCTTAATCCACTAGACCCCAGATTTCCCCGGATATGTGGGAAATATGTGTACAGTTATTATCCATTCCACCTCCTGTCTAAAGATAGTACTCATATAGCCCCAAAGAACTGCTTACAGAATAGGAACTGTGATCCATTTCTGGAAATTTTGTAGAACTGGTGATCTGAAATTATTTCTCCAACAAAACATCTACAACTGCTGAGTAAAATATAACAGACATCCTTTAAATGCGTGAATGACTCAATATAAGGGATGCAAACAGGGAACAAATATGAAGTGGATCAAAGAACTGAAGAAGTTAGCTGGCATTGACCCTGTGGCTACACTAAGACCATCTGATGGTCTTTACAACCAGGGTTTAACAGGTGCATGAAAGCAAGTTATGAGTTATTAGACCAATGTAAGTTAAGAAGTTGAAATAAAGATTTTCCAATAAATAAATAAATAAACAAACAAACAAATAAATAAATAAATACTGACATTACATACTATATAAATGAGAAAAAGAGCTCTTCCTATAAAACTGGGATCTGGAAGGGTTAAACAGTCATTAAAAAGGTGGATGAGAAACAAATCAGCCTTCTTGAAAAAAAAATGGCAAGAAAACATGTCTCAGCCTGGGCTGAGCTTTGGAGAAAAAAATTAGTCTCCCTGAAGAATATGTAATCACAGGCCTGGTTTTTCAAGAGTCTGGGTTTTAAATTCACATGATCTTTACCAAGAAACCTCATCTAAGAAACTAACAAAATTGTCCGAGGTTGGTTATGCCCCAAGATACTTGGCAAAACACACACACACACACACACACACACACACACACACACACACAAATCCTCCCTACATAGAGACCTCATCATCACAAGCTCCATAAGATTCCTACTGATGAAATCCTGCTGGTTATGAACACGCAATCCAAAACTCCATTATATGAGCAATAATCAGCAGTAAAAACAACAGAGTTCTTAATAAATAACAGAGGGAAACTAAAACAAAAAAGAATAAAAAGCAAGTCTAAAACATGACTAATGAAAGGCTATAAAGATTTTAAAAAGAACAAAATACATCTGCTATCTCTACTAATACTACTATACTGATGAAAAATATATTCATTGAAATTAAAACTTAATGGATAGATCATATGTAGCTGAGGACAAAAGCAATGAACTGGAACATAAAGCTGGAGAAATTATCTAGAATGCAGCAAAAAAGGTAAAGACATGAAAGATATGGGAAAAAATCTATAAGACATGGAGGATGGAATGTAGGTTCAGCATATATCACATCCATATTCCAGAAAGGGGGAATAGGGGAAATGAGGGAGTGGCAACACTCAAAGTGATAATATCTTGGAATCTGTTTTCAAGTATTAACAAAATATTCAGATTGAAGCATCCAAAGCAAGATAAATAAAAATACATGGATACCTATCATATTTAAACTATAAAATACTAAAACCAAAGTGACAGTCTTAAAAAAACAATCAGAGAGAGTGAGAGAAAACAATGTTATACATAAAGTCTTTGCAACAACAACAGCGAAAGCCAGAAGCCAGAGAAATATTTTTCCAGGTTCTGGAAAAAAGAACAGAACATCCTGTCAGAGCAGAACTATATACCCAGCTAAACTATCTTCAAGACAGAGTGTGGAGATTACTGCAGAAAATAAATAGACTTAAAAAAAAAGAGTGTGAAATGAAGACACGTTTACCATGATACATGCTTCCCAAAACAACTGCTAGAGGATATACTTCCTTGAGAAGAATGCTGAGTCTAGAAGGAAGGACTGAGTTATAAAGAAAGAAAATGGTACAGAGAAAGACACTTTACCTACGTTCCTTGCTCTGTCTTCCTTCTTAGAGAGTGCCATCTCCTTGACTGGAGAGAGATTTCTTGAAGATATCTTGTCCTTTTGACACCTAAAGCCAAGGGACAGCTTTTTGACTCGATTGAACTCTTCCACGGCCATAGGACTTCCAGTCTGAGGTGCTCAGATGGCCCTCAGTTCCACGGTGACTACAGAGCGGGAGTTCTGTGTGAAAGAACAGGAAATGTTCAAGTCTTTTAGTTACCCTATAAGAGTCAGCCCTGTCCTGGGGAAGCTTCCTTCTCAGTGGCTTCATGCACACGCACAAACAAAGCAGCTTGGGGGGATGAATAATAGATTTGGCAGGTCATTCTCCAAATGATACCCAAACCGCAGAGCATGGAATTGAGGGTTTAGCAGTGTGCCCACAGACCTACCAGACAACTCTGCCCAGGCATAAATTTTCCATTTTCATACCCGCATTTCTGGAAACCTGTATCGCTTGCTCACTCAGACCCTTGAAATTGAATTTCTCCTGCATTAAGAAGCTAAGGAATGAAGTGGTGTTTGGGGTTAGCTTTGACCTGAGAGCCAAGTTTTCTACACACAGAACCAGGCGACATTAAAATTCAAAACTCAGGCCACTGAATCTGAAATGTATGTTTGCAAACTGTCTGATTTCATGTCTGCCTCAGATGTCTCGTGAATACAAATCGCCTCATTTGGGGTTGGAGGAGCAGGAGAAGGAAACCTAAGAATGATCTCCAAAACAAATCTTTAATTCGGATGAGTATAATAGAATGTAATCCCGTTTCAAGTCTGTCAGCATTCCTTTGATGATTACAAATGAGTCCCTTTTCCCCTGCAACGTGGGGGAATAATCTGGATAAAATAACCCTTTTTGTCTGCAAGGGCCAGTGTGATGCATACTCGTGACAGCCTATAGAGTAGTGTTTCAGAGTCTGAGAAGAGCGCCGTGCCACCACGTTCTTCCTTTCTTTCTCTTGACTTAGAAGATTTTGCACTCTTTTTATGTTCAACAGCATCTGAAGTTCTCAGACTCCGTCCCCCTCCGCTGTTGGATGGGAGACAGGTGGAAGCGAGACTACCCAATCCCATCTAGAAGGCCAGTTTGTCCAGCTGCTGAGGGTAATGCTTAAAGGAATGCACACAATTTCATAGCCCCTTTTCTACTGAAAAAAAAAATGTACCTGAACCCCAAATCAGGCTTACATACTTCCTTTTTGTCAACTTTGTCACGAAATGAAGGGGTAGGTGTTTTTAAACTCCTCCTCCATTCTCCGAGGCCTGAACCACTGAACACACCTTCCAGAGCTAGCAAGGCCAAATGCTTTCTGGACAGGTGAGACGGTGCAGAGATGGCCCCAGCCGCAGCCTTAGGATGAAAAGTGGTCTTGTCAGGCCAGAGCTGTGAGATCCGTTGTGTGGACGTGGTCACGGCAGGCTGTGGAGGATTCCACTGAGCAGGTCTTGAGGTCTTGTCTGTTCTGCCTCTTTAACCACTGGAGTTCAAGTGTGAAGGTCCCTGTCTTCTGATTTACCTTTTTTTTTTTTTAAACCTAGATATCCCTGGATTTTTTTTCCTCCAGAAATCTATCTATCATCTATCTATCTATCTATCTATCTATCTATCTATCTATCTATCTATCATCTATTTATTTATCTACGTAGCCCGTGCATGAACAGGGCAGGGTAGAGAGGCAGAGGGAGAGGAAGACAGATCTTAAGCAGGCTCCCTGCCCTGTGTGGATCCTGATGCCAGGCTGGTTCTAGGGACCCTGCGATCATGACCCAAGCCGAAATCAAGAGTCAGATGCTTAACCAACCGAACTACCCAGGCAGCTCCTCTCGATGACTCCCTAAAGCTATCAGTCAGTGCTTTGAGGCAAAAGGCCTGCTTTCATCCCAGGCTTCTGTGTTTATTTCTGGTTAGTCCAGGCATGTTGTTCAGGGTTGTCAACCTTGACCCAAAATTCCATCTGGTCCTTAGAGTAGATAGCTATCTTTATCTGGTGAAAACTCTAGGTTCTCAACCCAGGGAGGTTTCGTTCCCCACTCCCAGAGATATTTGGCAACGTCTGGAAGTAATTTTGTTTGTCACAACTAGCCGTGCTGCTGGCGTCTAGGTAGTAGGAGCCAGGGATGCTTCTGAACCTCCTACATGTCTGGAGGTAATTTTATTTGTCACACTAGCGGTGCTGCTGGTGTCTAGTGAGCGGGAGCCAGGGATGCTTCTAAACCTCCTACGATGCACAGACAGCCCACAGCCCCCACTACAAGGAATGATCCCATCTTCACGCTGGGCTTCAGGAATGCAGGGCTAGACCAGCTGGCATGTCCCCGATTTATTTTCTACATCTGAAGAGAGTGGGGAAAATTTATAATAACCAAAGATGAGTCTGGAAAACCTAGAGCTCCTTGGCAGTCTTCTTCAAGGCCAACTTGCCTTCTGCAGCCACCTACAGGTGCCCAGCTCTTTAAAACTGAGGAAATAGAGATCCAGCCACTGTGGTGCTTCGACACCCTCTCACACCCCATGACTTCCCATCCCACTGCTTTCCTCTATGGAACTTGCCTGTGCCTCTGGCCCTTTTGTCCTCCTGATTCAAAACTTCCACATTCGCCATCATTACCGTCAAACTAAATATCACTTGGGAGAGATGTTCAGACTTGAAGCCAGTTGCTCACTCCCAGTGTGAGGATGCATTGGCAACACCTCTCACTTATTTCACAACTCAGTGAAGCAATCATGTGAGGGGGCAATTTGATTTGAATTTTTAAAAGAGTGTGAAAGTTGTGAAAACTGTGCATGGATCAGCCTTTGCTCAGCACCTCCCATTGCCTCATCCTACTCTCTGCCTCCGTCCTGCACCCTCTGTCTACCACCCCCACCGCCTTTCTACCCAGCTCTGCACATCCCGGTTCAGATGGCCCCTGGCACAGTTATACCCACAGATGTGTCTGTGAAACATTGTGTTCGCCTCTCTGAGCTGCCTGTTATAATGTGTTCTGATGTTCCAGGATGTTTCTAAGAGCACTAAGTGGGTGAATGGTTATTTTATTTTTATTCTTTAAGGATTTTATTTATTTATTCTTGAGAGACACAGAGAGAGAGGCAGAGACATAGGCAGAGGGGGAGGCAAGCTCCCTGCGCGGAGCCCGATGAAGGACTCGATCCTGGGATCCCAGGATCACAACCTGAGCCAAAGGCAGATGCTCAACCACTGAGTCACCCAGGTGTCCCAAAATGTGTTATTTTAGAGCGAAGTTATTCACCTATTCACCCCTGTGCGGAATGTTATACCCTTACTAGGGTGCACCTGTAGTCTATGTGGTCATGGGGTGGAGCACCATTGCAGCGCCCACACTGAGTAGAAGGAAAACCAACAGATCCCTCTGAAAGGATGACTGTCACCCCTGATCAGAGGTCACCAGATCAAAGGGCAGCCACCCACTTTCAGACCTGACCCACTGCAGTCACCCCCCCTTTCCAGGCAGGTTGGAACGCTAGTGAAAATATTTCTTTCCTTCTGCCAAACACAAACAAAATATGGTATAGTTTCCAAAAGAGTGAACAGGGCACCGGCAGGAATGGGTGTGCAGTATTTGTATAGCTTTGTGACTCAGTACATCTGAATCTCCAAGCATTTTAAGAGCTTTGTCCAAAAAAAAAAAAAAAAGGTCTATTGTGTGGCTGTTGGCACTGAAGAAAATAGCAGGCCTGTCAGAACTCTGTTTCAGATTTAATTTTAAAGTGGGTGATGTAAGAATGCTGTCGGACGGGAGGACTTTGCTCCTTTTCTCATTCTTGCCCATCTGGTGTGATAGAACTTGAGTTTTCAAGGATCAGTTCATATAAGAAATCAGAGCACCTTCCCTTGACACTCCTTTTGTGAAAAGACATCACGTTCATAAGCAAAGACTAATATGTTTTTAAAATGGGTATGGATCCCTGCAATGAAGCAAAAACATATTTGTGTTTCTATCTACATAAACGCACTTGCACGTACCTATATATAAAAAAGATTTTAACTATCCATCTATGTGCATATATGTATTTTTTCAGAGTATCCTCTTGCAAGATCTTACTTTCTTTTTACATTTTTAAATTTAAATTCTACTTGTCAACATATAGTATAACACCCAGTGCTCATCCCATCAAGTGCCCTTCTCAATGCCCATCACCCAGTTACGCCAATCCTTTTTTTTCCAATGCAATTTTAAAAATGCAGGTCTAGAGACATTATTGATTTTCCCAAAGGCCTCACGCATTCGATATCTACTTCTGGGTATTGATGTTATACAAATAAGCAGGAAAACTGTATTATCAAAATGTTTTCCTAGTTGTTTCTTTTGCAGGATGTTGAACAGTGAACAGTGATTTTTTTTTGTCATGTATATATTTTAACATAGAGTGCATGTTTCGTCCTGTCTCTGCTTCTCTTGGCCATAGAGATCATATACTATACGTAAAACAACGACGACAACAATAACAAAAACAAACAAACAAACAAAAAAAGAACTGAAGCATCACATTCAACCCCTAGATTCAACCAAACTATGAATAGGTTCTTAAGTTTCTGAGGCAAGAAAATTTCTCACAATGTTGCCAGGCACCCATCTGTGTTATGGGAGTGACTGTGCCCATTCGAGTCACTTGGGTCCTACTTTCAGAACCACCAGACCTCAGCAAAACAACCTCTGTTTCTTCCTTGCTTTTTTCCAGAAAAGTCCCTTAAAGACCTGAATTTAAGGTTGTTTGTTTTTTTTTTTTTCAAACATGGAGACTGTATACACAACATGGCTTATACCAGGCTGAGTCCAGGATAAAATCAGACCATGGAAAAGAAGATCAGTCTCTGGAAACAGAACACAGATAAACCTATCTCAGCTCTCCATGGCCTCAGGCCTGTTAGTGTGAGGAAGACTTGACCAGAGGGAATGTCTTAATTAATTAGTGCTGTCTGTGTAGCTAAAACACATGCACACAGAAGCTAAAGGACTCTTATCCTTAGAAGGCAGTCGGACAGTGACATGCAAACAAAACCCAAAGGGAAGACTCCCCTGGAATCTTGTGGAACCTTCTGGAATGTAGACTTGAGTCTCTCTGCACCATTTATCTTTATCACCCACATCTTCTCTTTCTGTGGGATGATAAAGTATTAGGTGGAGTATATAAGGTCTGATATATTAATTGAAAGCTTTAAGAATGTCAAATGTTGGGACCCCTGGGTGACTCAGTGGTTGAGCATCTGCTTTTGGCTCAGGTTGTGACCCCAGGGTCTCGGGATCGAGTTCCGCATCAGGCTCCCTGCAGGGAGCCTGCTCTCCCTCTGCCTATGTCTCTGCCTCTCTCTATGTGTCTCTCATAAATAAATCTTAAAAAAAAATATTGCCAAATGTTAAAAAAAAAAAAAGCACCAAATGTTTGTGGCTCAGTCTCACAGATTGGGTTAAAATGGCAGTGCTGAGTATTAGATTGTAAATTAATATAATTATCAATTTGTTGTTCTTGCAAGCTTCAAAGAATGGACATTATCTGACCATATCTGCCCTTCAGTGGGCTGTGGGGAAGAGTGAGTTTGCTGGAATCACAGAAGCTGAAGAACCATAGGGGAAAGTTTTAAGCGGTTCTCACTGCTGGGCTTTTAGGGTCCAGGCCTGATGCTATTACATCCTAACCCCTTCATCCACTGGACTGTCATACGATTCAAACAGGGCAATAAGTCATAAAGGGCAATGTGTAGACTTCAGACCAGAGGTGCGAGACAAATATGATGCAATGCGCACATGTAATACTAAATATTCTAGTAGCCACGTTGGAAAAAGCAAGAGAAAGTGGTGACATGAATTTCCATAGCAAATTTTATTTAACCCGAAGTATCAAAAGTATCATCTTTTCAACATTAGTAAAGATATCAAAAAAGCTTTTTCTAAGGATTTTTATTTATCTGAGAGAGAGTGAGAGAGCGAGTGCGAGTGAGGACAAGTGGGGGGAAGGACTGAGGGAGAAAGAGAAGCAGACTCCCTGCTGCACAGACCCACCTGGGGCTCGATCCCAGGACCCTGAGATCATGACCTGAGCTGAAAGCAGACGCTTAACCGACTGAGCCACCCAGGGGGCCCGATATGTTAAAAATCATTAATGAGACTTTTACATTTCTTTTTGGCTTACAAAGACTTGGAAGTCTGGTGTGTATTTGACACAGCAGCACATCTCCGTTCTGACTGGCCACGTCTCAAGTGCTCAGTAGCCATGTGTGGCCGGGGCCACCATCCGAGCAGCACAGAGGCTGAGGTCTGGGATCAGGGCAGAGCCTCGGGCCTTTCTTAGCACCTTCTTCCCACACGGCCTCCGTCAGGCCTGCCTCATGTAGGGACCAGTGGCAGATGCTCGGTTGCCCCCCAGGACCTGGCCTCCCCAGTTGCCTCCCCGTTGCTTGGAGGAGGACTGGTGTCCTCCTGCATCCTCCAGCACCTTTCCCGAGAGCCCTCTCTGACTTTAGTCCTCATGAAGGGAGAGGCCTGTAGGGAGTCACCCAAACTGTGATGGAACCTGCTAGCAATACCAGAAATCAGCCAACCCTACTCACCCAATTCTTTTTCTGCCCTGTGGATGTCACAAGGATTTGGGACTGTGTTAACCCACCTCGGGGCACTGGGACCCAGGGAGGCAAGGGTTATTGAATGATTTTGCCTCGAGGCAGCTGTTGGTCAGTCTCATCCAGAGGGGAGAGAACCCAGGTAGGCCACCAGGAAGGGACTGGCCAGGACGTTTCCCAGCTTGTTAGTGGCAGGACCAAGATAGGACCCAGGACCCTGCTCCACAGTTTTGAGTTACTGTGTTTGCTCTCAGGATCAGCTCTCACAGGAAGCAGAGCTGAGAGGGCTCAGAAAGACCCCAGCTCAGAGCTCCCCGCTCCCCTGACCAGACCACAGGCTGCTTGTCACTGTTTGGGGGCGCTTCTCAAAGGTACTAATGTCTGGAGCTAAAGTGAATGTGTATCTGTCAGCTGGAACCTAGGCATCAGGTTTTTTTTTTTTAATTTTTATTTTTTTTATTCATGCAAGACACAGAGCAGAGACACAGGCAGAGGGAGAAGCAGGCTCCCTGCGGGGACCCTGATGCAGGACTCCATCCCAGGACCCCAGGATCACGCCCTGAGTCAAAGGCTGATGCTTAACCACTGAGCCACCCAGGCGTCCCAGGCATCGGTATTTTTAAATCTCCTGAGGTGACTCTGATGGGCAACCGAGGTTGAGAAAGTGCTGCTCACTTTTTAATCCATCTCTCTGTTTATTACATAATAAATAAATACTTATTATTTATTAAATAAATAAATACTTATTATGCTTTATCCAGACACAGACAAGGTGCAATAATAGTGCAGAGCTTTCCTTTATGCCCTTCCCTCAGATTCCCCAAATGTTACCATTTTATCACATTTGCTTTATTCCTGGCAAAGCACAGGAAAGATGCCTTTTGCCCCTAAACCCTTCTGTGTGTTCCTCAAGAATGGGAACCTGCCTAACAGAGAACAGTGATCGAAATCAGGAAACGAACCCCCTGCACTCCGGTTTTCTGATCTGCACACCTCGTTCAGGTTTCACTGGTCGTCCCTATAACGTAGGTGAGAGCAAAAGGAAATCCCAGCTCAGCGCGCTTTTCAGCTCTCCTGTCTCTTTAGGGTCCTTATGACCTGGAACAGCCTCTCAGCCGTTACCTTTCCCGACGTTGGCCTTTGCGAGGATTACAAGACGGTCGCCGTTATAGGATGCCCCTGAGTTGGGATCTGTCTCCTGTTTCTTCTTGGTTACATGCTCGTGCATTTTTGCGGGATGGTCACCATGGTGACCTTGTGCTCTCAGGGCGTCCCGTGGGGAGGAACGCGATGTCACTTAGATGTCACGCTTCGATGATGGGAAAGGTGGGCGTGGCCCTCTTGCAGATGACAGGTGCCAGCGCCAGCCCTGCTCCCCAGGGCTCATTGATCCTTTTAGTTGGCTTTTTAGATACGCTCTGGCAAGGCTGCGAGGGTCCTCAGCTCAGGACAGGCAGGTCTTAGAGCAGGGGAGGGGGCAGAGGGAAAGGGCCTGGGCCCCGGAGCCTTGCTAAGGGGAACCGCTCTGCAGAAGGCAGTGCCAGGGTTGCTCCTGGCTTTGGGACCAAGTGGCAGGAGAGCATGGGGCGGGGGTGGGGTCTGGATTAGGGAGAGAGGCACGGACGGGAGACTGCTTGTCCCTGGCTTTGCTGAGAGGCCACCCTGCTGTCCTACCGATGACTTCCACGAGTCCCTTCTCTACCCTCCGCCTACATCAGAGCCGCTCACTTGCTTTCTATGCTTTGACTTGCCTCCTGGCTCCATCTGTCTTTTCCGCTGGAGCCAGTGGCTTCCAGATTAAGCCCCAGAAATACCTGCTGTTAGGGTGATACCCAGCTTGACACTTCCCGTGACTCACCCTGTTTACTACCTGTTGCTTATCTCCAGGTCAGATGCGATTCTTACCGTTTTGCAAATACCTTCTCCCATTCTGTAGGGTGTCTTTTAGTTTTGTGGACTGTATCCTTTGCTGTGCAGAAGCTTTTTATCTTAATGAAGTCACAATAATTCATTTTTGCTTTTGTTTCCCTTGCCTTCATGGATGTATCTTGCAAGAAGTTGCTGTGGCCAAGTTCAGAAAGGGAGTTGCCTGTGTTCTCCTCTAGGATTTTGATGGAATCTTGTCTCACATTTGTATCTTTCATCCATTTTGAGTTTATCTTTGTGTCTGGTGTAAGCGAATGGTCTAGTTTCATTCTTCTGCACGTGGCTGTCCAATTTTCCCAGCACCATTTATTGAAGAGACTGTTCTTTTTCCGATGGATAGTCTTTCCTGCTTTGTCGAATATTAGTTGACCATGGATTGGAGGGGCCATTTCTGGATTCCCTATTACAGCCACTCTGGAAAACTGTGTGGAGGTTCCTCAAAGAGTTAAAAATGGATCTGCCCTACGGCCCAACAATTGCACTGCTGGGGATTTACCCCAAAGATACAGATGCAGTGAAAAACTGAGACACCTGCACCCCAATGTTTATAGCAGCAATGTCCACAATAGCCAAACTGTGGAAGGAGACTTGGTGTCCACTGACAGATGAATGGATAAAGAAGCTGTGGTGTCTATATACAATAGAATATTCCTCAGCCATTAGAAACGACAAATACCCACCATTTGCTTTGACATGGATGGAACTGGAGGGTATTATGCTGAGTGAAGTAAGTCAGTCGGAGAAGGACAAACATTATATGGTCTCATTCATTTGGGGAATATAAAAAATAGTGAAAGGGAATAAACAGGAAAGGAGAGAAAATAAGTGGGAAGTATCAGAGAGGGTGACAGACCATGAGAGACTCCTAACTCTGGGAAACGAAGAAGGGGTAGTGGAAGGGGAGGTGGATGGGATGTTGGGGTGACTGGGTGATGGGTGCTGAGGGGGATACTGGATGGGATGAGCACTGGGTGTTATGCTATATGTTGGCAAATTGAACTCCAATAATAAACAAACGAACAAACGAACTTCAGTTAGTGGAAGTCGTCCCCTTTTGCTGCTGGCTCGGAAGACTTTTTACTCCGCAGACTAAACTTATTTTATTTTTATTTTTAAAAGATTTTATTTATTTATTCATGAGAGACACAGAGAGAGAGGCAGAGACATAGGCAGAGAGAGAAGCAGGCTCCCTACGGGGAGCCTGATGCGGAACTCGATCCCAGGACCCTGGGATCACACCCTGAGCCAAAGGCAGATGCTCAACCACTGAGCCACCCAGGCGTCCCCCTATGATTTATTTTAATAAATGATTGAAGTCTGCTTTCCCTTTTGTGCACGTTTAGGGAACAGTGCATTGGCTGAAGTTGAGAAGGGGATGGTGTTCATTTTTGTCCCCCTATCTCCCAGTTCCCCCATGGGCTCCTGGGCAGCCATGGGAAAGACAGGGCAATGAGTGGCCTTCCCTCCTTGCTTGATTTCATCGTCTTTTTGCCCAGGGTTGTCTTTGGCTCATTATCAGAATGCGTCATTCCTTTTTCTTTGTTCCCCTTCCTTGCTTCACATATTTACCTTCACCTGGGCAGCTGAGGGCTGCTCGATAGACGTCATGTTGTCACGGAGATCGTGGCCACAACACGTGTGGTTCCCAAAACTTCAGCTGCCCCTCGTTGGTCTCTTCCTCATACCTTTGCACAAAACAAGAACTAATGGAGGTAATGCTACTAAAGAAGCAGGTTTTTTTTTTTAAAGATTTTATTTATTTATTCATGAGAGACACAGAGAGAGAGAGAGAGCCAGAGACACAGGCAGAGGGAGAAGCAGGCTCCTTGCAGGGAGCCCAATGTGGGACTCGATCCCGGGTCTCCAGGATCACACCCTGGGCTGAAGGCAGCGCTAAACCACTGAGCCACCCAGGGATCCCCTAAAGAAGCAGGTTTATAGAGAGCAGGTATGGGTGGAATTGTGTCCACTCACTGTCCCCACCCTGCCACCGGAAAGGTATATTGGAGTCCTCACCCCTGCTACCCCAGAATGGGACCTCCCTCATAGAGAACACCTTTATAGAAGTAATCGAGTTGAGACAAGGTTATTGGGGTGGCTCCCAATCCAGTACGACCGGAGTCCTTCAAAAGAGGAGATTGGGACACAGAGATGTGCACAGGGAGTATATTACGTGAAGGTTACGATGATGCTCCCCAAGCCAAAGAACCACCAGATGAGGGAGATGGGCCTGGAACAGGTCCTTTCCAGAACCTTCAGAGGGAGTGTGCCCTGTGGACCCCTTGATCCCTGCTTTCCAGCCTCCAGAACTGTGTAAGGGTCCATTTCTATTGTGGAGAGTCACCCAGTTTGTGGTGCTGAGATACAGCGCTGCAGGAATTAATGCAGCAGAGCTTCGGGGAGCGAGCACTTGGGCAGCCCCAGTGGCTCAGCGGTTTAGCGCCGCCTTCAGCCCGGGGTGTGATCCTGGAGACCCGGGATCGAGTCCCACATCGGGCTTCCTGCATGGAGCCTGCTCCTCCCTCTGCCTGTGTCTCTGCCTCTCTGTGTGTGTGTATCTCTCATAAATGAATAAATAAATAAAATCTTAAAAAAAAATAAAAGAAGCGAGCACTTCCCATAAGCAGTGCTGTCACTGTCCTCACGGTATAGATGACCCCCCCAAGGCAGGGAGGGACTGGACGCTTTGCTCACGGCTACTCGAGCCCGCTTTGGTCAACCCTGGAACATCCGCCACTGCCTGTCCGCCTACTTCCCCGCCTGGCCCTTCCTTCCGTGGTTCTCCCTCTCAGGCTCCTTTCTGGGGCCTTCTTGGTGGCCGCATCTCTTGAGTATCTGCTTCCCCCCCAGTCCCCATCCTGTCCCCGTCCTGTCCACGGTTCTGCCACCAGCCATTCCCCAGGGGCCGGGGCTCCAGCCACCACCGCTAGTGCTGCCAGCTGACTTGCTGGACCCCTCCTCTGGGGGCCTCCGACCCAGGGCGCTCCGAGGAACCCCCTCCCCCCCCCGCAGAACACTCCCACGGAGCCTGCGTTCTGGGTGCTGAACTTCCCAGGTGCCTGTGCCACCAGTCCTCACTGTGTCCTTCCTGTCCCTTGTGCCGCATCCCTCCCTCCCCTTGTCACCTGCCTCCCCCTCCCCAGTCCAGATTCTAGGACCAAAATCAACTGCCATTTCGGTCTGGACACACATCATTTGCGGGGCCTGGTGCACAATGAAAAGGGGAGCCCCTCGCTCAGAAATCAGGGGGCATGTGCTGTTGGAGTCCTAAAATAGGCAGTTTTCTCCTCCCTTCTGTGGTCTCTCTCCCAGCTCATCAGAGTGTGTGTATTTGCTCTTCATGTTGTTCTGAGTCAAGAAAATGAGCATTTTAAGTTATTCATGTAGATTTTACTGTTCATCGTCATGTTGGGCTATGCCAGTTGGTTTTTAAAAAAATATTTATTTATTTATTTATTTACTTTGAGAGAGAGAGAGAGAGAGAGAGAGAGAGAGAGAACAGGATGGGGATGGGTAGAGGGAGAGAGAAAACCTCCAGCAGACTCTGAGCTGAGCATGGACCCTGATCCAGGGCTCCATCCCATGACCCTGAGATCATGACCTGAGCCAAAACCGAAAGTCTGATGGTCAATCGACTGCACCACCCAGGTACCCCAGGAGATGCCAGTTTTAAGTGCAGATGTAAGAGCTTGAAGGAATCTATGGGATTACAGAAATGACACAACTCACAATGTGCGCGTGTACTACACACTCATTGCCGCCCTCTACTTTGGCTTACTGGCGTGCGGGGAAGGACTGAAAATTCCCCTGACTTTGCCGTTCCTTCCCGTCCTCGTTTTCAGCACAGGCAGCGGGCTCACACAGGCTGTGACCCAAGGAAGGATGGCTGTGACGGGGCTCCTTGTCCATTCTCTTTCTCACAGTGCCATTGCCTCCCTCTTTGTTCAAAGCCAATTCTTTTTTTTTTTTTTTTAAGATTTTATTTATTTATTCATGAGAGACCCAGAGAGAGAGGCAGAGACATAGGCAGAGGGAGAAGCAGGCTCCTTGCAAGGAGCCGGATGCGGGACTCGATCCCAGGACCCCAGGGATCCTGACCTGAGCTGAAGGCAGACGCTCAACCGCTAAGCCACCCAGGGGCCCTCAAAGCCAATCCTGATTCTGGCAGAAACTGGCTGCTCGGTGCTTGCTGTCCGCATTTCTGTTTACCGTCCTGGACAGAATATGCCTAACTGATGCTGGTTTGGAGTTTTCCTGAGAGCATTGCCATTGTGGGTCCACCAGAATTCTATGCTCAGGGCGTCTCAAATCACCATGAGAACACAGTGACAAGAAAGGGTGGCATCTCCTAGTGCAGGTGCCTCCTCTGCCCATGCACATGCCCCACTGTCTTATCCGGACTTTGCTTACAAAACGTGAGTTCAAATATTAAATTATGAAGAATTTCAAGATGATGACAGCAGAGCGTTAAACCAGGTGTGGGGCCTTCTGACTGTGGGGCAGTACGCAATGCTCTGGTCATAGGCCCCCGATGTTGACTCTGGTCTCAGCCCCTCCCACCCGATCCTCCTGCGGGGAGCTTAGCTGAGGGCTGCATCAGTGCTCCCCAGCAGGATTGCCACTACCCTAATTTCATCCTGGGTTTCTCCAATCCATCCAACACAGACCACTAGAAGGGTTTCTCTGAATAATAAATCTGACCAGCATCACTCACCTGCCTACAAGCCTGCAGTAGCTCCTATCTGAATTTCTTTAGGTGGAAATTCAGACTCGTTAGCTAGGCACTGCATACTTCTCCAGCCTTTGCCCCTGACCTCATACCCTGCCCCCTGGCCAGCTGTGCTGAATGTCTACACAGGCCCTCTGAGGCTTTGCACATCTGTCCCTGATGCCCAAGGCTTATTTTCACTTGGTTGGCTCCCGCTCTTTCTCCCGGTGTCACCTCCCACTTGGAAGACCTCTTGACCCCTTGGGTGTGTTTTAAATGCTGGTTTTATTGCCCCTTCTCTGTCCCCAGTGTTTTAAACACCCCCTGTGCTTAAGCATTAAGCGTAATATTATAACAAAGCGTAGAGGGAGAAGAGGTGAGCAGTTCTTCTGTCATTCAGAGCCGTGGATTCAGGGTTAGTGAGGAGCCCTTTGAGCCCAGAGAAGAGACTCTGGGCCCAGAGTTGGAGGGGGACCTTGTTCTGGCCCCATCATCAGGGGGCTGTGCCACCTTCCATGCAGCCGGAGTGAAAGACTTCTCCTGGCATCTCGGAGAGATGGTGTGAGGATCAGAAGAGCAAGGAGATGGCAAGGATTTTTTTTTTCAAAGGTTGAACTTTTTAATTAAAAAATGGTAGGAATGAATATAATTATCTTCTTTTAAAAATCAAAGACAGGGGCAGCCTGGGTGGCTCAGCGGTTTAGCACTGCCTTCAGCCCAGGGCATGATCCTAGGGTCCTGGGATCGAGTCCCACGTTGGGCTCCCTGCATGGGGCCTGCTTCTCCCTCTGCTTGTCTCTCTCTCTCGCTCCCTCTCTTTCTTTTTTTTTTTCTCTCTCTCTCATAAATAAATAGAATCTTTAAAAAAATAAAAATTAAAAAAAATAAAAATCAAAGACAAAGTCCTGCCACATTGAGAGGGGCTCTGAAGGCAATCCCAGAGTGATTCTGCATGTTGGAATTACATACGAACAGTGACCATTTAGGAGACTAGCAATCATGTGGATAAATAAATCCTACTCTAGTTCGTATATAAACACACCTGATTTTCATTATGTGAGGGGGTTATATTCCATAAGCCACTGCCTTACGACACCCGAATTAACAAATACTGGACAGTTGTTCATAGGGAAATATATAACTTCTTTTTATGTGTCTTTCTGTTGAATGACACCTTATTTAACATATATTGGGGATTTGTTAATATTGAACTCATGGCCAGCAGCGCTCTAACTCATGCCTGCGGGAAACTTCTCTAGCACACACATGTTCTTTGCAAGGCCCATCCCAGCCTTCTGGAGCTGAGGCACACCTGATGGTGCTTCAGCACCGTGCTTGGAGCACAGTTACCCACACCAAGCACAAAAATGTGAAAAGCACTGGTACCAAACAGACCATGGGAAGGATATTTTGTTTTGATATGAGAGCTGAATCCAGAAGGTAGAGTGTCCCCGCACCTCAGCTGGGATTGGGCCTTTTTGCTGACAACAACTTCTCAAGCTGGGAAAGGCCTGCAGCTGCTGATCTGGGAGTTACAAATAAATGTTCATAAGAAGGTGGATTTGCAAATACGGAATCGGTGAATAATAAGAATCAGCTGCCTGTGTCAGGGACTAGGGTCAGATTTTCCTCAACTTAACTTTCCAGAAGATAACATGAGCCAGTAACTAGAGAAGAACTCTTAGGGTGGTAGAGAATAAAGGAGATAAAATAGGGCTCAGAAGTGAGTGGTGTGCAATGAAATACCTCCTCATGCCAGTCAGAATGGCTAAAATGAACAAGTCAGTAAAGAACAGATGTTGGCAAGGATGCAGAGAAAGGGGAACCCTCTTTACACTGTTGGAGAGAATGCAAGCTGGTGTAGCCACTCTGGAAAACAGTATGGAGGGTCTCAAAAAGTTGAAAATAGAACTACCCTATGAGCCAGCAATTGCCTTACTGGGTATTTATCTAGAAGATACAAATGTAGTGATCTGAAGGGGCATCTGAACCCTCAAAGTTTATAGCAGCAGTGTCCACTATAGCCAAACTATGGAAAGAGGCCAGATGTCCATCAACAGATGAACAGATAAAGATGTGATACAGATATATATAACAATGGAATATGACTCATCAAAAAAAAACTTGCCATTTGCAACGATGTGGATGGAACTAGAGGGTATTATGCTAAGTGAAATAAGTCAGTCAGGGAGAGACAGTTACATGATCTCACTCATGCGGAATATAAGAAACAAAACAGCATCATAGGGGAAGGGAGGAAAAAATAAAACAAGATGCAATCAGAGAGGGAGACAAACCATAAGAGACTCTTTTTTTTTTTTTTAAGATTTTATTTATTTATTCATGAGAGACACAGAAAGAAAGAGGCAGAAACGCAGGCAGAGGGAGAAGCAGGTTCCATGCAGGGACCCTGATGTGGGACTCCATCCCAGGTCTCCAGGATCAGGCCCTGGGCTAAAGGCAGCACTGAACCCCTGAACCACCAAGGCTGCCTCAAGAGACTCTTAATTATAGAAAACCAACTGAGGGTCACTGGGGAGCAAGAGAGTGGGGGATGGGGTAACTGGGTGATGGGCATTAAGAAGGGCATGTGATGTGATGAACCCTGGGTGTTATATAAGTTATATAGTGAATCACTGACCTCAGCCTCTGAAACCACTAACACATTATATGTTAATTAATTGGATTTAAATTTTTTTTTAAAAGGTATGATTCACGAAAAAAAAGAGTAATAGGTATAATCACTCAGTTGGCATCATTTGCTTCGACGTGGATGGAACTGGAGGGTATTATGCTGAGTGAAATAAGTCAATCGGAGAAGAACATTATATGTTCTCATTCATTTGGGGAATACAAATAATAGTGAAAGGGAATATAAGGGAAGGGAGAAGAAATGTGTGGGAACTATCAGAAAGGGAGACAGAACATAAAGACTCCTAACTCTGGGAAACGAACTAGGGGTGGTGGAAGAGGAGGAGGGTGGGAGGGTGGGGGTGACTGGGTGATGGGCACTGAGGGGGGCACTTGACGGGATGAGCACTGGGTGTTATTCTGTATGTTGGCAAATTGAACACCAATAAAAAATAAATTTATTATTAACAAAATAAATAAAAGTAGCCATCCTAAAAATAAATAAATAAATAGATAGATAAAGAAATAAATAGATAAGTAAATAAGTAAATAAATAAATGGTTGTATGTAAAATTAAGTAACAGATTACGAATAGCAAGCATAAATGAGGACAGTCAGAAAAAAATGTCCACAGTGGAGGGATACAGAAGAATAAATAAGCAGCTTCTAGGAGAATTAGGGAAGTGTGCCCCGCACCCCCACCAGAGCCATTTGGTGCAGCTGAGCCTGCTGGGGAAGTTTTAAATCCATCCCCGGGGGGAATGTGCCAGGGACTCAATTAAGGAGGAATATAAAGAGCATGGCCAGGCCAGCCCAGCTACTATGTGGGCGCCCGTATTTCTTTACATTTGTCCAGCCTCCCCTGCGTCTGTGAAATACAAAGAGAGAAATATTGTTACTTCCCCTAATTCTAACTCAAAACCAAAGAACAGGCAAGCCAAATGACCTGTCCAAAATCCTCCACGGATCCAGTGAGGAGGCTGTTAACGGATGTAAGGTCACTCAGACTGGGCCCAAGCACAGCCTTTGGGGTACGCTATTTACATTCATTTCAACTTTTAGAAACTTGCCTGCTCTGGTTTTGTCCCCTGCTTAGGAAACAAGACTCGTTCTACCCCAAGTACAGCAAACCTGTCCTGCTCCTAAATCTAATTGCTGGGACCTTCTAAATAGCTTTCTGAGATTTATGGTGCTACTCACCAAACATCATCATCATGTCTAAAGGTAAAAAAAAAAAAAAAAAGGTTTCATTATTATGAGCAGTGAAATCACTCTATAATTTTCCAATTAACTGACTGCAGCACAAAATGCATGCCCTGAAGTCTTCATTTCGACGTTGAGCATATCCCATGTCCCTTGATCATCCTACACATTTCGGCAGTGGGCAGACACGAAGAAAGCAATCTGAAGTTGAAAGGCTGTTTACCAGGCGGGCAGGGAGGCAGCACCTGTCCGCCCCCACGGCCGTCCCTGGGCTGGGCTATGTGGGGCCTTCTGGTTGGTCAGCTTCCCTGAGTGTTTCTGAGAGCCTTTTGTTGTACAGGGGGATAGAGCGGCTAATTTGGCCAGTTCCAAGCAGGAAAGATCAAGTGTAGATTTCATATCTGACTTTCAAGTGCTGGTAAAAAGTTGCATTAAGTTATCGAATGCACTGCGATCCCCCTCCTTCATCGCCAAGTGGCTGTGTAGTTTGGGGGTTGCTCGGCATCCCAAAGAAAAGGAAACGTATTCCGTTTAGGTGCTTGAGGCAAATGGGGATTGATCCAGTTACCTTCACACTAACCTAATCCAGATGGTGTTCACTGAATAACTTTCTGGGTTTAGTACCTGATTACCAAACAAGGTGTTCATTTTTATGGGATTTTTGAAAACTTTGGTTGAAAAGCATGAAGGAGCTCCTGCCGGACCCGTTCAGAATAAAATAGTGAGCATGATCATAAGATTATAATTCAAGGGATGCCTGGATGGCTCGGCGGTTGAGGATTGAGCATCTACCTTTGGCTCAGGGTGTGATCCTGGAGTTTCAGGATCAAGTCTCACATCAGGCTGCCTGAAGGGAGCCTGCTTCTCCCTCTGCCTATGTCTCTCTCATGAATAAATAAATAAAAAGTCTTAATAAAAAAAAGTTTGTAATTCAAGCCCAACACAGCATGCTTGGAATAATTTTTAATCAGTTGATTTGTACCCTTCTTTTTCTGTGTATATATATGAAAATATGTATGTATATTATGGTATATATATATGGTATATGTCATACATATATGTATATACAATATGGTATATTACTGTGTTGTAAATTGGGGATTAAGTTCTCCCAGGATCACTCCATCATGGCCATGGAAATTATACTTAGGAAGGCATATGAAGGGATCCTGGGCTGGCTCAGCGGTTTAGCGCCTGCCTTTGGCCCAGGGTGTGATCCTGGAGACCCGGGATCGAGTCCCACATTGGGCTCCTGGCGTGGAGCCTGCTTCTCCCTCTGCCTATGTCTCTGCCTGCCTCTCTCTCTCTCTCTCTCTCTCTCTGTCTTTCATAAATGAATAAATTTTTTTAAAAATCTAAAAAAAAAAAAAAAAAAAGGAAGGCATATGAAATTAAAGGGTTTAGGGATACTTGGGTGGCTTTGGCCCAGGGTGTGATCCTGGAGTCCCGGGATTGAGTTCCATGTCGGGCTCCCTGCATGGAGCCTGCTTCTCCCTCTGCCTGTGTCTCTGCCTCTCTCTGTGTGTCTTTCATGAATAAATAAATAAAATCTTAAAACAAAAGAAATTAAAGGGTTTGTTATTCTCACAGGTCCTAGAGGAGAGAGGCATGGAGGCCACACAGGGGGCCATATGGGAAGAGTGCCCAGGGAGCAGCTCAACCAAGCAGGGTGGGGAGCTGAGAGAGAGAGCACCTGTAGGCAAGGGCCTTTACTGGGGGTTAGGTGGAAGTCACAAGCAAAGGCATGAGGCATTTTATTGGTGTGTTTGAATGTGACTAGGTCATGGTCAGGGAGCCTAAGAAGGGGAACTGGTTAGCAGGGGGCCAGCCTTATGACCCCGATCACTGCTCAGGAAAATTGAAGTTTTAAGATACAATTACATAGTGAGATGTGTAGGTACTGGGTGATGCCAGTTGCTGTAAGCATTCGTCAGAATCTGCTATTCATTCCCTTCTGACCGCCTCTTGCTCTGCTCCTCTTCCTTACTCTCTTACGCATTTAAAAACAATCCCCTGCCCTCCTACTATATGTCATATTCTTTCTGGGTGCCAGGGACAGAGCGACAAATGAAAAAAGTCTCTCTTACATTCAAAAGCAGGGAAGCTGACAGTAGATCTCTGTGCAGTGAAATACAGCAAAATCAGGCATGGGGGGTGCATTAGCTGTGCTGCTTTGCAGAGCACCCGGGGGAGGCCTGTCTTATAAGGTTACCTGTGAACAGAGAGCAGGGTGTAGGGAGGAAGGGAAATAGATATTTGGAAGAAGATGGTTTTAGGCAAATAGAGCAGCCAAAGCAAAATCCCAAGGTGGGAGTGTTGGTGGCATTTCTAAGAAACAAGAAAACCACTGTGGCCATAGCCAAAGGGAGGATGGTAGAGATGAGGGACCCTGATCACAAAAGGACATTAGGTTTTTGTTTGGGAGGGAGTTGCAAAGTCATACAGTGGATTGACATGTGTAGACAGATGCTTAGCCAGGCATGGGGATTCGAAATCCCTACACATAAATTGACACAGGGCATCTGCACAGAAAAATCCACTTAAAAATATACGTAATTCTAAAGGGGAAAGTCTCGGGCTTGATGAATCACAGGGTAGGTGTGCAGATAGAGAAAACAAGGATGCATTAGGAGAAAGGTAACAAGATAGAAGATACTTTGGGTTAGTGACTCCCAGCAACTAGCATTGGATACAAGAATTCCAAGTCCTGGGGGCAATGGGAAAGTCTCCATATGCCTGGCAGCTGGTCACTGGGTGCCATCTGGCATCCCTGAAAGATATAGGATATTCATTTCTCAAGGCGGAAAAGTCACAGAAAGAGCCAGGGGACATTGTCACTTTACTCCACAAAGGTTCGCAGTCAGTTTCCAAGGTTAGATTTTCCCATATGATTAGAAGTTTGAGAGTATTTTAATCAGTACACTTTGGGATTCCTTTAAATGCTCTTGGAACAATGCAAACATGGGAAGTTTGTAGGTTTGATGCTTTTGGAAATAGCATTTTTATTTGGTTTTAAGAAAACCAAGCAGTTTTGTTCTCAAAGGGAATGGCTGACTTTGTTGAGAAAAAGTGGTCAGAAACTGGATTTCAGGAATTTGTAGGCTGAAAAGTGGCTTATCAGAAGCCAGCAAACTTAACCCAAATTAGGACTTAGCTGGTTCTTTTTGGGGATCGTTGTACTCATTTCTGTGAAAAATGCTTCCATGGCACCCTGAAACCTGAGGACAAATGATTGATGGCATAATCCCCCCCATCGTGGAGATGAGCCCCTCTTTGGGGGCCATTTTTTTAAAAAGATTTTTCTTATTTATTCATGAGAGATATACACAGAGGGAGGCGGAGACACAGGCAGTGGGAGAAGCAGGCTCCCTGTGGGGAGCCTGATGCGGGATTCGATCCCAGGACCCCAAGATCACGACCTGAGCTGAAGGCAGACGCTCAACCACTGAGCCACACAAGCATTCCATGGGGGAGGCAATTTCATAGAATATGAAAACAAACATCATCTACTCTTTTATCAGATGTCTTTGTCCCAAGGCCAAACCAAGGCAAAGCTGGAAAGAGGTGGAGTATTTGGAGTATTTCTTGTCCTTGCCTTCTCTGGGGCTCTCTCCTCCAGAGATTGGACTGCCAATCTATTTTCCTTCTAATACACTCACTCTCTCCTCAGGGAAGAAAAACAACCTGCCAGCCACCATATAAGGTGCCCTACTTATGCTATTTCTAATCCCTTGCACGTCAACCCTCTAAAAAAGTAAGCGTGTCCCTGGTTTTACAGATGAGATCTAAAGAGGCTGTACTCAACTTCCCCAAAGAAGCATCTGATCTGAGTCGGCCCAGAGCCTGATTTCCCCATGTCATAGCCCATGGCCACCACCTCTGTGTTTTGGCACTTCTGACCCAAGGTCAACACTCTGGAGTGAAGAACACTCGCCATCCAGTGTGTTGACAGCCCCTCGCCCTCTCCCCCATCCATCAGTGTACAGAACCAAGGATATCGCCTGCCTGAGAACCTTCTTGTCTCTGCTTTCCACTTTTGCTAATGGAGTTTTTAAAAAGTCAGTGATGTTGCGGAGACTGATGACTAATTAATGAGGCCTCTAATCCCTTTTAACGCATTAGTAATTTAACTCACTTTAATTGCAGCAAGGTCTTAACTCAAATAAATGACTCCCGGATGAGAACTGAAAGTCCTGTGGAATGGTGTCAACAATACGCATCACAAACCAACACAGTATGTTTGGTGAAAATTGAGGTACTTCTCAAAGTCCTGGCAGATTTCTACTCAACATGAGTACTGATTGAGAGAATGCTGGAGTACTTGGGTAGGCTAGCTGCTGAAACAAACGACTCCCAAATCTTAGGGGGAATAACAGAATAAAGGGTGGGTTCTTGTTCATGCCGTGACCCAGTGTAATTGTAAAGCGAGAGGCTGTGTTCCATGCAGTCATTCAGGGACCCAGGTTCCCTCCATCTTGTGCCTTCCCCATCTTTTCCGGATCCTCAGAGCTGTCCTTGTCCCTTCTGTCTTCCACATGCGACAGCAGATGGGGAGAGAGAGGGAGTGGAGGGTCACATGGAATCTCTAGGGCCAGATCTGAAAGTGGCAAACATCACTTCTGCCCTCTTTCCATTGGCCAGAACTTTCTACTGGCCCACATGAGTGTAAGGGGGAGTGGGAAATATGCCCCTCCCACGTGCTCAGAAGACAATGTATGGTCCCTACCCCATCGAGACTCCCAGTTCACCTTCTGTCCTCCTCTAGTCTGTTCTGGGACCAGGACCAGTTCATCACTCAAAATCAGAGAGCTGCCGTTGGTCCTCCCTAGCCTCGCGATTCCCCATCAAACACCCAACACACACACATACACCGATGGCTCTTGTTCTCTCCATAATTAACCTCCAGGTTTGACTTTTTTGAGCCAAACCTGGCCCCTAGAGAAATAACCTAAACTGACCTCATTCAGAGATCTGAATGCTCTTGGGTGTGTGGTGCCCAGTCATGAGCCCTTCATCCATTGTGGGGCCTTTCCTGCTCTCTTAGAAACACTGACTCATTGCCCTAGAGCCACACGGGCTGCCCCCTGCTCCTGCTTTTGCCAATTCTCTAAACACACTCCCAAACACAAAAGAAAAAAAATGCTCTTCTGGAAAGGAACTTCAAACATGTAGAAACACCTTTGAGTATTTGTGAATAAAAGGGTGTAGTCTCTTATCAAAAGCATTAATGCACCGGAGGGTGCTGTCCCATTATATAAGCGGGGGAGGGTAGAGGGCAACAGAATTCTACTCTCTTCCCAGAAGGAAGATGGGGAAATTGGAAATTGGCCCCCGGTGATTAGAGGACTTTAGCACTCGGATGTAAGGCCAGCAACTGATGTACTTATATCCTGTGCCTCAAGTGACTCAGGCAGCATCATCCCTTGGGAAACCTGAACTCTCATGGAGGGCTCTGCCTTCAGAAAAGGAAGGAGGAAGAATTCGCAGCTTGTTTGGCCTGTTCTAAATATTGGCAATGTTGTAAGCCTTAATTATTTTTTAAAAGATTAAAAAAAAAAAATCTCTGCACCTAACGTGGGGCCCGAACTTATAGCCCTGAGATCAAGAGTCTTGTGCTCCACTGACTGAGCCAGCCAGGCACCCGGTAAACTTTAATTATTAAAAAAAAAAAAAAGGAAAGGAAAGGAAGAGAAGGAGAGAGGAAGAGGAAGAAAGGAAGGGAGAGAGGGAGGAAGGAAGACAGGCAAGAGGGAAGGTGTTCTTTTCCCCTCAGGCTGAGCAGTGACAGTTTTGGACCTCGAGGGTGGCCACCAGGCTGTGTACTTGTCTCTGAGTTGATGGTAAGGCCATCAACTGTACTTAGAGCATCATCAGTGCTTAGAGCAGACAGGACTGACTGGGAATGCGGTTTGATTTGCCAGCGACCAAAGAGCTCTGGGGAGATTTGTGTTCTTCGGGGTTGACAGTACAATAGCCATCCCCTTGACGGGTGCTGTGGGTTATGGCTGATAAAGATGCTGATAAAGATATTGTCTGATCCTCACCGTAAAGCATGAGGACACCAATGCTGAGAGATGATTGGCACAGTCCCACACCTTACATCCCACTGGGAACCCTGCTCTGGGGTGTTTACTCCTCTGCTGCGTGCTCCTTCTCCCTGTCCCCCAATACTGTGTGATGAGGATTCTGAAGCCATATGGGATCCTGAAATCGGTCAAGTTAAGCACAGCTGTCAGCCCTGACTGTGGTTTATGAAACTCTAGATGTTTCCTCAAGAATGATGTGCTTGGGGGCACCCAGGTGGTGCAGTTATTGAAGCGTCTGACAGTTGGTTTCGGCTCAAGTTGTGATCTCAGGGTCATGACCTCAGGGTCGTGAGATGGAGCACCGTGTCAGGCTCCAAGCTCAGTGCAGAGTTTGCTTTGGATTCTCACTCTCCCTCTTCCTCTGCCCGTCCAGCTTGTGTGCTCTCTCAGTCTCCCTAAAATAAATCAATAAATTTTTAAAAAGGAAAAAAAAGAATGGTGTGCTTAACAATAACCCTCAGATGATTCATGCAAGAAAAAAAAAGGGAGGGCTGGTCAATTCTGTGTGACAATTGCAGTCGCTGCAGCATTGGTGTATCTGTGGCTCTGGGAAGCCCTGCAGGGAAAGAACTGTGTTCGCCTTATTTTAACCCATACACCCCAAGCTCATTTTGCTATAAAACCTCCTTTCTCCCCCTGTGTAATGTTTGTTCCTCTCCTAGAACACTTTGGAGCACACCCATGATTCCTTGAAAAATTAGTCATTTACATTCTGGTCATTCTCTGGTCCCTGGAATATTTTCTGGATAAATAGGGTTTCCTTGTAAAAGTGACAGGGGTGAGAATCTCAAGAGTGACTTGCCCTTGTCTTTCTGAAGACAGAGGAGAACTCCTGCCCCTCTAAGGGGCTCCTTCCCCATGAGTTATCCATCTATCTTTTAACAAAGGGAAATATAAAAGCCTTTATCTAAACTACCCTAAGATTTGCCCAACCCAGCCAGGCCTTTCCAGATGATCCTTTGAGGAAGTGATTTCTTAACAGTTTGCTCTTCTACCTTCTTTCAGGGCAGTAAATATTTGCCCACACACATAGAGCTGGCCCGAGAGTTCTGGCTGAGTGTATTAAGAAATAAAGTATTTTTGACTGATCCAGCGTGATGGGGTATTTGATTTAGAGAGAACCATTAACATAAAGCTGCATTGGTGGTCTCTGTTTAAAAGGGATCTCATGGGATCCCTGGGTGGCGCAGTGGCTTGATACCTGCCTTTGGCCCAAGGCGTGATCCTGGAGACCCGGGATCGAGTCCCATGTCGGGCTCCCAGTGCGTGGAGCCTGCTTCTCCCTCTGCCTATGTCTTTGCCTCTCTCTCTCTCTCTCTGTGTGACTATCATAAATAAATGAAAATTTTAAAAAAATAAATAAAAGGGATCTCATTTGGATCAGCCATGAAACCAAGGTGTGGAGAAGCTGAGCGCTATAGTCTGAATGTTAGAGTTCCTCCAAAATTCATATGTTGAAATCCTAGGCCCCAAAGGTGATGGCATTAGGAGGTAGGGCCCCTGAGAGGTGATTAGGTCAATAGGGTGGACTCTTCATGAATGAGATTCCCTACCCCCATGAATGTTTTATAAAAGAGATGCCAGAGTTCTGTAGCCCCTTCCACCATGTGAGGACGCAGCAAGATGGTGCCAGCTCTGAACCAGGAAGAGGGACGTAACTAAAATCCAACCATGCTGGTACCTTGATCTTCGGCCTCCAGCCTGCAGAACGGTGAGAAATGAATTTCTGTTATTTATAGGCCATCTGAGCTGCCATGTTTGGCTATAACAGCCTGAATGGGCTAAATGTGATGTATTGACTCTACACAGCACAATGGAAAGAGCACGCACACTCAGTGGGGAGGCCGGATGGCACATTGGAAAGGGCATTAGATGGGGAGTGGGTCATCTGTCATCTGCCCCTTGTTCAACCTTGGCAGCAGGCTCCTGCTCCATCCCAGTTCCTACCTTTATCCTGGGAGATGCCTGTTCCAGAGGGCCCCCTCGTTTCCAGCAACCTTCCCTTCCACCCACTTCTCACACCCTCTTCCATGGCCGCCTCTGGACATTTCCATCATCTGCAACTGCCCCACCTCGGAACCATGTGGGGTGCAACCTCCTGCCTCTCCAGCCTGCCGGTGTGGTTGCACCCATTCTGACCTTGTTGGATCTCAGCAGACCTCTATTCTCTTGGGCCTCCCTATGCTCATTTCCTAGTTTGGAGCCCACGTTCCCAACATTGCAAGCATCCTCTTGCTAATGCCCACTTTTGAATGTGTTCAACCTCAACCCACAGTAAGAAACATAATTTACATGCAACTTAAGGCTCATCTGCATATGTATTTATAGACACACATGCATACATAGGTCTCCCCTAGCTTTAACTTAATCACAGTTATTTAAAAATCTGACCCTGGACATGAGTTCTTATAACTTCAGCCCTGTGTCTGTCCTCATCTTTGCCAAGTTGTCGCAAGAGTCATCTGTATAAATTGTGTTGTTTCCTGTGGCTGCTGTAACAAATCATCACATGCTTGGTGGCTTAAAACAGCACAGATTTATTTTCTTACGGCTCTGGAAATCAGAGGTCTAAAATCAAGGTGTTGGCAATGCTGCATTCTTCTGGAGGCTTCAGGGCACAATCTGCTTCCTCGCCTGTTCCAGTCTCTAAAAACCACCGACATTCTTTAGCTTGTGGCTGCATCATTCCAATCTCTGGTTCCACCGCCGCATCTTTTATTGATGTTGACCTTCTACTGAGGACCTTGGTGATTATATGGAGCCTTTCAGATCCTCCAGGATCCTGGGGAGCCTCCAGGGTCGCCTCCCCATCTCCAGATTGCTGACTTAATCACATCCCTAAAGTCCCTTTTACGATGCAAAGGAACATGTTCCCAGGCTCTGGGTATGGGCACCTGGGGACATCACTGGGAGTGGAGGGTACTCTTCTGCCTACCAGAGGAACCATCTGGGATTTCTTCCACTTCCACTCAGTTTTCAACCTTTTCCAAACTGGCTAGTGTCCCCACTCACCATCTCAATTGCTTCTCGAAAAGGTCCTTGACGTCCTCCATGTTGCTGAAAACCATGGGTGGTTCTGATTTGTCCTTCCTCCTGACCTCGTAGCAGCTTCTGACATCATGGGCCAATCAGAATGAGGTGTGGGAAGCACCTGTGGAGAACCCTGAGGTGTGAAGGCCAGTGTCCGTCCTCATGAGCATCTCCTGCTGTCACTCTGGAGTAGCATTTACTGTAGATGCGGTTGGCTGTAGGTCGTAGTATCCAACCACTGCCCTTGTCCTGTCAATCCTCCATAGGCTCCATGATGTCTAGACTTTCCTCACTGGTTTAAAAGCATTGGTCAGATAACTGTAGGTAAATTTTTTTTTTTAAACAAACAGTTTTATTTACCCACAAAACAGCACACCTATCACGAATGTGTAGCTGGGTGAACTTTCACAAAGTAAAACATGTATCCACCCTTCAGCTCAAGAAAAGAGCTTTGGCCAGCTCACCCACATGTCCCCTCTCTGTTACTAACCCCTCTCCTTCCAAAGGTAACACTATTCTGGGGAAGCCCAGGTGGTTTTAATCTTTTTTCTTTTAAACATACTTTGATTTGTACAAAAGCTTTAGGTACACGACAATATTGAGGGGAAGATACAGAGTGTTCCCAAATATCCCTAGTCCCTATGCAAGCCCAGCCTCCCGCCTCATCAACATTCCCTGTCGGAGTGGTAAATGTGTTACACTGATGAACCTACATTGACACATCACAATATGGACCAAAGTCCATAGTTTACTCTGGATTCGCTCTTGGCGTTTTGTGTTCTGTAGGTTTTGACAATGTGTCGTGACTTTGTCCGTCAATAGAATGTCACGCAGAGAAGTTCTATTGCCTTCAAATCCTCCATGCCCCACCCTGCTCATTCCTCCGTTCCCCCAAACCTCTGACAACTACTGGTCTTTTTTTTTACCATCACCATAGTTTTGCCTTTTCCAGGTTGTCATGTTGTTGGGGTCATATAGTCTGCTGCCTTTTCAGATTGGCTTCTTTTACTTAATAATATGCATTTACATCTCCTCTGTCCTTTTTTTAAAAAGACTTTATTTATTCATGAGAGACATGGAGAGAGAGAGAGAGGCAGAGACATAGGCAGAGGGAGAAGCAGGCTCCATGGAGGGAGCCCCATGTGGGACTCGATCCTGGGACTCCAGAATCACGCCCTGGGCCGAAGGCAGATGTTTAACCGCTGAGCCACCCAGGTGTCCCTCCTCTATGTCTTTCTGCAGCTTTATAGCTCATTTCATTTTAGTGCTGAATAATCTTCCATTGTCTGCACATAGGCGTAAGTTTTTGAAGAAGGAATTGGATTGACTCTAGAGCAGATTTTACTGCTGGAGTATCTTCTCCGTACCTCGTAGGGTTAGAACTGACACACTGGGAGGGGCTCCCCTTTCCCCTCAAAGTATAGAAGGGCCCAGAAGGCCTCTAGAAGCCATTCTCTGCATTGAGCTTCTGCCTCGAGAACATGGCTCTCAGTATGGCATGCAGTGGGGTTCAGGCCACTGCAATGCACTCATGTCATGTTTTGATGTAAATGGTCCTATGGAGATCAAGTTCTGTTCATAGGGGATAGATGGACTACATGACAGAGAGAAGAAAGGCCATGGCCCAAGCAGCAGAAGTTTCCTTCCCCACTCATGTAACAGTCTGTGGAGAAGGCTCCTTGAAGCTTCTCCAGGAATCTGGGACCCAGGCCCCTTCTGTCTTGTACCTCCAACACTCCCACAGCCTTCTCGCTTCCCTCATCTAGCTAGAGGACACATGGACTGCTGGACAAGCCATTAGTCCCAGGATTAATTTAACATTTTAGTCAGCTGATCATCCAGCGTGGTCCTGGGGAATGATGTGCAAGAAAGGTTTTGTTTGCTTTTTTTTTTCCTTAAAGATTTTTAAATGTATTTATTAATGAAAGACACAGAGAGAGAGAGAGGCAGAGATACAGGCAGAGAGAGAAGCAGGCTCCATGCAGGGAGCCCGACATGGGACTCGATCCTGGGATTCCAGGATCAGGCCCTGGGCTGAAGACAGGTGCTTAACCGCTGAGCCACCCAGGCGTCCTGGCAAGAAAGTTTTAGTGATGAGTTTGAAGAGCTACAAGGTGGGGGTACCAGCCTGGGGAGCTTCGGGGTGGGTGCCAGCCGAGGGCAGCATCAGGGTGACCCTGAATTTGGGGTGTGGCTCATAACGGGGAGCTGAGATCCCACAAAGGAGGTTGGAACTTTCACAACTCATGGCTTCATTGGGGTCTGCCCAATAAAGATGTTGGCCTGTGGCTCTTGGACCACCGAGGGGGGCAGTCTCTGCCCGGCCTCTCTCCTGGTGCCTGGCGGGGAGCCCAGTGGGAGTGAGGACATTGTTCCAACCAGCAGGACCCGGACTCACAGCCCCACTGCCTGATGTCAGATCTGCTGCTCAAGCAAGAGTCCATTTCCCAAAGTGAAGCCACGTCGGGGTAGCTGACCTCTTAGCCTTCTTCCAAGGGTGGAATGGAAGAAAGGAGTTGCAGTGAGAGACCTCAGGTCTGGGTTACATGTGAAGGTGGGCACCCCGACTCTTCACCTTCAGGTTGGCAAGCGTGACCAACCTATGGCAGATGGCACGGTCCCTTTCACTGTGTCTTTCAGGGAAGGCCAGGGACCTGCAGTGGGTGCCCTTTGCAGAGGATCCTGGTCTGAGAGGATTTGGAAATTTCAACGTGGATAACTTGAGTCCAGGGCGGTCTGTGTGGGAATAGGGGAGTTCTGAAACTGCCCTCCTCCACGGCCCCCTCCGCCCCCTCAGTGGCCAAGGCCTGCCAAACCCGTCTCCCACACACCTCACCAGAAAGTCCCTGGCTTCCCTCCCAGCTGCCTTGCAACTGACCTCATGAGGTGTGAGAAGGAGGAAAAGAATCTGCATTTCAGACAAACCTTCCTTCCTCCTTTCTGAGAAGCGGTCCAGGCCGCCCACCCCTGCCAGGCCACGCGCACGGCTCCTCAGAGGCCAAGGCCCTGTGGCTCGTCCGGCCTGCTTGAGAAGTAGCCAGGGCCCCTGGGACCGGGAGCCTGTGTTAGTTTGCTGGGGCTGCTGTAAACCAATGACTGCCGGGGTGGGGGTGACTGAACACAGCAGAAGTTCATTCCCTCGGGACTCTGGAGGCCAGAAGCCTGAGGTCAAGGTGTCGCAAGGCCAGGCTGCCTCTGGAAGGTTCTAGGGAAGAATCTTTCCTTGCCTCTTGCAGCTTGTGGTGGCTGCAGGCAGTCCTCTGGTTTCCTTGGCTTTTAGATGTTATCAGTCCAGCCTTTACGTGACAGTGTTCCCTCTGTCCCTTCCCTTCATCTAAGGACAGCATCACACCTGTCAAGTACCAGCCTACTCCAGGATGACTTCATTTTAACTACTTACAACTGCAAGGACCCTATTTTCTTTTCTTTTTTTTTTTTAATTTTTTTTTTATTATTTATTTATGATAGTCACAGAGAGAGGCAAAGACATAGAGAGGGAGAAGCATGCTCCATGCACCAGGAGCCCGATGTGGGATTCGATCCCGGGTCTCCAGGATCGCGCCCTGGGCCAAAGGCAGGCGCCGAACCGCTGCGCCACCCAGGGATCCCAAGGACCCTATTTTCAAGTAAGGGGGCATCTGTGGTTGCTGGTGAACATGAATTTGTGGTGGGACACTGTTCAACCTGTGACAGTCCCCCCACCCACCCCCACCCCTCCCTTGGAGCAGGCCTTACCCCAGAGAAGGAGGCCTCGCCCTGGTTTCCTCTCCAGGACTGGGGAGGGGTGTCACCCCAACGTAAAATGGCATCCTCTCACTCCAGGAAGGCTCTAGCTAGTGGGAGATCCGCCAACCCAAATCTCCTCAGGGACAGGCATCTACATGCCCAAGGGACACCCACTGGAAATTTTTTCCAGCTTTATGGAGATGCTTCAGGATTTCTTGTCTCCTGGCCAATCCCAAAGGGCAAGAGCCCTCCGAGCCATCCAGTGGGCCATGCCAGACCGAGGCTTACCACTCAGGCAGGAAACCTGGCACCTGCTCCTTCAGCCTCACCTCGAGCCCGGTTTGGGGTCTCCTTCATGGGCGCTGCGAGGGAAGCCCTGCCTCCCATCTTCGGACTGACCAGCCCCTCCCTGCGAGGGGGAGCCCAGGACCTCTGGGGAGTGGTGAGTTCCTGGGCCTCTTGTAACCCAGCTGAATATTTTCCAGGTTATCTAACCAAACTCCTGCAAAACCACACCGCCTATGCCTGTGACGGGGACCATTTGAATCTGCAGTGTCCTCGGCATTCTACGATAAGTGTCCAATCGGCATTTTATGGGCAAGATTACCAAATGTGTAACACCCAGCAGCCTGCCTCCCAGAGGGAAGACAGCTTAGCCTGTGTGGCTCCCACCACATTGCAGGTACTGCCTTTCCTAGAGGCTTTAAGATGATAAAATGGTTCTCTCTCATTCTCTCTCTCTCCCTCCCCCTCTCCCCCTCTCCCTCTCTCCCTCTCTCCCTCTCCTCCTCCTGCCTTCCTCCCTCCCTCTCTCCCTTTCCTCTCTCTGTCTCTCTGTGTATATGCTGACGATTATATAGTTCACTCCAAGCAAACCTCATCCATCAAAACCCCAATTCCTACAAATCACCAATTTCACGGGTGAGCTACCATTTGCATTTCGAAAGGATCCTTCACCAAACAAGTCTAGATGGAATTCCTCCTTCCTGGAGAGCTCCCTCAACACACTTGGATGGGAGTTTATCCGAGGCACTCACTCCTCAGTGCAGTGCAGACTCTTGGCCTTGCACCTCCAGGGCCACCCCTCCCCTCAGTAGCCCAGTAGGGAGGGAAGGGTGTGGATTCTTTAGTGGAAACCACAGGGAGGCAGACAGCCGAGGTCATGATCAACTTCTCAGAGAACTCACTGGAAAGGGAGACATCAATTGTGGTCTTGAAAAAAAAGAAGGTTTTCTTCTCCCGTCATAGGGTCATAGATAATGAGGTTATTCTAGTTTCGAGGGACTTTGGGCAGCCTTTGGCTGATTTGTCCTTCTATTGGGATACTATCAGGAATTAGTGGAGAGGGGATCAGCTAAGGCTGGCTGGCTTTCTTTCTTTCTTTCTTTCTTTCTTTCTTTCTTTTTTCTTTCTTTCTTTCTTTCTTTCTTTCTTTCTTTCTTTCTTTCTTTTTTCTTTCTTTCTTTTTATTAGTTGGTATTAGGCAAAAATTGGTGTAGGAGGTCAGAGCTAGTATTTCTTTTTTTTTAAGATTTTATTTATTTATTCACGAGACACATACACACACATACACACACACACAGAGAAAGAGAGAGAGAGAGAGAGGTAGAGACACAGGCAGAGGGAGAAGCAGGCTCCATGCAGGGAGCCCGATGACGTGGGACTCGATCCTGGGTCTCCAGGATCACGCCCTGGGCTGAAGGTGGCGCTTAACCGCTGAACCACCAAGGGATCCCCAGAGCTAGTATTTCAATAGTGATTTTGGACTATTCTTGGCTCTTTGATTATTTTCGGCCACAGGAAATGTGGGTAAAGATAGATTTCCTAGGAAGACAACAGAATCATAGAACTGGCATGACTGCTGTGTGGCTCTCCCTAAGGCCCAGAGAGGAGATGCAAAAATACTGTGATAGTATAAGGATTTTTCTATTTCTCACACCATCTATTGCTTGCATCCCAAGCAATCGTAGTATCTGGGTGGTCGTGTGATTGGTAAAGATGGCAGCTGAGTAGCCAAAAGAACGTGTTCCAGTGAATTCCCTGGACGTGGGTTCCACATCCTGAGGAGAGGCCACATGTTGCTTCTGGAGAAGAGCAGTTATTTTGCTTGGGTGCCCCGCCCTCCATCCCTTCCCCCTCAGATGCCCCCCAGGAGCCGTATCCCTGTTGGTCTGCCCCTGGTCCTTACCCCATCATCCTTGGCCACCCGTCCCTGGTGCCCGGGCTGTCCCCTGCTCTCCTGGGTGCCAATAGGACAGGAGGGAGCGCCTGCCTTGCGAAACTATGAACTCCTGGCACCCTGGAGCTCCAAAGCGTGGGCACCACCCTCACCCTGCAACATGGGTGCCTGGCTCTGCCAGGCAGGCCCCAGGGAAGAGGATGTTTCCATAGCCAAGCTGACAAGTTAGCATTTGTGAACACAACTCCGATGTTGTTCAGAAGGTTTGTTTGCCAGAAACATCCCCGCGCACTGCTCTTTCATCCAGAGATCAAGAGATCCTTTATATTTTGTGTCTCTTTTGAATGGCATTTGGGAACCGTGGCAAGGTGCTCCCTCCTCCTCAGAGTCAAGTTGCCCGATGAGGGAGAGAATAGGGGCACCTTGGCTCATCTGGCCCGGGGTTAAGCGTCAACAGGAAGTCCCCCCTGTGCATTTTTCAGCTGTTATTACACAGTTTGGAGCCAACTCTGCCTTGAGTCCCGCTCTGGGGTGGTAATACGTGGAGCCACCCAAAGAGCTGAGTCATTTCACGAAGACCCTCGGCCATGAGGACGTGTACTGTCTTCGGGGGGTCCTCAGGGTTTCCCTGGGCTTCTTTCCTGACTTCATGCACGTCCATTGGGCCCCTGAGGGGATAACCTGGTAGGGCCAGCAGCCTTCATGGAGATGCTCCAGCAACTACTGTGAAAGCAGGGTGACTCGGGCTCTTGCATCTGTACTAAATTCAGTCCAACAAGAATAAGTAAATTCTTGGGAAATTTTCACTGGACGTGGTGTCCTGTTCACAGAAACTGAGTGTAAGGCTTCTGTGGTTGGCATGGGCAGGGCTTGTTCCATTTTGGAAGTAGAAGAGCAGCAGTGAGGCGCTAAGGCCCCCCCAGAACCCCGTGTAGGGGGCTCCGTGAGCTTCCCCAGAGCAGATCTCTTCACAATGGAGTGAACTGCCTGGAAAAAGTTGAGAGAAAGAGATATTTGAAGGAAAACTTTTAAGCCAAATGCTCAACAGTACAGCCTGAGTATTTCACAAAGAAGGGAACAAGTGGGTCCTGTGCCCTTGAGGTTGGCAAGAGTGGGAATCGGGTTTTTTATTTTTATCCATTGGCCTGTGTTTGGGTTCGGTCTCCAAGGTCTCCCCCAAATGCTGAGTTCTCTGTGGTCTGTGCCAGGCTGTTTCTGAGGATGGAGAGCTCCGGCTCTGAGTCCTGATCCCCCAGAGAGTTCTCTCTGCCCTCCCGGGAGGGACCTCCAAATCCCAGCTAGCCCGTACCCCGAGCTTCTCGAATCTTGCTCATGTGTCCTGGAGCCCTCATGATGCGGTGGTACTTTTGCCAGAACCATCGGCAGCGCTTCCAGCTGAGGCCGATCGGAGGCCTGTCTTCTGAAGGGGGGTCTGGCACTGTTGGGTCAGATTTCTTGTTCTGGGAAAGATCAAGAGACAGGAGCCAACCTGACCACGCAGGTATACGTGCTTTGTCTTAGACACAGCTCACAGCAGCTCGAAGGTTCTTGGTATGGAGCCCGGGCCCAGGCAGGCAGGTGTCCTGCCTTCTCAGAGCGGCCCGGGTGTGGGATCCCCCAGACACTGCGCCTGTGGTTCTCAAGCCTATCCTTTCTCTACTCCCTTATTTTAGAAGGTGCTGGACGAATGCCAGAACCAGCGGGCCTGCCACCTCCTGGTCAATAGCCGTGTTTTTGGACCTGACCTTTGTCCAGGAAGCAGTAAATACCTCCTGGTCTCCTTTAAATGCCAGCCTAGTAAGTAACTTCCGAGGGGGACAGTGTCTTTGGGGTGTGGGTTCCCTGTTTCAGTCACACCCCTCATGGGAATTCTCTGCTAGTTGCTGTTTGCCCAACTTAGAAACGTGTTAATAGCGATGTCCTACCCGTTTTTTAAAAAATAGCTTATGTGGGTTTGTGTGTACTTGCATGTGTATACACCCATATATCCGTGTGCATCCTTGCAAATCCCTGAATCTAAAAAATCCTTTGTAGGGGTTCCTGGGTGGCTCAGTTGGTTAAGAAGCGTCTGCCTTTGGTTCAGGTCATGATCTCAGGGTCCTGGGATCGAGCCCCCTGTCGTCAGGGTCCCTGCTCATGGGGAGTCTGCTTCTCCCTCTGCCTCTCCCCCACCCCACTTGTGCTCTCTCACACTCTTTCTCTCAAATAAATAAATAAAACATTTTTTAAAAAATCACAGTATTTTAAAAAAACAAATCCTTTGTACTATGTAAAAGTCAGTTGTATCCATGCTCAAGGTGTCAGGGGTGGCGAGAGGCTTGCAGTTGCTTTTCCCCCAAAGGAGGAGCCAGTCCTCCTTTTCAGAGGATGCCCACCTTCTGCTACAGGACTGCTTGTTCTCACTGTGGCCAGTCGCACAATTGCCACTGGAGCCCCTGCTTCCAGATCTTTATGAACTCGCTTCTTCCGCTTTCACCTCCAGCAGGGGCTCTGGACACGCTGTCTCTTCCTGAGGAAAAAGAGAGCTGAAGGGTTTCTGGCTGGAGCAACCTCTCTATTCTGGTTCTTACGCTCTTCTCCGTGGCCTTGTGCCACCTGTAATGCACATCGGTGTATGGGTAACCCGTTGCAGGCCAAAAGGAACTGCTTTTCGGCGAGCAGGTCACACTTACAGGCGGGGAGGGTCAGCCATGGGTAACTGCAGCATTCGAGGCTCCCAGCAATCCTTGAAAACTTATTGGGAAGAGAGCAATGTTGTGGCAACAATATTGAACCAAAGGATCGTATGAAGGAATAATCATTTAAAAAAAAATTCTGCATCGCCATCCCAACACATCACTTTTACGTTTTGCGTTTTGTTCTCTGTTGGTTTCTGCCTCTGGAACTCAGCATCCCCCACAAGACGCTGGCAGCCTGGGTGCAAGGGGGGTGGGTGAGGCTTTGGGTCACACACGTGTAGTGGTCTCAAGTGCACACTTGCAGAGAAAACATTGGAATCTTTCAGCAAATATCCAGCCTTCTGTCTTCAGCCCTTTCCCTGCTGGGGCCTGGATACCTCAGAACTGCCCTTATGGCTTTTCCCCCACACAGTGTGTTCAAACACACATTCACACTCACATGCACACACACTATCAGGCTCATCAATGTACGCACGGCCGCTCACACATACAGGCTGTCACCTGCGTGTGCTATTACACGCATTTACACTGTCACAAACATAACTCACACGTGCACATGATCACAAACACCCACCAGCAGGCCCGGACTTTGCACACCCAGCCGAGCCCTCCCCGGGAATTCTTGTCAACTCGTGCCTCACTCAGGAAAATCCCTTCTACATCTCTGTGCTCTGGATCTCACACCCCTCTCAAGGCTTAATCTCCAAAGTGGGCATCCTGGGGCACCTGAGCGACTCAGTGGTTGAGCATCTGCCTTTGGCTCAGGTCGTGATCCCAGAGCCCTAGGATCGAGTCCCGCATCAGGCTCCCTGTAGGGAGCCTGCTTCTCCCTCTGCCTGTGTCTCAGCCTCTCTCTCTGCCTCTCATGAATAAATAAAAATTTTTAAAAAATGGCCACCCTCCTTCCATGGTGGCAAAGACAGTCCTTTTTCAAATTGGCCCTTGTTCAGAATGGTAAGGACTGGAGAATCCGGGTGGCGGAAATACGCCATCTATTGTGATATTGTGATCTCTTGTGATATTGTGATACTCTTGTGATACTCTTGTCACATCTTCTCTGTGTTGGCAACTTTTCATACTAAAAAGTCGTGAAGGACCAGCCTCTAAAAGACGTAAAAAGGCCCTTGTGAAGTTGGGACCCCGAGTATAAGCCAGTGCCAGGCTACAGCTTTAGTCCTGCACCAAGTGATTAGGTCTGATGGTTTGCTAATTTCATTTCAGCAGAACACTTATTAAGCACCCACTGTGCACAGGCACCAGGCCCGCAGTTGGGCATGAAGAGAACTCACGTTTTGCAGAAGGTTTGTGGATGGTGATTCCATCTGGGACGACTCCCAACGTTCCTTCAGCCAGCGAGCCTTTACTGACAGCTTCACGTAGCTCTTTCCTTCTTGTCCTTTAGGTTCTAGCAAATATCACTTTTCTCTAGAAAGACCAGATGTGTCCAAAAAACATCTCAGGAGGAGCCCTGGTCTCTTGGTGCCATGCAGTAGCTAAGGGGGAATGGACCCCGGCAGGGGTGCAGGGAAGGCTTTCCTGGCAGGTGATGATGGAGCCGGGGACTGCAGGGTAGGGTTGGGCACAGAAGGAGGCCTGTGGCCGGAGGAAGCAGGGGGCTCTGGGGGGCGGGTGGGCAAGCAGGAGCACCGGCCAGGGAGCTGGGGCAGGATCCCCAGGCCCTGATGGCCAAGGAAGGAGGTGGACTCTTTCTGTAAGGTGGCATTTACGCAGGGAGGGTGCACAGCTGGGGTTTTAAAGTCCCGTCTGGCTGCCTTGTGTGGAACAGATTAGAGGCAGAGTCCTTGTGTCTTGGTCTGTTGGAGCTATTATAACAAAATGCTATTAACTGGGCAGCCTGGTGGCGCAGCGGTTTGGCACCGCCTGCAGCCTGTGGTGTGATCCTGGGATCGAGTCCCACATCGGGCTCCCTGCATGGAGCCTGCTTCTCCCTCTGCCTGTGTCTCTGCCTCTCTCTTTCTGTGTCTATGAATAAATAAATAAAATCTTAAAAAATGCTATAAACTGGGAGGCTTATGATCAACAGAGGTTTATTTCTTGTAGTTCTGGAGGCTGGGAAGCCTGAGATGTAGGTACTGGCAGCTTTGGTGTCTGCCGAGGGCCCCCTTCCTCCCAGAAGACTATCTTTTTGCTATAACCACTTTGTCAGAAGGGACGAGGAATCTCTCCAGGGTCTCTTGCATTAAGGGCACTAATCCCATGCATGGGGGCTCTACCCTCCGACTTAAGCACCTCCCAAAGGCCCCACCCCCTAATAACATTGAGTTGGGCTTTAGGATCTCTCTCACCTTGAGCCTATGGGAGACCAGAGCACCCAGGGTGACATGAACATTGGTGACCTGAGGCCCTGTGGCTGGGAGGTGGCCCCTGTCAGTGCTGTGAGGTGAAAGAAGAAGGGAGGTGATTCCTACCCCTCCCTCCTCTTTCTCTGTAGCCCTCTTGCCCCAGAGGCTCTTCTCTGTCTCCTGTGCCAACCTGAGCTTGACACCGATTGTCAAAGACGCCCCTGGTGCACCCAGAGGTGCGGGGACCCAACTCTCATCACGAAAGCATCTCTCCCCAGCTCTGCCGGTGTGCGGTGAAACCTGCCACCATGGGAGTATTTACACCAGGGAGCTGGGCAAACACCACCAGTCAGGGCTGGCTTGTCGGCTGCTGGGAGAGCTATTTTACCAGCAAACCTCACTAGAAAGAACCTTCTTTTCTGGAATGGGCATCATGCTTCACCTCCTTAAATCGCAGCCTTTCAGGGGATCTTGGTTCCAGAGATGCTTGGGATTTAGGCAGTTCTGGGTTCATACCCCTGTGTGCCATGCAGTGGCAGCGTGATCTCGGGGAGCATCAGGAAACTTCCAGCGTTGGGTCCTTGACTCAACTGTAAAGTGAGGATGATGCACCGTCTGCATGGGGCTGCGGTAAAGAGTATAGAGTACAGCACGGCGTAGACTAAAACTCCAGTGCTGTTTGTGAGATGCTTAGCACAGGACTTGGCATGCAGTGGCCCTCGGTGATCGGTGGCCATCATTCTGGAAGGCAGATTAACATCATCCTTGCTGAAGGTGTGACTGACTGAAGGGCCCTGAGACATCAGATTTAGGGGAAGGGGGTCAGGATGAGGTTGGTCCCAGGTGCAGGCAATAGCAGGACACGAATTTTATTTTATTTTGTTTTATTTATTTTATTTTATTTTGTTTTATTTTATTTTATTTTATTTTATTTTATTTTATTTTATTTTATTTTATGTTTTAAAGATTTTATTTATTTATTCACAAGAGGCACACAGAGAGAGGCAGAGACACAGGCAGAGGGAGAAGCAGGCTCCTTGCAGGAAGCCTGATCCAGGATTCGATCCCAAGACCCCAGGATCACAACCCCAACTGAGGGCAGATGTTCAATCATTGAGCCACCCAGGTGTCCCTGTAGCAAATTTTAAAAACATATTAAAAGTGACTAAATCTCTCTCTGTATGTTGACAATATGGCATGCATGGCTGTTGTAAATAACATCAGTAATCACAGGGCCTCTTGGGGCTGGTCACCCTCCCCACCCCGCGTCGAAGGACCCCCGCTGACATGCAGGTGTGTGCGTTATTAAGGAAGCCCCACATGGCCCTCTACTTGGCAGAAGTAGGAGGGGGACCTTGTTACTGTTGTCTTTGGAGAAGATTCCTGGCTGTCCCCCTTCCCCGGGCTCCTGTCACTCTCGCCATCCAAACCCACAGGGCTGTTGGCGACCCTTCTGGAAGGCTGCCCCCGCCTTTCCTAATCTGAGACCACAGAGCACTCTTGCCCAGCGCTAAAACAAATTCTCTCTGTCTATGAAAAGTAGCAATTTGTTAGTTGTCCTGTTGCTTTTAGGACCAGGAAGTGTCACTCTTAGGTGACAGTGAATTAGCACATTCCCAAGGAACTGAAGGACCCAACATCACACAGCGGTAACTCCCAGGCACTTAGTAATGTGACACTCACAGGCCCTTCCATTCCAGGAGATGATTTGCCCCATAATCTGGGGACAGGATCACAGGAGGCCTGACACACGGGTGTTGTGTTACTCTAGGTGAGTTGGGCGGGCATCGAGGCCTCCTTTAACGAATGGGCCTTAATACACCAGAGAGGTGGTGGCTAATAAACGCACTTCATGACAAGCCTTAAAAAGTCTCTCCTAATTTTAAAAAGTTCTGATGAGGGATGTCTGGGTGGCTCAGAGCTTGGGCGTCTGCCTTTGGCCCAGGGCATGATCCCGGGGTCCTGGGATCGAGTCCCACATCGGGCTCTCTGCAGGGAGCCTGCTTCTCCCTCTGCCTGTGTCTCTACCTCTCCCTGTGTGTTCCTCATGAATAAATAAATAAACTCTTTAAAAAAAATAAAAAATAAATAAAAAGTTCTGATGAAAGAAAGGAAAGAAGAAAAGAAAGAAAGAAAGAAAGAAAGAAAGAAAGAAAGAAAGAAAGAAAGAAAAAAAAGAAAGGAAAGAAAGATCCTATTAAAAAGGAAAGCTTCCAGTTTGCTGAGATAAGACTTGGTTTTCATCCTTTTTGGCGAGCTCTGCAACTGGAAGGCATTCTTAACATTTTTCAGCATTCTCCCAGTTGGAAGGGTGCTCGGGCTCTTTTGGTGTGTCTACCCATGCCCTCTGTCCTGCATCAAAGGCCATCGTTCATTCTGGACCTTTGAAGTAAGGCAGTATTTTGGTGTTGGTGGGATTTAGCATTTACTCAGAAAAAAAACACTGAAAACCTCATACCAGCGCAGACGTGACTCACCAAAATCAAACCCTCCGATGTCAGGGTCAGACTTGGTGTTCTTTTTGTTTAGAAAAAGAAAACAAAGCTTTTCTTGGCTTTAGGTTCAAACTGTTGTATTAAGATTCCAGTGACCGGACAAAGGGCATTCTGGACATTGCTTAGTCACCACTTAAGTTTTCCCTCCTCTGTTCCTTGTGTCTTCGAAGACTCGGCCAGGCAGGGATTCTGTGAGCATCTGTAATCTGGTTCACATCTTTCATTAATCTCGAGTGTTCTCATCATCACGCATTAAGGAACAGAACCAGGCTGATCAGCGCCAGAGCTGATGGTATCTTGAGATCCTGAAGGTTTCCTCACTGCTGCTTCTCTGTTTGGTGGAGAAAAGCACAGGAATTTACAAGTGACAGAAAGGTGGAATTTATATTTGGAAATTATTTTCTTTCGTGTTTTAAGTTTGAGGCTTAAGCATCAAGGATTCCAGGACACGAAGTCCCACGACCACCCAACCGACCACCCAACCGGATGACCGGATGACCAGGGGTTGCACTAGTGTTTACCACTCACACCTTCCTGTCAGTGGGGGACTTTCAAATTGGCTTGATTACAATGCAGAGTAAGGATTTTACATTTTGGCCCGGGGTACATAATACACCCACAACTGAAAAGGTTTTATTGTTTTTTATTATAAAATAGTGTTCATCCTTTTTTTGCATGATGCACTTTGATGTTTTCTAAACTCTGTTTTTTTGAGTTGTGGGTCACAATTTACTAACTTGATTTCATGAAAAGAATAGAATAGAATAGGCTTCAAATCAGTTTGAAAAGCTTTAGCTTGAGATGTATAAGGGATCTGGGAATGGTCTTTGTGGGGGTGATCATGGTGGTAGTGGTCATGGGGGATGGTCATAGGAGATGGTCATGGGAGGGGTGACCATGGGAAGTGGTCATGTGGAATGGTCATGGGAGGTGATCATGGGGGGAGTGGCCATGGGAGATGGTCAAGGGAGGGGTGACCACGAGAGGTGGTCATGCGGAATGGACATGGGAGGTGATCATGAGAGATGGTCATGGGAGTGGTTATAGGGGTGGTTATGGGGAGTGGTCATGGGAGATGGTCATGGGGGGAGTGGCCATGGGAGGTGGTCACGGGGAATGGTCATGGGAGGTGGTCATGGGGATGGTCATGGGAGGTGATCTTGGGAGATGGTCATGGGGGTGGTTATGGGGGTAGTCATAGGGATGGTCATGGAGGATGGTCATGGGGGTGGTCATAGGCAGTGGTCATGGGGATGATCATGGACAGTGGTCATAGGAGATGGCCATGAGGGATGGTCATGAAGGGTGATTCATGGGGGATGATCATAGGAAGGGTGGTCATGGGAGGGGTAGTCATGGGGCAATGGCTCTGAGGGCTAGTTTTCCTTCTTCTTGATACATTCTTCCTCCCTATCCCTGGCTGTCCATGATGGCCTGAGTAGCTCATGTAATTTAGCTCCTGTTGGCTTATTTGGCTGAAAAATCTTCCCATTTGCTCTGTAGCTGCAACATGGCTTGAACCTTATTCTCACCATCATCATCACAACCACCTCTTCTTACATCAATACAGAGTTGGACATTTTATAAAGTATTTTTATATTTATTCTTCAACTTGACCTATTTCAAAGTAGAAAAATCTAGTATGGGGGTGATATAGTGATTTTTTTTTCTTTCTAAAATGTTGGGGAGGTGGGTAGAAGGGAACTATACATACAAATAAATGACCATAGTCTCCTTTGTGTTTTGCTTTGTGTTGCTTTTGCAAAGTTTAAGGTAAGTGGCAGGCTAGGGAAAGGTATCTGTAACACATAATAGACGAAAGTTGGCATCCAGAATATATGAATCACTCCCACAGTGTCTAAAAATCCAAAACACAACATGCCAAGGATCTGAAGAGGTGATAAAATTCATTGATACATTTAAAGATATTAGAAAGGGGCTTAATCCAGAAGACAAGCTCAATAAATATTAACTTTTATTATTTTTGAAATATCTTTCAAATATTTCAATATTTATTCAAATATTTCAAATTAGCTCTGGGGGAGAGGACTCCCATTTAACAGGCTTGGGTGCCAGATGGGGCAGAGAGGTCCTTGGTGGGGGCTTCCCATGGTGTGTCACAGCCCCCCCAGGGCTTCCAAATATTTCAATATTTGAGGTATAATTTGCATAGCATAAATGTCACCCATTGCAAGTGTGCCATTCATTGATTTTCAGTAAATCGCTGAGTTGTGCCATCACCACCACTGTCCAGCTATAGAACATTTCCATCATCTCAAAAATGTCCAGTGTCCATTTCTTATCATTTTCCTTGGTTCCCAAACCTCAACCCCAATGGAACCACTAACCTACGTTCTGTCTCTATAACTTTGCCTTTTCTGGAGCTCTCAACAAAATAGGATCATACCATATGTGATCCTTTGTGTCTGGAGTGTTAACTATTATTACTTTTGGAATCAAATCATTCTGAAACATCTTTATTAATTGAATGTTTTTCCAGTACATTCTTAAAAAAAAAAAAAAAAACAACCCAATCAACTATATTGTTCTGAGCAGCACATTTACAACATCAACGCTGTGTGACGCTGCAAAGGGAAATGTTACGGTGGTATGCGGATTAAACAAACACACAAATCTTTTCCTAAATTCTTTGGAAACAATCTGTGACCTGGTGTGGGTTGTTGTAAGGTAGCACGCGATAGCAGCCTGAGCATCAGTTGCTCTTGGATCACCAGACTAGGGGCAGACTAGGGGCAGACTCTTTATACTTTTCTAAAGAGGGCCTCTTCACAAGACACATACTCTGCTTTCTTCCCTTTTCCTAGCCAAGGAAATAATTTGCTTTTATGTTTTCTTTTTAAATATATAAATGGGGGTGTTAGAACATTAGGAAGTCTGGCAGTGAGGCTTATTAATCGGGCTGTCTCCAGAAATTTAATCTGGTCTTTAATTCCTGGTCTTTAACTATGTGGGTCCAAGCCAACGTTTGAGGAAAGGCTTCCTTCAATTAAGGAATCTCTCTCTCTCTCTCTCTCAACATCCTTTATGGCCAGGCCCATCCCCAAATCCAGCCCAGCGAGCCCTGCCTTCTGTACCTGGTCCCTGGCCCGTTTCCTCTCTGTGCACCTGCTGTCATTCCCGCCCTCTTCCTGAAGGGGGCGCTTTTTATTCCAGGGTCAGACCCCATGGGGCTGGAGGGTTGGTTCCCACTGTCCTCAGGGTGCAGCCCCAGAGGGGGATGAGTGGCCAGGGCTTGGGCAGGGCTCCCCGATTCCTTCTGAGAGGAGCTGATGGTGTCGCTGATTTTTGTTTCTGCTTCAGATGAATTAAAAAACAAAACCGTGTGTGAAGACCAAGAGCTGAAACTGCACTGCCACCCTTCAAAGTTTCTCAACATCTACTCTGCGAGCTATGGCAGGAGGACCCAGGAGAGGGACATCTGCTCCTCGGAAGGGGAGCGGCTCCCCCCCTTTGGTATGTGTTTTTGTGTGGCTACCGTTAGGTGCCGAGGGGATTAGGGCCCTGGCTCCCCATCTAGTGGTCAGGACCTGGAGGAGAGGGACGTTCGAGGGCAGGGAGGAACCACCCACAGAGTCCTGCCTCCTTCTGCCCCACATTCCCAAATCTGTCCACTGTTTAGTCATTTCACACAAATAGTTATTGAGCACCCACTGTATGCGGGGCCCTGTTCTATGTGTGAGGGAGTCTCAGGGACTAACAACACATGGTCTACATGGAACTGATCTTCCAGCAATGGACAAAGAGGTTGTGAGAGAATGAACAAACAGAAGGAGCCCACGTGTCGTATTTCAGGTCCACATATGTACTAAGCGGAAAAGCCCACGGTGGAAAGGAGGTTGGGGAGGCTGGAGTGTGCTGCAGAGAGGCATGGTCTTTCGGGGTCTCCGGGATGCTGAGCAGAGACTCGAAGGAGGACACCTACAGATACCTGGGGCGGCGTCCAGGTAGAGAGAAGAGCCTGGACCATCCCCGGTTGTTTAGTGTGCAGGGGAGCTCAGTGGGTCTTTCTTCGCAGCGATCTGCCGTCTGGCGCTGAGAGGTGATGGCCAGGATGTAGGGCCGGAAGCTCCCCCTATCTGAGTCACCGATGTTATGATTAGTCAGGGCTCTCCAGAGCAACCGAACCCACAGGAGATGCCTATATGTATTTGGGGAAGAGAGACTGATGTTAAGGAATCGGCTCACACGCGGTGGAGCCTGGCAAATCTGAAAGCTTGGGGCAGGTTGACAGTCTGGTAACTCAGGTAAGAGCTGGTGTTCAGTCTTGAGTCTACGTCCTGTGGGGGGTACCGGTCTGCAAACAGGCAGATTTTCTGTGCTGCAGCCTGGAGGAAAATTTCTGTATTCGGAAGATCTGGCCTTTTTTTTTTTTTTTTTTTTTTTGTGACTCCAGCAAACTTTATTTTTGGCCCCAGGTCAGGGCTCCCAAAAGGCTTCCTAGCCAGTCATTTCAGAGTCTTCTACAATCATTACCAAGTGGGCTTCCTCAGGAGGCCTTGCCATCCCCAGCTCTTGACTTCTCCTAGTGCCACCCTCTCCTGTCACCTGGGCTCCAGTCTCCATCCAATGGCCCCAGGAATTCAAAGCACAGCTACCAGTTTGAAGGTGCCCTCAGGCTTCACAGGAACCACGTGGACAAAAGTCTTATAGAGCACAGCACCCTTGGGCAGCCTGGTAACCAGCTCCACAGCCTCTGTGTTGCTGGGACTGGGCACATAGACCTCCTTAGTGTAGCGGACCACTCCCTCCTCCAGGGCATACAGGTGCTTCTTCTTCCCAAGGCCCACATGGGCGCCTGGGTGCCAACGGAAGTGGCGCTGAGTTGCAAGGATGTTGCCAGCATGAACGTAGTGACCCTCCATTTTCCTGAGGCCAAAGCGTTTGCCTGGTGACTTTCCACCCAGGTTTTTGGAGCTGCCACCTGTCTTCTTGGATGCATATCTGACGGCAAGAGACGCAGCCTGAGCGGGGGCAAGGTGGGGCAAGATGGAAGCCCCTTGCTATGTGACAAGCACAGGGCTGGCAGTCCTTGCTTTCAGGCCTGCAGACACAGCCAGTTAATCAGCGATACGCCAGAGTCTTCAGAGAAGCCTTGTGAGACTCTGGAGTCTACAAGTTGAGTTCCTGAAATCAGGTTTCTGAAGTTTTAATGAACAAAGGGAGTAGCAGCCGGCCGCATCCTCAGCGGACCTGTCTTTGCCCTTCAGTCCTTCAACTGATTGGTTGAGGCCCACCCACATCTGGAAGGGTAATCTGCTTTACTCAGAGGCCCCTTTGTTAACTAAATGTTAAATGTTAGTCCCGTCCTTAAAATATCTTCACAACCACGTCTAGACTGGTGTTTGACCAAATGACGGGACACCCTGGCCTAGCTGAGTTGAGATGTAAAATTAACCATCATGTACCCCAGTCTGCGGTGGGAAAGCAGGCCTGACCTGTATCCTCCGTATTACCAGAGGGAACAGACAGTCCCCACGGGGAGACAGCCCAGAGAGCTGCACTGTATTCATCAGAATCTAAAACGAGCTCCGAGTGTATTAAGTTGCTACAGTCACATGTGGAATTGAACATTCATTTTTAAGAAGAGATTCATACAAAACCAGTATCCTGGATCTGAAAAAATAAAAGAATGTAAAGTCACTGACCACACAGGCAAATTCTTGGGCGAGACTAGAGAGAGAACAAAAAGCTGTTCCCGGGATCCCTGGGTGGCGCAGCGGTTTGGCGCCTGCCTTTGGCCCAGGGCGCGATCCTGGAGACCCGGGATCGAATCCCATGTCGGGCTCCCGGTGCATGGAGCCTGCTTCTCCCTCTGCCTGTGTCTCTGCCTCTCTCTCTCTGACTATCATAAATAAATAAAAATTAAAAAAAAAAAAAAAAAAAAAAAAAAAAAAAAAAAAAAAAAGCTGTTCCCAAGGAATGCGTGCCACCAAGGCCCCTGGCCTGGTGTTCCGGGAAGGAAGGCCCCTCGGTGGCGGATGGTGGAGGGTCATTTGAAGGGTGGCTCTGGTGGCCCTGGTGGCCCAGAAAGACAGGCTGAGTGAAGTGCTGTCTGGATTATCTCTGGGGGAGAGGACTCCCATTTAACAGGCTTAGGTGCCAGATGGGGCAGAGAGGTCCTTGGTGGGGGCTTCCCATGGTGTGTCACAGCACCACCCTCTGCCCCACGCCCCCGTGAGTGACCTGGGGGTTCCTGACACTCCGGTCCCCCTCTCATGTAACACCTGCATGTGTTCCGAACATCTCCCTCCCCTCTTCCTTCGGTCCAACTACCGCATCGGCCCAGGGGACCATCGCCAGGTCATTGTGGTCTCCCTCCTCCCTGGCTTGCCGTCCCCACCCCCCACCCCAGGGTGGCCAGAGGCATTCTTCTCAAGGGCCAGAGTGATCGCTGTTCTTCTGAACATCCTGTAGTGACTCCCATATGGTCTCGTCCCCTTGGCTGCATAAGGGGCCCTTGGTGACGTGAGCTATTTCTGCAAAAAGGGACCCTCCTTCTTAATATTGGGGTGGGGCACCCCATGTCTCAGGCTTGCCACATCGAACTTAGCCCCAGGTGTTTGGGGAGGCAGCACTAAGTCACATCTGCTTCCGCTGTTGCTTTGGGTAGAAGAAGTCGGTCAGCCAAGCGGGCAGATCCGCACACAGGGTGAGTGATTTACGTGCCCTGGGTCGCTGCCTTTGGTTCCTGGGAAGTTGGATGGGAGTTGGGTTTAAAGGGAAACGCAATCAGCCAAAGAAAATGTTAGCAGACATCATGGCTAAAGGACAGGTTGCCATAGAGACTTCGAGGAATCCTTAGGTCAGCCAGCTGTGCTCGTGCCATGAATAGCCCTAGTGGACGCGGGGAAGGTCTGTGAATGGGAGACCGTGCCCCTTGCTTAGCGTGACACTTGGAAAGTGTCAGCCCTGGCAAAGTCACAGGGCAAAAGGAGGTTTCCTCGTCCTGGCTCCCCGGCCCCTCCCTTCCCTCACGGTCAAGGGCTTCTGTCCCTCGCCCCATTGGCTACACTTGAGGTTGGCTGTTGGCTGCATTCGGGACCCGCTGCCAAACCCTGGAGAGCGCCCGGCCCTGTGCTCTACACCCGGAGAGAGGCTCACAGTGAAAAGGAGAGGCCCTGGGGAGGCCAAGGACCCACCCTTAGTCCCTTCTTCGCTTGGAGCCAGAGAGATATTGATAAAATAAATCTGATCACAACGCCCACCCCCCACCCCTTAAAGCCCTGCGCTTTGCCCACTGTAATTAGAATAAATCCAGTCTCCCAGGCCTCCAAACTGTGGGGCACTGCACACTCATTCATAGCCTGGAGCCTTTGCACAAGCCCTTCCTCTGGCCTGGAATGTTTTCGCCCCATCAGGCCGGAACCAAGTCGGATGTCCTTCTCAGCCAGGTCTCCTGGGGCTCCCTGCCCGGCCAGGCACCTCGTCTCTGCAGTCTCAGGCGGGCCTCCTCCCCTTGTGTCTTCATGACATGGAAACCATCATTCCGTGTCTGTGGTCTGTTCCCCCAGGGGAAGGTAAGCCCTGTCTGCTGCCCGCAGGATTCCCAGCAGCTGGAGCAGGGCCTGGCCCAGAGTAGGGCCTGGATGAATCAGTGCCCCTCCTGAGGGAGGCGCCCCCATGGGCTCCTGCAGGTGGATGGTTGCCAGCCCAGAATGCGGGCCCGGTGTCGTCACAGCCTCCAACCCCTCATGAGATGCTGGAAATCCGGATTTTTTTTTTTCTTAATGTGAAATGTTCCAACTTTTTAAAACAGTGCATGAGCCAAACAAAACATGCCTACAGGCCACATCCGGTCCACAGGCTGCCAGTGTGATCTCTGCTCTAAGAACTCAGCAACATCGCTTTGAAGAAGGGGGAAAGGCTGTTTATTCTCCATCCTGGGACCTGACATGAATTTGGTAGGATGACTGTCTGGGGCCGGGTGGTCAGGCCTCACTGTGGCGTCTGGAAGGTGATGTGTGTACGGTTCGTCTGGTGGATGAGCTGCAGTCTGGTGGAAGCCCATAGGCTCCAGCCCTGGTGCCTCCCTGGGAACATGCGTGGTGGGGGCCACCCAGGCCCCAGTGAGGCCAGGAAGCTCCGCTGAGCGTGGCTTTAGCACTGAAAAAATCCTGAGGGAGGACATTTCCAGTTCTTTCTGAGAGATGACGAGTAGGATCACCGTGACCGTCCAGAACCAGCACCATAAATACATTTAAGGGAAATAGGAAACCAGTGCAGCCATGGATGTTACCCATCAAGTGAGAAGCTCTTTCCTTTCTCAGGGTCTCCTCCAAGTCCTGGTGTGTGAGCTTAGAACAGTTTTTACCTAATGGTGATCCTGAAACAGATATGTTTGATTCTGGTTTGAAATTTCACTTTATATCCAGGGTGTCGTCTAGGCCGCCAGCAAAATCCTCACAAAGCCAGTCATTTCTTCACGTCTTGTGACAGGGCTAGAGTCACAAGTATTTAATTTACCGTTCCCTGGTGGCTGGGGGTGGGGGGCGGGGGGTGTCTTACTGCTTCTGACTTTCAAATATTCTAAGTGATGTGTATTATGCTTGTAGCTTTTTCTTTCCTCTGGATTGTTTCCTTGGGATAAATTCCCAGAAGTTTTATACTGAAAGAGGGCGTGGGCATGTTTACAGTTCTTTATATGTATCCCCAGAGTTCTTTCCAAAAACTTTTGTACCAATTTATATGCATAAACAGCGATGTAAGCCTTTGGGTTTCCTTGCAACTCTGGCAGACGTATGTGTGATTTTTCTTAGGATCTAATTTAACAGATATAAGATGATCCTCTTACTTGCCTTCCTTTGAATATTAATGACTATGAACATTTCCCATGCTTTTGTGGTTCTTGTATTTGCACTCTCGCCCACCATCCCTCTAGCCTTTTCCCTTTTTTTTTTTTTTTACCCCTGGTGGGACCCTTATTTTTTTCCCCCAAGTATTTTTAGATGATGAGTAGAGCTGTTAATCCTTGACGTGCTTTTCCTGCCACCAGTCTCCCTCTCGAGAGAGATATCTAGCATATCAGTGCCCATTCACTTTGAAGGTGGAAAGTTCTACTCTGAGATGTACTTGGCATCAAGGTGCAAAGGTTAGAGAGGCGCTTCTCTTCAAGGCCTTAGACTTTTACTAACACTTTTCCTTCAGGTTCTCCCAACTGATGCCCAAAGTTCAGTTCCAAAGCCACATCCGCATTTTGAAGAATTCTTTGTATCTCAGAAACTCACTTTTTTTTTTTTTTAAGATTTTATTTTTTGAGAGAGAGAAAAAGCACAAGCAGGGGGGAAGGGCAGAGGGAGGAGAAGCAGGCTCCTCACTGAGAAGAGAGCCTGATGTGAGGGCTCAATCCCAGGACCCTGGGATCATGCCCTGAGCCAAAGACAGACGCTCAACCGACTGAGCCACCCAGACGCCCCAAAGAGATGTTTAAAGAGATGTTTAAGGGGCACCTGGGTGGCTCAGCGGTTGAGCATCTGCCTTCGGCTCAGGGTGTGATCCTGGGGTCCTGGGATTGAGTCTCCCACTGGGCTCCCCGCAGGGAGCCTGCTTCTCCCTCGGCCTATGTCTCTGCCTCTCTCTGTGTCTCTCATGAATAAATAAATAAAATCTTTAAAATAAATAAATAAATAAATAAATAAATAGATGTTTAAGTTAGATTAAGGTCACATGGGTGCTAATCCAATATAACTTGTGTGCCTGTAAGAAGAGGGAGTTAGGACACAGATACACACAGAGGAAGACCGTGCATGGACACACAGAGAGGATGGCCATCCGCAAGCCAAGGAGAGAGGCCTCAGAAGGAACCAAGTCTGCTGACATCTGGGACTTCCAACCTCCAGAATGGAAATACATTTCTGTTGGTTACGCTCCCAGCGGGTGGTACTTGTTACAGCAGCCCTAGCCGACTGAGACTTTGATATAACACTAAACTATGAAAAAAAAGCTGAGACGCGCAAGAGTGATGACTAAGCCAGCTGTGAGACCAGCTTCACAAGGTGGCATCTCGCCGGCACACGAGTTCCAACACAGCTACATGTGGTGTCTTACCTTGAGGTTGATGAGCCTTCAAAGATCTACCTGAAAGATCTTCCAGCAAGTCAGATCCATCAGTCCCTATGTCTTGTCGAGGGGAAGAGAAGGGAAGGTGTGACAGTGAGTGATTATTGTTGGCCCCAAGTGAACACCAGGGCAATTGCAAGTTCACGCAGAAAGGAGTGAGCCTTCGCACAGACCTGGGCATGAACTTTGGGAAGGCCCCCTGGCCGGGCGTCCACTGTGTTATGTCATTTCCTGCTGCAGTTACATTTTCTGGGTGGGCTCCAGAGATCCTGCTGTTTCCTTAGTAAGAGAACTAGAAAACCACCCAGTGGGCCTCAAGGTCTCGGCGAAGGCCATCCCAAGGCCAAGTGTGGGCAGGCCTCGACTTCCCAGCCAAAGAGTAAAGTGCTAGGGGTCCCCACTGCCAAGAGCAGCCTAATTATCAAAATAAACACATGTTGTGAGGATTAATTAGCTTCAGTTTCAGTGTTAAACAATAGCTAAAAAAAATAAAAATGAAATGGTTGAGTATCATGTTATCAGATGTATTGGGTGTGGAGGATGGTTTGCCAGGAAGAGAGGGTGCGCACAAAATCAGCCTCAGAGGGAGATAATGGCTTGGAAACAGTTCGGAGCTCAGTGTCAACAAGGATATGGTCGGTCAGACCTGACTCAGACCTGAATTACCTTGGGCCCCTTCCTGAAAACACACTGTGGGTTTCACTCTGACCAAGATAAACTCTTTTGCTCCCAGGATAATTTAAGAGCGAGAAGCACACCTCTGTAAATCACGCTCGTCACAACCTCTTGGGTCAAAGAGGGTTGTGGTCTTATAAATGAGATGGATTTCTTTTTCCTTCCTGCATTAGTCTTAAAGAATATGGTCAGGCACACGTCCTAAGAAAATATAAGGTTCCCCAGGGCACTTGTACAACTCTGGCAGGAGTGTGAATCAGGAGAACTCCTCTGGATAACACTTTGGTGGTGTGTGTCAAAAGCCTTAATATTTTGGGACGCCTGGGTGGCTCCGTGGTTGAGCATCTGCCTTCAGCCCAGGGTGTGATCTCAGGGTCCTGGGATTGAGTCCCGCATTGGGCTCCCCGCAGGGAGCCTGCTTCTCCCTCAGTCTATGTCTCTGCCTGTCTGTGTGTCTCTCATGAATAAATAAATAAATAAAAATATTTTTTAAAAAAATCCTTAATATTTTGAATAGCCTTTGACAAAGCAATCTACTTCCAAGAATTCCTGTGGAAACTATCATGCTTGTTGTGTAGATATTTAGCTCTTGGCATGTTCCATATAGAACTTTTTTTTTTTTAATCTATCTATCTACCTGTTTATCTATTTGAGAGTAGGAGAGAATGCAACGTGGAGGGGGAGGGGCAGAGGGAGAGAGAGAGAATCTCCAGCAAACTCCCCGCTGAGCATGGGCTTGATCCCAGGACCCTGAGATCAGGACCTGAGCTGAAATCAAGAGTCCGATGCTTAACTGACTGAGCCACTCAGGTGCCCCCCAACATAGAACTGCTTCTAATGTTTAAAACCAGAAATCCCCTGAATGATGATTGCATCGGGTATTGTAAATAGAGCTGGTGCCTCCATAAAATGGAGAATTATGCAAGTCTTTAAAATGAAATTCATGTTAAAATCTGCACAGCTATGTTAAATGGGAAAAAAGTAGCATACAAAATATGTGTATGAAAAAAATATGTGTATGACACCATTGAGGGGGAAGGGCATTTACACAGGGAAAAGTGGCTAGAAGGAGGTTCCTTAAAGGTTAATCATTTTGAGATGTTTTTTTTTTTTTTTCCCCGAATTTACTGGAAATTTTTATTTTTCTAGCTGTGGCTTATCTGTGCTTTTCAAGTTTTCAACTCTAAATGCGTATTTCCTTTGTAACAGAATAAATGCTAGTTACATCAGGCTTCTAAGAATAATTTTGTAATTCAGATGGCTACTTCTTCCCAATGCAGAAATCATACATCCCATTCTCAGATCTTGACTGTGAATTCTGAAGGAGTTGGGAAAAGGATTTCTGAGCCTATAGACTCTTGGGAGTGGAACTGCTGAGTCTGCAGATGTGAAATGTGCCGATTTAAAAGATGCCCATGCATGTTCCAGGGTTGGTTTATACTCCCACCAGCCAAGTTCAAGGGTTTCCATTGATCCGTATCTTCTTCAACACTTGGGATTGTCAGTCTTTTAAGTTTTGCTGATCTAGAAAGTGCAAAATAATATTTTATTGTGGTCTTAATTTGTATTTCCCTCATTTGTGTATTATAGAAACAATTATATATAACTTATTATAATACATATATTACATATATGATAAATAGCCTATGCCGCAGAGTCATTGGAAACACCACATCAGTTGACGTACAAGTGCCAACAACGGCTGTCATAATGTTGTTAGGTGTTGTTATAAGTGAACCGACCTTTTTAAGGTCTCTAAAATTCTCTTCTCTGTGCTCTGCTCTTCAAGCTTTTAATTCCTTCCAGTGTGTATTATTTTTTAAAAGATTTTACTCATTCATTCATTCATTCATTCTTCATTCATTTAGAGGGAGTGGGGGAGGGCCAGAGGAAGAGAGAGAGCATCTCCAGCAGACTCCCCGTTGAGTGCGGAGCCCCAACAAGGCTCAGTCCACGACCCTGAGATGGTGACCTGAGCCAAAACCAAGAGTCGGGTGCTCAACCCGTGGAGCCGCCCAGGCGCCCTGCCCAGTGTGTATTATTAAAATTTTCTCCAAAAAATAAAAAAATAAAAATAAAAAAATAAAATTTCCTCCAAATGGAGTTTGGTTCTCTTTCTCTCCCAGGGCCTCCCGTGCACTGTCCCTAAAGGTCAGTGGCACCAGCCATTCCTTTGGGCCCCACGTCATCTGCAGAATAGAATCTGTCTTTGGCAGAGCATGCATAGGCAAACTCGGGGCCTTTTCCCTCTCGTTCTCTGTGGCTTCCCCGTCTGCACCCACTCTTCCAGCTCACGGTCGACCCCCTAGACTCCGCTTAAGTGATGCTAGCCCACTTACTGTGGTGTTTCTGACTCTCTGTCTTGCTTGCCTCTACCCAATTCATGCACTTTCCCCCATGACCGAGTCCCTCTGCCCCATAAAGCCTGTCGTGACCACTCTGGTCCATGCCGATCGCTCCCGTCTCTGACCCCAGCACCTCTTGTCCTGGCCACGTACTGCTGACACTCACCCCCTGTTTCACATTGTCAGACATCAGGTCCCACATGTGGGTTTTGTCTCCAGCTCCAGCGTACCCTGCGAATCCAAGGTAGACTTCTTCTGACTTGTTTTTCCTGACAGCACATGGCACCCCCTGTTCCGCACCTCTGACATGTTAGATTAATGTTTGCTCATTGTGATGGCATTGTGGCAGGTGCTGAAAAACATGTCCTCATGTCTCTTGGTTCATTTCATTCATTCATTCATCATTATTTTCTGGGTTTCTGCACCTGGCCAGGATGTGGGAATTAGATGACAAACAAGATGGAAAGAGTCCCTGTCCTCTTGGAGCTTCTGTTCACGTAGGGGTGATGGATTCTCAAAATAGACAAGTAGGGGTGCCTGGGTAGCTCGGTCGATTAAGTAAGCGTCTGACTCTTGATTTCAGGTCGTGATCTCAGGGTCTTAAGATCAAGCTCCACTGATCTGGCTCCATGAACAGCATAGATCCTGCTTAAGATTTTCTCTCTTCTCCCTCTGTACCTCCCCTCCGCTCGCATGCTCTCTCTCCAAAATAAACAAAAACAAACAAACAAATAAATAAAAATACTTTAAGGAGTGGTAAGAAGCATAAAAAATAAAAATCTTCATATTTTGCCTATTCTGTATGCAGGGCTAGTTATATAATTTGCGGGGCTTGATGGAGAATGAAAATGTAGGACCCCTTGCTCAAAGATATGTGAGAATTTCCAGATGGTGACAGCAGGGCGTCAGCATAATAAGCTCAGGGCTGTCCTAGCACATGTCAGGAGGCCCACTCTGCCTGTATGGTACTTAGCCCATATGATAAAGCATCTCGAGTATTTTAATGAGACAGAAAATGATCCCAGAAACTATCTCCATGAGCTCTGAAATCCAGCCTAGTGTTGTTACTTACGTAAAGTAGCATAAGCTACACGGTAGCCAGATACGGATGCAACATAAAATTTCTTGTTGACGTTCCCTGCCTTTCAGACTGCTTGTCTTATTCGGCTTTGCAAGTATTATCCAGGAGGTGCTATGGGAAGCAGAGATGCAAAATCATGGTCAACAATCACCATTTCGGGAGCCCCTGTCTGCCAGGAGTGAAAAAATACCTCACTGTCACCTATGCCTGTGGTAAGAAACTGCTCGAAGTTCGTTGCCTCTTTGGGAGGTGATGATCATGGGAACAAAAGGCATTTTAATGCGACAAACCAAACGATGCTACTCCTGAAACTGTGTTTGTCTTACACAGTATCCAACAGTACCTTTTAAAATCCTTTATTTCTGTGTACGGGGTTCACATTAGATAAGCAATGCGAGTTCTTCAGTCAAAATTTGTCTTAAAAGGTCTTTTAGCCATCAGGTTGGCAGCAAATGGGAAGAGTAGGAAAATAATAAGCAGGGGCAGCCCGGGTGGCTCAGTGGTTTAGCGCCGCCTTCGGCCCAGGGCCTGATCCTGAAGACCCAGAATCGAGTCCCGTGTCGGGCTCCCTGCATGGAGCCTGCTTCTCCCTCTGCCTCTCTCTCTCTCTATGTCTCTTCTGAATAAATTAAAAAATCTTAAAAAAAAAAAAAAAAAGAACAAGCAAATGAGAGAAGAGTGATTTTAATCTGGGTGCTTAGGAGGCTCTGAAATTTACAGGGCGTGTTATTCAAGCTCACAGAAGTGTTGTATGGCTCCTGGTTAACCTTGCAGCCTTGGTTTGAGGCTCTAAATGACTAACTCTCTCTGCTGCCAACAACCATTTTATCTGCATACCCACAGCAGTGAGTCAACGGATCAAATGCTCACCCGAAAACAATTAAAAATGTTACACGACAGCATGACTTGGTTCTCCCAGTGTCTTCAAACAAGAAAATGAAATGCCTGGTTCATTAGAGCCCAAGTTTAGAGAGCTACCTAAAAGTGAGTTGGCACTAATTAGTTGAGGGTACCGTGGATTTCTGGTTGGTGGGCCTGACATGTGGACCGTTGATATTGAAATGATCGTAGGAGCAAAAGGAGAACAAAGAGAACCATATCTAAAAAAAAAAAACAAAAAAAAAACCTGATGTCTGTGCTCGTGGAAACCGCTCCTCCTCCCAGATATCCCCATTTTTTTCTTTTGGTAGCAGCTTGATTGAGATGTAATTCACAGGTCACCCGGTGCACCTGTTACAGCACACAAATCAAAGGTTTTAGAATTGGATTCCAGAATTTAATTTCATTCACAGGATGTGCCCCCATCACCGCAGTTAACTTAAGAACATTCTCATCATCCCCCAAATAAATCTCACGCACTGTAGCTGTCGGCATCCGTCCACTTCCACCTCCCCACTCCAGGCAACCATCAGTATGCCCTCAGGCTTTAGGATTTGCCTCTTAAACAGCTCATAGAAGTGGAATCATGCAGTATGTGGTTTTTGGGGGCCGGCGCTTCTTTACGTAGTGTTTCCGAGGTACATCCATGCTGTCGCTTGTGTCAGTACTTCCTTCCTTTTTGTGGTCTAATAATATACTGATGCACCCCCAGCCTTTTATATCCTGAGCTAAAAATGTTGTCCTCTGTGATATCAGGGCTGTAACCGGTACAACAAAGGGGGCTGCAAAAATGCATTTCCAAAATAATAGCACCTATTCTGGCACTGCAGGAAGTGTGGTTTTACTTTCCTTCTTGGACTTCCTTCCTGCTCCCATGCCCAAGCAGCTCTGGGCAGCATCGAGCGTATTCTGGCTGGGGTTCCCACGAGAAGCCACACAGATCACTCTGAAGTTCTAGTAACATCCAACCTCCCCAGCTGAGTGTTGGAGTGTAGCCTGCAAAGAGGTGAATTTCCTGGTGTTCCTGCAAGAATGAGGGGACAGCCCCTAGGACTGGGGCTCTTTTTTTTTTTTTAAGGATTTTATTTATTTATTCATGAGACACACAGGGAGAGAGAGAGAGAGAGACAAAGAGAGAGAGAGAGAGAGGCAGAGGGAGAGAGAGAGAGAGAGAGGCAGAGGGAGAAGAAAGCTCCATGCAGGGAGCCTGATGTGGGACTCGATCCTGGGTCTCCAGGATCAGGCCCTGGGCTGAAGGCGATGCTAAACTGCTGAGCCACCCGGGCTGCCCTATTTTTCTTTTTAAAAAAGATTTTATTTATTTATTCATGAGAGACACAGAAAGAGGCAGAGGCACAGGCAGAGGGGAAAAAGCAGGTTCCCTGTGGGGAGCCCGATGTGGAACTAGATCCCAGGACCCCAGGATCACGACCTGAGCCAAAGGCAGATGCTCAACCACTGAGCCACCCAGGTGCCCCTGGGGCTCTTCTTAGCTGAGAGAGGGTGGGCTCTCAGGGCCTAGAGGTCCTGCTTCAGTTCATGCTTCTTCTCCCTCATTCATTCATTCAGCATGCTGTGGGCAGGTGCTCTGTGTCCAAGTGGCATCAGTGCCAAGAACTGGGTAGTTAGGGAAAAAAAAGGCATGGTCCTTGTCCTTGGAATTATCAGTTGAGGGCGAGAGATGGATGCTAAACAAACACACAGGTAAATCTGGCAGGTAGGTCTGGGCAGCCATTGAGGCATGGAGTAGGTAGAGAAGTGCAGAGCTGGTGAGGTCAAGGTGGCACAAAGTAGCCCCAGAATGGCCAGGACCCAGTCTTGTGGGGTCCTGAGTGGAGGTGCAAGTGGAGGGCTTGCGGTGGAAAAATCAGCCCACCGTGGTGACTGGACTTTTTTTTTTTTTTTACTTTTATTTATTTATTCGTGAGAGACACAGAGAGAGGCAGAGACACAGACAGAGAGAAAAGCAGGCTCCCTGCAGGGAGCCCGATGTAGGACTCGATCCCAGGACCCTGGGATCACAACCTGAGCTGAAGGCAGACGCTCAAACACTGAGCGACCCAGGTGCCCAAGTAGACACTTCCTAATCACCTTCTAAGTGGTTGATGTTTTGAAACTATACTCTCCTTCACCCCCAGCCAGATGGCTCTTCACTGTGTAACCTGAATCATTAAAACGCGATTTGCAATGTCTGAATATTTTCTAGGTCACCAAATGGGAATGCGGGGTTTTACATTTTTAAAAAATTTCTCCCACCCGATGTGGAAGACCGAGGATGTCAATAGTTTCTGAGTGAATCTGCCCTAGTTAGCACTCTTTGGCTGTAAGTGAAGAAACCAATTTGAGCTGGTTTAAGTCAAAAGGGTGTTAAATGGGTGGGTAACAGGTGGCAGGAAGGCCATGGAAGCCAGGACAGGGCAGCAAGTCCTCAGGGAAGGGCTGACACCCGAAGCTCCAAGGTCATGGCAAACCTCTGGCATCTCTGCTCTCATGGCTCTTCTGCTTCCTTATTCTCTCTCTCTCTCTCTCTCTCTCTTTCTCACTCTCCTGCACACAGCATCCCTGTGAGCCTGAGCTGGATGGCACATGGCCACCCCCTCATATGTCCCATTTCTAACAGTCATGGAGACGTGCAGTCTGACCATCTTAATTCCAAATTTCTACCAGAAAGATATTTAATTGGCTGGGCTGGGTCAGGTAAGCCCCCCTCTTTTTGATCTGTCCTGGCCAGAGACCATGTGACATGGCTTCCTAGAGAGGGCCCCAACCAAACCTCTACCCAAGTCAAGATGCTCCTACGTAAGAGGGTCAGGGAAGAACCACCCCATAGATGTCTACTCCAATACCCTGCTTCTAACTCCAGCAGCTGGTCCAGATTTGCTGTTCTACCCAGATTTGCTGTTCCCCTATGTCCACACAGGGGAGAGGACACCCCACTCCAAGGGGGGGGGGCAGAGGTGCATTAGGAACAAGTACTGAACGTCAAGCTCTAGGTCCTTTTTTTTTTTTTTTTTTTTTAATTTTACTTATTTATCCATAAGAGACAGAGAGAGGGAGAAGCAGGCTCCATGCAGGGAGCCTGACGTGGGACTCAATCCTGGGTCTCCAGGATCACACCCTGGGCTGAAGGCGGCCCTAAACCGCTGAGCCACCTGGGCTGCCCTAGTCCTCATTTCTATAGAAACACATGCCATCCATCTCTAGTATGACCCAGGCAGTGGGGCAGGGATGCCTCACCCACAGTTCCCTGATTGCGCCTTATGGTGGGGGGGCAGGGGAAATTACAGTGGGCAGTATGATCTCTGCTCTGGGGACTTGGGGGACCAGGAGGGCTTCCTGCAGGAGGTGGCATTAGAAGCAAGTGAGACCACGTGGGTGGGAGTCAGCAAAGTGAAGGCAGGGGGAGGGGAGGGCAGGCTAGGCTTTTAGCCAAGGGCGGTGGAGAGCCCTGGACAAGTGGTCTCAGGGGACATAATCAGTTTGCATTTTGAAAAAACACTCCGGGGGATCCGTGGGTGGCTCAGCAGTTTGGTGCCTGCCTTTGGCCCAGGGCATGATCCTGGAGTCCCAGGATCGAGTCCCGCATTGGGCTTGCTGCATGGAGCCTGCTTCTCCCTCTGCCTCTGTCTCTGCCTCTCTCTCTCTTTGTGTCTCTCATGAATAAATAAATAAATAAATTCTTTTTTAAAAAAAAAGTTAAAAAGCCCTCCTCCCTATTTTATAGAGCTTTATTTAATCCTGGCTCTCTCTCCCACCAGGTGCTTAGGCAGGGCAGAGGATTTCCGCATCTCTGCGGAGCCCTGGGGTGTGATTCAGGCTGTGGGCCTCTTGCTCTTCCCACTGCAGGCTGCACGTCTGGCAAATGTCAGACCGCTCAGCGCAGGGCACACCGACCCGGCTGGGATGCATCACTGCACTGCTCCTCTTCAGCAGTTTGCTAAATGAGGTCCCCTCTCTGTGTGTGTTCCCTCCAAGCTTAACCACGAGCCTCACTTCTTGGTCATGCTGGCTTCAGACTTTCCTCCTAATAGGATAAGCCAGACCTGGAAAACTCAGCTCTGCCCCTCACATCTGCAGGGAGGGCTCGTCTCCGTGTCCACAGCTGCTAGTACTCCAGGGTCACCAAGACAGAGGCACGGCCAGCATCCCCACCCTGGTCACTCCTGAGAGGCACAGAAACACGTGGACCTCAGCCTAGGGCCTCCCAGCTCCTCCCAAGAGAGGGGGCAGGCAAGTGGGGGCCAGGATTGGCAGATAGGAAGGATGGTGGTCCCAAGATTTAGGGCCAAGGGGAACAGGTGCCAGGATTTGGGGGCAAGGGGAATGGGTGCCAGGATTTGGGGAGAAGAGGGATGTAGTAACAGAATTTGGGAGACAAGAGGGATGCGGTGCCAGGGTGTGAGGGCACTGAGATAGGAGGTGCTAGAATTGAGGACAGGCAGGATGGGGATGTGCCAGGATTTGCAGGTGCTCATGCAGTCTGGGCTCCTCCTGAAAAGGAGGGGAAGTCAAGCAGAGACATCGTGCTTGTCTCTGACACGAAGAATCCTTCGGGGCGCTACGTTCAACCTGTGGAAACTTTTTTCTTAACATTTGCACTGGACCCACGCTTGGCACAGAAGATTTATATGGGGGGGGGGGGAGTAGAAAAGAAAAGAAGTCGAGGTGGGTGCCTTGCCACAATTCAGCGAATCACCTCTGGTTTTACCTAAACAGACTCGCAGGGATAGATTTCCGAGTGGAAATCACTTTGTCATCGGGACGCTACACAGCTTCACAGGGGCCCCGTGGACACTGCACAAAATGTCCTGTTTAAGCGTGAGCCCGGGGCCCGACGTATTGAGAGCTCCTGAATAATGGTTCCCTGGTCTTTTACAAACGCATCTAAAAATGGAGAAAATAAAAAAATAAAAAATAAATAAAAAATAAAAATGGAAAGAGGCAGGTCTGAGGGGTGGTAGTAAATTGCGCCCCAGCCCCATCTTCATCCTTGAAACAAGGAGATGGAGGAATCTGACAGGTGCGTTGACACCTGTCAAGTTCTTAGAGATTTCAAGTTCTTAGAGATTTTCAAGTTCTTAGAGATTCTCCCCCAAGCAGGGCCGTTTGCTGACGGCCCCGCGTCCCACCCGGCAATGGGATGTCTGATAAGGGCCTGGTTATTCTGCAAAGCTCGTCTACACTGTCCTTCCTCTCTGAGCTCTTCCTCTTTCCCAGACCACAAGGCCTCTGGCATCTGCAGCGAGCCCAGCCGGTGCAGGCTGCATCCTGACAACAAGCGAGGGGACAGGTGTGAAAGCGGTGCCACCCTGGCGGGAGGGCTTGCTCCTGCCGAGGAATCAGGGACGTCCTTCTCGGGGTGCAGAATGACCAAGAGGCTGCTTCATCAGAAAGCATTTTGTGGCAACACGATTTCAGCTCTCTGGGGGTGCTGCCCTGGTCCCAGAATCAGTGATGTGCTGGGCTCAGCCGAGGGTGTCCCTCGGGGTCCCTGGACAGCTTCCACCCCGCCCATCACCATCACCTTACAGCCCTGCGTGTGACTCTCCCTGCCAATGGGCACGAAGGCGCCAGGGTCTCCGCGCATGGCAGGTGCACCATTTAGGAATGCTCTCTGGTTATTGATCCTGGGACACCCCCGAAAGAATTTAGTTTGAAAAAGGAAATGAGGTTTTCTTGCTGCAGAAGGTGTCTTATCAGCTCTTTTAAAAAATTCAGTTCAGCTGAACTTGCGAGGTGTGTTGGCTCACTGTTTCCTGTTGCCACTTCTCCAGATACCAGCTGGGCTAAAGAACAAACAAAAATAAATGATATTCTGCAGCAAAAATATTTGGTTTCCTACCCCTTCTCCTGTCTGGCTGTGGTGCGCTTCGCCTTCAGAATTCTTTTTTTTTTTTTAAGATTTATTTATTTAGTCATGATAGATATATATATATATATAGAGAGAGAGAGAGGCAGAGACACAGGCAGGGGGAGAAGCAGGCTCCATGCAGGGAGCCCAACACGGGACTCCATCCCGGGACTCCAGAATCGCGCTCTGGGCCAAAGGCAGGCGCCAAACTGCTGAGCCACCCAGGGATCCCTTTTTTTTTTTTTTTAAGATTTTATTTATTTATTCATGACACACACACACACACACACACACACACACACACACACACAGGCAGGCAGAGACACAGGCAGAGGGAGAAGCAGGCTCCATGCAGGAACCCCGATGTGGGACTCGATCCCGGGACCCCAGGATCATGCCCTGGGCTGAAGGTAGGCCCTAAACCGCTGAGCCCCCCCAGGGATCCCCCTTCAGAATTCTTGCTTTGCCCTCCGCCTGCTACCATCCTGTCCACTTTACCAGGGGCATCTTGAGATGAGATGGCTTATTCTTTAGGTCCGTTTGCTAGAATCTTTACCCATCTCCCCAAAGTGTCTTTTACTCTGCCCTCTTCTCTTCTTTCTGTTGCTCTTAAAATACTTAGAGCATCATTCTTGCACGCAGCCCTGGAATTCTCTTCAGGCCCATTAAGGAAGTGAGGACTCAGAGCTGTGGGTGCAAAGCAAAGTTGGATCCAGGAAATGTCTGCAGTGGATCCTCAGTTGGTTACAGTCATTTTGTTTCACTGTATCTCAGGGAAGTTTATGCTCAGAGTTACAGTGTTGTTGTTTTTTTTAAATGTTATTTAGAGAGAGCGAGAGAGAGCTTGGGAGTGTGGTGGGGGCCTACTCCGCGCTGAGCGCAGAGCCGCATGCAGGACTCGATCTCATGACCCTGAGATCATGACCTGAGCTGAAACCAAGAGTCAGACACTCAACCGAATGAGCCACCCAGGCGCCCCTAAAGTTAATAGTGTTATTTGAGCTGTGATTTACATGTCCTAAGGTTCACCCATATTTAGCAAAAACAGTCGAGTTCTAGCAAATTTACAGAGCTAGCTGCACGACGGCCACTTAATTGTAAAACCCATCCGTAATCCCCAAAGTTCTCTGACACCCATGTGCAGTCATTCCCCATCTCCACCCCTGACTCTAGGGAAGCACTAACTTATATTCTGTCTCTATGCATTTACCTGTTTTGCATATTTCATATTAATGGGATCACACCACGTATGGTCTTTTGTGTCTGGCTCCTTTCACTGAGCATAATGTTTTTGAGGTTCATCCATGTTGTAGCAGGTGCTAGGACTTTGTTCTTTGTTATTGCTAATTATTCTATTGGGTAGATATACCGTATCTTGTTTACTTGGTCTCCAAAATTTTACCTTTCTGGGACATTTGATGCTCACAGAGGTACCATTCATATATGTGTGTGTGAGTGTATCTGACAAGCAGAGTGAGTAATTTACGTACTGATTTGAAATGGATTTTTAAAAAATCTTATCTTCATTGCACTTTAAAAAATATGTTAAGGGGCACCTGGGTGGCTCAGTGGTTGAGCAGCTGCCTTTGGCTCAGGGCGTGATTCTGGGGTCCTGGAATCAAGTCCTGAATCAGGCTTCCCATGGGATGCCTGCTTCTTCCTTTGCCTATGTCTTTGCCTCTCTCTCTGTGTTTCTCATGAATAAGTAAATAAAATCTTTATTTATATAATATATATATATATAATGTACAATGTATTTAAAATATTTCTCTTTTGGTTTTTAGTTCCCAAGAACATACTCACAGCGATCGATCCATCCATTGTTAATCTAAAACCTTCTTTGAAGCAGAAAGATGGTGAATATGGTAATTTTTATGGCTTACTACCAGCATTTCTCTTTAAGTAAAGGTAAACAGCCCCACGTGACCATAGTCGGGTGCCCAGTGGTTGGAATGAAAGGGGATGTCAGGAGGTGAGCTGGAGTTACCAGCTCCGACAATGGCAGTGCTGTGGCGATCGGTTGCAAATGGTGGCCGACTGTGTTGTTTTTCAAATTATAAGTGGAATAAATCCTCCTTCCATTCCCCTCTGATTTCTTAAACAAAATATCACTTGGAAAAGGAGATCTGCTCAGAAACAGATTTGGGGCTCCTGGATTATATGATGATCTTGTTGGAAAGATGACTCCACCGGGAACCTGGGTGAGCCAGACCCAGGCTGGACCTGAGGGCCTCCAAACACATGCCACCTCCACCCTCGGTTTTCACTGGGCTCTTGTGAATAGGAGGGGGATGAACATTTTGGTGTGTTAGTGTGTGGTTTTTTTTTTTTTTTAAATCAAATCTAGAATGGAATTCAGACCCTTGGGGCTCCTGATGGAAATTCCAAGGTTTCTGTAGAACATCTAAGATACTGCACTTAGTGTGTTCAGAGGTTGTTTTATGTTACTTTTATTACATACTTGAGGTCTTTGGGCCCTAAGTATAAGATTAAATATTCTTGACGTGGAAAATAAGAAAGCAGCAAGAAATAGATCTCGCCCCTCATCTCAAAGCTTGACGATAACTATTGTTAATGCTCTGTTCTTCTGGTTCCCCCCAAGCCTGCTCTCTGCCAGGCTCTGCATCTCCCAGCCCTGCTGCTCTTTCTAACAGGGTTCCCCCCTCGACCCCATGAATATCCTGGTCCCCCAGCAGTGGAGGCCCAAGAGCTCTGGGCCACGTTTTCTTAGACCTGCCTGACATCCTATGGGGCCCCCAGAACTCTCAGGCTGCCCATCAGGAGCTCACTGAGCTCTAGCACAGCAGTGTAACCAGGCATCTGAAACCAGACCTGCCCTGCATTTTGCTGTTATTTCCAAAAAAGTAGCCCTGCACAATCTCCCTCCATAATGTCCCCTCCCATCTCATCGATGGTCAATAGCACACACAGAAGCTCTGTGATTAGGTAAACCATTATCATGCCTCGCAGAGGTATCATGAGCCTATTGCTCTTAGGATGGGAAAATCCATTTGTCCCCTTCTGTAGTAGGCCCTTGAAGTTGGAACCAGCACGTTTTAGAAATTCTAAATCCCTGGTATCATTTAATATTTTCAGAGACTATTGACTAAGTGCTTTTCCTGGCTTAGCCTTCTGTAATTCAGTCAGAGGCCCATTTATTTGATTTCTATGACTTTTTATTTATTATGGCAGTCCTGGGCTGGGAGCAGAAGGCATACTGTGAATAGTTGTCATTAATCGGTTTTGCGTTTTGTTATGAAACAGGTATAAACTTTGACCCAAGGGAACCGACGCTTCTGAGGAAAGATGGAGTTATTGTTAGCAATTCTCTGGCAGCATTTGCTTACATTAGAGGTAGGTCAATGGATTGAAGCTTCCTAGAATGCTAACGGCTTTACTAAGGTCTTACTAACAGATGTGATGCTTAATTATAACAGCTGAAGAAAAATGACTTTAAGTTTGACTCAGCAGCTGGGGGCTTGCTAAGATCTGGGGACACAGAGGCCTGGACTCAGATACAGTTCCAGCCAGGCTACGCACGAGAGAACACACATGGGGAGGAGGCAAACAGATAAAGTCACACGCCCAGGAGTTGGGTTCCATGAATATTTTCTGCTTTGAAAAGTAGGAACCCGAGGAATGCATTCCCCAGCTCTCAAAATTTGGGAAAGGCAGAGGATTATTGAATCCCACCCTTGGCTGGAAGAAAATGGAGTTAAAAGATCACTTAGTAAACAAAATGGGTCATGCTCTGCGAAGGCAGCGTCCCCTCCTGAGTCACCAGCATTACTTCTCACAGTTGCCAAGTTTTCCCTGATAATCCTCCCCCCAAGGATCAATCAGACGCAGCCCTCCTTACCTGCAGGGCCAGAACTGCTCGTCAGTGAGGGGATGGCACCTACCATCTTTCCTCACCTGCCCTGTCTGCTCACCTTAGCATAGACCGGATTTTTGAAGTGTCGACTCTGCAAGTTTTGGCAATGCACGCCTGACTCAGTTCAGGGAGGCCAAAACCTCTGAGGCCTTTGGTTAGATTGGTGCTAATATACTGCATTATGGCATTACTGTTCATGACGTGCCAGGGCCTTCCTCAGAGGAAAATAAAGGTGTAAGGAAACAGCCCAACACAGATCGAAAGTCTTGGGATCCTCTACGCTTCCATTGTCTTCCCGCATCCATAGTCTTCCTGAGTGTGGTGTCGTTGTTGGCTTCCTCTAAAAATCTAAAAATTTGAAGGGAGAACCCTTCAAATCACTTCAAGCACACTTCCATTTGTTGCTGTTCCTGATAACATGCATGAGGTCTTTCCCTTCCTTATGTATAAAAGTGGAGTGTGCTAGAGGTAGAAAACACAGGAAGGAGGCAAGAAATAGAACTCCCCCCTCATCTCAAGGCTTAAACATAACCATTGTTAATGTTCTGTTCTTCTGGTTCCCCCACACCTGCTCTCTGGCAGGCTCTGCATCTCCCAGCCCACCACTCTTTCTAACAGGGCTCCCCACTCTGGACCCCATGAATATCCTGGTCACCCAGCAGTGGAGGCCCAAGAGCTCTGTGCCACCCTTGTCAGAGTTCAGAGATGTAAGGATTTTTATTGTCGAAAATAACCCCATATTTTCAAAGTCCCTGGATTGCCCCCTGGAGGAGAAGCATCATGAACATCCTCCAGGGAATAATGATTAACCAGAAGCAAAGATGAATTTGCTCATTGAGCTGTGGCCATGCTGGGCCTCATCAGTTCTTCTTGACAACTGGGTTGGTCAGCTTGGGCCGCCATGACAAGACACTGTAGGCTGGCAGCTTCAGCAGCAGAAATTCATTTTCTCACCGTTCTGGAGGCTAGAAATCAAGGTACCAGCAGAGTCAGTTTCTGATGAGAGTTCTCTTCCTGGTTTCTAGACAGCTGCCTTCTCATCTGAGAGGGAGAAAGAGAAATAGAGAGACAGAGACAGAGGAGGGGGAAAGAGAGATTAAAGGAGGAAGGGAGAGAGAGGAAGAGAGAAGGACGGAAGGAGGGAAGAAAGGAAGGAGAGGGAAATAGGGAGAGAAAGAATGCTCTCTGGCATCCCTTCTTTTCTTTTGAAAAATTATTTATTCATGAGAGACACACACAGAGAGAGAGAGAGAGGCAGAGACACAGGCAGAGGGAGAAGAAGGCTCCATGCGGGGAGCCTGATGTGGGACTCGATCCCAGGGCCCTAGGATCACGCCTTGAGCCAAAGGCAGATGCTTAACTGCTGAGCCACCCAGGCGTCCCATCCAGCATCCCTTCTTATAAAGACACTGATCCTGCTGGATCAGGGACCCCCCCTTAATGACCTCACTTAACCTGAATTACCTCCATATAGGGCCTATCTCCAAATATGTTGGGGGGGTAAGCCTTCAACATATGAATTTGGGGGGATGCAATCTAGTCCATAGCAAAGACCCTGAGCAAGAGGACTCTGTTCTCCCATTCTGCACATAGAGAAGCTGAGGGTCCTAGGAGTTGAGCCATTTGCCTGAGGCCACAGTGTGGATGCCAGCCGGGCCACGATTCAGACTCAGCAGATCCAAGACCCCTGCTCTGGTTTCTCTGACAAAGGATGCCCTTCCGGATCTTGAGGGATGGACGTCATCTGAATTACTCCCTTCCATCCTTGGCTGTCCTTTTGCACACTCATTACTCCCAGAAATCATACGAAGGAGTTATTCATTAGCACCCATCTCTCTGCTAGACATTAACATCTTAAGGGAAAATGTTTGTTCCTTAGTTATTTGTCACACCCAGGGCCCAGGACAGGCGGACACAGGATGCATGCCCAGTTGGTAGCTAATAGATGAGTAGGTGATGAATTTTCATGTGGTGTCATGAGCTGTCCTGCATCTTATTATCACCCCGTGTTTGCTATTTATAGGTAGTCAAAGAAATGCAAGGACTTCATAGCCTGTTACTTGGTTTTATTGAGGATTGATTAGGCACATCCATCCCCAAAAGGCATGAGGAGGAGGCTTGTCTGAAGAAGAAGCCACCACCAGGAGCAGCTGGAGCTGAGAGTGAGCAGGGCAGGTTCTGGAAAAATCAGCTTCATATTCAGTAGATTGGGGGAATCCAAAAGGACATTTCCCCAGGTCAGGCTGCAAGTGGCTTTGACATATTGGCACTGTCACATACACATGGGGGACAAGTGGAGTGGAAACCAAAACGAAGCAAGGAGCTTGTCCCAGGATTTTAGAACACAGGGGTTGGCAAAATGGACGTGAGAATGTCCAGGGGTCTCTGACACCCAGATTTCTCTTTTGGCCATTTCAGTGACCTGTAAAGCTGTCCCCAATAGTGAGGCATTGTTTTAGCCATGTTTGAACTTTACCCTTATCCTAACCATGTAGACCTTGATCCTTCTAGAATCTAGATCATGGGTTTGAAGGAGCCCATAGAAAGATTCTGAAATTAGAGAAACAGAAAGGAGAGAGAGAGAGAGAGAGAGTGTGTGTGTGTGTGTGTGTGTGTGTGTGTGTTGGGTTTGGGGAAGGCAGCTTGTTAGCTGGCTCAGCTATCAGACCCTAGCAGACTGTGCTTAAGGAGCCTTATTTGGACAATCTTGCTCAGAACCTGACTCTCTCCACCTAATAAGTATTTCACTGACATCTGCTTGCTCTGTGTGTTTAGCCCACATCTACCTGCAAGCATGACTTTGGTGTCCTAATGTTTCTGTCACTTGCCTGTAGTGCTGTCTTTGGCCCCCTGGGAGAGCTTGCTGTGGACTGTCTGGGTGCACGGGTTACCTGGGGTAACTAGGGTAGCTGGGGTCATGGGTCAGAAAGCAGAGCTTCTCCTGAGATGCGGAGGCATCGTTGTTTTATATGAAAGGAATTCTAGGCCACCAGACAAACCCACATTGAAATAGAAGCATAATAACACATTCCAAAGTCAGAGTTACATGATCCCCTGTCAGGGAGGATGATTGGAAATCAGCACCGCCTTGTCACATAGGTGTGGATTCTGATGTGTTCCCACGGTCTCTAATCTCTGGTTCTGTGACAGAAAGTTATGATCACATCCATCAGCACTGTCAGACCAGTGCCCAGTCTACTTTGTGCTTTCCCCCAATAGTAGCAGGGCCCCCGGAGGTGGAACCCTGGCCCTGGCCTCTCGGTGTCTTATTTGGACACAGTAAGTTGGAGCTGGAGCTCATGTTGGCTCCAGACCAGAGATCTAAGGGTCAAGGAGCCTTCAAGGCCACAGGCCTCCATTTAGAGAGGTTCCTGTGAGCTTACTACGGCTGATGAAATTAAAGTTGTTCAAGTAACCCTGTGATGAACCAGCTGAGGCTGGAGTGAAAACACTATAGATAGCATAGTTTAAGATTCTGTTTAAGATTCTGTCTTTCTGGAATTCTGTTTAAGATTCTATCTTTCTGGAATACATGATAGGAAAGGGGTTAGGAAAGCCTAAAGTGGTCCAATTGATTCTGGAAAAACAGATGATGTGCCCCCAGTGTAAAGCAGGGGGGCTGTGGAGAGAGCCTGAGCACGAGCTTGAGGTCCCAGCCCCATGGTGGCTTTGGACAAGTGACACGGCTGCCTCAGGAGGGTCAGGCCCCTCACCTTAATTTTCTATCAAACTAAGACCTGGTGATTCTGTGGCTTCAAATGAGTTGAGTTCAGATGACTGGGAAGCCTTGCTCCAATGGGCTTTGCTAAGAGTTGCCGTGTTCTTCATCTTTGATCACTGGCTCTCATGGTGTAGACGTGGCCTAGAGATCGATCTCTTGGCAGGAGGCATACCTGAGCCAGGAGGCACCTAGAATCTGATACATGAGAAGCTCTCCATGCAATAGAATCCAGACTCTTACTTCCCAGGAGCAGAGGGAGAGAGGAAGAAAGCTAATGGACATTATGGAATCTCCACCCACAAGGTACCAAGCCTCGGACTTTAGATCCACAACCCCTCCTTCCATGCACTCGGCAGGTGTTTGTGTAATCCCTGCTCTACACTGGGTGCTGGGGATTTGGTCAAGAACAAGACAATTGGGCCCCTGCCCTCATGGAGTTTTCATTCTATGGGGTGAGAAAGGACAAAACATGCTCAGGGATTTAGTGACATTCCAGATGCTATGAGACCTACTGACAGGAGGACCTGGCCCAACCTGGGGGTGGGGGCATAGAGGTCCAAACGAAAGAGGATAAAGGAATATTCCAGGCAGAAGGAACAGCACGTGCAAAAGAACCAAGGTGTGAAGCCATCTGGCTCCCATGAGGAATGGAGAGAGGCCCGTGTGGCAGGAAAACAGAAATGGAGGGAGGAATGTCTTTGGAGTTGAACTTGGGGAGGAGGGCAGGGGTTGGGTCCTAGCAAGCTTTGTAGGCTATGGTCAAGATTTGATTTTTAGCTTATGAGAAGAGGGGAGCCTTTTAGTGGTGTCAAGTAGGGTGGTGATGTGGTCCAATGTGCATTTTTTTAAAAATTGCAGGGGCTACAGTGGGAAGATGCATGAAAGGGGCATGGGGTGGGGAGGAAATGGAGTAGGGCAGAGGTATCATTCCTGGTTTTCAGATAAGTTTATTCAATCGCAAGGCATCTTAATGAAAATGAAAATTCAAGCCATTTGCCAGGAGATATTCACAATATATAAACTGTCCAGTGGTTATTTTTAAGAATATATAGAGACTATATAGAATCTTTCTGTAAGAGGAGAAGTGCAAACAACCCAACACAAAGAAAGGGGGGTACCTGACATGAGCCAGCACGCTGAGATGAGAGACTACGTAACCATCTGAAGAGGTAGACACCTGAAGAGGTGTAATTCAGGATCAGGGGAAATGAAACTCAAGACCCTAGTGAGATACGATATTATACCCAGAAGACTGGAAAAAAACTAAAATCTGCTCCTAGCAGGTGCTCGAAGGAGATGTGGATTTGCAGGATTCCTCTGACGCTGCAGCCACTTTGGAAACCATTGGCCGTATTTCCTAAAACTGACATCCCTTAAACGTCACCCAACTCCATCCTAGGTCAGGACCCAAGAGAAACACCTGTATGTGCACATGAGGGACGTTTATAGGACTGGTCCTGGCTACGGCGCCCACATGGCAGGAACCTGACAATAAGCCAGATGCCCCCCCAGCAGGGGAGTGAATGAATAAAGCTACAGTAGAGTCAGGACAATGGACTAGTATAAGGCAACAGCATATTAAGTTAAAAACCCCAAAACATTAGGTCCCAAACACGATCTGTGACAATATACTCTTCATAAATGTTTTTGGAATATATAGAGATGCAGTAAACTTATAAAAACACAAGCAAGGGGGTAATGACTATGGAATTCAGAGGGTAGTTACCTTGTCGGAGGGAAGCTGGGAGGGGGAATGGACAGGCTGTTGTCAAGGCTCGAGAGGTGCCGATAATGGAATTCAAAATTATTCATTTAATAAACCAACATAAAGTAGGAGGACCATGTAGTGACTGATGAGGAGGATGTGTCCTACCCTAAGGATTGTGATTGATTTAATTCAGTTCACCTAGAGTCCTTAGACAGGAAAGGAAGAAAGGAAGCAGGGAGGAAAGAAGGAGAAGGTAGCCTGCCTGTCTGGGCAGAGCCAGATCTTGAGCCCTCCTCTGTCCCCGGCGCATGAGGACCAGGTTGGCCCACTGCACAGCTGCGGGAATGCCCGAGCTTCTCAGAGGATAGGAGGAACATGGGTGGGGATGGTTTCTCGGGAGCTAGACCATCATGGGAGTCTTTCTCTCTGGAGCTGGCCCTGTTCTGAACTGTGGGGGGCTGGAAAGAACACAGGTGGGACTCAGTTTCCCCACCCACAGTGCTACAGAGATGATGCCGCAGGCATGGCTGTTGATGAGGCTCAAGGTTTAGGTTTTCTGGGGGATAGGAGGAGAGGGAAGTGGCTGCCTCCAAAGCCCACAGTAGGGTGCCCCAAGAATGGGGAGATTGGGGAGGACATAGGCTGGGAGGCTTGGGGCGGGTGGGGTGGGTGCAGCAGGGAGAAGAAGGGGACATCCAAAGAAACAAGAAGGGGGAGTGAAGTCAGGAGTGATGAGTCCACTCCCAGCGGAGGCTGTGATTTGTGGGCAGAGGAGAAACATCTGTCTGGTTGCTTCAGAGCCTCTGGTCTTCCCATCATTTTGTGTTGTTGCTTAATGACTTACTCCCACATGTCAGCCTCATCCTCATTCCTCCTCCTCACCCAGAAAGGAAAACAGCCCTTCCTTGTCTCGCAGAGGATGCGTGGCTGTGTTTGACCAGATCTTCAAAATACTGGACCCTTAGGAAAAACCTATCATTATTAGTAGCACTACAAACACACCTCGCTGCCCCTCCCCAAGACACATCCCTTTGAACTCAGACTTCTATGTCCTTTTCTTTTTTAAATATTTTATTTATGCATTCATGAGAGACACACACAGAGAGAGAGAGAGGCAGAGACACAGGCAGAGGGAGAAGCAGGCATGCCATGGGGAGCCCAATGTGGATCCCAGGACCCCGGGATGATGCCCTGAGCCAAAGCCAGATGCTCAACCCCTGAGCCACCCAGGCATCACCAACTCCTATTTTATATTTTGAGGGAGTATGCTGGATCATTATTTCCCAGAGAGGGAGTGCTCACCCCTTAAGGGGTGCATAATTAAAAAATGGGGAGAGTAATGCATAGTCCTTTCTGTGCTGGGTTAGTATAAGGATTAAACCTATTAAGGACTTAGACCTGAGTATGTAGTACAAATTTGCATTGTTTCTATTATTATTATCATACCATCATTTGGATGTCAGAAAAACTACCAGAACTTTTATTTATATTTATTTTTTAGTCTAAAGAAAAGGAGCTTTGGGATGCCTGGGTGGCTCAGTGGTTGACGTGGCTCAGGGTGTGATCCTGGGTTCTGGGATTGAGTCCCACATCAGGCTCTTTGCGGGAAGCCTGCCTCTCCCTCTGCCTGTGTCTCTGCCTCTCTCTCTGTCTGTCTCTCATGAGTAAATAAATAAAATCTTAAAAAAAAAAAAAAGAAACAGAGCTTTGCTAACATCTACTATTTTAGTAATTACATAAATATATGTGTGTATATATATATATATATATATATATATATACTTTATCTATAAATTGATTTTTCACAATTTACTCCTGATGGCTAACGGTTTACTGAGCATCTACTATGTGTCAGGAAACGTTCAGAGAGTGTTACAGGAATTAACAGTATAACAGGAAGCTGTTATTAGCTCCATTTTCCAGGTGGGGTGACTGAAACACAGAGGGGAGCACAAGTTATAAATATAACTTGGCCCGAATCACACAGCTAGTGAGTAGCACATCACAGTTTGCACTCTGGGGGTCCAGCCGCTGAGGCCCCCTGCCATGTGTCCTCTCATGTACATACCCACATTGACTATCTATGCTCAAAACCTTTTTTTTTTTTTTAAACTGATGAGGGTACAGGATCAGATAGATAAGGATGGTCTCAAAGACACTGCCCGGGACTGGCATTCTGCATTCGCTGCTGGTTCGGGCAGACCTCTGCTTCTGTGGGACTTTGGATTGGCGACATCTGACAGCTCCCCCCAGCTCCTGACCTGTCCTTTCCCCCACAGCCCACCCAGAGAGAGCAGCCCTGCTCTTCGTGTCCAGTGTCTGCATCGGTCTGGCGCTCACGTTGTGTGCCTTGGTCATCAGAGTGTCCTGCGTCAGGGACCTCAGGGATTTGCAGCTGGCGAGGGAGCCCTTGGTGCCAGAAAGTGACAAGGCTGAAGAAGACAGCGAGGATGAGGAGGGGGAGGAGGACTCCTCGGACTCTGACTTTCCAGGGGAACTGTCTGGGTTTTGTAGGACTTCATATCCCGTCTACAGTTCCATAGAAGCTGCGGAGCTGGCAGAAAGGATTGAGCGCAGGGAGCAAATCATCCAGGAAATATGGATGAACAGTGGTTTGGACACTTCACTCCCAAGAAATTTGGGCCAGTTCTATTGAAAAAGAGATGCATCTGGATGCGACCACACTTTGTGAAGAGGGAAGGATCCCAAATGCCCCTCTGGTTCTGTTTCACTTGTACCTTCTATGAAGGAGTATTTGTCATGTCATCCAATACTGGTGAAGCCAGAAGCTATTAAAGGGACATTTCACACTGTTTACAGCACATTTCAAAATAAATTGGGAGGGAAGTCTTTGTTTTCTCTATTTATTTAAATTTATTGTTATACATGAATATAGAATGCCCGTTTATTGAGTGTTTGGAATGCCAGGCACTGCTCTAGCTGCTTCTCATGTACTAAGTCCTTTACTACACTCCCCCTCCCCACACACACAGCTTCACGAGACAGTGCCATCATCCCACATGACAGATGAGTAAACAGGAGGTCCCTCTACTTCCATTAAAAAAAAATTGTATTGATACACAGGACAGCGAGCTTGAATCCTTCCACTGCGTGTTCACTGGCGGTGGATTTTAATCACTAACAATGCTCTTTGTTTAGGACGGGGTCAGCAAAGTTTCTCTTTAAGGGCAAGATAACATTTTAGGCATCGTGGTTCGTGCCGTGACTGCACAACTCCGCCACCGAAGCTCGCAGGTAGCCATACGTAGCTAATACACCATGAACGAATGTAGCTGTGTTTCAATAAAGCTTTATTTAGAGACACCGAAATTTCTAATTTGATTTCATTTTCACGTGTCACATATTATTCTTTTTTTTTTTTATCAATCACTTTAAAATATAAAAACCTTCCCTAGCTCACAATATAAATGCCTTTCCTAGCAGGCATTTGCCTGATGTTGTAAATAAAATATGGTCCCCAAGGCCTAAAATATGTACTCACTTGCCCTTGAGAGGAAAAGCTTGCAAATTCCTGATTTAGAATTTAGAGCTGCAGAGCTTCCAGTGGCAAAAGTGGTCAGTCAGCTGACCCAGCAACCCTTTGATCCCGTGGAGTTACCTTTCAAATCATTGCAGGGGAGCAGAAGAAAAAAAAGGTGAAGAAACAGATTCCTGATGGGAGAAGTGGGGAGGGGTTCCTTTGGACAGCTCCCCCTGGTGGACAGGAAACTGTGGATTGGAATAAGATTTTTTTCTTTTTTGTCCCAGTGGGGCTGAGAGTATAAAAATGATGCTGTTTTATCCATCTCCTATGCCCTCTATGAACGAGCTCTCTGCCTTGTCTTACGTCATCATCACATCCACCCGGCAAGCTGGCATCTGCAGATGAGGAAGCTGAAAGCTGACAGGTTAGTCCTGGGGGCCCAGTTCACATGGTAGAAAGTGCTGGAATGGACTTAGCGATGAGGTGATCAGGGAATACTAGCTGTCCCTTCAGGAGCCCAAGCAATGCTGGGTACAGAGAAGGCATTTTTCTCTCAGTCGCCCAGGGCCCGAGGGTGAAGAGCCCATCCGAAGAAAGCAGGAAAGGGTGGGTATGGAGTCCCATCCGCCAGCCCCGATGCCTGCACTGAGGACAGGTCTGCAGTCTTGTTTAGATTTTTTTGTTGTTTAGATTTTTTCATCCAGTTTGTCTTCATTCATTTGAGCTGCTGCAACAGAAATCCCACCGACTGCATGGCTTATAAACAACAGAAACCTATTCCTTAGGGTTCTGGAGGTTTGAAGTCCAAGATCAAAGTGCAGGTAGACACGGTGTCTGGTGAGAGCTGGCTTCCTAGTTCACTGTGTCCTCAGCGCAGAAGAGGTGAGGGAGCTCCCTGAAGCCTTTCTAATAAGGGAACTGAGCCCACTCATGAGAGTTCCACCCTCATGGCCTAAGCATCTCCCGAAGGTTCCTCCCCTACATACCATCGCGTTAGGATTTGACATGCGAGTTTTGGGAGGATGCAAGCATTTACTCTGTAGCACAGTCGACATTCCCATAACATAAAATTCACCACTTTAAAGCGCACAGTCCATGTGTGGCATTTGGCACAGGCAGGATGCTGCGCGACCACCAGCTGTTACTCCAAAATAGTTTCAGCCCCTGAAAATAAAACCCCCTACCCTAAGCTGTCACTTTTCATCCCTCCCTCCCTCCAGCCCTCCAGCAGCTACCAATCTGCCTTTTGTCTGGATTTACACATTTTGGAAAGTTCATAAAAATGGAATCACATAAGGTGTAGCCTTTTGCGACTGGCTTCTTCCACTTAGCACCGTGTCTTCAAGGATCGCCCATGTGTATCAGGGCTCCAAGCCTTTTTATGGTCAAAAAATATTCCATTGTATGAAAAGACCACGTTCTGGGTGTTCATTCGTCTGTCGGTGGACATCTGGGTGGTTTCCACTCTTGGCTGCCGTGGCTACGTTTCCACAAACGCCTGTGTGCTGTATTTTAATAGCAGTGAGACCACATACAAATCGAGGACTGCAGACTTGTTGAGAAATCCTATGGTTTCCACTCAACAGAGGGAAGGGAGAGGGAAGACGGGTCTGAGTGACATCCCCTCCCTTACCCCCTACTTCTGCTGTTTCAAACTGACCCTCCCAACACTGACTTCTGAAAAGGCTGGAAGGTAGGGATATTGGCCAAGAGAGGTGTCCTCCAGACACGCCGGCCTGGTTTGGACACAGGCTGAAACTCCTCTAACCCTAACCCTAACCCTTAACCCTAACCCTAAACTTAATCCTAGGGTTACTAGGTTACTCAGTTACTTCCAGGTAACTGAGTCCTCCGTAATGTAGGGTCCTGGGAGAATTTGACGGAGCCTGGGAATGACAGGTCTTAAATCTGGCATAAGAGATAAATCTCTTCTAGGTCACAGCAGAGAATGAAGTGAACACATGGCCTCATTGTTTAACTTTTTCATGAGGATTTTGTTCTGATCAAAGGGAACCCTTGTCTTTTCATTTCCCTGAGCCCAGCAAGGAGCGCTGTGGTCTGGTCCCAGCTCTTAGAGCAGCCTGTCCCCATTGTCTCCATATCCAGCTTTCAAGCAGCATGTCCTCTCTGGCCCCATTGACACCAGTCCTGTCCGTCTGATGACTGTCTTCTTGGGGCCGTAGAGAACATGGCAGCTGAAGGGTTTCACTTGACCAGTCGGAGAAAGTGCTTTGCCCACATGGACCTGAGTCGTAAAATTGAATGTCACAGTCAGGTTTTCCGTTATCTGAGTCTTCCCTGACTCCCAACCCCCACCCTTGACCCACTCCCCCCACACAAACACATGCACACTCCTCCCAGGACCCCTGAGGAGGGAGTAGGAGGACAGGCCCACCAAGGCAGGGCCAGTCTTTGGCCTGTGCAAATGTAATGAGCTGTTTATTTGCATTTTCTGAGCCTCAAAGAAGAATGCCATGTTCTTCTCACGGACAGAGCCTGAAGGATCCTGCTGAGAATGTGTTTGGATGGGCACGGAGCCCGGGAGGAAGAGGACCAAACCAGATTTGGATGAAGGGTTGCTGATGGAGTGTGGTGGCTGGAGGAAGCTCCAGGGTGGCAGTCCACCCAGGGAGTGTGGGGTGCACGCAGCTGCTGCTCCTCCTCCTCGGCTTTATGCATCTCTGGGCAACAGACACCCCTCTCTTTCTAAGCTGTGGGGTCCTGGAAGTCCCATGACAAGCAGCCAGGCCTCGGCGGGAGGGTTGTGCATGCCACTACCTCGGTTACTCGCTGCAAACGCCGACTCTCCAGACATGAGCTGCCTGCTGGGAAATTCGGCCGTTCTGGATTGAGTGAGCTTGTTTGTTAGGGGGGCTGCTGGTACTGTGGGGAAGCCGAGCGCTCGGGGCCACTTTAGGGAGAAGCAGCACACACCCTGGCCCCAAGCAGGCACTGGGAAGCCCCAAAACCTGCCCCACTGCTTACCCCACAACCGTGCAGTGCATGATGCTGTGTCCTGGCCAGATCCCTGGCGGCTGCAGGGCAGCTGCAGATGGCCCAGGCCTGGCCCTTTCCTGCAGAGTTGGCCCTCTTCGTCTGGGTCTTGGTCTGCTCAGGCTGCTGTGACAAAATGCCGGGTACAGGCAGCTTAGAAACGACTTAGAAATGTCTTTCTCAAAAAAAAAAAAAAAAAAAAAAAAAAAAAAGAAATGTCTTTCTCAAGGTTCTGAAGGCTGGCAGTCCAGGCCGGGGTGCCAGCATGGTGGGGTGGGGGCCCTCTGCCTGGCTCACGGCCAGCATCTTGGCATCTTCTCCCACGGTGGAAGGCACAGGGGAGCTCCCTGGAGCCTCGCTCATAAGGGCACTAATCCCATTTGTGAGCGCTCTAGCCTCAGGGCCTGATCACCACCTAAAGGCCTCACCTCCTAACACCACCATATTTGGGGTTAGGATTTCTGCATATGGATTTGGGGTGGGGGGGACATTCTCAACAGAGTGATTTTCTTTTTTTCTTTCTTTCATTTTTCTTTATTTTTTACAATAGACTTCATTCTTTTTTTAAAAAAGATTTTATTTATTTATTCATGAGGGACAGAGAGAGAAGCAGAGACATAGACAGAGGGAGATGCAGGCTCCTCATGGGAAGCGCAATGTGGGACTCGATCCCTGGACCCAGATCAGAGGCAGGCGCTCGAGGCACCTGGTTGGCTCAGTCAGAAGGGAAAGTGACTCTTGATCTCTGGGTCTTGGGTTTGAGCCCCCTGTTGGGTGTAGAGATTATTAAAAAAAAAAAAAAAACAACTTTTGGGCAGCCCTGGTGGCTCAGCGGTTTGGTGCCGCCTTTGGCCTGAGGCGTGATCCTGGAGTCTGGGGATCGAGTCCCACATCAGGCTCCCTGCATGGGCCCTGCTTCTCCCTCTCCCTGTGTCTCTGCCTCTCTTTCTGTGTCTCTAATAAATAAATAAATAAATAAAATCTTAAAACAACAACAACAACAACAACAAATGCAGGCACTCAACCACTGAGCCACCCAGGGGTCCCACTTTCTTTCTTTTTTAGATTGTTATTTATTTATTTGAGAGATGGGGGGAGCATAAGGAGGGCAAGGGGCAGAGACAGAAGCAGACTCCCAGCTGAGCAGGGAACCCAACGTGGGGCTCGATCCCAGGGCCCTGAAATCACAACCTGAGCCACAGGCAGACACTTAACCCACAGAGCCACCCAGGGACCCCTGAACAAAGTGATTTCCCACCAGAATTCCTCCTTCGAGCACTCCTTCACCAAAATCACCTGTGCAAGCACCTCCATCTCAGGAAACCGCCCCGCCACCCAGGGTGAGGGTCTGGGGACCTGGGCCCACGTCCCGGTTCCTGTTGGTCCCACGTTGCTGACACCATGTCACTCGCAACCACAGTGGGAGCCAGACCCCAAGGATCACCAGTACCCTTCCCACGATCAAGTGTTGCCAGGAAGGAGCCAGCCTCGGATCTGGTGAGCTGTGGAAGGGGGGTGCCCACATGAGCTCCGTTCCACTCTGCCCTGGTCTTCTCTGCGGATCCCCAGATACCAGCTCCAGGCTACCTGGGGGAGAACCACGGCCTGAAGTGGGGGGAGCAGAGTGGAGGCTCTGGTCCACTTTCTCCCCGGGGCTGCAGCCGGTCCCCCTCCCAGCAGCCCACTCTGCCCAGCCTGGACATACTGGAAAGCACCGCGGCCCTGAAGCCTGCACCCTGCTCCCTGCCTCCACCCAGACACTGGAACACGTTGGCCAACCAATGGCCAACCAACGTGGGCACCGCTCCGTCCCTGACTCAGGGTTTCCCCTCCTGCCCTCTTGCCCCCCAGCCTCTGCTCTGACTTGGTCCTAGTTTGATCTTGGGCTGACCCATCTGGGCCTCAGTTTCTTCTGCCAACAAATGGCCATAACAACAATCACCCCCTTCCTAGGGGTGTTGAGGGCGAGCATGCTTCACGCGCAGTACGAACAACAGTACAGGTAAAGGTTTGATCATCAATTATGCTTCCTCCCCAGCAGCAGTGGCCAGCCTGGCCAAGGCTGTGTCACTTAGCACCCAGAGACTGGGACAGAATTCAAGGGCAAATCAGAACAAGCTTCCAAGGGAGGGGACAAGGCAACCCCCTTGGGCCCTACTATGGAGAAGACTTTGTAGAGACGAACAACTGTCCGCAGGCCTAGGATGCAAGTGTCAAGGCCAGACCTTCCCTGGGTTCCTCAGCCAGGTCCACTGTGGAGTCTCCCACGCATGGCCTTAAATGGCCACGCCCGGGCCTGACAGGGCAGTCACGATCCCGGAACTACGGTCACTTGGCTTTAAGAAGCCCATTGTAAGCCTGACCACCAGGGAAGAGTTGGCCAAACTCCATCCCAAGACTGGACGGTAGCCCGGGAGATTAAATCCTAAATAAATACTCCAACTAAATGCCTTGCCTAAGAAGCCATGCTGGTCTCTAGTTGGAAATAAGGCAAGAAAGAGCCGTGATAACATCAACCACACAAGGGAGTTCAGGAAGCCGGCTAATAACCCGAGGTCACCACATCCTTTTTAGGATTTCAGATCACCGGGCGCCTCGTCCGTGGGGTGCCGTGCTGGCTCCCCAGGGAATGAATGAGCCAGCCTCTAATGGCAGATGTGGACAATCCTAGGCAGCTCTGTCCAGAACGGAGCCACTAGCCACTCGTGGTTGTCTAAATTTAAATCCGAATTGGTTGATGAAATACAGAAGTCCGCTTCTCCATCACACCAGTCACATAAGTGATCAGGAGCCACATGGTGGCTACTGCTTGGACAGGGTGGATGGTTCTGTTGGGTGATGCTGAGCCAGTGGGTCATTCAGACACACAGACATGAGCCCAACTCACTGTAGTGAACATGACAGGTATTTCCTTGGGCCTCACCGACCAGGCAGTGAAATCAGATCCAAATTCCAGGCTCATATGTGTGGGATCCGGGTACCACTTACACCACCTCCACTCACCTTCTGGGGGATGTCTGAAGCCTCTGTTGCCCTGGTGTGAGGCACAGGCAGCCAGCCGGAGCTGCAGCCCAATGTTCGTGAGTTCCTACCCACTGCAGAGCCCCGGCCTCGGGAGCCCAGTCCACCTCCCCTGCCCTGGCCACATCCTGTCACAGCTGCTGCCACCAGCACTCCTTGGGGCACTGAGGCTGCCGCTAGTTCCTCTTCCTTTGTCCCTTGAGAAGAGTGGGGCTTACCTAGCAGAGCGGCCACCCACCCACCAATCTAGCAGCCTACCAGCATCCAAGGAAGAGTCCAGGGAAATGTCAGGCCAGGCCCGTCGCACCCCAGGAGCCTTGTCACCACTGCCCTGGGACTGGGTCACCATGATCTCGCCCCCAACTCCCTCCTCTTCCTCTTCCTTCAGTGTCTCACATCTCCATGGAACCCAGGAGCAGAGCCGACTTTTCCTTTATCCTCTGGACGTCCTGGCTTCACAAAACAAGGTAGAAGAATGACAGTAAATGGTCAAAGCAGGTGGCCTGAGAGCAAAGAGAGATGGCAAGGATGCTCAGCCTGGTCCTCAAGGAATGAGCAGAATTTTTTTTTTTAAGATTTTATGTGTTTATTCATGAGAGACACACAGAGAGAGGCAGAGACACAGGCAGAGGGAGAAGCAGGCTCCATGCAGGGAGCCCGATGCAGGACTCCATCCTGGTCTCCAGGATCACGCCATGAGCCGAAGGGAAGCGCTCAACCACTGAGCCATCCAGGTGTCCCGGAACAAGCAGAATTTTAAAAGGTGAATCGAGGTGGGGAGGTGCAGAGACAAGCAGCAGTGAGAGGCCAGGAGGTGGGAGCCGGAAGGGCATGTTTGGGAATGGGGAAGAGCCAGAGTAGGGAGGTGCCGTGGGAAAACAGGCTGACGGCGGCGCAGGGCACCAGAGGTGGATCTGGGCTCCAGGCCACGGGACTAGTCTGACACGTGGCAGGAAGGACGGCATCACAGTCCTTGGGCAGCACCCTTCCCGGGTGATAAGGGACTCACCTATCCAGCCCACCCTCAGCCAGCAGGGCCTGGCCTCAAACTCTTGAAACAGTAATTGCTTCTGATGTGACTGATCACTATCCAGTTATGCACAATATCTTGGAAATAGCAAATTACAGCTTAATTCTGTCAGAGAAATGAAAATCAACACTTTTTAAAAAATATTTTATTCATGAAAGACACAGAGAGAGGCAGAGACATAGGCAGAGGGAGAAGCAGGCTCCGTAGGGGAGCCCGATGCGGGACTCGATCCCAGAACCCCGGGGTCACGACCTGAGCCAAAGGCAGACGCTCAACCACTGAGCCGCCCAGGCGCCCCAAAAATCAACACACTTAGAAAGCTCATCTAGTAACTGGCTCACAGGGGGTGCCTTAAGATCATCCAGGGCCCCAGGAATTCTCCTAGCAGACCCCCTCTTTGAAAGGTTCCCAATCTTTGCTTGAAGACCGCTCACAGCCTGACTGCATCTCAGAGTGGGTCCAACAGACAATCCAACTGGGAATTTATCTTGAGGTGAACATGCCGCCTTCCTGCTTTTAAGCAAACTCTCTGGCATATCATGAGCTCAGCCCGCTGGACTCGGGCAGAACAAAAGGAGGAAAGTTGGTCACTTCCTATTGGGGGTACAGATTCATTCCCCGTACTTTCTCCGTTCCAACTCATGACTCCATGGTTTGAGTCCTTTCAAGAAAAGAAAAATAGACCTTGTCATTTCCTATTGTTTCAAAGACAGAATCCAGCCTGGGAAAGATTAAGGCAAGAGGAAGGGGGGACTCGTGTCCAGATGACTAAACACCAATCTGACCTGGAAAATGCTCCATTCGTTTCTGCGGGGGGCGGGGGGGGGGGGAGCTGCAATTAGAAGCGTGTGTAGAATCATGACATGACCTCCCTAAAAGAGAAAAAGGAAAGCGCTCCCAACTCGCTCACAATGAACTAGCAAGAGAATGTGTGTTACTAATCTAGGAAGAATGTGCAGACCCAGTGAGTTGCCTCCCAGCTCTGGGCTCCTGAACTTCCTTCCTTAGGACTTGGCCTCTGACTGGAAAGCCTCCGGACTCTGGGAGAGTGAGGTGTGTGCAGTCAGCGGAGGGGGAGTCAGGGGTACAAGCCAGGCTTGTCTCCACCCAGGGTCCTGTTACTCCAGTCTTGCTTCCATCCCTCTGATCACACATGAGCAGAGCTCCTTTTCTGTTTTTCTTTTTTTTTCTTTTTTTCTTTTTTCTTTTTTCTTTTTTTTTGCAGAGCTCCTTTTCTTATTGAAGATGTCTTGGGAAGAATTTCAGCTGTTCTGGGGGAAAAAAAAAAGATGCATTGTATTATGTGTTCACATGAAGTGGATAGATCTCTGTGTCCTGACACGAAAAATCCTTGAAGCCGTATTATTAAGTGAAAAGTGCACATTGGGGATCCCTGGGTGGCGCAGGCATTTGGCGCCTGCCTTTGGCCCAGGGCGCGATCCTGGAGACCTCGGGCTCCCGGTGCATGGAGCCTGCTTCTCCCTCTGCCTGTGTCTCTGTCTCTCTCTTTCTCTCTCTCTCTCTCTCTGTGTGTGTGTGTGTGTGTGTGACTATCATAAATAAATTTAAAAAAAAAGAAAAGTGCACATTGTAAAAACAAACGAGCGTACATCATGATTCCGTTCAAGTAAAAAAAAAAGACTAAAAATTAAACTGTGTTTTTTAGGTGTGTATAGAACTCGATAGGTCTGTCCCTACCATTTGCAGGATCTGAGAGAAGAAAGCACATACCATATAGCCAAGTACTAAAGTCATGCTGTAGAAGTTAAAATGTAGAAGAATATTACATATTTTATATGTAAATTTTATGTAAATTCCTCTACAGTGACAAATATACCTTTATAAGAATCTTGAAGACCAGATTCAAACTTAAAATACTCAGACCCCTCAGTGTTTGGTGCAGACATGAGGCCACACAGTGTGGGGCGGAGTCAGGAAGGGCTCAGCCTCTGGCCCCTGGCCCACCTTCCTCTTCACACCCCACCCCTGTTGCTCTTTACATGTGTATCCACCCCTCAAACAGCCACCACCCCCTGGACATGGCATGGGACCAGCGATGTGCACACCAGCATCAAGGACAGACTCTGTGAGATGGCCATGCTGGCCCTGGAAGCAATGTTGTGTCCTGGACGGGTGGGTAATTGCCTCTGCTGTACAACATCAAAACAATTTTGAGTAATCTTAAACTATCAGGGTGCCTGGGTGGCTCAGTCGGTTAAGCATCTGCCTTCAGCTCAGGTATGATCTTGGGTCCTGGGATCGAGCCCCACATCTCCTTCTCCCTCTGCCCTGCTCACGCTCTCTCTCTTGCCCTCTCTCAAATAAATAAATAAAATCTTTAATCATCATCATCATCATCATCATCTTAAATTGTCTTACACGTGGCTTATACTTTCACCAAAGAGGGAGAATAAAAAGAACCAGAAGCAAAATCCAATGCAGCCCAAGCTCCTCAAAGACTGCCAGTCAGTGAGCAGATCCCTGAGTTCAGATTCCCCTGCCACCATTCATTCACTATGGACCTTGGGCAGTTTACTAACCTCATTGGCCCTCAGTTTCCCCATCTGTAAAATGGAGACAATGCACATACCCCTTAGGGTTATTGGGAAGAAGGTGTCAATGAGGAACTGTTGCATTTCAACAGAGATCAGGGAAGGAAAATGGGTCTTCAAAGAAGCAAAGGGCAGGGTCAAAGACAAAAGGGATGGAAGATAAACGGGAAGTTTTTAAACAGAGAGTTTTCTCACCAATAATAAGACCACAAATGTATTTCTAAGCTGAGATGTCTTGAACATTCTTCTTTCTTGAAGCATTCCTGGATGCCCTGTCCATGTTAGCCCTTTATAGTTTTGTTGGGACATTGCCCATCCTCTGCTGACACAAAGTCATACCAGTCCTTGAGGAGACATTACTTCTCCATGAATCTTTCCAGATTTCCCAAACTGGAATATGATGCATGTCTCCTTCAAGTTCTGACTTTATTTTCTCTCTACCTCTCTTGGGTCATTGGCCAGGCACCACGCTGGGCCCTTGGAATATAAAGAATAAGACAGATTCCTTGCCCTCAGGAAGTTCACAATCAAGCAAGAGATGGTAGGCAAGTAGAACACAGCGCTTGAAAATCAAGTGATAGAAAAATAATAGCAATGTAGGGTGACCTTTATTGGGTACTTGCTCTGTGCCAGGCACTGAGCTCAGTGTTATACAATGTTATTCACCATTGAAGCCACCTGGGCTTGGGCTTTTGGGGGAATTTTTGAACCTTTTTTTTTTTTTAAGATTTTATGTATTTATTCATGAGAGACACAGAGATAGAGGCAGAGACATAGGCAGAGGGGAAGCAGGCTCCGCTCAAGAAGCCCAATGTGGGACTTGATCTCAGAACCCCGGGATCACGCCCTGAGCCAAAGGCAGCCGCTCAACTGCTGAGCCACCCAGGCGCCCCTTTTTGTGGAATTTACTAACTCAACATCTTTACTCGTTGTAGTTCTATTCAGATTATCTATTTATTTCTGAGTCAGTTTTGATAGTTTGTGTCTGTTCATTTCATCTAAGTCACCTAATTTTTTATGGTTTCAGTTTGCATGACATATTTTTTTCATCTTTTACTTTTAACCAATCTGTATCTTTGAATAAAAAAGTGTCTCCTGGAGACAGCATATAATTAGATCGTAGATTTTTTTTTCTAGTCTGTCAACCTCTGCCTTTTGGTTAAATTGTTTAATCCATTCCCATGTAATGTTATTTTTTCCCATTTGATGTTATTAGTATGGTTGGATGTCTGCCATTTTGCTTTCCTTTCCATTTTCTCTGTAGCTTATAACTATTTTGTCTCTCTATTCCTTCCTCATACCTCTTCTTATCTTAAGTGGGTATTTTGTGTTGTACAACTTTGATTTCCTTAATGAATTTAACTTTTTTTTTTTTAAGTAGGCTTCATGCTGAGCATGGAGGCCAACTTGGGGCTTGAACTCATGATCTGAGATCAAGACTGAAGCTGAGATCAAGAGTCTGATGCTTAACTGACTGAGCCACATAGGCACCTCATGATTTCCCTAGCTCTTGTAATATACATCTTAACTTACCAGAATCCACTTCAGATTTACACTGACTCAATTCCAGTAAGTTATGGAAACTTAACTCCATTCCCTACTCTCTTTCTATGCTATCATTGTTACTCATATCATGTCTATATACACTCAACTGAACGTTATAACCCTGTTATAAACCCAACTATATAGTACTACAATCATTGCTTTCTATACTATTATGTCTTTTTAAAAAGCTAACAGAATAAAGAATACAAGTGTATTTACCAAGTTTTTAAAACTATATTAACCTTCTTAATTATCATTTCTGTTTGTCTTTATTTCTTCCTGTGGATTTACGTTATAATCTGATGTCACTTCCTTATTCTAAATACAGCTTCATTCTTCTCTCTCTTTTGTGTTTCTATTTACTTCTTTGCCCAACATTTGGGCATCAAGAGGTTGAGTGCCCGGAGGGCACTAATTCCACTAAGCTCAAAGACTTAGCACTTCTTCACCAGCTCTTTACTAGTCAAAGTCAAGACTCAAGTGGAACTCAGAGACTCACACAGTCCAGTCAGCTTAATTAATGATTGCTACTAGAGGAAAGAAGGAGAAAAAATGAAAATGTCTCTAAATCCTTTTGCAAAGAAATTTAGGAATCCCCCAAACCCATCAAATTTTATTTTTCAGCCCATCACACTCAATATTTCTAAGTATGAGCTTCCTCTTCTCTCTCTCTCCTCTTCTGCTCATCCATAGCACTAGATTCCAGAAGCGTGTGTCTGTACCACACTCTATGTTTCTCACATAGTGAGTCCTGAGGAGCTTAGCAAGGAGACAGATCGAGAATACTGCTGCTTTGTCATAAGGGAGTCGTTGTCCATGGATGACCTGTAGCTATTTCCAGACAGTCTAATGGAAATCATACCACCATCTGGCTACAACAGTTAATGAAAATATCAAGTTACTTTGCTTTGGGCTGAAGTTATCTCAACCTAATGATCTCATTCTGGTAAGAAAGGCAATCAAAGCATTACAGATGGCTTTAGTTAATTAAAAAATATGCAAATAAGATCATTCCTAACACTGTTTGACAAACTGATACTTTCAAAACATGGTGTCTGTGGACAAGAGGGGAAATTAATAAAAAGGGTCTTGGTGGTGAAGAAAGTGTGCAGCCCCGACTGGTTTGGACAAAACCTACCCCTGCACCCCACCTCTATATCCCCTCCACGACCACGTCTCACCTCTAGGCTCTGGGATCAGAGCTTACCTCCGTGTCAATCTAGACTGATGAAAGATTTTGTCGTGACCAACTTTGGATTAGGAAGTACCTAGGTTGCTCATTCCCAGGTTGTGTGACAACCTTGCAGCTCCGTAAAAGTACTGGCTCCCTTCTCTCCCAGACCCAGCACAAGGGTGGCCTCTTTCTCTTTCCTTCTTCCTTTGTCTGAGGCTGTGTCCGCCCATCCCTCTGTCTGTCCCTTCATTGTTCTTCATTCTACCAGTCTCCAATGAGCTGCACTTTGTGCGGGGCACTGTGAAGAACCCTGGGAACACAGTGGTGAACAAAGAGGGGTGCCTGCCCTCAGGGAGTTCACATTCCAGTCAGGGAGACAGGCATTAAACAAATAGATGCCATAAAAAAATACAATGACCAACTGTGAAGAGAAGAAATGGGAGGGGATAGTAGGGAGATGGTGCCCTCGGGGAAACATCCTAAAGAGAGCATTTGAACTGGTCTCAATTCCAACCCCTACCCACCTACCTGCATTGGTTAAGGGAGCCTGGCCCACCACCAGCACAGGGTGGAAAGTCATCACTCTGCTCTGAGCCTCAACACCTCCATAGGAGTAAAGGTACAGCTCAGGTGGACGTGAGAATCAGAGTCTTGGGGGTTCTGGTTTGGAGGGGGGGTTTCCTCCTGAAGAAGGCAAGTGTCATGTTGCAGACACTCCCTCTGAGGGTACCCCTGGGGACAGCCCGCCCTTCTTCAAGCCCAGCACAACGGCACTAATTAATCACTCCAGATCCTCGCTGTGAAACCATACATGCAGCAGGGTGGGGATGGGGCCAGCAGTAGGATTAGAGCTGCAGCTTCGCCTGCAACCAGGAAAGGTGGCCTGGGGAGTGAAATTCAGATCCCATCTCTACCAGCAACCAAGCAGGCTGAGTAGCCTGGGCTCCTTTCGTGCTGGGACCTTAGGATGTCATGGGGGTGGGGTGGGGGAAGCTGTTCCCCTCAATTGCAGCACTTGGTTCTTCTTCTTTTTTTTTTTTTTTTTTTTGCACTTGGTTCTTCTTAGGTTAACTTAGGAAGGGTTGAAATCAGGGATCTGCCCGTGGTGCATGCTCAACTCCCGAGAGCGCAAGGGCAGCCTGGCACTACTGTGTCCTGCCCTGAGTTGGGCTCTGGTGCAGGTTCAAGACAGGAACGGCTGAGACTTCAAATCCATGCCCTCCTTCCAGAGGAGAGCTGGCCCAGGGTTCAGGGAGGCTGGTCCCAGACCCTATTGGTCCATCTCGGGCCTCACTCCCTATAAGTTGCCCTGCAGGGGCATATTCAGAAGCGAAGGAGCAGCCTCTGGTTCCCTACGGGCTGGGAAGGCAGGTCGGGGGCCTGCCTGGCCAGTCCTAGGCAGTCGAGTAGAGACCAGCCTGGGGGCGGAGATGGGCAGTCTTCATTGCACCCTCCATCCACAGCTCACCCCAGCTTCTCACCAGTCCTGTGTGCACACCCAGTCTGGGTCAGCTTGTGTATGCCACCCTTAGAGGGTGACAGAGAGGAATGGGAGGAGTTAGAGTGGGAACTTTAGGACAGGCTTGTGGGAGGGGCTGGGGTTTCTGGAGGTACAAGGCTGAACCCTCTTATTCTGCCTTTCCCAGGCCAAAGACTCAGCACCCAGGGACCAGGGCTAGACCTCGGCTGAGGCCACCTGCAGCCCCTGCCCAGGAATCCACAACTCTGGTTCAAGACATCTAGAAGGATAGATTCCAACACCCATCCAAGAGGCACTGAGTCTGAATCGAGGTGCAGGACCCAGGAATCTGCATTCTTACCATGAGCTCCCCTGGGGGTTCTGATGGGCATGTGGCTGAAGGTCTGGGGCTGGCCCTGCCTGGGCTTCTTGGGCCCCTTCATCCACCTACTCACCTTTCAGAACCCAACTCCTGTGTCTGGTTTGTGTTTGCCCCACACAGAATCCTTTCCTTTGCCCCAACCCATTACTCCCTGTTCTCCTGCAGGCTTCTCCGCCCTGTTGGGCTCAGGCAGTGGGGGCTCCAAGCAGGAGATGGGGGAGACCTAGGAGAGAGAGGTCAGGTGTTAATTCTCCCCACATCTTCCCCACCCAGGTTGACTTGACCGGCCACAGGCCCCAACCACAGGTCCCTACCCTTCTCCAGGCAGCCTGCCTCTGAGCCTCACTGTCCTTCTGGGTCCATCAGCCATGTTCATCTATCAGGCCTGGTACCAGTCCCCATTGTCCCCAGGCACTGCATGATGCCCTGAGGTCCCCACCCTTCTGTTCAATCCTCTGGAAAGAAGCCCTCCCAAAGGGTCCCAAAGTGAATGTGCCATCTGCTTCCTCCTGGGGCCCTACCGTCAGTGCCTGGGGACTCCTCTCTGCCCGGTGCCCACTTCTCACCACTGGGATTTTGCTGGGTTCCTCCTTCAAGGCCAGGGTGGGGGTTTCCCTAAAAGGGAGCGAACGCATCCTTGCATTCTGTACCCCAGATGCCTCTCTTGTCCTACCCTAGCCTTAGCCTTATTTTCCCTCCCCGTCCCACCTGCCCAGGGCCCTGTCCCCAGTTCCTGCTGATGGACAGGTTCACTTGTGTGATGCCTGGACCTCCCAGCCCCTGTCTTCCTGCCCCATCACGAGCATCTATGCCTCTACTCATCATGGCTGGGTGTTCATACCACCAGCTTAATGGAATGTGTTCCTTTCCTGGACTTCTTATCGCTGGGTTTGTGAACACTTAGGAGACCCACGGTGCTCTTCCAGAGGTTCACAAACCCCCTGACAGTCCAAGCAAAAGTTTGTGGCTTCCTCATAGGATTGAAATAGGGATCAAAGGAAATCATGGAAATGGTGTCTTTGAGCACTGACAACCACCTTGCCACCTGCTAAGTGCTCCACAAATAGGAGATATCATCATCACAGCAGGTTGGGAGAAATTAATGTGTGTCTCTCTGTGTCAACAGTGTTCATGAGACTCCTCTTGGAGCAGGCCATGAGGTTGGGTTGGCACATATGTGGGCGTTGGGCCATGGCTGTGGTCATTAGAATAAGGCTGAACTCTAGCTTCTGGGAGGTCGTGTGGAACAGGCCGGCCCTCCAGGTGCGAGTCTGCTTAGAAAATGGTGCAGTTTCTGGAAGAGAGAGTGTACATGGGTGCAGGCAGGGCAAAAGAAGGAGAGACCCCCAAGGCTGGTGACATGACCATAAACACATTTGCTATTGTCCAGAGAGTAACCATAAAAGCAAAGTAGAAACACCTGCAATGAGGGCCCTCTTGTTCATTGGTCGTGGTTGGCATCACATGGTCTTCGGGATTCTTCTCCACATGAGAGGGACAGCCCTGCCTGTGGCTCCTACCACAGGATGATTTTGAGGTGAGTCAAACAGTGTCCCTTCCTCCCACTTATGTCCACCTACAACTTCAGAATGTGACCTTAGTTGGAAACAGGGTCTTCGTGGGTACAATTAGTTAAGGTGAGGTCAATACTGGATTAGGGTGGGTTCTAGGGTGGGACACCCATGACTGGTGTCCTTACAAGAAGAGGAGAAGACATAGAGAAGTACACAGAGGGAGGAAGGCCATGTGAAGGCAGAGGCAGACACTGGAGTGCCGCGCTTAGAGGCCGAAATGCCAAGGATTGCCGGGAGCCAAGAAGCAAGGAAGAGTTCTCTCCGTCAGCCTTTGAAGGGATTTGGCCATGCCAGGCCCTCGATTTCAGACTTCTGGCTCCTAGAACAGTGAAAGAATGAATTTCTGTTGTCTTAGGCCATCCAGTTCGTGTTCATTTGTTACAGCAGCTGCAGGAGGCTAATACGGATTGATTCCACAGCAGCTCCAGGGCTCCTGAAGTAGACGAGGCATAGACAGACTAGTCACCGGCACCCCGCAGAAAGCAGGTGGCACGTGCAGGCTGGGATAACTCCAGGAAGTTTCCTTACAAAGGGGGAGCAGCTGAGCCCTGTTCTGTGCCAGGACCAGGCTGGGCCGGGGGCAGCGGGTGCTGGTAAATATGTACAACCAGGAATTGGGGATGGTGGGGGGGGGGGGAGGGAACAATCCTGATTTGTAGCATTTGTCGATTCCCGTGGTGTAAATCCTCCCTCTATGGCCAGGGCAGCCTGCTGGTGTGACATCGCTGGCCGAGTTGGGAAGAGATGCCCCATAGGGCCCACTACTGGGCTTCCTCCTCCCAGGTCTGGCAGGTGCAAACCGCCAGAGTGTGGATAATTGTAAAATGAGGTGAAATGATGAGGAAGGGGTAAGTTTTGAGAGGTTGCCACTTTGATGTCTAATCTGAGCTACTGACTAGTTAGCTTATATGATTTAGTCTTTAGTCGAGGCTGTGTTTAACAACCGGCCTGCAAAATTGCAGAATGTTTAACGGTTGGCTGTCACAAGCAGGTGCTTGCTGGCACACAGCTGGCTGGAGGGAGGCCAGCCGTGGACAAGACAGACTCAGCAAACATAACCGTCCCCTTGTGGGGCTTGTCATGTCATCTGGCTCCAGCGGACCATTGGGAGGACACTCCCAGAGCACCTCCAGCTCTGGTGGCCATTACCCGGAGGAAGTGGGGTCCACAGAGCGGCCTTGGAATTCAGCTCTGAACTGGACCAGGGCAGCAAGGTCAGTGAAGGATGTTTTATGTCAGCAATGCCGGGCCACGCCAGCTTGTGTCTGTGAGCTCTTGGGACACCTGCTGACCCCTGTGGCCGGCACAGGTGACAGGGAAGGTGAGGTGGGACAGTCTCCAAGGTAACTGTCCAGGAGATACCAGCCCAGACTTATACGTGGAAAAAGGATTGAGGTGGGGTGGGGGAGGAGGATATGCTATGGGGTGACTGCTGGTGGGGAAGTCAGTATTCACCTGACCCAGGATTGGGGGACAGTGAATGCTGGTTACACTGAGCCCCAGCCTTGCCTCTTGACATCTCTCTCTTTCTCCCCTATGTGGGTATACACACACACACACACACACACACACACATACACACACACACAGAGTCCTCTTTGTGTCTTTACCATGACAGTCCTGTCCCATGCAAGAGCCACTGATGAGGGGTTCATCGTGTCAGGAAGCGGGCCAGCATCAGGAATCTTTACGGGACAAAGGCAGAGTCCCACCCTGTGGTGGTCCATGGCCACTTCTGTCTAATTCTGGGGTTCATTTAAGCCTTTGTTGTCACACAGCTCTGCCCCAGTCCCCACTCTCTGCTCTATCACTACTGAAGGTGACAGGTGATTCTCAGTTAGCCAGAACCAGGCTGGGACCTAACGTGTTATTTCTCGAGCCTTCTAAAATCCCTGCACTTGGTGTTGCATACAGCTCTTGACGCAGATGGTGTTTCTTGTTGCAGGTACATGATGACATCAAGTTGACAGGGGCATTGGGTCACCTGGGCTGGGTTGAGTGGGGTTGTAGGAGCACTTCCCATATCCATAGTAATCTCAACTAGGGTGACCAGCTACCCCAGTTCCTTGCTGGGGACTGAGGGGTTTTCTGTGACACAGGACTCTCAGGGCTGAAACCGGGGTACAGGCTGACAAGTGGAATGGGTGGTCACTGGCATTTGCCCCCCTTCTGACTGAGCAGGATTGAATACTAAAGCTGGTAAGGATAAAAATCTCACGTCTCCGTAAACACCCACAGGGTTCTAAATCTCGCCCTCCCTCAATCTATGTCCCCGAGAAATATTATAGCATTTGCTCCTTTTCATTTTATAAGACATGTTGAAAAATCGCCATTCATCTCTAAATCCTTCTTTTCAGTCACTTTTAATATTCTTTTTAAAAGAAAGGAAGAAAGAGAAAAGGCTTTGGAGGACTAAACTTCCCATACTTGGACGAAACCCAAAGGTGAATATTTATTTCAGCAAAATTCATTCAGGGTCTTGAAAGTCAAGTGTGTGAATATAAAATACACCTTTTGAGTCTCCAATAATGCCCTTTTCTGCTCTTGGATGGCTGAACAACCAAATGTCAGTGCTCCCAGGAATGTGACTCTAGGGGAAAAAAAAAAGAAGCATGGTGGTTATAGAGCCAGTGGGCTCCTCCAGGTCTGGTCAGCCCAACTGGGGTTCCAAGAGGGTCTAGTCCATTGGTCTCACCCTGGTGAGACTCCTGTCGTATCCCATGGAGCTCTTCCATGTTCATGAGGGTCTTCTTGGAACTCTTCTGAGCAGGCACGGTTGCCCTTAGAGCCCACCCGGATCCTGACAAGTGGATGTGTCTGCATCTCACACAAGGTGCCGTCATGGGGTGGGGGTGGAGGTGGAGAGGATCTATCAGCACCTTCAAATTCAAGCCCTGTCAATGCTCAGACAGAGCAGCGTGTCCTCCTTGCACAGAGCTTACCCTGCCCGGAGCTGCAGATACAGTGCTCAGGAGTGAGTGTGGGGGAGGAGGAGAGCTGGGACCAAGCCCTGAGCTTCCTGACATTCCCAGGGGAGATGGTCGAGCCCAGAGAGGCAAGAGAGCTTGTGCAGGTGACTGACCCCAACATGGGGCTTCTCTCATGCACTGTGGACAAGGGCCCCATCAGAGCAGGTTCAGGAGAAAACGGGAGGGAGGAGTGACGGATATGGAGAACTCTTTCAAGGGGTTTTGCTACAAAAGATGGCACAGAAGGAAGGAAACAGCTAGAAAAGGATGGGAAGTCAAGGAAGGATTTCTCAAGATGTCATTTGCTTATTTGTTTATTATGTAAATGAGGTCATATTTACATATTTTGGGTAAGCTACTTTCTTTGGGCAACTAAATATTACCAGGCTCATACCATGTTATTTACGATACTTCTACAACTGATTTATAATTTTTTCTTTTTTATGGTGGTAAATATGCATGACATAAAATTTGCCATTTCAACCATTTTTGAGTGCGCAGTTGGATCATGTAAAGTATATTCCCATCGTTGTGCAGACATCACCACCATCCATCTCCAGGACTCTTTTCATCTTACAAAACTGAAACTCTGCTCCCCTGAAATAATCTCCCTTCTTCAGTCTCTGGCAAATACCATTCTACTTTCTGTCTCTGATCTTGGCTGCTCTAAATACCTCCTATGAGTGGAATCGCACAGTATTTGTTCTTCGATGACTGGCTTATTTCACTGAACATCATGTACTCAGGGACCATCTGTGTGGTAGCAAGTGTCTGAATTTCACCTCCTTCTTTCTTTCTTTCTTTTTTTTTTTTTTTTAATTTCCCCTCCTTCTGAGGCTGAGTAACATTCCATTGTCTGCATAAACCATACTTCATTTACCCAGTCATCTGTCCACGGGTACTTGCGCGGCCGGCACCTTTTGGCTACATCGTGAATCATCCTATGAACGTGGGTGTACTACAGCTGGTTTTTGTATTTATTTGAATAGGTGACTTCAAAAGGTACGAGGGAGCCTGCAGTGAAAGCATGACTCCATCCCACCCCTGTGTCCTATAGTGTTAACCACAAGTGGCCACTCTTACCAGTTTCTTGTGATCTTTCCACAAACACTCTATGTAAGCATATGTGTATGTATTTCTTTCAAAATAAGCAGTGGGGTACACATACAAGGTTTCGTACCTGAATATTTCTCTCGATCAGTACATATATTGTGGCCTTGCTCCTCCTAATGGCTGCAGAATGTTGCACTCTATGGATGTATAGTAGTAGATCCATCCAGCCTTTTTTGATGGACATTTAAGATGTTGCCAATCCCTTGCCAACAGTGTCACCTGCTATGGCAGACCAAATGGTGGCCATCCAAAGATGTGAAAGATCTCCTGCTTCCTGGAACGTGAGAATGTGTTACCTGATATGAGGAAACATTCCTACGGGTATGATTAGATTAGGCCTCTTGAGAATGGGAAGAGGATAATGGGTTATCTGGGTGCAATAACAAATGTGCTTAGAGGGCAGAGGGAAGTCCGACACATACAGAAGAGAAAGCACACACACGGAGAAGGGGATGTGGAGATGAAGGCAAGGGCTGGAATGTCAGCAGCCCCCAGAGGGTGGAAGAGGCACAGAAGGATTCTCTCCAGGGCCTCCAGAGGGAGCACCACCCTACCGATCCCTTGACTGGGGCCTTAGTGAGGCTGATTTTGGACTTCTGGCCTCCAGAACTGTGAGAGAATAAATTCCTGTTGTTGAAGTCAGCAAGTTTGTGGTCATTTGGATCAGCAGCCATGGGAAGCCAGCATATTAGACACATCCTTAAAATGTAAATCTACACACATTTGTGACTATAACCGTAGTAAAAATTACTGGAATTGACTTATGAGGTCAAAGGATATGCAGCATTTTATTTACTTATTTATTTAAAGATTTTATTTATTTATTCATGAGAGACACACAGAGAGAGGCAGAGACACAGGCAGAGGGAGAAGCAGGCTCCCCAAGGAGAGCCCAATGTGAAACTCGATCCTGGACCCTGGGATCATGACCTGAGCCAAAGGCAGCAGCTCAACCACTGAGCCACCCAGGCATCTCACCATGATACTATTTTTTATATAAAACACCAGATCCATTTTTCAGAGGACACACTTGGCAGGTGTTGCTCACAATATCACTGTTAAGCATGACATTAGGTGCCCTTTATTCCTTATCATGCGGAGAAACTATCCTTCATTCTATGGATGACACGACCAAGAGCAGTTTCTGTTTCTTTTACCAAGAATGAGTATCAATTTATCAAATTCCATGGTAGTATCTGTGGAAATAATAAGCTTTTCCTCCTTGGACCTGTTAAGGCACCATGCCCCATTAATATTTCCTAAAGTTGAAATGGCCACACATTCCTAAAAGCCATGGAGAGCCTTGGATATGATCATTTTTATAGACTGTTGAATGCAGAGGGATAAGCAGAACAAAATAATAGATTGGAAAATTCTTTAAATACGGTTTGTAAGCTTGTAGATTTTAAACATCTGTCAAGGGAGCGAAAAACAGAAGAGACCTTCTGACAGTCCAATTCATCACATGGAGTGAGAGGATTTAAGATGGGGACTATTAGCACATGTTTGTTGATGAACAGGACGATGCTGTGGAAGAGGAAGGCTGGAAGGGCCAGAGCTGTGTCCTTGCAGGGAATGGAATTACATGAACAAGGTCTGAAGTGGCCTTGGCTGGAGCCTGGGCAGCTTGTCCCTGAAACAGGTGACAGATGTCTGGTATGGGGGTGGCAGAGGGTGGTGGGAGCACGTGCAGCATCTCTGAGATGGGAGGTAGGGGTGCTGGTCTTCTGTTTTCTCAGTGAGTTACGAAGCAGGGGAGCATAGGGGGAGGACTGGGGATCTGGTGACAGCCGGCTTGACACTGGTGTTGAAGCAAGAGCTCAAGACCAGGAGTGTCTGACCCCCCCATGATCTCAATTGTAGGGTTCTCTCCACTGTGCTAAGCTGGAATTTTTTTTGAAAGATTTTTCTTATTTATTCATGAGAGACACACAGAGAGAGGCAGAGACACAGGCAGAGGGAGAAGCAGGCTCCCCAAGGGAGCCCGATGTGGGACTCGATCCCAGGACCCCGGGATCACACTCTGAGCCAAAGGCAGATGCTCAACCACAGAGCCACCCAGGTGCCCCTGAAATGTTGTTTTTTAACAATGGTTGGGGGTATGCCAGACAAATCTGCCTGGGGTGGGGGGACAGTCCAGGGTGGGAGCTGACTGGGCCCGTGGGTGGTTTAGAGGTGCCCTGAGGTCTACCAGGTGGGATGCAGGTGAGGGGATGACAAAACACTGTACAAAGACCTCCAAAGGGATGAAGAAGTGTCAGAGACAAGGTTTTTAGGGAGATGAGAGGACTATGATCTAGGAGCAACGAGGAGGATCCCTATCTGCCTCCCACTGGGGAGTTAGGGGTGTAGGAGGGGAACCAGCCCCCACTGCTCAGGCTGCGCAGATTGCAGGGGAGATGGGGAGTTCTCTGGGACAGAGGGCAGGGGACATATAAAGGGAGGCTGGAGCGCTACAGGGTCCTGAGGGCCAGGTGGAAGGTTGTGTGCAAGCAGGGGTGGAGGCTGAGAAGTGGGTCAGGATGAGAGAGAGCCCGGGAACCTTGGGCTCCTTGGAACCATCACAAATGGGGATCAAGGACATTATGGGACCACCCGGGATGTCCTCAAGCAGATCACAGAATCATGAGAGACACACAGAGCCCCTCTCTCTTCTTGTGAAGTTCCCCATTCAATAACTTTCTATTGAAATTTGACCCTGTGGCAGGCATACCGAGCCCCCAGCCAGACCCTGGTTTCGAGATTGAGGCCACGATGTGCCTCAACCGTCATTTCCCTACAGAAACTTGGCTGTCACGTGGCTTCTGGAGGGTTTGATGAGCCTCAAATGAGGTCTCCAAAAACTGTGAATAATACCTGGAATTTTTGGAACTTTCTCTATGCCACGCTACATGCTTTTCCAGGGCGTATTTCACTTCGTCTACATGACAACCTTGGGGAAGTCAGTCCTGTCACCGATCTCGTTTTACAGATGAGGAAACTGAGGCAGATAAAGGTAAAGTAGCTTGCTTGGATCTCACCGCTGTCAGGTGGCTGTGTCAGGGTTTGAACACGAGTCCACAGTCTTGCACCTACACTCCCCTGCCCGCCACCATCACAGGAAAGCACCAGAAGTGCCTGGTCTGACAGTGCCTGAGCTGTTGCATAAGGGGGCACTGCTCAAGGACCCCAACTCCAGAGTTTAAAAGATGTTTCCTTTGATTCAGAAATTCCTTCCCCAACCTCCTGCTCCTCCCAGAGTAACTGTCCAGTGATCAGCCCCTCACTGTTTGCTCCTCTCTCAGGGCTACAGGGTTGAATGATGCTCCCAGTGGTAACTGACCTTTTCAAAGCCGCTAGCAGAAAATACTCAGTAGAGGAAAAAGAGAAGGTTGCCAGATGAGATGTTGATTCGGCGACAGTAAGTGATTCCCACATTTGTCAACTTGACAATCTGGCACCACCACCTCTGGCTCATTTCTTCTTTTAAGAGTGGAACTCAGGAAGACTCTTGGAAGCATTCCCTGGTTTTCCTCCCTCTTCAGTGTGTTAGCATCCCAGCACAAGGCACGGGCTTGGTCCATCTGGATTGTCCAGAGGTGACTTTATCAACTCCAATTCTGGTTTCTCTTCTTTACACTGTGAGGCGTTGCAAAAAGGAGGCAGAAGTGCTGTGAGAGGAACGTGAGATGGGCTGGATCGCTACACCAATTAGCCTGGGCTCATCTGCGAGTAACCCAGCCCTGAAATAGTGACTTAACCAGTGTAGAAGAACACACACAGGCAGTCCTGAGTGCTACGGTGACCCATGATCTCACAGACCCGGACTCCTTCTTCTTCTTTTTTTTTTTTAGATTTATTTATTTATTTTAGGGGGGAGAGGCAGAGAGAGAGAGAGAGAGAGAGAGAGAGAGAGAGAGTCTCTGCCCTGAGCAGGGAGCCCAAGGCGGGGCTCGATCTCACAACCCTGAGATCATGACCTGAACTGAAGCCAAGAGTTGGACACTTAACCGACTGAGCCGCCCAGGTGCCCTGACCCAGGCTCCTTCTATCTTGTTGCTCTGCCACATGTGGCTTTTTTTTTCCAGAGTCATCTCATAGTCCAACATGACTGCTGGAGTCCAGCCATTACATCTGTGTTCCAGGTGTCAGAATGGAGAAAAGGGGAGAGGAAGAAGTCACTTTAAAAGAGATGTCCTAGGGGCACCTGGGTGGCTTAGTGGTTGAGCATCTGCCTTTGGCTCAGGTAATGATCCCAGGTCCTGGGATGGAGCCCCACATTGGAAGAGGGGGTGAGGGAGGCTATTTGAATGAAAACCAGGGGAGCCTGGGGGGCTCAGTTGGTTAAACAATTGCCTTCAGCTCAGGTCATGATCCTGGAGTCCCAAGATTGAGCCCCACGTTGGGGTCCCTGCTTCTCCCTCTGACCCTCCCCTGTCCTGTGCTCTCTCTCCTTCTCTCTCTCTCAAATAAATAAATAAATAAAATATTTAAAAAAATAAAAATAAATGAAAATGAAAAACGAATATGAGACTAACTTTGTCTCCTGGCCAACTCAAGAGACATCCACTGTATTTCATCTTGTCACGGGTGAGGGCCTGGTCCAATGGGGTCCCTACCAGTGCCTGTGCACCCTGATGTCCAGCTGATCCAGCTTATCCCTGCAGGAGCCTTGACAACATCACAGAATCAGGTGCAGGACTGGGCCCATCTCTCATGAATTCAGACCAGTTACTTGAAGTACGTAGCCCAGCTTCCCCAGGCCCCATAAGGCACCCACGTAGGAGGAGGCTCAGCTAGCTCAGGTTCAGGGCCCTCGCTGGCCTACGTGTTGCCTCTGTGACAATTACAAAAGTCACTCTTCCTCTAGATGGATGTAGCCCCTGGAAACATGGCTTGGTTTGAAAAATTAGAAAAAAGTCACCCTCTGGGTAGATGCAGCTCCATTGTCGATCTCCGCCCCCATGCCTCTCCTTGGCCAGGAACATTTGTGCTCTGCACAACCTGAACAGCTGTGCATGGTAGCCCTGATAAAGGTGATAGAGACTAGGGGCTGCCATCCTGTTTCTTGATCACCCAAACGACCGCGAGTTGCCGTCTCCCAAGTCCAAGGGGTACCTTATAATCCTGCCCCACGATGTGTCCCTCCCTCCACTCTGCTAGCTGGAGAAGATACAGCGAAGCAGTTACAGAATCGGATAAACCTGAGCTCAGATTCTGGGCATTGCACTTATGAGCTGGATGACCTTGGGCAGCTTCTGGACCCTCCTGAGACCCGGTTTCCTCATCTCTACAGTGAGACTGGTAATACCTATGTTGGGATTCTTAAGAAGATTCAGGGAGAGATAACCTGTACGGATGATTTAGAATTCGGTTCAGCTCTGAAAAGAAAAATGCAGAAAGAATGGCATAAACTAAGATGCAAATCTGTTTCCTCCCTGCGCTCCGGAGGCAGGAGGCAGCACACCCAGCTCCGATCTCGGTCCCAGAGGAGGCGGTTGATGAGCAAGCCCTAGAAGTTGGGGTCAAAGTTGCTCAGGGGATGTGTGTCCAGAGGAGGGTCTGTCTGGGGAGAGGGAGTAGCGGGAGCCCAGCGTGGAGACCAGACATGGGGCGCCTGTTTGGAGCATGGCTCAGGCTGGGATCCCTAGATGGGGATTGCTGTTCAAGAGATTTATTCGGGGGGGGTCTCCGAGGGGAGTGGGAGGGTGTGCATGGGGGGATGGAGGGGAACAAAGCCTGGGGGGGATGTGGAAATAGCCCATTCCATGTGGCCCGAGGAGCAGAGCGTCACGGGCAGGCCTCGCAGGCCACACAGGTGTGGGGAGTGTGGGGGAAAGAAGGGGCCCAACTTCCCCGTCCAGGTGGCTCCCACATGGCAATTCCCCAGGGGCCGGGGTAGCTGTGGGGAGTTAGCAGCCAAAACCTCCCAGCAGTGGGGCGACAGGTGCAACAAGCTGGTTAAGGGAATGCGGGAGGAGGAGACTGGTGAGGGAAGAAGATGGGCTCAGCCACAGGGAAGGCCGCGCAGTCCCATTGGGCTGGGCCGCGGGCGCAGGGAGGGGATGGTGGGGGACCTTGTGTCACTCGGGGGGGGGGCCGGGGAATGGCTGAGCGGCCCACCTCACAGCACCCACAGCTCGGTGGACCGGTCATGAGCACCTGCTGTGACCCAGGCCCGGCCGTTCCCACCAGATGAGGGGTTGGAATGGAACGCTGCCGTCCAGGGGGAGCCCTCCATGTGCCCCGGCAAGTAGGACTCGCGGGGAGGGGGTGCAGGCAAGACGGAAGCCGAGGGACATTAAGGCAGCTGTCCAATTTGGAGACTGCAAAAATACAGTAAGACCCCAAATCGGCTTCTTGATCACCCAAAACAAGTGAACAAGTGATATTTGGCACAGCTTTCAGTGATCGATGCACTTTAGTTCTTACAACTCTTTAGACGTTGGCGTTTTAATGACAGTAGCTCCATTGTGAGCATGAGATTGGATTAAAGGAGCCCTCGGAGGGGCGCTGGGTATCCCAGGTGGTTAAGGGTCTGACTCTTGATTTGGCTCAGGGTTGGATCTTAGGGTTGTGGGATCGAGCCCCACGTCGGGCTCTGAGCTGGGCGAGAAGCCTGCTTAAGATTCTCTCTCTCCCTTTGCCCTCAGGCATCTGTTTGGGGGAATGTCTTAGGTTGGGATCCCTAGGAGCAGAACCAGAGAACCCCCCTACTCCCTCCCTTAAAAAAAATAGGAGCACCGGGGCAGCCCCGGGGGGCTCGGGCTCAGCGGTTTAGTGCCTCCTTCAGCCTAAGGCCTGACCCTGGGCACCTGGGATCGAGTCCCATTGTCAGGCTGCCCGCATGGAGCCAGCTTCTCCCTCTGTCTGTGTCTCTGCCTCCCCCCCCACCCCCCCGCCGCCCGTGTCTCTCATGAATAAATAAATAAATAAAATCTTAAAAAAAAAATAGGAGCCCCTTGAGACTTCTACGTCTGGCCAAAGTGGGGAAACAGAGATTGGATTTACCCCTCCCACTTGAAAGAATGAAAAAAACTAAAGAAATATATGAAAAAAACCCTGAAGAAATATATGAACGATGTCTTTAGGACACTGGACACGGGGCAAAGAGGGCCCGTGTTGTCCTTGCCACCGTCTTGCTGCAGCACAGGAAAGGCAGCTCCGGGGGAGCCCAGCGGATAACCGGAGCTGACGGCACAGAACTGCGCGTCCGGGGAGGCCACGGCGACCAGAGCTCCCAGGTGCACAGAGACCCAGAGATGAGCAGGGGTCCCCTGGAGAACCACCCCAGGGCAGTGACATGATCACATAAAAGGACTGAGGGGGGCTATGTCCGGAGCCCACAAGGGTTGGGGTGCCTGTCGCACCAGCCCGACTGGTTTGGCTGGGTGCCCTGCCTGGTGTTGATGGATGGGGGCAGTGACAGTGCTGCTCTAACCCTGTGGGCTCCGTCTGTTGGAACCCCCACCTCTGATCCCCAGTTGGATCCCTTATGGGGGAGCCTCTCCTCCTATGTGGCTCTCCAACTCCGAGGACCCCGGGGCCCACCACGACCAGGCCCTCTGCTGTCCTCAGCCACCACATGGTCTCCTGGAGAGCCGGCTGGGTCTCTGTCACGGTGACACAATCCTGAGCTAATGTGTCACCGGGCTGCGCTTGTAGCCAAGGAAGTGCTACATTTCCCACGGCTTTGTATAAACTTCCTTTCATTAAACCGGCCCAGAATGTGTGCATCTGGGGTCACAGGCTGTGAACGCTGCTCTGAGATTCTAAATTTAGCAGCGCCTCTTCCCCTGGGGTCCCCAGATACGGGCTCTGGGAGGCGCAGCACCCCGGCCCCCAGCCCCGGGGGGAGCGGGATGGGGGGAGCTCCAGGTGGGCAGGTGCTCCCCATGCACCCTGTCCTATCCGGAGGGGGAGGCTGTGCCCTTCTGCAGCGACAGAGGCAGGTAGAGGGTCTGAGGCCCAGGGTGCGCCCTGGTCTCAGCAAGACCCCCCCGAGCGTCACTGTTCTCTCGGGTGCTTCTGCTCCCCTGTATTTTTGTCCCATCCTCACGCCGGAAGAGATAGGCTTTCAGGTTCTTCAAGGGCAGTGAGGCCATCGGAGCAGGAGATAACTACCACTTGTGAGCTTGTGACTCAGTTTCCCGGGGAGGCAGAGGGATGGAGGGGAAAGGCAGGCAGGGGCCTTCACCATGGTTCAACAGGAAGGTGGGGGAGAAGCAAGGGGGGCAGGCTTGGGGTTGGTTTGGGGAACCTAGCAGGCTCCAGGGTGTAGGGTGCCCCCAGGGGTCTGGCACCGGCCTGGGCATGGTTAGGACAGGGGACAAGCGGCCTAGAGGGTTGGAGCCCGGGAAAGGAGGCGTCTGGGGTGCAGGCTCTGGATTGGTTGGTTCGCCTAGAAAAGCCAGGCGAGTGAGTAGTTGTGAGTAGTTGTGAGTAGTTTGCTGTCTCCAGGAATCACTGGTCCTGCAGGGCCCCTCCGTCTGCGTGGACAAGGCCCAGGTGTCAAAGCATCAGGATCACAGGGAGGTGCCGAATCTCTGTTTTGACCCGGACGGATTTGGATCAAGTGCCCCTTCCTCCTGCCGGTCTGGCACACTTGCTGCCTGTGCACCTCGGGTGTCGGATAAAAGGCTGTGTTTTATGGGGTCACCACCACTGCTTGTCTGTCTTGCTTCGTGCAAGTTATCGCGACACCCTCAGCAACCCGGAGGTCAGCTAAGGCAGGTGTGAGTACGTATGATGTCTACGCTCCCTCTCCTCCTTGCAACAGTGCATCAATTTTGTTCAAGGTGGTGATATTCCTGGCTAAAATCCTGACCTCTGGGATGCCTGGGTGGCTCAGTGGTTGAGCAGCTGCCTTCAGTTCAGGGCGTGATCCTAGGGTCCCGGGATCAAGTCCCGCATCGGGCTCCCTGCAGGGAGCCTGCTTCTCCCTCTGCCTGTGTCTCTGCCTCTCTCTCTGGGTTTCTCATGAATAAAATAAATAAAATCTTTATAAAACATAAAAGTAAATAAAATCCTGACCCCCAGTCCTCCACCCACTCCTGTGTGGCTGGCATGGATGAAGCAATCAGTCCTGGCCAATGGGACACAGAGTGGCTGAGGGAGGTGGTAGGAGGCACAAACACAAGGGCACCACACTGTGGCCTCTTTCCTGCTGACCCCCGCACCCCGTCCTTCTGCCCAATACACAAGTGCAGTACTTAGAGGCACCACAGCCATCTCGCAACATGAGGAGACAGTTGCAGGCCAATGATGGTGGTGATGGTGCAGGAAGCCAGGAGGAGCCGGTGCACGGGGGCCTGCGCCGTCCTGGTGGACCAGGCTGGCAATGCTGCTACTCCCATTGCACAGAGCAGCAAACTGAGGCTCGTCAAGTTAAAAATTACCCAAGATCTTGCAGCTCCTCAACGACAGAGCCTGCTATGGACTGAACTGTGTCCTCCCCAAATTCATACATCGAAGCCCTCATCCTTCTAGTCCCTTTGACGGTGACAACATTTGGAAATAAGGTCAAAGGAGGTCGCTGCCGTGGGCTGGTCTCAGTGCCTCATGCTGTGGTTGGACGGGCCCTTGTGGCTCGTATTATGATTGCAAGATGTCCTTCAGCAGCAACCAGCAGGAAACTTGGGAATGGAGGTTTATTACTTATAGGAGCAGGAGGTTACACAGAGCAGCTGGGGGAGCGCAGCAAGGTCTCGGGGAGAGAGAGAGGAAATGAGAGAGAGAGAGAGAACACAGCCCTGGGAGTTTGCTTTTAGTAGGGGCTGAGGGTGGAGGCTAGGGTTTTGAGGGTTCATACTCTACTGGTGCATTTAAAATACAAGAGTGGGAATTAAAGGGTGGGAAGAGAAAAAACAACAACAACAAAACAAAACCAGACAAGAGGTCCACACGGTCAGTTATCTAAATCAAGCAAGACGTCTAAGACCAAGGAGGCCGGCAGGTGGGGAGCTGGCCCCGTGGTCACCGAGAGGCCTCTTGGAAGTAGAGGCCTCCAGCACCAACACTCCAGTCTGGTTTGCACTGCAAAGGAGAGAAAAACCCAGTTGCCAGGGTTTGCCGTCGTCCTAAGGGTGGGGCTCTAATCCAATAGGCCCGGTGTCCTAATAAGAAGGGGAAGAGATACCAGGGATGCACAGACACACGGGGGTGGGGAGCGTGTGAGGACGCAGCCAGAAGGTGGCCCGGCGCAAGCCGAGGGGACAGGCCCCAGGAGGAAGCAATGTGCCGACACCTCGCTCTTGGATCCAGCCTCCGCAGCCCTGGGGAAAGAGGTGTTTGTTCACACCTGGGCGTCTGTGCTATTTTGTTCTGGCCCTGGAGCCGGTGAATACAGCATCCGAATTCAGACCCCGATGGGAACTCACGCTTAGGCATTTTCTCCTTCACCACCGGCTTTTTGTGCTTTCTGCCTTTTGTGGCTGGGGAGCCTCTGCACCCCCTCTCCCCTCCGCCCCTAACTTCACATAGAGACCCTGACTCAGATCCCGGAGGAGGCTGGTGGTGGGTGGGTGGTGGTGGGAGGGGAGCGGCCTTCCTGTGGCCGTGGCTGGGGTGGAGACCACCGTGGTCTTCCCTCGGGAGAAGTGAGGGGTTTCGTCTCCTCTTGCACTGCCCGTGTTTGAGATCGACCCCTGCTTCCTTGTCTGAGCTGAGTCTCATCCCCCGCACCCAGCCGGGCCGAGGAGGGAACCAGCCGGGACCCCATCCTAGTGCTGTCCAGGAAGACTGTCTAATAGAAAGACCATGGAAGAGAAATCTCTCATAGGAACAGCGAGAAGGACGTGGCAGGACGTGAATCATCTGTACAGTTCGTGGTTTTACAGCCAGCATCAAAGGCGAGTTGAATTTTGTCAAATGCCTCGTTGGCGTGTGTAGACACGGCCATGTGATTTTTTTCTCCCAGCTCTGTGAATATGATCTATTTCCTAACATTAAGTTGACCCTGCATTTCTGGAATAAATCCCACTTGGTGGTGATAGATTATATTTAACGTGATTGGGGATTCTCTTTGCTTCTATTTTTATTAAAAAGGTTTGCATCAGGGAGGTCTGGGTGGCTCGGCGGTTGGGCGTCTGCCTTTGGCCCAGGGCCTGATCCCAGGGTCCCGGGGTCGAGTCCCATGTCTGGCTCCCGGCATGGAGCCTGCTTCTCCCTCTGCCTGCCTCTCCCTCTCTGTCTCTCATGAATAAATAAATAAAATCTTTTTTAAAGAAAGTTTGCATCGGTATTTGTGAGCGATAGAGGATTGTCTTTGGCAGTTCTGCTAATCGTGTTATATTAGGGTCACGGAAGTAACCGAGAAGTGCCTGTTCTTTTTCTGTGCTCCGCGATGGTTCATGCAGCTTTGTGACGCCTGGGTCTTCCAAGTTTTCATAGAGTCCCTTGGCGATTGTTTTGTGTGTGGGGGTTGAGTTTTCTCTCTTCCTTCTATGAAAGTTCTCTGCCTACACGTTTTAGCTCTACTTGGGCTGATTCTGGTACACTTGACTTTTTTTTTTTTTTAAGATTTTATTTATTTATTCATTTATGAGAAACACAGAAAGAGAGGCAGAGACACAGGCAGAGGGAAAAGCAGGCTCCGTGCAGGGAGCCCGATGTGGGACTCTATCCCGGGTCTCCAGGATCAGGCCCTGAGCAGAAGGCAGATGCTCAACTGCTGAGCCACCAGGGGATCCCTACACTTGACTTTCTTAGAAGTTTATCCATCCCTTCCAAGTTTTTAGATTTGCTTAAACTAGTGCAAAATATTTTTTGTCTCTGGTGTATTCAAAACGCTGTCAACCAGCCCCCGACTCTGTGCCACTCGCAGTGGAACATGAACACAATCTGAGCACGCGCCACGCAGGGAAGGGCCCCTCGGCACACCCGGTGACCCCTGGTCTCCAGCCCTGGCTCAACCGCTCACAAGGCTTCAGTATAAAGTTCCAAGGCTGAGTCTTGGCCACCGCGACGAGGGGAGCTGCTCGGGACCTGGGGGGCGGGAAATGCGAGGAGAAAAGGAGATTTCATGGGTCAAACATCCACAGCCAGGCAGTGAGCTGGCGGCAAGGCGGAGGCTGCGGACACAGAGCTGGCGGAAATGATCTGTCATCTCATTTTAAGAAATTCTTCTGCTTATTTTACTCTTGTCATTTCCTACTTTGTGTATTTATGGTTTTTTTTTTTTTTTTTTTTGCCTTTAGTCATGGCAGCTAATAGTTTTCTAATACCATTTATTTTTCAAACTATCAATTTTGATGTATTAAATACTTTTTCAACTCATTACATTTCTGCTTTGACCTCCATTCATTCCTGCCTTTTGCTTTCTTTTGTTCCCTTGCTGGTCCTCTGCTAGTTAAATCAGTTTAACTGATTGACTTTCACTTTTATGGTTTCTGATATTTAATGCTAGACCTTCTTCTAGATCCTGTTGTAGCACAATCATATGTTCTGTGCTGCTTTCACATCATTACTTTCTAGAAACTGTACAGCTTTGGAGGATCTCCTATCTCTCAAGGGGTTAGCGTGAATTTCTGGTTTGCACTATGATCAGAAAATGCTGTTTGTATTAGTTATACTTTGGGGATTTTTTTATTTTTTGGTGACTTTTCTATGTGTGAATCTATGTGTGAAACTTTTTTTTTTTTAAAAGATTTGATTTATTGACTTGAGAGTGAGTGAGCTTGCAAGCAGGGGGAGCAGCAGAGGGAAAGGGAGAGACTGCACTGAATGTGGTGCCTGACATGGGGCTCCATCCCATGACCTCAAGATCATGACCTGAGCAGAAATCAAGAGTCAGACGCCTAACCATCTGAGCCACTGAGGTGCCTCTGGTAAAACTTCTTTTTTTTTGACAAAAAAAAGTTACAGAAAAAGTGATGTCTGGGCATTTCTTTAAAAGATTTCAATAGGGGCCACTGGGAGAACAGATTGCAAAGCATTGATCAACAAGGCACTGATAATTTTTGTAGCTGAATGGTGGGTACTTGGGAGTTCAACATGGTTTGGGTTTTTTTGTGCTTTCCCAGTAAATTTCAATTTTCATGATAAAAAATTTTTAACACCTTCTCCCTGGAAGACGGTATTTTTTTTCTTAGAAGTTTATTTTTTGGCTAATCTCTACATCCAGCATGGGGCTCGAACTCATGACCCTGAGATCAAGAGTCACATGCTCTATCTTCTGGGTGCTTCTGGAGGACGGTATTTGATTTTGAAAATGTCCCCCCCCCACACACCTTAAATAGGCATTTAAAAAAGTCATGAAGAGCAAACCTGATCATTGGGTTCTGATCTAAAACCAGTCTGGGCTCCCGGGTGCTGGCTGGTGGAGCTTCCGCTCACCAGGAGGTCAGGGCTGCAGGGGCCCACAGGTGACTAGAAGTGGCCTCAGGGCGGGACAGTGCAGAGATGCATGGTCAGTGATGTGGCCCTAGGAGGACAGGGCTAGAATTCAGCTGGAGTGAGGAAAGGCCTAAAGGAACAATTATCATGCAGCACACTGGCTGTTGTGAGGCCAAAACGGGGCTCTAGGACCCCAAACTCTCTCAAGGGGAGGGTGCTCCATCCCGCATTTGGGAGATACAGTCCTGAGGGGGGGCAGTGTGGGCGTCTACCCATCCGGCTTCACATGCCCCACCAGAAGCTTCTCAGAGACACTTCTCTTTTCCTACTTGCCATTTTTGCACGAAGGTTTGGTAGCTTTTCTGTTTGGTAGAATTTCTGTGGCCCTTCTGAGACACACAAAACCGGATGGAAGCCTCCAAGGACAGGAAGACCCTGCCCCATTTGGAGCTGTGTTGGGTGGCATGGATTCACTAGGATGCTGCTTTTTTGTTTTTGTTTTTTTTAAAGTTAGCTGATCTCTTACGGTGTGCTCTGTGTAGTAATAGGATTTCCTGGACTCTGCCAACGATTCCTCTTCTAAAATGCAGTTATGATCGTGTGACCACTTTCCCAATCAAGAAGGATTTGAGACTGACCTTCCCTGAGGAAGTCTGCAGGCCTCCAAATCGGGTTGTGACAATGGCACACATGGTGGGCCAGAAAGGCAGTGCTCCACTAGGCACAGAGTGACCCAAACTCCACCCTGCACCAGGAAATCCCACGTCAGCCACAGCCTGTGGAAGCAGGAGCATCCCTGACCCCGGCAGGTGCTAACTGTGGACCGTCACTGACCTTGGAGCATGACCTTGTGGAGAATTCACATCTCTCTCCCCCCTCCTAGCCCCATCGCTCCCTTTATCCCTCAGGGTAAAGGCAAAGCAGCCCTTGGATGAGGAGAGAAGGCTCCGTCCTTTCACTGGTCCTGACATCAGCTTTGTCTTCTTCACAAGTGTCACAATACTTGTTTCTGAGGGAAAAGAACTAAATCTTAAGACAGTGCCCTGCCTCCAGAGCTCCCCTCGTCCATCCAGGGTGACAGCAGTTTAAGGGGACTACAATGACTAGCAGCCTGGAGAGAGGATGGGAAAGTGTAGCAGGCCAAGTGTCCCAATGCAGGGACATTGGGAGAGGGGACAGAAGCCACTTCTCAGCCTCACTTGGGCTGGGGAAGTTAGGTGACAATCGGAGGGTTGTGTTACATAGCTGATGCCTCAACTGAGAAAAATATTATAAACGAGAAGTATTTAAGCTTATAATTTTAAAAATATACTTATAGGCTGCCTTTGTAACTCTGGTGGCTCCCGAGTGAAAACTCGCAGGCTCGCTTCGCTGTCAGCCTCATGGACATCACCTTCTCAGGTAGCTGTGGGAGCACCGAGGGCCTGAGCTAAATGTGGGGCTCCTAGGAAGGTGTTTTGGTGACACAGTTCAGTGGTTTCAGCAGAGCTTTCCTCTTTCTTGAAAATTCAAGGCAGCCTCTCTTTTAAAGAGATGCTCCCTAGATTTTTTAAGTAGGCTCCACACCCAGTGTGGGGCTCAAACTCAGGACCACGAGATCAAGCATCGCCTGCTCTCCCAACTGAGCCAGCCAGGCGTCCCCCTTACCTGAAGGTTTTACTTTAAAAAATACATATATAAAATTCATAGTTTTACAAATCATGTACATGTCATCATCCTAATACAATTTATGATTTTACAAATTACAGAGAATATAATTTGCTTAATTTTGAAATTATATTTTGACAATGGCATTTCGGAAATGTAGTCCACTTTGAAAGAAAGAAAAATGTCTGACACTTTCTCAGTCTTAGATTTTTAAGTGTTTCAACAAGGACAGGGGATACACACACCCTGAAAATTCTGTTTTTTACCCCAAGCAAGTTGTTTGTTAAGCCAGGTAGGTTTCCTATCCTTTTCCTCCATCTCAGCTCAAGGCCAATCTTCCAATGTAGACAGCTTGGGTGAAATTTTCACGGGCCAAATCATCTTTGCTAATCAACTCGTGACATTTCTCTTCTATAGATGTCCACCAATCAGGGGGTCCCTATAGCATAAAGCTATTAAAATCTTATATTCAATCACGTAAATCATATTTCCTTCCCAGGCAAAATCAAGAGCTATCCCCGCTCGAGAGCTCTTTCATCAGCTCAGTGTAAATTGCCTCTAGAAATGCCAAGAGTTTTCCGGCCCCGGAAACAGTTGCCAGAAAAGGTGGACGTGTGTTCATGTGAGCGGAGTTCATTTTGTGAAGGTCTAGTAGTTAAACTCAAAGCAGCTCTCCGGTTTGCGGTTTTGCTTTGCATATCAATGCCCTTAATTGTTTTATTTCCATTTCTTTTACTTTACAGCATAAGTGATTTAGTCATACCACCGGATTCGGATCAGATCGAAAGAATCAGATCAGATCGAAAGAGCTGAGTGCATTTTGTAGTTTGCAAATTTATCGCTAAAACCCAAATTGCCCTGAGCCTATGGGATCCATTCCAGCACAATGCAAATGGGATAACAAGAAATGAGAAGCCACAAGAATGAATAATGCTGCTATTGTGTCTGCCCACTGTGTTGGGTTTGCGGGGGGGGGGGGGGCGGTTGGGGTTGGGGTGGGAGGGGCGATAAGCAGCCAGGGAGTCCAGGAGGCCTGTGGACATTTATTGCACCATGATCATGTCATCCGTGTCGTTCGTACATGGCCTCGTCTTATTTCAGAAAGATGTAGATGGAGGGACAGAACGAAGGGCTCGGGTGTGTTCTCACCTTCATCAGCCTGGCGCTGGCGGCCGCTGGGGCGCCCAGGGCATGTGGGCCTCTCCATGAGCCAACATAGCCAGCCATGGGATCAGGGACTCGGGTGACAAAACTGGTATGGGTTTCTTGGGTGCTTTCATTTTGTGTTTCAGGAGGATCCTTCCTTGTGGTGGAAACAGCAAGACAGACGTGGCTGTTGGTTCCTTGGTCTGAATGAACAGACTTCAATCTATTCAAAGCGATGATGGGCCAGGACTTGGCCCGTGGGAATCTGTTCATCTGCTGGCCTCTGCACCACTCTGGTGTGACCCAGAGTCCTGTGCGCAGTCTGTCTTCCAGCCAGGACATAACCCCTCACTCTTCCTTTAGTTTGGGGCGGCGGTTTTCCGAGTGGAGTCCAGCTTCTGTTTTGCTTATACCATTTTGATCAAGGGTGGGTGTGGGCATCTCTCCTCTTCAGTGACAGGTGAACCAGAGCAGTCTCAGGACCCACAGTCCCCCAACTGTTGCCTGAGGCATGAAAATAATTGCAGGTTGCCCTGTGCCCAATCCGGAGGGCCCCTCAGCTAGGTCCCACACAGATCCAGGGTTCCCTGGATGCCCTCGGCTTGCTGCTCACTAGCCCCTGGTTTCAGGTGTCAATAGAAGCTTCCCGTTAGAGCTAACGCAGACTCTGGGACAAGCAGGTGGGGTTTTAGATACTTCATCTTGGGCCAATGAACCTTTCTGGGCTTTGGTTTCCTTGTTTGTGAAATGATAACCATCCTGGTTTCTTCCTAATGTGGCTGTTGTGAGGTATAAATGAGAAAATGTATGTGAAGCACTTAGTGTAGGCATCTGGGAATCAGTAGGGTGCCAGTGGCGGCTACCATTACCGTGACGTCTCGTACTGGACTTCTACCGGAAGTCCCACCATCTCTCCCCTTGAACTCAGGCCAGTAGAGCTTTCTGCAACAAGGAGTGATGACCCCAGGGACCTCCTGGCCATCACAGCGTGGTGGGGGCGGTTTCGGAGGCTTTGCAGGGGACCTCCACAGTGTGCGAGGCCGCTGTGCTCTAAGCATGTGGCTGTTATTTTCAAGCTTGATGGCACATTCTTTGCAGAGCAGTTGCCAAGGAACGCAGTAATCCTGTGACAGAAATACTGCCCAGGGTTTCAGTTTGCTAGTCCAAAGGGTTTTTAGGTGGTGTCAAATTTTATTACTAGCATTCCTGGTCTCCACGAAATAACCATATAAGAACACAAGTTACGTAAAAGGACAAAATTATGGGCCCAGCTTGGCACTGCACAGTCAATAGGCACTTCGTTTCCTTTGGATACTGATCTGAAGATGGGTTAAAAAAAAAAAAAAGTAATAGCAAGATTGAGTTTGTAGGGTGGTCTGTAACCTCCTGTCTGGCCAGGTGACTTGCTGATAAACTGATTCCTGAGCAAGTCCTGAGTATGACCCCTCGGCTCCGCCCTCACTAGGAACGTGACCAAGGAGGACTCAGGTCGCTGTCTCAGATGACCGCCAGCTTCCGTGGTGGGTGATGCACAGTGACTGACTCCACATCAACACGGTGGGCACAGAGTGGGCACCAGTGACTGCCAGCCCCCTTGTTTTATGGACAGCTGCCAAGGGGCTGCTCTGTCTGAATAGAGAGCCTGGAGCTATTGAAGCAGCGAAGGGCAGAGAGGAGTGTTCTTTTTAACATGAGTATCCAACACAGAAGTGTAGTGTGATGTAGAAGTCTAGTGATTTCTATACTCCAAAGTGAGTGACTCTTTGGCTAATAACTTTGGATTATGTGAAGCCACAGAGTAATTATCTTGGCCACTAAAGCATTTATATCCCATCGAGTCAATAAGAATTCCTAATGATGTAGAACAGTAGTTCTTAGAAAGATCTACTATGATTGTGTGGCTTGCTCACATTTTTTGCAAGTCTGGCACCGATGCAACGCACATGAGCTATACATTGTCAAAGGCAGGATGCTCCTCAAATAAAATCATAGGATCTCATTGCAAACTTTACGTCATCCAATACAAAAACTCTTCATGGAGACACTCAAAATTATAATCAAAGTCAAAAGGAAAAAGATACAGATTTGATTTTATGAAATTTGACAAACAGAAGAGTAAGGTGCAATCAAGACGTAGGGTGGGCTACAACCCACTTTAGGAAACTTTGCTTTGGGAACAGAAGGAACCTCAGGAGCCAGTTTGGGGGCAGCAGCAGTAAGTAACTGGAAATGGTGGAGAGGCTGAACATTTTGGGAGAACCTGGATAGATGCTTGACGTCCTTTTTGCTCTTTGGAAGCTAGTCTCTGCCAAGGACCCGATCCTTGCCTTGAGGTGGGGGCAACGTCTTGGAGAATCTTGCTGCTGGAGATGGGCAGAGGGGGAAGTGACTAGCCCTGCTCTCCCCTGCCCCCCAGCAGGTATAAAGCATATCCTCTCTGCCCCCCACCCTTGCCATCTCAGCCCCATCTCTGTGGCCAAGGGGGAGGAAGAGGAGCGGTGGGCACAGGAGGACCAGAGCAGGGGAAGTCCCTGTCACTTCGCAATTCCTCACGGTGAGCACACTGCAAGTCCTCCAACTAGGGGTCTCTATCCTACAGACCCAAAGCTAAGCAGGACAGGATTTCTAGGCCACCCTGGCTGCCCAGGCAGTTCTAGAGATGAACTGAACTCAAGTCTCAGGGTCTGTGGGGATGATGGGTCAGGGTTTAAAATCAAAGGTGTGTTGGGCAGCCCGGGTGGCTCAGTGGTTTAGTGATCCTGGAGACCAGGGATCGAGTCCTGCGTCGGGCTCCCTGCATGGAGCCTGCTTCTCCCTCTGCCTGTGTCTCTGCCACTCTTGCTTTCTGTCTCTCTCATGAATAATTAAAAAAAAAAAAAAAAAGATTAAAAAAAAATAAAATCAAAGGTGTCCTAGAAAAACCCATCAGGATGGGTGGTCACCGAGCCCAACGCCATTGTCAGCCTCAGGGGAAGCCTTGCCCATAGAGAGCTGCAGGCTGAGGCCACAAGGGACAAGCATCTGTTACTGGGGTTTGCATTTGTTTTCAGGAAAAACCCAGCAATGCCAGAACTTGTTTCCAGGTCAGACAAGCTTGTTACCTGGTTTCCATCATGGGTGTAGCCTGTACACCTAGAAAGCAAGGCCAGTCAGGTGTCAGCCAGGAGGCGAGCTTTACCTTGGAGGCTGGGCGATGCCAGGTGACTTACACTCTCAGCCCGATCACAGACCACAGACGCGGTGGATGGATCCAGGCTGCGGGTCCCACAGGTCGGCCCAGAGCAGCGAGCGGCAGGTGGCGGGCGGCCTCTAGTGGCCACTGCCGGCCAAGCTCCGCGGCACACGCAGGGCTCGCAGGGAGAAGAGGAACTCCATCTCCTCCCCAAGGCAGTGGTGGTGAGAATATAAAACAAAGAAGTCCGAAAAACAAAAATGTCATTACATCCTTAGGACTCAGTCAAAGAAAAACCTCAGATACTAAATGGTTGGTTTGAAATAAAAATAATTGAGGCTGATTCTTCTGAGGATGTATTTATTAAGTTCTGAAACGTTGAATAATTTTTTTAAACATTCTAACTGAAAGAAAAATTAAGAAAACTAGAAATTCAACACCTTACTGCTATTACTATTATTTTTAAGTTTGTATTATTTTGCTCAAATGAAAGGTGAGCTAGTATTTCTTTCTTTTTTTTTTTTTTTTTTGAGCTAGTATTTCTGACAGCGTCGTCAGCTGGAGAACTTCATCTTGGCCTCCACTTGATGTCTTTTACTCCGTGGAAATGTCTTTTCAAAGCAGTGTTATCTGCCCACGGAGAATTTAAACAGGAGTCATCGTCATTTTCTTCCAATTTCTAGAAATAAATATGTTTTACTCAGGAAGGCATTTCTGCAAAGTGTTTTGCAACATAAACACAGGCTGAGGAAAGAACCTGTGTCAAAACTCCCACTCCCCGCCTGCCCAGAAGGGCGCTCCCGGACTCGGATGCAGGTGGGACGCTGCCAGGTGGGGTCCCCACGGCCCTGGAGAGCTGGGAGCTGTAGCAGTGCCCCCTCCCCACATCCTGCACTTGGGTAAGGCCAGGGGGCTGAATGCCCCTGGCGCCAGCTCCGCTGAAAACCTTCTGCCAACCCGATACCTTGAGCTCCTCTTGTCTTCTCTGATAGTACAGCATCAGCTGTTTCTGCTCCTCACTGCTGATCACTGGTTCTCGGGCTGGAGCTCCTTGTCCTCTCTGAAAAGAGGAGGGTGGAGCGGACTGTGGATTACAGCATTCTCACAGGGGCAATCCAGGAGGTCACAGAGAATGTTTTACGACTGCCTTCGCCGACTGCTACACGGTGATCCATCCTGATCAGCACGGCAAGGTCTGGACTCCAGCAGCCCCTCGCCCTGGGCCCTCATAGTAGACGGAGACCAGAGGCCGGGCAGTGCTGTGTGCCGTGGCCATTCCCCAGGCAGCCACTGCAGGTCCAGTGGGGAACGGAGGGAGATCATGGAGGATCCCGTTTCCCCCAAATCATAGAGAAATGATTCATGACAGCATGTGACCAGAGCAGCCTTGTGGAGATACAGCTCTAGGCTACCTACATCCGTAAATGCTCCTGTTCACAGAGTATCAGTACTTTGAAAACTTGAAATCAGTCCTCTAGGCTCTAGTTTTCATTTCAAACTGACAGGGTCCTTAGCTGGAGAACTTCATCTTGGCCTCCACTTGATTGAGGAAATATTTTTAGTTACTTATAGCCCATTTCTACAGTTGAAGTCAACAAGGCTTATATACTCCCCCCCTCCCACCCCCAGTTAAAACAAAACAAACTCCAGACAGTGTCAATCAATAATCCATCCACAGATTCTTGCAGTTTTCGCTGGTGCACAAAGAGTCTGACTTTAAGCCTGGACTAGTGGGATTCAAATATTCGCAACTAGGAGGTAAAGTCAGACTTATTGAAAATGTTTATCAGATGGAAAATAATTAATAAAACGATGTGACATGTTAAACCACAAGTACTTACTTGCTGAATCTTGACGATAATTTTGGTTTTTTCATTTTTGCCCACATAGTCGGAAAGCGTCTTTGTTCTCCTTAGCTCCTTGGCCACCCACCACAGTTGGGCCTCTGATTCACGAATGACATTCAGTCCTGCCTGGGGCACAGCAAGAACCGGCTTTAAGGTTTATCAAGACACTGCCCCAAGTGTGCGATCCCACCCCTGATGTGTGCAGCCTGGCTGGTGCTCCCTGCCAGTGTGGGGCTGGCATTTCCACCCTCCACGTCCCACTCCCCACACAGGAAGAAGAACCAACCCCTCCACCAAGTCAGACTGCTTTTTTTTTTTTAAGAGGGGGAGAAAGAGAATCCCAAGCAGACTCAGTTGTCGATCTCACAACCCTGAGATCATGACCTGAGTTGAAATCAAGAGTCAGACATTTAACCAACTGAGCCCTCCAGGTGCCCTTGCCGTTGCTCATTTTGATGCCAACTCACTCCCTGACTCAGTTAACTTCTGGTTCTGGGAATGGGAGAGTATCTGAGCTCATCTGCACCCTTCTCTGTGGATGGATTTTTAGGATACTGCCAAGAAGGAACATTGGAATCCTGCTGGGTTTTAAATACAGGCATAATGAGGCTGTTTGTGTGCTTCTGCATATGCCACCTGTTTAAGGTGGCTCAGAGCCACGGATACTGCCCAGTAGGTTAAGAAATAAATGAGAAAAACAAGAAAATAACATGAAGCAAACGGTAAAGCACAGCAGGGGGAAAGCTGCATACAGAGCAGAACGGTACAGCCAGAGGGGTCAAATCGGTGTGATGCACCTCACAGAATGCCCACGAGCCACATACCTGAGTTCCAGACAAGTCTTCTTTATTTTCAAATTCCTTCCGGATGGGATCATAGGGAGGCAGCCCCATGGGGTAAACAATCATCACTGCACCTCGCAGCTGGTCCAGAGCAGCTTCCACCATCTCTATGGTAACGCAGACTCCAGCTTCCACTTGTTTCTGAAAGGACAAGGACAGGCCTCATTGTTCACAAGGCGGCTAATCCATTCAGTAAATATTTAACAAGCTCTTGCAGGAGACTCTTGCCAGGTACTGCCAGCGTGACAAAAAGGACTCCAACAGTGCTCGCTACCAAAGCCACTCCGTCTAAGTCTGGGGCTTCCATGCACCCACCACGGCCTAGGCCATAAAGCTGACTCTGAGTGGGGCTCAGGACACTCAGCAGTACACACTGAGAGTCAGGCAGCACCTTGAAAGGAGGCGGCACAGGAGCAGGAGGGGTGAGCGACGGGGTGAAGAGGGGAATTGAACAGGGTGCTGCAGGCCCAGCAGAAGCAGAGGGAAGCAGGGGAGAGCAGTGGGCTGTCTGCAGGGGGTGGAGGGACAGGGCAGCCAGTGCTGGCCAGGGAGCTGGGGCTCAGGCCGGAAGGGCCATGGAGGCCAGGGTGCCTCTCCTGGGAAGGAGAGGGGGTACCAGGAGCCTAACCTCATCTTGGGTGAAGAAGGCCCTGGTTCAGGGAGGGCAGGTGGCAGGCTCAGCAGAGCTCAGGAGAGGATACAGTGGAGGATACATCTGCTCTCTGGCCCTGTTCTTGGCACAGGGGCTTCAAAATCCCCAGGGATTTCCTGAGTGGGAGGAATGTCTGTTGTTATTCATAATGAGTCCCTTTGGAGGCACCAGGGTTTATGCTAATGAGGTGACCCATGGGGGGCCTTGTTTTGAGGGAAAGGCTGGCCACCGGCCACCCTGGGGGAGACCAAGCTGGGATTAGAGGGTTAGAACTTCCAGATCCAACCCCCATCACTACTACCTGCCCCTTGGGGGAGGGGAGATCTGGAGAGGAGTTAAATCACTGGCCAATAATTTGCCCATGTAATGAAAGTCTGATAAAAATTCTGGGTATTGAAGCTCAGTAGAGCTCCCTGGTTGGAGAACACACTGATATTTGAAGGAGAGAGTGGGGAAGCTCTGACCAGACCTTGCCCTAAGTATCTCTTCCACCTGGCGGTTTCTGAGTTGTACCCTTGATACAAAACTATACTAGTAAGTACTGTACTTGCAGTTGTTCTGTGAGTTGTTCCAGCAAATTGGTGAATGCAGAGCGGGGGTCGTGGGAACATCCACATTTAGGGACAATTCAGAAGCAGTGTGGGCTACCTGGTGCCTGAACTAAGTGTGTGTGTTTGGGTCCTTCTGGGGCCTCGTCCTACCACTCGTGGGATCTGAGCCAATCCCAGTAGTTAGTGTCAAACTTGAACTCAGGCCACCCTGCTGGTGCCTGAAAGGCCTGCAATAAAAAACTGGCTGAGGTGAGGGACAAGGAACTGGGTCGGACAGGCATCCTCAAGGGACCCACGCTGAGGCACCGGGGGCTCTGCTGCCACCAGGGGGAAATCTGCGGGAAGTGCTTCTTCCCGGGTCCAGAACACGGGGAGGAGCGAGGAAATCAATGAGCTGTCCAGTCTAGGAGAGCTGAGATTGAAGTCCCGGCTGGCGGGCTTTCAGGGAGAACCATCTAGGAACCAGGTGGAAACTCAGGTGCAAAGGAAGGAAAGAGGGGATGAGATCTGAGTTACCGCAGAGGTAAGCGTGCATCTGGCAGAGGAGGGAAAACACTGAGAAGAGTAGAGAGGAGGGAGAGGAGGGCCAAGGAAAAAGTTCTGTGTCTCCTAAATACTAAATGTACAAGGCAAGAGCAAGGACACCCAGGGGAGCTGGGAGGGAAAGGATAGGAGGATCCTCAATGTGCTCAAAGGCATCATCAGTGTCATCATCGTGGGAAGACAAAGCGAGGGGCTGCCCCAGGCATGCTGGTCTCCTTTGCCTCTGGAAGGCTTAAGAGAAATCAAAGGCCAGTCTGAGGAGAACTCTGGAAGCCAAGAGTAGAGTCTGTTTCAAACGACAGGCTTTAGGGCATCATTTAAAAAGCTAACCTTCGATATTATTGCTTTGGCCTCTTCTATAGTCTTCTTTAAAATTTGCTTCATTTTTTCATTTGGAGCTGTGAAAATAAAACAGAAGAGGAAGAGAAATGGCCAACTTTAAAACGATTCTTAGTATCCTAATCTCTCCTGGCTGAGTCAGGGAGCAGGGAGATGAGAGAAGCACCTCTCAGGAATTCAGGTGAGGGACACGGGAAAGTTGGCTGTGAGAAGTCAGGTAAGACTCCCTCGAAGCTTAACTTCTTAATGAATAAAAGTGCTAATCAGGCAGTGCAAATGCTAGAAACCTAAAGCCCTGTTAGAGCAGAAATGGCTAATATAAGACAATACTGGTTTAAAGGTGAACCACGAACCATATTAACTGGTTCTTCTGAGACACTATTATTTTTCTCACTGATGCAATTTCTTCTATAAAGCAAAGAATCTCTCCAAACTGACAAGGAACCTATATACAAAAAGACGTGGAAGACAGCCAACCATTTTCCAGGCTAAAACTCAACGGAAATAATACAATTGCTATTATCTTCAAAATTTTTTTGCAAAAATATTTTTTGAGGGTGTGAAGTCCTTGTAGGGACACTTCTCTATTTCTTTTGTTCTTAACAGTGTTCTTAACAGATTAGGAGCACCGCAGATACTTAAGTGTTTGCTCAGTGATTAATTACAGTCTTCTAAATGGAGCTTTCTCACAGGTGAAAGGGATAAGCTATCAGCATGGGTTACCATCTTTCCTCCTTCAAATTCCACACGACCAAGCACACACTAAAGGGGGAATAATTTCAGAATTCTCTGACAGGTACTGAGCTGCTCTACGTCATGGAGAGGCATGCCTTCAATTCAAGGGGAGACCCCTGTGCCCACGTTAATTTCCTTCTTTCTCATGGAATCTCTAAATAAACCCCGTTATCTGCAACATCAAAAACAGAACGGAACCTTCAATACATTTGCAATGACTTCCCCCAAATGCAATTAGGTTGAACCACATGAAACTGATTTTCACCATTTGTTACCTACAATAATGGTAGCTTCCAGTGGTTCACCTAACATGTTTAAAAGCTAGCAGTGTCTTAGTAAAAGCAAGAAGACAGACGCTTCCTCTACCCGCCCAATTCATTATGGATTTGCACTGCACCACAAGGGCTTAGCTACCCAGTGCAGCAGCATCCCCTAGGTTTGTAGAGAAAACGGAGGTCAGTGTTTTAATGTAAAGAGCTGCTTGCACGTTGTGCCCACAGAAACAGCAGGCTGGATTACCTTGCCCATTTCTTCGGCCAATGTCGTCCTTTTTAAATACTGAGCCCCCACTGGGTACACACTTTTCACCCCATTCGTCTCTTAATTTCAGTTCTTCAATCTGGTCATCGGTCAGTCCTTGCATATTAGGAGGGAGAAATATGCCATGTTCTGCTAATTCTTCCATTTCTTAAAAATAGGAAAAAGTTAGACAGTATGTATCATGATCATCATCACAACACTTTGTACCCCAATGAAATGTAAGCTCCCTAGAGGTCACCAGTCTTGCCCATTGGCTCCCTATTTAACATTAGATACCACTTGGTTTGTGCCAGACCTGTCCTTGACCTTTGACAAATGGTCATGGCTATGTCCTAGGTCACCAGCAGGACAAAGAATGTAGGAGCTCACTGCGGTCACAGGCAGCAGGGCTGCAGGTTCCTTGCTCTGATCCTCTGCTGGGTTGTACTTCCTGGCACTCAGGAGGCACAAATTAAAATCCACCGACACTCTGAACACACATAGGCGTTATAATTGCCAAGTGTGTTCACACAGATTTATTTAATTTCACCTTGTGAGGTAGGTGTGAGGTAGGCAGGTTTTTGAGAGAAAAACCATCAACATCCTCATCTCCCCTAATTTACACCTCTATCATCTGAGGCTTGTTCAGCCTTGCTATTTTATATACACACTTAAAAAATAATTTGGGGGATCCCTGGATGGCGCAGCGGTTTGGCGCCTGCCTTTGGCCCAGGGCGCGATCCTGGAGACCCGGGATCGAGTCCCACGTCGGGCTCCCTGCATGGAGCCTGCTTCTCCCTCTGCCTGTGTCTCTGCCTCCCTCTCTCTAGCTGAGTCTCTATGAATAAATAAATAAAATCTTAAAAAAAAAGATTAAAATTAAAATCGGGGGCGCCGCGGGGCTCAGTCAGCTGGGTATCTGCCTTCAGCTCAGGTCCTGATCCCAGGGCCCTGGGATGGAGCCCCACGTCGGGCTCCCCGCTCAGCGGGGCGGGGGCTTCTCCCTCCGCCCCACCCCCTGCTCTTGCTCGCTCCCTCCCTCTCCAATAAATAAATAAAACCTAAATGAAAAAGAAATGCAATTAAAAACGCAGTTCCTGGGGTCGTGCTCAGCGGCCACACGTGCCAAGTGGGTGCCTTTACTGGACACACAAGTAGGGATCACCCCCTTCCCGGGGCGGGGGGGAAAGTCTCCAGAGGGCGCTGCTCTAGATCATGGACGGAAGTGACCAAATGCTGTAATAATGAGAAAAAAGCTCGGGTTTCCTGGAGAAGGGCAGGGAACACCAAGCCCTGGGCCGGTCTTCCCACCCTGGGGGGCAGCGTCCTGAAGGGAGGTGGGGCGGAGAGCGCGCTCCACTTAAGTCTCAACCCGGTGCATTCAGGCTTTTTCAAGTAGGCTCCACACCCAGCGTGGAGCCCAGGGCAGGGTTTGAACTCAAAGCCCCGAGGTCAGGACCTGAGCTGAGATCCAGTCCGACGCCTAAGGGACTGAAACGCGCAGGCGCGCCGCAGGTGAAAAGGCCCTGGGGCCGCCGCCCCTGCCCGCCCGCGCAGTCCCCGCGCACGCGCTCTGCCCAGCCTCCGCCTCAACCCCAGCGCCCCGCGGGCTCCTCGGGCACCTCGGGGGACCCCGCGATCCTTGCCAAGCCCGCCAGCCGCACGTCTTTGCAAATCTTTGCAAACCTGACCCCCCCCCGCCGCCCCGCCCGCCCCGCCGGCCTGGGGGTCCTGTGCCCGCCCCCCCGCCGCCCACTCTCCGCGTCGCGCCGCCGGGCCGCACCTGAGCAGATGCGCTGCACCTTGAGCCGCGCGTTGTAGACCCGGGCCACCCGCACCGTGATCTCCTCCAGCTTCGTGCTCCCCGGCGTCTGCAGCAGGAACTGGCTCTCGTCGCCCCGTTTCACGTGCAGCAGAACCATGGCGGCCCCGGAGACCCCGCCGCGGCGGCGAGGAGGCCCGGGAGGCCGTAGCCCGAGGGTGACCCGCGACCACCGACTAACCGCTGCTTAGAGACCGGAACCCGGGGCTCGCGCGCCCGCCGTGGAGGGACGCGGCGGGGGGGAGAGGGGGGCGCACTCGCTCCCGGAAGTGGCTGTTGCCAGGAGCAACAGAGAAACACAGAGGCCCCCGGCTCCAGTCAGAAGCCGACGGTGGGGAGGCCGCAGCGCGCGAGGTCCCGCGTCGCGCTCCCGGAAGCAGGTGCTGCCTGGCAACGATCCACGCAGATCGACGCCGAGCCCCCCTTCCGGAAGTGCCTGTTGTCTGGGCAACCGCCCAACACAACGCAAGCCGCCGGAGGGGGGCGCGGAACGTCCCGCCCGAGGTTCCACGCAGGGAGCTGGCTGCGACGGGAGGAGGCTGCTAGGTCGGGAGTGAGTGGGGCGGTGAGCACCTGCGGGCCCCGAGCGCCGCAGCGAGCCCCGTCCCCGTCCGCGCAGCACTGCCTCCGCCGTCAGCCCCCACCACTTCCGGAAGTTACGCCCGCGGCTTCCGGTCTGGAGGAGTTCGGGAAGTGCGCGCGGGGGTTGCTGGGTATGCGCGCCGAGGGGCGGGAGGCAGCGCCGGCGGCCCTGGGCGGGGGCTGTTTCGGAGCCGGGTGCTGGGAGGCTGAGGCGGCTGCTGCCGTCCCCGGACTCAGCCCGCCGTCGCCCAACAGGCTCCTACTGAGCGGGCGCTGTTCCAGGCGTCGCTGCGGTCCTGGAGCTCACAGTCCAGGGGAAGTGACAAAGAGAAAACACAATACGGGGACAAGGCAAACTCTCATAGGAGGCTAGAGGAGACCAAATAGGGCGACCGGCTCTTTAGACAGGGAGGGCCGCGTCGGGGAGGACGCTGGCACCGAGCCCTTGGTAACAAGGTGCAAGGTCATCTCCTTCAGCGGCTGCCGAGTAGGAACGGACTGGAAGGTTGCACCTGCTGCTTTGCACCTGCTGCTCGGTGTTCCTGAGACTTGGGCACTCACCGTGGAAACTTCATCCCTGAGGTTGGGGGGGGGGGGTAGGCCGTGCCGCGCAGATGGTGTGTGACCCCGGGCCTCCCATGAAGAGGGCTCCAGTGATGCTGCACACACAGCGTATGGAGCCCAGGGAGCAGAGGTGTTTTCATGTCCTGGAACGTGCAGTACGGGTCACCAATGGCCAAGGTCTCTCCCCCCGGGGGGGAAGGGGGCCTGCTGCGGCATCTGAGCTCCTCACTACTGGCCATGAGGTCATCCCCCTGTTTATCCTGAGTTCCATCCTGTATCTATCCATCAAGCCTACTGCTCAAAACCTGGTTGACAGTGAACTAACGTTCACACCAAAAACCTGTACAAGAATGTTCGTAGCCGCTTTCCTTATAGCAGTCCCAAACCGGGAACAACCCAGATAGCCTTCAGTGGGTGGGTGGATGGTTAAACCAGCCATGGTACATCCATACCATGAGATACCACTTGGCAATAAAAAGGAATAGACGAAGGGCACGTAGGTGGCTCAGTAGGTTAAGGGTCTGACTGTTAATTTTGGCTCAGGTCGTATCTCCGGGTCCTGGAATCAAGCTTCCCACTCAGCGCAGAGACTGCTTGGGATTCTCTCTCTCTCCTTCTGCTTGTGCTCTCAAATAAAATCTTAAAAAAAAAGCGGGGGGGGGGGGGGATGTACTGTTGACACATGCAGTCTAGATGAATCTCCAAAGAATTATGCGGAGTAGAAAAAGTCACTCCCAAAAGGTCATCTACCACGACTCCATCTATATAATGCTCTTCAAGTGGCAGAATTATAGAAATGGAGAATAGATTGGTGGCTAAGGACAAGGGAGGGGAGATGGGATGCGATGGGAAGGCAGCAGGAAAAGGGCAACACAAGGATCTTCCCAGTGATGGGAATGTTTTGCATCAATGTTCACATCCTGGTTATACTATAGTTTTGTAAAATATTACCACTGTGGGGAACTGTGTAAAGGGTACATGGAATCTCTCTAATATTTCTTACAACTGCATATATATAGATATCTCAATCATCTTAAAATGCAAAGTTCCTTTAAAAAGCCTATTATTCTCTATAACTTTTTAGAGGTTAATGAACATAATCCAGTGGTTTAAGGATCAAGGTTAGGGGTGCCTGGGTGGCTCAGTTTGTTAAGTGTCCGACTCTTGGTTTTGGCTCAGGTCATGATCTGAGGGTTTTGGGATCAAGCCCTGCAGGGACTGTGCTTGAGTTTCCCTCTCCTTCTGCCCCTCCCCCACTCACACTCTCCCTCTAAAATAGTCTTTTTTTTTTTTTTTAAAAAAAAAAAAAAAAAAAAACAAGGTTTCTGTTCTGAATAGAAATCATGTAGTGCTGCATAAAGGCAATTCTCGAGGGATCTACTGGCCTTGGCCTTGGCCTTTGGGTTTCTTAGGTCAGTGTCCTATGTCTGGCTGTCCTTGAGCCTATTTCCTTTCTACCCTCACTTGTTTCTTTTGCTGTGGGTTAGAGAATCATCATTCCTCCTTCAGTGTTGTTTTCAAGCCAACAAGACTTTGAATGAGGGCCTGACAGAGTACATGCATGGACTTCTTAAATGATGATTTGTAGTCTCAGAATATCTTAGAGTATTATATAGAGAAGTGAAATGAATGAAACAAAATATCTGACTTGACAATATGAGTTAATTCCCAGATATCATTAAACTTGGATATATAAAAGTTCAAGGAAAATGGCTTAGAAAAATTCCTCCCTCTTGAGCAAAGCAGTCAACACGGTAAAGACAGGTATATTTATTTCATATGACAGCACATTTCACAGGATATGTACAGAATGTTTGTATACCACTGACTTTAATACTGTACTTCTATAAAGTATATAGTTATAAATATTGTATGCCACATAAGCAATAAAATTCTTACATATAAACAGCAATCTACTATAGAGAACAAAGAATTCACAAAGAGATCCTTAGTGTCTAATTTCTGCTCTGCTTTTAACAGAGCTGGTACATATTTTAATAACACAGAATAATGGCTAGTTATTTGCAGCATACCTTTAACTTTCATAACTCTGTGCCCTTTCAGCAACTTGCCAAATAATTTTCCTGATAAAGGCTGAGCTGCTGCACGATATGTATATTTTAGACAGTAGTTTATACTCAATAGGAAACATTGCTCACACAACTGCAATCTGCACTAGTGAAGTTTATAATGAATTCTTCTGCTAATGGAGAGCAAATACCATATACACTAATCACATAGATGTTAAAGCCACAGTTTCAACAAGTTAATTCACATTCTGAAGCACACTGCTTATAGTAATACTGCTGTTTAAAATATACTACTGCTGAAATGATTAGAACCCCCAAAAAGCACAATATAAAACTCACAAGAGTTACTTCTAACAGCAAATCTGGGCTGTAAACAGAGAGGATTACTTCTATAAATATAGTATTTTGATAACATTTGAGCATTTAGAAAAGTGCTTTTTTCCTACTAGATTTGCTTTATGTATTTAAGTGCAATGCAGTTTGCTGTGCTTTTCCATTTTACATAATCTTAGCCATGAACTCCATTTTCTGATATTCTCCCAATGCACATCTCTAAAGGTTAAATGTGGACAACAGAATTTAGGTGGACATATACAACTCGTTTTATAAAAGGAACGTTAATATAACTCTTAACGGGTAAAGATGATTTTAACTAAAACCGACAACAAAACAACTACTGCCCAAGGAGTTTTCTGTTTGGAATTATTTAATGATATCAAAATACTACATTGTGTAAAAATTCTGTGAACTTCATAAAATTAACAAAAGCAGGATCAGTTGCATATTGGCAGTGCAGGAGACAAAATCCACAGCTGATTTGAGGGACGGCCTCTAAATATGTAAAGCAGCATCACAGATGTGTTGCATAGCCTCTCAAAGGGACAGAGCACACACACTTGAGTAGATCCCCAATTCCAAGCATTCTGAGGATTGCTGCCTTCCCTGCTAACGAAGTTCTAGAGTGGAAGCAGCAAAGACCAAGTGTGGTGGAAATGGGCAACATACACTTTAGTGCAGAGAGAGGGGAGTACATTTAGCTCTAATATTTCTCTTTGAACTTAGAGGTATGTGCCTTCCTGACAGATAAGGCCATAGTGCTTTTTTTGTAAGGGCTGGAGTGTCCATCCACATCACAGTGTCCACACAATAGGCTGCTTCCAGCTTCAAGAACCTCCTCCCAGAGAGAAGCATATGGAGGTGTTGGAGGGCAAAGTAACAAAGATGTGCATTATGTATGTGTTTGGGGGAGGGGGATGGAATGCTAGGAAAATCTGGTCTGTGGTGAGATTCTAGTTTTGGAAAGAAAATTAATGAAATGTCCAGATTTCAATTATAGCCATCCCTTTAGTAAGAAAATATTGAAAAGATAACTCTGTTAGAACTTTTAGGTAAAATTTTGTCTGACTTATATCCTAGAATTTAATTTAGGAGTTTTACAAGTAGGAAGTGTGTGTGTGTGTGTATATATATACATATATATATGTCTATGCATGTATGTGTGTACACACACTCTTTTTTTTTTTTTTAAAGCCATGCCTTTCCAAAATTGTTTCAGTATAACTTTGATAGCTCTTTGGTAAATACTTGGAAACACCAATTGTTAACAAGCACAAAAGAGCCGGCAGTAATGTCAGCTAGACATTATTTGGGCTTTTTGAGATTCTTCAGAGAAGACTGCCAATTTCTGAATAAGGACTATTTTCTCAAGTAGTTTTGAGCACGGTTTATGGCTATTACTCTCTCTGACTTATCCAAACAAAACACACCAAAAACTCCAGTTAATAATGAGAAGGGTTTTTTCCTTATTTCCAATATACACATATTCCAACTCTGTACACATTAAATAGTGGTATTTCATGACAACATCAGTGCACTTAACAATTACTTATTGCACGTTATGAATAACTAATGCCCAATTCTTTTGGCTCTAACCTGCCCAAACTAAAAAACCAACAGTTTTCTACCGCATTACCTTATCTTTCTGTGAAGTCTAGTGTGGGTGATGCCTTAGATGCCAAGGTTGTGAAAGGAGCTACGGAAGGGGTGGTGCCAGATGGGAGCAGAGTGACAGGAGGTGGAGGTGGTCTTCTTGATGGCTGCACACAGAGAGGAACATCTGTACCTTTATTCCAGTCATCATCAAAGGTCATGCTGGAGCCAGAAAGTGAACTTGGCTGATGACCCAGTATGTCTAAGCAAGACGACTTTGACTTTCCTTTTACACCAAAGTCCTCTTCTTCCTCGAACGTTACCCATCCTTTTGGGTTGCTGACTTTTGCCGTAGACTGGCCCTGCAGATCAAAATTGTCCTTAAAACCATCAAATGAAGATGAAAGCTTGCTATTGTTATAACCAAGAGGCTTCAGAGAAGGGAAAGGACTGTTAGCAACAGGCTCTTCTTTGGAGAGCCATGAACTTAACTCAGATTCTTGAGACTCAGTTCTAAATGGGTTTCCAGGAGCAGCAGTCCTGTCCGTAAAAGGATTTGTGCTGGTCAAGCTCGTAATAAATGGGTTTGGAGAACATCGCATATTTTCCTGGGACTTACTCCGGGCTGGAATTGGAGGCATGCAACTTACAGAACTCAAAGTACTCATGTTACTTTGTGTTGCAGAAGGCAACTGAATCAATCCCTTTGGGTTTGGAGTTAGAACAGATGATGTTTGAACAGATAACTGAGCCTTTGATACAGCAAGCAGATTAAATGACAGATCTTCAAATGGGTCACTCTTTAACGGTGATTCCAGTCTGACAGCAGAGATTCCATTTGTTTTTACCTGAAAAAGAGAGCACTCAATAATAATAATAATAATAATAATAATAATAATAGGTAATATATTACTTTTAACACCCCCCTCTATGCTTCCTATCTCAATTATTCTTCATTTTGGAGGGAGACAAGTATACAAATTTGAAAGTAAAAAGCAGCTTTGTATAGTTTATTACTCTAGTGCCTTAGGAAAAACAACTAAAATCTTACTCTTTAAAAACTCCCTACTAAATAAACCCTTTTATTAAATACATTTTTTAAATCCCAAAGAAAGTAGAAAGAGCCCATTTCATTCATGCAAATTTTAATATGGTAAAATGGAGAATTTTACAGAATAAGCAAATGACTTTTGTTCATGCCCTATTCTATCAAATGTTAGCATGAACTTAAAAAAAACCTATATTCAGAACTTATGCTAAACTTATATATTAGACTTCCAACACCCATCTATGATGATGATGATGATGTGTTTTCATTTTTCTTTTAAATATACTTTTATTTAAAGTTAATGTTACTATGGAAATTCAATTTTATGAATGAAAATAGATTTCATTAGTATATTTGTATTCATAAGCTAAAGACAATGCATCTTTTCCTTTTTTACTTGGAAAAATGAATTTTCAAAGCATTTTTTTTTGCCTTTTAAGTTCTCCTTACGGACTGAACTTTGTGAATAATGTGACAATATTCTTTAACTGACCTTCCCATCTTGTTAAAAAATGTTTCCAAACAGATATGCTTATTAATAATCATACACAATGATTGTTTGAACCCGGAGTGGGGGGGAAAGCCATTTTCTATTTGGTGTATTAATTCTAAGAGATGAGTGGGACAGTCCTTTCTATGTGACAGGGTTGGCGGTGAACTCATAGGAGAGTGTTCTGAAGGACTTTATGGTCATAAAAAGTGTCCACTTAGGGTCTAGTCCATAGATGAGCCAGCTGGAAGTGGAGCGTGGCTGTGGGACTGAGCAAAGCCAACTTCTCTTATGGGAAAGAGGATGCTGGCTTTATGAGCAAATTAGTTCATATGCTTCATTTCAATTTAAAAAACCCCAGCAATTGTACACAATTATTGAAACTAAATAGATGACTTGGATATTGAGGCCAAATTTAAAGATAAGACTAATTTTGGGTTGGAAAGGGCAGGGAGGGAGAAATTTAGCTCAAGACCTACAATGTAACCAAATGGAGCACTACCCAAAATGAATTCACATAGTTGTTAAAGCAAAATAGCTACATGTTCACAAGCTGTGTTGAAAAAAAGAGCAGCAGCTCCCCCCCAAAGACATACTTGCATGTTATGAAGTATTAACTTGCTACTTTAACAGGGAAAGCTGTTCATGTGTACAAGGAAATGGTGGATAACTTCATTAAGTGAGTAACTTTCAAATGTCTGATTGTTTTATTCAATTGTCCTAGAACATACTTTATAATTGAATAAACAAGTATATTTTTCAACTGAGTATGACCATAAATTTGTACAAAAATATAATCTTTAATAGAATCAAAACTGTAGTCTAAGTGTATTGAAGGTAAGCAGGTTTACATATGGAAATCTGCCTAAGAGATCTATTATTGAATAAAAAACTACAATTAACTCTATATTACCAATAATCTCTGGATTATTTATGATTAATATAACAAATGAAGTACCTGATTGGGTCTGGAACCCAATTATCCCACAGCAGATAGAACAGTCCAAAAACACTGACACTATTTATAGGACAGGAGAATTTTATGCATTGCCCAACTTAGAATAGCAGGCTTTGGCAAATAAATGCTATTTGTTTAAATACCTTTATTTTCATAGAAAAAATTTTGTTTTCAAGAGATGTCAAAGGCAATTTGATTGAAGCAAGATCATTTTCCCCAATCAGACTTGAAATTACAATGAAAGCCACACCACTATTCACTGTATTAGAATTAATTTGTAATCTAAGCAGGACTTGTGATGAATTAACATTTTTAAAATGATGGTATCTTTACAGAGAAAGGTGTTGGAAGGATCTTTAAATAATCCTGTAATAGTATTCACTTTTATTTTTCCAAATCATCAGTTCTTCCTTACCAAAAATAATATTGTTACTAAAATTCTTTGAAAAAAATTTCCCAAAAGAAACCTAAGAAAAAAAAGTTGAATTTTGTATTTATGTAATTATGCTATCATTGAAACCAGGACAGGGTTGGGTCTTGCCAAATAGACTTTCCAAAACCTAGAGCTTACCTTTTTGAAGTTACATTTTTTAGTTTTGTTAATTTTAATAAAAAACAAAGCAAAAAATGATAAAGCATTAACAAGAACTAAAATGGTTCCTAAAAATTTGAAATACTAAGAAAAAAAAGCAAGTTTATGGTATGATAATAGAATTTATTAATGTGGACAGGTGGTTTTAAAAATGGGTGAAACCTTAGATGTATGAAGCCAAAAGATTCATACATCTAATGTGCTAAGACAGATGAAAAGCACAGATAAGATTGAGAAAGAATCCAATACCTGTTACCCTGATGGTTGCTCCTGCTTTGAGAAAGGGAACACAGACATCAAAGGAAAGAGTTAGGAGAACAATCTGAGACCAACCAGCAACCCTAAGAATTCTGTCTTCAAAATACTTTTATTTCTAGATTATACACAGAAGCTGAGCGTAGCAGTTATTTGTAGATCAAACCAAACCTTCAAGAGACAACTCCAATTTCTTTTGTAATTTTGAATAAAAAATGTACTGTTGAATTAGGGCTCAAGATTTAATTTTATCAGAGGTTGATAACTATCTACTTCAAAGAAGTTTTTTACTACAAAAATAATATTCCAACTAGGTTTTTGGAGCTCTAAGATATTTTAAGCAATCTTTTATGGACTGAATGTTTGTGAGTCCCCTACCCTCAAATTCATATGGTGAAGCCCTAACCCTTAATGTGATGATATTTTAGAGGCATGGCCTTTGGGGGGTGACTGAGGTTAGATGAGGTGAGGAGAGTGGGGCCTCATGAGGGATTAGTGTCCCCTTGAAGGGACACATCAGAGAGCTTTCTCTCCCCCACTGGAAGCATGGAGGAAAGAGCATGTGAGCACACAGTGAGAAGGTAGCTGTCTGAAAGCTGGGAAAAACCCTCACCAAAACTCAGTTGTGTTGGCACCCTGATCTCAGACTACAAGCCTCCAGAGCTGTGAGAATACACATTTCTATTGTTTAAGCCACCCCTTTTATGGTATTTTTGTTATGGTAGCCCACGAAGAGTAGGACACAGCCACAAAGTAGCCTATGCATTTAGAAAATGTACAAAATGGCACCACTTTGCAAAAGCAGTACCCTACTGAAAAAATCAGTATTTATTTTAACAAAATGATCAGGAGCCAGGCATATTCCGTATTATGCAAATTTTCAGAAGTCACTATCATGACTTCACCTCAGAATTTATTAGCTGGAAGGTACAACAAAATAATGGACCCTATTTTTTGTTGTTTAAAATGAAATCACCTTTCCATAATATAGCAGTATTCTTTTTTTTAACACAATAGTCTCAAAAACAGTTTTGACCAACTCTTCCCCAATGTCTAAAGCTTACCTTATTTTAAAATACCAAAATTCAGTTTGACAATTGAGGGGGTCACATTCAGAAATATATTAAGCATGAACAGAGTTTCCTGCCTACGAACCACGAGATTCCTGAATTTAAGTGAATACTTTCTCGATGACGTCAGGTTACGTTTATCAGCTTTGGTACTAACAGACAGAAGGTAGGTGGTATTGAACAGATCCAGAATGCTGAGATTTTCTACGTGATCTCTTCCCTCTCCCTCTGTCAGCTCTCACAACGGTACAGCACTGAGGCTGTTCCTTTATCTTTTGTTGACTCTCCTAACTTCGGGTCCTTAGATGACAATCAGATGACTAAGATGCTACACGTCAGGCAGAGAAGTGAAGCATTTCTACATTTTGTACATGTTATATAATCATTTGAATTGGATGACTCTTCGACATAGAATTATAGAGTCAAAGAGCACTTGAAAAATAATAAAAAGCAAAGCTGGGCCATATATGTTTTTATGTTTTAAATACCTACATATTTTGGGCAGAATTAATAAAGACATAAAAATTGTTAAGTATGCAATTCTACGATTATTTCATATATCACCAAAATAGCAAATATATCATATTTTAAATTCTTATCCTTTTCAACCCAAGGCTCTGGAAGATATTTAAATTTTAGATATTTATTATTTTTTGAATAGGCATTATTCTTATGGTTCAAAATTCAAGAGGCACAAGAAGGTAAAATGCTGCCCTTCCTTCCATCCCCCCAACACTACTTAGAGGAAACTGTCAAACCACTCTGTGATCGTTCCCAAAGATGGTCTGCACACAAACAAGACCCTCGCTCCCCCAAGAAATAAAAGTGTGTATGTAATGTTTGGAGGAATCTGATATCAATGACTGAGGTAAAAAGAATATTCAGAATTTAAAACAAACATCTTTGGTAATTTCAGTGAAGTGAATACTACAAGATTCGAGAACATCCTCTACCAAGCCAAACACAAAGCCCATGCTGTCGTCCACCAAATCACTACACCCGTTCCAATCAAAAAGAGAAATCAAAATAATGAAAATGGCCTAAGAAAATGATAATGTGGTAGTCATGGGAATATTTGTCCTATAATACTTCTGTGTTAAGATTTTCTGTTATGATTTCCTACTGAAAACTGCAATCTTACTGGACAGTTGGCTCTTTCTCAAGTTTTTCAGAGTACTCAATCTATGTTCATGTTGGTCTAAGAATACTTAAACCATTACAGACTTTTAGGAATTAAGGTTGATTTTTACATGAAATAGATGCTCCCTTTCTGTCTTAAAACAGTAGTAGAAAGCAATAGATGGCTAGTTTGAAAGTTTTTTGCCTTCCAATTACATTAAAAATTTTTCTTAAAAGATTATTTTAGAGAGAGAAAGAGGCAGGAGAGGGGCAGAAGAAGAGGGAGAGAGAGAATCCTCAAGGAGACTTCCAGATGAGCATGGAGTCCGACGCGGGGCTCCATCTCAGGACTACAAGATCATGACCAGAGCCGAAATCAAGAGTTGTACACCAATCGACTAAGCCACCCAGCTGCTCCACCCAATTACATTAAAAAAAAAAAAAAACAATAGAACACACAACAAGAATATTAGAAGAAAAAATCATGACTCACTAAAAGTGGATTGGCAGAGAGAAAAAAACAGCGGACATTTACTGTTTGAAGGATTTCTACAATTTCTATACATCACCAACATCCTTAATTTTCTGAACTAAAAAATGTAGAATACTTTCTGATGTTAATCAGCTTATGAGAACATTTCATTTCTCTCAATTATGTATCCTTCTTCAGTTTTTACAAATGTGACCAATCATCTGAGAAAGTGCTAACTGCTAACAATATTCATTTTTAAGACTCATATTTACTCTATTATCTGTTTTTCACTATATAGAAGCATAAGAAGCTGTTAACTTCTTCCTACTAGCTGGACATCCCCAGATATCTATAAAAATAGATATAAACTATTATTTATAAATGTGCTTAAGGGGCATAGCCAATGTATAATATTTGTGTATTTTAGAACTTTACAAAGTTAAAAGCAGACTCATAAAACTGTACACATTTCTTTGGCCTTGATGGCATTTTCAAGTTAAAACATCAGGATAAAATTGTGAGGTTATACAAGAAAAAAATGTTCTTACTAAACATAAATTTTATATTGACAATTTTACTAGAATGTACATAACAAAACAAAGTAGAACAGCACCCAATAAAAACTATTTAACTTGCATGACCATTGCTATATTAAAATAACTCTGTATGTATATGCTGAAGTTCTTCCAATATGAGGTCACACTGGCATAATAAAAGTCCTTATGATCCTATGATTTTACCCACTAAGGCAATGGCACTGCTTTCTGTGCAACACTAATGAGGTGACGTTATTTTTTTGATGGTTTCTACCAACCATTTGGCATAGCCAAACCATTTAAACTGGACCAATGACTGTCACGGAAATACCTGAGGATCCTAGGACCAGCTCCACATCAGAAAAGAATGACTGCTTGTAGCTGGAGGGATAAAAGGATTATTCTCTGTTTACTGGAAATTGACCATACTGCCAATAGTGAGAAGTTTCTCTCCAGGAAGTAAAAGCCAAAACTAATATATTAGCTATGAATGAGAAAAATAAACTATTGTTTATCCTCATATATTAACTGCCCAAAGTAAATTGTGCATTTAAAAAAGTGAAAAAGTTACAAACACTTTAAATGTAACCAAGATAAAACCACCTAGGAACCATTTGGAAAGTCCCTCAAGAACCTGGTTTTAGGCTCGCTCTCTGAGAACCCCTGATCTCAGCAGAGTTAATTAAAGTAAGTCTGTTCAGAGACTACTGAAGGCATCAAAGATGCTATCTTGTTCACGAGTGGGACTTACCTGTGGTTGTGATGAAGGCTCTGAAGGCAAGCTGTGGGACGACCGGCTCCGAGGGGGTGGCTGTGGCGGGGTTTCCAAGTTCGGCTGGGGGGCAGACTGAGGCAAAGGTGCTGCCACAGGGACAAGAGGCTCCTGCATCTTCTGAACAGGTGGGGGCAGAGAAGCCTGCACAGGAAGGGCAGCCTGAGGCTTCAGTGGTTCAGGAAGAAGAACTGGCCCTAAACAATGAATTTTCAGATGTTAGGTGTTTTCTTGAAAGCCACATTTGTTCTTCCTTTCAGTGAGCTGTTGGGAGATTCTAGTCCCCTACTCCCCCAACTAGCAGCCTCATTTCTCAAGGCACATGGAAGGAAGGAAGGCTCTCCCTCCTTGAGTACATCGTGGAAAGTGAGAGGGAAAAAGAGAAGTGAAAAAGTTCAGAACAAAACTGATATTTCTACTATAGGGTCTACCTTTCAGGACTTCTGATGGTTTGCTTTGGCTTTCAGGAGTCAATCTTCCAGCAGATGCCCGAGCATGGCTCTGGGGGGCACTGATCACTCCTGCACGGGGTGGAACAGTCTGAAAATGGGAAACATAACATTTGAGACATTTATTTATTTTTGATAGATAAGATTTTATAAATAGTTTGCTTTTGTATCTCATTTAGTCTCCTTTCTGGCATTAGCTCCCATCTTGTCATTTTAATTGCTTTCTATTTATAGTTAGATAGTTTTAAGTTTTAAAACCTTCCTTTTGGGGATCCCTTGGTGGCTAAGCAGTTTAGCGCCTGCCTTTGGCCCAGGACGCGATCCTAGAGTCCCAGGATCAAGTCCCACATCAGGCTCCTGGCGTGGAGCCTGCTTCTCCCTCTGCCTGTGTCTCTGCCTCTTTCTCTATGTCTATCATGAATAAATAAATAAAATATTAAAAAAATAAATAAAACCTTCCTTTTTATTTTTGACTGTTATTTTGACTTTTTATGTGGCAAACATGATGTTAACTAAGCACTCTATATAGGCATTTTCATTTCATCTTCAAAATACCCCTCGAGATAGATTTAGCTTCTCCATTTTATTTTGTTTTATGATTTTATTTCTTTATTTGACAGGGAGAATGAGTGAGAGAGCCCAAGCAGGAGGAGGAGCAGAGGGAGAGGAAGAAGCAGGCTCCCCATTGAGCAGGGAGCCAGATAAGGGGCTCTATCCCAGAACCCTGGGATCATGACCTGAGCTGAAGGCAGATGCTTAACCAACTAAGTCACCCAGGTGCCCCTATAAATCTCTATCTTATTTTTTTAAAGATTTTATTTATTTATTCGTGAGAGACATACAGAGAGAGGCAGAAACACAGACAGAGGAAGAAGGAAGCTCTGTGCAGGGAGCCTGATGTGGGATCGATCCCAAGACCCTGGATCATGACCTAAGCCAAAGGCAGACGCTCAGCCACTGAGCCACCCATGTGCCCTTACCAACTCTATTTTAAATTAAGATGAAGAAACGTATACAATTTTCCCAAGGCCACAAAGCTAGGAAGGAAAGCCAGGACCGGAGCTCAAGTGTCACAAGTGGCGGGGCCCCACCCTTCCCCTAAGCAATACCTTGATTGGAGCCAGGGATGCTGTGAAAGCTCAAGAGGAGATGGAGATACACAACTAAGACACTTAAGAAAATCCACACCCTGAGATTGTTTTTTTTTTTCAAACACAGATGTAAAAACTCCTGAATGACTAACTCAATGTGCTAAATTAAATACATTAAGACAGACACTGGTGAGAAATACGTTGTCTATTTTAATAAGTTTGCTGGAGGCGCTAAGCCCTCAATGGTTCTTATTTTTGGCATAAATTATTATTGTAATCACAAAATCCTGACTTACCTTCCCTATTCTGATGGCATTAAACAGAATACATAAAGTGCTTGTGGGAAGTGGCTGGCAAAGTCAGTGAAGAGTGACTTTCCCTTTCTGAAAAAAGGGGAATGGGTAACAGATCCTCTAGCTGTGTCTGTATATCTGTATCTGTATCCCACACTTCATTTTTATTTATTTATTTTAGAGACAGAGATCATGAGCAGATGGGGAGGGGCAGAGGGAGGAAGAAAGGAAGAGAGAATTTTAAGGAGGCTCCACACCAGTGCAGAGCCTACTGTGGGGCTTGATCTCATGATCCTGAGATCACAACTTGAGTTGAAATCAAGAGTCAGGCGCTCAACCAACTGAGCTACCCAGGCGCCCTGCTAAGACACTAATGTGGAGTGTAATATGTGGAGTAAAGGACTTTTAGGGTGGATGTTAACTAGACAGCTACAACAGGAAAGACAAAGATTTCTGTCTTAGAAACGTTATGACCATTTCTTACTAGGAATTAGAAGCGGTTTCATTAGAAGAGGCCCCTGCATTTCTTCTGAGAGTACCAGCTCCCGCTTCCATTCTTCAGCTAGAGGCACCTCGCTGGTGCCCCACCCTACCTCCTGGCATCCCAGGCGCCACTGGACAAGCCACTGATTCTGGTTTCCATTTTCTTTTATTATTTGTTAGATCCCAGAGAAAATTTTCATTTAGGTAAACATTAGAATAATTATGTATTTAAGAGAAAATATGATAAACACAGAAAACCACAGATTTACAAGGAAGGGAGAAGCCCTGAAATGCCATCTGTTCTCCTACTTTTACTACCTTCAGAACCAGGTTTAGTATACGGACTCTTATTATAAATGTTTTCCCTGCAATCTAGTTTTTAAATCTTTCTTATTAAAGGATGACTTTATATCCTCATTAATTACTCAGATACTAAAAGCTTAAAATGCTGCCCAAATACATTGCCCTCTCATAAACTTTGAGATTCTAAGTTGCTTAGTGACCATAATTACTTAAGTATATCACTTTTATTCAAATAATAAAGTATATTTCATTACTTTTGAAGAGTGTGCTAAATGTTATAGTTGAAAGGTACCCTGGAGGCATCAAGTGCCATGCCCTCATTTTAGACAGGCCACAGGATTTCCCAACATAACACATATGACTAATAGCAAACTGGGACCCAGAACCTAAATGTCTTGGCTCATAGGCTAGGTGTTGCCTACCGGTCTGGCTGCACTGTATCCAGCAGGTCCTGGGCCTGTGAATCCTGCTTGAGGTGAAGGCTGATTGCGTCCTGAAACAAAGACATCACACCATGTATTTAGGGTATTTTTTAAAAAGAAAGAAAAAAGAAACCATGCACTTATATCCCAAGTGTCTACATGGTCCAGTTTTAAAGTTAAGTAGCTAAATTCAAGTGTTTTTACCTATAGTATCTTTCCGTGTTGTTCCAGGGCTTTTGGGTGCTTTGAAGCAGGAAGGGGGAAAAAAAAATGAGTCATAAGTAAACAGTCAAGCAACACTGTGTAATATCCGTTGGCTGTTCTGTATCATTATCAGCACAAATGGGGGCGTGAGATGGGAACCAAAGGTACACTGCTTTGGATAACGAGGAAGGCTATTATCAGCCCTGAAGAAAATGTCCCCAAAGAGAGAAAAATTAGTAGAATATGTAGAGTGATATTTATGAGAGACGACTTAGGTCTCAGGCTGATATATCAATCACAGAGCTACTTCCTAAGGTGACCTTTCCACAGAGTTCTCTCCTGTGAGCCTTGAAAACATAAGATCAGCTTATGTGAATGGTCATGAGACGGGACACTACTGCCTCTCAGAGCTTGGCAGACAAACTGCTCCTGAGCAAACAGCATTTTCCAAGTTACACAAGGGTACTCCTAACAACCCAGTTTTAGAGCTTCATGCTCTAGGTATCACTATGGATTAAGTAATCTTAAAAGGAGGTATTTCAGATTTCTGCAACAAAATCCTGTGACTAAGGTAGAAGGCAGGCATATCTTACAACTAAGTATTTGCCTTATGGGCGATAGTGTTAACACGTGGTTCAAATTCAGAAGAAATGTAATGGACAAATGAAATGAAATGAAATAAATTACTCCGGGGGTCAAAAGGCGGAGGGGGGCTGTTAAAGGTAACATCTCAAATTTATTCTTTTTAAAAGGAAATTTAAGTGCCATTGTTACATTGAATACATCAGCCCTCTGGCAACTATAATCTTAATGAATGACTTTGTCTTAATGGTCTTTTAAGCAAACTTAGTTCAGCATCATTATACATAAAAATTTATGTTATTTGAAATCACCCACAAAGTACATAGTCTTGGGCCTGAATTAATAGGGTTTAATTATAAATTTTAATTAATTTGTAAAACTTCAGAGTTGGCATAGTACATTTCTAAACATCTGACTTCATAAAGTATTTTGAAAGGCATTCTTATTAAAATAACATTGTACAGTAATTCCACATCCTAAGTAGATATGAAATATATACAAAACAGAGTGCAAAACAACATAAGAATCACAGGGAAATTAAATGGGGGAACCTGTTAGAAACTATCCACAACACAGGATGGAAAGAGAAGAAGTACAAGATTACATGGTGTACATAAGAGAGGTGAGGAAGTTTACAGGTAGACTAAGGACAGGTTTAGTGTGCCTTTACACACGGGGGGCTGACATTTACAAGTGAGATGAGAGGTCCATTTCTATGGTGTAGAAGTCTTGTTACCTTCCATCTCTCGCCTAGCTGCCCCAGGACTGGGAGGGGCTCCAACACCTTTTTAGAGAAAGAACAGAAGCTGTATATTGTTCAGGGCCCACAGCACAGAATGAAAGGCAGGCACACAAAACAATTTCTGCGTTCAACTGACTTTTGCAAAAAGATTCTTTTACTCCTTTACATTTCTTCAAAGATATCAATACAAACCAAAGCGACTTTCGATGCCTAGCCCAAACCCCAGTCCTCTCTTTCCTCAAACAGGATAGGAAGGGGATGACACTGTTCTTTTCACATCAGAGATTACTAGCTGTACAGAATTTTAAAATATCTTAATGAAAGCTTTGGCTCTATGATCATCACATTATATTCACAGTTAAATCACTAATGAAAGCTCTAATATTTGACAGTCAAAGGTAGAAAAATCATAGTTTCAATTTCATTTTAAATTTCTATGAGACAGGGGCACCTGGGTGGCTCAGTGGTTAAGCATCTATCTTTGGCTCAGGTTGTGATCCTGGGATCAAGCCTGCATCAGGCTCCCCACAGGGAGCCTGCTTCTGCCTCTGCCTATGTTCTGCCTCTCTCTGTGTGTCTCTCATCAGTAAATAAAACCTTTAAAAAAAATTCTATAAGACTATATTAGTTTCTTAGAAGTTAGTTTTTGATGGATTATTTTAAGAAAACTCTGTAAGTACTATAATGACTTTCTCTTAGTGACTGCCTTAGAAGAGTTATTGGTTTATAGTTATAGTTAATAACTATAACAGTTATTAGTTTCAAAAAATATGCTGCAAACATCCCTACAAAAGATATGAAAAAGAAGCAACTTTAAAAAAATTCAGTCAGATTTCTAAGTTTGATATAACTTTTCACAAATTCACTTAAAAGTTTATTTTCTGTAGTTTTTTCTTTATTAAAGGGGATAAATAGAACTTAACATAAAAATATAAATAAAAGTAGGAGTTTAAAATGGGAAAAATTAATTTTTTGTAAGTTAATGGAAAAATTATCATCCAACAGTGTTCTGCAGAAGCTGTCATGCTAAAATAATCAAGCTATACTTTTTATACAAAGTCCTTAAAATCTATATACAAGCAAAGTCAACCTGTGATAACATGTGAATTGGCCAGCAATGGCATTAGGTAGCCAGAGCTGACATAGAACAACCACACATGCATAGTGAGTGAACCTTAACAATATTAATAGTGGATTTATAAATCTGCTCTTCTGCAGATCAATGATAATCCGCCTCAATCTCTCTTGAGAATTAAATGAACTTGTCAAAAGTATACCTCCAACTGATTTTTATGAGAAATTTTCATGTAAAACAAATGAAGTACACTTTTTAAAAAAGTGACCCATTTGTTAATAAAAATTTCCTTATTAAAAAAATTTCCTTATTGAAAAAAAAAACACAAAATCATTGTTAAAAAAAGTGAAGCATGAGTTTTATGACAAGTTACAATAAAGCCATGCAAAATGAAAGATATATTTCAGATAATTATAACTTTAAGCTGCATTCCTAGGAAATTTTGCTAATCACTAGATTTGCTAAGCTTCTAGAAAAGGAAAGTACCAGTGCATCACTAATCAAATACTTGGAAAATATTTACCATATTTACTATACCTGAATTCCTTTTAAAGTTAATGTGATTTGAGGGGAATTATATTTGTGTAACCAAACTAACTATATTTATTAAGAAAAAGTGTGTCAGTCCTTGATGAGTAATTCAACTACTTCTACTCGGAGAATGGAAGCCTTTATCAGTTCTGTTCACTAATAAAACTATAATCTTTTACTCAACAGGAATATAATGGAAGTTTGGCACTATTTTTAACTTGGAGTATAAATATCATTCACTTTGGCTTTTATCAAACAAATCTAAAATGTCTTTTCATTACACGGATCAAACTCTAAAACATAAATGAACCAAGAAGCATGTATTAGAACAAATATAAATGGTTACCTCCGAATTCTTTTCTAGCAGGTGCAGGACTCCTAGCCCCTTATAGTTCATAAGAAAATATGCAGCAAGAAGGAAAGGACATTAAATAAAGAACTGAATGTCAAATATTTACTATAGTATTCATGATGTTAAATATCATGTGGGAACTACATATTAGTATCTTGGTACTGTAAAAAAGCTATTATTTAATGCAAATACTTCTAACAATTTAAGTTTTAACTATACTTACTTAAAAAGAATATTTAAGCAAACATATAAAACTTGATCATAAATAAGTATATGTATGTTCCTTGGTTCTAACTATATATTTTACAGAAATTAGTACAACTACATCAAATTAGCAAAAACAAAGCAAACATTTTGTGCACACCTGTAAGAAGGCAGCTAGAAAAACCTATCTCCGAAATCCAGTTGGGAAACACTCTTTTTACCTGTTCTGTTGCTCCTACCACATTCCTGAGAGAAAAGCTCAGGTAGTAGCAACAATGATAGAAAAACAATAAAATCTAGAAGCTCGGGTTTGAAAAATGCAAGACTTTTTAAAAGAGAATGGAGGAATATTTTCCAGTCTGGCATTAGTGGAAATCAAACGGTTTGTTACCTGAAGGTGGAGGTGGTCTCTGGGGGGGCGCAGGGCGTGCGGGGGGAGCAATCGGGCGGGGAGGAGGTGGCCGTTTGGGCTCAAGGGGCTGGGAATCTCTTTGCTGTAGCTGTGTTGCTGGGAGAGTGTCGACAGGAGAACCTAGAAAAGTATGTTAGGTAAGATCAGATTCTACGTGGGTGTGAGCACAAAGATATGGTACTTCCCAAGACATATGATATATTCACAATTTTGATCATTTCCTCCATTGGTACTATAGCACACTGACATGCATTTTTATTACCAATAACACAAGCAGTTCTGCCATTAAATTCCCCTTCGAGACCACAGAAGCAATAGCGCTAGCTAGCTCCATATGGACACCTCAGCTAGGCCCCAGGAGCACTGATTTACTGAGTGGCCCCATCAAGAGGGCAAAAGTGTTGGTTCAATGAGGTCATTTGCAGCCTGCTGGCCTATCCAGAGAAGAAAAAACGCATCTCTTCTTTTCCCTATACCTATCTAATGAAGCCAGTCCTCTAAGAGTAGTAGTATGGAGAACTGGAGAAATTTATGAAATGGAAGACATTTTCTGGAGATGTTGGTAAGCATAGAACAGTGATTTAGTAATAGGATATAACAACTTCCAGAGACAAATCTTCCAATTTTGGAGGAGTAATGACTCTTAAATTTGAATTCAAAAAAATTCTTTGTCTCTCCTTGCTTCATACTATAATATAGGTTATGCATAGATAGTTAAGCCCAGATAGTTATGAGTTCTTAATATACTGACCAAAAAAACATCGATTTTAAGATATGGATAAACCTAACCTCACAGAAGAAAAGGTTTAAGAAAAACTCTCATCTAATGAAAGTGATGATGAGTTTCCTTTCCATTCAGGGCTTACCATCTACAAGTTTCCTCTTTTGCATGCACAGAAAACATGGGACAGATCCAAAGGCATCAGAGATTTGACCACCTAAAATCAAATAGGTCAGCTAGGGAAAGTTACATAAAACTTTAAATAAATACCCACTTTGTGAGCTCGGGTGCCCAGGAGTTCTTGATGGTGCTCGGCTTGGTCTTACAGGAAGGGAAGGTACAGGGCCCTCCGATATGGTCGGTGACTGGCAGGGACTGGTCCGGGGTGAAGAGCCTGGGGAAGTGCCCAGGCCAGAACTTGAAGATGGCTGGAGGTGCTGGGGAAGAATTTCCTCCACTTCAGCACTGTAGTCATCGACATCACCTAAGGAAAGGAGGTTGTCAAAATCACCACCATTTTAACTTTCTCAGAGATTGTTTTCACCAATCCAGGTTTTAAGAGGTTCAATACACGAAATAAACGCTAACATTACGACATTGCAAACACATACAGGTTAAACATGTAGACATATATGAAAAATGTATATGTATAGAACTAGAATGAGTATATACGCCCTTACAGAAAACTGTAAAGATAGCCCATTACCTCAGAGCAGCAGGATGCCAGCAGTGCCTAACATCTGCAGCTGGGCTAACCTGACGACTTTCAATATTCCACTGAGCAGCTATCTCAGTGCTGGCTGACTCAGAAGTTTACTCTGAGTCAAAACCTCTCCTTCCAAACCTTCTTACTTGCTCCATGGAACCACTCCTTCCCCATTGCCCTCAGCTCCACTCCGGCCCTCAGACAGCCATGCACCCTTCGTCAAGTCTCCTCACCTGAGGCCTCCCAATCTCTCCACCTTTCCTCAGGGTTGGAGAGTAGAGGCAGGGTGCCCTTTGCAACCTGGTTCCAGTTTCAGAACACTAATCCTCCAATTCTGAACAAAAAGGTCTACTTCTTTGAGGCTATGCCAGCAGGAATTTATGTTAACGCCCTCCGCATCCCCTAGCTGCCATCATCTCCAACCTCCATCCTTCCAGTGACTTGAATCCACTCATCAAGGACTAAGCAGAGAGTAGGATGATGGTTGGGTCCTACCATCTTTCTGGGTGGAATCAAAATCCATGGAGACAGGACATCAACAACCATAATACCTTGGTCTTGTCCTTACATCCTCTTCCACTCAAACATACATAGCCCTCCCAACTGCCTTCGCTCTGAAATAATACTCAAAAAACACTTCATTCTGATCACTACCTCCCAGCCTGCCAGTTCTCTCCCTCAGTGACTCTTGCCCCTTGTGACTTTATCAGGATCCAGGCCTTTGATCCCTCTGCTTTTGGTCCCTATCCCTTTCTGCTTCTCTGGATTTGTCCTCAGTTTCTATGGCACTTCACCTCGGCCACCCTCACGCACTACTCTTCTGTCCCAGCTGCAGCAGTTCCACTTTTAACCTCTCCATCACTGCACCAGGGCTGCTGAGTGCTGCTGCTGCTGCTGGGGAGAATCCCGTGGTGCCTATGATTGCAGTCGTATTAAATTTGCAATGTTTAGCCTTCTCTGGGATCCCAAAGCTGCCTGGCAATTTCATGACTGGCTCTCCCCTGACTCCTTCTCAGGAGCTTTATCTCAAAGCTTCTCAACTCTCCAGACACTGTGGGTTATCCTACTGCCACAGATAACCTCAACTTTTAACACTTCTCAGAGGAAAAAGAAGTCCTAAGATGGGACCCCCATCCCCTTCAACAACCTGCTGCCAAGCTGTGTCCAATCCCACAGCTGCACTCAGGTCTTGTGGTTCTGCCCACCCCCGTTTTCCCTGTGACCTGTTCTATCACCACTTCTGCCCTGCTGGTCCCTAACATTGTCAGCCAACTCTCAAGCCTCTTTCATTTCAAATGGCACTCCCTGGATCCCCAATCTCCCTGGAGCAAGTGCCTCTCTCTCCCCAGCCCCATCTTCACTTCCCTAAAGAGCTGTGTAGAGACACGCTCTCCACTTCCTCACCTTCTCTCCACACCTCAATTTACCACCATCTGCCTTCATCGCTGCACTGAAAGTACTCTCATGAGTGTTGCCAACAGCCTCCTTCATTGGTATTAAATCCAAAGGGCAAGTGGTGGTCTCCATATCTTCTCATCTCTCTGTGACACCGGACTCCTCTGACTATGCCTTCCTTGTTATCAGTACTTTCCTTGATTTTTAGGCCAATCTCTTGGCTCTTTGACATTTATAGTTGTTTCTTTTTCATTTTCCCTTTGTGAGCGGCTGCCTTTTCCTGACCTTACAATCTGTTCATTCCCAGGACCAGTTTTTTCCCATCTCTATACAGTCCTTTTTACCAAACTAATGAAAAAGCATGCCTTGAGCTGCCATCAGAGCTGCCCTGTGAGCCCAGAGGTCTCTGCAGAGCACCAGGTCCACATACCCACAGCCTATATGTGGGCCCAGAAGGCTCCAAAGACACCTCAGTCCAACATGTCCCAAACCAAATTCATCTTCCACTCCACATCACTCCCCACCCTGCTTTCTTTTCTCTCCCTCTACTTCCTCATGAGTGGAATACTTATGCAAGAACATTAAGCCTTTTCCTCTTTTGGTTCCTGTATGTTCCTTCTTCCTGGTTCACTCTCTCTCTCTCTTTCTCCTTCATCTAATTCTCAGCCAGTCTTCATTCAGACTCTTAACTCAAATTTCAATTTCTCTGGGAAACCTTTCCCAACTTCCCAAATCTGAGGTAGGCAACTGTCCTGTGCACTACCACAGCGCTGTTCATTACTGCATCTCTGTCACTAATTCTCACTGCTTGCTCACTTGTAACACCACTAAGCTAGGAGTTCTGGAAGGGCAGGATGACATCTGTTGAATTTCTGGCACCTAGTAGGCACTTGGCACATACAACGTAGGATATAAATGTATGGACTAAGCCAATGAATGAACAGAGGAACATGAAAGCTGGAGTTGTAAGGATTCAACTTTTAATTGTGTTAACTGGATATACATGGCCTCACAGTATGATATATTGTCATTTTTTAAACTAAGGGATGCACTGTCATGGGAAATATGCTAGAATAATACAGCATATAGCATGAGAAGGCACCTTCATTTCTTAATCACATTTAAGGAGGGATGCCTGGGTGGCTCAGCGGTTGAGCAGCACCTGCCTTTGGCTCAGAGCCTGATCCTGGATTCCTGGGATCGAGTCCCACCTCAAACTCCTTTGCATGGAGCCTGCTTCTCCTCCCTCTGCCTGTGTTTCTGCTTCTCTTTATGTCTCTCATGAATAAATACATAAAATCTTTTTAAAAGAATCACATTTAAGGAAATTATTATCCAGATAACTGGATACTAAACACTAAATTTGAAATAGCTACATTTATATGGATCCATTCAAAGCATGTGTTCCTAGCCTTCTTGAGAATCCTTTAAAAATTACTTTGAAAAGGATCTTCTTTTGTTGTAACTACTTAGAACTCATTTCTGTTGTTAGAACACCCATTTTGAACTTCTACTTTTCTACCTTAACTGCAACTAGTAGGACCATAACCCCATACCAGAAATACCAATTCGTGCTCCTAGCACAGAAGGACATAAACCTACACTTGTAAAGATCTTAACCTTTAAATGGAAGAATGGCCAATACATTTGCAATCTGAAGTCTAGGTACAGGCAAAAGAGATACAATACAATGCAAAACAAATTTAATTAATACTGCTCTGTGTGTGGCAAGAAGATAGAGATGGATAAACTTGGAGGCTGAGACTTCACTGATAGGAAGGACACTTATCTAGAAGCAAAGAAGTCAAAGTCAATGTGTTCCATAAACAAACCTTCCATATCAAAATCTGCGGTGACCTCCGCATCTTCACCAAGCAGGGTGGAGCTTGTCGATGATGGCAATGCAACATTAATTTTCTCTAAACTCATTTCTTCCTCCAAATTTTTGATCCAGTCTGGACTTTTTAAAGTAATAGTTATAGTCCGACCCAATAACTAGTTGATAAAAAGAGATGGAAAATACAAATTCATTGGCATGAAAATTATCTTGGAAAAAAGCAACTGTTTTAGTTACACTATGCAATAATCTAGACTTCATTCAGCTAGATTCAATACAACGTATACTGTCTCACATATACTGAATTTTTAAGTACCTGAAACATTCCCAATCTTTGCTCTAAAAGACCGTGTTGCTAAATCTAAGGTCTTTCTTCTAAGATGCACACAGATCCAGGTTTCCTTTGCTGTAGCCAGTATCTTTCCCTGGCCAGATGTAAATTCACTGACGACTTTGCTACATAATTTTATACTTCCTTTGATTCTGATCCACAGGTTAAGTAACTGTTCTTACATGAAACAATTCTAGAAGAGAAGGATTGGCATTCTGCCTTTCCTATAACTGTGAGTGGCTTTTAGACAAAAGTATGATCTAAAACAAACACATTATAATTAAGTCACACCAGCCTGTTGATGTATTTAAAAAATAATCTCAAAAAACTTGTAGACAGCCACAGACTCCCTGGTCTCAAACAGAGACTGTGCACTAGAAAAACATTCTCATTTAAAATTCATATCATGTAACAAATTTGCTTTTTAAAATGTAAGCTCTCTCCTACATAGTTTCAACTCCCTTCATTTAAAGAGCTTCTGGAGTATATAAAATAAGTGAACTTTTCTGGTATTTCCAAATAAGCTGTGTAGCTGTGACCAACATGCTGAGAAGACAGCCGGCACCTCTGTGGGTACAGATCTTCCTTGGCTCCAAGTGCTATAGAATTAGAATTCCTTGAAGGCACAGAATGGAGACACTGAAAGCTGTTGGCCTGAATGGTACGGTTTTTAATAGCGATTTAGAATCTGCCCTGAGCTTTGAAGTTAGTGTTGTAAGAAGCTAATCATCCTTCACCTGCCTATCAGAGCAAATCAATTCCATTTCAGAACTTGGCAACACGCTTCATAGGTCTTTCAAGAACATGCTCAAGAAGGTCATCTTTGGGGGCACCTGGGTGGGTCAGTGGTTGAGCATCTGTCTTTGACTCAGGTCATGATTCATGATCCCGGGGTTCTGGGATCGAGTCCTACATCAGGCTCCCTGTGAGGAGCCGGCTTCTCCCTCTGCCTGTTTCTGCTTCTGTGTGTCTCACGAATAAATAAATAAAATCTTAAAAAAAAAAAAAAAGGTAATCCTTTAGGTTTACCCCATTTAAACTAACTTTTTCCAGATCCTCCCCTGGAATGGAAGAACTCTTATGGATCTACATCCTAAAAGACCTGGGGCTGAAATAATGTTATTAACAAAGGCAGCAGACTAGACATTTGGAAATGTCTAACTTTCAAAAGGACAAATTAAACATTATTACGTACTTTCCATAAACATAATTTTTACAGAATTTTCAAAATATTTTTAGGGAGCTAAGAGAGGGTATTTCCTAAGAGCATAATGCAGATAACTAGACTTAAAGGTGAGAGGGCTGAATTAGAGGGGAAAAAATAAAACAAGGAAAATTAAACTATCAGAGAAAGGCAAAAGAAATACTCAGCAACGGAGTAAGCTGGCAAGGTCAAATTGAGAGTTGCTCTTAAATATTTATATCCTTGGGGATGAGGACATGCTTTTGAAGAAACTAAAGCTAAAAGTTAAAAAATCTGTAATTTTCCATATAGTTAAGACACAATAAAGTTACAATACTGACAGGAATGTCTGCAGCACAAATGGAAAGGGACTGAACTTTACACCAAGGCTGCTTCAGAAGATGAATAAATACCTCAGGGAAAAATGGGTTAAGGACATAAACAGCTCATTTAGAAAGTACCAATGGCCAATAAATTAAGATAACCAGCAATCCGAATCTTCATGGAAATGACATACTACTTTTGGTTTTCTAGGTTGTCAAAGTTAGAAATTACCCAGCATCAATCAGGATGCAGATCTTAGGTAATCTGAGGCATTATATAATTAGATCTATACTTTCTGAAAAGCAATTAGGCAGCAAGCACCAAATTTTAATATGTCTATACTTTCTAATATAGCAAATTTAATATTTAGGGATTTATCCTAAGGTCAGGAATAATAGGAGAAGCACACAAAGTTATAGTGTACAAAGGATTTCCCTGGAGTGGTTTTAATAATTAAAAGTTGGATAAAATCTAGCTATTAATAAGAGTTTGTTAAATAAATTCATGTATTTATCCACATAATGAAATTAATGCAGACATTAACAATGACATATTTGCTCATAGAGAAAAATGTCCACGACATAGTCTCAAGTGAAGAGGTAGTGAGAAAACAGCATTTACAACACAATCTTGTTTGTGTTTGTGCATGTATTTAAATATGAACATGTATATCCCACTTGTGTTAATACACACACAAATGTATATATAATCCCATTGGTTTTTATATACATGCATCCATGAAGGTTAAGAGAAATTATTTTGTAATGGTTGGATTAGTGTTCTTCATTATCTTTCTTTACAATTTATTTTGCTTGGGTATGAATATTACACTAGGTAAAACCAGCATATAAAACCTCTTTCAAAAGCAATATATGTGTGGAAATTTTACTTTTATTCCAAGGAAACTCAAGTAATGTGATAGAAGAGGAAGCTCAGAGAAGTCCTTATGAGCTGCCTGCTCACTGTTGGGAGAAATTAGGCCTGGACTTTAGATCATCTAGTCTAGTGACCATATACTCAGTAATTTAGGATCTATCCAAAAGCATTCAGAAAAAATAGACACAGGACTTTATAGAAGTAAACTATTCTAGGTCATTGATGTAGATTTCTTCCATCAATAACATTTTTAAATCATAGGTTAGGAATACCTCCACTAATTGAAAGTTTCCAAAAATATTTCAGGGAGATGGATTTGTCATCTATGGGAATTATTTTACCTATACCTGAATAAGGTATCTGGGTACCATGATCTAAGGCAATAAAACAAGTTCCTAGGAATACAGTATATCTTCTTCCCCTGTTTTCTTGTAAATAAAGCATTTTCTTCATTTGATAGAAATCTTTCCTACAATGAATGAGCCACAATATGTATCTCAATTAATAAAGTTTCCGTATAATAAAAATCCAATTAGGTGGTAAACACGTTTTCTTCTTAGTCTCTTACCAGTGGTTAGTATCTTTAGGGAGGATCAAAGTAATTCCAAGCCAGTCAGAAACCTAGTCTAAATAATAAATATTAAAACACACCATAAGGCTTTGCACTAGAAATACATTTAGACGATTTCGCTGCATGTCTATAAAAACATAATCTTCAGATACCTTATTTCAAAATGGTTTAGAATCAATAAATGCTACCTTACCTCTTTACCATTTAGGTTCAGAACACTCAAGGCAGAGCTTCCCTCCAAAAATGTGACCCACATTTTATCTTCCACAAACCTTCAAGAAAAAAAATAAACCATAAAAAATAATTAATACCTTATATATAACTAGCCCAATGACTATTGATTAACGGGCCCATAGAGGCCAGGAAGTGAAAAACAATGGGGAGAGCAATAGGATCACTGATGATCTGAAGAGGGCACTCTTCCTCTAAAAGCTTTCAAATTCAAATTTGTTTCAAATATTATGCTAATAAAGCAGGACCTGTGGACCTCCCATTTGCGATCCATGCTAATCTAATTCTTCACTTCACTGACAAGGGAAAAAAGGGCCAGAGGTTCTAAGTGGCTTGTTCAAAGTGACTCTAGAAGGATAATGAGTTACAGGGCTAGAATCCAAGTCCCCTGTCCCTGTAGTCCAGAACTATATATTTTCACGGTCTCGATGACTTCCCTGCAGCAAATTTCCATTGATCAAGAAATAAGATAGGGAGTTGTCATTAGAATGTTTAAATCTGGCCCTGAGCTGCCTTAGTTTGTTGTGGTCCTTGCCTTTATTCATTGACAGCCATTTACTCTCTTGGGACTTCAGTGGCCTTTGCTATGATTCTAAGTTTGTAATTTTGAAATAAGAAACCCCAAAAGAAAAAATAAAAAGGACACTAAACAAGTTCTGAATAAGATGATCACTGACATGTAATAATGTTATGGTTTTAAAAAAAGAGGAAAACAAGAATAGTATCAGTCTTATTCATAGAAACAATTTTACACATTGAACGACTCCCAATTATACAAATCAAGACCAGAAATCCCTGCAGATTTTTCAAAGGTGTAAATATGTAAATATGTACACGTGTACATACACACACTTAACCTAGGATTCAAAAGTATGGCTGATGTATGTCAAGAGGAAGAGGCTAAAAAGCAGAAATATGAATAAGTACTTTATCCTGTCTAAATCAGAGGGCTGGAACAGATTCTACAATCACCCAAATATGACCAAGATAAGTGACTTAATTTCTTTGGCATACAGTTACTAAGCTACAGGATGCCATCATTTGAAAGACACAGAGACATCATTCCCATCTGAATACCTGAATACCTCCATGTTGCCAATGGAGAAGATCCCTCCTCCAAAGGTTATACTCTCACTACCATAAAGTTGCACTTATGCTCACCAGTCCCCCAACCTCAAACATTACAACAGCTCTCCTTCTATCCATGGGGGATACATTCCAAGAACCCCAGTGGATGCCTGAAAATGCAGATTGTACCAAACCCTGTCTATACTATGTTTTCTCTACATACACACTTACAATAAAGTTCAGTTTATAAATCAGGCACAGCAAGGGCTTTGCAATAATATTAAATAGAACAATTATGACAATATACCGTAATAAGTGTTATATGAATGTGGTCTCTCTCAAAATATCTTATTGGATTGTACTCACCTTTCTTGTGATGATGTGAGATGATGAAATGCCTACATGATAGATCAAATGAAGGGAATGACATAGGCATTATGGAATAACAGCAGGCTATTACTGACCTTCTGACCCTACCTCAGAGGGAGGATCATCTGCTTCCAGATCACAGATGACCTCACGTAACTGAAACCATGCCTTAGTTTGTTGTAAACCATGGATAAAGGGGGATCCACAGTGTTTGTTCTTTGGTAGTAGAACCAAAGCATTTTTGGTCATATGGCAAGGCTCATTTCTTGATCCTATCCTTAATTAGCAATGTGCTCCTTATGCATTTTTAACTTCAGCAAGAGATTCTAGTTCCTTTTTTTTTCCCAAAGATTTCATTTATTTGAGAGAGAGAGAGAGAGAGAGAGCAAGCAAATGCGAGTAGGGGGAAGGAGAGTGAAAGAGGGAGAAGCAGGCTCCCTGATGAGCAGGGAGCCCAACATGGGGCTTGATCCCAGGACCCTGATATCAGGACCGGAGCTAAAGGCAGATGCTTAACTGACTGAACCACCCAGGTGCCCCCATGATTCTGGTTCTAATAACCATGGGCTTATGTGGATCTTTTCAGAAGCTGTGTTTTCTTCCTGTTTTCTACTACTGGGGTAAAAGCTTCTAGATTTTTCTCTCAATTAATAAAAGTATCTAAATTTGCCCTGTTTACATTTCCAGGGAATCTCTTATTTACAAATAAATGGGTTTACAGACTTTGGTCACTCCTGAATGGTTGTTTTATTCTAGACCAAAAGATAATGGTCAGTCTAGCTTTACTGGTGACAGTAGTCCTCTCCTTGTTTACTTCCATGTCTGCTCTTTCTATTCTAAGTTGGTTGTCCACAGGTATAACAATGAGAATATTCCATGTGTGGAGGAAATGCATAGTTTTATAATGTTAGGGTAATACCTTGTTTTGTTACCAATATTTTTTCTAATGATGACAAGTACTTTGGAGAAAACTTTTGACTCCAAATTTAATACCAAGTTCCTTTGAGACTGGGTTATAAAGAGGTTTTTCTTTATCAGAGCCTTTCATCCTTTATGTACACTTTGGATTCTTTTATGTTTGCTCATGAGGACACTTGTCTGCTACAATGCTGCCCACATGGCGCTCCTGGTAATTTGGCTTTCTGTACTTGGCAAAGCTTACTTTCATCTGTAAACTTGAAGATTTTACTACGTACTTCCTAGTACCTTAGGATTTTAGAAATTTTTGTTTTATTTTAAAGCTCTGGGATGGATCTTTGTTAAAAAGTTTTGAGGGACATATAAATGCAATTTCTTCTCTATTTGCTCCTTTACTCTCTGAAAGGGCTCTAGGTTTCTTAGGCATTCTTCTTGCTCTACAGAAAGCACACCATCCTCAGTCTGTGGAGTACTTTGTTTAAGATCTTGGGAAGCCATTACACAATTCTGGTCTTCCCAACTAGATTATAAGCAAGAATAGTCTTCAATTCTCCTCTGCTCTTCCACAGCACCTAATACAGAGATCTATCATCCAAATATCTATAAAACATACCTAAATGAGTAGATGAAAAGCACAGAAAGGAATCAAACCTCTTCCCCATGAAATTCAAACACATACATGTCATTCAGTCTCTCAAAAACTGCTGAACACTTGGAAGAAAACATTTTTTTTAAACAAGGAAAGAAGCATCTGGTTCTGCAAAAGGCAGATGGTTAAGTCAAGCCAGAAATGAAGACTGGAATGGATGACTCCTGACTATTCCTCCTGTGGTGCTGTTTCTCTGTTAGCTGGAAATTAAATGTACTTAAAATTTCTTAAAACATCAGATTTCTTAAAGTGAGGGAGGAAAAGTCACTCTGCTTTACTCCTAGCTCTCCTAACAAAAATAAAACAGTGATCGTAGCTCCATTTTTGCCATGGGGTTGTGTTATACATTAGATTGTATGGGAGTCTTAAGATACCATATCTAAATGCATACATATTTTTGTCATCAATTGTTCACACAAACTTTTGTTACTCAATTGCAAAGCTTTCTAACCACAATTTAGTTTCAAAACCTATGAATCCTTTGAATAACATTTCTATAGTATGATATTCCTGTAGTTTGGAAATAAAAATACAGTTGACCCCTGAACAACACAGGTTTGAACTGCACATGTTTGCTTTATGTGGATTTTTCCCGATACATACAGTACTGTGCTTGCTCTCCTCCTTATGATTTTAATAACATTTTCTTTCCCCTAACTTACTTTATTTATTATAAGGATATATGACATATAACATATAAAATATGTTAATTGACTGTTTACCTTATAGTAAGGCTTCCGATCAATAGTAGACTCTTAGTTTTGGGGGAGTCAAACTTCTAAGTGGATTTTTGGCTGCCTGGGGGTGGTCAGTGCCCTCAAATCCCACACTATTCAAGGGTCTACTATACTCCTATGCTATTCAAACAATAAAAAGGTAATTTCTGATACAGAAAAATACTTATGAGTCATGAGCTGCTTTTGGATACTAAATATTTTACTCACCTTATGAGGATAACTTCACCAAAATTTGTAAACTGCTGCAGAAGCTCATCAATCAAAGCATCATCGAAAAAATTATTTTCTTGGACAGAACTTTTGATTGAGACCAATACTGTACCATCTGGTGGGCCCTGAACTGCGATTACTTCTTTATAAATGTTTTGCCTCTCTTCAGCTTCAACTTCAAATATATCTATATCAATCAGGGCAACGACAGGCCTTGAGGCATAAAGGAAGATGAGTGTGTTAGAAATGTTTAAGAAAGCATGTATTTCAAATAAATTTCAAGCACATTAGAAGTACCAAGACTATTTAAACCTATGGTCAGAAGTCTTCAGCTCAGCTCTTCCATAGTGCAGCAAAGTGCCAGGAGTCCATGTGTACAGGATTTTGCTTCCATCTTGAAAACTAGCATTTAGAAGATCTAAATCTTCAGCTGTAGTCAGAAATAAAAAGTATACAGACACACACACACACACACACACACAAGAGAAGCTACATGAGCATGACAGATCATGGGGAGCAAGGAGCTAGCTGCTTTGCTTTATAGGCCTCTGTCACCCAAGGCTGGGATGCCTGATAAACTTGTTAGTCAGCAGGAAGTCTAGATACCTTTAAGTTAGAGAGGTGTTTTGGTTAAATTATCATTGTATGCTTTACTTAGTAAAAATTAAGGCTTTACTTCTGAGATTAAAGGCCTGTGACCATATAGTGTTTCATAAGTAATTCAACAGACAAATGGCAGTTCATTATATTTATGAACCATATTAGTTATTCAAATTAGCTTTGCACAGTGGCAGTATCGTAGCCAATGAGGTTTATCCGAGGTGCGATTATTGCTGTTATTCAAATTAAAAACCTTCATTAGCACTCCATTGAGATTTTCATAAAAATTTCAGAAAAGTGTTTCCTTGTTTCTTTTTTTTTTCTTGTTTCTTTTTATATGAATTTATGTCACTGAAAGAAAATAGACTAAAAAATTAAATTTTTATAAACAAGTCTGAGAATATTTTAAAGATTGTTTTATATTTTATCTCTTCTATTCTAGAAACCTTTGTTGAAAAAAAGCAGCCCTCCTCCCTTAACATTTATATCACTCCCTTCTTCCTCCTAAAATTCGCATTAGCAAATTTAAATGAGGAAGTCCACATCCGAACCTGATCTGTCAAAAGGCCACTTCCTTCTTCTCCAGAGGACACGGTCTGTCCAAGCAGGGGTGCGGCACTTTTCACTGGTGTCATAGTCGTCAGAAAACAAGTCATATTTGTATGTCGGAGCAAAGGTCACTTTTCCTTCTAAAAATCCTCTAAAAATCTAAAACAAACATACGCAAAGTAAATTATTTGAAAAAAAAAGTTCTGTTTTCATTCAGACAGCCATTCATTAAATGTTTATTATGCGGTGGAGATTCACACAAAATTTGTGTCCATTAGATAAACACTTTTTTTTTCTTTTTTCTATAAAAAAAACAACTGGGGGGGAGAAGACGTAAGAGTAGTAATCCTCTAGTCCACAGCAAGCTAATAAATACAGAATGCCCAAGTGGAAAAAGAAAATAAAGAAATAGCAACAGAGGTTTGCTGTGTGGAAGTACAGAGGCGACACCAGAAGATTTTAAGGTGGTTGTGTGGGGGGAATGGAACAAAGGTTAAAAAAAAAAAAAAAACCCTAGGACTTGCTCATGCCACTTGTTTGACCTTTGATTAAACAAAGTACAAAAATGTAGAATAAGGGAATTCTATCAGGCCTTTGAGTTCTAAGAGACAAAACTATAGTGGATTTTTAGAAATCATATAGTCTGACATCTAATTCTCAAATGAGGAAGTAAAGCCTAAAAAGTTAAGTGGGGCCCAAAGTGTTAGAATTTAAATCACATGATCAGAAAGGAACCATTTCAAGTGGCCTCAATTACCTCTTACTTAAAAAAAAAAAAAATTATTTTATTTTATTTTATTTTATTTTATTTTATTTTATTTTAACCTTCTAAAATTTTGTGGCTGTAAGTTTTAAAAAACAGGTTTTAGAAATCTTTAGATGATATTAGAAACAAAAGAATAAAGTAGATTTTCACGGGATCTTAAAGGCAAAAAACTGGCTCTAAAGACTAAGATTCTAAATTCACTACTATTGAAAAAAGAAAGAACCAAAAATGTATACTCTTCTACTTGAAGGTGAATGTTACAGAGGCTTACCATATTTTTCCTCCTGGGAAATATGAGTCTTTTTTCTTTTCTTTTTTATTCTTTAAGGAAAGGTAATTCAGTGTTTGTTAAACTAGAGACATGTATTTAAGTATGAAGAGACTCCAAGAGGGGCACCTGGGTGGCTCGGTCAGTGAAGCACCTAACTCTTGATTTTGGCTCAGATTATGATTTCAGGGTAGTGAGATCGAGCCCCACTGTAGGGCTCCACACCCAGGGCTTGGGATTCTCTCTCTCCCTTTCCCTGTGCCCTCCACCTTTTCTCCCCCTCTGAAAGAAAGAAAAGAAGAGGAAGGAAAAGAAGAGAAAAGAAAAGAGAAGAGAAAAAAGAGAAGAGAAAAGAAAAACTCCAAGAGAATTTTAAAAAGGTGAGGAGGACACTATGATTAAGGAAAGCATGTCTCGTAATAAACGTCCCCTTCTTCTCAACGCAAGACTCTTCTTAAATATGTATGTACCTGTCCAGCATTTTTTTGATTGATAAGCTGATCTCCTGCTATAAGAGAATCCCAATTTTGCTGCCTTATGAGCTCTTTAACTTCTTCATTAGGGAGATCAATCCGATAGTTGAAATCACCACACCAAAATACGTAGTCATGGGAAAACAGCATCCTTCCCTGAAGGCAAGGAGAAGGGATTTTAGGTTCAAAAAAGTCAATCTAAAAAATGTTTTACAACTATTTCTTTGCTTCAGATATGCTTGCCTTCCTCTGGGCAGGCCCTATTTATTTGCCCCGAGACTAATAACACATGAAACATCTATTTAGGTGACCACTGTTGATGTTTCTAGGAACTATCTTAAATTTTTAAAAACTGATAGAGAATTAGGGATAAATTAAAGTGCATTTCAAAACTTCATCTTCGGGGAACCTGGATGGCTCAGTGGTTGAGCATCTGCCTTTGGCTCAAGGTGTGATTCTGGGGTCCTGGGATCACGTCCCATGTCGGGCTCCCCTCAAGGAGCCTACTTCTCCCTCTCCCTATGCCTCTCATGAATAAATAAATAAAATCTTTAAAAAATAAAAAAGTTTCATCTTCAAGAACAATCAGTAAGAGCTTACCATTGGAAAACTCAACTTCCGTGCAATTTCTACAAAATCTTCATTTCTTTCTTTGACTTGTGATTGCCCTGCAGCAAAGTGGCTACAGACGAAGCAGAGGCTTGTTGTATGGAATAGCATTCGGATTGCAACTGCTCCCTTATTTCCAGTGGCACCTCCCATTCCAGTCTTCACAGTATCAACTGCAACATCCCTTTAAAACAAAGGACTCTAAATCAAAGATCAGAACTTCCAATATTTCTGTGCACATAAGAAATTAGGAATGTCTATGACATAAATATAAAACTAACAGTTTGAGGACAAGGCTGTGCAACAGTATGGTAAAACTATTAATGACTCTTTAATTAAAAACACATTTAAAACCAAGATTCAAGAGTGTTTTCTCTGAAGCAACAAACATTCCAGGTCTTTTTCTTGTTACATGATAGTAGGATGTAGCCTTCCAAGAGTGCAGTGTTTACTGACCTGATGAAAGGAGCATGCTGTGGTCTGATAAAAACAAACAGGCAGACGCCCACCAGCTGCTCAGAAGCCAGCAGCACATACTTGTTGTCTCTGGAGATGGTCTTCTGCAGTTCCACAGCCCAGAGCTTCTGATTGGTTGTGCTACCAGAATATATTAAAAAGGGAATCTTTTAATAGACATTGACAACACAGCCTACTTTATAAGGCAATTGTCAAATATATCTTTATATACTCAAATTTTATAAGACTACATGAGATCAAACAGTTATGAGATCCATACCAACAGTGAAATATTTATGTAGGCTATCTTTTGTTTCCTTTAAAAAGAAAAACCTAAAATTTAGCCAAAAGAATAACATACTTCAAAGTCTATTACTCCTTTACGAAGAAAATCTGAGCATAGTTATCAAATGAGTGCTCACCATTTGAGTAATCTACAGTTGTACTTTTTCCTTTAGTTTTCATTAGGATAACAGAGAAGTACATGCTTCCAGACATGCTTTCCACCTTTTTATTTTCCATACTATAATTAATATCTTTTTAAAACTTATCATGGAAAATTTTAAACATGTACAAAAAAGAGATAATTGTAAGATACACACCACAAACTTATTACCTCCCTTCAACAAGTAACATTTTGGCAATCTTTTTTCTTCTATCTCTCCTCACTTGTGTGTGTGCTCATGTGTATACACATGCATGAACCTAGAATATTTTAAACTAAATCTAAGACACATGCCATTTCACCTATATATACTTTAGTATGCACCATCTAATGCAATGGACATTTTAATTTTTACATAATCACAATTCTATTAGGATTAGGTCATGGTCTCAAGGTTGTGAGATCGAGCCCCGTATTGGGCTTTGTGCTCAGCAGGGAGTCTGCTTGAGCTTCTCTCCTTCTCCCTCTGCCCCTTCCCTCTCTCTCTCATATAAATAAAATCTTCAAGAAATAAAAATACAAATAAAACAGGGTCCATACAGGGCCCACACAATGCATTTGCTTGTTATATTTCTTGAATCTTTAATAGTCTCTCAATCTTCCCAGATCCATCCCCTTTCTAATGCTATTTATTTTTTTAAGAAGTTGGGCCATTTGTCTGTGAAATGTTCAACAGTCTGGATTTGACTGATGTGTCTTCACAGTATCTTAACTTGTTCCTCTAACACTCGTATTTGCTTTAAACTGGTTAATGCAGAAGCTTAAGGAACTTTGTTTTGGCAAAAATAACCTAATGGCAAATACAGTCACCCTTGCATCAAAGCAGGAAGTACCTAATCTCTGTGCTGTTAAACCTGATCTGCTATGCAGACTCTGACAATCTAATCAACTCTTTATAATGAAAAGTTCTCCCATTAATCCTTTTAAGGTTTTAGTGTCTATTAATCACTGCCATTACTTCATTAAGGGTTGCACAATGTTGATTTTATAATTTCAGCATTCCATAGGCATTTGCAGTAAGTTAGAATTCTTCTATAAAGAACTTTTCTCAACAATTCAATTAGTCTGAAACACAGTTCATAGAGAAGGTAGCATAAATGCTGGGGTCTTTATAGATTTTCAGAATAAGTCTGAATCTCCAAAGAATGCCCAAGAGCCTACAAAGAGAGCAAAAGAGTGTGTTTTTATAGTTCCAGGCCATACACATTATAAGTGGTGAGCCAGAACATGACCTCACGCCCATTTATCTAATCTAACCCCGCCATACCGACCCCAAAATACAAATCCAGCACATGGATTCTCCTCTACTACCTACCATAATCCTACCACTACAATTTGGATTCTAAGAAGAGAATGATGACTTTCTTCTATTTATCCAGCTCACTTCTCAGGTCCAGTGAACCCTACCCGATCATTCCATTGAAACTGCACAACACCACATGGCTGACCCTCTTTACTTCTGTTTACTTTCCATTCCACTTATCATCTTCTACATATAAGCACACCTTGTCTCACTGTGACTTGCTTTATTGTGCTTCCCAGATAATGTGTTTTTTACAAATTGAAGGTCTGTGGCATTCCTGTGTAATAAGCAAGCTTATCAGTGCCACTTTCCCAACAGCATTTGCTTACTTCCTGTCTCTGTCACATTTTGATAATTCTCACAATATTTCAAACTTTTCTTATTTTTATTATATTTGTTATGGTGATTGATTACAACTAGTGGAAAGCTCAGATGGTGACCAGCATTTTTTAGCAATGAAGTATTTTTTAATTAAGGGGTGTATGTTGTTAGTTACACATGGTGCCATTGACAGCAGACTATAGTATAGTGTACACTTAATTTTTATATGCATTGGAATTTGACTAGGTTTATTGTCCTATTTGCTTTAGTGCAGTGGTTGAGAACTGAACCTGCAAGATCTCCAAGGTATACCTGTAACTTAGTTACTACAGTTATTGTTTATTGCCTGTCTGTTCCACTAGAATAGAAGATTCACGGAAGTAGGGGTTCTTGCCTATCTTATTTACTAATATATCTTTAGTATCTAGAACAGGGCTCAATAGATACTGGTTGAATGAATGAATAATCACTTTACTTCAGAATAATTTGATTACAGGCACCTAGGTGGCTTAGCCTTTGAGCATCTGCCTTTGGCTCAGGGTGTGATCCTGGTGTCCTGGGATCGAGTCCCCGCATTGGGCTCCCCTCAGGGAGCCTGCTTCTCCCTCTGCCTCTCTTTGTCTCTCATGAATAAATAAATAAATTTTTAAAAAAAAGAATAATTTGATTAAACTCACTTAGACAACCAACTGAACAATTTGGTAGTAGAAACTGTAAGAGTATGTTCTATTTTAACCTGAATATCTATTTTCTTTTTTTTTTTAAAGATAGATTTATTATTTATTTATTTATTTATTCATTCATTCATTCATTCATTCATTCATTCATGAGACACACAGAGAGAGAGAGAGAGGCAGAGACATAGAAAGATGGAGAAGCAGGCACCTCACGGGGAGCCTGATGTGGTACTTGATCCCCTGACCAGAGATCACGTGCTGAGCCCAAGGCAGATGCTCAACCACTAAGCCACCCAGGCGTCCCTAAAGATTTTTTTTTTAATTACTTGACAGAGAGAGAGAGAAAAAGAGAGAACACAAGCATGGATAGTGGGAGAGGGAGAAGCAGATTCCTGTGGAGCAAAGAGCTAGAGGCGGGATGCGATCCCAGGACTCCAGGATCATGACCTCAGCCAGAGGTAGACACCTAACTGACTGAGCCACCAGGTGCCCTGTAGACATGAATATCTATTTTCACAAAAGAGATTCCAAACAGCAAAATGAATGAAATTGGACTTCTACAATGCTATTCACTGCAGCTAAGAAAAAAATTGTAATCGTTTGCAAGATTGATGACTATACCATACTATTTCAGCCTATAATTTTATTCTGAAAATCTTAAAAAATGTCACAGAAGATGGGCAACTGCTCATTTAAAAGCAAGCATACTTTCTTAAAATCAAGCTTTAAGTTCCACTTAAGTAATTTGCATTTGTAATAAGATTTCAGAACAGTAGTTCTCAAAGTGTGGCCTGGGGTTCCCCCAAATCAATGAGGTCAAAATTATCTTCAGAATACTACTAAGACTTTTTTGTCTTCTTCAGTGTTGACTGACATTTGCATGATGATGCGAAAGCAACAATGAGTAAAAGTGCTGATGTCTGCAGATGAATCCAGACACCAAATCGTACTAGGATTACATCAGTCTTCACCACCATGCACTTACATTTAAAAAATTACCATTTCACCTCAGAATATCCTTGTTGAAGCAATAAATGTTATCAATCTGATCAAAGCTCAGTCTTGAGTCCTATCTTTTTCATATTCTATGTGATGAATAGGAAATACACACAAAGCACTTCTGCACAGATGGTTAGAAAAGCACTGGATAGTTTGAGTTGAGAACTAACTGCCACTCTTTTCATGGAAAAGCATTTTTTATTTGAAAGAACTAATGACAAACTATGGTTATGCAGACTTAAGTTATTTTGACAAATGTTTTTCAAATGAGCCAACATTTTTAAGGGAAACAACCAATAGTATTTATTTCCAATGATAAAAGTTGAATTTTCCAGCAAAAATTAGAATTTTGGAAAACTTGAATCTGCTACTGTGATCTTGACAGCTTCCAATATTTGAAGAATTTGCTGATGACACTGTAACGAGACTAACCAATATGATGCTTTGATATACAATGAAATGTGTCAAAATTTGGAAGATTTACATAACTCAGTGAACTAATATTTTCAAAATGACCAATACATGATGTTTCAAAATCATGCAAGGGTAAAAAATAGAACAATGAATTTTAGTGTAACAGAACACAAAAACAAGTTCATTGATGTGGTTTCAGACTCCATATTGAACTAACCTTTAAGAAACTATTTGTTGAGCTTTGGTGTAGCATCAGAGAAGAAAGTATCTGAAAAGGCTATTAAATTAGTTCCATTTCCAATGAAATATTTATATGATTTTCTTCATACACTTCAATCAAAACAACATACTGCAACAGACTAATATAGAAGTAAATGTGAGAATTCAGCTGCTTTAAGTCAGATATCAAAAGACTTGCAAAGGGGTGCCTGTGTAGCACAGTAGATTAAGTGACCGACTCTTGGTTTTTCACTCAGGTCATGATCTCAGGGCTTGTGAGACTGAGCCCTGAATCTGGCCCATGCTCAGTGTAGAGGCTGCTTAAGATTCTTTCTCCCTTTCCCTCTATTCCTATCTATCTATCTATCTATCTATCTATCTATCTATCATCTATCTATCCATCTATCTATATCTATCTATATAAATAAATAAATAAATCTATCTATATCTCTTTAAAAAAAAAAGCACCTTTACATATATTATCTCAATCTATGTTTGTAACAACTACTTAGTTATCTGCATTCTATGCCCATCAACTAGACAATTACTTTGCTGGCTTACCTTGCATTCACGATGTTTCCAGCATTTAACTCAACCATTTCTTCAAAACCAATTGCAAATATATCTGTTGGCTTACTTCTTTTGTCTACAATTAAGCATCCAAGAAAAACTTTTAAAATACAGCCTTAGTCAATTGGCACCCCTCTCACTCACCCAGCACAACTAAGATCAACACCAGATCTCATGAAAGTCCTTTTTTGGGTTTTACATTTAACCAAATTCAAATTATAGGCAAAAACAATGATTGGGAAAAGTTACTTTAAAGTGAGCTTATATTTAGGCCTAAGTTTGCTTTTTTAAGACTGTTATTCATCAAGATCCTTAAGTCCGGGGATCCCTGGGTGGCGCAGCGGTTTGGCGCCTGCCTTTGGCCCAGGGCGCGATCCTGGAGACCTGGGATCGAATCCCACGTCGGGCTCCCGGTGCATGGAGCCTGCTTCTCCCTCTGCCTGTGTCTCTGCCTCTCTCTCTATATATATATATATATCATGAATAAATAAATAAAATCTTAAAAAAAAAAAAAAAAAAGATCCTTAAGTCCTTTAAGAAATAATTTTCAACAAATTCTCGCTAAAGTCTATACCAAGGGTATCAGAGAAACAAGCCACTTCTCAAAGGCTGAAGTGAATAGATACTGGATAAAGGGATTCTTCTGAAAAGGCACAAAGTGGCTGTGCCTATCTCAAATTAGATAACAGGAGGGATTTTTCACATTCAAATTTGAAAACCAGAGGCTTGACCTTTCTACTATTTCCTTTTTACTATTTTTCTACTATTCCTAGAAGAATCCAAGAAAATTAATAGAGATCGAGGGTTTAGATATGCCCCCCTGTTTCAGCCATTCGCTCTCTCCTAACAGACAAGCAGAGAGAGAGAACAGAAGCTACTTGAGATAAGCAGACCAGGGGTAGTTGGGCGGCCCAAGTATTCAGTAATGAGAGTAGCTAGAAAAAGGCTTATAAATAGTATGAATAGAGAAATAAAACAAATAAAAATATTTATTGACTGCTATTATGTGCAAGGATTATGCATGCCTCATCTCATTTGCAACACACTTCATAAGCGATTATTTTTGCCCGTTAGTTACAGAGAAGAAACTGAGGCTTTGAAGAACCTAAGGAACTTGCCCAGAAACTTATGCAGTATGGCACAATGACCCCAAAACAAACTGCCTGAGTTCAAATCCTGACTTGCCATTACCAACCATGACCTTGGGCAGGTCACTTCCTCTGCTATGTCTCAGTTTCCTTATCTGTGAAATCAGAATAATAATAGTGTCTATGCAGGTCTGTTATGAGGAATAAATGACTAGATGTACACACTTAGAGAATTGTGGTGTTAGCTGTTATTTTACTACTATTACTACTATTTACTACTATTACTACTACTACTACGTATTATTTAGTACTATTATACTACTATGTATTACGACAACTACGATTTCAATTAGGTTCAATATAAGTGAAAAGGAGGATTTTAATAAAAGTCTGGGGAAAGTCTTAGGGTTTAAGATGTGACTGATTACAGGTAACTAAGAAAAGAAAATCTGTACCTCACAATTTTTTCTGTGTATGTCACCTTTAAACATAATACTTGCTAGATGTGTATCATTTGAAAAGGAATTCAAAGTGAATTTTAAAAAAAGAAGGCAGCCTTAAATTTATGATTCTAATCAAATCTTAAAAGCATCCTCAGCTCAGTGTTTGGTTTGGGCTATTAAGAGGTTGGTGGCTGAATGGCAACTGGGTTTTTACAAGGATAAATCAGTACTGTTAAGTTATAGAGTACCAACAAATGTCACAACCAGTTTTGTAAGATTTTTCAAAATCCACCCCGAATTTCTTATCTTTGTAATTAACCAGAGAACTAGATTTAAAAAATGAAACACACTAGGCTTAAGAAATTATCAATTACAAAATAAGCTTGCTTTGTGTCAGTTTAAAGGAACAGAACCAGTTTTTCTTATATGTTTGGTTACCTATAAAGATTTGGCCTTCAAACTTATAAATCCAAGTTTCTTTTATAAGGTAATGCACATTGTGAGATGTTTTATAGACTAATAAAATCACAGTCAAGATTTATTAAGTAAATCCCTACTATAAAAAGCAGACCTTGAAATTCCTGGATGCCAGCTAACTTAGGTGCATCAAGAAGCCAGTCGGTGAGTGTCTGATTCTTAAAAGCTATACTGCGAAACTGCTTCCCGCCATTCACGTTCCAGGTTCCAACACATACTCGAATTTTCTTGGGCTTTGAATACTTGTAGAAATTCTCACACATGCTCTTTAGTACTTTGGAAGATGCTAATTAAAAACAAAACATAACAAAATTTTAGCTGCATTAAACCACTTTTAGAAATTGAGTTTTATACCTGAGAAATAATGCTTGGAAAGTACAGCTATCACCATACACAAACAAGCAGAAGATACATGCAGAGCCCAGCATAATGCAAGTAATCAACACAATTTTTTAAAAAATTTGACATTTAATACAATAGTCATAGTAAAGATGCTCTTACAAAATTATTGCAACAACGTAAAACATGCAGAACAGTTCTGTTTCAGTGAAGTAAGTATACCGTTTTTATAATGTACAAAACTAGAGACTATACATTTTTAGGAATATAGTGATTGACTTTCATATAACTTTCATTTGAAGGCTGGAAAAAAATAAACCTTATTTATTTCCAAACAAAAACATTTAAGAACGCTTACACTTAAGATTCTAGCTACTAAAAAAAAATTAAAAAAAAAAAAAAAAAAAAAAAAAAGATTCTAGCTACTGACAGGTGGCTTGAAGAAAAATGGCTCCCTGACAAAAATACACATTATGTACGCTAATGAGGCTTCAGAGATTGAAGTCACTATGAAATTCTTTCCATCTCAGAGTAGAAGCCAAAGTCCTTAACAATGGTCTACAAGGCACTAAACAACGTGCATCACCATTCTGTCCTCATCTGCTACATCTTCCCAGCTGGCTCACTGCAAAGATGCTGACTCCCTGCTGTTTCAGTAAGAGGCCTGCCTGGTCCTACCAGGCGGCCTCTGCACTGACTTGCATGGACTGTCTCCACTGCCTGCAGTATTCTTTCCTCACCTCCTTCCCAGTCTTTACTTTCCAGCAAGGCTTTTCCTCACCATCTTATTAAAATCTGCATTCTTTCCCTAACCTTCCATTTCCCTTCCTTGTTTTATTTTTCTCTATAGCATTTACCACCATTTATAGATTGCAAGTTTTATTTATTTACGCTGTCACTGTCATCTCCTGTCTCAAGAGTGGAAGATCCACAAAGGCAGAAATGTTGGTCTGTTTCGTTTACTGCAGTATCTCTAGTGACTATAGAGTGCCTGGTGCACAGTAAGTGCTCGGTAAATCACTGTTAAATGAATGCTCAATACATTCGGATCTTCAATCTCTTTCCTGCATATTTTTTGACTACCATCCATCTTCCTTCTAAATCACACTTCATTTTCATTAAATTAAATTCTCGGCACTTAATGTAGCTAGAACCTTAACAGGACTTCAATCTAAAAACAGAGAATGAATATTTAATTGGCACTTAACTGGTAAGAGGAAAAGGAAATCACAATGATTCTCACCTTTTTATTATTCTCTATCAATGATTTTATTATTATTAATTATTTTATGATACTAAGAAACAGCAGACTTGTGAGAGAATGAAAGTGAAAAGGCAAATAGCATCCTAATATTAGAATGAAAATAGTTTGACCTGTGAACCTTCCGAGGGAACTGCTGTAGATATAGGGCCCATCCCACTGTTTCCAGGGACAAACATGTAGACTTCTAGCCTCTTGCTATTTGATCTGATTACTTGTATAAGGTGTTGGGTGGTAATGGAAGCAGATGATTTGCTCTGGTCTTTTGGTATAGTTAATTGAAAGCTGGCTGTACCTAAAGAATCATTCTCTGTCTTTAGCACTGCCATTGCTATTATTATGAAAACTGCCTCTGTGATCCATTCTATATCAAAACACAAGTTCTGAAATGATTTCACAGCTTAAAATACTCAGCAAGACAAATAATTGTGTGAAAACATGTTGCCATGTTGTGTGAACTAATAAAGTCAAATCGGTTTATAAATGGAATAAAGCGTTTTTAAAATTTTCTAGTGTATTCTTAACTGGCACCTTAATGTGCAGAAAGAAATGAGTCTGTGTTCAAGAAGATGCCCATTCCTAAATGCCATATCATTTCAGAAAATGGATTTCATTACCTAACTCAAAAATATATTCAAGTGCTCTCTTCAATCCTTCTCACAAGAATAACCAATAATGTCTTAGAACATTCCAAATAGTAAATAAGCAAAACAAATCTCAAGTGATACCAAATCTTAAGTGAAGGGAAGAAGAGATGTCTTTTCCTGCTAAATTTCTGGAAAGAGTTTAGCTTTTTTTTCCTTTTTCCTGATTCATATTTAAGGACAAGTTCATGAATCTTGTCCAGAAAAGGAAGGCATGAGATTCTTAGAAGTAGGAAATGTGAGAAAAATAATGACCTTTAGGTCCTAACCACTTAACTCCTCTAACTTGGTTAGCAATCTTGATGCTTTTTAAAAGAGTTCAGATCACATTTTAGTGCAGGTCTTATGGTTACAAAAAATAATTCCTCCACTGTATGAGAAAACAAGTCAAAGCTTTTTCAAATAATAACGTGTGAGAAATGCTGCTGAACAATTATCAATACCACAGATAGTACTCTGAAATTAATCCCAAATAGCCTCGTCTGGGTTTTTTCCATTAGCCTATTAAGAGTATAAGGTAGAACACTAACAATGTTTGTTCAATGAAATATAAAAGTGAAAATAAAACTAGATGAGCTATATTTAATTAGAATTAAGCATTTGCTACAGGAAGATAGACAGCATTACTTATTTCCTTCTAAATGAGGTACTTAGTTTTCTCAACCTTAAAATTTTTTTCTCAGATTAAAACAAGATATTAATTTATCCTGTTAGAATCTGAGGGCAAAATAAGAGAAAGTTTCCATTTATATGGCTCTCTATATTTACAATACCAACTTTAGAAAAAAATAAAGAAAAATTTGCTTTTATTTACAGATCAGTTTCTATACTGTACCTGACTGTAATGTCTGTTCAGAAACTATGGATGCATCAAGAAGAAAACAAAGAATCATTAGTAAAACAACAAGTTACAATTAAAACCTAGAGTGTCATGACAATACATTCTAAGATGGACTCATTTTTTTCTTTTAAGTCAATTTGATGCCTTTCGGACACCAAATATTAGAAATAGATGACAATATCTGATGCAAACCCTCAGCATCTTAGAAAGATCCTACAGTGATTCAGTAATGTCCAGAGTTTCATAATCAGGAAGTCCTTAGCCTGCTTTTCAGACTGCTCCTGTGTTTGTGTGTGCACATGTGTGCATGTGCACATACATGTGAGGGAGAGTACAAATCTGAAAACCTGCTGAAGTAGAGGATACTAAGCACATGAAAGATACTACCCTAATATCTACCTTTTAGTATTCTTTCTGGGACTCAGCTGATAAGTACAATCAGTTCAGTTATAACAAAACTATATACATTCCAAAAAATCATCATGCATCGCCGAAATGTACAAATTCCAGTAGCCACAGAGCTTAGGGGGTTAAATGGATTTAGGGCACAGCACTCAAAAACTTCCAACAGAGACATGCTAAAAAAGATGGGAACCTAATAAAAATAGTAGTACAGTTTTACACTGTTAAATAGCTTGAGAGGTATGAATTTAAGTATAGCACTTTGTGTTGAAAAAGACCTGAAGTTTGCTTGTAGAAGTGGGTATCAGGAGGGTAGAGCTTGTAAGTAAGCTGACCCTTGAACACACAGGTCTGAAGTGCACCAGTCCAATCAATATGTAAATTTTTTTCAATAACTACAATGCTGTAAATGTATCTTCTCTTCCTTGTGATTTTCTTAATGTTTTCTTTTTTCCAACTTACTTTATTGTAAGAATACAGTATATACTACATATAACACACAAAATATGTGTTAATTAACTGTTTATGTTATCAGTAAGGCTTATAATCCATAGTAAGTAATTAGTAGTTAAGTTTTTGAGGAATCAAAAGTTATACATGGATTTTCGACTCTAGGGGTGGGCGCCTCAAGCCCTGTGTTGTTCTAGGGTCAACTGTAATTGCGAAAGATGGAAGAAGGTTCTCTAAAATTGGGATGGAAATTGGTAATACCAGATGTGAATGGGTACATCTCATAACACATGTGGGGAACTGAGGTAGAGAAAGGTTTTAAGTGTATGCATTACTCTATGTGTGCTTTGTATATTTCTACTCATCTAAATTCTGCTAGGTGAAACCATTCATAAAATAATGCAGAACTGACATCATGCTCCAAATGTTCCCTCGTAGAGCGTCCATGTTGGAACAAATTCCCATTTTCAGAACAAGCATTATAGCGGAACTGACTGTACTTCTTTTTAAGCATATTTAACACATAGTAAAACGTGCAAGGATATTAAAAAAAAACTTATGATCAGGTCTGGGAATTCTTAGCTTCCTTGCTTCTCTTCTTCAATTGTTTACTTTCAATTGTTATTTAGTAATGCCTCCATATCAAAGTAGGCACAGGAAAGAAGTGGTAAAATGCAAATTGGCCAAGTCTCCACTGCTGGGAGCCAGGAAGAAAGCCTGAAGTTAAAAGTGGTAGCTAAGATCAGACTTTTTTAGAGCTTCACTAGGGTCTCAGTCTCCCAGCTAACTGTAATCAACTACCAGTGCCATGCATAATTCTGAAAGAATCCATGATAACCTATTTGACCAAGTAATTATCCAAGAGTTCATCATCTGACGGGGATTAATACCTCTTACATGGACAGGGAAAGGTTTGGTTTGGGGATAACAGAGAAGTAAAAATGCTCAGAGTGCTGAAAAGTTAAGACAGAAAAAATATGGAATTAAGGAAGTTAATTCACTAGTTCTACAATAATGTTGTTTTCCTGTGATACTAAATACATACTCAATGATATGAGCTCAGATTCATTTGATTTTAATAAAAGACTCAGTCAAAGATTAAAAGCCGCCCTGAAAGCCATATACTTATGTCAAATATTAAGCAATATCCTAGATTATTAATTCATACGATTTAATGCTTGTTCAAACAATAGCAAGATAAGATCAAGTTACAGAAATCTGGGGTTAGAAATTAGCAAAATAACCAATATAGGTACTATTTTTTTCAATAAAGCATTTGTTTTAGGTTATTGGATGTCCTGTTAAAAGGACTAGCTGAATATTCTATGAAATTCTGCCTTTGATATAGCAATACTTAAACCATATACCACCTAATTATAGCTGTAAAGGAAAACATGCATGGGCCTCATTTTATAGTTTAGTAATACCATTGATGATAAAAACATTTCAAAAAAGATCAATTTCCTTTAGAGAATACAATTTTTAAAAATTACATTAATAGAAACTTCTCCCATAACTATTTTAATCAACTTGATCTAAAAAAATATTTATGTAAATAAATTTACATTTATTTCTTGGACTTTTAGAAGGGATATAAACAACATAAAGTAATCAAAATATAAAGTAGGCATACCACGCAAACTTCCTGTAGTTAGAAGTGCTCGAGCTTTGTCAGCTAAATCACTATTTAGAGTATTTCCCAGTAGTAAAACATCTATGGCCTCTTGCTTGGAGCTGTCAAAGAAGTTATTCTGAATCGTTCTAGTAACAGAACGAGCACCATCTTTTAACTTTCCAGCCTGTTGGGGAAAAAAAAAAGGAGCATGGATTTTTGTTATAAATAGTGTTGATTTTACTCACTAGGCATTCTGAAATTTTAAACCAGTTTTAAATGACTTTACTGCAATAAAAAGGACCTAACCATTCTATTTTGAATATCATATCATCTTATTAAAATGGCTCAAGATGTCATTGTTTCTTCCTTTTGCGTAAGAGCTCTGCACAAAAAGATGTCAGAAAAAAAAAAGCTCAATACTATAACCCCATCCACTAATGACATTGAGAGCTGTAAATGTTTAAAATTGTTTACTATAAGGAAATAAAGTGAAGTGTACTTATTTAAAACAAGAAAATTACTTTTTACACTGTAACTTTCAGAATTGGGGATGGCATGGGTGGGTGAAAGCAGAGGAGATCAAGGAGGATATGGTGTACTCACATGCTCTCAGAAAAACTTCAAAGTACTTTAACAGAAAACTAAAATTGGAATTGTTCCTAAATAACTCACATTAGTTAAAACCAAGACTGAATGAACACACGAATGAAGGACTAGTCTAAAAAGAAATTTATAATTACAGTTCATAAATAAATATTAAATGCAAACTAGTTTTTATATCATAGGTCATTTATGTAAATATAAATAATAAAAATAATAAACTGAAGCCCATTCCTACAGTGAGAGTTGATTATAGCTACTTTTTTGAGGACAGCTGACACACAATGTTATATTAGTATCAAGTGTCTAAAAGTGATTTGACAAGTTTATACACTATGTTGTGTTCACAAGGGTAGCTACCTACCACTTATCATTATACAATACTATTACAATACCATTGACTATATTCCCTATACTGTAGCTTTTATTCCCATGACCTATTCATTCCATAACTAGAAACCTGTATTTCCTGATTATAACTTTTAATGAATACATATTTTACTTAGCATGTTAGTTACCATAAAGATTTCCTTCCCTCTTACATATTTAACGACTGTTTAGAAAAAAAAAAAAAAACTCTTGCCTTTTAGAAAAATACTTCAGTTTGTAATATATAATTTTCATTCCTTAGAGATTAGTAATTTGAAATGTCTTCCACATGACAACACAAACAAATTACATTATTTGAAAAGACACTCACCATTCATATTATCAGGCAATTAATCAAAAGGAACCCAGAGAAAGGAAAAGAAAGAGCAGTTCAGATGTTAGAGTTTAGTTCAATTCAGGCTAGTATATTTAATACATGAAACTTCATTTCTATTATGTTAGAGACAAAAGACCACTGAAAATATAATGTAACCTTTGTATATATATATATAGTCTTAGTCACTCCAGAAACAAGAAGACAGAAGAACATAAAAGAATATTTTAAGCAACAGTTGTAGAGAATCGAGTTTTAACAGTAAGAGTTAATATTCTCTATTTTAAAGGAATAATAAATGAGGTTGAACAATTTCAGGTTTTCAAAAAATAGGGCCCATTTAAGAAGCAAATATTTGTAAATGTCAACAAAATCACTTCTGTGAGTTGAAAAGAAGCTTTGCAGGTAAGGCCAATACCTCTGAACAGAGAGAGGCATGGCATTTTATGAGACACAGAAGAGGAAAAAGATTTAGACATTAAAAGAAGACTTAGAGGGATGCCTGAGTGGCTCAGTGGTTGAGTGTCTGCCTTTGGCTCAGGTCATGATCCCGGGGTCCTGGGATCCAGTCCCAGATAAGGCTCACTACAGGGAGCCTGCTTCTCCCTCTCCCTATGTCTCTGCCTCTCTCTGTGTGTCTCTCATGAATAAATAAATACAAATCTTAAAAAAAAAAAAAAAAGGCGGCGACAACTTAGAGATGATGAATGGTTTTCAAAGAACTTCAAGTAGTGTTCTGAGGAGGCTAGAGAACTATAAAAATGATAAATTCCTTATTTCTATACCTGAGGTAATCTGAAGAATTGTAGGAATTTAAAAGTTAATAAAATCCAACCAAGAACAGAAGGCTTAAAAAGGCAGTATGTAAACATATAAAATAATGAAAAATATCTCTAGTATGCTTTCAACATCCCTTAATACTAGAAGAGAAAGTGGTCTGTAGATAATGCCAGTAATTAAAAAGTAATGATGAGGCACTGAACTATAAGTAAGTCCATCTCACACCTTGGTACATTTTGATAGCCTCCTTTTCAAGGTAAGATAAATAAAAGAATAGAAACTTAATAACCAAGCTCTAAAGATATTGGGCTTATAGTAAGTGCTGCATAAATTGTCAAGGGACTTGTTCATCCATCCAGTAATTTGTCACAATTCTAATTAAACAGTAGGCACTGCATCAAGTGCTAGGAGCACAAAGCCAAATGTGATAGGATCCTTTATTAGGATGACTATGGTTAAAATAAATCATATTTATAATCCAAATAAACAACATAGAAAGTAAAATAGATATGTAAGGGAAAATCATGAAAAAAATTCAAGCAATACATACATAGGCCTAGTGGATTATCACTAAATGACTAAATACAACATACATAATGCCCCCCAGACCGATGGAAATAACTCTCTTCCATCCAATGACTAGTATTCGCTACAGAAGGAAGTACTAAAGAGGACATGAAGGTATGATAAAATAGAATTCTGAAACAGATACCTAAAAAACCCAACTATTAATTTTTTAATGATTTAATTATTTTAGAGTGAGAGTGTAGGCAGGGGAGGGGCAGAGGGAGAAAATCCCAAGCAGATTCCCTCTTGAGAGTAGAGCCTACAAGGAGGGGTGTGTCTGTTGGATCTCAGGACCTATACGATCATGACCTGAGCCAAAACCCAGAGTTGATCGCTTAACCAACTGAGCCACCCAGGCGCCCCCAATTATTAATTTAAAAAGAGATGATTTAAAAGCTTATTAAAAGGAAAACAAAGACATTTTATAACATTATGATAAATCTGTATCTACCTTAGCCTTTCCTTCAAGAGCTCCAGTCCCTGCGTATATCTTACTGATGGAATCACCATTCACAGACCACATCGACCGAAAAACTTCTTGAAAGCGAGTCACCAACTGAGGCTTTTCAGCTAAGCCGAGAGCTTCCAGCTGTTTAGCTAGCATCTAAAACAGCAAAAAAGAAATAAAATAAAATTAAATTAAAAAATAAAACAGCAAAAGAGAAACTTTTATTTTTTAAATTTATTTTATTATTTTTTTAATTGAAGTTTGAGTTGCCAACATATAATACCCAGTGCTCATCCCTTCAAATGCCCCCCTCAGTGCCCGTCACCCAGTCACCCCATCCCCCCACCCAAAGAAGAAACTTTTATAAGTATATTAATACATTGTGATGTGACTTTTTAAGAATTACAAGAATCAAAATTTACAGTTTATAGCACTACATGGGACTAGATTCTGAAAATCTACCAGTTTACCAAGCTGTGTTCTGTCCCACCATTTCAATTTTAAAGTAAATACCACATCAGTGAAGCTTACAAGTACCTTAATATTCCCATATAGCAATAAGAACTTCTTTCTCGTTAAATGATAAAATTAACCTTATTAGAATGCCTCTATAAATCAGACTGGCTTACCTTGTTCACTAAAAGAACTGATTATTCAACTGCATGCAATAGGGCACAGAAAATACCTACCTAGGTTATTTAAATATATATAGAAATAACTAATTTTCTTTATTTTTTGGATTGGTTTCTACACATTTGGGTAGAATGTGTGATTAAAATCACACATTGGGTGATTAAAATCAGGAAATTATGAGAAAAGTAGAGTTGCTCTTGAACTGTCACAGAATTAAATAAATTAGTCCTATTTCTGAATAAAGTCATGACCGTCTGATTTAATGCATAAAATCTACATTGGCAATGTCTATAAAGGGAAACTAGGGGGGAAATACATCATGCAAGAAGGTAAGGTCTTTAGGCTACCACAACTCCTTCATCATAGATAACAATAAACATGTTTAGAAGAGTCATTGGTCTTTGAATGAACTTTGGCCTCTGATAGTCAAAGCAATGCATAATTCTCACCCAGTCTATGTCTTATTTGGAATCCAGTCATATTTTATGCTTTGTGTTTTTACTTACCTCCTTCCCGTTTGTGTTTCCTTTTATCTATAAGTATCATGATTATCCATATTTATAGAGAGATTAAAAAACTAAAATAATATAAAAAAACCATTAAACTAGGTTCATTTGATTACCTAAGGACTGATCCAGAGCTGTTCTTCATTAGTGTGAAGAAAACAATATTAGCTTCCAGGACCTCCTTTATCATTTATGGGTCCCTCTCTTCAAGGAAAAACTAACTTTCACTCCTAGTTTGGCTTTGCCTATTAGCAGTAAATTTCGTAACCAGGCAACCAATTGCTAGATAGGAGGGAGTACACTCTCACACCTAACTACCAACAGTGGATAGTCACCTAACTCAGATTCTGAGAACTAATACTTGTTATACATTTCATGAAGACTTTTAAATAAACATATTCAGCCACTTAAAAACACAACTCAAAACAAATCCAAGCCATGTGGTAAATGCCATTCAAATGACCAAATGCCTTTCACTTTTCTTGTCTCTGTCATATTTTCTATATAAACTATAATGATAAGACTCAATGATAGTTTTTTTAAAAAGGCAAAACAGTAAAATTCATTTAGCTACATAAGGCTGCATTTCTGTAGCAGAGAAGAAATGCAGAAGAACTCTACACCCTGTGTTCTGCTTTTTGAGATAGAAAGGACCTCAGCTGCAAAATAACTAATTAACCAATGTCCTGGCCAAATTTAAGATCATTATCTAGAAGAAGTAAGAACATGTTATTTCCTATTCCTGTTTTTATAGTATTTGAGAACGATGCTAAGTTCCTATGTAAGTAAATGAAGACCCAACGGCAGCCTTATGACCCCTACTGCTGCATAACAGGAAAGACTTAGAAAGCTCAGCATTGCAAGTTTGTCATATAATTGAGACTATATCTATATTAGACTGAATTTATGCATAGATGGTAAAGGAAAAAAGTTTTAAACAAAGACGGTTACAGAAGCCGAGTCTCATTCACTTTCATTCTCACTAACAAAGACATTTTCACTGATCCTGTTTTTTGTAGCTACTGATTTGAATACCATGCAAATTGTACTGGGTTACAGACTGTCAAAACTATAATCCAATAGATTTGCACATGTGGAAAAGATCCTCCCCAATTCTGAAGAAATTACACAAAGAACAAAGGCCAATATATAAACATTGTGTGTGTGTGTATACCCATATCTATATATATTTTATTCTTCCAAAAGGCAAAGAAGTAATTATTGGAATAGTATAAATAGCAGTTTTTAAAGGGAAAGTGAGGGAACAATACAGTGAAATATCAGCTATCTAAAAAGAGTATTTGAAACAAGTAAAGGAATTATTTAAATGAAAAGGATTTTTTTTGGCGGGGGGAACCCGGTAAGAGAAGAAACGCCTTTAATGATGCATAATTTCATTTTATGAAAACCAGTAAGAAACATGAATATTACAAGAACATTGAAAGAGGCTTTTGATACAAGTCACATACATACATTTCAACTTTTTTTTTTTTTTTTTTTTTTTTTTTACCTCTAAGCCAAGGAATGCCTGCACACTATTTGTTCTATCAAGACAGTCCAAGCAGTTTGTTCGAACAGTACCACTCTGGCATCTGCAACAAATTCAGTAAAGTTTAACAGCTAGTTTCAAACAAAAATAATGAAGCTAAAACAAAATGAGAAAAACTAAGGTGATTAAAATATAGCATCTACTTTCTACCCCCAACTTTTTATTACCACAATTTCAAACACACAAAAAAGATGAAGGAATTTTACAGCAAACATCTACAATACCCACCATCTAGATTCTACAACCAGTCATCTTCTGTCATATATTCTTTTTCACATATCTGTTTTATCTACATCCACTATTTTTAATTAGGCCAGTAGTCAGGAGCTAAATATGTATTCAGATTTATAATCCCATAGCTCTTTGCACATAAAAGATAAATATTTATGGAAGAAATTTTAAAAACCTACAATCTGTTCTCTCTACTGACCTTTACAATTTCTATGGCATTGATGCTAAATACTGCACAAATTGAAAAAAACTGAAAGTTTGAGCTTTGTCCACTAAAGTTTACCTCATCCTATACTCTGATCTTAATTTTTTCAATACTTATTTTCCTCCTCTACTTCATAATAAAAAACTGAAGATTTAAATTATACTAAAGCAGACAATAAGCAATGTCTTTCACTTCTATTGACATTTTTAAAAGTCCTTACTGAGGTGAAAAAATAATGAAGATGGTTAATGGTATCTGTGCCTCCCAACACTGGGCATGTCAGCATGATGAACTTGGTTTAAGAGAAAAATAGTGTTAATAAAATTGCAGCTTGCAGTTAAAAAAAAAAAAAAGAAATATTAAAAGATTAGTTTAAAGAGAGAAGTGGGAATACCTCTCAGAGCATGAGGTCTGGAGCCAGATAATCCTAGCTCTAACACTTTTTAGCTTTGTGATTTGGGCAAATTATTGCCTATGCCTCAGTCTCCTCAAATGTAAATGGAGATAATATAGCACCTACTCCTACAATTGTTGTTATAAATAGATGTAAAGACTACGTACACTACCTGGCTCATACTATGTGCCCAATAATATAAGCTATTATTAATATTACTTGTTCAACTCTAAAGAAAAACAAGCCTAAAAATCAAGTATAATAAAGATATTTTATTATAAACTTTGATATAAAGAAAATTTAAAAGTTCAATGTTAAGAATAACTTCTACAATAAACAAAGTGCCAACTCAAAGAAAAGAGAAATAGAGCAAACCTTTGGACTTCACTTCCATTGAAATAAAAAAATCCATAATCTACAAACTTTTGGACTTGAGGTTTAAGAACACTATGCAATTTTTCTGCCTTTCCTCCTTTAACCATTTGATGATAGTCAAAATTCACCATGTGGATATCAGCAACATGTTCAGAAGCTTTCAAATGACTCTGAAAGTAAAAAGGCAAATACTCATCTAAATGTTAACTAAATACGACCTTACCAAGTAACATTAAAACGGAACCTTACATTTTAAATTTAAAGCTCAGCATTGCCCCTTGAAACCTCCCTGATCGCACACAAAGCTTGCATCAATACTAGCAGTAAAATGGAAAATTACTTGCTGATATTCAATAACATCTTTTTTGTAAAAGCTCACACACTGCCCCCGAGAGATGAGGTGACATAATTAACATCAGAGAACTTAAATAATATTCTCATCTGGTTTAGAAAATTAAAAATTATTTCTAACCCTAGCACTTCACTTTTTACAAACAATGTATCTGTTATAGAATCTCAAAATAAAGTAACTGATTTCAGATAAACCTATTAAAGGCTTAAAAATTCATTTTTTATAATATCATTCAAGTGTTTTAAATCATTCTCTCAAGTATAATCTATTTATTAACAATATTTATTTCACAAACTTAGAACAGTCACATAATTAAGTTACTTCCAGACTTCATTAGATTGAACTTCAGAAAATACTCTCAAACCATTTTTAAGCTTACAATCTTATTACACCATTATTTACATTAATTCATTATTGATTCAATAAGTATTTATGAAGAATACTTTGGTTTTAGAAGTTGGACATATCAAAAAAAAGAAGTTGGACATATCTTTGGATTCTTTTTTACTCGAAATTCTCAGGTTTTCTCTCATCAATACAAGAAGGCATAGCCTTGCAGTTATACAAATGCATTATTCACCATTTCATTTCAGGTTTAAAACAATGACAGTGGTTTCTAGGAAATAGGCAAGGCAATGAACAGATGAAGGAGGAAACTGCCTGGTATCTTTTTATCAGTGACAGATGAATATTTTTCAGAGGGGAGGATATTCTTCTGCTTCTCCACAGCATAAATAAGCATATTTCAGAAAACAGCTTCAATTACTTTGAAAGCTTTCCATATCCCAATTTCAGCAACATTATACAACACTGTTTCTTAGTAGCCCAAAGAGTTAATGGTTCCAACAAGTAAGTACCCAGTCTTTTTCTAGAAAGTAATTTCATTATTGTATTATATTATTTTTAAATATTGTTCTATATGTCTGTGGGCCAGAAAAGAAGAAAAAATGATCATGCCTACCTGGAAAGCCTTACTTAGCATATGTTCACCTTCCTTAGATCCAAGCAAATTTACTATTATTTGTTTACCATATAAATTCTTAAGTGTTCTAAAATGCCTATTAAAGAAAAAAAGAAATAAGCATTTATCAAGTGATAAGCTTAATTTTTAAAAAAGATTTTATTTATTTGACAGAGAGAAGAGAGAGAGAATGAGTACACAAACAGGAGGAGCACCAGACAGAGAGAGGGGGAGAAGGAGACTCCCCACTGAGCATTGAGCCAGAGGTGGAGCTCAATCCCAGGACACTAGGATCCTGACAGAGTCAAAAGCAGATATTTAACCTACTGAGCACAGGAGCCTGTAAGCTAATTTTTTTTTTTTTTTTTTTTGGACAATCAGAAATCCATTAAATAGAAACTTCAAGGCAGTTTTCTAAACTCCTAGAATTGGCAAAACTGGATACAAATTCATTGCACCAAATCATTCTTCTCAAAACTCTGAATTTATGAAAATTCAGTTAATGCCCATTTCCTCTCTGATTCATCAATGCTGAGACTTCCACCTGTGCTAGAGGTGCTGGACCCACCTTCTTCAATATGTGAGGCTGGTGCCAGACAAGCACAGAGAATACAAGCCATCCAACTTGGGGGTGGCAGCCACTTAGGAGGGTTGCACCTCATATGTGAGGACATCACATACCCCATGGGTATTCAGGGAGATCTCCTTAACAGTTCTAGTCTTAAGAAAAATAGGCCCCAAATATGAGGGGTTTTTTCTCTCTAGCTTCTAACCATTCCAGGTGCTATAGAGCAATGCCATCCTAAGGAAATATAACAGGAACAGACATAATTACAAACATAATTTTAAATTTTCTAGAAGGTACATTAAGAAAAGCAAAAATGAACAATGAAAATAATTTATATTTTTTTAACCCAATATAGCTAAAATATCATTTCAATATGTAATATATTAATAAGATATTTTACATTTTGCATTTTTAAAAATATTTTTAAAATTTAAATTTAATTTAGTTAACATATAGTGTAAGTATTACTTTCAGGGGTAGAATTTAGTGACTCATCAGTTACATATAACACCCAGTGCTTATTACCATCAAATGCCCTCCTTAATGCCCATCACCCAGTTACCCCATCTCCCTACTCACCCCCCTCCAGCAAACCTCAGTTTGTTTCCTAGAGTTAAGAGTCTCTTATAGTTTGCCTCCCTCTCTGTTTTCATCTTATTTTTCCTTCTCTCCATGTTAATCAGTTTTGTTTCTTAAATTCCACCAGTGAAATCATTTGGTATTTTTCTCTGACTGACTTATTTCACTTAGCATAATACCCTCTAGTTTCATACACATCACTGCAAATGGTAAGATTTCATTTTTTTGATGACTAATATATATATATATATGTTACCAAGTATATATACATATAATATATATTTATATTTTTTATATATATATATAATATATATAAATATAATCATCACAAAAAAATATAATCATCACGCCTTTTTTATCCATTCATCTGTTGATGGGCATCTGGGCTCTTTCCATAGTTCGGCTATTGTTGACATTGCTGCTATAAACACTGGGATGCATGTGCTCCTTTGAATCACTATGTTTGTATCCTTCGGATAAATACCTAGTAGTGCAATTGCTGGGTTGTAGGGAAGTTCCATTTTTAACTTTTTGAGGAACCTCCACACTGTCTTCCAGAGTGGCTGCACCAGTTTGCATTCCTACCAACTATGTAAGAGGGTTCCCCCTTCTCTGCATCCTCACCAACATCTGTTGTTTTCTGAGTTAATTTTAGCCATTCTGACTGGTGTGAGATGGTATCTCATTGTGGTTTTGATTTGTATTTCCCTGATGATGAGTGATTTTGAGCATTTTTTCATGTGTCTATTAGCCATTCGTATGTCTTCTTTGGAGAAATGTCTGTTCATGTATTCTGCTCATTTCTTTTTTTTTTTTTTTTATTCTGCTCATTTCTTGACTGGATTTTTTGTTTTGGAGATGTTGAGGTTGATAAGTTCTTTACATATTTTGGATACTAGCCCTTTAACTGAGAAGTCATTTACAAATATTTTCTCCCATCCTGTAGGGTTGCCTTTTAGTTTTGATGACTATTTTCCTTGCTGTGCAAAAGCTATTTGGATGAAGTCCCAATAGTTCATTTTTGCTTTTGTTTCTCTTGCTTTGGAGACATGTCTAGCAAGAAGCTGCCGTGGCTGAGGTCAAAGAAGTTGCTGTGCTCTAAGTCTCTGAACCCTAGTTTGTATTTTATACTTACAGTACATCTCAAATTGAATTTCACGTGCTCAATTGGTATATGTGGCTAGTGGCTACCCTATCAGCACATCCAAAGATGTGGCTTTAAGGCCAGGAGATCAAGACCACAACCTAGTGCTACCAACCCCAGAAGTCTAAAACTGGGTATCACTTTCTTCTGATTAAATTAGTAGTCAGAAAAAATTCTACTTACAGCCAAAGCAAGCTGAAATGAAGCAGTAAAAATATAATAACTAGATTCGCTGTTTAACAACACTTTTAATCAAAACTTATAGCATTATGTAAAAATAATCAGTTTTACCTATCAAAAGCAGGTGCATTGGCTTCAAATCCCCTTGACATACGAACACGATGAGATCCCACCTACACAAGAGAAATACATTTAATTATACTAGAAGCCAACATGCAGACAAAGGAAAACTGTTCATAATATGTAGTAATTCATTTGCTGAACATACAACAGTAAATTGAATAATTGATTTTCATTCATATTATTGTTTAAAAAAATTCAAAGGGTTTACTTTTCCTTTATTTTTAAAAACATGACTTCTCGGGCACCTGAGTGGTTCAGTTGGTTAAGCATCTGCCTTTGGCTTAGGTCATGATCCCAGAATTCTGGGACCAAGCTATATCGGGCTCACTGCTCAGTGGGGAGTCTCTTTCTCCCTCTTCTCTCTCTCAAATAAATAAATCTTAAAAAAACCAAACATGATGTTGTAAAAAAAAAGAAGTTATAAAACACAAAATAACAAGAATTTTTACTTATGAAAGATATTTTTAAGAGGTCTTTCATATACATTATCTTGTTTAAAACTCAAACTATATGCCCTGTGTAATTTAACACTGCCCATTTGGGCAATAAAAAAACTGAAATTCAGACAAATGAAATAACTTGTCCTCTTAGGTCAACAGAATTCCAAAAAACAATTCACATGGGAATTTAGGTCTCCTGAACTAAATTCCTACTCTTCCAAGCTGACTACAAGTACAAGGTCTACAAATTTCTTTGTTACACTAAATGCTTTATTCACTTCACCTACATCAAGTCAACAAGTTAAAAACAATACTGCACCTGGAAAAACAGGCTTTCCAAGGCAGTCTCACAGTCACACACACACACACAGAATCAGAAAATATGGGTTAAGAGAATTAAACAAAATGGAAAATATTTGCCTTTCTGTTTTGTTACAGTTTTTCTGTTCTCACAAAGAAGAGTAGCAGAAAGATGAGACAAAATTAAGAAAGATACAAGAGATGCCAAGACGAAATATAAAAGTAACACCAGATTATTTCCCTGAGCTTCACTTTTAAACATCTCCCTCTGAAGCTCTGAGATCAAAGTTCCCCAGAATTCATTCTCCCTAATCTGGACAAAGTGACTTTAAAGGGGCATGGGAACATTAGAAACAACAAATACCCAGCATTTGCTTCAAGTGGATGGAACTGGAGGGTATTATGCTGAATGAAGTAAGTCGATCGGAGAAGGACAAACATTGTTTCGTCTCATTCATTTGGGGAATATAAAAAATAGTGAAAGGGAATAAAGGGGAAAGGAGAGAAAATGAGTGGGAAATATCAGTGAGGGTGACGGAACATGAGAGACTCCTAACTCTGGGAAATGAACAAGGGGTAGTGGAAGGGGAGGTGGGCGGTGGGTTGGGGTAACTGGGTGATGGGCACTGAGGGGGGCACTGGACAGGATGAGCACTGGGTGTTACGCTATATGTTGGCAAATCGAACTCCAATAAAAAATCAATCAATCAATAATAAAGGGGCATGGGAAGAAGGCTACCAAATCAGTCATGCAGTTCAATGGATAAAATCAGAAAATAAATTCTAACACGCTCATCCAATTTGAAAATTAAATTAACAGTATTATTCATTCATCATTCTTCTCTCCTGATAAGCAAGACAATCTACTAACTCTCCTGATAATCAGTATCCTCTCTTTAATGTTTTTTCTTTTTTTAAAGATTTTTTAAATTTACTCATGAGAGGCACAGAGAAAGAGGCAGACACATAGGCAGAGGGAGAAGCAGGCTCCCTGTGGGGAGGCCGATGTGGGACTGAACCCCAGGACCGGGGGATGCCAGGACCAAGGGATCACGACCTGAGCCAAAGGCAGACGCTCAACCACTGAGCCATCCACATGCCCCTTGTTTTTTCTTTTCAATAAGAAATAGATTAGCCTAATGTTATGCCTATATTCAATTTTACTTTATAGTGCTTAGTAGTCTTCATGAAAATTTTAAAATTTGAAAGATGTGTACCCCAGGACTTTAAGCATTTTAGACTGAAGAAAATTCAGCAGAAGTCGATACCTCTTCATTGGAGTACTCTCAGGAAATTGCCTATAACTCTGTAAAAATCCAAGACTTAGCATTTTGTCTACTGATTAATATTTATCTTGAACAGTACTGCCAACTGTCAGGAAGGTAAAACAAAATACAAGTTCTGTTTTCAAGCAATGGCTGGGGCTGTTCCCCATCATCCTGCTACAACACATAACTAGCCACACATCATACTCTTATAGTAATATATTGGTTAAACTAGATTGATTTTATTACTAAAGTTTTAGGACAATTGCCTAAAAAAATTCTATAATAAAAGAGCTCTTATATTAATTATGATAAAAGTAGTACTCCAGAAAGTTTTAAGGCTTAAAATAAGCACAAATTTATCCAATTTTTTTAAAAAGTTGTATCAAAGATATTTTTTAAAAAAACATTTAATTGGATGGTATGGGACATCATTTTCCATCAATATTATTGCTTCATGTTCATGTATTTCTAAAACTTCAATTCGACCAAAAATTGAGTGTGCAACACTATACTAGACATAGATCTGATGATGTTTACCATCTTTTAAGGCTAATTTAAGTTAGAACATACTGTCAGAGTAACAGTGTAAATTGTAAATGTTAAATAATTTCAAAGAAACAAAGTCATAAGTAAAATGAATGAGTTGCTACCACTTAAAATATCATTCTTACTTGTGTAGCACCTTATGACAACTCTTATAATTCGTCTAATTCATACTGACATTTGCTTTTTCTATAAAAGGCCTGCCTCTCCAAACAGATGGTAAGCTGTCTCTGAAGCATCAGTACAGTCTTTGAATCTCTCATAGCATACAACACTATACACCCAGTATAGAATAATATACATCGGGGAAGTATTAAGTATTTAATGAAGAGATCAGTGTGGAGGGGGACTGACTCCATTCAAGGAGATCTGAATGGCCTATATTGAAGGATGACAACTTTAATTTGGGGAGCAGAGGACACCTGTTAGAAGTCAGGAAGGCATGAGGTTAGACAGGTAGAGGAAAGCAGAGGAAGACAGATTGTGAAGAAAAGGGCACCTTGTAGATCTGATGAACATAATATATCAAAAGCCGGGAAACGTGCCAGAGAGCTGGGAAGAGACCAGTTAGAAAACTGTGAGAGTCTTCTGGGCAAGAAGAAATGAGAAGACCCTAACTGGGATGATAGGAGTGGGAACTGAAAGAAAGGGAGAGTCCCAGTGCCTAGGAGAACGCTGGGCTAAGTGTCACAGGGCAGGCTACCTTTGCTGGTTCAGGACTGGCTGTTGGAACAAACAGGCTTGGAGCTGCTGGAAGGTCAACAGACCTTAGAGATGCTTAAAGAATAGCAGAAGAGCATCATGTACACAGAAGTTCTCAAATGTGAATGGTAGGGAACCTGGTTAAAAATACATATTGCTGGCCCCATTCCAAGAGGCTCTATTTCAGCTGATGTGAAGTTGAGGCCATGAATTTGTATTTAATCATTTCAGGTGATTCCTTCAAAATCTTACAATTAAAAAACCTCTGAGGAATTAACTGTGGAGGATAAAAGGCAAGTCAAGGAACAACTCCTAAGGATTCTCTGCCCGTGCCTTCTGAAGTGGGACATCTCACTAGGTAACACTAACTTCAAGGAACCCCAAAATTAATTCCAGTCTTGAGAATACACAAGATACCTAACAATCATTTTCAACCAGTCTCTGTCAAAAGCCGTTCTTTGTCTTCTAAGGGAAAATAAATTTGGGGACTTGGCATTTTTTTATTTTTAAAAATGAATGTCTATTCTTCAGTTTTTAAAAATTGATAAAATATTTTCATCCCTCTATTACCAATTCTTAGAATGATGGGGAGAATGTTTTTCTGTAAAAGATACTTATAAAAATAATCCATTACTGCTCCAAAAAAGGCTGACTTTAAAAACTACTAAGCTAAAATAACTGAGAATCACTTAGTCCTCAACTCAAGACAACAATAGGCCAGCTCCATGACAATTTAGTAGAACTGCTGGACTGTTTCAACGTCTTAAAAATTACTATCTCTATCAAGAAATGCATGATTTAAAAATCCATAGTTCTCTGCCCATAAACAAGATGACATTGGCCAGACAGAAACTGTGTGGGCCAGCCACAGAACACAGCAGGAGGGAGGAGGGTAGCCTCATCCATCAATGTGACTACTCAACATCCGACCGTCTTGAATGATCAAACACTGTAATTCTGAGCTTCTAATAAAATATCACAGAGAGTGGCAAATAGCCCATAAATAGATCACTACCATTTTTTATACTCCTCTGTCTCTAAAGCAAAAGCATTCACCTTGCATCAAAACAAGGCTTTAGGAATGTTCTTGAATATTCTAAACACCCATCGCTGATCACAAAGGTTTAGAGGAAGCGGAATAGGGTTGGGATTCTTTCCCAAAAGAGACTTGGTGAGAGATATATCTACTTAAGTTATCCCTACATGCCAAAGATAAAACCTGCATAAGTTAAAATTCTTGACAAGAACTCAGGAATTGTAACTGCTTTTAATCCTTGTTAATTCTTGGCCTGTCTTATATAAATTGCAGTATTGCAAAGGTTCAATTGGCCTGCAATCATTCTCAATAACAGCCATCCTAAAATGTAAGAGATCCAGCTGTGAGCTAAAAGGAAGCAGGATTTTTTTCTGTCCATTTTCTTAGTACTATAGGCTAAGGCATAAAACTTACTAGACAATATACACTAGAGCCTAAAATGAAAATAATGTATACTTTAGGAACTAAATATTTTGTAATAAAAATAAAATGCAAAATCACGCTATTATGGGCAATCTAATGTTATGAACTTACATGAAAAAAATCTTTTATTTTAAAGATTACATATTTATATCAACAAAATTAAAAAGAAACCATCAGGAAGCAAACCAAAGAACATATTAAAGATGATTGGTCCCTACAAATCATAAAGTAAAATTTCAGTATCAGATATATTACTGATAACAACAATAGCTAACCCTTACAACAGTGTTGCCTGTGGATACCAAGCATTGGTTTTAATACTTTTCATTTTATCTTTACAACTCTATGAAGAGGAACTACTAATATTATCATTCCCATTTTACAGATAAGCAAATTGAGACACACAGGGGTTAAACCACTTGCCCATGAACACACAGCTAGTAGTGGCAGAGTAAGGATCCAAACTGAGAAGTCTGGTTTCAGATGCCTTTTTAACTACTACATTCTCCTACCTAAAGGGGCAAAATTGTTATATAAAGATATGGAGATAGTAAATATGAAACACTAAATATCAATGTGCTATGGAAACATTAATATTTTAATATTAAAAACAGCAGTTGAATTTCTATGGACATCTGAAAGAATAGGGATCCCTGGGTGGCGCAGCGGTTTGGCGCCTGCCTTTGGCCCAGGGTGCGATCCTGGAGACCCGGGATCGAATCCCATATCGGGCTCCCGGTGCATGGAGCCTGCTTCTCCCTCCGCCTGTGTCTCTGCCTCTCTCTCTGTGACTATCATAAATAAATAAAAATTAAAAAAAAAAAAAAAACAAAAGAAATGAAAGAATATTAAACAAAAATATCTAAGACAATTCCAAGAATGCTTGTATTTAGACCCTCATTTGTGCATCTAGCTAATATTACTAAACTGAATAACTAACTAATGAAGTAATGAACTACCCTGAGAGGTTAGAAAACATTCAAGAGAAAACGCAAGACAAAACAATGTTGTACAGATACCTGCAACCCTGGTTGCTCCCAGAACAATGGAACGGATCCCCGGATTTGTATGAAAGAAGAAACAGAGTCATCTAAGTATACAACCTACAGAGAAAAATAACATATGAAATATTTCCACAAAGTTACTACCTCTACATTACAAAGACAAATATACTAACATCTCTTGCATGCTAGTTTTATCTCATAACCAACTCACATCTAATTGTCCTAACAAAATACCCAGAAGAGGCCACCAAATAAGTGTGATTTTCTCTTAACTAGTGATAGTTTTTCCATAAATTAACCAAAAAATAGTAAAAATATAAGCATAAAAACCACAACTTTTAGTTTGCCTTCTGAATCTCAATATTTTACACACATACTTTTATATTTATTTTTTTTCTTTAGCTTTTTCTATTTTCTAAAACTAATCTGAAGTACTGAGTTGGGCTGGGGGGAGGCCTGAATGTACAATAATATAGTTTCAGAGCCAAAAAAATGTTTTTAATTCAAATATAATGAACATACAGTGTTATATTAGTCTCAGGCATATGATATAATGATTGAACAATTCTATACATTTCTTAGTGCTCATCAAGATAAGTGTACTCTTAATCTCCTTCATCTATTTCATCCAGCCGCACTCCCCCACCTCCCCTCTGGCAACCACCAATTTGTTCTCTGTATTTAGGAGTACTTTTGTTTGTTTCTTTTTTCGTTTTGTTTCTTAAATCCCACATATGAGTGAAATCATATGGTATCTTTCTCTGACTGCAAATGTCATAACTTACTTTTAGTTGGTATATATATCTATCTTTAAGAGCTGGGTTTGATTTAATTTTTTATTTTTTATTTATTTATTTTTTATTTAATTTCACACAAGAAAACATTTTATTAAATTATCTAGCTCTCTAATTGAGGATTTTTAAATTCAATACCAAAACGTACAGCACTGACATCATGCTAATTAGTAAAAATCTTGTTCCTCATTTGAAGAGTCATACCGAAGTTTGTTTATAAATAAGTTTGTCTTAGGGAAGTCTTTCTTAAGGCTAGTAAGCAGCCAAGAACAACCACAAAAGGACATTACAGATGTGAAAAGGAGTTTTGAATCCAGTAGAAATCTATGGATCTATTATTTTCTGAGCCTCTCTTCTAATACATGAATCAAGCAATATAAAACACTATGTACCTGTTCTGTTTCTACAAAATTAGCAACGTGACCATCATCATTTGTTCCCCGGACATTAAACCTGGTCCCAGCTCGTTCACAGCTGAGTCTGGAAATGAGGCAAGCCTTTGCCTGCTTATGAGCAGCATAAATTGTTCTGATTTCTACTCCCCCACACATGAGACGTAATAACCAGTCATCACAATTCACACCATAGTGCTTGAGATGCAAATGCAAAGACTGATTCCTAGCAGAAAAAAAAAATAACTCATTAGCTTACTGAGTACCAGATAACACAGCATAAGTTTTAAAACAGTGCTCCTGAAACATTAATGTCATTCAATTAAAAGGCCCTACAAATAAGTCAATTCATTTACATTTACCATGCTAGGAATCAGAAGATGAGGCTATAAAATGTGATCCTCCGGCATATGATCTATGGTTCAAAGAAAAGAAACATCTTTTATGTTTTTAGTATCTGTGCTCCATTCTGTTGTCTTTTCATATAATGTATATATAACCTAACTTTCCCCCAAAAAAGGATTTCATACAAGTATTCCCACCCCACTTTATAAAGTTCTACTCTTAACGTTCGACTTTAATAAGGCTCTAAATAGCCAACTGACCTAGTAGCTACCATATTAATACATGTCTAGATTTTTCCATTACTCTGAATGGTTTAGTGGGGGCCTCGTTTTCAAATTTTTTCAGGGCAAAAAGTTTTATTAAAATAAACATACAGAAGCCCAATGAGTAGGAAACTCACCAGAGCTGAGTCACTATGGCTAAAGCAGGGATAGGGGCTGGAATCCTGCCAGGTTGGCTACCTTCTGATCCTGCTGACTGCCTCTTCTGGGCTCTATACTGGAACTCTAGCCCTCCAAAGAATGCATATGGAATATCCTGACCAATTTATCACCAGGGGAAATATATTGTTGTGCAGAAAAACATACTGGTTGGCTTTTCAGATAACCAGGAGTCTCATAAAAGTGAATTTTCTATAATACTGAAGCTTGGTTCTCAAGTTTTACAACTCTCCTGTTTTAGGTAGAAATTTTTCTTAAGTACTCTGCACTATCTCACTGTCTTAGTCTCATTAATACACAGCACTACTGCTAGACCAGCAGCTGCCCAGCCCTCCTCCTCAGGGTATAGGCGATGGTAGAGATAAGACAGCTGGTGGGCACGTGCAATTCTGATAAACCATCTACGTAAGTGAATGGTGAGATTACTATTAGACTAACACTCAATCCAATGGCCATTAAGTATTTTCAAAATATGACATAAGCCTCCATACTCTCCTATTGCCTATACTGATCTGAGGTGAAGTTCAAATGACTGTGATCCAGTATGTCCAGATACCATAGAGAGTCCCATGTCATGGCAGAAGTATAAGCAACATACCTGTCTCCATTTAAATACAACTGGGATCCTATGTATTTGTTCAGGTAGTTTCTCCCTCTACCATCAGTTTTCATTTTTCTTTGCTGTCAATGAATTGCTGTCTTAATTCTATTTAAATTCATAAACAACTCTCAACTGGCTGCAGCTTCAAATCTCCAAAGGAATAAATGAGTGGGGTTTTTGTGATAGGTGTTTGTGACTCTGGAAACAAAACTTACTTGGCTGTATCCTGGAAAATATTTCTACTAAGCTACAAGAGTATGCATAATAAATTCATAAAGCTTTCATTTTTCTATGCAAGGTGAAGCTCAAGAATGCCAATCCTCGGAAAAATTGTAGAAAGTGTAAAATTACCAAAACTCATTCTTGGTGTTTTAGTCTCCCTTTTGTTCAACCTGTCTCCTATTCAACAAACCCCCTCAGTCTGTTAGGTAAACTGTTGCCACCTCCACCCTTAAGTAAATGAAATAAATAAATAAATTACTCCTACTGGTTAAACTTAGCAAATGTGCTTAACTGCTGATCATTGGAGCCAATGCATCCACACCCGCTTAAACTTCTAATTATTGGCAAGAAAATTTTTATCTCTTAATCTAAGATATTTGGGGTTAGAATGACCAGAGTGGGGAGAAAAAAGTCAGGGCAACTGCCCTGCCCATCTGCACCACCTTAACTTTTCAGGGATTTCGATGTCTCTTCCATCAGAAAAAGTGTGGGGCTGACCTCTAGGCTCACTTAATTGCCCCATTAACCCTTCCTTCCCAGCCCTTCATTGTCTCCTCCTTTGTGAGGTTCCAAGTCTCTAGGATGCTGGAGTCTTTTTTTCATTCTGCCTCGTTTCTCCTCTGTATTACTATGCTGGGCCAAAAAACTTACACATTAGCTAAAAAGCTTCCTCTAAAGTTTGTTTTTATCCTAAGGTTTTGTTGACTTTGAGCCCTCTGACACCCAAGACAGATAGGTCAGACTAAACGAGCCACTCAAGGACCATACATAGATGGTGCAAGTGGGAGGAAAAGAAAATATCCAGGAGGAACACCTTGAATCTGACCTACTGAGGGAGACCCAAGGGCAGAGAGTCCTGGACTGCGGTCTTAGGACGTGCAAACATAATGAAATATAATTACTACATGATGTTAGGGGAAAATGTCTACAGCAATGCTGACTGTGGACAAGAGAAACAGTATCCTAGAAAACTGGTCAGCTCCAATAAAGCAGCACTAATTATAGTTACATGTGCTTACCTTTTGTGCATACTATAGTACAGTTTATGCATAATCATGAAATATCCATTACCTACTTAAGTCTTACTTTATTATAGTACTAAACTTTATCCTAGCATATCACTTCTTCACAGTCCATTGCTCTTAAATCAAGATTATGCACCTATTACCTTTAAATTAAAAATAATGAGGCAATGCGGTCTTAGAAAAACAGTACTAAAAAAAAAAGGAAAAACAGTACTGCCAGAAACAAGATCTCAAACTATGAACAGTAAATATGAGTATCACAACTTGATTACAACTAATTCAATCTTAATTTTAAAATAAATATCTTAAATAATATATTTCAGAAATGAAAGGTCAGTTTAGATTGGGCAGAGCAGGGATCCCTGGGTGGCGCAGCGGTTTGGCGCCTGCCTTTGGCCCAGGGCGCGATCCTGGAGACCCGGGATCGAATCCCACATCAGGCTCCCGGTGCATGGAGCCTGCTTCTCCCTCCGCCTGTGTCTCTGCCTCTCTCTCTCTCTATGACTATCATAAATAAATAAAAATTAAAAAAAAAAATAGATTGGGCAGAGCAAATGGGTTGCATGTCACATGTCACACGGGAACTTCAATAAGCTGACACTGGCTGCCTGCTATGCTCTGCTGAGGATTCTGGAGCAGGAGACAGTGGGGTGCTCAATCAGCAATGTCCATCCTTGCTATCTCTGGAAATAACTGATGAACACACTATGCACCAAATCACCAAACTATTGCACAGCAAGCACATGATTACCAAGGGAAAAAACGTTAACACAAACTCACCAGAAAAATCTATTATCAGTTGTGTGTTCTTGCATGCTACGATGTGCATTAAGACTTAGATCTAAACTGATTCCAGATGCAGACCATGCAAAATAAAAGTTTCCTGAATTCAAAACTTTTCGCACTTCTGAAATGCGATCCTCATCTGAAGAATCAATTCGTAGTGATATGAATTCAGTAGAAGTAACTCGGAAAACTTCAGATTCTTGAATTTTTCCAACAGACATACATCCAGTGACTAAAACCAGATAATGTAACATGGTATCACCTGCAAAAACCAAAGAATTCATCAGATGAAAAGTCCCAATATTTTTCAAGTTATTCAAAATTTCCTCCAACTTTCTTGTCATGTTTCCAACTTTTAAAATCTGACAGCAGGCTTATTTTAAACTGACATGGACATGTTTACATTTACAACTGGATTTTTGCAAAAGTTGAAAAAAATCCTTGATTAAACACATTTAGATCCATGAACCATTTAAACATTAACAGAATAATCTCACATTGATGAAATTATTCCTTTGATTAATCTGATATAAAAAAATTTATCAAGTAAAAATATAATCTATATGTTATCTTCCCCATCTTTCCTTTATGATTGTCAGGAAATCCACATAAGACAATAAATGTGGGAGCTCTTTGTAAATAGCACAGTTGAAAGAAATGGAAAAAATGTAAATGTGAGCTGCTGGAGTTGACATATGAACAGAAAGCCCCTGATAACAATTTATAAAGCAATTTGGTTTACAAAAACTTTCACAGATATTTTCACTAATTTTGGCAAAAATCCCATGAAATTAGCATGAAGGCAAAATTCAGCGGTGGTGTACTTTGATGGGCAGAAGTGGCCCTGAATCTTGGCTCTGCCACTTAGTATCTAGACCAACTTTAGTGTGCTAACAGAACCAACCTGAGATACACTCCCTCACAAACCAGGATTAAAATAAACCTCACTGGACTGTGAGGGTTACCTGAGGCAATATTAGCTAAGCACCTAGGCATAGTGCTTTACATGTGATAGATTCATAACAAATGACAAATCTCCACTTTACACCAGTCCTTCTCAAGTTTGGCCCATGGACTGTCACAGTGAGAAAGGTGCATGTTCCAGAATGGAAATCAATTACCTCACTAAATTCACTGTTCAGCTTAGCTGACTTTTTTTTTGCATAGTAAGACTCTATCAACCAAGGGAGCCATGTGTGGATTTGCATGATGGTGCAAGCTCCTTATCTCATCACATACCAATAACAAAATGGTTCACAGACTGGTACCAGGCCTTGGGCCACACTTCCAGCTACGCAGTTACAGTCAAACCAGTAATCAGTAATCACAAGGGTTACTCTACAGCCTGCGGTGACATTAAGTGGCAGGGATAGACTCAAGCTGAGACCTTTTAAATACAAAGCAGATGTCCTTTCTACTATAAACCAGAGCAATCAGTGTGACGTCTAAGACGTCTTTTCTTAAAGCACTGGAACAAACAAAAAAGACAATGCCCTGATTTTCTCTTTTAACAACTGATACCAATCTTCAAGTGTTCATATAGGATAATTTCTCTGAAACTTAAAATCACAACAGCTTGAGTATGTCACATGCCTTTTCAACCAACAAACATTTTCCCAAGATTAGCATAATTAGGGTTTAAAAGATGTTACCATGCTTTTAGCTCAAATATGGAATATGAAATGATATACAAGCAATCTCTCAAATCCTTAGAATTAATAGAGATAAAAAAGATGATTAATTATACTGAATAATAAACTTACCAAGATTTAATCGTAAAACACCTAAAAGTCCATATGCATCCAGTACTTTGGAGTATGTACCCTTGATTGCCTCTTTTTCTGCAGATGCTACAAAAAAAGTTCCAGGGTTATTTAGTTATAAAGCCAGAGTTTCAAACAAAAATCTAAATACAACATACATACATATACATACATATATGTGTGTGCGTGTGTGTGTATATATATATATATATATATATATATATATATATATTTTTTTTTTTTTTTTTAAGTAGGCTCCATGCTTAGTGTGGAGCCCAATGCAGGGCTTGAATTCATGACTTGGAGATCTAGACCTGAACTGGGATCAGGAGTCAGATGCTTAACCTACTGAGCCACCCAGGCATCCCTAAACCTGATATTCTTAATATAAATATATCAAATAAAATATTTTCTCAGCTAGTAACTTAATTGTCCTTCTCAAAGAGTCAACAAATTTTTCCAGCACCACTGATGAATAAATCCAGCCTCTCCCAATGATCTGAAGTACTGCCCTAAATAATACTCATGTTTTGGAGACTTTTTTGTTTTTAAAGATTTTATTTATTTATTCATGAGAGACACAGAGAGATAGGCAGAGAGAGAGAAGCAGGCTCCACGCAGGGCACCGGACCTCTGGGATCACGCCCTGAGGCGAAGGCACATGCTCAACCACTGACTAAGCCACCCAAGCATCCCTTTTTTTTTTTTTTTTTTAAGATTTTATTTATTTGGAGATTGTTTTTGAATCTTCTCTGTCCCACTCACCTGTTCGCCCATGTCTACTACCAGCACTGCCCTGTGTTATCACACCCCTAGTAGACAACATCCAACTCCTTCACCAGTAATCTTTCAGAATGTGGCCTCAACCTCCTCTTTCTGCTTCATTTTTCAATTACTTTCCCCCTCCTTCCACCCCCCCTTCTATGCTCTCATCACATTAAACTGTCCCTAATTGCCCCAAAGCACTCTTTTACACTCCTGCACCTTTGCACAGCAATCTAGCTTTCTGCCTACAAGGCTCCACCTGACCACCTTATGTAAACATCACACAAAGTTACTTTCTGGAAACCTTTCTCTAACCTCTACAGGTACACTTCTTTCACAGAGCTCCCTCTTCATGTTGTCAAAACATTTTAAATAGACCCATCACTTCTCTTTCCCATTAACCAGCCCAATCCTTGAAGGCAAGAATGTTGTCCTATGCATCCTTTTATCCCTGACATTTAGAATAGTGCTTGAAACATAGAAGATGACAAATGTTTAAATGATAAAAGCTAACAGCAACGCTTGACTACAGAGTTTAGCAGAGGAACGATATCTTCAGTTGCACCTTTGTCTTGATTCATTTCTTCTGCTATCAAGTTAATGTTATCTTGCTGATGAATACAATCCACAGAATAATATCCCTAGGTCAGGTGTTATGGTTGCTCTGTTGAAAAACAAAAACAAATCCTGAAACTTTAAAGGAAAACTCTTCCCAGTTCTTAGCAAATATTAAAAACTTTACCAAAAAACCCCGAAGAAATTTAAGCCATAACTTGTAACTCAATGGACAATTCCAAATAATTCTAAAGTCTACAAATCCAGAAAGGTGTGATCCTCTTTCTCATTCTGTCCTTTCTTTTCTATTTCTTTCCTTCTTTACTGTTCTCCCTTTCCACTCTCTATTCCACACTCCCCAACTCACCTCCTGACTGACTGGTTCATTCCTTATTTACCCTAATCTCTTGTGCCTGTCCCCTTTCTCCTTTCCTCATTCATCTATAATACAGAATTATAATACATTTTGGCAACAGTATGTGTTCCACATTAGAAAAGTATGTTATGGGGCCCCTGGACGGCTCAGTAGGTTAAGCGTCTGCCTTTGCCTAGGTCAGGATTTCAGGATCCTGGGATCAAGCCCAGAGTAGAGCTCCACTCTTCTCCCTGCTCAGTGGGGAGCCGGCTTCTCCATCTCCCTCTGCCCCTATCCCTGGTTTGTGCTCTTTCTCTCCCTCTAATAAACACATAAAATCTTAAAGAAAAGAAAAGGAAAGCATATTATCAGATCCTTAATGCCTTCCAACTTGTCAATCTTTACAGCCAACAAATGGGCTATCTTCTCAGCCTACTACTTTGCCTAATATTCCTTAATACTTTGTATTAGAGAACTTTTCCTTTGCCCCAAGCTCTTCTCCAGGGTTCTAATTGTTCGGGGGGGGGGGGGCGGGAATGATGAGGGAACAGAGGACTATCTGAGGACAAAGCACAAGCCCAGGGCAGCACACTGACAAGTCTCGAAGCAGGCAGAGGGACATTCCTCTACTGACTCAACTGCCTCAATCCATGTCAATACTTTGCTAAGGGCAGAAGGCAATCTTAGCCCGACCCCCAGGATCCTTTAAGTCTACTTTAACATATAAAAATTCCTTTAGAAACCTCCTTTATCTCTAAACCCCCCCAAGATACATGTTGGCAATCATCCCCCAAGCACACGGCACACGGATATACCTCCGAAGGGTCTCATGACTAAGGTTTTATTAGATGGTAATAAAAGACCTTTTCCCAACAATAGCTAGGCCCTTCAAGATCCTGGAAACCTTGCTTCCAGAATTCCTTAGACAGTATGCTATCCTCAAACCCCTCCCAACTCTCAGGTATCTGATCAGTCACTCCTTACAGGCCCGGGGCAGCAGCTCTTTCTGCCCACAGGTCCTGTCCCCGTGCTTTAATAAAACCACCATTTGGAACGCCTGTCTCTACCTCTCTCTCTCTCTCTCTCTCTCTCTGTGTGTGTCTCATGAATGAATAAATAAAATCTTAAAACAAACAAACAAAAAACCCCACCATTTTGCACCAAAGACGTCTCAAGAATTCTTTCCTGATCGTTGGCTCCGGACCTCACCCCACCAAACCTCACCTATATTCCAAAACTTCATCAATCTCATCTTCCTTGCCTGATTCACCTCTTTTTGGACTATCTACTCATAAGCCTTCTTCCTAGTTAACCCACTTCTGCCTTGGAATGAGTTGTGCTCTGCTAGCTGGCAGCACAGGCAAAAACTAAATTACTCAATTAATCACTCAATTAGCTGATACTGTCATAATTCTATAGCATGCTCATTATTCAGTGAGGCCTTTACCTTTATCAAAGCTGCCTATACAAAATTAGAGAGTAAGATTTCACCCAGCCATTAAAGTTATGAGGCTTTGTATTTCCTTCTGCATTCCCAGAGTTCTTCTTCTCCTTATTACAACCTATGCTTAAGTAACTGTTACTCCTAACATTAAATGACAAATGACACAAATATAAAATGTCACATTAATTTTAATTATATTTTATAAAGTAAATCATGATCCTATCCCTAAATACTGCCTCATTAAGAGTACCACATGTACATTGAAGCAAAAGTTAGAGACTTGTTACATCTCTGATGACAGAAGGCATGGCTTCCAGGGCAAATGTTAGTTTTAGAGCATATATGCTCTATGTATTTAAATACCATCACTAATATAGTAATATAAATATTACCAGATGTATCAGTTTCAACAGCAATCATTATTTAGGTTCAAAGACCAGCAGCCGTAAGATTAAAAAGAAAATGTATTGTTAGTATTAAGCCATCACCTTCCCTTAAAAACAAAAAAAGGTATTTTATCACTTAAATGCTATGAAACAAAATGGTCACTCTTCTAGTCATGTATAATAATTATCTTTTCATTGACTGTGCTCCAAATATATGAGTATGTTGTGTCTCTCAGGCCCCATGAAAACCTATTAAACTGTCATCTGATTCAAACATTGCCAACAAATGTCATGCTGCTTATTTACACTTTTATATTATATTCTAAGACTCAGGAAACAGGACAGACACACACACACAGGCATACAATTTAAACTAAAGTGCCTATTCCTAGATAAAAGTATGCTTAAGGAAAGGAAAAATAATTTGAAGAGCAGATATCACTTTCTTTCCCAGGAATGTTTTGTTTTCTTATCACACTATTAAATGAAATTTTATTCTTTTTATTTTTATTTTTTAAATATTTTTATTTATTTATGATAGTCACAGAGAGAGAGAGAGAGAGAGAGAGGCAGAGACACAGGCAGAGGGAGGAGCAGGCTCCGTGCACTGGGAACCCGACGTGGGATTCGATCCCGGGTCTCCAGGATCGCGCCCTGGGCCAAAGGCAGGCGCCAAACTGCTGCGCCACCCAGGGATCCCTAAATGAAATTTTAAAATAAGTTTTAGAGTGATAAATGATGCTGCAGTTGAAGTATCTGTATATTGTTTCTGTGATGATTATGACAGTAACTAACACATATTATTCAATTTTCACAACAATCCCATCAGCAAAATTACGACTATTTCCATCTGACATGAGGAAACAGGGTTAGAGAGGTGATCAATTTGTTACTAACAAACTGATAACCTCTTAAACAGCCCCAGTCAAAGAATGCAGCTTCAGAAGGAAGGGATTTTTTTAAAAGATTTTATTTATTTATTCATAAAAGACACACACACACACCCACACAGAGGCAGAAACACAGGCAGAGGGAGAAGCAGGCTCCATGCAGGGAGTCTGACGTGGGACTCAATCCTGGGACCCCAGGATCATACCCTGGGCCGAAGACAGGCGCTAAACCGCTGAGCCACCCAGGGATCCCCGGAAGGAAGGGATTTGGCCAAGCTCACTGCTCTAACCCCAGTGGCAGAGCTCAGTGCCCGGCGCTCAGTAGGAGTTCAAAGATATTATGTCAAATGAATTTGTGAATGAAATTTCAGAGCCATATGCAATTTTAATTCCAGACACTTTCAATTCCCTAAAAGAACATAGTGTTTTCTTCCTAAACATTTTTTTATGTAAAGGACTGTAGATGTTTTCCTATTCTTCCATATACGCTTCAGAGGTTTGGGGTATAATTGAGGAAGGTCTTTTGCAGGTTGTCAGAGCCCAAGCAGAGTAAGAACAATGGCTCTGTGCATGGAAGCCAGAGGCAGGGAGAGAGGGCACTCGTTTGAGGGGAGGACAGCCTGGGATAAGACAAGTCTCAGTAGGGTGAGGAGGGTGGTGCCCACCCAGGGATGTTGGGAGAGGCCTGGTATGGTAGGTTGAAGCTTGGGCAGGGTGGGGGCGGGCAGGGTGCACTGAAGGGAAGCCCAGGGCAGGGTGCTGGAGGCCCTGTAGGCTGAGGAAGGCACCCACACGGTGGAGGTGGCTTCAGTGGCAACAGGAAAGTGGTTGATCATAAGGGGAATGATCAGGATAATGGGAACCAGGTTCCTCACTGTCAGTGAATGAGTGTACAAATATGGAAGGAGAGAAAACTAGAATGGGCACTGCAGTGTTGATAGGAATTGGAGTTACCTATGTGAACTCCTAGTTTTCTAGATAGACAGATGGACAGACATGGATATAAATGGGTGTGTATAACTATATATATACATATTGACACATAATTACACATTCTCCTTAGTTCTATCCATTGACAGGGCCTGAGATCAGCAGTATTCCAATAGCAATGGCCACACCTAGCACCCAGACTTTGCTTTCTAATACCACTGTCCACTATTAAGGATTCCTTGGAAAAATGGCTATTCTAGGGCAAAGGCAGAGACAAGAGGAGCCTGGAACATATTCTTGTGTCACAACAGGAATACTCAAAGAATAATGGAGAAATGTCACAGAAATAAGAAGCCAGCTTCAAGGGGCGTCTACTAGAGAAATCTGGTACAATCTGAAGCATCAAAACAAATTATAATAGTAACAGATTACAACCCACTGAATAAACCCATCAACTGAAAGTGTGATGAGTCATGGGGAAGTTTAACACGTTCTCGAAGTACCTTACCTCAAAACACTTTTTATACAAGGAGTCTGCCAGAGACCACCTAAATCAAATAATCAGAATGAATACCAACAGTAATGGGACAAGTCAAAACGGTGTGCCCCCTGACAGGATATAATGGAAAGGACACAGCACCACTTCTGTAATATTCCTGCCAGGACATATCACCCGAATCTGAGCACAAGGAACCATTAGACAAACTCAAAGTGAGGTACATTCTACAAAACAACTGGCCTTCATCTCCAGAAGTTTCAAGGTCGTAAACATCAAAGACTGAAGAACTTCTCCAGATTTAAAGGGAATAAAGAGGGAGGCCAACAAATAAAATGATAAATCTGAACTGGATCGTTTTACTAGGAGTTGTTGGGACAGTTGGTGAACTTGAATGGAGTCTGAGGATTAGACAGATGTACAATGTTAACTTTTTTATGGTTATATTGTAGTTATGAAGGAGCAATTCTTTCTAGGAAATAAGTAACAGTATTTGTGGGTGACTGAACATTATGTCAGCAATATTCTCCAATAAATCAGAGAAAAGTTCTTTGTACTGAACTTCAGCTTTTCTGTATCTTTGACACTGCTTCAAATTTAAAAAAATGAAATGTAACCATCAAAAATAAAATTTAAACACATGCACATTCCTAAATTAAGAAGCTTTTATCTCTACAAAGCACTAAGATAAATGCTTACAGTATCATGTTACCTCCTCCCCAAACATTTTTAATGGGGAAAGAATTCTCTTATTTTTTGAAACTCCATGAAATAGAAGTACATTATGTAAGAGGGAGAGACTTAATTATTGTTCTATTTCTCTGGTAACTTTTAATTCTGGAAAATAGTTTGGGAATCTTCCACTACAAAGAGATTACTTAAATTAAAAAGCCATAGTACTTTAAAATACTGTGTATAACCTTTAGATAAAACACAAAATGTACCAATTTTCACTCACTCATCCCCATCTTTCCTTTTTCCTCATACTTTCCTCTGGCGTCCTACACTGCAGCCAAAATGAATAAAAAATGAATAATGGGTGGCTCCTTCTGTGTGCTCCACATCATTTTCCCTTTGTTCACAGTGTTCTTTCCATCTGGAACACCGTTTAGTCATCTCTCTGTTTCCAAATATTACCCATCCTTCAATACCTAACTCAAATGTTTTCCTTGATCATGCCGGAAGTAAATCTTCCTTCTCGTTATTTTATACCTCATTCCCTGTATACGAACAGCAACAGAAATGGCCTCATTTTTTAAAAAGGATTTATTTACTTACTTATGAGAAAGAGAGAGAGCACGTAAGCACACAAATGGGGAGAAGAGCAGAAGGAGAGAAGGGGGGGGGATCTCAAACAGACTCCTCACTGAATGGGGAGCCCAGAACAGGGGCTCCATCTCATGACCCTGATACCATGACCTAAGCTGAAATCAAAGGGTCAGTTGCTTAACCACCTGAGTGCCCAGGTGCCCCTCATTTCTTTTTATCTCAACACAATACCAACCTAACCAGAGACACTGAACACTGCGATTGTTAAGTATTCATCTAATAGACCAAAACAAATTAAGAGGTTATAGCACAGAAGGGAATGTGCTGTGAGTTTTTAAATAATATAGAAAAAGATAAACATTTAACCTTACTACCAATAGCATCTGAATGCTCTAAAGTTTGACTTTTTCTCACAGTGACGTCTGGAAATTTTCCAATATGATGTCTATCTATGGTGGATGTCTCTGGGGGTGTGAGGTTGGGAGTGGGCAACACAGGCCTTGTTAAATGATTTCTAACCAGAGCTTAAACTAGTGGAGTTTATGGAATGGTAGGATGTATGGAGAGCCCCAAGGAAAACAGAGTGAAAGAATGAGAGGAATGAGAGTTCAGCAGGTGTAGTGATACGGAGGTTCAGGTTCCTCCTTGCCCCTGAGGCTGTCTTTCAAGGTATCTACTGGGTTTTCAATCAGGGGAACAGACGGCTCTGTATTTTTTTTTCTCCTGTTCATGTTGATGTTGTTAAGCAAACAGGATGCTAGGAAAAACAAACCTTTCTTTTTAAAAGTTACTGATTTCTAACCACCATCAAGACCCGTAGCAGTTCAACTCAGGTAGAGGCTGGACTTCTCTGGCTCATCTGTTCAACATGTAAAGTAAGGCAGGGCCTGACTCCCCAAGTTACTACTGGAATACCTCAGGGTTCAACAGTACCCAACTTCCTCTAAGGCTTATCTTAAAGAGAAAAGCTCTTTTTCCCTTGTCATACCCAACACTGCCTTTCACTTGTGCTTTCAATTTTTTCTTAATTTACCATCTAATGCGAACATGCAGTTCCGGAGAACATGGGGCTATTTTACAATATATCCACACCTCTATAGAACTGATCATCTGAAGGTCCTCTGACTTTAATCCTAGTAAGTATGTGAATACGAATAAGATCATAGAATAGAATTTAAAACAAAAGAAAATATGTGCCATAAACATTTATTATCTTTTTTAAAAAAAGATTTTATTTATTTATTCATGAGAGACACAGCAAGAGAGGCACAGAATAGAATTTAAAACAAAAGAAAATATGTGCCATAAACATTTATTCTTTAAAAAAAAAAGATTTTATTTATTTATTCATGAGAGACACAGCAAGAGAGGCAGAGACACAGGCAGAGGCAGGCTCCATGCAGGGAGCCCGATGTGGGACTTGATCCTGGGTCTCCAGGATCATGCCCTGGCCGAATGCAGGCACCAAACCGCTGAGCCACCCAGGCTACCCAACATTTATTCTCATAAGAATATTTATAGATGAAATTACATGACATCTGGGATTCACTTTAAAATAAATGGGGAGGGGGAACTAGTAGATAGGGATATAGATAAACACAAGTGTCCATGAGTTGATAATCATGGAGGTTGGGTGACAGATACATGGAGTACAATGACATTAGTCTCCCTTTTTTGATGCATGTTTGATACTTCCCAAAATAAAATGATAAAAAAAAAAAAAAAACTTATTCTGACAACATTCTTTGGCATGCTGGATAAGTTCAGAAAGAAGAGAAGGCAAGATAACTCTGGCCAGTCAGTGAGAGCAGGGGCTACTGGAATTCTAAGTAATCTGAGAGGTACTTTCCTCCAATTACCTTCGACCAAAGGTATACTAATCAAAAGCTCAATGGGCATCTGGACTTTTAGAACTTGAAAGGAAGCTGTAAGTCCTACAGCCTTTAGAAAGACCCGTAGGGGGCGTCTGGGTGGTGGTTAGGCAACCAACTCTTGATTTCAGCTCAGATCATGATCTCAGGGTCGTGGGATAGAGCCCCATGTTCACCTACACACTCAGTGTGGAGTCTGCTTGAGATTCTCTCTCTCTCCCTCTTCCTCTGCCCCCCTCCTATACACAGGTGCACATGCTCTCTCAAATAAAAAAGTAAATAAAATCTTAAAAAAAAAAAAAGAATGACCTCATAGACCACTCTAAGGCCATCATATAATCATCAAATGATAAATATATAATAAATTGGGAAGGAAAACTCAGCGATTCCAGAATGGAGACCCCGGGAAGGGTAAATAATGCTGTACTCCGCCATAAATGTTTTCCTTCCATTCATCCTAAAAAGTTAGCTTTAGTATCCTCCTCTCTTGAAAACAGTCTTGGGGAATAATAAGCTGGCCCTGGCTCATGACAGGAGAGGTTGAGGAATACTGAAAACTACACTAAGCCATGAGGTAGAGACATCCAACACCTTTATTCAAGTGACTTAACTCACTCAGCTGTTTTAGCTCTGTACTGCTTTCAAAGTTCTTTTAACTGAACAAATTCAGGACAGCAAGGAGGCCTAACCTATGTTTCCTACTGAAGCAACAGAGAGTAATGAAAATAGAAGCTGAAGAGGTGATCTATTTATAGACTACAGAAAACACTCAAAAGTATACATGTATCAATTGGTCTTCATCAAAATTTAACATACTAATTGTCCTCTAGCACATTGCTCAGCACCATCCTTTGCTGGAGTGGCTTGCTTTTGTAGGATTATATCATATGACATAAGTGGCATTATTCAGCATTATTGGTATCACACCTTCTCTTCTCAAATTAGAATGTTAGGCAAATAATGAAGCATAACATCATCTATAGAAAGTCAGATGAAAACATAACCATATACCTATTTCTTGATTTTCATGAGTGTGACTCTAAAACAGAGGCTTACTAAACAGAGAATAACTGGTGATCAGACCTGCATTGCTAACTCTACCATCTGAACAGAAAGAAACAAAATTAACTTATTATCTAAGATCACAAGATAATTACAAAGTCATTTATTTTAAATTTAAATGGTATTGAGGTATATTGAGGTAAATGGTATTGAGGTCATTTATTTTAAATTTAAATGGTATTCCTAAGTTTATAGGAAAATTTCTCTGACTTCTTAGAATTACAATAATTCAAATTAAACAATTAAGCTACCTAATGAAGGTCCTGCTACCCAATGTCAACATTCTACTGTGACTCAAACCTTCCAGTTGGGCAGTAGACTTTCTTCAGCTGATAAGACCAAACTAAAGAAAGTCATTAAGAATGTGAAAACAAGATTACAAATTAGCATGCTCTTCCTAGAATCACAATTTGCCTGTGGTTGCATGCACTGCAGTTTGTGGTCAGCTTATTTGCATACAGGTAGCACTTTGGTGTAGAATGAGAGAGCCTCTAGTCAGAGGATCCCGGAGATGGTGCAAAACAAGCTACTCATTTCAAAAGGTAAAAACACTAAGAGTTTAGGTGATTCATTCAAGATCATATAACTACCTGGCAGTAAAGCCACTTTCCATTTTACCATACATTAAAACAAAAATTATTTTAAAAGGAAAAGGTTCTCTTTGTATAATTAAATAATTAAAATTCCAGCTGAAAGACATTAAACCATCCAAATTACTGTTCTGTATAAACTGCAAATCCCAATCTTGACAACATTTCAAAATAATAATAACCTTTCACTCATTCATGTAACCAGTCTACTGAATGCTTACTATGTACCAGGACTCTAGCACTCTGTTAAATAAATCTAGCAAAATTTATTTAACAAATAAAAAAAGTTATCTAGCAAATTTGCTATAATCTAACAAAATTTATTTAACAAATAAAAAAAGTTAGTGTTCTAATACTTTCCATTGGGAAGATAGCCATTATATAACTACACAAATGCAAAATTCTAAGTGATAGTAAGTACTATGATGGAGTTCCAATAAGACTACAACAGGAGGAACTCATTTAAAATTGTTAGGGGAAGAGCAACGGTTAGGATAAACCTGCCTGCAGAAGTGACCTTTACAAGGAAACCCGAAGAATAAACAGAAAGCTAGCCAAATGAAGAGTGGAGGTAAAAACATTCCAGGCAAATAATAATAATAATAATAATAATAATAATAACAACAACAATAATAATAAAAACATTCCAGGCAACATACAAATACTCTATGACCCAGAAATTCCATTCCTAAAAATATATCCAACAGAAATGTGTACATATATGCACCAAAAGACACGGATAAGCATGTCATACTAGTGTCATTCATAACAGAAAAAATTAGAAATAAATGTCAACAGAACACATACTCGAAAAATTATACAATGGAATACTACTTGACAATGAAAACTACTGCAACATGCTACAACATGGATAATCTCTCATATAGAACATTGAGAGAAAGAAGCCAGATCCAACGGAATACATACTGAATGATTCCATTTACATTAGGTTAAAAACCAGATAAAACTAATCTGTGATTGTATGAAATCAGGCAGTGAATATCTCTGCAAATCATGGAAGAGATAATAATTGGGGAAGACTGTGAGGGAATCTTCTAGAAAGCCAGTAATGTTTATTTCTCAACCTGGCAGTGGTAACATGGATATGCTCACTCTAATAATTCATCACATTCTACATTTATGATTTCTGTATTTTTCTACATGCATGAGTAAATGTATTTTTTAAAATAAATATTGAACAGAAGAAACAGCGTATGTGAAGGCTCTGAGATCAGAAATAATTTGGTGCATTCAGAACTAAAAGAAGGCCGAAGTGGCTGGGACACAAAAATCAAGAGGCAAAATAATCTAAGACTGAAGAGGGACGCAGGGACTCAATGATTTAATGCAGATCATTTTAAAGAGCTTGGATTTTAAGTCAGTGGTCAACCACAAAAAGGTTTTAATCAGGGAAATAATAATCATCTAAATTGTTTTTAAAGAGACTGGACAATGGGTAAGAGGAGTGGAAACAAGGAGATCAGTTAAGGAGGCTATAGTAATGGTCCATGAAAGGGACTATAGTGGCTTGACAGTGGTAGAACCAGCTAAAATGGTGAATCGCATGGATTCTCAGTGAAATTAGAAGGTTGAGTATACTGGACATGGTAGTAGATTGAACGTGTGAAGTTGGAGAGAAGGAAATGTAGAGAATGATTCTTCTGGTTTAAACAACAAGGCAGGATGGATTGCAATCCACTAAGATAAGGAAGAGCAGGTTTGAGGGAGTGCAGAGATCGATGTGACTATAAACCCAGTATCTATTCCAAACTTTCTGTACTGTGTAGCCACCATACAGGTTGGGGTATCATGGAAACCTAGACAATGATAGTATTTTCTACCTTATTTTGCTAATCAACAGCCCAATGCAAATTGCATATGAAACCCCTACAGCCACAGCATTTGAATCAGGAAAGGACGCAAAACTCAATTTGATCCAGCGCAACAGAAAGTTCATGTTCATTTTGTGTGTTCCAATCCATTCCCTTAATTTCAATTATGTCATCCAACATAAGTAATTATTCTACCCAGCTCTGTATCAGTCCCACACAGCTTTGCAACATCTACAAGTCTGGTAAACTATACTTTCCACCTATTCTCCAAGATAATGATGAACTCATCCAACAAAATAAGCCAAAGACTAGACCCAATGTGGACCAAGTACAGATCACTAATGAGCACTAATGTACAATTAGCTAGGAATTTACTTAATTATAAGATTCATTCTTCCTATACTTCACACAAAGTTCACAGGATTAAAAGACTTTGTGTATCTACATTTCAGTAAGGTACTCAAAAGACTACAGCATCCTATGGTCTACTAGTAAGCAGAAGGAAACAACTCATAATAAATATTTATTGGTAAGAGCTAGTTTAATAAGTAAACACACTTTATATATAATGTTATATAAAAACTATGATAAAATAGAAATGAAGATTTTAATAAATATAACATTCAATACATAGTAATATATGTTTAAGCCTACAATTTAACCCAAAGTATTTTTTTCCTTCCTTTTCTTTCCCTTCCTCCTTTTTTTTTATTTCAAAATCATCCAGAAATTTAAAGAGCATATCTTTCAACCTAAACTAAAAGAGTGATTAAAAAGTGCCCAACTGACCAACATGTTAATTCATCTCCCCAAATGCCACATTTACTCACAAGAATGTGACTAGTTCAGCGGCTGTGAAATGCACTCCAATGTGAGCACCTGCTTATATCATGTAATACAACAAGAGGAACAACGATGGCTTACCCTTGCAAACTCTATTTTAGTAGAAAAAAGATAAAAACACAAATTCTTATTTACAACCATTAAAAAAACTCAAGCAGATATAATCTGTCACCAATAAAAGTACAGTATTCAATTTTTAAGTTCTGTCTCCTTTTGGCACTCGAATTACAAGACTAACCCCAAATGCACTAGTCCACCCTCCTTATGTTTAACTAACTTCTTATGTTTAACTTTGTATGGTAACTAAGTGATAAAATTTCACTGAGTCAGACTTTATCACCATTGTTGAACATGTTGGTACTAGATGCAAAGAAAAGCTATACTATTTAAACTGCTACCCACATAATTGGCTCATATTTTTCAGCTTTGGGGTATCTGAAAAAGTCTTTACATCATCTTAATTGTGGTTGGGCACAGAAACCCAGGTGTACAGTTTTATTTTCTTATTCTTTCAGTACTTTCAAGATGTTGTTCCACATCCACTGGCTTGGATTGTTTCTGAAGAACAGTCTGTCATTATTCATCTCATGTCTTCTTTCTTCAGTAGGTTATGTCTTTTTTCTTGGCCTGTTTTTAAGATTTCTCTCCATTATCACTGGTTTTAAGCAATCTGATAAAGTATCTAGGTGTAGTTTGTGTCATGTTTCTTCTGCTTGGGGTTCACTTAGCTTCTTGGATCTATGGATTTATAGTTTTCACCAAATTTGGAAAATGTCAGCTGTTATTTCTTCAAAAATTTTTCTGCTTCAATCCCCTTCTTCTAGGATTCCAATTACACATATATAGGCCATATAAAGTTGTTGCCCACGCCATTGATGGCTCTGTTTATCAATTTTAGTCTTTTCTCTGTGTTTCATTTTGAATACTTTCTATTATTATGTCTTCAAATTCACAATCATTTATTTTGCAGTGTCTAATCTACTAATCCCTATCAGTGTATTTTTTTTCATTTCAGATAATTATTTTCATTTCTATTTGGTTTAGGTCTTCCACATTTTTGTCTTTTTAAGATTTATCTGAGAGTCAGAGAGAGAACAGAGGGAGAGTGAGAGGGAGAAGCAGACTCCCGCTGAGCAGAGTCTGACACAGGAATTGATCCCAGGACCCTGGGATCACCACTAGGCAGAAGGCAGACACCCAACTGACAGTGTCACCCAGGTACCCCTCATGTCTCTCTTTAACATGTTTATTCTCTCCTCTACTTCTTAGAAATATGAAGTATATTTTCAATAGCTGTTATTGATTTTTTTTTAAAAGAGAGAGCATGTGTGGGAGGGGCAGAGGAAAGGGGGAGAGAATCTAACTCCATGTTCACGGCAGAGCCGAAATCATGACCTGAGCCGAAATCAAGAGTCAGATACTTAACGCACTGAGCCACCCAGGTGCCCCTCCTTGTTTATTAATTTTAACATCTGTGTCTACAGATTGACTTTTCTCCTCATTATGGGGTGTGTTTTCTTGTTTCTTTCCATGTATGGCAATTTTGAATTGAATGCCAGACATTGTGAATTTTACAGAGTTGAATGCTGGATATATGGATATCTATTTTGTATTCCTATATTCTTAAACTTTGTTCTAGGGTACAGTGAAGATTTTTAGAAATTAGGTTATTTGGAAACAGCCTGATCCCTTTAGGTCTTGCTTTTAAGCTTTGTCAGATAGGACCACAGAAACCTCTAGTCTAGAGCTACTCTGCCCCACTACTGAAGCAATATACCCTTCTGAATATTCAACCGAGTTCCCAGAGTACTATAATATTTTTTCATTCTGGAAGCTGTTAACAGCTTAACTATTTCCAGCCCTGGGTGAGGTCCAGGAATTTTTCTTACTGCTCCTTTTTCCTGGTTCTTTCCCTGCCTTGGACATTTTCAGTGCTCAGCTGAAATCTCAAGTGGAACCCTCAGCACACCTTTAAAACTGTGCAGCTACCTCCTCTTTGGTACTAGCCCTGAGAATTCTCATTGACTCGGCTTCCACAAATTCCTTACTCTGTCTCCTCAACTCAGGAGACTGCCAGGCTTTCTTTGGGTGCATCTCACTGCTACTGCAGCCTGGAAGTACTCAAGGTAGTAAGCAGAGTGATCCGCTAGAGCAATCATAAGGCTCACTTCTTTGTTTCCCCTCCCTCAAGGATCAGTGTCTCATGCCACCTGCTTGTTGTTCATGTCTGAAAACTGCTTCACTCTATTTGTTTTGTTGTTATGTAAAGTAAAAGGGTAAACCCAGTTCCTATTATAACATCATGATCAGAAGAAAAACTCTATTATGGATTTGTACTAGTTGTAAGACAAGTTAGAACATCTGGTAAACCTGAAGTTACATAATAAAAGTCAATAATGGGGGTTCACTGTTCAATAAGAGACACACTGTGCTTCACCTTTTATTTTCTCATAGCAAAGTTAAGTGGTAGAGAAAGGAAATCACTCAGGAACTACTACTTTGGCCCTATATTAACAAGCTAATCCTGCTCTCTGGCCCAGGAATAAAAGGTTAGGTTAATTTTTTTTTTTTTTTAAGCATAGATATTTAAGTTGCTGTTTACTTTTTCTATCAAATAGAATATTCCAAAAATTACTTACAAAATGAAAATGCATTTTTGCAACCCTAACACAAAGTGATATATAACAAGTCTAAATTTCATCATTCTGTGCAGAAAAGGTCAACTATAAAAAGTCACTTCTTCCCTCAACTTGAAATTTTTCTTAAAAAGAGATAGGATACTGCAACTTATCTAAAGGGTAAGCATGCTGACTGCCAGCATTTGGCAATTAAGGAAAAAAAAAAAACTATGCACAGTGCTTGTCATCACCACCTACTATACTTGTTATCCAAAATTTCAGAACCTGACATTTAACTTGGCTCAGCACAGCAACTTTGTTTTAATGACCTAACTCTAAATCAAATCATGTTCCCTAATACATTAATAGTTTGTAGGCAAAAACACAGCAAGTTTAACACTTCCCTCATTAGAAAATGCTACCAATTTCACTCTTAACTTTAAAGTCTTCTACTTGCATTCCCTTATTTTTGCTCTTCATTCCCTAACTCCCAAAATAATCACCACCACTCTCACAGCAAAATAATAATCATTAAAGTGAAAAAAATAAAATGGTTAGATTACATCATTAGACCAGTTATTTTGTCTCTCTAAGCCTCAGTTTGCACATCTGTGAAATGGAGATGAAAGCATAATCCATAGAATTAAATGAAACAAAGGATGTCTATGACCACATCTCCTCAACTGTAGGCTGAAGTGCTCCAGGACATGTCAACAAACTCCCATAAGAGCTGCAGGAGATTTTAAATCGAAAGAAACACAGAGATACTCAACAGATGCTGCCTTGCTCAAACTATTAGCTTGAGGTAGTTCAGAGTTTTCACATTAGACCGTAGTACATTCTTTTAATGATACCGTATCTTTGTAAAGCTGTGTTTTCAGTACTTGCTGTGACAAAAAGCAAGTACCACTCTAAAATCAAAGTAGAACAGGAAATGAGGGTGGAGCTGTCCAGTCTGATTCTAAGGTTTGAAAAGCTGCTCAATGCTCAACATGTACATTAATATCACATTAGTAAGTAACTGGTTATTTATGAAGGAAATAGATTATGTTCCATTTACCTGCATTTTTTCAAATAGCCACTGGGGTTGTTACGACAGACATATTTAACATTTGGACCTAATTATTTAAGAAACAGAACTGTGGCCTGGGGGTACTGTGAAAAACTTAATGAGACACATAAAAAATAAGGTTTTGGAACTTCTGGCTTCATGTCGTGACTGGCAGAGGGAGATTCCAGGAAATGGCAACTATTATTTCTATTATTACTCCTTTATGGTCTGCAGTTTCATAGAAAAGGCAGTGTAATTCACATTCTGTGACAAAGATCACCAGAATGTTGTCCTATAGTTTTATGGCTCATATTTCCATAAAGAAAAAATTAGATATATGAAGAAATTCAGATGGACAACCTGGAGTAAAACTAGGTCCAGAATACAGTGATATGGCCTTGCTGTCTAGTAAGTACATGATTTGAGTCCTGAGTTGGAAAACCTGAAAATAATCTTACCACTAGACAGAAGCAATTAATCCTTACTTCCATACTAGCATATACTGAAAAGAGCAAAAGCTCTAATAGTAAAAGTAAGGAATTTATATTACCACTTTCTATCTCATCTGTTTTGTGTTTTGTTTTTTTAAGATTTTATTTATTTATTCATGAGACACAGAGAGAGAGAGAGAGGCAGAGACACAGGCAGAGGGAGAAGTAGGCTCCCTGCAGGGAGCCCAACGCGGGACTTGATCCCAGGTCTCCAGGATCAGGCCCTGAGCCGAAGGTGGTGTTAAACCACTGAGCCACCTGGGCTGCCCTCCATCTCATCTTTTAAACAGATATTCATAATTTGTTTTTAGAATCATCCTTCATTTCCCATCAGTTGACCTTCCCTTCCCTTTCTTTTCTATTTAGGATACAATTATGAAGTAAATTATTTACCTCTCCTGAAGCAGGAGATGGGATGAAAAATAATGGGACAGCTTGTGAATTTCATGCATGCATTGGTCAGACTGGCTACTTGTTCTTCTCCTGTTGCAGTCTTTCTGTGCGAATAACTTTAGAAAGATGAGGAAAACTGAACCTGACTCAAAACTAGTAGATGTGGGGATCCCTAGGTGGCTAAGTGGTTTGGCACCTGCCTTCGGCCCAGGGCATGATCCTAGAGTCCTGGGATTGAGTCCCACATCAGGGTCCCTGCATGGAGCCTGTTCCTCCTCTGCCTGTGTCTCTGCCTCTCTCTCTCTTTCTCTCTCTGTGACTCTCATGAATAAATAAATAAATTTTAAAAATCTTAAAAACTAGTAGTTGTTTTCTTTAATCTATTAGTTTCCAAGAAAAAATAGTGTTACAACTTGCCCATCACACTTGCTCCTTATTATACTGGTCCAGACATAGTATACTGGTCACAGAGAATCCACTTGCTACACTGAACCACTGGCTCCACGGACATCGAATTTCAGTTTAATTAGTTTTCTGGACTGATAATTTTTATGTCTTTTATATCAGCAGTTCTGTCAAATAGCATTCTTTAAAAGATTTTTAAAATTTTTTAGAGAAAAAGGTACCGTACTTTCAAACACAGAATACTGTATTTTTGTCAACTTTGTAAGCTAGTTTAGGTTAATCTCCACTCCCCCTCAAGGCACTAATTTAGCTATTTATTCTGTAAGCGTGAGTAAAACATTGTACTAAGCAGTAGAGATGTAAAGATTACTAAGATATGGATCTTTTTCTCAAGGAGTACAGTGCCCAGGCACAGAAGTTCCACTGAAAGCACTGTATCAAAAGTATTTATGGGATCATTAGCACTTGGTTCAGGCTGAAGGTTTCAAGAAAACTAGCTACTGGCCCATAATAGTCAATAATAGCATTAAAATTTTGGAAATGTGGCTACTTTGGATAAAATTTGCAAGCTAAAAAGTTGTCTCATAATCTATCCTAAAAAGGCCTATATATATATTATGCTCAGAATGATCATCACAACCTAATTACAACAGAATCTCTAGGGAGCTGGAGCCCAGGCAGCAGTATTTGTAAACCCCCACCGGTAATTACAATGTGCCTCCAAGGCTGAAAACCACTGGCTCACTAATTGATTAAGTCATAGTATCATGGCTGATTTAAGTTTAGGAGCTTAGCAACATAAAGACAGAGTCCTGATGCTAGATTAGTAGACACTCAGGATCTACAAAGATCCATGACCTGAAATTGTTTTTTACTGTGTTTTCACTTGCACCTCATTTTTTGATATGTGCTAATAATACACAATTATATTGTGTATAAGGTTTCCTGTTGGGTATCTCATGGCACTTTTGGCATAAGCCAAAAAAATTAAGTGATTGTCAATCCAATATGTACTGCCTAAGATGTCTGAGTTTTTAAACTTTAAAGCCAGGACAACTGAGGCCTGTAGAAACCATCAGCTTATGGGGCACGACTACTTCCTGCAAGGGTCACTTTTACCATCTACTTTCAAAAAGATCACCTGCACATAAGAATCACAAACCCGCACATAAAAAAAAAGGTTTATCCTGCAAAACAGACTGGGTTCTAGCAAAGCGAAGAAAAGAAAGAGACAAGAGATGGATTGGGCGGGTGGGCAGATTCTCAGGAAGGAAGAAGGCTTGAGTGAGAATGAAAGAGCTTGAATTAGAAAGAGGAGATCCCTGGGTGGCTCAGCAGTTCGGTGCCTATCATCCCCCAGGGCGTGATCCTGGAGTCCTGGCCTATCATCCCCCAGGGCGTGATCCTGGAGTCCTGGCTGAGTCAGGCTCCCGACTCCCAGCATGGAGCCTGCTTCTCCCTCTGTCTGTGTTTCTGCCTCTCTCTCTCTGTCTATCACGAATAAATAAATAAAATCTTAAAAAAAAAAAAAAAAGATAGAGAAGAGCATTCTAGCAGCCATGAAGGAAGAAGGTGCAATAGGAACAGCACGATGAAGGGGGGAAAAAAGCATGGTAACTTGGGAAAGCACTGAGAAAAAAAGTAAGTCTCCTTGAAGGAGACCAATATTGACACTGGACACACAGGGTGGGGCCGAGTTATGGAAGGCCTTGATGGACAAGTTGAAGACTTTAAACTTAATCTTACTGAAAAACTGGTTTAATGTCCAACATGTTTTGAAAAGATTCTTCTTACATATTAATAAGCAGAATGTCTTGAGATTCAAGGGGCTGGGAGTGTTAAAGAGAAAAAGAACATCTCAGTATCTTCCAAGCACAGTTCCCTGAATATAACAGGCCTTTAAGAAATGTGACGTTTTAAAAATGAATACTCTACAGCACAATATACACCTTGGTATTGCTCCCAAATGAATGTCAAATTAATTTTATAAGTAAAGGATTTATAAATAGGTCTGTTAGCTCTTCATAGTAATATTTTAAGTTATTACAATAGAGTTTATTTTAGGAAAGCTAATAACATCCAAAAAATTATACATCCATTTATGCTACTTTTACTGAGAAAGGCATTACTGAACTTTTTTCTCCTGAAAGAATTGCTTATATAGTCTAAATCTAATGAAAATAAATACACTCAATAATGTTAAGACAGTATTTTTAATATTTTCTTCCTTAAAGTAAATGTTAATGCCAAAATGGATCATTTAGGTCGTTTGCTTTTTTAACCATTATTTGATATAAAAGAGAGCCATTAGAGGCTTAGAAATATGATTATTCTCAGGTTTCCTACCTAAGAGTAAAATATAGCAATAATTCTAATAACTATGGCTTATATATACTGGATAACTGAGAATTTGACTCCCTATTATTACCAGTAATCACAACTGAAGAAACATTTAAAATTTAGACAAATTAGAAAATCAGGTAACATCACAAAAAAAAAAAAAAAAACCCACAAGCAGCTAAAAAGTATTTCACAACTAAACCACACCATTCCCCCCAGATATTAAGAATTCATAAGAACTATGTTTGTACTATGAAAAAAAACTGCAAATTAATATAGCAAGATATATTTCAGTTTATTTAAATATAAAAAGCTTTGAATTAAGTCCATACCAAGTATAACTCATTAATACTTGTTTCTTAGAACCCAAATAGCTCTTCTTGCTCACTCAAACCATGTTACTGTATGTACCAAAAATATATACATTTCTTATACATTACACTTTGCTTAAGCCTTTTCATTATGTCACCACTCTCTTTTCCCCAATCAGGATAAAATTTTACTATTTTAGAATATTAAGATCAGGTTAACATTTTATCAGATTAATGTTCTATATGCAAAAGTTAGGACCTTATGTATGCTCTTCACTTACTGAATCTGAACATACTTTAACAATTTAAAATATCTAGGGGCTTATATTTGTAAGTATGACTTTTTTGTTTTTAAAGGTTTATTTAGTTATTTGAGGGAGAGGAGTGAGAAAGGATGCCTGCATGGGAGAGGAGTGAGAGAGAAAGGATGCCTGCATGGGAGCAGGAGGTGCAGAGGGAGAGAGAGAATCTCAAGCAGACTCTGCAATGAGTGCAGAGTCCAACACAGAGCTGGATCTCACAACCCTGAGACGATGACCTAGGCCAATATCAAGAGCTGAATGCTTAACCAACAGCGCCACCCAGGCACCCTGTAAGTATGACCTTCAAACACTATTTTTAATTCATAAAATATGACCAGTAGCTAAACTGATGCTAACAAAGCAAAAACATGACAAAAAAACCCAAGTAGTTATCACTAATAAAAGCCTTTAGAAACACAATCGCATTTCAAATAACTCCAAGCTGGAGTTATCTGCCAAAATCTTAGATTAAGAAAGAAAATTAATATTCAAATTAGTATTTTTATTTTTAACTTCATCCATCTGCCCAAAAATAACCTACACCATACCAATCTGCTATTTTCCTTGTGGTACAGTAGTCCTTTTCTTTAGACTTATCAAGATAATTTTTTTTTAAATAATATGAACCCAATCACATATCCCACATAAGCCTTTAGAAGTTTACATACAGTTTTCTTAATAAAAAATGTAAGGGCCTCACCATAAGATATTCCGAAAAGATCAGACAAATAAGCACCCTGGTAGTTCATTAGGATAACTGATATATAAGAAATCCCATTCATTACAGTAAAGATGTCAAGCAAGCCTTTATGGGTTTATGTGATGTGATATAAACTGTAACTATATATATGTGTGTGTGTGTATAATGTATATATATGGTTTTGTTTTGTTTTTGGAAAGAAAGATTTACTGTTTCGAGTAGCCAAAGAACCCAAGAAAGCAAAAACCTGTAACCAAACTTGCATTCTTCCCCCCCCTCCCCCGCCCCCAAACCTCCTAAAGAAACCTGTAGCAGGGGGCAGAAAAGAAAATCAAAGTTTAAAATAAGGTCTGATGAAAGGAAAATTAGAGCATAATCTGCTTAGCAAAATACAGTGAAGGAAAGGGGGTGCCAGGGTTGTCCTCCAAAGAACCGGCTGCATCGGAATGGTTTCAAATAAAAACAGAGACACGATCAGCTGGGCCATGACAGATGACTTACAAAGCACAGCTACAGCCCCAGACTCGAACATGAGACATTCCTCCTTATGCCTAGTTTCCACTATGAGACTGAAAGGTGGGGGGTCCAGTTTGTGATAGATCCGAAATCCTTTGCTGAACGCCATTCTCCTCTCTTCAGAGGCAGCCCTGCAAAAAAAAAAACAAGCAAAAAACGAATAAATGAAGCTAACGTTTCCTTCTGCAGCAAGGACTGCAAGGCGTCCAGAAGTCCTCCCTGCCAGGTTTTGATGGGGGGGGGGGGGGTTGGGGGGGGATGGAAAGAAAAGAAAAAAAAAAGAAAAAAAAAGGGGGGGTAGAGAATGGTTTATTCCAAAAAAAAAAAAAAAAGATAAGCCGTCACTTAATTTCATCAAAAAAAAAAAAAAAAAAAAAAAGCCGGAGGAAAGAAGAGCTAACCGATTCTCCCTGCAAACGCAACGTAAGGTTGAATTAACTCTAAGTCCACGAGCGGTTTTTGGTTCGGAGGAGTTACTCGTTTACTTTATGTTTGCAAAAAAAAAAAAAAGAAAGAAAGAAAGAAAAGGAAAAAAAAAAATAAGATTTTTGAGCGTATTTCGTCCGGAGTTGTTTATCAGCTTCCTGCTTCGGGGTTTGTCGCTAACGTTGAAAGGGAACCGATTCGGAAACTTCAAGCCGTTCCGCGGCCCGGGTGGGGGGGTGGGGAGGCGAGCGAGGCTGCTCCAAAGCTCCTTAGGGGGCAGGAGGAGGGAAGAGGATTAATCCGACGCCAATGGCTCGCCCGGGGGCGGCAGAGAAGGGCAGGCGGGGAGCGGCGCGGGTGCCGCCCGCAGGCCCCCGGGAAGGGCAGGGCTGAGCCCCCGGACCCGACCGCGGCTCCTCGGGGGGTCCCGGGGAAGCCGCTCCCTCCGCGGCGGACGAGGCCGCCCGGCCGCCGGCTCCCTCCACGACGCGCCAGAGGCGACGACCCCGCGCCCCGACGCGCTCTGCTCCGCCGCCGCCGCCGGGCTGACAGCGCTGTCACCGCAGCCCCCCGCCCCACGCGCGCCCTCGGGCTCCCCGCTCCCGCGCCCCGCGCTGCCCGCGGTCGCCCCTCACCGTTCCCGCCCGCGCTGCGGCGGCGGAGGCTCCCCGGGAGGCGTCCGCCCGCGCGCCCGGCTGCCGGTGGGTCTGGCCGCGGCCGCTCCCGCCGCCCGCCCCCCCGCCGCCGGCTCGCTCACCTCTCCCTCCGGCTCCTCCTCCTCCTTCACCCGCAGCCGCCGCCGCCACAGCCGCCGCAGGCGTCACTTCCGCTCCGGCGGGCCCATCTCTTCCGCATTGCGCCGCGGCCGGGGGCGGAAGGCCCGCCCCCTCGGGGGATGGGGCGGGGCGGCAGGCGGCAGGCCACGCCCACCCGGAGCCCTACCGCGGGTCTCTACCTTCTCCTTCTCCGCCCGCGCGCGGCCGCCCTCCGCGAGAGCCGCCCTGGGGTCCCGGCGGGTCGCGCCGCTGGGGAGGCTCGGCCTCCGCTGGCCGCTCGCGTGGGCATTTTCAGAGCTTACCAACCGTCCCCGCGGGCGCCAGGGGAAAGCTTCGGGGCGCGGGGACTGGTGCGTGCGCCGGCCGGTGTCCTGCGGGGCGGGCGGAGGCTCGGGGCGGCGCCCGGAGAGCTGTCCATGGTGTCTCCCGCCGACGGCGCCCGGTTGCTGCTCCGGGAGTGTGGGTAGGCAGCAGAAGCGGAACGCAGGCCTGCTCTGGAGCACCTCCGCGGGCGCCCTGGGAGACATGGGTCAGCCATGGACTTTATTTATTTATTTATTTTTTATTTATTTATTTATGATAGTCACACAGAGAGAGAGAGGCAGAGACACAGGCAGAGGGAGAAGCAGGCTCCATGCACCGGGATCCCGACGTGGGATTCGATCCCGGATCTCCAGGATCGGGCCCTGGGCCAAAGGCAGGCGCCAAACCGCTGCGCCACCCGGGGATCCCAGCCACGGGCTTTAATAGCCAAAGGCATCTAACCCGTTCAGTGTACTCATTTCTCAACACAGCATGCTACGTGGCCATCAGTGTGTCTGTCCCACGGACTTTTCCTTCTGCTTCCACCTATCAGACTCAAATATGGGGATGAAGTCAAAGCCAACGGGGCCAAAGGAATTGAAATCCTGAAGAACCCAGCACTCTGACACTCTGAGAAACCGTTCCTGCTTGCTTTCGTTTTTTTTTTTTTTTTTTTTACCTCTTCCCCTTCTTGCTTTTATTTCAGCAGCGAAAGCAGAATTTAAATTTGTCATATTGCACAAAATCATTCCCCCCCCCCCTTCCTTGCAGGCCCTGTGTCACGCGGCTTGATTTAACATTTCTTCATCCGTTTTAGAGAAGCTGGACCCACCCTGGTTTCAGGATACTAAAGTAGCTCTCATTCACTGGAAGAGAAGCCATTTCTTGTCTAGAAGGACAGTATGCAAAGACACGTTTTAGTTCTGAGAACTGGAGAGGATTTCTCATTTAGTACTATTGACTTAGAAAAAGGTGTTTGAAAAAAAAGAAAAGAAAAGGAAAAGGTGTTTGGCTCTCAGTAGTGGTGACTGAGAATTAAACTTAAATGAAGATTTTTCTGCTGGACTGGGGTTGCTTCCACACACACCCCTTCCACCCCACCCCCTATCCCTGAAGAATCCATTTCAATTAGAGATTGCATTTGACAGAGGAAAGTACATGGGAGTGGGTGGGAATGGAAATTTTCTTATTTGCCTATTCAATTATAATGCCTCTCTAGCCCTGAAGGAATACCAGATGTATGCACCAGAAAAACATATGGAAGGATATCGCTCCAGGAGAGATGTTGATGTTATTGAATACTTTGCTTGGGAGTTTTTTTTTTTTTTTTTTTTTTTAATGTCAGCTGAAACCCAGAAAAGATGAGTTGTTAAAATTTACTGAATTTCAAGTGGAATTGGGACCTGAAACCAAACGTGCCCACCCTTAATCTAAGACGACTTCCACCATGCCTATCCATGAGGCTACACTGGGAACCCCTCCTTCTCAGAGTGGCAATTATGGGAGCGGGGGTCTTTTAGAAGTAGATGTTCTATTTCTGATTTGCTTGGAGTTTGGACTAAGGAGATTAAGGTCAAAGTTTCTTGGATATGGGTTTAAACTGTTGTTTCTTTCTTTGGAATGAACTGGGGGTGGGAGTGAGGGTAAGCAGGACTCATTATCAGAGTTGTCAGAAGGCAAGGATTTTTCCAAAGCCTTTCAAAATTATTTTAGTCATGAAATAAGCACATGCCCTTGAACACAAGGGCCATTTTACTAGTGACTTTCATAAAATTTTATTCCTTCCTTTTCTGGTCCCTCCTTACTACTTATACTTGTTTGTTACAGCACATGAAAATAGCTGGACAGAGTTTCCCCAGATTTGAAAAGTGTCAGGAGTTGGGGTGGCTGACTTAAAATACATGGTAAGGGGCACCCACAAACTTCTTAATGAGTCTTAAGGACCCACAGAGATGTGCTGACACTTTCTTTTCCCTTGAAAATGAGCAATGAGGCCTGTGGTAGCCTGAAAAAGTATCATGTCCTAATCCCTGGAACATGTGAATGTTAATTTGTAGGGAAAACAAAGCCTTTGCTAATGTGATCTGAGATTATTTTGCATTATCTGGGTAGGCCCTAAATGTAATCACAGCTGTCCTTCAAGGGTAGCAGAGAGAAATTAGACTCACAGACACAATGTGAAGACAGAAGAGACTGGAGCAATGTGGCCACTAGCCAAGGAATGTCTGTAGCCACCCCTAGAAGCCACCAGAGAGAGCAGATAGGATTCTTCCCTAGAGCCTTTGGAGGAGCATGGCCTTGCCACCACCTTGATTGTAAATTTCTGGATTCCAGAACTGTGAGAGAATTTCTATTGTTTAAAATTACCCAGTTTGTGATAATTTGTTACAATAGCCCCAGACAATCAATGCAAGTCTTTTATGACTTCCCATCAGGAGTGAAACTGAGAAGACCAAAAACAGTCCCAGATAGATGACTCAGATATGAGCTTCAATAGCATCAACAAATTGATGGCAAACACTCTTGAGTTTTAAATGTTGATTTTTTACCAAATTATTTCTCCTATGGTCAATTCTCTGTATCAAGTTAATATATGCACTCATCATTTCTATTAAGTCCAAAATACTCCTATAGGGAACTATAAATGGCTCAATCTAATAGTCTGTCCCCAGTACACTGTAGCTAGGGTTAATTTAGAAATAACATTATTCCCAAGAGATTTTTTAAAAACTATATACCAGGTTACTAGATCACGAATTTTGACAGATGTCTAAAATACAAATTAGTAGTAGGGTCTATTTTCCTTATAGCCTGAGCTTTATCAAAAATACTAGAAAACGTTTGGCAAACTTGGGGAATATTAACAGCCTGATCCAGTTATCTCTAACAGGCTCTTGTTCAGGTTACATAGACTAGAGCTGTATCAGATTCTGCAGAGCTATTAGTATATAGAAAGGGACAGCTCCCTGAGAGGCAGCACAACAGTAGCTTCCAAATAGCATTAACCATGTGCTTAGAGTAAGTTTGAAGCAATCAGCAAAGGAAAAGATTTTAAAATGGAAAATGGAAACGCTGTAAGTAGGATACATACTAAGCTTGAGAGCAGAATCATTGTGAAAATAAAATAAAAAACTTTTCAAAGACTGAAAAATTGCTCACACATACCATAGATAAGGACGTTACCCCTGTGATGAACAGGAAACTTGTGTGTGCCAAAAGTTTTCATTTGGAATAACACACCAACTCACGGAGTGAATGAAGGGGTTTGTTTTAATGATACACAAGGACTGTTATGGAAACAGAAGGACCAGAGCAAAGGGAGGGCTCAGCCTCATTGAGATGAGAGCTGGAGGGTGTTCATGTCAACCTAGCTCTTGGTCCTTGAGCAGCAGGTGTCTCTGGAATTTCAACACCTATGGCTACAAAAGGTAAGCTTTTATGGGCAAAGTGCCTTTTGTAGAGTAGCTTAACGTGGCTAAGAATTTGACAAATCTTTCACCCTTTACCCTGTGTTTTGAATCATCAAGCTCAGGATATTAGTTTCCTGAAAATCTTTTTTTTTTTTTTTTTTAAGATTTTATTTATTTATTCATGAGAGACAGAGAGAGAGACAGACATAGGCAGAGGGAGAAGTAGGCTCCATGCAGGGAGCCCGACGTGGGACTTGATCCCGGAACTCCAGGATCACGCTCTGGGCCGAAGGCAGGCGCTAAACCACTGAGCCACCCAGGTGTCCCTCTGAAGATCTTTTTAAGTAAAAGGCCCTAAACTAAGGACCACAGTATATCTTCCAAGAAATGTGCTAGGCATTCTCATTGAGCTGGAGGATTGTTAACATCCAAACCCCTGCGAGAGTTAGGGCTGCAGGCCTAGGGTTAAGCCAGCATAAGTTACTGAGGCCTGGAGGTCCAGAAGCAGGCCAGAGGCCAGTCAACATTGTACATCAAAACCAATTCCATAAACTTTTAGCCTGTCTGCCTTTGCCAGTTAAGTCTGAAGCCTCTCCCAGCAACTGTGAACCCATTATCCATAATTTCCATTGTGAAGGACAGTCTCCAAAACATTTTGGACAATGAGAGCCGTATCAAAGCATCAGGCCTCCCAAACATTCAGACATCTTACATTGTTCTTACTACGTGTATAAGTTCTACTAGTGTTTTAATTTACCTGAAACAACAGACCAAAATGTTGTTATAATTGGTGATGGCGAGTCCCTTTTATGGCTATCACATTAAAGATGAGTTCTTGTAACCATACAGAATCACTACAGTGTAGCACCTTACACATTGCACTTTGCAGCTCTACAACCTCTGACCATTTTTAGGATTTCACGGTCTTGAGGGAAATTAGCTTTTAAAACAAAATGAGGCACTTGTCAGAACTCACTGACCAGTAACGCACATAAGTTTAAGAGGGCAAACTTTACTGTTTATAACTTATACCTCAATAAATCTAGCTTTAAAGGTATTAGGCAATTTTACATTTTAGGATACTCTCATGAGGAAGGGGTTCACGGTGAGGCTGTACAATTTGGGGCCAATTCTGAGTAATGAGGTTATCATCACTGCCGGCAACTATGATTCAAGCCAACTGAAGCCCTCTGGGAGACGATGACGAACCTACTGGAGAGATTAGGAACTGGTGTGATGAGGCACTTGGGTGGCTGCCGGTGCAGCATCTTCCTTCAGCTCAGGTCATGATCCCAGGGTCCTTGGATTGAGTCCTGCTCAGCAGGGAGCCTGCTGCTCCTTCTGCTTGTGCTCACTCTGACTCGCTCTCAAATAAATAAGAAACTGGTGTGTGTGGTTGGTATGGTAGACCTGAAATCTTGACTTCCCAGTCTCCCACAAAGAGACCCTGGGCACCAATGACTGAGTGTAGTGGGGAGACAAAGGCAGGCCAGCTCCTAGAGACATGAAGTCCCTCAGAGAACTGTGACTCTGGGTTGAGGAGTTCCTGTCAGCCCTGCTGAGACCTTAACTGTTGCATCTGAGACTTTATTCCTCCCCCTTTCTGCTTCAGATGTCCCGCCTGCCTCATGAAATCTCAATTCTCAGGCTCTCCTGGTCTCGTCCAGCTCCTTCTCTTTTCCCTATCAAAAATCTCCTGCATTATCTAATGTTACCTCAGCGACTGCTTCCCCAGAGGACCCGGACTACTGAGTATTTCTTTTCCTGTTCCCTTCTTTGGCTGAGGGCTGTTCCCTGGGACATTATCTGGTGGGCACTCCAGTGTACTGCACAGGCCAAAGGAAAGCCCTCAGGCAGACCTGCAGGTGCCTGCAAGACACCAGAGCATCCACAGGGGTAAGGGTGGGGCACCACCGTCACATGGTAAAACATAGACATAAGTCTTTATGACTGGTTTATATTGTTTCAATAAAATAACTTTCCTTTTCAAAAACCTTTCTCACCTATCTTGGAGTTAATTCAGAAGACTGAACCAAAAGGAAAAATTGAAGCAGCAAACCTTTAGCTTTATTAAAATGTCACCCTCTATTTATCTTTTGCCAATTCCCTTCATAAGGATGTACTTAAGCTCTTTCAGGAACAAAACCTTTTCCGGCTGAGACAGGAGAACTCTTGTTTTATGCACTACACTCAATTCACTTCACATCAAGATCCCTATGTGGTATGCAAACCCAACCCTGAAACCAAAACAGCCTGAGGGATTGCACAGGATAAAAAAGTCTCCAAGCTTACTCCAAGAGTCCTTCAAAGTAGATACAGGAAAAGTCACTAGTCTAATGGGGTTGGAAACACAAACTTAAGGCACAAATGATCTGCATGTTGTAACTATCCATGTGTATATGTGTTATTCCACTGAGGTTCTCATTTTAATCCTGTTCACTAGGCCATGGTTGTGAAACAGAATGAATATGTAGGGATACGTAGTGTTCCTACAATAAAGATAAAACTGACAGAGCAGGGCAGCCTGGGTGGCTCAGCGGTTTCGCACCTGCCTTCAGCCCAAGGCGTGATCCTGGAGACCCGGGATAGAATCTCATGTTGGGCTCCCTGCATGGAGCCTGCTTCTCCCTCTGCCTGTGTCTCTGCCCCTCGCTCCCTCTGTATCTTTCATGAATAAATAAATAAAATCTGAAAAAACAAAACAAAAAACTGACAGAGCACTTAAGAGTGCATGACACTGTTATAAATGTTATTTGAAATGCTCTAAAATTAGTCACCAGCAAAATACAACAAAGGATCTATTTAAAAATTAATTTAATGCTTGGCTAAAGCTTAATTACATATATAATTATCAAACAATAGTCCTTAATTTCCAAAAAGTTCCTCTTTTGAAAATCACAGAATCAGAAAGCATAAACTTTAAAACAAGTTCTCTGAATATTTACAATGTGGTATAAACATTATAGAAGACCAAGGATATTAAATTGCCTGGGTGTACCTAATCAGCAAGGCGTATTCTTTATTGCATATATAACTCACATATGTGGGATTTTAAATAAAATGACAGACTACTAAAATTGAAATGCATGTAGTTTTGTAAGCTGGTCAGGGGGTAAAATCATGAATGAGACAGGACAGTCAGCCCAAAACCATGCATTAGGTTTGTAGGGCTATTATTTCTAAAAGTTACACTTTTACGTTCTTCTCAAAAACCTATGTTGCATATATTATTCAGAGTTCATATTAAACCCACATTTGACTGTAATGCTGATTCAAGGAAGAAAGTTTCCATTCACCCAATGACTAAGTCCACACTCAACTCTCAATTTTAAGGCAGCAAAGCTACAGTGATAGCAACTGCTAACCAAAAGGTGATGAACACTTAGTCATTTGCCAGCCCTTTTGTTGCAACAGTGTAGTAATTTCCCTAAGACAATTTGCTACTGAATAATTTTCTGCTGTTAAAAGGCTTACTCTGTAGAAAAACACCACAAATTTCCAGTGTGAAAGTAACTCCATGGTGGTATAAATATATATATGCATAATTACACAATTTACACTGCACACATCGTTTACAGAACAATTAACTGAGAGGGTTAATTTGAAGGACCATAAAAAATACGTCTGTAAACAAAGTATGACAGGCAGTAAGGAAAACATTAATAGGCTTCCTAGAAATAACGTGAATTCCTTTCATTCCAAAGAAATTGCATTTAAGGACACAGTATTGAATATTAATAATGTTCTTTGTATTAAAACAAGAATCAGTATTTTACAGTTAAGAAACTTTACATATATACAAAATTTATACACTGGGAATGGTATTAAAGCAAACAGGCTTTTTAGTCTCACAAATCTATTTTCCTTCAATCAAAGACTTAAATTCTTTCACATTATGGTCACTTGCAACAGACATGGCATGATCCAAAGCGCGAACACTTGCAAGGAGTTTTACTATCTGTTTTATGTTTTCCCTAGAAAAGAAAAAATGTAACAACATCTTAAGTTACCGATTTTATGACCATGTTTGAGGTTTGCAATCAATTTTTTCAAGCGTACATTTTTAAAGAAGACAGAGATAAGCAAGCTACAGCATGCAAAAAAATAAATAAATTTGTCCATGTAAAACAAAACTGGTATATGTTTAAATGACTAGCCCGGAGACCAAGGATCTACTTTCAAAAACAAAACCACCCCAAAATTTCATTCAGATCAATGACTTTCACGGATATCTAGATAGGAGAGAAAGCAATCTATTGCCAAACTACTTCAGAGACCTGCTTCCCATTCTCCCAAACCAGAGTTCCCAGGTAATTTTCTGAAATTATCTGGAACATAAATGTATTTGTGTGTATACATCCCCAATCTCGCATAATCTCCATTCTTCCAAAATTTGCTAAGAGCATAAACTGGCTTCCTCTATGACCCCAGCTAGCAGCCATTCCCAGTAGTCCTCAAATTTTAGCATACATCAAAATTACTTAGAGGACTGCTGATACATAGATCACTAGGCCCCACCCCCAGAATTCAAAATCAGTAGGTCTGGAGTAGGGCCTGAGATTTGCATTTCTAACAAATCTCCCAGGTGATGATGATAATCCAGGAGCCACTTGAAGAATGACCATTTGAACAATGAAGTTTGAACCATGTGTGAGAAACAGCATACAATGTGACATTATTAGATTTATCTGCAAAATTGTAGCAAGCATCTTTTAGGGAAGGATTATATTTGTAAAACTTTGTAACCCACATGGAACCTATCTTATGGGCTCTGCTCACAGCAAATGCTTGTAATGGGTGAAGTTCTTTTCTTTTCTTTTTTTGTTAAGAATTTTATTTATTTATTAATGAGAGACACAGAGAGAAAGAGAGAGAGGCAGAGACACAGGCAGAGGGAGAAGCAGACTCCATGCAGGGAGCCTGACGTGGTACTCGATCCCGGGTCTCCAGGATCACGCCCTGGGCTGAAGGCGGCACTATACCATTGAGTATAGTATGCCGGCTGCCCTGAGGTTCTTTTCTGTAGAAAAGTAAATACCATTTGTTGGCATTTAACTTCCTAACAAAAACAGTTGTATATAAACAAATCAAAATTTAAAAAACGATTAGGACTGATCTAGTAAGAAACACTGAGGAGAAATACTAGTGCCAATAAATATCAACCAACAACAAAATGACCTAAAGATGAAATTAAAATATAAATCAAAATCACTTGCCAAAGAATTTTACCACTAAAATCTTTACTATCTACTTGGTTTTTAACTTTATTGTAAGACAGCAAATTTGTTAAAGAAAATAGAATTCTTCTCCATGGAAGGGAAACGAGGGAAAAGAAAACATTTTGTTACAGGGATATGACTAATGGTGTATATTCTGAATATGAAAACTCTGACAGAAGACTATATGAAATAAAACTTAGAAAATTCTTTCAAATTGTACTTCTTAATATTATTACTTACTTTTTATGCTAGAGATTTAATCCCAAATTACATGAATATCCAAGACAACATAAGCAAAAAGGGATAATGGTTCATTCCTTCCTTGCAACTCTTGGTAAAAACTGTGTACAAGCTGCTCCCCAAAAATCATGAACCTTAAGCCTATATAAGGTTGATACAAGAGAACTCCACACGGAGAACAAATGTCCTGAAATTGCTAACCTTTAATACACTTAAGTTTTTGTGACCAGCTTTTTGAGTGTTTTTATCTCTATAATGAACTTCCAGAGATTAAGATCCATGACATTCTAAGAGCCTGAAGTCTCCCCAATTCTTCAAAGGAGACAAGAGAAAACCATGATTCATTCATTCTCCTTAGAACTGGTGCTTACCAGAAGTCCTTCTTAATACCTTCATAAATAACATATATATATATAAAAAAAAGATTAGGTAAAACTGAAAAAATGAAAAAGGATGTGTATTTTTGGTGGGTTTTCTAATACCAAATCAATGCACAATTTAAGGTAAAATATAAACACGACTCTAAGACATTTTAATAATACTAAATGTGACAAAAAATAAAGACTCTAGCTCACCATTTCATTAAACAATTACCAAAAAATTACCTTGCATTTCTTTTTTCCACATCAGAACATCCGATACTGTTTCTGTAGATTGTATCTGCTAAATGTACAAGGTATCGACAGAAGTTTTCTAACTGAGAAATAGTTCTTTCTCCTTTCAGGTTCATGAACCATTGCTTTGGGAAACAATTGATTACCTATGAAGAAGAAAGATGTAAAATAAAATAGTTAAAATAAAATGTCTAAAAGCTGAGCCTAGACAGGGGGTAAAATGTATGTAACTAGAAGACCTGCTATTGAACTATGTATGTATCGCCAATACCTTTGAAGAGACATTCTTTTCAACCTGACTTTCCACATTAACTATACAAATATACCTGAATATTATCTGTACTTTTAACTTCAACAACAGGTACTCAAAACAAAAGATAAATGACCTTCAATATTTAAGGAAATTAGGAACATAAAACTGTTAACCAATTGCTTCATTTTCCTGTCTTCCATGAAGCCCAAAATGAACTGAATTGCCATTTTTATCAGTGGCTTTTGATATAAAAACATGTGCAGCATAAATATCACAGCATAAATATGTGTAGCCCCTCCACATCCTGACCAATTCTGTGAGTAGGTGTCCAAGCTGGCCCAGAGTGGGGTCAAGAGAATAGTGCAGCAGGGGGGTGGCTTAGGGCAGGAGGTGACCTGGGCATGGTGTCAGTACAAAACCCTAGTAAGGGGAGACTAGTTTCCACATGGGGGAGAGCAATGTACCAGGAGGATTCATTTAAGTGAGCAGAGGACCAAAGGACCCAGGGATGCTTGGGAAAATGACTGATTCCAGAGCTGGGGCCAAGCAAGTAGAAGATGAGCCTGGAACATCACGGGCCAGAAAACAAGAAAGTGCTCCCCCAAAATGAGAGGACATGTTACAAGGTCATAGAAGTCAACTGGCAGGGACTCAAATGAAATCTGGGACAGTTCCTGCCAAAGATGCAGAATCTGAACCCAGTCATGAAAAGATTAAAAAAAAAAACAAACAAACAAACAAAAAAAACAACAAAACCCAAGTTGAGGGACATTCTGCAAAATAACTAGCCCTTCACCTTCAAAAGTGTCAAGGTTTTGTAAAGGTCAAGGAAAGCCAAGAACTCTTCCAGATTAAAGGAGACTAAGAAGACATGATAATTAAATGCCAAGAATGATCTGGGAAGTATTTTGCCAAGGATGTGATATTATCGACATAACTGACAAAACTTAAAAGATCTCAAAGCTTAGGTGACAGTAATAGATAAATGATATTGATAGATTGTAATTATGTATAAGAACACCCATGTTTATAGGAAACAAACATAAAAGTATTTGAGGCAGGGGAGTATCATGTTAGAAACTTACTCTGGCATGGTTGAGGGAAAAAATTTTCTATCATACTTGCAAATTTTAATTTTATAGTTATTTCAAAAAATATTTTCAAAAAAGGGAAATTAGGGGTGCTATAGGGCATATGACTCTTGATCTAATACGGATGGTAAGTTCAAGCCCCACATTGGATGTAGATTGTTTTGAGAATAAAATCTTAAAATATAAAAAACATGAAACTGTCTAACTCCCATAAAATAGAAAACAAAATAAAATTAAACAGGGACGCCTGGGTGGCTCAGCAGTTGAGCATCAGCCTTCAGCTCAGGGTGTGGTCCTGGACTCCTCGGATCGAGTCCCACACTGGGCTCCCCTTGAGGAGTCTGCCTCCCTTTCCCTCGGACTCTATGTGTCTCTCATGAATAAATAAATAAAATCATAAAAAAATAAAATTAAACAAAATTATTTCTTCAATGAGAGACTATTGCTATAATAACACTCAAAATAGTATGCATCCAATTGTAAAAAATTTATTATTCTGAAATTAACAACTTTAACAACTACCAAAATAATGATATAATAGATGGATAAAAGGATAGATACAAATATTACAATATACATTTTTATGTGAAAAATTCTAAGGGGGTTCAGAGCTACCTGGGAGGCAAACTGATTGTCAACATTTCACCAAGGTCAATAATCAAAGGGGTTTTCACAAAGTCTAAAATCTCTCCTCAAATAAAGGAAACTTAATTCATTGTAATTTACATGCTTTACAAACCACAATATGTATCACTTAACTCACATTTTGTGCTTTTTTGATGCTGTCATCTCCATATTCAGAATTCTGAAAAGCCATGAGAATGTATCTGTTTAATAAACCATCTATTGACAATTCCTGAAGAGTTTTATTGGAGAAAATGCCATACCACTGAAGAAAATTCCCTAATAGCTAGAACGAGAAAAAAAATTATTTCCCCTCAGACTGAGATCATTGACACATAACACTGTATAAGGTGTACAACATAATGATTTGATCTAAGTATATACTGTGAAATGATCACCACAGTAAGTTAGCATCCTTCACCTAACTCTGAATTTTTTCCCTTATGACGAGAACTTTTAAGATCTACTCTCTCAGCTTTAAATATATATCACGTTATTATCACCTACAGCCACCACGTTATACATTACATTCACAGAATGTAACTGGAAATTTTACAGATTTTTCATCTGTAACTGGAAATCTGTACTTTTGGATCCCTTTCACCAGAACCCCCCTACTCACTTCCATCCTGGACTCCCACTTCTGGCAAACACACATCAGATCTCTCTTTCTACAAGTCTGGTAAATTTTTTTTATGAGAAGAAAAACTATCTAGAGGTACTGTTAAGTCAAAGAAAATAGTTACAGAGTAAAACACCTTGTGAAAGAAATACAGTGGACTATGTCTTGCTGAAGTATTAATAGTTTTAAAGGGTCCAAATACTGCCTCAAATGACTAAAGATTTGAATTTTAAGCTTTAATTAGTTAAAACTAACTGAGACATAAATAGCTACATGAAGCTAGTGACTACTACATATGCCAGGCCAAAAACAGAGTATCTTCCATCATCATAGAAAGTACTACCAGGGAAGTGCTGATTCTTAGATAAATGTCCTTCATTAAAAATCACAGTTAAGTGAGTCCTACAACCATCCTCAAAAAGATGGAAATTCTCTGACTACAACACTGCATGTTTACTCAATCTCACGAACCTGAACTCAAGCTACTAAAGCTCAATACATGCAAAACAGAAGCCATTATTACAAAATGGGAGTGCCCGGCCCAACCCACCATAAAAGTTTCTCAGTATTTCCCAGCTCAGTAAACATTAACATTATCAGTAAACGTTAACATTATCCAACCAACTCAGTACACCGGATGCCTGGATGTTATTCTTCACCTTTCCCTGAAGCTGTCTGACCCCATTTCCATCCACTGTGTCCATTTCTCTCAGTTCCTGTTGCCACCCCCCAATCCAAGCTGCCATCGTGTCTTTCTGGACCCCACCGTCCCTTAAGCAATTATGAGCATAAGCTCTAGAGTAGTCCTTAAGCAGGGTTCTGTGAGAGAACTAAAACCTACAGAAAATGATCTGAGTTATTTCTTATTTAATTTTCCCAAAGATGGTACACAGCAAGTACCATTCTAGACACAGGGAAAGAGAATTCATTATTTTCCATGGAGGACTTAGGGCATTAGGCATTATTTCACAGAACCCGACTGAGAGGAGCTGCTCATCAGTCAGACTGGCCTCACTTAGCCTCCCATTTCTACACTGAACAAAAGAATGACTTTGGGCAGGTTATTCTGTTGCCTAACTGCTCCAGGAGTAGTATGAGAATATAATAGGGTCTAGTTCTTAGGCTACTGTGAAGATTCAACAATAAAGGGTATGGCACAGTGCTTGGCACATAGTACATCCATAATAAATTTTCATTATTGCTATCCTTACCTGCTGTGATCCATTATCCTCACAACAGCCAAAGTAATCTTAAAAACGGCAATTTGTGCATGTCACTTCCCTGCTAAAAACCCTTCCATGACCAATATTAATTTTCAACAAAGGTACACAAACAATTAAATAAAGACATTTTGAATTGTCAGCATTATTTATAATAGCCAAATTATGGAAGCAGCCCAAGTGTTCATCAATTGATAGTAGATAAAAATGATGTGGTATATATACCGTATACACACACAAACACACACACACACACACACAAACAGAATATTCAGCCATCATCCAGAATGAAATCTTGCCATTTGCAATATGGAGCTAGAGAGTATAATGCTAAGTGAAATAAATCAGTAAGAGAAAGAAATGCCCTATGATCTCACTTATATGTTAAGAAACAAAACGAACAGGCAAAGAGAAAGACAAACCAAGAAACAGACTCAACTAAAGAGAACTGATACTCACGAGAAGGGAGGCTGGGGATGGGGAGGTGAGGAGTGAAACTGGTGATGGGGATTAAGGAGTGGACACATCATGAATACTGAGAAATGTATAGAATGGTTGACCACTATATTGTGTACCTGAAACTAATATAATGCCATATATTAACTATACTAGAACTAAAATAAAAATTGTAAAACTTAATAATAAAAAAAAGCCTTTTCAATAAACATTTCTGGAACGAAGTTCAATCCAGGCCCCACATCTGCTAAAAAAATTAACTCAAAATGGATTACAGACTTAAATGTAAAGCCTGAAACTATGAACTATCTAGATGAAATGACAGGAGAAAAACTTTGTGGTCTTGTGTTAGGCAAAGATTTCTTAGATATGACACCCAAAACACAACCCTTAATAGGAAAAAGTGATAAACCAGACTCCATCAAAATGAGGAACTTCTGCACTTTGAAAGACTGTTAGAGCATGAAGATAAGCCACACAGTAGCAAAGAAAAACTGCAAACTATACATCTGGTAAGGAATTTATACCTAGAATATGTACTCAAATCTCAGTAAGACAATTTTTAAAAATGCAAAAATATGGGTGCCTGGGTGGCTCAGCTCATTAAGCATCTGCCTTTGGCTCAGGTCATGATCCCAGGGTCCTGGGATTGAGCTCCACATTGAGGTCCCTGCTCAGTGGCAAGTCTGCTTTTCCCTCTCCCTCTGCCTTTCCCCCAGGCTCTTTCAAGTAAGTAAAATCTTAAAAAAAAAAAAAAGAAAAAAAAAAGCAAAAGATTTGAACAGATACTTCACAAGAGAACATAGCAAATAAACACATGAAAACATGCTCAACATCATCAGTCATTAGAGAAATACAAATTAAGACTAACAGGACAACACTACACACATAGTAGAATGACTTAAAAAAACCCACCACTCCAAAACTGACAATACCGTGCGTGTGCATTACGTGGTAAAAACGAAGGATAATTGGGGAACATTATATATTGTTGATTTGAAAACCAGCTTTGCATAGGTATTCTTCACCCAAGTGAAATGTAAACTTACATATCCAGAAAAGGCCTGTATACAAATGTTTACAGCAGCTTTATTCATAATCGCTCTAAACTGGAAACAATTCAATATTCCTCAATTGGGGAATGGATTAAAAAAAATATATAGCAACTTGTGGCATATCCACCTTCAAAGGAAGACTACTTAGCAATAAAAAGACATGAACTACTGACAACACTGATAAGTCTTAAATGCATTATGCTAAATGAGTGAAGCCAGACTCAAAAGTATCCCGTAAATAATACTATTCCTAGGGCACCCTTACAAAGAAAACCATAGGACAAGAAAAATGGGTGGCCATGGTACAGGGGAGGTCTCCACTACAAAAGAGACTGGGGAATTTGGGGAGATGGTAAAAGTGTTCCCATCCTGATTTGGGTAGTGAACACACATTTCCCTTACACCAGGCATCTTGGACTTTAATGTTTTTCTCATATATCCTGCCTTCCCTCACCTCAGTGCCAGCTCCTAACTTATTCTTTTAGTCTAATAATCTAAATATCACTTACTCAGGGTAGTCGGGTATCTTCTGTGACTCACCAGTGAAGGTCTCTGTACCCTTGTTTTTTTTTTCTTTTCCTGGTTTTATGCTCCCACATCACCCTGAATTTCTCCTTTCAGGATTCATCACACCTGAGATGCTAATAATACTTGTCTGCTGTCAACTGTGCTGATTATAAACTCTACAAAGACTCCACTTCTATTATATTTAGTGCTATATTCCCCACCTTAGAAAAGCAACTGATACTCTACACTTGATGAATAAATTAATTATGATTTAGCAAGTTGATATATTAACTCTGGCTGTATATACATATATATAAAGTAACTTATACATTAAAATGGCTAACTTGGCTAGCTTGGACTTTGCTTGGAACTCAGACAACATTTTCTTGTGTGGAAATACCAAACCTGAGTAAACTTTTGGAATAAAATTACTTTGTAAAATGGAGTTTCTTTACAGACATCAACCTAAGCCTATAGATCTGCTTAATCAAATAGCAAAATACCTTCCAAAATATATGAGTCAAACAAAATCTGAAGTCTTTTAGATAGCCTACAGACACATACCTTAACTGAAGACCAAAACTGTCGTTGAAAAAACAAATAAGGCCCAGAATTTTTATTTTCCAAGACACTAAGAAAAAAAAACATGAGCAAACATTTTATATATTAAGTGCCATGTGATTCCTGGAAAAGATTTCTACAAGTTTTAAAATAGATAAACAAAAGAGTTAAGTAATTTTTCAAATTTTCAAATAACTATATTCCAGAAGGTAAGTTTTAAAAGATAATGGAAATAGTGGTGAGATACAAAGGGGAACAAAAATTTTATTTGCTTTATCCTGCTTAAGGGAACAATTTCCCCACCGACTTAGGTCTCTTTGGGCTACAGGTTTACACTCAATACATAAAGTTATATATTCAAGCTACCTTTAGTTTTTCGAGAATTTAAGAAGTCTTCTCTGGAAGACAATGGAGAATATTATCATCTTTAATGTTTTGAGGTGTTACTTACTTTTTGGGATACAAGGGCATGAACACATCATCATCTAAAGTTCTCCTCATTCTTAATAAAAGTGCTTTCAGGTACACCTGAAGAATAAAAAACAGATCACACATTTTAATAAGGGTCATGATAAAAGTTGAATTTTAAGAAATAAAAACAAGTCATATTCTAAAATATACTATGTAGTATTTGATTTCAAGTCAATGGTCTTCTTCAATTTTTTACCTTTCTCTCTGAAAGCATAAAGGTCTTTAACACTCACTATTCTTAATTGGGCCCTCAACTACCAGGCAATAAAGCCACTTAGAAATCTGTAAACCCTTAGAGTCTACTATATCACTAAGATTTAAGATCAGACACATAATCTGGTTCTTCTCAAAATAAAGTCAGTGAAAACAGTGATAAAGAGTACCTTTTCTCAGGCACCTGAGAGGCCAGGTGGTTAAAACCTCTGCTTTCGGCTCAGGTCATTATCTTGGGGTCCTGGAATCAAACCCCTGCTCAGGGGGAGCATGCCTGTCCCTTTCCCTCTGCACCCCCTACTCACGCTGTCTTTCTCACAAATAAATATGTAAAATCTTAAAAAAAAAAAAAAAAAAAAAGAGTACATATTCTGTGTCTAAACAGCTCCTAAGAACGCCAGAGGTTGGCAGCAATCTCAAGTTTGGAAACTGTTTTTAAATGTTTTAGCATTTAAATCATCAGCAGTTACCCACTGTAGTAGTTTTACATTCTTCTTTTTCCAAAAAAATAAAGTTCTTAAAGGGATGTTTGATTAGTGGGGGGTACGGAGGTGAGAAGGATGAGAGGCTACGTGGAGTAATGACATCATCTCGCCAGATATTTTTTTTTTATTCATGATAGACACACACAGAGAGAGAGAGAGAGAGAGAGAGAGAGAGAGGCAGAGACACAAGCAGAGGGAGAAGCAGGCTCCATGCCAGGAGCCCGACGCGGGACACGATCCCGGGACTCCAGGGCCGTGCCGTGGGCCAAAGACAGGTGTTAAACTGCTGAACCACCCAGGGATCCCCTCGCCAGAGATTTTATTTTATTTTATTTTTTATTTTTTTAAAGATTTTATTTATTTATTCATGAGACACAGAAAGAGAGGCAGAGACACAAGCAGAGGGAGAAGCAAGCTCCATGCAGGGAACCTGATGTGGGACTTGATCCTGGGTCTCCAGGATCACATCCTGGGCTGAAGGCGGTCTAAACCGCTGAGCTACCTGGGCTGCCCTCACCAGAGATTTTAAAATTAAAAATGATTATCTCAAACCTTGTATATTTCAGGCTGTAAAGGACCAGATGGCCTGAGAGAAATCAGATTTTCTGGCAAGTCTTAGAACGTATCACTCATTCCCTCAACTCTTGCTCATTTTGAAAGGAAAAGGTAGGGAAAAACCTTTTACAGACAAATAAATTACCTGTGTATTTTTGTTTTCTGCATTCACTACTGAAGGATATCCGTTTATTAATTTTAGTGTAATTCCAACCATTCTTGAAGTCTGTGTCGTAGAAAAAGGGTCCCACATATTTTCAGCTATTACTATTAAGAGAAAAGTACAATGTGTTGAGATACAGAAGTAAATTGGAGTTGACTTAAATCTGCTGTCAAGCAGTCCTCAACTTATAAATGCCAATCCTGATTTACTTTTTCTCTCTTTATAGTATAAGCTGCAGTCTTCTTTGTCCTCTTAACAATGGGAACGCTGAGGATTAGGCAAATGTGGGGAGGGCATAGATTCATTCTATTTTCTGCTGCTCAGCGATAATAAACATTGCCAGGGAGGGGAGGATTTCTATATCCTAGGAGATGTCCCAGCATCAAGAATTCCTAACTAAACTTAAAACTTTATATTTTTTATTATTATTATTTTTTTAAAACTTTATTTTTAATATTTTAAATAGGTTCCCACACCAATGATTCCTAATCTTTTTTTCAGAAATTGATGGAAGTAATGAAAATTGCTCCCCAGGAAAATGTATACCCTCCCGCCAAACTATGTATTCAGTTTTGCCTCAAATAGTGTATAAAAGTCTCTAAAATTCATCTATGGATCAATTACCGTCTCCAACTCCAAGCCCACCCCATGTCCTAGGTTAAGAGAAATCTATCCTTTAGTCCAGTGGTTACCTTAGCATTTGTAATATAACTTCCATGAGGAAATACGCTCTGGTTAGAAACTCATAAAAATAGAACTGGAAAACCCATGTGTTTAAATGTTCAATTCAGAAATCTCTACCTGTTAGTTTAGGAAGAATCACCTTTTCCACAATGGTAGGCAATAGTGCAACATCTACATCATCTTTCTCTTGCTCTCGCTCTTCACAACCATAAAATAGCAAAGATTCAAACCACAGCATATTCTCAAAGTCACGACATTTTGCCTAGAAAAAAGAATGTTATAAGCAAAACATTTAAAATATCTGCTATTTCTGCTTCTAGCCATAATTAAGAATAATGGACAGGATTTAACCTTCAGTCATAAACAACTAAAAACTGTACGAAATATATGAAACATCTATTTTCAGACACTGGACAAGGTAGTATAGGAAGATGGCCCCCGAAAGGGAGACAATCAAATGAGGTGAGCTCCTGGTGGAGAGAGCAGAGCAGGGTGGGAATCGCAAGCAGAGCAGTTTTATTCAGTTGTGGAGAAAAGTACTGGAGTTCAGGGTGGCTGAGACAACTGGAAGTGGTGGGGGCAGAGGAGGGAGTGACCCAGAACAACAACTCCAAAATGCACACAAATCCCCAACCATTGCTGTGTTCAAAGACACAATATCCAGCAAAGAGCAAATGGGAGCTGGAGGTCAAATGTTCAGGTTTTTTTTCAGTTGTTTCCAGGGCTCCAACCTCAGTCCTCTTCCCCTTACAACTTACACATTCAACCCAGCCAATCTCACTCAGGCCCATGGTTCTCTGTCCACATGTAGGTAACTTCTAACACTCTCCCTTAAATAGGGCCACTGAACACTTATAGGCCATCTAGCCTCCCCTCTTATAAACCAAACCAACAGGTCCAATTGATTCCACTTCCTAAATTTATCAATTTGTATTATTCTCCCAATTTCCATTACCACCTACTTAGTTCAGGTCCTCCTTTCACATCTGCCTCACTGAGCTTCGCATGAGGTTCTAAATCTTTCTAGGACCAAAGAATCAAATTATTATTCATTCATGTTCATATCCCAGTATCACTATGTATAATTTCAGTTGAGGAAAGCACTGTATGTAACCTGAAAATCACAAACAGCTCTCTTCAGAAGGAAGACTGCATAAAAGATCATGACATTATACAATCTGTATTGTAGCCCTGTGACCGTATCTCCCTTGAAAAATATTTTGCTAGCTTTGAGATTAAAATTATCCAGGCATCATGTTATATTGCTTGGTACTAGTGACACAAGCCACTTACCTCGAGAGGAGTCCAAGTGAGAAGCTGTAGCCGTATAAGGGGGTTGAACAGCTTTGGCAAACAAAGGCCGATGTAAGCATCCTTGTAGGACAGGTAGTATTTTGAACGCCATGCCTCAAATTGGGATTTAATACAGTCAATTGAATAGAAACTTTCAAGGACATCTTCAAAAACCTTGCTGGACTCTTTTGAAATGCGATCTAAAGAAAACAACAAAAACCCCACAGAGAACCATAATTTAGTATGGAGTAGACAAAACACAATTCAGTATTTTCTTTGTAGCTTCAGAATCACTCAGGCTCATTAACAGAAGAATCATTATTAATTGCAATTTAACAGAAAGCATAAAGAGAGTAAGTTTAGGTTTCAAATGTCTCTTATGCAAACCAGAGTGCAGGCAGTGTTTGCACGGCTCCAATATATACCATTTCCTATTCCCAGAGTTTTGTTAAATACCACCTGTCCCCCAACAAGTTTCAAATTTCAGTTACTATGGTATATTAATCATGAGTAATTGCATGAAGTACAGACTTTGCTGCTAGCTCTTCAGTTCACAAATCACTATAAAGATCAGAAGTGCATTATGATCAGTGATTTCAAAATCTGTTGGTGAGTGCAAGGATGGACACAGACAAGTATCAGTAATGAATGTTAAGACCTTTAAGTGGAAGGTTACTTGATGACACTGATGACTTGGGAAACAGGAATCTTTCATAATGGGGAGATCTACTTGTGACAATCTTCTCAAGATCAATCTTAATATCACTAATACTGGGACAATCTAACCTTTGCTATCTGATATTATACAATAAGTAGCAGGCTCTTATATGAAGTATTCTTGCCAAAACAAAGCTTAACTTGAAGCTAATCAAGTCTTCAGACCTAAGTGCCGGCTTACGTTGAAATATAGTGAATGGAAAAATCAAACTAAGACTATGAGAAAACAGACAAATTTAGAATGTAGAATGCAAATAAGTGGCCTGATCTCTTCAAAAATCCAATGTCTTAAACAATAGGGGTGTGTATATGTGTAAGGAATTCATGGACATTGATTAGTTCTAGGGAAAAAAAATGGAACCAAATACAGGGCAGGAAATCTCGTGTGGATTCTAGTTTGGAAAATACAGAATAATCCACCAAAAAGAGTCTCAAGAGTTTTATTTTGGGGGAGCTGCTACTAAATAGACACAATATTAAGAACTTGTAGTTAAAACATGCTCAACTCTTTATAAAGTATCATGATGTTTATAGGTTACTTTGAAATAGTTCAGCAATATACATACACACAGGTATACCACCCCCTCCCTCAACTTGGTAGAACTGTTGGATCTGGGTGACAAGTACATGGGTGATCACTGTGGTATTCCTTCTAATTTCTGTCTGTTTAAAAATATTCACTATAAAAAGGTGGGAGAAAAATAGACTTCTCCAACTAAGTTCCAATGGCTTGTAGCCGGTAAAGCTCCAAATAACCACAACCAATGATGGGAAATGAAGACTTCTGAAGACCCTTTTAGAAATGCCTGGCACATATTGGTAGTTACTATTCCTCTTGGTTGAAATTATTCAGAACTCCCCAAATCAGTAGTTTCCTTCAGGGCTGAGTGTCCCATGTCCGAGCTATACCTTCCCAGGACAGGTTGCATTAGGGCTATCCTTGGGAATCTGACACTTTTTTTTTTGGTCACTTAAAATTCTATGATTCTGAAGAGTAAAATAATTTATTATGCAAGTGCTAAATAAAGCCCATGATAAGGTATCATCACTATTTTTGAGAATTCATCATATATTCAGTTAAGAAAAATGGGTGCAAGTTTTTACAATTAAGAAAAGAGTGGCTGATTCTAAACGCAGAGGTCACAAAACTTCACACCACCTTATGGTAAAAACCACACACAAATAGAAACAAAAGTGGCAATAAATCTCATTTCCCAATAAATGTCTAACCTTTTTCCAGATTGAAATTTGTAATATCCGTAGAAGTTTCTTCATCATCACTGGAAAGGCCTTCAAGGTGATCTGCCATCTTACCGGTTTGCTCTCTGGCTTGTCTACGACGAGTCCTAAATAACAAAGATCATGTTACCAAACCAGATAGAAGAGATTCCTCCCTTTGCAAACAAAGCAAAAGCCACACATTTTTAGAATTACCTCCTGGCCTCCCGTTCTGCAATCCTGCGTTTTGCATGCTCTTGATACAGTGCTCGATCTCGCCCAAAGGAATCAAGATTTGGTGCCATTAGAGCTTTATCTGTAAAACAACAATAGTTAAAATTAAAAGCCTTCCTTCAACAATCTTGAGGAAAGAGTTTGCACAGAATAAGCCATAATGATAGACTGTTTGCTAATCTCAATGGCAGGATTCTGCAGTAACTGGTAAACCAGATAGTTCTGTAGTTTAGAGCAAATCTCAGTATTATTCTGCGTTCCCATGAAAAGGAGTAGAAAAATAAATGGAGAGTTCAACAACCCTACACAAATACAATTGGGCTTAATCACTGTTTTTATATCTGCTTGTAAGAACTAGTTGATGCTATCATGATAATCAAATAAATTAAAAATCAAAATTACCTGTGCAAAGGGAAAAATAATAGATTACTTTTTAAGGAAGAAGTTAAGCATCACATGTTGAATGGTATGACAGAAAAGAAACACAAGTAGGAAGGATGAGAAAAACAGCTTTGTTTCAGAGAAGTTAGTAATCTATCCTATTTACTCTGATTTTGCTGAGTAGAAATTTATTCTCCTTACTATTTATAGAGCAAAGGCAGAATCAACATGCAAACTGGAAACACGATCTAAGAAGACCAACTTAAATGCTGCCTCAAACAATCGCTTTCAAAGCAGAATTCTGTACTTCTTTTGCTTCCTATTTTCATCTCTCTTTAACTTTCTAGGGCAACTTTCTAGCTTTAACCTTCCAACCTTCCTATTTAAATTTATATTTCAGTCACCATGTTTTTAATTTCTAAGAGATGGTTCTTATTTTTAGAATACTCCTTTTCTATAGCATTCTCTAACTTATGTCACATGTAGGACACCTCCTATGACCTCTCAAAGGGTAGCAAGTATATTTTATATTTCCTTCTGTCACCTGTGTTGTCTTTGTTTCCTCAGTTCCTCTGGTTCTATTGCGTGTGCTGCGTTCTCTGATGATCAGTAACTACCTCAAATAAAAGAATGAGCCTGGAAGTTCTGTGGACAAAGGTGGGTGGTGTCTAACAGCAGCCTCTAGATCTGACCACTGGGAGAATGTCACCTCTTCTGTTGGGGGCTCCCAAATGTTAGTGTCTCAGAGTCTTTTCTCTGGACCCATTCTCTTTCTCCAGAGAACTGTCCTCTAATCTCTTGTCTAGGGTAGGAAGAGGAGTGGGGGTAATATCTGTCTGCAATACTTCTCTCATTTCTACATTTTATAAAGATAATCCATAAGACAGGGATCAAAATAGAAGCCAACAACCCCAGGGATAGGATACAGGGAAAAACACATAAAATGAAAAATACTGATTTAAGGTTTTTGCTACTTTCCCCCAATATCAGAGATGTGCCACCAATAGCAGCAACACGAAAAAAACAAACCCCCAAATTAGCCCTCTACAGTTCAGGGTATCCTAACTAATGCAGACCCAACTATTTTAAAAGTTGACTTTCTTATTGAATTGTTCATTCATATTTCAAAATAGTTCTGACATTAGGAAGTCTGTTCTAGAGTTCAGCAATACTAAAGAAAGATGAGCATGGTAAACAAGACTGTCTCTGTTGCACCTCAATTGTGAGTTCACACAGCACAGGTAAATTAGCTAAAGCCCCAAACTATAAAAATGATTCTTGTCTTTTTAAGAGATATCCTTCCTTAAAGAAATGCTTTGAAAATACTCACTGCTATTACAAATACTTAAAATGTTGCTATGTTTATAAAATCCTACAGTATATTAAGGGAGATATGAGAGAGTAGATGATTAAGGGATAGCCTCCTTCACTTCTCTAAGAACTACATGCAGTAACTGTGGCAAGTGTTCACAAATCTCAAAGGATTAATTTCAGGTTGCTTCTTTAAAAAAAGATCAGAAATGGAAGGGATACTTTTGTGTCCCATGTAATTCTCCTCAAACCTCTGACAATGAATACTCCCTTCCAAGACAGTATTTTCCACTTTCTCATTACTTTTGACTTCCTTTTCAACTTTCAATCTAATTAATATACATCATTCAACCCTTACTTCTAATTCCACTTAAGTAAATAGCTCCAAATTATGAAGAACAGATCATAGGTAGGAAGAGGTATTTGGTAAAATGCACAGCTCATACAAACCATTTAACTTAAGAAGGAATCACTTCCCTTCATAGAAGGTTACCTGTAATCTGCCCAGAAATCTGGTTCTGCCTGGATCAAAAGTGATCTGGAAGGCCTGCATTAGCCATCTAGGTGCCCAATACTGTGGCAATAATCCAATTTAAGCTTGTGAGGCAAAAGTATAAGATCAAAGCCATTCATATGGCTCACATCTGAGTCTCGCTCAGCTCTGAGGGCCATACTACCATCTCTTTACAATGCTCCAAAACCCATCCCACACACAGGATGCCTTCTCAGGGATCCAGCATCTACTTTAGATGACACGCTGTATGACAAAGCACTGTTTTCAAAAAGAATAACACTAGGGCCCTTGGCACTTGGATCACCCGTGGTTAACATGCAGATACTGGTCACCATCCAAGACCTAGCAAAAACCTCTGGGGATAGGACCAGGAAACCTGCATTTTAAATTTGTATCATGTGTAATTCTCATGCACACATCATTTAGAACTGTTGAGACAGGAACAAAGAGATGACAAAAGAAGCTACGAGAAATCCATGCTGGGAAAATTCCTAATAGAGCACCAAAGAATATGGAGCACAATGGAAAAACAGAATTAAAAAGTTTAAAACATCTGGTTAAAGAATCACAGCTGAACTATTTAATAAGAGGTTTCCAATTAATTTTGGTTTTTCATAACATAATGAAAGGAATACAAACTGAACCTCTAAATTTTTACATTAAAATTTCAAGAATTGGAGGCATCAACTGACTCACTAAAAAACCCAGGATAAAAGGCAAAGTAGAGAATAAAAAAATTTTGCCTTCCTTGGAGACATGAAGCTCAAAAATCCCCTAATCTTGGAGTTGTTTGTTATGTCATTAAAACCCCCTCTGCCCTCTTTAGTACTTTCCTAATCTCTAAACTCAGAATCTTTGACTGTGATCAGCAACAGCATTTGTATTGGTGTTATGAACAGGATGAAAATGGGAGGGGGGGGGATCAATTAGCGCCAAATGATAGTGATTTTAAGATAAAATGCTGATGTCTTTTCTATACTCTAAAGAATGAAAAAGTATATCCAAAGAAGAATAAGATTGATAGAATATCAGTGCACGTTTTTGAGCTCTTAAACACAGTCCAAGTACGTGCTGTTTTAAGTTTTAGAACTACCTGACACAAGAGCAAGGAAATGTGCTTCTTAAAAAAAAAAAAAAAAAAAAAAAAAAAACTAAGCTCTCTAATTTTCAATTAGGCTGCACTAAGTAAACAAGGTTGTTTAATGAATAATAAAAACCTTCAAGATGGACTGACTTGAATGGCTTGAAAACTCCGAAGATTCATCTTTAATATCATCTTGTCGTCTTTGGACAAGGCGGGAAGCTCGCTGTTTGTACAGCTGATGTATTGCTGATTCAAGTTCATTAATCAGTGGCACCTGTAAAAATACAACACACTCCGTAACACCAAACTCCTCAGTTGCTTACTTAGTTGAGGGTTCCATACTATTTCCGGATTTCTGAAAAAGTACCCTCTATGGACACAATAATCATGAACTCCCAGTGGGACACAATGGCAATTCGGTTTTAGGTGTTTAGAACACATCTCTTCTTTTAATCCATACATAGAGCTATAATGTCCAGTGCCTAGCTATCGGAGTAAAAGTTTGGTTAGGAAACTTAACACTTAGTAAATATTAGTAAAGAGAGCAAGTAAAGAAATGTCAAAAATTGTAGTGCTTTTTTCTTTCAGAATAAAGTATTTGCAAGTCTTTTAATGTCCATTTTTAATTTTCTAGCAGCATGATCTACCTTAGAATTTTTGTAGCTTAAAATAAACCATTATTGCTGTACAGTACCAAAAAAAGGCAAGGGCTCCATGAGCAGGTAAGAATGGGAGTCTGCTACCTGCCCAATTCTGGACGCTTAAACTGCTCTGTCACTCACATGAACCAAGCATCTTATGGTAATGTCACACTACATTGCAGCTTTATCACACGTTCTTCACTGTGAACTGCATTCACTTACGTTATAGTAAGGCAAATAAAATTTCTAGCTTTCACTAACCTAGTATCAATATCTCGAACTCAGAAGACTTCCTATAAAACGTTTAAATTTTTCCATATTTTGAAATAAAATAATAAAATTTATTACATGAATTATCAGTTTACAAAGTCACTGGATTTTTCCAGGTTAATATCCACAACTAAACATTCACTCGGTTCATACAGCATACAAAAGCTTATAGCATGAAACCTAACTTAAAAAGAAAAAACAGAAAACTTTCTCTTTATCAATATCTTATAACAAAATGCTATGCAACTTTCACAAAACACTAACGACCACTACACATACCTGAGGAAACCAGAAATTCTAGTTTCCTGATGGTTAGTGCAAATGGAAAACACATTATTTAGAGTTTGGGAACACTGGCACCAAGTGTTATAGCAGCTTCCTGAACTGAACAGACTGCAAATGGAAAATAAAAAAAGGCAGGTGGAATTCAAAGATGTCTGTAATAAAAGCAATTTTATACACTTGCATGATTCTGTTGAAAAAGCAGCAGATGTTCACAGAACGATCAAACTGATGGAGTTATTTTAATTTCTACTATGCCACACCATGGGCAACAATGTCCCCAAATCTGCCCTGATTATCTTAGACAGCTGAGCCCACAAGAGTCTATCTTTAAAATTTACGAGTGATTTTTTTTTTTAAGCATTTGGTGCTATATTACTGTGACTTATACTTCCCCATCCCCCTAGTTTTTTCCACACCACACAGGACTAAAGACTAACGTATCCATATACCTAAGGTGCATTCTTTCAGCCCTGGAGACTGTTAACATTCCTCTACTGTAAGAGCTACACACCACAGGTTGAATCACACAATTTAATTATTCAATTCGTAAAGTTCTGATAATGTAATTTTTCTGTTTAGGTCATTGGAATGCTTTTCAACAAAGCTGAGAAAAGTCTGAGAACAAAAACCTTGCAACACTTTTTCAGCTCTCTTTCATGTTTCTTAACAATATTGATTTGTCTCAAGAGTATGCACCATGACAATTTCTTTACCCTCTCCAAACTCAAAACTGTTCTTGACTATTTTTATTTCAAGACCAAATTTAAGGCGAAGGACATAAGAAGGAAGATGACTAAAGGGAAATAAAACCATGGAAAGTTAAAATGATCTTTAAATAATTAAAAAATCTAAGTTCAAAACTACTTAAACTTTTATAACAAAAGAGGAAAAAAACAAAGAAATGTTTATCTATGGCCTTACCCTGAAGCAAATTTTTATTGTATAAAATGAATATTCAAATGTATCCAATTACTCCTAACTAAAATTTCCAAGGCAACAATTTATGGCATTATTAATTTAGTAATAGTCTCTTAATAAAGCTCAATCCAATCAAAATATCAAAATGAAATAAAACTCATCCTTAAAAGAAAGGATTATCTACCTCTGTAAGTGACTCTGAAACCATATTAGCAGTCTTAACTGATTTCTCTAGAAAATTGAGATCAATAAATTATGCTACTACTTGTTTTTAAAACAGCAATTGAATACTATATGAACCAGACATCCTAGCAGTCTCTTTAATTCAAGAATGATATAATCGAGTTGACCATATTACTATCAATTTTTAAGTTAAGCTTATGGTTACAAGTGTATGAGTTTACTGAAGTTAGTTCTAAAAGCAAAGGTACTTCAAGAAAAAAAACTCCACAGGAACAAACCTTACTTACAAAGTATGGTTTAAGACAAAGATTCTTTCTCTAGTCAGAGTTGCCCACCATGGCCACTGGGCTCAAAAGGACTTTATTAACAGGAAGAACACAACCACCAGCTCTGATACCTATGTCCACTTCCCACCTTGAGTCTACCCCCTGCAGCATCAATTCTGTTTCTTTCCCACCCTTGTACTTGTCACCCTAAGTCAGTGATCTGCCACAAGGGATATCATAGCTCAGGCTATAGCTGCTTCTTCAGAAGTCAGGTGATAAGACAAGAACGTGATAAGCCCTACAAATAAGACCTGGTGAATGCTGTCTCCGTCTGCTCTGACCACAGATTGGCTAAGAACCAGTAAGACCCATTAGGAAGACATAGTCTAGGATTGTTCTTTTTGCAAGTCTTTGGCTTTAGAGTATTGAAGCAACCAGCAGAGATAATAAAATACTCCTTTAAACATATAATTACAGACTCTATGCTAATTCATATAACCAAGAAGGGAAAAATGTGCCTCCTAATCCTGTATCACTTCGAAGTTCAGGATATTCAAAGATTTTAATTTTTTTAAAAACATAGGGCCACAAAGTCCATAAATGCTTATAAACCAATGCACCAAAAACATTCATCTTAAAAAAAAAATTAAGAAGTCATTTGAGAAGGGGATCCTATGTGCAGCTAATTTAAAAAATGCAAATAAGGAATACAAAAGAATGCAAATCTATGCCAAGTGACTAGTACACAAAAAACAAGCAAAAACCCCAAACAAACAAAAAACGAACTTGGAAGCAAGAAATGAGGCCTTCAAAGAAATTATGACCAATGTTACAGTTCCTGAAGTGGATAAAGCATAGGCTTATTTAGATGAAAACTATCAGCAGCAACATGACCAACTTTATCTAGTTAAAAAAAAAAAAAAAAAAACTAATAAAATTTTCCAAGTTTATGCCTATTTGGAATTACTTGTGGAAACAGTTTGAAGGTTAAGTTTAGATCAGAACCATATTCCACCAGGAGTCCCTTATATTCTAATATTTCAGGGCTGGCCAATAATCTACCACTATATTAAGCAGAACTTGCCAAAGTCTTATTTAAATATGCTCAACCTTTTTTGTTTTCAACAAAGGCACTATGCCATCCCCAAGATAGAATGCTGCTAATGAAGTGAAGAAAATGAAGCATGGCTTTTCATCACTTCTAGAGCTGAATTCAGTGGATATACAGAAATGATCTACACAAGGCCGTCTAGACCTCCCTAACTTTGCCTTAGTCAAAGAGATTAGTATTTTTGCATTCTTACCTTTTCACTGAAACACTCAAGCAAGTCTTGGACATACCCTCGCATTTCTTGCAAAAATTTATACCGTTCACCAATACCCCCAGAAGACCCTTCTAATCTTTCAATAGCCCTGGTAGAGTCCACTCGGCTTTGCAGATGTTTCTCATGCTGCTGTCGATTTGTTTTGTGCAGTTCTTTCATGGAGTCCAACCTTAAGAACACAAAAGGATAAATATAACACATTTACATCCAAAAGTCTGTGCTGTCAGGACTCTTGCAATATTATAATAATGCATTTAGTTCCACTATTAGAATATAAAAATACTTGGAGTGGCCATCTTTTCATCTGTACCGCTTTTTTCCTCAAAAAAAAAAAAAAAGAAAAAGAAAAAAAAAGGAAAAAAAAAGGCAGTTTACAGACTTCAAATAAAGTTATTTGGTGGGCTAACCAAAATCTTTCGTTTTTTCCCCCCATATCTTGACTACACTTTTTCAAAGTCCGAGAGGTACAAACTCAGAACTGTCTTCAACAAGATCATGGAGTGGCATTTTTTATAACTTTTCGAGGCTTCCACAGAAGTAATCCAAGAAGGTAGCAGAACAAAGTATGAAGTCATCTTCTGTTTAGCTTTTGAAGATAGGCCAGTGAAATCTTCGTTGCGGATATTCTGCATCTGCTACCCCAGACTACATGTTGCCTGAGGGAACAGAAAGCTAGAGGACAGGTCTTTAAGAAGTTGATCTGCCCTACCTGTCTTTAAGCTGTTTCTTTACCAAATCAATAGTAACGGGAGTCATCTCATTACTGGGAGTTTTGAAAGGGACTGTATTATCTGTTTTTTGAGATTTGGCATCAGATGATCCATAGGCAGTATAACTATAAGGAATGCCATAGGATGAACCATAAGGCATCGTCTGGTAAGTGTTCTGGTAGTACATATTCACTTCAGTGGGCTGACTTGCTTGAACCTAGAAAAGAAATGGGGACATATGAAAACTAACTGTTAAAACTATAAAATCACACCCCTAGTGTTAATATGAAAAAAAAAAAAAAGCAAAAACAAATAGCAAAAATTATACCATTTTCCAAACAGTATGCCAATTAAGATAAATAATTTCAGAGTTCTTCAGAATCATATAAAGGTAGTGTTTGGAAACATTCTAACTCTTATGGGATTGCTGAGAATAATTTCTAATAATTTTCAAGAAAACAGTATATCAAAGAAGTTCAGAGTTGGAAAGGACATAAAAAATAATCCAAGGCCACCATGTTATGAATGGAAGAGAATAAATGACTTCTTATAAGATAGATAAGCAGAGACTAGAGACTGCCATCTAAGTATCCTATTTTCTTAACCCACGTGTGCAAAATTCTGTGTCAAAACACCAGTAACAAAAGTAGTTTACATTTATGCAACACTTCCACTGTACTAAATTCTATAAAGCAAATTATTGTAACAATTGAGCAAGACTTTTCATCTAGAGTTAAATTTTCACATTACAGAGAAATCCACTTTCCACAAAATAATTTCTAAAGTCAGAAACAATAAGCCATACAGAGAAGAAAGGTTTTATCTGAACAGTGGTTCTCCAATTCAGCGTGCATCACTGCTGGCTGCCCCCCACCCCATTTCTCATTCCCTAGATCTCAAGAGGGTGAGAATTTGCATTTCTCATAAGCTCCCAGCTGCTGCTACTACTGCTGGTTGAAGGACCACTCTGAGAAATACTGATCTAAGAAATCAGACATTTTCCTATTCTGACTGTAAAAAGCAAAAGATAATACAATTTTATTTTTATTTTTATTTTTTTTTGATAATACAATTTTAAAAGCTTATCAGATACATAACTTTATGTACTTTTCTTAACCACATTGGTTGAATGAATAAGATTCGATTCAATGCACAATGTTTTTAACTCAACAAAATAGGCAAAAAAGGTTTTCCATTTACTTTTTTTTTAATTTTTGAAGTGAAATCCTTTAGTTCTCACCTGAGGGATATTAATTCCTTTTCTTATCTGCTCCTGTTCCCATCGGCTGAGCTCTTCATCTTGTTCTCCAGTTACTAAAGCATCATCATCGCTCCCTTCGATGCCTACAGCCATAGCAGCAAGGAAAATTAAATACTTTTAGAAAAGCAGGGAGGGAAGAGATGCTATCCTGACACTTCAAAACTACTGGTATTAATTCAGTCTCACTAAAATGTCTAACCTGATCTCCTCTCCTTTGATCCTCCTGGCCTTGCTTGTCTTGGCCACCATATCCCTTGAAGCAAAGGCTAAGTATTATGTAATTGTTAAAACCTTAGAAAGGTTTCCTAATCTCTGTGAGCTTGACATCAAATCGACAAAGGGAAGAACAAAACTTAAAGGCCTCTAAAGAATGCTAAGCTGATTATAAAAAATTTACGCATGTAAAGTGCTTAACATAGTACTGCCTACTCAGGAAGTACTCAATAAACATTAGTTTCACAATCATGCTATAGTTTAAAAAAAATTCCAATAAGACACTTGTACCCAAACAAAAACAGTTCTCAAACATTAAACATAGTTAAGTAAATGTGGGTATTTTTCATAGGACTATATTTAATAGCAAATCATATTTAATAGCAATGCAACAGGCTATCGTATTAAATCAAGTTACCTATTTCCTCCGCAATTTTTTGTCTTTGTGACTTTTCTTTCACGGAAAAAACTATGCGGCGTTTCTCATCATCGTCTTCATCATCGCTGGCATCATTCTCATCTTCTCTAACAAGGCGGCCTTTACCAGGCTCACTATCATGAGGAGTGAAATCTCCTAATTCTCGGGCCATTTGACGCTTTTTCCTTGCAGCATGTATAAAAGCTGCATCTGGAATTTCTCCTGGAAACATATGGTAAGGATTATAAAAGATGGAGGTATTAGGGAATAAAATTTCTAGTTTCTTGAAAATATGAAGGGTAAAATAATTTCAAAAACAGCCTGGTTGCAGTGATGTTCTAACTAACGTTAGTTACTGGTACTCCCCTTCCCAAAATGTGCCAGTAATCCATCGGATTTATTTTTAATTTAGCATAAATGGAAACTAAAAGTCGCTAAGGACCCTAAATATATATATATAATGGCAATATGTAGAAAAGTAATAACGAAGAAATAGAAAAGTAAAAACGAAGTGTGGGCATAAAACTAGTAGCAATTACTTTTGCTTTTAGTAGCATTTCTAAAAATGTTAAAGTCTTGATGAAATACGTGAAAAAAAAAAAGACTTCAGTTCCATTTATCCATTTTCTCAAAGCCCCACATTTGATGATAACAGAAGTGCCTGAGAGTGAACTTGGAAAATTAGAAAGTTTCTAGTTCTCTCACTTTATTTGCAAAAGGCAACACCCTGGCTTATATAGGAATGTTCTAAGAAACACCACTTCGCTACCTCCTTCCTTCACCATCGCTACACATGGCCCCTCCTTGGGGGCTTCCTTCATGTCTAAGAAGTATTTACAAGTACACACCTGGACGGAGAACGTTCAAAGAAGATAAAGCGTTAGAAAAGGCTCCACCAGCTTTTGGCTTTTCTTCCTCCTTCTCACTTTCCATATCCATTTCATCTTCACCGTGTTCATTGATGATAACTCCATCTTCTTGACTGGTGTCCTTAATATGTCCTGTTTTGTCCAAAGGTGGTTCATCTACATTTTTGAAAAGTTATTAAAAGATATTTAAAACAGACTGCATAAGGAGGCACCTTTTATTCATTTATAAGCTCAATTTATTCAAATTGCAACTATTTTAATTTTCTTAAAACTCAAACCACTGATGTATGAAAACAAAATATCCAACAATAGGCATTAAATGGGAAGTAAAAATAATACAGGGGTCACAGGGATGCACTGGAGGCCCTGTTCAATTCCACCTTGAGTTCATTACATCAAAATTTTACTGAATTTATCAAAATTAACTGTTTCTTCCTCTAGACTCCCACTGATAACTGTTCATACCTCTTTGAAGCTTATTTCATCTTATATGCCAGTATTTTATTAAACTCAAAGTCCATCTGAGGCAGCTTTCCATCAAGAACAATGTTTATGAGCCATATAAACCTCACTGTAGGCAGCCCCGGTGGCTCAGTAGTTTAGCACTGCCTTCAGCCTGAGGTGTGATCCTGGAGACCCGGGATCAAGTCCCACATCGGGTTCCCTGCATGGCGCCTGCTTCTCCCTCTGCCTGTATCTCTGCCTTTCTCTGTCTCTCATAAATAAATAAATAAAATCTTGAAAGAAAGAAAGAAAGAAAGAAAGAAAGAAAGAAAGAAAGAAAGAAAGAAAGAAAGAAAGAAAGAAAAGAAAAGAAAAGAAAAGAAAAGAAAAGAAAAGAAAAGAAAAGAAAAGAAAAGAAAAGAAAAGAAAAGAAAAGAAAAGAAAAGAAAGAAAGAAAGAAAAAACCCTCACTGTAATGAATACGTCAGGATTATCTTCTTAGGTCACAAATATTTGCCATCCATCACCTCAAGGGATAAGACCCTTTTAAGTCACATTTATACAGTGTAACTCTGACCCCACTGCCATGACTGAATGTTCAAGACTAACCAAAGCAGATTCAAAAAAAAGTGACCAAAGCAGGATTTGTGACCAAAGCAGAGACAACCTGATTCTCTTTCCGGGAATCTGGAACTGAGACAGAAGACAAGTCAGAGACCAGGTGGCACTAAAAACCACCACATGTAAACCAGGAAGGGAGCTGGAGTGCGCCACATTCTGCCATATGGACAGAGGAGAGAGCTCCCTAATGCTGAGGCCATTCCTAAGACTGGTCACAACACTGCTTTTCCTGCCACTGCACTCCAGGAGGCACCACTGTATCTTTATAGAGCTAACCAGTCCTACTGCACTATCAGTAGGACTGATGAAAAAAAATCAAGAGGGGATCCCTGGATGGCTCTGCGGTTAAGCATCTGCTTTTGGCCCAGGGCATAGTCCTGGAGTCCCAGATCAAGACCCACATCAGGCTCCCTGCATGGAGCCTGCTTCTCCCTCTGCCTGTGTCTCTGCCTCTCTCTCTCGAATAAATAAATAAAATCTTAAAAAAAGAAAAAAGAAAGAAAAAAAATCAAGAAAAATCAAAGTGTTTTTCACCATGAGCACTGAACCTGGCACATTATAGGTATGATGAATATAATAAAATACTAGAAGTTTATCTAAACATGATATTCTTCTATTGTTTCCCTAGCATGTTCCCCTCCCAAAAAGTGTTTCAAAGATTCTCTATTCTTCTCAAGCCATATTGCACTAACTTCAATAGGAATCCCAGAGATAACAACACTCCCCCATATACACACTTTTAACCTGACTAGGATTTAGGTCATTATGTTTTAAGCTCCTTAGTTTTCTCATTTATCTTCCTACCTCATTAGCCACAGCCTTCCTTCTAAAGTACATTCTGACACTGTAAGATTTAAAAATTCACTGTATCAGATGGATACGGTTAGACGAGAGTCAAAAACTATCCATTTCCTTCTACTCTAAACCCACACTACATCAATGGCTTTTAATAGAACTGGGGTATACTAAACCAGATAGGTATGTTCAGATAATGATTTGTGCAGATTTTAAAAGACTGAGCAAATAGATTTTATGATTGATCACATACAAGTGCACAACATGGTGACAGCTGAGTTTTTGTTAGTGGACATGGATTATCCTTCCAGATGTCTTTATAAAAAGAGATACTAAATAACCTTTCTCTAGGCTCCTCTTGTATCTTCAATTTCTTCTACTACCACATCAGGAAACTTGTTTTCATGAACATTCTCTTTACCTTGATCAGCCCCTCCCACGTCTTTCTTCTGTCTACAGACACGTTTCTATTGAAAAACTTCTCCTTGATCCCAATGGTCTCTCTAGCTACTCTCTCTGTCCTCTACTTCTCTCTCTGACAAACTTCTGGAAAGCAGTGTGCACCTGCTGCCTTCTACTTCGTCACCACTTGTACCTCAACCTGGGCAAATGGCCCTTGATTTCTTGCAGTCCCAGCTCCCATACCAGCTATCCCAATGGCTGCAGCTACAATTAATTCATACAGTATCAAGCAATTTAGCAAAAGATGTTTCTTCATCCAAACAGGTAAGAGCTTGTCTAGTGGGCTTGTCTCTTTCACCAGACATTCTCCTCCAGAAAGAAAACAACAGAAACCCTGAGAAAGTTCCCTCAACCCCATGGTCTTTTCTTTTCCTGACTTTTCTGGTCCTATTTCATACAAATGAGTATCATCATCTTGAAACTTTCCTATCTCTTCTCTGGCTATTATGATTCTATTTAGTAAAATCCTCTTCTCTATGCATACATTTATTAAAGATAGAAGTCTTTGGTCCTCTGGAATTTCTCTTCCTTGCTGCTCCCTCTTCGATTCCATTTACTTCTGCTATTAATAAATACCTTGCTAAGCACCATACCTAAATCCACATCTCCCCAACTGTTTACTGGCTATTTCCACTCAAGTTCAAGTTTAAAAGCAAACTCCTTATTTTATGAATAACACAAAAATGGGTTTTCTAACTTGACAGTAGTTGGAGATTAATGCACCTCTGCCTATCTAAGGAGGACTGCATAAGGAAGAGTTCAGGATTGTCAGCTGATTAATGAAAAGAGCTCCACAGCACCATCATTTCAGGGGTAAAGGTGACAATATATAATACAGAGGCTCTACCTTTAGGGAGGACGTTAATTAAGTTACCTGGCAAGTGCAGTATCAGTTATGTAAAAGTGGAAGACAGGTCACAGGGAAGGCCTCAAAAATCCCACACTTGCTTCAATTTCTAATGGTCCTTTCTCATTTCTCCTGACCTCTCTTGCACTATTATATTGCACACAGTCGGTTCTCAAGATATTTGGGAAAAAAGCAGTTTCCTAGACTCCAAAATAAGTGGTTCCCCTAAAAATACTCCTCCTCCCACCTGCCTTCCCTATTTCTGTATATAATACAGAATTGTTCTCTCAGTCACCATGGCACAAAAGTTCAAATTTGACTGTTTCTTTTAAATCCAATAGCTAAAGCCTATATCAAGCCTACAAACTTCTTCCTTGGAACGTTTTTCAAATAATCCTTTCTTTTCACTTCTTCTCCCACACCCACAGCGAACATTTTTAACTCATCCACAATTTCCCACTGAGTCAGGAAAAGCCTTAGTCTTGCTCAACTAAGACCTTTTTAAACTCCCTATTAATTGATCAAAGCTGGCCCTTGATTTTAAACAGCTTTAGGGCTCCAATCTCTCCTTGCACCAATCCATTCTGCATGTTAATACCAGGTTACAGTTTCAAAGGCATTTTTCATGTCACCATCTTGGCAAGCCACTGAACACAGCAACTCTAAACCCCTTATTGGAGATTAAACATCCTTCATAATCGGTCAACAATGTACCTTTCACCCCAAACCTCCACTTCCTCTACAAATCATCTACTTTGACCTGACAGGTATACTTGTTCTTGCCTTAGTCACTTTAATCTTCGATGATACACTCTATCTTCCCTTTCCCATCTTTTGGAATTTAAATTATCAAAAACCCAGTTTCATATTCCACTTTATCTATAAAGCATTCCTTCTCCTGCCTCCAAAAAAAGAAAAAAAAATGTAGTTCCCTTTTAAACCACTCACTGGACATTCTGCCAAACACTAGGTCCAATGATACATTTAAGTAATTTTGATGCTGTCTCCAAAATTAGACTCTAAATTTGAGATACAATGACATACTTTTTCACATTAAGCCTATGGCTGAGAACCTGTGAAATAATTCTATCCTTAATTCCATAGAATAAAAAGATTTCTCTAAGGTATCTGCATGAGAATAACTCAGACCACAGCATATTATAATCAATCCACTTTCCTCCCAGACAAATAACTTTTTTAAATTGTTAAGCTTCAGTTGTGAAAGGGTGTGAGAAATGTCTGTACAATGCAGGCAGGGGCCTCACACTGAGGAGTCCTCACCACATATCTGATAAGGCTACAGAATGAGAAAGCATTATCAATAAACATTAAAATAAGGGCGTTCCTAAAAGTTCTGCAAGAATTAAACCAACTGTGAAAATATCACCAAAGAAATTGAACAAAGAAATCTCTATAAAATACAAGTACAGGAACTTACACAGTACTACCTCAAACAGAAATAAACCTGGGTCTCAGGCTTAAAATGGGAAACTTCCTTTCTCTGGTCAACAGCAGCCTGAACACCAGCAGGAAAATTTGGGGAGGATTCAGGTGCTACAGCAGAAACATTTCAGCAGCAGTTAATTCTGTCTTTGTGAAAAATCACATTTACTGTGTAGTTGTGTTAGAATTAAATAATAGAACTGTATCAATATTCAATTTGTACCTTTGAAAACAATCGAGTCAACTGACTCTACATATACAGCAAATCCATTCAATCCCTTTGAGAAAGAGGTTTCATTTTGTTGTTTCAAAAGACTCCTATGAGTTTGGTACTTACTGTCTGCTGAGGAGTTGAGTTCTGTTTTAATCTTCGATTTTTCAAGATCTTCTTTATATTCTTTCTTAAGTAATTTTACTATCTTTTTGCTGTAACTTGATTTCTTCACTTTGAAAACTTCTTCATTTTCTTAGAAAAGAAATTAAATGAAGTCTGTAGCAACCATTTCAGATAGCTTCGTTTCTAACTTTCACATGAACTTAGGTGCTTTTTGCATTCATCCAAATAGACACTCATAGAACAAAGCATTACATCATTTGAAGTTATTCCAAATCTGTCATAGACCCTCAAAAGCTGAAGTCAACTTCATAAATTAACCTCGCATAATGCAAATTTGAGACCTTTTAAAAGGCACAACATATGCAACTGCACAAAATTTTCCTGTCCTATTGTCTTCCTCAGGAGGAAAACAAAATCACTGAAAAAAAGCACATAATTACTTTATTATGGTATCAGGGGAAAAAAGAAAAACACCCGAAATCAAAAGATGCTGGGTAATAGAACTGTCAAGTCTGACTAAATCTTTGTCCATCAGAAACTGACATATTATTTCAAGACTAAGCTGAGAACAAAGTTTTCAAAAATAAGTTTGGTATGTATCCACCACCTTTGATTTGAAAATTTTAAAGTCAAATGCAAACACTTTACCAAATAGTTTCTGCATCATTAATGCAAAAAAAAAAAAAATCTGGCAGTGGTCCTCTCAAGATAAAAATTAACAGAAAGGTCAAAAAGAAACTGCCCACCTTACTGGAAAGATGAAAGCATCTTGCATCAAGATGCAAGTGAGATATCCAAAAGTCTTTCCTCCTAACATACACTTAACTGAGTTACATAAACACACACACATGCAACTGGTCGGGAAGTTAGATTTAAGGCTCATATATGATCAGAAAGCTAAATTCAGGGATCCCTGGGTGGCGCAGCGGTTTAGCGCCTGCCTTTGGCCCAGGGCGCGATCCTGGAGACCCGGGATCGAATCCCACGTCGGGCTCCCGGTGCATGGAGCCTGCTTCTCCCTCTGCCTGTGTCTCTGCCTCTCTCTCTCTCTCTCTGTGTGACTATCATAAATAAACAAAAATAAATTAAAAAAAAAAAAGCAAGCTAAATTCACAGCAGCTTGGCCTCTCACACCCGATTGGATAAAACGCCTTCAGTTACTATTGCACCGTCTCTCTCCACCGCCGAGGAAAGCCGTACGTCTGCACCCCTACTCATTCCCATAGGAAAACTGAGGCTTGGCATTTGCAAAGGGCTGACCCAAGGTCACTCAGAACCAGGGCTTCCACTCCGGGGATTCTGCTCCCAGATTTAGGAAATCCTCCTTACAATCTCGGCCTTCCTAAGGTCCAGGATGCCTGGACAGATTCCCCCCAAGAGGCGTGGGCACCGGGACCTGCAGAAGATTCCCAGACCCGGCCAAGAGCAGACGAGGGGGACCCAACTCAACACACCCGCCGGGGGGGGGGGGGGCAGCAGGACAGGGGACACTGAAATTTCCACTGAACAAAAATTCAGAATGACGGATCTGAGCAGGAAATGCACAGGAGGACGAGGAGGAGGAGGAGGAGGCGGTGGTTAAGAAAAGGCTGGCGGCGGCGCGGGAACGCGTCCTCCGCCGGGAGCAGAAGGCCGGAGGCGGGGAGAGATGTGCGGCGGGTCGGGCGCGAGGGCCGGGCGTCGGGGGAACGCGGGGAGGCCCGGCGGGGCGCCCAGGGCAGGCGGCCCAGGGCAGGGGTCTGGGCTCCGGGGGCCCCAGCGCGGCGCTCACCTTCCTCCTCGTCCTGGAAGCTCAGCAGGCTGGCCCGCGGCACCTCTTTGTTCTCCCGCGGCCTCTTGCGCGGCTTCAGCCCGTTGCCGGGCTCCGCGCCGCCCGGGAAGCAGCCCCCGGCCTCGGCCCCCGAGCCCGGGGTCAGCGCGGAAGGCGGCGGCAGCCCCGGGCCCTGCAGCGACTCCCCCCCAGGGGCCCGGTCGCCGCCGCCGGAGCCCGGGTCCTCGCCCGCGCCCGCGCCCGCGCCCGGCGGCGGCAGCAACGGCGGCGGCTCCTGCTCCTCATCGCGCTCTCGCTCCTCCTCCTCCGAGTCATTCCGCTTGCGCACGTTCACTCGCCGGGCCTTTCGGAACATCCCCGCGGCTCGCACGGCGGCCTCACGCCCGCTCCCACTCGGCGGCCCCGGCGGCGGCGAGCTCGCGACGGCGCACGCGCGCACCCCGGCCCCCCAGCCGGGTCCGGTCTCGCCTGCCGTCTACCGCGCACCTCCGAGCGCGCATGCGCGGGCGCGCTCCCTCCGAGGAGAGCCCCACCGCGCCTCTCGCGAGAACGCCAGCTGGCCGCAGCGTCCTCTGCCGGCGTGGAGGACTGCGGGCGCGGAACTGGGACTCGGCGCCGTCCGACGGGTCACAAAGAGGATCATAGAGACGAGAGGACGGGGTAAGCTCGGTCTTCCCGCGGCCCCCGCTGCTGCAGTGCGTCTTCCGCACTTACGCAGAGTGGTCACGCGAGGAAAGCTCCCGCCAAGCGCGGGGAGGGGCCGATGGACGGGGGAGGAGGAGGAGGAAGGGAAGGGGAGGGAGGGGAGGAGGAGGAGGGGAGGAGGAGGGGAAGGAGGGGAGGGGGAGGGGAGGAGGAGGGGAAGGGGGGGAAGGAGGACGGGACGGAGGGGGGAGGGGAGAGAAGGGAGGGCAAGAGGGGAGGGCAAGGGGAGGGGAGGAAGAGGAGAGGGGAGGGCAAGGGGGAAGGGAAGAGGAGAGAGGAGGGCAAGATGGGAAGGGGAGGGGAGGAGGGGAAGGAGAGAGGAGGGCAAGAGGGGAAGGGGAGAGGGGAGGAGGAGAAGGGGAAGGAGAGGGGAGGGCAAGAGGGGAAGGGGAGAGGGGAGGAGGAGAAGGGGAAGGAGAGGGGAGGGCAAGAGGGGGAGGGGAGGGGAGGAGGGGAAGGAGAGAGAAGGGCAAGAGGGGAAGGGGAGAGGGGAGGGCAAGAGGGGAAGGGGAGGAGGAGGGGAAGGGGAGGGGAGAGGGGAAGGGGAGGAGGAGGAGGGGAGGGGAGAGGGGGAGGGGAGGAGGACAGGAAGAAGGGGAGGAGGAGGAGAGGAGTGGAAGTAGTGGGAAGAGAGGGGAGGGGAGAGGAGGTGGGGGAAATCAGAAGGACAGACCAGGTTTGGGGAGGGAAAGTAGGTTCCAGGTGGGAGAGGCCTCCCGAACTCTCTGGTAGTTAGTTGTCACGGACTCTAGTGCCTCCAGCTTTGTAGCCACAAAGCACTCGCGGAAGCCTTGGATTTCATCTATGAGAACCGTTACCGGGCCTGATGGCTGCAGCCCCTGTCTCCGTTAAGCCGAAAGCCAACGTGTTGTAGTGTTTCCGAGGGAATGCCAAATTTTCCAGCATTTCTGAAACGCAGCTGATTTCAGAAACGGAAGGGAAATGGACCTGCACGAGTGCGGATGGTTGTGACATCAGCCTTGCGTCACAGACGAGGCCCCAGCAGGCTCCGGGACTACTTGCCCAGGGTATCCCCGGACCTTTTCCTTCACCTGTGCGCCTCTAGGCGAGGTCCTTTGCACATCTCAAAATTGAGAGGGTAACAAAGGGCATTGCTATAGTGAAAAAAAAAAAAAAGAAAGAAAAAAAAGCCCATCCATCACCAGAAGTTTTCCAGTTGTGCCTCAGTTAAAATTCTCATGATCCTCCTGAGATACTCTTTGAACGTGAAAGCAAATGAGTGTATCTTTATGAATTACCTCTTTTTACACAGCACGTAAACTATGTTTTTAGTTTAACATAAATTGGAGTTTGGTTCGTGTCCATACATAAAGGGTTGGCTTTTTTTTTTTTTTTTTTTTTTTTTTTTTACCTAGCTGCATACGGATCTCTTGTTGGAAGGTACCATAATTTATAAAACCACCCCATAAGGTTATTTCCCGTCTTGCTGTAATAATCAGTGCCACAATGAAAATCTTTGAAAAATGGTCACATCTGGAGAACAAGCTAGAACTGGACTTTGCTAGATCCAAATGTGTGCATTTGTAACTTTGCTAATTATAAGTTGCTCTTTATAGAATCTGTGTCTATTTGTACTCTTACCAGCAAATGTGAGAGCGCCTTTTGCCCACGCCATCCTGTCAAAATTTCGCTTAAAAGTTAAGTTCCCGGGGCAGCCCAGGTGGCTCAGCGGTTTAGCACCGCCTTCAGCCCAGGGCCTGATCCTGGAGACCTGGGATCGAGTCCCACGTGGAGCTCCTTGCATGGAGCCTGCTTCTCCCTCTGCCTGTGTCTCTGCCTCTCTCTCTCCTTGTGTCTCTCATGAATAATTAAATAATATCTTTAAAAAAAAAAACTAAAGGTGGCTTAGTCCTTGAGTGTCTGTCTTTGGCTCAGGTTGTGAACATGGGGTCATGGGATCCAGTCCCACATGGGGTTCCCCACGGGGAGCCTGCTTCTCCCTCTGGCTGTGTCTCTGCCTCTCTCTCTCTCTCATACACAAATTAAAAAAAATGTTTTCTTTAAAGAATTAAGTTCCAAGTTGAAGCAGAAGATTCCAAGCCCACCAAGAATTTCTATGTCATACATATCTACCTTTTTCCCCCCTCTGGTTTTCTTTGGACTTGAGAACTGCCCAGCCGGGACCCACTTTTAGAAACTGGAGGGATGATTTAGGTTAAGAGCCTCTTCTGTAACATTTTCGTCCAGTTTATAGGAAAGGTTAGTAGCATCTAACTCCCATTCTACTCTCATTTCTCTCAAGTTCTTATATTCTAGTTGCTCAGCACTGATTTAAGTTCTGATTCCAATAGAGTGTTTCATTGGTGAAATGGAACTCCAGTTCCCATCACAGAAGATTCAAATTGTGCTGATTGGCCTCCAGACACCTGAGCCAAGAGACAGATTTACAGTAATATGATGAGGGCAGAGGCAACAAACATACGGCCCAGAACAGAACATGTTAATATCTTGGCTTAAAATTTCAAAAAGAACTTCCACCGTAAGAATGGTGGCTGAATATAGAGAGAGGGGAGGACACTTGTCATTTTAACATGAGCCAAGAAAGTGATAGACAATGAATGTATTTATAACTTTGACAGTCTACCTATTCAGATAATTAAAGGGCAAAGTTAAGCACTTGAAAGTTATTTTGCTACACAAGCAAGCCAAAGGTCCTTTTATAGAGGTTATAGATCTTGTGGAAATTAAATTCCTGAAACTGAATAGGTGCTTTGGTTGCCTGTCAGCCTGTATATTATGCAAACTGATGATTTTATAAAATGCTTCTGTGCTTTGAGTATTAAACAGACTAACTTTATTGCATATAGTATGTCATCACCATTTATTATTGGAATGTCTTTAGTATTCTAGGGAAACAAACACAGCTTACATAGAACTGTTATATCAGTCATTTTGTTTGAATCAAGAAGTTAGTTCTTCTTAAGCCATCTTTCCAGGCAATAATTCTGATTGTTTTTTTCCCCCACTGAATTGTGACTTCACACGAATTAATTGACCCATAAATTCAGATAAAATAGGCAAACCAGTTTTGTTTTGTTTGCTGACTCAGTATTAGACTCTATAGTCTAGAACAATGGTTACGAAATGTAGGTCTATGAACCTGTGAAAAGTTTTCCCTAGTCAGCTGCCAAATGAGAAGAGGAAGAACAATCTGTGTAGAGTAGCCCGATATCCTTTCTTAGGGAAAAAAATATTTATTCTGAGATTGTCTTTCTCTTTCCAGGTTAAGATACTAAAATCTCTTTCTGTCTGAAACAGTAAGGATGGTATATGATTGTGTGTTTGTTTTTGCATTCTTATTTGGCAGATTAAAAAGTAAAAGCTATGAATCCTCCTAAATTTTTAATTTTATCTAAAAATTGTATTTGGCAGGTGAAATCTCATAGTTTAGGAATCCCTGATCTAGGATTTTTTCTCTTTTCCTTCTAAGACTATAATTCAAAAATCCTATTCTGGAAAAATCATTTAATTATTTAAATGTCTTTAGAGCTTGCCTTGCTGAAGGCAGTTCTGCATCAACTTAAAGTGTAAGCTTCATGGGAGAAGAGATTTTATGTTTTGTTCACTGTTATCTTCATGGTCCCTGGAATGCACCTGCACACAATAGGCAATAAATATTTGCTGACTGAATGGTACTGAACATTATCTGTTTATTTAAATACTGATAAATATTTCTTCCCATGTTGATATAAATTACATTTTCTACAGCTTATGTCCCCTTATTCTCAAAAGTTCGCAATACATTTGTTATAAATTACTGGGGAGATGAGTTCTTAAAGCAGTAATAGGTCCCCATAGGCCTTTCGGAACTGGAAGCCTGATTACATAGCACTAACTGGGCGAACATGGGCACCTGATCCAAGGTGAGCCAATCAGATTGTCCCAGATTTTGCACTTGAAACTAAGACCATGAGTCCCTGCTTGTGGCTGGCATTGCAATGAATTCAAGAGCCCAAGGGAAGCCATAAATTACCATGTCCATTCAAAAGCTGAGAAAACTAGTCTGTGTAGCAGAAGAAAAGAATGAAGCAGATGTGCTAGAAAGCAGAAGGCAAAATAGCCTGTGGGGTTCTTGTTTCTTTCCTGGTTCTCAATGCTCCTTGAAGCAGGATTGCACTGCTGTCTGTGGGCTCCCTAAGATGCCCCAGAATCCTTAGGGTAAATTTCTTTTTCATTGTGTTGCTATTGGGGATGTTTTCTTGTTTGACTATGTGTTTTTGCTTAAAATACTTCATGTTTGGGACACCTGGGTGGCTCAGCGGTTGGGTGGCTGCCTTTGGCTCAGGTTGTGATCCCGGGATCTGGGATCGAGTTCCGCATTGGGCTCCTGTGAAGAGCCTGCTTCTCCCTCTGCCTATGTCTCTGCCTCTCTCTCTCTCTCCCTCTCTCTCTCTCTGTCTCTCATGAATAAATAAATAAATATTTTTTTAAAAAAGCCCTCATATTTGTTTCCATTAGTTAGAATCAACACTAGGACCAAAAAATTCTAACAAATTCTAACAAAATGACCAACAGTTTTTTAAATTCATAGTAATGTTAGTTTTATCTGTGCACTTTGTACAATTGTGGGTTTTTTTCTTTCAAGATTTTATTTGAATTCAAGTTTGTTCACATATAGTGTAGTATTAGTTTCAGAGGTAGTATTACTATCACTATAGTATAGTATTAGTTTCTAGACACTCTAGAGGTAGAGTGTCTTATGATTTGCTTCCCTCTCTGTTTTCACCTTATTTTATTTCTTCCTTCCCTTCTCCTATGTTGATCAGTTTTGTTTCTTAAATTCCACATAGGGAATTCCTACGTGAATGAAATCATATGATACTTGTCTTTGACTTATTTCGTTTAGCATAATATCCTCTAGTTCCTTGATCCATGTCATTGCAAATGGCAAGATTTCATTCTTTCTGATGGCTGAGTAGTATTACATTGTATATATATATATACCACACCTTCCTTATCCATTCATCTCATGATAGACATCTGGGCTCTTTCCATAGTTTGGCTATTGTGGACATTGCTGCTATAAACATTGGGGTGCATGTGCCCCTTCAAATCACTATGTTTGTATCTTTTGGGTAAATACCTAGTAGTGCAATTGCTGGGTTGTAGGGTAGCTCTATTTTTAGCTTTTTGAGGAACCTCCATACTGTTTTCCAGAGTGGCAGTACCACGTTTGCATTCCCACCAACAGTGTAAGAGGGTTCCCCTTTCTCTGCATCCTCACCAACATCTCCTGTTTTCTGAGTTGTTAATTTTAGCCATTCTGACTGGTGTGATGGTATCTCATTGTGGTTTTGATTGTATTTCTCTGATGATGAGTGATGTTGAGCATTTTTTCATGTATCTATTGGCCATCTGGATGTCCTCATTGGAGAAATGTCTGTTCATGTCTTCTGCCCATTTCTTGACTGGATTTTTTGTTTTTTTGGGTATGGAATTTGACAAGTTCTTTATAGATTTTAGATACTAGCCCATTATCCATTATGTCATTTGCAAATATCTTCTCCCATTCTGTAGGTTGCCTTTTAGTTTAGCTTTTGTTTTCTTTGCTGTGCAGAAGCTTTTTATCTTGATGAAGTCCCAGTAGTCCATTTTTGCTTTTGTTTCCTTCTCTCCAGAGACATTTCCAGTAAGAAGTTGCTGTGGCCAAAGTCAAAGAGGTTGCTGCCTGTATTTTCCTCTAGGATTTTGATGGATTCACATTTAAGTCTTTCATTCATTTTGAATTTATTTTCATGTATGGTTTAAGAAAGTGGTCCAGATCAAAACAAAACAAAACAAAACAAAACAAAAAAAAAAAAAGAAAGTGGTCCAGAAAAGAAATATACCTGAAAATAGATCTGGTCCCATAAGTACCAAAAAAAAAAAAAAAGGAGGGGGGCCAGTTTCATTTTTCTGCATGTGGCTGTCCAGTTTTACCACCACCATTTGTTGATGAGACTGTCTTTTTTCCACCGGATATTCCTTCCTGCTTTGTTGAAGATTAGTTAACCCTGGAGTTGAGGGTCCATTTCTGGGTTCTCTATTCTGTTCCATTTATCTGTGTGTTTTTGTGCCAGTATCATACTGTCCTGATTATTACAGCTTTGTAATACAGCTTGAAGTGAAGCATTGTGATGCTTCCAGCTTTGCTTTGCTTTCTCAACATTACTTTGCCTACTCAGGATCTTTTCTGGTTCCACACAAATTTTAAAATTGTTTGTTCTAGCTCTGTGAAAAATATTGGTAGTATTTTGATAAGGATTGTGGTTTTAAATTTTTAAGTTTAGCAGCTTAATATCTCTTCAGCTTTACTGTAGAAATTTAAAGAGGACTTGTCTTTCTTTTTTTTTTCTCTTAAGATATCCATGCAGATATTAATTTTCTTTTATTAAGATATCTATATAGATACTAGCATTTCAGTCACAAGCAAAAGTGAGGAAAGCTCTTTATCTTGCAAGCCTGTAGTTATTGCAAGTACAGAGAACAAGTACCTCCATCCAGAGCATGTGAATGATACTATTAAAAATGTTAGGGCAGCCCTGGTGGCTCAGTGCTTTAGTGCTGCCTTCAGCCCAAGGTGTGATCCTGGAGACCTGGGATCAAGTCCCACATCGGGCTCCCTGCAAGGAGCCTGCTTCTCCCTCTGCCTGTGTCTCTGCCTCTCTCTCTCTCTGTATGTCTCTCATGTATAAATAAATAACATCTTTAAAAAAATGTTAGACTATTTCTAAATCTTTTGTCTCCAACTCTATTGAAATAGAATCATTGTATCTACTTCCGTAAAATTATCTTTTTCTATCAAACCATTATTATTGATGGAATCCAGATTTAAATGACTCAGGCTTTTAAAGGTTAAATTTTTTTCCACCACATTAGAATTTTCAGTAGAGATACACTCAACTTTTAAGAATATTTTAGCAATTCAACTGTAATGGCTCTTCCTCAATTTTCTGAAATGACAGTTTCTTCAAAAAAAGCAAGTGAAATTTCTTTTCATCCAAATTTAGGGTGTCATAATAAAAGTAAACAATGTTTTAATTCCTTGTATGGAAATATTGAGCTTATTCAGTATTTGAAAATTACAACTGCTGTTTAGACCAGGTCATTCTATTATTATCTATTTATTCAACAAAACTTACTGAGCATCTGCTATGTTTTAGGCATTGTGGGCAATAGGAAACAATAATGAACAAGACAGATATGTATTTTCTCCTTCCAGACCTGTAGTCTGTAGTCAGGTGCTAGAGACGTAAAAAACAAGTACATAAAAATTAATTACTAACTGCAGTTAATATTATTAAGAAATCATTAGGGTACTGCATCCTAAGAAGCACAAACATAAAGTGATAGAAATTTTAACTTGATTTATTTCTTCCCATGTGCCAATGACTATTTAAATATCTTCATCATCAGTAAATATGTAAGAATTTCTAGGATTGAGCCAGAACATTTTCTTTCAAGATTATGATTACTAGCTCCAGGATGATTCCTTGAGTAAACGTTTCTTAAAAATTTTCATGTAAAATGAGGAGCAGTTGAAATCATTTTATCTAGTTTAGTATTTTACATTTGTCTTTTTTTGAAGTAATCTCTATACCAATATGGAGCTCAAACTCGCCACCTCAATATCAAGAGTCCCATGTTCCTCTAAGTCAGCCAGGCACCCCCATATTTTTTTACATTGCTAGTGTTGCTCTGTGAAAGAGTATAATTTGCAATCATAGTACAGATATAATACTTATATTGAATTCATAGTGGACACCTTATAAATGCATCTAAGAAATATATTACTAATGCAAAAGCAAAAATGGCAATGCAGCCTCTGAAAGAACTCACTTGTGTTAGCTCAATACCATGCATACATTACTGTCTGTCCTACTTGAGATAAAAATGAAAAGAAAATACATTATTAAAAACAACAGTTATGGGATCCCTGGGTGGCGCAGCGGTTTGGCACCTGCCTTTGGCCCAGGGCGCAATCCTGGAGACCCAGGATCGAATCCCACGTTGGGCTCCCGGTGCATGGAGCCTGCTTCTCCCTCTGCCTGTGTCTCTGTCTCTGTCTCTGTCTCTGTCTCTCTCTCTCTCTCTCTCTGTGTGTGTGACTATCATAAATAAATAAAAATTTAAAAAAATAAAAAAATAAAAAATAATAAAAACAACAGTTATAAGTATCTCTTCTAGGTATAAAAGACAATGTTTCTTTCTTCTGTGTTATTGAGTGTTACTAGAAGGCAGCAAGGTAAAAAAAAGGATAAAAAAAAAAAAAAAAGGCAGCAAGGTAAACCCAGTAACCTTGTAGTACAATTACATAGAGAAGAACCAAAGCAAGCTTGCAATTCCTTAAAAAGTAAGTGGACTTTTATTTTATTTATTTATTTATTTATTTAGAAAGAGAGAGTGGTGGAGAGGAGTGGAGGAGAGAAAGTTCTAAGCAGACTCCTCGCTGAGTGCAGAGACCAACACTGGGCTCGATCTCAAGACCCTGAGATCATGACCCAAACTGAAACCAGGAGTTAGATGCCTACCTGACTATGCTACCCAGGTGCCCCAATTAAGTGGACTTTTAAACATAACCTTTCTTTAATTATAAAAGTACTACCTGCCTATTTAGAAATTCAGGTAATGCAGAACAAAAGAAAGAAAATTATTACTTATAATCTTAACACTTAATTTTTGATGCATTTCCTTCCAGAATTTCATTCATTGCTTCTTAGTGACTTCGTCATTCTGGTACATAATCTACTTGGAGTTAGTTCTATACTCTGTTCATCTTTAATAATCATATCCACCACTCTACTTTGGCTTGCTACAATGACTGCACCTCAGACCTTCTCCAAGTCACTGGTGGAGTTATTGGGTATCTTTGAGGAACTGTCTCACTTCCATCCTTCCCGTCTGCTTACTCCACCTCCAGTTACTCATTACTATTCACTGCCCATTCTCTTCCTCCTGCCTTTGTTTCCCTCCTTTTCCAGGTTGGATTTCATGGGGCAAGATTATAGTCACCCCTTTGCTACAATTTTAACTCTCCTCTCCCCTCTCCCTTTGTTATACTCAACCAGCAAAAATTTAGCCATAGTTGAGGCAGAACTTTCTGTATCTGCTCTTGAGTAGCTAAAATTCCTGATTCTGTTTTAAATGGAATGCAGACTTCATATGGATGCTAAAAACATTTCTCTTTATAATACATTGTTTTAATATGTTTTTCTGTTTGAGTCAGACAAGTGTAGTAGCCAAGTTATATGTAAAGGTACATGAGATTTTATTTTTTTTATTTTTATTTTTTATTTATTTTTTTTTTGGTACATGAGATTTTAATAATATAATCAGTGAGCTCAAATGTGTAGGTAAAATGATAGAATCATGTACTCTCCAGAAACTATTTAATCATCTGTTTCATCTGGGAAACATTTATAATTAGCCATCATTAACCTGGCTACAATTAAAAAAAAAAAAACAACTTGGACAAATTCTTCAGGGTAGAGGTTTTTACACGGCACATTCTCTCCAACCACAGAGAAAGTTACATGACAAACTAAACTCAAAAAGCAACCCTTCTGAATGTAAATTCCTTAAAAAGCCTTGACTACTTGGGAATTATTGAGCAGCCACCTAAATCTCCGAATGAAAGAAGAAATAAAATATGCTTTAAATTATCTAAAAATTCTAAAATTAATAAAAATGCTGATAGTTGCATATAAAGTATATGATACACATCTAAAGGTATAGTTGAAGTATAACTTCAAACTGTTTGTAATTATGAAATTGTGATAGAAATAAATTACCCAACCTTGGAAAGCACAAAACAAAACCCTGGCAAAGTAATTCAAAGGTTGTGGAGAATTGGAATATTCAAAGAGAAAACTATAATCAATAAATGAGAAAACAATAACACCCAAAACGTAGGAATTATAAAGAAAAACCTAAGCCTGATTTTAAAAAGCATTACAAAATACGCAAACCACCTACAACATTAGATATAACCAGAGCCAAATTAATTACAAGAAGATGTTATATGGAACCCAGCAACAATACATATGAAATTCTACAGAAAATGTACTTTCACAAAACTGACATAAGGAGAGCCAAATGGTCTTAACAAGCAAATAACAAAAAGAAGCAGGAAAGATATTAAAGAGGTAGACAGAGTTTGACTTAAAGCTGTGAGAATGACCGCAAAGTTATTATCAGTCTTTTCTCCCATCACCCCAATGAAACCATGACAAAGGAGATGAAAGAGACTTCTGCATGTGAGGGATTTCAGTAAATTTATCCAGATTTTTAATCTGTGTTCTTGGTAAGTTTCCTCTCCCATACTATGAGAGTAGCATATAATCCCTTCTCAACTAATGACTACATAACTTTTTACTGAAAAGATGGAACCATCAGAAAGGGCCACATCTACAAATCTGCTTGCATCTGTACTTACTCTTGTTTGCCTTCACTCATGTCAGTCAAAACAGAATAATCCTTCTTCCTAGCTAAAATTAATCTATCAAACTATGCACTGTATTCACTTTCTTTAAGGACTTCATTCTATTGTCTAACCCCTGTGTCTTCTGCTCCCTGTCAGCACACACACCTACTTTAGTAAGTTCCATCCTAGAACTTCCTTGGACATTTCACTCTAGCTCCTTTTGTCTGGTCTCCTTCACAGCTGGACGTCATACACTTGTCTCTACTCACTGCCAGCACTTCCTCATCTCCCATTCATTCCTCAAACCTCTCCAGTCTGGCTTCTGTCTCCACGACTTTGCTAACACTCCTCTTTTAAGGCCACCAATGACTGACCTCTTACAAATCCAGAGGATGCTTCTATGTTCATCTTATTCAATTTATCAACAGCCTTCAAACCGATTGACCCCACTCTCCTACTTGAAGTACCGTCCTCTCAGTGGTGTACAGGGGCTGACTTATGTGGACTTAAGAAGAGCTGATTATACAATCTCTTCTCAACTTCATGCTCAGTGCTGTCACATTGTAGCTTGAAACTGGCTGAGGCAGGAATATTTACTCCATGGAAATCAACAGATTCCTCAAATCAGATCTCTTTTACCTGGAGAGCTGGTATTAAACATTTAGCAGAACATCACTGCTTCAAAAACACCCCAGGCTCATATTATTTCCTTTTTCACTAACCTTGCTAGCCCTTTAGAGGATCTCCTGTAAGTAATCACTAAGTATACAATTGTTTTGTTGTTTGATCTTGGATCATTTTTTTTAACTCTCTTGTTAGACAATTGAATTAAATCATATGGCTTTATTATCATAATAAGGGTGACCTTAGGCCTGTGACCAACATGGATCAGTTGAATTGAATGAAGTGAATAGTAGGAGTTGAATTTAGTTAAGTTGGCAAATAAGTAATCACCTTCTGAGAAATTACTCCTGGTTTGCTCTAGCCCAAATAGACACTTAAATGCCTAACCATGGGATACCAAGTGACCATGTTGATCTAGCTGCTCTGATGAACTAAAGTTATCTGATCTACTAAAATATAAAGCTGGACATGCAAAACAGTCCTCTAAAATTTGGTGGAAGTAGTACATATGTGATTGGATGCTAACAGATCTTGAAGACGCTGTTCCCTGTGCTTTGTGTCTTGTACTCTTGATGCATTGCTACCTGTCCTTTGAAGCATACCTATGGCTTCTTGGGGTATTCCCAAAGACCAACTGATTAAGGAAGAAAAAATTCAAGTCTAGTTTACATAGTTTACATGTGGTTCTACATGATGTGCTGACACCACCTAAAGTGGGCTTTGTAGCGGTATAGCCCCAGTCAGGAGTGGACATGAAGAAAGCTGTGAAAGGATATCATCCCAGTTCGTCTGGCTGCTTGCTTTGCCAGGGAAATGCTGGCTAGAAGAACAGATTTATTCTGACTCATTATATAAGTCACCAATGGAATAATTTCCACTCTTCAGCTGGGGTTCCTCAAGAAAATTAGCCTCTTTGCCCTAAGGCATCCTTTTAAAGTATTAAATTAGCTTATCTTTTATGCATCTAGAATGAACCTATCTTGTAGGCATCTAAGTATGCTCCATCTTGAGAGAATTAAGAAAATAGCCATTCAGATCATTTTCTATATGGTTTAGTTCTCTTGCAGAGGCCAGGGTAAGAAAGGCTGGAGTGAATGGTCAGTGACTTAGAATTAGACAAAGTGATATGAGAACAAATGATATGAATAGACTCAAAATAAGCACAAATAGGGGGATACTTGTGTCTATGCAAAGTCCCCCCGCCAAAAAGAATGCTCTCAATAATCAGGTGGATCAGATGACTCATTCTATGGATATAGTCTACCTCTTTCTCTAGCTACACTAGTTTACAGTGGCCTTCGGAACAAAGTAGTCATGGTGTCAAGGATGAAGGTTTTGCATGGATTCAACAACGTGGACTTCCTTCACCAAAACTGATCTATTTAGTGCCCAACCTGTTGACAGCAGAAACCAAGGTTGATCCTCCAATATGAAACATTCCCTGGGAGGACCAGTCATTTTCATTATACTAGGCCCTACCAGTCATTAAGGGGAAACAATTTGTCCTCATTGGATAACTGAGATGTTATTCTATGGATTTTTTCCCCTGTGACAGTTAATTTTATGTGTCAACTTGACTAGGCTAAGGGATGCCCAGATTGCTGATAAAACACTATTTCTGGATATATCTGTGAAGATGTCTCCCATAGAGATAAGATCTCCTTTACCAATGTGGGTGGGCATGATCCAATCTGTTGAGGGCCCGAACAGAACACTCTACTTGAGCTGGGACATTCATTTTCTGCTTGAGCTGAGGTATTGATTTTCTCATGCCTTTTATAGCTGTTGTTTTTCCCCAATACAGAATCCAGTGAAGATTGTGTATTACATTCAGTTGTCATAGAACATAACTGTTCTAGAACAGCCCATCTCTCTCTCACTTTTTTTTTGTTTTAATGACATTGATATTTTTAGAGTCCAGTTCAGCTTTCTGAGTTTTTCCTCATTTTCATTTTTGTAGAATGTGCCTTAATTTGGATCTGAATTAGATGCAGACTTAACATTTTTTTTTTTTCAGACTTAACATTTTTAACAAGAATACTAAATAGGTAATGTTGTGCCTTCTCACTGTGATGGAATCTTTTTCGAATCAATATGCTATAAACCATTCCTGTAATTGATCATATTGATGCTCAGATGGCCCCTCTTATGGCCAGTGGAATCCTTTAGTCTGGCTTCTGTAGTTTTTGGATATGTTCCCATCAATTTATTGAGCTTTTCTTAATTTCTGTCACAATAAGATATTCCAGACTTATCTCATACTTTTGCTGTGCTATCCCCTGGAATCAGCCATTTCTTCAAGGACCTATTTTGTTATTTGTTTGTTTGTTTGTTTTAATGGGGAGTGGTTTTGAGAAAACAAAATTTAGGTATTGATGTGTTCTTTGCCACAAAGATGTCATTACTTCTTGGGCCTCTCAGTGGATAAAGCTATGTAATGTATACCTTAAAAACCCTGAGTTTGTGATTAATTTGTTTCTAAACACAGGTTGTTGCTTTTCCTCCCTTTAGTTCATATTTCCTATTATTAGAACTCTGGTTTCCCAAATCTTCAACATATTTACTCTTTTGCACAATCGTATAATACACACCAAATGGTTTCATAATCATGCCAGTACTACTACCAACAACAAGCCTATTAAATAAAATTCATAATGTATTTGCAGTTTTTAAAACTAATATTGTTTATATATGTTTTGTTTAAAAAATTTTAAACAAGTATTTAAACATTTTTTAGGGGATCCCTGGGTGGCGCAGCGGTTTGGCGCCTGCCTTTGGCCCAGGGCGCGATCCTGGAGACCCGGGATCGAATCCCACATCAGGCTCCCGGTGCATGGAGCCTGCTTCTCCCTCCGCCTGTGTCTCTGCCTCTCTCTCTCTCTCTGTGACTATCATAAGTAAATAAATAAATAAAAATAAAAATAAAAATAAACATTTTTTAGGTAATTGTGACAAAATATTTACATTTGTCAATTCTGTATGATAATTACATGAGTATCAGTTATATTATTATTTTCTTTTTAAAACTTTTTATTGAAAAAACTTTTTATTGAAGTATAATGTGATTTTTAAAGGTACATATCTTTCTAGGTGAATGGCTAGATGAATTTTTACTAGTTGATATCTGTATATTTGTGGGGCAAGGTGCTTTAAGACACATTCCTAAATTGTACTTTAAAGTGGCTGTATGAGTTTATTCTCCCATCAAAATTATATGAGAATATTTATTTGCCTACAAGTAAGACAAAACTTGGTATTAAGTAGCTTTTTTTTTTTTTTTTTTGCTAGTCAAATAGATGAAATATCAGTGTCCCATTGCATTTGTCTTGGTTCTTTTAGTAGAGCTAATTTTTAACTCAGTTATTGGCTATTTGAGTGTCATGTGAATCACCAATTTATTTATTTCTGTTTAATATAATGTTAATCCTTTTCTTTTTCTTTCCCATATTTTAGTGTTGTTTGCAGTTTCATTTTAGTATTACCCAACTTAACATTATGATGTTGCTTAGGAGGTCAGGCTGTAGCTTTAGGTATTAAGCACTTGTTCTAGCATTTGTTTATATAAAAAGGCTCTTATTGGGTTTTCCCTATTACAAAAGTGATTCTATGTTTATTCAGAGAAGCTTAGAAAATCAAGATACTCAGGAAGGAAAAAATGAAAACCACTTTTAATATCATCACCCAGACACAGTACCATTAATATTTTAGTGTATATACTTTTTTTTTTTTTTTAGATTTTATTTATTTATTCATGAGAGACACAGAGAGAGAGGCAGAGACATACGCAGAGGGAGAAGCAGACTCCTCGAGGGAAGCTTGATGTGGACTGGATCCCGGAACCTAGGATCACACCCTGAGCCAAAGGCGGACACTCAACTGCTGAGCCACCCAGGTGGCCCAGTGTATATCCTTCTGATCTTTTTGCCCCTCTGCACACCATTTATTAAAATTCCTTCCCTTTTTCTCCTCTTCACACCATTTATTAAATTTCTTTTCCCATGGATTTGTGATTTTATTCTTAACATGTGCTGATTCTTTTAAATGGGGCATCTGTTTTTGAGTTGTTCTTACCGCTTTATTTATTCGCCTGTGTGGTGTTGTGCCTGTATCATTTAAATTGGTGAGGCTTGAGATGCCTGGGTGGCTTAGCAGTTGTTGAGTGTCTGCCTTTGGCTAAGGCGTGATCCTGCTTTTGGGATAGAGTCCCACATCAGCCTCCCTGCAAGGAGCCTGCTTCTCCCTTTGTCTATCTCTTTGACTCTCTCTCTGTGTCTTGAATGAATGAATGAATGAATGAATGAGGCTTTATGATACATTGTGCTCCTGCAGAGCCAGCTCCCCCTCAGTGCTTTCCTGTAGGCTACATCAGGTAGCCTGATGACACATGTGTGTCATTCTGAGTTGTGACTTGTGACTACGGACTCTGTTAAATTTAAAATGCATTAAAAATTTGAACAGAGGGATCCCTGGGTGGCGCAGCAGTTTGGCGCCTGCCTTTGGCCCAGGGCGCGATCCTGGAGACACCGGATCGAATCCCACATCAGGCTCCCGGTGCATGGAGCCTGCTTCTTCCTCCGCCTGTGTCTCTGCCTCTCTCTCTCTCTCTCTCTGTGACTATCATAAAAAAAAAAAAAATTTTGAACAGAGCATTGGGTGTTATTCTATATGTTGGCAAATTGAACACCAATAAAAAAATAAATTAAAAAACTTTTGAACAGAAAAAGGGCTCAGCATTAAACAACTTTTTGTTTTCACATCTTTTTTTCCTATAACAAATCCCATCAGATTTATAAACGTCCTTCTGTAGATTCTGGAGAAAGAGATCCTGGAGTTATTAATGGACTCTGGGAAATGGAAATTGATTGTCCAACTCCCATTTTTAATTTAACGTGTAAAAGGCTATTAATGGCTTTTCTTGATTCTTTTATTCTTCCTTCCTTTCAGGAGCCTCTCATAGGTTTACTCAAGATTTTTAACCCTGAACTCTTGTTTCTCATAAGGCCTTCGATCCCTCACTATCCGCCCACCCCCCATCTCCCACTTAAGGGCTTTTAGGATCCTGACTCTAGATGTTGAAGAGTGAGCTACTGCATGGGAGGGGAGGGCAAATTTCCTAAAATTCCCACCTGTAGCTCTGAAAGATGAGGAAATGAGGCATATCAATACTGCAAGAGGGGGTGCCTGTGTCGCTTAGTCATATGGACATCCAACTCTTGATTTCAGCTCAGGTCATGATCTCAGGGTCCTGAGATTGAGCCCAGAGGAGGGCTCCACACCCAGCAGGGAGTCTGCTTGAGATTCTCTTCCTCTGCCCACCATCCCCCACCCTCTTAAGGACATGTGCACACTCTGTCCATCTAAAATAATAAATAAATCTTTAAAAAAAAATACTGCAAGTGATCTTCCACAACCCTGAGGTCATTGTCTTCACTCCATTCCTTCTGCATCTCTTTCTACCAGTCAGGGGGCACTGGAGCTCTCTTGCACTGGCTCACCAGAGCTGACTGTTAACTTTTCAGGATTTTTGCAAGCTGATTGTTAAATAGTCATTATTAAAAATTAAATTATAAAAACTTAAAACTAATTGTATAAAAAAGATATTCCTCAAAACTTACCACTTCTTCATTATTCTACTGCATTTTACTATTATTTATGTTCTTGAGATTATTTGTGCCTCTTGCATCTGTAGGTAGAAATGCTATCTAATCATGTCCTACTGCATATCTTTGCTCAACTCTGTGCTCAGTGGCTTCTCTTGGTTATGATGTCAGTATTTACACCATTAACATTGGAAAACACTACATATCAGGGTTTGATTTGTTGTTTTGTTGGGTGTGCTGGAGAAAATGTTAACAATACAGATTAAACATAAAAGTGTATCATTTCAATAGCCTTAACATTTGAATAGTCCTCGAAATTAAGGAAATATCTTTCCAGTATTTGAAAAATATTATTTGATTCAGCAATTTGCTTACATCATTGACTACAAATGATATTCCCACAAAAATCTTTTTTAATTTCCCTCTTACTCCTAACATAAATAAAAATATCAGCCAGCATTCATGCCAGAACTAACTATATGCACTCATCAGTCACAACCCTAGGTTAGCTTTGGATACAAGAATTTGCCAAAAATCACCGAAAGCATTCTTCAGGAATTAATTATGTATATTTTATTATCATTTTGTAAATTGTGTGATACACAAACTTTCTATCAGCAAAATTTATAATAAACTTATGTACATATTTATCTATGTACTTTTTTTTTCTTTCTGGAGAGCTGGTGGTTAAACTCACCAGCATACCACTAATCAGAGGTGACAAATGGCTAGCCCCAAGGTTAAGGGGACCATTGACATGGTCATGACCACATAGTGTTCCTGAAAGCAACAAACAAAAAGGCAAAATAGTGTGTTAACATTTACAAATTGTGAGGTTTCACATAAAAACCTGGGATTCCTAATTTTCTTGAAAGATGGAATCTGGCCCCATTATAGGCTCCCACGGCTAGAGCTGAGGTGCTGTGGACCTTCAAAGGGTGGGTAATACTCTCAATTTGCCACTATCCCCACTGCTCCCTGGTGTCTCGCCAGCCCTCACCCTCCACTGAGCACCAAGTGTCCTTCCCCCCATGTATGTGCTGTGGATTTTCTCTGTTCCTTATTTATCATCTGTCAGTGAAACCTGAACCATATTTTCAGGCCAGAAATAAATCAGGCAAGCTTGATTTATTACTAAATTAACTTTCCTCTTCTATTGATTTAAGTTCCATTGATCTACAATTATTTCTTACAAGAATCACTTACAACATTTGTGAAAGGGCTTTGAAACTATTCAATGCCACCAAATGGAAGATAATGCATATAAAGATGCTCATAATTTCTAAATCATTTAATTTTATATTTTATTAATAAAAATCCATTAAAATTCAGTTTTTACATTTTCAGTAACTAATGATAGTAAATATATTTATTATTCATCCTTTCACTGTTATTCTTGCCTTTCCTTTTCCAAATAATCTTTTTCCTTGTCTTTTTCTCTCACTTTAAACTTACTTCTCAAATACAATGTCAGTAATGAGGTCATTGCATTGTTCTATTAAAATTCGTACTTTGGTCTTAGTTTTGGCCTAATTTAAACACTGACATTATGGACTCATGCTAATTAGCCTGAGTGGCCAAATCCCCCACGAATTAAGTGAATGTGGATATTTCAGGTTATTTCAGGTGCCCTATGTTAAGGTTAAGAGAAAAATGTGGTAAATGTGATCTGAAATCATGAACCCCAAGACGTCCTGTTACTTTATAATAAAAAATCTTTCTTCCCATTATGACAGTACAAATGCAATTATGTTTCTAGTTCCTTGCATTGTGAGTTTGGTCATTTGTATCATGATTGCCATGGATTCTTTACATTCTATCTTGGTGGTAAATTGAATCTCTGCGAGGAAAATTTTCCTTTGTACACTAAAGTCAGTTTCCTTTTTTTTTTTTTTTTAAATATGTTGCCTTGGTTCCTTTTGTCATCACATCTAAGACCATTTTGTGTCAACCATGTCATACAAAGTACCCTAACTTTCCAGAATTAAACATCAAATGGAAAATATCTTTTGTAAATTGTATGATGCACAACCTAAAAAGAGCCCTAAAAGATCTTTTGGTAATTATCTGTTAGTAATATGAGCATTTTTGCCTATAAGAATAACATTATAAATGATTCTTAGATTCTGCAGGCTAGCCCCTAGTAGTGTTAAATTCAGTTCTAATGGTGTTAATCTAAGTTCTTATTTCTGGAGCAGAAGGATAAAGGGGAGAGGGAAGATGAGGAAAATGAGGAGAAAGGTGAAATGGTACAGAAGGGACAACAAAGAAGTCAAAAAATGAATAAATGAAAGAGAAAGGATAAAGAGAGAAACTCTCCAGGTTTAGGGCTTGCCCTAAGCAAAATTTTGGTGCTAATATGCCATTGGTTTTTGTGCTCTCTGGTTTTCATTTCTGTATCACACTCCTCAAAACCTAGTGCTTTCATTTGGTGAAGGTCCTACCCTAACCCAGCCTGTTCCACTCTCGAAACTCCCCTTTCACAGCGCTCAAGTTTTTAGCAAGATTTTTTAGCAAAATATCAGTCTAAGAGAATGTAATCATTTTGTGGAACTCACAGTCCTGAAGCCTCTGGAATCCTATCCTTCTCTTCTTAGGGGAATTCTAGTCAATGTAATGAAAGGAAGCAGAAAAAAATCAAGGCAGTGTTTTGAAGGAAGATGTCTTCCTTGGGGGTCATCCCCCTCTGCTGAGTCCTTGGTGTGCACTGCTTTCTCTGTTTCTGACCTGACATTTCTCCACAGCCTCTGGCTGGTTCTTAAGACCTTCTGGACTCAAGTAGTTTTGTTTGTTTGTTTGTTTTGGGTTTGGTTTTTTTTCCCGAGTTTTTGTTTGTTTCTTTCCTTTAATTTTGTTTTTCAAAACACCTCCCATGGTTGGGCAGAGAGTGGAGAAGAGAAGGCTGGTTGTAGGTGTGGCTCTGTTGTGAATAGGGCTGGGCAGACAGGTGAAGTTGTAGGTAAGGGTACCCAAGGCCTTATTTCCAGATTCCTTGTTCACCTTATCCATAGTTGGCCACAGTTCTTGGTGTTTGGAGCCTGTTTCAATGTTAGTAAATGAATGTGACCACATAGCTTTTGTTGCTTAAAATTGGGATAGTTTCAAAGTAAGAAAAGTAAGGAAAAGTGTTGGCAATGCTGGCAACGTTTTCAATACTGTATGCCTTCAAGGATGACTTCCTGTTGAAAAGTGCCATATCCAAGAAGGAGATGTACATACATGTTTGCCAGCCTTTGTGTAACAACATAATCTTCTCTCTGGGTTCACTTTCCCCATTGTTGTAGATGAGTAAGCTCTGCTCCAGTGATGGACCCCTGGCCTTAGCATTGATACGAAGCCTCTTCAGACCACAGATAGCCAGGTATTCAGTGGGGAGAGTGTTGGTACCACACAGAGAAAGCTTCAGGTCCCGGACCAGTGTGAAGTTCAATAGGAGGCCCAGTGCAGATGTATCTGTGAACCAGATGGTCAGATGGCCATCGTAGCTGGTTTGCTCTATTGCAAAAGGCAGGACAGTTTTGCAGCTGCACATCAAGTTGGCCAAACTATAGTCACAGTCCTGGACATCTGCAGAGCAACTGCAGTTCCGAATGATGTTTTCCTTTGTGAAAATGAGTGTGCTGTTCTTCTGCCCTCTTGTGAAGCAGTGGAGTATGAAGATGCCCAGTGCACTGGTCAGAAGGAGGCTGTGCCCAGAAGGTGGTGCCATTCTGGTCTCAGCGGGGGCCGGCAACTATGTGTTTCCTCTTTGCAAGCCAGTTCCCTGAAGCTCACCTGAAAGAAAAGCATACAGGCTGTCATTAAAAATATACAGCTTATGGGGTGCCTGGCTGGCTCAGTCCATAGAGCCTGTGACTCTTTTCTTTCTTTCTTTTTTTTTTCTTCAAGCCTGTAACTCTTGATCTCGGGCTCGTGAGTTTGAGCCCCATGTTGGGTGTAGAGACTACTTAAGAAACATGCCACTGATAAAAAAAAAGGAGCCCCTGAAATAACCCACAATAGTTTTCTCTCTCATAGTTTTATTAAAGGCAGGCAATGCATGGAGCCCAAGTGCAGAAATGATCTTTGCTCAGGGCCTCAGGAGAGGCAGCAAACAACCTGCTCATCTGAGGTATAAAACTTGTTGTGATGTCTGCCAACAGGCTAACACACTAACAGCAAGCAAGACAGGGTGCCCGAGATAAGACCCGGTGCACCGTTTCTGTGGGCAGGGATTTGTAGTGCTTTGAGTGTGCACATTCTCCAAACATTGTCTTCCTTGTACTGAATCCCTGGCAACCCCTGAAACCTGCACATTCCCTCCTCCCCCTCAGTATCTGACTTTCTGGAATTTAGGACACAAACAGTTCCGCGTTGGATTCAGTTCCCCAAGCGCTACCTGTTAAACAGCATAGCATGAATACCAGTGAAACATTTAGTTAATGATAAACTTTAATTTCTAACTAGACAAACATGCCCCCCATCATATTAATCTGTTTAGAGGTCCATTGATACTTCCTGCTCTCCTACAAATGTGAAGTATCAGAGTAGATTTTTAACTGTATTGATGGATAATGAACACGCTAACACGCACCAATTAATCACAAAGAACTTGCTCATCTGCTCCTTCTCCAGAATAAATGTTATAAATTGATTTTATCAAATAATTTAGTGTAGGCCTCCAAAACTAAGCAATATATCAGTAGTGTTCAATGATCTAAATAAGGTAGGAGTGCATGCATAGTTGAAGGAGCAAAGCCAATGTCTGATCTGGAGGAAAATGCTCTAAGTACCTGGCATATCATAGATACGTGGTCTTCTTTTATGGTGAGCTTGGAATGAGACATACATTATGAAGTAGGGTCAGGTTTTAGTCTTTCAAAAATAAGGACATTTCCCCTGAGTGAGCTGATGCCTGACCAAGAGATACAAGACCAATGGTACAATTCAGTTCCTCTGAATTGACCAAAGACATAGTTGAGTTAATCTGCATGTACAAAGCACCATGGGTTTGGCAAAATACTTAAAATAAGACCTCTGACTTGGAACGTCCAAGGTTGGTGACAGGGCGCCCACAGGAAGTGCTGGGGAGGGATAGGTGGGTCAGTCTGAGGAGCTGAACATGTGTCCAAAGAGAATGGTGACAGCCGGAAAGGGGCGAGGTGGACATGCTACACGTAGGGTGCAAGATGAGGCCATGAGGTGGCAAAGCAAAATGAAGAGAAGTCAAGGGAGGTAAAGCTAAAAGTGCCGGGGTCAGGTAGACGGGCTGCAAGCACAAGCTCATCAGCAGGTGCCTGGAGAGCAGGGAGACTAAAAATAAGCTGAGCCAGGTATATGTGAGCAGGTGAGATATTGGTTCACAGCAATCATAACTCCATTCCTTCAGCAAACGTTAATGGGAGTTCCTCAGGCAGCAGGCACTCTGCTAGCCTTGGGGACACAGCCCAGAAGACAACGAGCTGTTGGAACTTGTGTTCTAAGGGAGTTGATTCTGTTTCCAGGCCTTTCAGGTGAGGATTGAGGGGCTGCAGCAGTGGGGAGGAAGAGGATGCAAAGGTAGAGGAGTCAAGTAGGATTCAGCATGGGCCATGTGCCAAGGGCAAGCAGAAGAAACAAAGACAAATAAGACACGTACCCTTGCCCTCCAAGGGCTTATCGGCAGAAGGGGACAAATAAGGCGGAACTGAGAAAGGCCAATTGAACATATGTATAGTTATAGGGACATAGCAGAGAGCTAGGTTAAAGTCGATTTGAGGGGCTGAACATGGTACTTTATAGAGTTTTGTGTTTATTTTGAGCTCGGCACAGGGCTTTTTTAAAGGCTGTATTCATTGGTTCATTTTGTAATAAAAGAAGGGCTTTGAGGAATGCATAGGGCCAGATTTCTTCCTGAACACAAGGTTTAACAGTTTTAAATAGTTTTAAAATGTGGTGGTGACTACCCCACTTAGTAAGGAGCAGTGACTAACTTGTTAATTACAAGATAATTTTAGATGATCAGTTGTCCCAGATTCCACTGGAGGTTTCTGGGACTTCATGCCCCGGTAACCCTTTCATCCCAGAACTAGGGAAGCTGTCAGCAATATCCCTAGCTTGCTCTGACCCCAGCCTGAGGGGACAGGGAGGTGGAAGAGAATCTATCCATCAGCCTGGAGCTTGGTGAGGAACATGTCTACTTTTTTCTTGCAGGTGCTAATACCTTTTAGAGGCATTCATGGAGGAATAAAAGAGGTAGGAAGGGAAATGGACACTGATTTCCTGAAATGAGTGGGGCTGGAGATCATAAAAAGGACTTGTGAGCAGTTCCCCGGGCCCCTTGGGCCCCCCACCCCCTGCAGTCAAAGCCCTGGCTGGACCTCAGGGTGGCCTTTCCCTGCCTTCTGGTTATCAGGGCTGGAACCAGGAGGCTAAATACATGAAGCCTCCTGATAGAGCACAGAATGGGATAGATGGCCCTGGTAACAAGCTGATGGAGTTTCCAAAAAGCTGATGGGGTTTCTAGTTGGAGATTTTTCTCCTTCAGCTTTACCCTGGACTACTTTCTTTAGATTTGTTTCTTTAGATTTGTTAATTTGTTTAGATTTGGATTGCGAACACCCTAGTTTCACTATGCATTTACTCATTTGTGGGCAGATTCCAGTATGGCATAAGGAGAATGGGCACAAATACATCACCCTGACCCTTTTCCTCCCCTAGCTAGGTCTCTGACTGTTGTGGGGGTGGTACTATGGGGAAAGAAACTTTTTCCTCTGGGGGTTGCCCATCTTGTTAGAAGGGAAATCTTGATCTACTGGTGACCATAATCTTATCTCCAGAAGGGGTGAGCTTGCCTGACAATGAAGCTAGCACAGAGAAGAACAGACAAGAAATGGAGAGACATTGCTAACAACCTTTTTTGAGCACTGGGATCAAGCCATGCCTGACATCCTTCCTTGATTTTTGAAATATATGAACCAAGTTTTTGTTTTTGTTTTTGTTTTTCCTACTCAAACCAGTCTAAACTGGATTTCTTTAACAAGCAACGAAGAAGACACTGACATTTGGTAAACTTTTTTTTTTCATTCATTCAATAAAACTTTGTTGAATACTTGCTATATACTGGGCACTGTGCTGGAAACTGAGAATAAAGGCAATGAGAGCTCCCTCAGGGGTTCTACACCAGTAGAAGAGACCCCTGAATCAACAACCACAGCATGGTGTGACGATCATTATAACATTTTGTACAGAGTGTTAAGTCTACCCCTAACTTTGCCTGGAAATGGAAGGTGTCATAAGCTTCATGGAAGAGGAAGTATCTGAGGAGGGCAGTAAAAGTGAAAAAAAGAAAAGGAAAAGTTACCTATGTAATTATCATAGGGTGATCAGAATTTGAAAACCCAGGAGTAGGGCAGAGAGATTGATGGGCTGTGGGGATGGCGGTGCAAGAGGGGAGGTAAGTGGTCCTATGGGGTGAAAATTTGTGACTTGCCCTGACACATCATTTTCTCAGCATCCCAGCTTTTTGTGTGCTCTGTCATTAGGACTTGCCTCCTATGTCCTAAGATGAGCCCTCTCCCCACCCCCAGGATGGGCAGCGGCTTAGTAGGGGACAGGGGCAATTTGACGTGTCTGTGCTGTTCTGCTTGTGTTGTGCTGGAATCTGCCCACATGAAAAAATACGTAGTGGACCTACGGCAAAGGTTGATTTGCCCCTTATGTGGCGGTGTAATGCCAGAAGGAGCTGTGGGGATGGGGAGGGTGTGCTCTTCTCCACATGGTCATACAGGGACTCAAGCTTTCATCCATAGCTCTATCATCTCCTGGGCCTTTGGATCCTCTACAGAAATTTTTGTTCAGATTTTCACTGACCAGAACTCAGGCACATGTCAACCCCTCTCTGCAGGCAGTTTGAAAATGAAGTCCAGGATTATGCCAAAAGAGGAGAGGATGGATGGCATGGGTACTGGTGGGTGCCAGTAACGACCTGCCTAGGTTGTGAGACATAATAAATGGCTTTATGCAATGATGACAAACGACCAGGTGGTGTCAATCCACCTTAAATTTTCAGGCAAGGTGCAGAAAACCATGTATGATCATTAAATCTTCGAGCTTTTAAATCACTGAGTATGTTGAAAAACCACAGCCAACAACCAACTATTCAGAATCAGTTCAACTATTAGTTTTGTTCTGCAACTGAAGAAATCTCAACAGCAATTAATACCAGCAATTAGCTGCATAAAAGCAAAGATTTCTGAATTGAGCAGATACAGACATCAGTTATTTCAAAACAAGTTCCACACAGATTCCTCCCCAATCTAGGATTACACCCAACGTTTAGATAATGTTTATACTTGGCTCCAAAAGGAATGTTTCAAACTGCACTAGTTCTGTTTATAAGAAGACATTACTAGTAAGGAGATAGTGTGTCTGTCGGTGGGAGGATACTGTTTGGACCATTTGCCCAAAACAGATTTGAAACCTCTTGAATCATGATGTTTTGAACTCTGTAGTCTCAACACAAAAGAGAGAAAATACAATTGTGGAAAAACAGAGTGGAATTCCCCGGATTCTAACTGCAATTAAAAAATTAAGAGTGATTTCAAGTTTTTCATTGAGAAGCAAGTTTAATTTGACATTAAAAAGGATTTTTCACTTTTAAAGGTAGAAAGACACTTAGGGAAAAGACTCTGTTGAAGAAGCTGAAAAGTAAGACCATAGACTAATGAGATGCTCCACCAAGAAACACATGGTCTGAAAGAGAAATCTGAACTATAGACATGGGAAGAAAGGCAGGAGACAGCTAGTGGCCAGGTACCCCATGAAACCCACTCAAAGCCAGGACCTGGGGAGCTAGGTTAGGATGATGTCTCTCCCAAATGCAGTTCTCAAAGGGTGTTTTTGCAAGTCGTTGAAGATTCTCAGGGAGCGAAAATGAGGGAAATTCCAGGAAAGATGACAATTTGGAATTTGGGGTGTATCCCACAAAGTGAGACCTACACCTTACTCTGGAAGTGTATTTTATCCCAAAGGTGCCCAGTGCTGCTAACCCTGAGAGCAGTAAGATGGCCTCACTCACCCCAGGGGTCCAATGAATTGAATTGCCCCAGGAGTTCAGCAGCTACTCTGGGATAAAACAAGTAGGCAACTAATTATAGGGCAATGAGATTGATGAGTGATTTTAAAGTCACAGAGCAAGCGTTAGGCAGAAGGACCCGGAAAAGACTCCCCAAATGGGTGCTGTTAAGGCCAGGCATGAGGAGAGGGCAGATAGAAGGATCACTTGAGCAAAATCTCAGAGACTGTAGTGCTTGGCGCATCTGGGGACCCATGAGGCTGGCGTGTGGGCGGGGCAGGGTTAGACAGGACCTTGCCAGCCAAGCTCAGGGGTTTAGTCTCCAAACCTTACTAATCCTCACCCCATCAATAAAAACTTAAAAAAAATCCTCCCCAATAGATGAAACCTTTTATTTGTAAGAACAATATAAATACCATATTTCTATATTATCTGCATTGTAAGCAATACATGAAGAGTAGAATTTTTAAAATTTGAGATGAGGCACAGCGGTTTAGCGCTGCCTTCAGCCCAGGGCCTGATCCTGGAGACCCGGGATCAAGTCCCATGCCAGGCTCCCTGCATGGGGCCTGCTTCTCCTTCTGCCTGTGTGTGTCTCTGCCCCCTTCTCTGTGTGTCTCTCATGAATAAACAAAATCTTAAAAAAATAAAATAAAATTTGAGATGAGTGAAAGCTGGAGGATGTTCCGCTCTACCCCACTGGCCTGGCTTGTGTGCTCCCTTGGATGCAAATACCCCCTTTGGAGGCCCCTGGAAGAGGCAAAAATGAGGTGCTGAAAGTTTGTAAGCAGGGCAGACCTGTTTAGTTCCCTGTATAGGGAGGGTCATTTAGGCACCGGTCAGAGATGAAATTGGAGTCGAGATAGAATACAATTAGTTCTAAATAGCAGAACATTTTTTTTTTTTTTTGGTATTTTCTTTCTGCATTTGCTGACATCTCACTCCAGGCTCTCCAGCTAAATCGATTTCGGTATCCAGAATCCTGGGATGGGGCAGGGGACTGAGGGAGGAGGATTCAGCAGGCAGGGGTGAGGACAAAGCTCCTGCCCTGCTGTGGGCATGCAGCCGGGGACACCTGCCTGAACTCCTCAGGAGGAACAGGTGGTGTAAGAAGCAGGAAATCCCAAGTGGGCAGCACTGGCAAGCATTCGGTTTCGTTCTTAGCATCCCATCATGGCTTGCCTTGGACTCTACTCCTGAAGATGCCCATTCTGTCCCCGACAGCCCTGAAAAAGGCACAGTTCATTTTCTGAGTCAGGAGCCTCTGGGTGGTTTTGTTAGGCTGGCAGTGAGACCAGCTGCTGGCAAGACAAGTTCTAGGCAAGATTCTGAAGTGGGTACAATAGCTTTCCCATCCCCAGGGTCCCCTTGCTATGCCTTCCCTTAATTCCTTGGTCAGGGCTCATCCAGATACCTGGTGCAAAAAACCCACCCTCATACAGGGTCTTAAATGGCACTTGGTGAAACCTTAATATGGATTTAAGTAAACACGTTCTTGCTCAAGGGTGTTTGCACTTTGAGCTTTATCCCTACTTGTCCCTTGTTAGAGGGAAAGCAAGGATTAAATAAGTAGGGGAGGAGTGTGGGATGGGGACTCGTCTCAAGGACCCCAGAACTGAGAGATCTCCTGTTCTCAGGTCCGGTTTCCATTCATCTGTGGCTATACAATTACCCTTCCCAGGCAGGCCAAGGAGGAAGGGCAGGCTCATGGCTCAGGTGGATGAGATGCTCATGGGGGACCCATTAGGTGCAGGACCTTGAGAAGCTCTTTGAGAAAAAGGATTTGGGGCATTTTCTTTTCTTTGGCTCTGTCCCACAAACACACTGCAGGAGGCAGGTTACAGATAAACACTGCGAAAGACGATATTTAAAATAGGAGTGATAGCTTTGTCATTTAATATTTGAAATCTTAATAATGCTGAAAGCCACATTGATTTGGGTCTCTCCTCAATGTTTTCTTACTGTGATAAGTGTTGTCTTTCCTTTCTTCGCATTCCACTACAGCACACCCCCTAGGAGCCTCTGAATTTTCACATGCCTTCCCAAGTGTCTACTTCTGGAGGCACCACCGTGTGCGCACTCTGTTGATGAAGGGCACTTCCCTGTCACTGAACTTGACACAGTTTACTGTGAGAGGTACAAAGTGGAGTTCACCGTGATTCTGAGGGATCGGTATCTTGTTGGATTTATATAGTAGGAGCTAAACTGTTTGCTATCATCTGATTTATTTCCTCATCTAGAAAAAAGCGGAAACAAAAGTTCATGCCTCCATAAGATGGCATTGAGGCAAAATTAGCATCAAGCATGCCATTCGGGTCTCCAGAGGACACAATTTAAAGTATTTTTGTGATGGTTCATGTTCAACTCACTATGAATGTGGGCCACTCAGAAATGACTTTTTGAGTCATTTCTCCCAACGTGGTATGAGGATGATAATCCCTACCACACTAGGATATAATATGAGTAAAGCAGGGTGCATGTGGAAATATATAGAGTCTATTAGTGCTATTCATGAAGTACTATTACTACTAAGTATACTATGATATACATAGTATTATAGTACTACTTATTAGCTATGATATCTTGTAATGTCAGAATTATAATGATAATAGGGATAAATTAACATTCTATCAGGGCATCCCAAAAGCCACCCCAAAGGAATAGAAAGTTATTGTTTCTTTTAATGCACTACTTACTACTTATTCAAAAATTTGAATAAAGAACAGGCTCAACGTAAAGCAAAGATGCCTCTTTGCACCATTTTTCCTGTAACAAATAACTCTGACTTACAAATATTCTTCTGTAATTCTGGGGAATGGGAAGCCTTGAAATCATTAGTGAGCATATCTAGTAAATGGAAAGAAGCGTCCAGCGATTTCTGCTAATTTAAATGTGTGTAAATGTTTAAAGGAGCAGCAGGGTATAGACTTTGATCAAAACAATTTCTCTCCAGTCTCTTCTTATTCCTGCTAGATACTGTGGGGGCTGCATAAGGGTTGCATGTCTTAATCCCTAGAACCTATAAATGTTGTTTTACAGAGCAAGAATGACTTTGCAAATGTGATTAAGTCAAGGATCTTGAGATGGGGAGATCCTGGATTATCTGGATGAGCCCAAGGTAATCACAAGAGTCTTTCTAAGAAGAAAACAGGAAGAGACAGAAAAGAAAAGGGCAACATGACAACAGAAGCGGAGATGAGAGTGATATGGCTACAAGATGAGGAATGCCAGCAACCACTAGAAGCTGGGAGAGACAAGGAACTGGTTCTCCCTTGGAGCCTCCAGAAGGAATGAGCCCTGTTGACACCTTGACTGTTAGCATAGTCAGACTGCTTTTGGACTTTGACATCCAGAAACATAAGAGAATGAATTTCTTTTAAGCCACTCTGTAGAAATTCGTTATGTAGTAATAGGAAACTAATAAGGAGGTTATGAGGAAACTACAAAACACCCATATCACACCACCCTTTGGACCAAACGCTCTAGCAACTCTGTTTACAGCCCTACAGTATTTGCTAATTGTTTCTTGTGTCTTATTACTCTCACCAAACTGGATCATAAATAAGCTCTTGGGGTAACTGTATCCTCAACTCCATTACTTGTTTTCTGAAATACCAAGCTCAAAACTGTCCAGAGTCGTCATGCTGTTTGGACCCAGCCCAGCCTAAACAGATGCATCTGGACATGTCTCATGAATTCACAGGGGGGCCTGTATCCAGTAGTTATTTTCATGTGTGGAACTGTCAAGGAAGAAAGAAGGAAGCGTGAAGATGATGTGTGAAGGCCTGGGGCAGGGATGAGTGGAAGGACAGGATGGCACTTGTCTTTTCTCAGCCCAGACTAATTAAGGCCTTGGGCTGAGTCCAGTGGAGCTGTAGGCAGAGACTGCACAGACTGCTCTCAAGAACTCTGAGAGGTGGGGCACAAGTGGCCCTATCTGGGTGACAAAATGTGACACTGAGCTAGGGGTAGAGTCCTTCTCCCCACTTCTGCATGGAGTGCAGAGCAGCTATGGCACAATAAAGAAAGAGGGGCAGGCAACACCACTTGGCCCTTCAGGAGGACAGACTGGAGATTCCCCTGGTCATTACGCTTCAAGTAGTGAATCAGTGGAGAGCCCTATGGCTAAGGCAAGGGACAGTCAACATCCAGTTGTGGTGGCGATAGAATCAGGTGAAAGGGTAATTTCTGAGCACGGGTAAGACATTCCTGGGGACTCTACTATGTCAAACCAGTGGTAGGAAAGGAGGCAAGGACCTGTATCAGGTAGGTGGAAGCACAGACCAGCAAAATACAAGTGGTTAATGTTCATTTAGCCGTATTTGTGCTCATTGGTTGGTTGAAGTCAGGATTTCTTCAAGGATCCATGGATTACTGCTTTGAGATTAAATGTATTTAATAATGGAAATGGGCTCAGAAGCTTCTGGACTGGACTAAGAACCAACTTGAACCAAATGAAAAGCAGGCATTTTGTTTTGAAAGTGTTGAGCTCAGCTGGGTACTCATTTCACCTGCTAATTTGCTAAATTGGATGCTGGACCCCTTGCTGTTGGTATGCTGTGTAGGTCAGGTTTCTGATGTGACAAAACCCTGTCTTTTTGTTTATGGTTTTTTCCCCCAGTCCTTAGCCCAGGTACATAGAGGCATTCCGTAAATATTTATATTACCCAAGTGGATCCCTACATTAGCTAAGCCAAAGATGCATATCGTTGATCTTTTGCTTCTTCTTTTACCTTTCACCTCCTAGAATTGTGGAGTGCATCACATTATCAAATCAGCAAACAAAATTCATCTTTTTTAGAAGGAATTTTGGTGTTTGGCCTAGCCGTGACAAAGCAAGCATATTGAGACTTTGTGAATGGGTGAGAGGATGGGAAATATGAACTTGATATCCTAAGCCTTGTCTATGAGTCCCCGCTAAAGCCATTGAGTGACACCTGGCAAAAATCCTATGAAACATCCCCAACCTCTGTGGCTTTACCAATGAGTGCCATCTAGGTTTGCAGTTGCTTTGGAACTTTCCTGTAAGTCTGATGGAGACACAGGGCGAAACACATTCACCTGGAATGGGGACTATGAGCCCCAAGTCAAGGCCCCAGATCCCTGTCCTTCTACCTCACTGCACACACCCATCCAGGCCTTATGGGAAGAGTGAGCAGAGTTTGTAAGCATTGATTTCACAGATAGCTGTGAGCATTAGAAGCCATTGCCCTAATTGCTCCCGGTTGAGGAGTTATAATAACCCCTACTGCAAACTTACCCACAACCCAACATTTAAGCACCCAGTTTTTAAAACTATCCTGGAACAGCTTTGCTGAAATTACTGGGCCTATATTATATGAGTGTGAGGTTGCCAAGGAGAATGAGTCAGAGTAATCCCTTTGCTAAGAGATGAGGGGGAAAAAGAAAAGCTTGCAAACCTTTAATATTTTAATTACCTGCTTCCAAAACAATAAAAAAGGAGTAAGCTCTTCCACTTAGTGTTATACATTATTACAGTCCCATAAAATGCCTTGAACTATTTCCTCACAACGTAAGCCTTAAGCTTTTCCCTTTCATCTGTATTCAACTATTCCAACAATTTGATTTTAGAAAAGTAAGAATTAAATTTCCTTTAGTGGTTTCAGTTAGAAATATTGGAACCAAAAGCAATTTAAACCCTGCTGCTTTCTTTTTTAAAAAAAGATTTATTTACTTTAGAGAGTGAGAGTGTGCATGTGAGCAGGGGGAGGGGGCAGAGGGAGAGAGAGAGAGAGAGAGAGAGAAAGAGTGTGTGCATGTGAGCAGGGGGAGGCACAGAGGGAGAGAGAGAGAAAGAGAAAGAGAGAATCCCAAGCAGACTCTGCACCAAGTCCAGAGTCTGACACAGGGGTCGATCCCACAATCCTGAGATCACAACCTGAGCAGAAACCAAGAGTCAGCCACTCAATCAACAGAACCACCCAGGTGCCCCAAACATTGCTGCTTTCTTAAAAGATTTGTAAGGGTCTTTAAATGCCTCCTGGGAATGATGGCTAAGGGTAATGTGGGATCCTGGAAGAGAAATAGGGCATTCTAAGGAAATCTGAAAAAAAAAAAATGTGTACATTGGTTAATAATAGTAATGTACTGATATTAGTTCATTAATTGTGACAAGTGTATGTAGCATAATGAGGTGAGATGTAGCAATAGGGGAGATGGGATGTGGGGCACATGATAGTCTTTATGCTATCTGCACAATTTTTCTAAGACTAAAACTATCCTAAAATAATTTTTTTTAAAAGAATGCCTCCTTATTTCGTTGACTTCTTGAAGATTACTTTTGTGACAACAGCAGAGCTCCAGTGGATCATCTGGGCATCACAATTTGGGCCAAACTGAGTACCCATGATATGATGTCTAGGTGTGACTCCAAATGAATTCTTTAGCCCTTTTGGCCACAAAAAGATTCTGGCTTTCTTAATGACCTTGGAGGCCAGGCAATTCAGAGACGCAAACGGGAAATGATCCTTTTATGGAAAATGGATCAAAACTGGAAGGGAGAGGCATCAGGAAATATTGTGGGAAGAAGTCCTGAAGGGGCTTGGGGTGTGTGTGTGTGTGTGTGTGTGTGTGTGTGTGTGTGTGTGTGAGAGAGAGAGAGAGAGAGAGAGAGACTTCCTTCATGTGGCTTATGTTTTTCCCTGTGTCTGGGAGTGTTTTCTATTTCCCAACTGCTAAAAAACCAGCCTCGTCTCAAAGCATCTTTAAATCCTACCTGTTGCATGAAACTATAGTAGCTAGGGACATGAATGGCTATTCTTGCCTGCCTCAAACCTGTTTCTCCTATAGGGCTACACCAGTCTACCATAAAAGATATTAAAAACAAGCTCCTATAAGCAAATCTGTAATTGTACAGAGAGAGCCCATATGTTGTTTGTGTTAGATTTTTAAGCCACTCCAGTCAGGCTTCTGTTAGTATCACCCCATTAAAACCATTGTCCTCAGCTTTCTGGTGACTCCCACCCTCCAACATGCCCATATCCAGTAGTTAATTTCCTGATCTAATTTTGCTTGCCCTCTTACCACCATTACTCTCTCTTTGAGCAAAGAACTTTCTGTTCTTCCCTGACACCATATTCTACAGTTTTTCCTGCTACCTCAGTGGTCGCTCCTTCTCAGTCTCTTTGGCATCCCCCTTCTTCCTTGTCATTGTTGGCTGCCTCTGGTTCAGTGCCTGGCTCCCTTCTCTGTGTATATCCACTCCATTACTGATTGCATGCTAATCTATGGACTTCAATATTGTCTATATGCTGATGATGAACCATCTCCCAAACTGTTCCTGAGCTTCATGCTCATATATCCAGCATCTTACTTGCTAGCTCAGCCTGATAGAATATTCAAGACACCTCAACTTAACACAACTTTTGATTCCCATGAGAGTTCAGACTGCTTGTTAGAGAAGACATGTTATTGAATCAACATTTTACCACATCGACATTTACTGCCCCTCAGCCTTGTGTTCACACAACTAAACCAGCTAACTATAAGAAACATTAATAACAGATGAGGTACTTCCAAATAAGAAACGTGGAAAATACATTGTGTTGAAAGTTGACTGAAATTAGGAACTATACATATGTTTTATTGATTTATAATAATATTTAAAGATTGCTTCTCTTGTGCTGGGTATTCTTCAAAGAACTTTTACATGTTTTATATCATTTAATCCTTGCAATCATAATAAAGGTAGATATTGTGGCCCCATTTTTATATCAGAATATGGAGACACAGAGGTTAAATGGCTTGCCCAAGGTCACAGTGCTGGTAAGAAACAGCTAAGATTTGAACCCAGGCAGCCAAATATGCTCTAGGGAGTCGTGGTGGACATCACAGGGTTACTTTCCATGCCAGGGTCACGTTCCTACTCAAAAGCCTCATATTCTATCACTAGACTCTGTGCCCTTTAACATAAAGGGTATTTAGGAACCTCATGCTAGAGGAATAGGAAACAAAGACACAAACATTTCAGAAACACTTTTTTAAAAAAAGAACATTTAGAAATTAGATTTAAAAATAAGGGCATCAGTTGAGTGCTGCCTCTGCATGTGGGACACAAACTATCTCAGAGACCGAGCAAATGGGAAGACTTCACTAAAATGTGTAGCTACTGCATTTCTGTCCTTGACACAGGGCCTTGTGAGAATTAGTTAACCAGTGATTGCAAACCCTTGAAGCCTTTCCCTTGAATGACTTGATCTATGCTCAGCTAACCAGATCATTGAGGTTCAGACCCCTAGCATGCCACACACTCCCATGTCTGTGCCCTTAATCATACCATGGAGCCATGTGTGACTTGTCTGTTCTCCCGACACTGATACAGAGATGTGATCTGCTGAACACTGGATTTAAAAAGTTGATTGTATACCAGCTTTAACCAACACAAATATTGGTATGGAAAAGAAAATTGGGAAATCCAAGTCAGCTGTGGAAAAGCACTCATTTCCATAAACACTTTATTGAACCTATTATTTTCAGAAAATGCCCAATTTCTATAAAAAATTTAGTGAGAATTTTTTTTATTCCTTCAAACATATTGCATTACTTGGTCCAAAAATAAAAGTTAAAAACTTCCCAAAGATCACTGTTTTCATTAACAAATTTTTCAAACAAATGAGGCTGGATATTTTTGGTAGTTTTTGAAGACAGGTTTTTATAGGATATTATGCACAACTTTTCTGAAATATTTCCTCTTCTCAGTTCACACCAACATACTTACTGCTAAAAAAAAACTGTCCAGAAACATGCTTATTAACAATAAAATTTATGCAGACTGTGTAAGGCTATAGGTTTGAACTAAAAAAAAAAAAAATCCCTATCCTCTTGCCTTCAACTACAGTATTTATCAAAATTTTTCACTTTTAAATAAAAGGACACATTTTTTAAAAAGTTAACCAATCCATGGCTAATGCTCATCTAAGCATACTTTCTTCTTATCTTTCTATGTTTTCCAGTGAGCAATGTGTAGAAAAGCAATAAATGTAATACTGTTAGATAAAAACAGAGCAAAGGAACAATATAAGCTGATGTTTTGAGAGTTCCCAGTTTTCTCTGTTTGGGATCACAATAAGGAAAAAGGTCATCTCGTATGTAATTATGATTTCACATTGAAGATGGACAGGGAAATAGAGCCAAATATTTTAAATAGAAACAAGAAGCCCAGGTTCCATGAAGATGTCTCTTGTATAATATTAGCCTAAGTGAGTTTATCTGCTTAGAGACTAAATGAGAAGACCATTTCACTCTTTGCTGAAGGCACTAAAACATTTCCTTTTAAAGGCAAAATCTCAGTAAAGAGCAATGCATGTGCCTAGAAGCCTAAAAAAAAAATTGTTTCGTGGTGAAAGCCACCCGTAAGCGTACATTATGTTCAGGAAATGTAAGTTCTGTGAGAAAAAGGGGTTGCCCAAAGTGGCTCCTCACAGGGTCACAGAACTTGCCTGCCAGGGAGCAAAAATTCTGAAGCTATGAAAAACTACCCGTCATGCTAGACATGCTTTTCAAAAAAGAACAGAGGAAGTACTTACATCTCAGAGTTCCACCGTGAGGGTTACTTTTCCAGTCGGCAGACCTCTGCTTGATTCTTCACTCTGGCTTGACAGCTGGTTTAATCTGCAAGGCAGGATGGAATGCGTGGTCTTGCACTTGCTGTTCTTTTCCGTTTTCAGAGGGCCAATGGCCCTCGTTGTTCCCCTGGCAACCAGGAGGAAGCTGCCGGCCCACCAGCTTCATTACCCACACAGCAGGACGGAACCTGCTTTGGTGAGTGCTGGTGACTGTCTTGGGGTTCTACAGTGGAAAGTTTCCAGAAGAAAATAGGGAGAGTGGTGCTGTGTGCTGACCCCAAAGGGCCGACAGTAATGAAAGAAATTCTACTGTAGTGGGAATCGAATGGGCTAAGTGTAGAGCATGGAAATTCCTACATGCTTTTACTTTCATGCTTTGTTCTACTCGTTTTGGCCTGATGGATTGTTATGTATGCAAATGCCTGAACTAGGGTAAAAACTGTCCTCTTGTGGTGGTTTCAAAGAGAAAATGAACTCATTTCAACTCCAAAGATGTCCTGTTCTCTCCCTCTTTTTTTTTTTCATTCACTTTTTAAGAGCCACAAAGCAAGGAAATATGTAAAAAATATTCTGTATATGTTACTGATGAGGGGGTCAGCAAATACTGGAGAAATCAGATGGATGGTGGTGATGGAGGAATGTCTCACTAATGAAAAACACGAGGGAAACTAAAGCAGTGATTTGTAATTACCCAGAGATTGATTATCCAGTATTTTAAAGAAGAGAGTACTTCTTTAAGGAAATTCATTTTTTTTTTGTATTATTTATCTAGTAAACCCTTACCATATACACGTGCTGTGCCAAGAGCTTTAAGGTACAACGGAAAGAAATGTCATTGGGACCGCCTGGGTGGCTCAGTGGTTGAGTGTCTGCCTTCAGCTCAGGGCATGATCCTGGAGTCCAGGGATCAAAGCCTGCATTGGGCTCCCACCATGGAGCCTGCTTCTCCCTCTGCCTATGTCACTGCCTCTTTCTCTCTCTGTCTCTCATGAATAAATAAGTAAAACCTTAAAAAAAATGTCATAGTTCTTGTCTTCAAGGAAGCTATAATATGGAAGGGGTAGTTATATAAATTGATATGAGAAATGTTTGAAGGGAAGTACAAAGAAAATACATGGGAGTTACAGGGAAGATGGAGCTGCTTGTTGGCAGGGAGATTGAAGATGTCTTTGTAGAGGAGGGGTAGCATTTGATCTGGGCCTTCAAGGACGGCTAGGATTTGAGTAATCGGATATAAAGAAAAAGGACAATAATGCCTCATAGAGTGAGTCTTTGGCCAATGGAGGATATGAGCTGATGGATGAAGGTTTCCTCCTCCCTTATCCCATATAGTCCTGACACCCAGGTCATCTGGCATCTTAGATGATCTATGGGACCAAGCTACTAAAGCAATTAAGAATGTTGCTAGAGCAAAGGTTTGAAGATGGGAGAGTACCAAGCCTATTCAGCTCTTTGAAGGCCGGTGAATCATAGTCTGGAGGAAGGGGATTGAGAAGAGTGAATCCACTATCCCCAGCATTTAGTTTTAGCAAAGCAAACATATAAATTCTACCATGTGAGAACAGACGGACATGGACTTTGGCTCAAATCATGATTCCACTACTTTCTGGAACGTTATTGCTTAAAATTCACGAGCCTCAGTTTCCTAATCTACAAAAGGGATAGCAATACTTCATTGAAAGGTTGAGGTGGGGATTCGATGAGATGATATATGTTGTTAGGAATCCTGAGAATAGAGGAAGGGAAAGCTGGCCAAGCATAGCCCAGCTGTCCCAACTTTGCAGAATAATTGTGGCTAATACAGGAGTATGACACACTGAACCTCTGTCCCAGTGCCTTTCTCTCTTGCCTGCATCTGCAAAATACGTAAATTGCAGTCTTCAACTACCGTTGCTGATGCAGCTCCAGATAGGATTTAAGTTTTATTGATCACTTCTCCTTGATCTGGAACTAAGTCACATGGAGAGAGGACCATGGGACTTTGTTTAGGAATTGAGTTCAGTGGGGAATAGGAAGAGAGTTCAGTATCTCTCTTGCTGGCATCGGCCTCAGCAGAATTGGCCTAGTGTGGGAGCTAGTGCTTTCTGATAGACTTGCTTCCTGGTCATGGCAGATGTGTGTCATGACTTGGAGTTGATGTCTGTGGTCCTGGCTTCCTGCTGGAGAAGGTGGCCTCTTACTTCAACTTCCTGATTATGGAAGAGGCAGCAGCTCCCTCCATAGCTTAATTCCCTGGGGACTTTCTGAGTTCCTCCTGTTCAGCCCTCCCCATGACTCAAGAACTATCCGTATGTCTTAAGAAATTCCTTGGTTTTTAAACCAACTAGAGTGGACTCTGTTGTCTGTAACCAACCTGAACCCTGAATGACACACCAGGGACAAGTTCTGGCCAATACCAGGTGAGTGGCTGTTTGCCGGTAACTGCCTCCTCTGCTGCTTCTTCCTGGGTGAACACAGACAGAGATTGCAGGAGCAGGTCCTGTCACTGAGGAGGGCAGAGCAGGACCGTGGAGCAGCTTGGCGCCTCGAGGACATTGCTGAATCCCCACAGCAGTTCTGGACTGTTCTGTCTCTAGGAGAAAGATACCATCACATGCTCACAGGTATTTTATAACTAAGAGAAACTACATGAAGCATTAAGCATGAGCTGTGCACAAAAGGAGCCATGGACAATGGTGACTGTGGTCAGTATTACTCTTTGTTAGGACATCGATGCCTCCCAGGACCTCTTGCTGAGCGGGGGACACTGGGACAAAGACACAGAGCGTGAGGAGATGGGTTCCTCCCTGGAAACCTGAAGGTCAAGCAAACAGCTGCTGATGAATATGACTGGATCTGTGTGTGTAGCATGTTAAACATTTACAACAGGGTTTATATCTTTGTCTTTCTAAAACCTTCAGTTATAAAACATTTAGTGTTGGTGTGACCTAGGTCACACTGTTTAAGGGGATTTAGCAAAAATGAGTTTGGGAAAACTAACAAAACCCCACCTTAGGCTGCCTGCTTTGTTCAGCTGAGGAGTCAAAGGTAATGGACAAGTGTTTGTTCACTGTGGGCTTGAATTCTAGTTTTGCCCTTGACTAATTTTCTTTCTTTCCTTCTTTCCTTCCTTCCTTTCCTTCTTTCTTTTTCTTTCTTCTTTTTCTTTTCTTCTCTCTCTCTCTCTCTCTCTTTCTTTCCCACAAGAGCAATGCAGGCTCCCAATAGCACATTCAAATAACACTCCGTGCACTTAGTGAGAGTGAAATTCTACACACCTCTCCAACTTATCCTGCAGAAATAATGCCAGCTATAAGTCTGCATTGAGGCAAATCTTGCTTTGTTTTCAAACTTTAGTATCTGCTTTGATTGTTAATTAACATGTTCATTCTCTAAACTCTTTTAAAGCAAAGTCTCTAACTCCACTCCGTCCAACAGCCTTTCTCCACGTGTTATCATCCAAAGTCTTTCTTACCACTCCATAACCACCTCCAGATCATTATCAGTATCTTCTATTAGGATTTACACCATCCTGGGCAGCTTCAGGATGTATCTCAGGTTTTCTCTTTCCATCCCAGGTTCTTATATGTCAATCAGAACATCCCTATTACTCCGTTCGCTGCAGGATACTGAGGCTTGTGTCCTCATCTGTTAGCACTGATTGTGCTCTAGACCTTGTCATCAGCATGTGGCTCTGTTCCACCTTCAAGTTGTCACTGTTTCCTTTTTGTTCTTTCTCTCCCCCGACTCCTGCTCTGCTTTACCCTCATGGAAATGTCTATGTGGGCAGTGCCTGGGCTTCACTTCATCTGTTTCACCCACTCTTGACTCTGTGATCAGCTGCTTCCATGCTGCTTTCCCCACCACTCTGATGACTCCCCACCCAGCCCTTGCTGTACACACCATACCAGGCCAGACCTGGATTGCCCCCACAACTGCCTTCTCAGCTCCTCTTGTGGAGAAAATGCAAAGATCCATAAGTTCATTAATGCTTGGCTTTCAATGGACCCCTGCACTATCTGACCATCCTTCCAGTCTGCTCTTGCTCAGTGGCTTTGATGACTCTCCTCTACTTATACTGAATATTCATTCCTACCGCAGTGCCCTCATTCTTGGAAGAGGTCCTTGCATCTTATTTTCTTGGGAGGAGCCAGGAACCTGGTCTCCATTTTTAAATCACTCTGTTCATAGAAACACATGTCTTCTTAAACTGCAAAAATCTTGGAGCAGGCACCTGTTATGCACCACTCCATCTTCTTTTAGCCATACTTGTTTTCTACCCCAGTCACCGCTGTGGTAAATAGTTCTGCCATGGGTCCCAGCAGCTGCGCCTGAAGGCAACCTGCAAGCACCTCTTGCCTTCTATGCTAAGGCTTCTCTGTTGTCATTTTGGCTTGGAACAAGGTAGACAACCCTTGGCATCTTCATAAACACAACCTGGAAGTGCTAAGGAGTTAATGCCTCATGGAGTATTCTTTGACCAGTGGAGGGTGCAGACACATTCTGCCTGTTTTCTCACACCACACGGACAGTCCTGAGATGTGTGTCCAATGGCCTCTCAGGTGCCTTGTGGGGTCAAGCAACTCAATAAGAGAACTTCCCAGTGTGTCACTCTCCTTCACTGCTGCTTCTTGGGATCACAATCCTCAGCAAAAGATTTGCAGATATGTGTTTTTCTCATGTTCTACTCTCTGAGGAAACCAGGCTAAGACACATCCTTTGTTCTTCTTTCCAGATTCTGAAATATTTTTCCTCCTCTGAGCTAAAAACCAGCCCTTCCCCTTTCCTGAGATGGTTTTCTTCTATAGTGATATCCTCACCTCCTCCAGTAAGTAAAATCTTGATAGTTTTAAGAGATGTAGAGTTAAAAATTTTTTTTTTTTTAGGATCTCTCTTGTATATAATTGTCTCCATAAAATAGAATACCTGAAACTCCAAAGTGATGTCTTAAGACCCTAAAGTGGTTTTATAAAGGCCTCTTTCAAGGCCTTAATCTACTTATGCTCTGTGTGGTTCTTGACTATTAGCCAACCCTTCTATGGTCCTTGATTCTGTGATTTTTCTCTCGTGTTTACTTAATAATTACATCATCTCTTTCTCTCCCTGTAGCTCTTCTTTCTCTTTCCTTTCAGCACTACCTAAAGGTCATAACTTTTTTCCTATCTTCTTTTACATTTCTTCTTCATGAATTCCAATCCCTTGTTTGAATAATCCTAAAGCTACCCCCACTTGGAGGACAAACCCAACACAGCAGAACTCAACTCAACACAGGAAGGTCATCTTCTTAATACTTGGTAATCCATCCTCAGCGAGAATACCTCCAGAAATGAAGGTCTTACCTCTTTACATGGCAGATTTTTTTCATTTCTAGAGAGCGCTTCTGTGTAAAATGGTTTGTTATATATGGTTGACTCTGTCTCCTGGTAATGAAATATTGTTTCTCTGTCTTCCAAAGCAGCACTGAAAAAAAATCTGCCCTCTTCTTTTTAATAGTCCTTTGCAATACTCTGTTGTCTCATACTAAGCTCCCTTTGGTCCCTCAGACTTGATGCCCCAGAAGCATTTTTGATTTTTCCTTCTCCTTCAGTCCAAAGAGCAAACAACTGCAAGTCTTGTTTTGAAATTTCTTCTGCAGAAATAGCATATTTCAAGGTAAAAGAATGAAATATTCTTTTTTTTTAATTTTTTTTTTGTATTTATTTATGATAGTCACAGAGAGAGAGAGGGAGAGAGGCAGAGACACAGGCAGAGGGAGAAGCAGGCTCCATGCACTGGGAGCCCGACATGGGATTCTGTCCGGGGTCTCCAGGATCGCGCCCTGGGCCAAAGGCAGGCACCAAACCGCTGCGCCACCCAGGGATCCCCAAGAATGAAATATTCTAAAAATGACTTCTCTCAAGTTAATTTATAAAGATAATGAAATAATGATAAAAATCCCCAATGCATTTTTTCCAAAAGAGTCAGTGCGAGTATTCTGAAGATTGAACTGAGATAATAAAAAATATTCCAAAAATGAAGAGTGATAAGGAGAGATTAGCCATATGAATCATTAAAACAAAGTTAGAGTTATAAAAATGGTATGGTACTAACTTGGGTGTATACAGATAGATCAATGGAACATCATAAACAGTGCAGAATTATAGTCTATTAAATATATAACTGTGAAATATAAAAGAAGACAATAAGTATCAATGAAGAAATTAAAGATTACATAACAATGATTCTGCAATCGCTGGCTACGAATTTAGAGGAAAATCAAAATTTAGATGGTCACTACAATTGGATGAAGTCCATATGGGATTAATGGATTTAAAAAACAAAGCCATAGAAAAATAGGAAAATTACTTGAACAGTGATCAAATCTCTGAACACTGAGAAACTTTTAAGATAAGAAGTATTGATGGTGCAGCCACTTTGGAAAAGAGTCTGGCAGTTCCTTGAAATGTTAAATGCAGAGCTACCATATGACACAAGCAATTCCATTGTTAGGTATATACCCAAGAGAAATGAAAACGTGTTCACATGAAAACTTGTACACGAGCGTTCCTGGCAGCATTATGCATAATACCCAAGAAGGGAAGACAACCTATGGCCATCAGTGGACAAATGGATTAATGAAATGTGATATATTCATGTGGCAGGATATTATTCGGCAATAAAAAGGAATGAGGTACCAATATATGCTGCAAAATGGATAAACTTTGAAGACATGTAAGTGAAAGAAGCCAGTCTGAAAGTACTACGTATGATATGATTCCCTTGACATGAACTATCCAGAGCAGGTAAATATATACAGACAGAAACTACATTCGTGATTGTGTAGGGCTTGGGGTTGAGTGAAATCGGGGGTGATTGCTAATGGGTGTGGGTGGAACCCCACAAGGATAAAAAAGTGATAAAAAAAAAAAGTTCTGAAATTAGGGACACGTGGGTGGCTAAGCGGTTGAGCATCTGCCTTTGGCTCAGGGTGTGATCCCAGTCTGGGATTGGGTCCCATATTGGGCTCCCTGAGAGGAGCCTGCTTCTTCCTCTGCCTATGTCTCTACCTCTCTCTGTGTGTCTCTCATGAATAAATAAATAAAAAATCTTAAGAAAAAAGTTCTAAAATTGATAATGAGGCTAGTTGTACAATTCCATGGATGTGCTAAAAACATTGAATTTATTATTTTAAATGGGTGTATTAGGAAGTATAGGAGTTATATTCATAAAAGTGTTGAAAGAATTGAAGTCAGCAAGGAAAGTATCAACTTATTACATTCCAAAAATATGAATCTTATCCTAAATCCTTTCTTTTTTTAAAAAATTTTTTATTTATTTATGATAGTCACAGAGAGAGAGAGAGAGACAGAGGCAGAGAGAGAGACACAGGCTCCATGCACCTGGAGCCCGACGTGGGATTCGATCCCGGGTCTCCAGGATCGCGCCCTGGGCCAAAGGCAGGCGCCAAACCGCTGCGCCACCCAGGGATCCCCAATCCTTTCTTGAATGAGATAGAAGTGTACGCTATTCACAAGGCAGGGAGCTCAAATAAAGTAAGAACTGAAAAATTCTGTTTGTACTTTCTCCCCCCTGCCCTTATCACCTATGGTAAGACTCATTAAAATGTTTTGTAATCATATTTCACAGGATCGTATTTCAATTCAGTGAATCAAGTCTTTACATTTCTTTTTAGAGTCTTCACCTTCGTGTCCTACATAACACACCTTGTCCAGCAACCCCCTGGTGAACTCCCAAGATGTGACTCTTCATTTCCAAGGTGAATCCACTGGATATTAATACTGTAGGTAAGGAATAATGATCCCATCTTAAACTTATTGGAGAAATAAAGAAATTTCTGCAATGGGCACTTTAAGTGTGCATTTTGCTTATTGATACCAACCAGCATGTCTTCTAAGAATAACACAGAGCATTTTACAATTAAGCCCAAGATTTGGAGTGAAGAATTCAGATGTTACTGCTTTGCTGGCTCAGGCTGTTAATACTGCGCTGGTTCTTCCCATAGGTCCCCTTCATTAGGTATCACAAAGCTTCATCTGTGGTACAGTGAGGTCATACTCCTTCCCTTCAGTTGTGAAGTCTGTTTGGTCAGTCTTCAGGTTGATTTCTGGAGTATTGAGAGAGATTTGATGGCTATTTAGTTGTGTTTGAGGGATGAGACCAGCGTAGGGTCCTCCTACTATGCCAAATCAATGCAACAGGTCAATGTATTGAAACCATTGACAAGTTGGAAAAGCAAAGGAGTTCTACTTTGAAAAACTAAAGAATGTTGAATGGATTTGCCAAGAGAATATGGAAGAAGATTGCCCTGTATTGGGAGTACATGCCAATGACATCCTTTATGCAGTGGTTATAGAGACATATTTTAGAAGTAGGTGACTGGCCATTTAGAAGGTTATCATCACTCAGGGTCTAATCTAACTTTGAGTTACCAGAAACTCAATTTTTTTTTTTCAGCGAATGTGAACCTGATCATGCTCTGAGGAACAAGCTCATGCTACTCAAAATCTTAGGGGGCTGGTGTATAAGCCTGGTGAGGTGTGGTACAACTAATGTGAGGCAGGGGGAAGAAGGGAAAAGGAAATGGACAGTTTATTAACTTTTTTGCAAAAATCCCAGCTTGCAAAGCACATGTCCAAGAGGGAGGAGCCTCTTAGGATATTTGGGAGACAAACTGGCACAAATATTTAAACAACCAGTATAGTAAAATGTGTAGATTTATGTACCAGATGGAGAACCAGTGATTAGAAGACTCACTGGCCTTAACTTCCTGAATCCCACCAAGCCTGTATGTTCAGCTGAGCTGGGTATCTGTTGGCAGCCTGCTGAAGTGTAGGTGGCTGGAATCCACAGTTCCACATCATGGTGTGTTCTGGAGATGGAGAGGAGAGGGCCAGCCAGATGGAGAGGGCCCTGGCTCAGGGGGCTATGCCAGTGTGCAATAAAGATTGGGACTCCATTGCCCAAGGGAAGGTGCCTTTGGAACTCTCTGTGGAGGACTGCCCTGGCTTAGTGGTGTCATCCTTCACTATGTCCCACATTTCCAGTTAGTCTTGGGTCTCATCTAGTTAAATACCCACTTCCTGATATTTGCTAAACTATCTGGATCAGGAGCATCCTCTGACCTGCTTGGATCACTTAATAGCTAAGCTGGCAACCTTCTCCATCTCCAACATCCCACCCTCCAAACCCCCCATGAATTTCTGGCCAAGCACTCCACCTACTGGTGACACTTGATTCTCATAGACTGAGATCTTAAACCCAGCTGTCCCAGTACTTGACCAAACCAACCAACACTTACCTTGAAAGGCCTATTTTAGAGGGGTTGCTCACACTCCCTTTATCCTATTACTACTAGAAGTTTCAAACTATTGACAAGAAAATCAATGTGTGTTATGGGCATTGTCCGTGAAGCAATAGGAGATTAATTAAAAAATATTTTATTTATTCATGAGAGACACAGAGAAAGGCAGAGACATAGTAAGAGGGAGAAGCAGGCTCCATGCAGGAAGCCCAGTGTGGGACTCCGACCCTGGGACTCCAGGATCACGCCCTGAGCCAAAAGCAGACGCTCAATCGCTGAGCCACCCAGGCATCCTAGAGATTAATTTATTTATATACCAGATACTGATAGGGTGAAACCAGAAACAAAACCCAGCTTCTCATCTTGGTAGGAAAGAAACTCAAGTAGTCAAGAAGGTGGCAAGAAAGGCCACTTATGCTCCTTATTCAACCTTGTCCTAATTCCAACTAATTCCTCTAACTTATAGTCTTCAAATCTGTGATTTGGTTGTCTGTTATAAATCCTTAAAGTTTACTGAGAAGGAAATAGCAAACCCAGAACTTTGCAGATCATTAAACTCCGACTTGTGTGACTTGTCCAAACTAATGTTTCTACAAACTCCTGGAGTCCTACTAATTTTAGATGATAAGGCAGTATTGCTAGTTGGTTAGTCAGAAATGAAATTTAGGTTCAATTCACAGGATTTTTAAAAAATCCATTCTTCAGTATTTTAAATACCATCTTGCAAAAGCAGCAATGCTGAAAATATATTCAACTGGCTGATACAGCTAGAATGATGGTAATAAATTTTCTAATGAAAAGGATGGTAAAATAATAAAAATAGCACAGGAAAACCACACCTTTACTGTGTAAAAAACATAAAATGTTGTAGCTACGCAATGTTACTGGTTTTGGCAAGTGAACTATAATCCTGTACATTGCAGTTTGTCAATCTTTGAAAAACATGACATAAAAGTACTATGGAATTAAAGAACTACTTTTAAAAACTAAGAAATCATAAATAGTTGTAAAAGATGAGTATAAAGGAAAGTCTTATTGCAAAGTCTGCTGGACCTCTAAGAAATCTGTTTCACTGTTTCTGATTTCTATGGCATCTTACTAGAAAATGTGCCTCCAAGCAGAGAAAGAATACATCATCTGGGCCATACTTGCAGCATCAAGGTTGCAGATTCTGGTCCTTGATCAACTGAGTTTTGTTGGACACCCATGATGCATGCACATTTTATAATATGGAAGTGTAGCAGAGAGAAAGAAGGCAAAAACACACCTCATGGAGCTTATGCTTGGTGGAGGCAGTTTGGTGATGGGAGGCGGGGACATACACACATAAAATGATTGAATGAAATGATTGATAGAGCAATTCAACTCATTTATATTTGTTTGGTTTTGATGAGTAGATCTTGAACTCTTGTCCTTCCATTATGTTTTTCTGTTATTTTTCCTTCTTTGTTACCTTCCAGGATTGAATGGCCTTTCCTTTCCTTCCTTACTAAAATTTCTGGACTTTGTTAGGCAGAGATTTGCCAAATAGAGCGCGCTTGTCTCTTGTAACCGGTGTAATTACTTCAACAGAAACCAATAACAACAACAAAAACCCATAAAGCACTTAGTGTCAGGCGGTTTTCAATGCTTTATGCATATTGCTCATGTAATCTTCTCAACAATGCTTTGAGGTAGGTTCTGTTATTACTTTTTTAAAAATGCTGTATTTATACACAGATAATCTAAACTTCCTACTCCTGTTCTCTACTTTCTCTTAGGATTGCCAGAAGTAGTTAAATCTCTGTGGCAGCTTATCATAAAATTTTTTTATCATATCATAAAATTATAGCATATTTTAGCTATATCGTTTTAGCATATCATATTTTAGCATATCATAAAATTTTTTGGCCACCTGCCTCCTTAACTTTGTTCAGGGGCCTTCCTTTCGCAGAGAGAAGACTCCAAGTGCCTCCCAAGTCAAGAATGTCAGCATCAGTGAGGATCTATGAAAACACTTAGATTAGAAACATATTTATTCTGAACTGAACTTCATGTGATTTAAATTTTATTGGCTATATTTGGCAAGATAGTAAATGCTACGGTTACAGCCCCCTTTGCTGCTGCTGCCTTTTGAAGTCAGGATCAGCCCTGGTGGCTCTTGTGCAGGGCAGAACATTCTGCATTCCATCAGTTTTTAACTTTTTAAACTTTCAGGGGAGGAGTTCAGACACATGGGATTATAACCTAATGTGGTGAAGTTCTCCATCTTGTCCACTGGATTTATTTGGATTCCTTCTTTGCTGCTATGACCTACAAACAAAATGGGGGAGAGTTCTGAAAAAGACTTCATCAAATTCTTCTATTATTATTCTGATTTTTCAGATATGGAAACTAGAGAACAGAGAGTAACTTGCCCAGGTTCTTGACTGCTGGTGAGTCCTGGAGCTCAGATTGGATCTCACGCAGCCTGGCTCCAGAGCCTTTCCCCATCTGAAGTTATAAGGATATTTTATATATTTTCTCCTGAACATTTTAAAGTTTTGCTTTGCACATGTGAGTTTTTTTTAACATACCTATAATTAATTTTGAGCATAATGTAGATATTAATTTTTTAAATGGATGTATAATTGACATATGTTATTAGTTTTAGGTGCATAACACAATAATGATTCAATGTTTGTATGTATTTCAAAATGGTCTCCATGATAAGTTTAGTTAATATCCATTACCATACAAATTTGAGAATTTTTAAAGTTTACTCTCTTATAAACTTAAAAATGTGCAACAGAGTATTATTAACTATAGTCACCATGCTGTACATTAAATCCCTGTGACTTATTTTATAACTAGAAGTTTGTGCCCTTTGATCCCTTTTACCAATTTCTTCCCCCCACTCCCCACCTCAGTCAACTACCAATTTATTCTATGAGCTCAATTTTATTTTGCTTTTTTAGATCCCACATTTAAGTGGGACATCATATATTTGTCTTTTTCTGATTTATTTCACTTAGCTTAATGTCTTCAAGGTCCATCCATATCATTGCAAGTAGCAAGTTTTTATTTTTTTCCATGGCTGAATGGTATTCCATTGCACATATATATCACAACTTCTTTATCCATTCATCCATTGATGGACATTTAGGTTGTTTCCATGTCTTGGCTATTGTAAATAATGCTGCAGTGAACATGAGGATGCAGATATCTTTTCATGTTAGTGTTTCATTTTCTTTGGATAAATGCCTAGAAGTGGAATCATACAGTAGTTCTATTTTTGTTTTTTTGAGTAACCTCCATATTATTTCCATAGTGGCTGCACTAATTTACATTTCCAGCAACAATGACCAAGGGTTCCCTTTTTTCCCACATCTTTGTCAGCGTTTATTACTTTTTGTCTCTTTGATAATAGTCATTCTGACATGTGTAAGGTGGTATCTCATTGTGATTTTGATTTGCATTTCCCTGATGATCAGTGATGCTGATCACCTTTTCATGTATCTGTTGACCACTTGTGTGTCTTCTTTGGAAAAATAGAATTAAAATTAGTTAAAATTGGATTGGTTGTTTTTTAGCTACTGAGTTGTAGGAGTTCTTTATATGTTTTGGATAGTAGCTTCTTATTAGATACATGATTTGCAAATATTTTCTCCCATCTAGTAGCTTGCCTTTTCATTTTGGTTTGATTACTATGGCTTTATAATATAGTTTGAAATCAGGGAGCATGATGTCTGTAGCTCTCTTCTTTGCCTAGGTGTCCAATTTTACAGGAAGACCTCATTTTATTGTGTTTTGAAGATACTGCATTTTTTAAAAAAGATTTTATTTATTTATTCATGAGAGACAGAGAGAGAGAGAGGCAGAGACACAGCAGAGGGAGAAGCAGGCTCCATGCAGGGAGCCCAACGTGGGACTTGATCAGGATCTCCAGGATCAGGCCCTGGGCTGAAGGCAGCACTGAACTGCCACTTGGGCTGCCCGATATTGCATTTTTTACAAATTGAATGTCTGTGGCAACCCTGTGTTTATCGAGTCTATTGGCACCATTTTCCCAGAAGTGTTTGTTCACTTTGTATCTCTGTGTCACATTTTGGCAATTCTCGGGATTTCAAGTTTTCTCATTATTGTTATATTTGTTATGGTGATCTTTGATCAGTAATCTTTGGTGTTACTATTGTAATTGTTTTGAGGTGTCACAAACTACTCATTCGAGACCAGAGAACTTAGTTGTATAAATGTTGTGTGTTCTGACTACTCCACCTACAGGCAGTTCCTGTCTGTCTCCTTTTCCTTTGGCCTATTCACTGAGACACAATGTTGAAATTGGGCCAATTAATAACCCTACCATGGCTTCTAGGTGTTCAAGCAAAAGGAAGAGTCACACATCTCTCCCTGCAAATCAAAAGTTAGAATGATCAAGGCTTGTGAGGAAGGCACGTCAAAAGCCAAGACAGGCAAAAAGTTAGGCCTTTTGTGCTGGTTACCCAAGTTGTGAATACAAAGGAAAAGTTCTTGAAGGAAATTAAAAGTGCTACTTCAGTGAGGACACAAATGAAAAAAAAAAAAGCACCACAGTTGAATGGTCTGGATAGAAGACAGAGCCAGCCACAATGTTCCCTTAAACCAAAGCCTGATCTGAGAGCATGGCCCTGACTCTTCAATTCTGTGAAGGCCAAGTGAGGCGAGGAAGCTGCAGAAGAAAAGTCTGAAGCTAGTAGAGGTTGATTCGTGAGGTTTAAGGAAAGAAGCCATCTCCGTAACATAAAAGTACAAGGTGAGGCAGCAAATGCTGATGTAGAAGCTGCAGCAAGTTCTCTAGAACATCTAGCTAAGATAACCAATGAAGTGGCTACACTAAGCAACAGATTTTCAATGTAAACAAAACAGTCTCACATGGGAAGAAGATTCTATTTAGGACTTTCATAGCTAGAGAGAAGAAGTCAATGCCTGGCTGCCTATTTTGTTAGGGGTTAATGCAGCTAGTAACTTTAAGTTGAAGTCAATGCTGATTTTCATTCTGAAAATCCTAGAGCCCTTCAGAATTATGCTATATATGCTCTCCCAGTGCTCTGTGAATGGAACAACAAAGCCTGGATGACAGCTCATCTGTATACAACATGGTTTACTGACTGTTTAAAGCCCACTGTTAAGACCTACTGTTCAGGAAGAAAAGATTCCTTTCAAAATATTACTTGCTCATTGACAATGCCCTTGGCCACCCAAAAGCTCTGATGGAGATGGACGAGATGAATGTTGTTTTCATACCTGCTAACACAGCATCCACTCTACAGACCATGAATCAAGGTGTAATTTTGACTTTCAAGTCTTATTTCAGAAATACATTTTAAAAGGCTCTAGCTACCATAGACAGCAATTCCTCTGATGGATCTGAGCAAAGCAAATTGAAAACCTTCTGGAAAACATTCACCATTGTAGATGCTATTAAGATCTCATTCATGATTCATGAGAAGAAGTCAAAATATCCACATGAACAGGAGTTTGGAAGAAGCTGATTCCCATGCTCATAGATGACTTTGAGGGGTTCACGACTTCAGTGGAGGAAGTACCTATGGATGTGGTGGAAATAGCTGGAGACAGAATTAGAAGTGGAGCCTGAAGATGGAACTGGTTGCTGCTGTCTCATGATCCAACTTGACCAGGTGAGGAGTTTGCTTCTTACGGATGAGCAAAGAAAATGGTTTCTTGAGATGGAATCTACTCCTGGTAAAGATGCTATGAAGATTGTTGAAATGACCACAAAAGGTTAAGAATATTACAGAAAGTTGATAAAACAGTGGCAAGGTTTGAAAGAATGACTCCAATTTTGAGAGAAGGTCTGTGGATACTTTCAAACAGCATCACATGCTATAGAGAAATTAAATTGTTCATGAAAGGAAGAGTCAATAGATGTGGAAAGCTACATTGTTTTCTTATTGTAAGAAATTGTCACAACCACCGCAGCCTTCAGCAACCACCACCTTGGTCAATCAATAGCCATCAACATCAAGGTAAGATCCTCCAGCAAAAAGATTATGATTCACTGAAAGCTCGGATGATGGTTAGCATTTTCTTATCAATAAAGTATTTTAATTTTTTAAAAAAGATTTTATTTATTTGAGAGGGCTAGGGGAGAGAGAGAGAGAGAGAGAGAGAGAGAGAGAGAGAGAGAGAATGAGAGGTGGGAGGGGCAGAGGGAGAAAGCAGACTTTCCACTGAGCAGGGAGCCCAACTCGAGGCTTGATCCCAGGATCCTGAGATCATGACCTGAGCCCAAGACAAACCCTTAACTGACTAAGCCACCCTGATGCCCCAGCCCCTGCCCCACTCCTGAGTGCCCGAGGAAGGGCAAATGGAGAACCCCAGGTCTCACGGCTCAGGGAATCCTGGTGACTTGGGAGCCTGCACAGGTGACCTATGACTGCCATTACCTCTTGCAGACCTGCCCCAGCTCCCTGAGCACCCAGCCTGCGCTGCCATCACACTCCGCTCAACCACCCACACCAGGCTGGCTGTACCTCCTATACCTCTACCGGCTGGCTGGGTCCCCACACACTTGCCTCACCTTGGGTGGCTAATCTCACCACCAGAGCTCCATTTGCTCAACAAGAAAACAAGCACATGGGATCGGCTCAGAGCAGGCATTGTCCTAAGCATTGAGCCAGGGTCACAGCCTGACCTCCTACCAACTGTGCGCAGCGAATACTATTGATTAGCAATCGTATTTTATGTAAGAGAAACTGAGGCACAGAGAGGTTAGGTGACCTGGCCAAGGGTACACAGCTAGCGTGTGGCCGTGCCAGGAGTCAGACTCTGAACCACCAGGCTGTGCCGGGTCGGCAGTGAGGATGCTGGTCCCACCACCAAACAAGACCCAATGTGGAAATGATCACACGCAGCTAAAAGGCAAGAGGCTTCCAGAGGTGAAGCTGGCTCAGAGCTTCCACTCTGGCCACCCTGCCAGCTGACAGAGTGCAGCCTCTCAGTCCCAGTGGGGACGTCAGGGCCAGCAGGGGACGAGGACCGCAGCCTCAGCACCAGGGCCGCTGGATGTGCGCTGGGCTCTGAAGCTGCTGCCGGGAGGCTCGGTCACAGGTCAGGCCCTGCTGAGGCCACTGCCAGAGGGTCCCTCCCATGGTAAGAGCCAGCTACAGGCCATCGGTGGCTTGAGAGCTTTCATCCCCCATCATCTCCCTCCTCCTCCTCCTCTTCCACAGCCCCTTCCTTTCCCTGCCCTGCCCTGGCCCTGGCGAGGATGTAAGCTCGGGGGCCCAGAGGCCTCACCGCGTGCACACTGTCCAGGGGCAGACTCAGTGCTGCTTGGATTTGACGTCGGCCAGCGAGCAGGTGCCCGTTGCGATCACTTCTTAGCTCCTTGAGCTCCCTCCGGGTCAGTACAGCTGCCACCCAGCCTTCTGGACCGCTTTTCTCAAGAAGAGGACCTCTGGCGACAGTGGCAGGTACTTCTCCCCAGCTCCTTGCCTGCGTCTTTGGCCGTCCTCCCGCAGAGGCTGCGGATCTGCCTCGGCACAGGCTGGCCAGTTTCCTCTCGGGTGCAGGTGCCGCATTTCCTCCTCCGCCAGTTTTCTCTGAAGTTGCAGGATGTGTTCTTGGTGTAATTCAGGCAGAATTTGAAGCTGCAGCTTCAGCCGCTGAATCTCCCTTTCAAGCTGTGAATTTTCACGCTGCAAAGATGCTTCCTCAGTTTGGAGACTTTTTATTTGTCGTCTAAGCTCTTCGTTCCCTTTGCTTTTCTTCCCACGCTTGTCTGGCTAGTTCTTGATGTTCCTGGTCAGAGCTCTGAAGGGACACACTGAACCCAGCATCATCAGGGACACCCTTGTGCCCGATGGGCAGGGTGATCACTGTGTCCCGCTCCCCACTTTTGCTGGACTCCCTAGGTCCTGGCACCCCGATGATCTGCAGGAAGGTCAGGAGAGGGGCGGCCTACAGCCCGGGGCCTGCCCTGGGCTGGGACTGGCTGGCTGGATCTTTCGGGGCGGCTCCACGCCTGCCTTCCACTGCCCCTGCCTTTCTTCCCCCTCCTTTTCCTAACCTCTCTGCTTCCATATTGAAATTCCTTGGTTGAGCAGTTCTGGACTTTCTGAAAAATGAGTGTTTTTACTCAAATGATCCATTATTTTCTTCCAAAGTTGTTCTCCATCCTTCTCTGATACTCTTAAGATGGGTTTTTCACCAGTGACTTGGGAAAGTTTAGGAGGCTGGCCCATCTGTGCCTTTTTCAGAAAGTTGACCGTGTCCCAAAGTGAGAGCCTGCTCAGGTTTGCATTCGTTGCTGACGAGCAGGCTTACAATGTGGGAGGACTGGCCTCCACCCTGGGCGGCCTGAGGGCATCATTGGCTGGTGTCATCTGTCCAGTGTTCTCACTGCCTCCTCCACGGGCTTTACCATGGGAAGAACACCTTTTGCCCAGCGCCTTCGCACTTCTTAGAGTGAGTCGTCTCTTCTCTAGGAAAACCAGCACCCAGTACATACCAGCATCGCCCCAGGGAAACACAGGGACACTTGGGCTATGTCCCCAGCTTCCAGAAATCACCAGAAGTATATGCGACATGAGCTCCAGGATGAACTGGAAAGAGAATCCGGGGGCCAAAGGTGGGCCCTCCATGGCTGTGTAGGGCTCCACAGCTCTGCCTCCGAGTGCCAGCCCGTGGGCCACAGCTGACCACTCAGAACCCTATGGAGAGTTCCATCTCTAAGGTAACAGGTGTCTGGCAAACAGACATCAGCTGGGCTGGGGGAGGGGAGGCCAGCCACATTCTAGAGAATAGCTCCCCCTAACTGCTCTGAAGTAGAAAGCACTGGGGGAGGCTGGAGGGGCCGATCCCAGCCTGGAGCTCACCATTCTAGGCCCCCGTGGCCTTCCTGCAAACCTATGGGGTCAAAGCAGGGCCAGACCATGTCCCTTTATGAGCACAAGAGAAGTCAGGGCAGAAGGGTGGAGGTCCTTCCCCTGGATGAGTCTCAGTCTCTGGTTTAAATTGTCCTGCTTTAGGAACTCTGGTGCTATCCACAAAGTTCCCACGATCTTCCTTCTCTGAGGTTTCCTTTCTTCTTGTGTGTGGTCACTGTGGGCAGGCAGGGACCCAGGACTGAAAAGTATCCCCTAAGAGACCAAGAATCCAATCCTAACAACTCACAAGAAGTCAATTGGAATTGACAGCATCTTAAAATTTCCTGGGTTTTCTGCGGAGGCTGCATGCTCCTGTTCAATCCAAGTGGTCCTATAAGGGGATGACTCAACTCCAGGGTGACCCAATGACCTGGGCTCCTTCCCTTGTGTGACCCTCCATTGAAGCCCATACGTCCCTCTGTTTTTACTCAAAACTTTCTAAGGCTTGCTCTGCCAAGGCCTATGGGACACATATGATAATGTTCATTATTGCCCTTGCGATTTTCAGAAATCTCAAGTATTTTCTCTTCATTTGGGCCCATCAACTCATCTCTATTTCAACAATAATTTCTTGATAGCATATTTCCAAAACGGGATCACCAATCCAGAATACCACACCAAGAAGGTTTATTAACACCAACACCTATGTATTCTGAGCCCATGGGGCCAGACTAAGTGGAGTTTTGACAAAGAAATCACAGTATGTACATAGACAAGGGGAAAGTACCAGTAAAAATGAAGGGAATCCCAAACTGATCATAAAGGAAAAATACCTTTATTCTCTCCTGATTTCCTTCCCTGTCTAGCTCAGATTTCTGTAGGAAAGTAGCAATTACATTTGTTTCAATTCATTGAAGTATAACATTTAACATGGAAAGAAAATGATCAGAACTCTTTCTAGAAAATTTTAAATGTGATTCTGCCTAAAAGTGAGATGGCATCTGGGGCACCTGGCTGGCACAGTTGGTTAAGGCTCCGACTCCTGGTTTTGGCCCAAGCTCAGCACAGAGTCAGCTTGGAGTTTCTCTCTCCCTCTACCTCTGCCCCTCCTTTGGAGTGTGCGCTCTCTCTAAAATAGATAAATCTCAACAACAACCAAAAATGAGATGGCACTAGAAACATTCAATCCACAATCATACCCATAGCTCAAGAAAAGAATTGGGTACACTGTTTTTTCTTGCACTAGATGGCAATATTTCTCTGCAAACCAAACCAGATTTATAGGCTCTGGGACAAGCTAGTAGACTCCCCTAGGGGGTGCCCGAGGGCTCCCAGTAGTGCTCCTGACTCCAGGAGACAAATTAGAAGTGGTACAAGCTTCTAGGGACCAAGGGAGGAGAGTTGCCCTGGTCCCCTGAGGCTGGTGACCAAGAAGTAGGGAAAGTAGACAGTGAGAGAAGAGGAGAGGGGATACTCCATCACAGCAAACATCTCAGTGAAAACACAATAGGAAGCAGGGGCTCTTCTGAGCAAGTATCTTTGGACCTAGCTTTGGATTTAAGAAGGGAGCTTGGTTTCCTTCTCTTTGATGTACCACATTCATGGGCTTTCTTCACCCAAGGTGTTGGAAAGAATCCAAATGATAGGCAAGGCTGCGTTAGGTCTTAGGATGACTCAGCTGGGGGTCAGCACATGTTACAAGATGCTTACCTTGTCATGTCACTGTGCCTCCTAGTTCAAAAAATCTTTCCCAGTACATTTCTTTTGGTATCTTTTATCAATAGATTTTATGGAGAGAAGTCCACGTTCAAAAAATTGTGCTAGCACTTTGACAGGTACAAAGAGGTACTTGGTATGTACTGAAGAAGTACTACGATTTTACCGTGTAAACATATTGGGTCATCAAAAATAATACAATCAGCCCCTTGTCTATGAAGGGCCTGTAATTTTCAAATTTTTGGAACTCAAAATACATTTTCTAATTAACATTTTACATGATGATTAGTTTTTCAAATTAACCATCAGCATCACTACATTTTATCATTTCCCTCTATCATTTGGGTAATCTATGGTTATTATAAAAAATATAAACACAAAGGAAAATACTGGACTCTCCCCCAAATTCCATCTCCAGAGATGATCACTGTTAACGTTTTACTGTCAATATTTTTCTCTGTGCATTACAAAAAAACAGTCATTAATTTTTAATTACCAGAAGCATTTCCTTTCACCAGTAAAAATTCTTCAAACTGTGAACTCATTGATTTCTGACCCCGGTTTCTTTATCTGCAAAGTGAAAGTAATAAGAATCCCAATGACACAGGATTAATATAAAGGAGATAACACAGGTAACATGCTTACCAAAGGGACAGGCACATAGGAAATGACCAATACTTTGTTTTTAATGTTGTTGTTACCATTATTGTGTAAACCTTTCTATTACAAAACGAATATTAAAAGTTTGAAAAATTCAAAGAAGTAAAATAACATAAAAATGATGTGTAGGGATCCCTGGGCGGCGCAGCGGTTTGGCGCCTGCCTTTGGTCCAGGGCGCGATCCTGGAGACCCGGGATCGAATCCCACGTCGGGCTCCCGGTGCATGGAGCCTGCTTCTCCCTCTGCCTGTGTCTCTGCCTGTCTCTCTCTCTCTCTCTCTCTCTCTGTGTGTGTGTGTGTGTGTGACTATCATAAAAAAAAAAATGATGTGTAATCCCACTACATGGAGATAATCATTGCTAACCTTTCACATTTGTTTTTAAAATTTAACTTTCTTTCTTTCTTTCTTTCTTTCTTTCTTTCTTTCTTTCTTTCTTTCTTTCTTTCTTTCTTTCTTTCTTTCTTTTTAGAAAGAGAGAGCACGTGAGCAAGGGGAGGGACAGAAGGAAAGGGAGAGAAAGAAAATCTTAAGCAGGCTCCATGCCCAGCCAGGAGCCTGACAGGGGCACGATCTCACGATCCTGATATCATGACCTCAGGTGAAATCAAGAGTTGATGTTTAACAACATTTGGATGTTGAGTCACCCAGGTGCCCCAAAGATTTTTATTTTTTTTTAAGTTATACATATACCCAATGTGGGCTCAACGTAGAACCCCAAGATCAAGAGTCACACGTTCCACTGACAGAGCCAGTCAAGTACCCCAAAGCATTCACATTTTTAATGCTTATTTTTTAAAGTCCAAATAGGGATCATACTCTATGGTTTTTGTTTGCCGCTTTTTGACTTATAATCTCACCAAAAATCCTAATCTTATTGGCTGGAAAATACTCTCTTGTAGGGATGTATTGCAATGAACTATTTCCCTATTACTGGATGTTTGAGTGCCCTCTAATTTTTTGCTGTTATGAACATGATGCGATGGATATCCTAGATAATAAAGCTTCATCTGCATTTGACTTATTTCTCTAGATGAGTGTCATAGAAATGGAACTATTGAGTTGATGTATATGAACTATTTTTAAATTCTTTTTTTAGAATAAATTTTTTTCAACTCACGTTTTGTTTTAAAGATTTTATTTATCTGACATAGAGATAGAGAGAGAGAGAGAAGGGGAGAGGGGTAGAAGGAGAGGGAGGGGCAGACTCTTTGCTGAGCAGGGAGCCCAATGCGGGGCTTGATTCCAGGACCCTGAGATCATGACCTGAGCTGAAAAGCATACACTTAGCCAACTGAGCCACCCAGATGCTCCAATTTTTAAATTTATTGGCTAGATTCTCTTTAGAGTCTAAGTATACCATTATTTTAAAATTTTGGCTACTTCGGAAAGCAAAACATACAATTCCATTTCACTTGGCCTTACTTTGATGATAGGGTAGGACTTATTTTTTTTAATTGTTCCTTTTGTCATCTATCTGCCTTGTGAAATATCTTTTTTTCCTTTGTCAATTTCCTGTTGTTCTATTTTTAAAAAATATTTATTTATTTATTTTAGAAAGAGAGAGAGAGTATGAGTGAGAGGGGTAGAGGGAGAGGGAGAGAGAATCTCAAACTGACTCTGCACTGAGAATGGACCATGGTGTGGGGCTCTGTCCCCACATGACCCTGAGATCGTGACTCTGAGATCATGACCTGAGTGGAAACCAAGAGTTGGACGCTCAACCAACTAAGTCACCCAGGCATCCCTGTTTTATTTTGTAACAAGTCAATTTGTGTTAGGTTTTTATATAATACATATACTGATTTACTGTACTGGTCATAGTACTTTTCAGATTTTGCAATTTGCTTTTAATTGATCTTACAGTGGAATTTTCTTGTGAAAAAGAAAATCTGTATTTGTGTGCGGTTGGACCTGTTCTATGTGTGTGTGTGTGTGTGTGTGTGTGTGTAGTAGAAATGGGTTTCTCGTTTTGTTTTTATGCTTGCATGCATTCTTTCTCATCCAGAGATCAGTTTACATTTTCTTCTGCAATTAAAGAGCAATCTGTGGGGTGATGCTTTGAGACTGTGATGCTTCTGTTCCTCTAACAAAATTTGCCCATTGGCGTTAGTATCCGCTGAGAATTCTTGCCTGAATTGATGATTTCATTAGAGATTGCAATATGTACTTACTGCTTTAAAATTGAACAATTTTAATCCATCAGGAATTTGGTTTGAATACAGAATGAGATGAAAAGTTCAGGGACACCTGGATGCTCAGTGGGTTACATGTCCAACTCTTTTTTTTTTTAATTTTTTAAATTTATTTATAATAGTCACAGAGAGAGAGAGAGAGAGAGGCAGAGACATAGGCAGAGGGAGAAGCAGGCTCCATGCACTGGGAGCCCGACGTGGGATTCAATCCCGGGTCTCCAGGATCGCGCCCTGGGCCAAAGGCAGGTGCCAAACCGCTGCACCACCCAGGGATCCCCACATGTCCAACTCTTAATGTCAGTTCAGGTCTTGATCTCAGAGTTGTGAGTTCAAGTCCTATGTTGAGCATACACTGGGTGTGGTACCTACTTAAAAAAAGGTTCAATAGACTTTATTCCTTCCAAGTATGGATATTTACTTTTTATTAATTGAAAAAGTAATATATGTGATAAAAATGCAAATAGTAAAAAAAATAAAATAAAAGTAAGTTATCACCCTATCCCAGTCTTTCAGTTTCTTTGTACGTGTGTGTATTCAGTTACTCAGTGTTTCCTGTTTCTTGTGTAACTTTCCAGAATTATTCTAATATGCAAGTGCACATGTAAGTGTGTGTGTGTGTCCATTTTTACATAATGGAAACATACTATACAAACTGTTATGTACCTTGTTCCTTTCTTAACTTTTCTGAAGTCAATTTCTTATCTCAAGGGTACCTCAGAGTTTTTTGGTTTGAGGTTTTTGTTTTTGTTTTTGATGACTGCAGAGAGTTGTGTTGTATAAAGGATGTATGTTTACTTGACCCATTTCTAACTTTATTATTTTTAAAGATTTTATTTATTCATAAGAGACACACACAGAGAGAGAAAGAGGCAGAGACACAGGCAGAGGGAGAAGCAGTCCTGCGGGGAGCCCGATGTGGAACTTGATCCCAAGACCCCAGGATCACGACCTGAGCTGAAGGTAGACGCTCAACCGCTGAGCTGCCCAGGTGCCCCTCTAACCTTAAAATAGACTTTTGCAAGCTGGAGTGGGGATGTGCTGTGCATTCTCTTTACTTTTCTGTGGGAATGGATGTGGTGTCCTTGGGGGCCCCTGGAGCATTTCCAACCCCCTGCTAGTCGGGAAGCTCTCTGAGGGCATTGTTTTTCTGCTCTGCTGTATGCCCAAGTGTCTATCCCTGGGATATAAATTAGCCTCTTGTGCCCCTAAACTTCTCTTTTTCAGCCTTCATCCTCAACTTGTAGCCCTGAATAGATGAGCCCTTTGGCAAATCTCCTTTCCTTTGCCCAGCTGGAGGCTTCTATGTACTGGGTAGTGAGTGTGGTAGCTGGGAGGTGCCTGGACAAGTGGAATAATTAGAGAATTGTTAACAGCCCCCTCTGAGGGACTGATCAAACATGCAATGTAGTAAGTGCTGATAGACAAGCACGCTACTGGGCATGACACTTTGTCATTACCAGTACCTGCAGTTCCTTGCTTATCTCGATCCTTGGATCAACTCAACTCCCATGATTTCTGACCCAACCTGGAACTATGGTACTAGTTGCTGCTGATGTGTTACTGTTATCTCCTCACTTGTCTTTTTGCTCAGCTTACATGGTTCCAACATGATATCTAGAGGAAAGAACAGAGTGGACAAGAGTAGTTAGAGAATGTAGGGCTCGAACTGAGCCCTTCCGATGAATGGCTGACCTGATGGATTAGTCTGCATGGTGCCACAGGTGGGGAGCTTAACAGAAATTATTTTCTCACTGTCCTGGAGACTAGACACCCAAGATCAAGGTGTCAGTGGGGCTGGTTTCTTCTGAGGCCTCACTCCTTGGCTTGAGGATGGCCGCCTTCTCCCTGTGTCCTCACCTGCATTCCCTCTGGGCCCATCTGTGTCCTAATCTCATTTTATAAGGACAGCAGTCATATTGGATTGGGGCCCACACAAATGACCTCATTTTAAGTTATGACTCCTTTAAAGACACTTTGGCAAAATACAGTCAGACTTTGAGGTCCTGGGGTTAGGACTTCAAACTATGGTTTCCAGGGGGACACAGTTAAAACTGTAACACTTGGAAAGGTATAAGGAAGGGGAAAGATTTGCCAGGGAGAGAAACAGTACGAGTGAAGGCCAGGCAGAGCAAGCAGAGTGTAGCATGATGAGCTCAGAGACCGAGGAGGGGTTGGCTGGAATTGGGGAGGGTAGTGAGAAGCACAGGTGAGCAGAGGGGAGGGCCAAGGCAGGGGGAGGGGTGCCAGCTGGGGAGCAGAGTGGTGGCCCAGTGCAATGACATTTTTGGCTGGTTAGCTGGTCTCATATTAATGCTCCTAAGAGCAGACCTGAGGTGGTGGGGGAGGAGACAGAAGGTGTGTGGAAGGAACAATAACCGGAAGGAGAAGCTAAAGACTCGAGAGAGAATTTGAAATAGTAACACTTGGAGACAACAGGGCATAAGTGTTGGAGAGGGAAAGAGGTGGACATCTTCTGGCCGAAAAGCTAGAGTGTGGATGGTGCCAGGGGGCAGGAAGCCAGATGGCGATCTCTACATTCTTCATTTAAAGGCAATCTTTACCCTAACTATTAAGATCTTGCTTATCAGAATCACAGAATTGGAGAGTTGAGAGGTTCCAAGAGGTCATTTAATCCACTCTCTCCATTTGGCCCACACAGGCCAGGCCTGTTCTATTACCACCTGTCTGGAGGTGTCTAATTCCAGATGTCTGGAATTTTACTCTTTCTTCATAGTGCAGCAGTGTTAAAAATCACCAAGTCTGTGGGAAGAGATTCCTGGTTAGCTAGCTACAAGGAGAAGCTCACTGCACCAGGAGATGCAGCCTGGGGTCTGATGCTCCTCCAACAGGTACCAACCAGGCAAACATAGGTCGTCACCAGGCCTGGACGCCTTGCCTGCCTCAAGGCTGAGAGCTGAAGGCCAAATCAGGTGACCCCCATGAGGCCCCCACAGCTTTGAGACCTGGGGCTGGAGCAAGCCTGATCACCAGTGTGGGTGGCTCTACCTCCCCCATCCATGTCATCATGCTTTCACTGGTGACAATGGCTTAGTCCCCCTCCCATGTATTTAGGATATAGGGATTTTAGATTTAAATAGAAGAGGTAACCCAATTACTTAAAACAGGAAGGTGTCAGATCTTTCACCAAGAGCTAAGAAGAAGAAAGGGTGCCAAGAATGAGAAAAGAGGAAGCCATAGGCATTCAAGACAAACAGGTGCATTTCCCACCAAATCCTGAGACTGGCATGAACATAAGGGCTAACTTTGTCTGCCTGCCTGTCACCATGGACTCCTGGCCCCTCTCTTCCCAACTTGGGAGCTGAACTGGGAAAGATGGGCAAAGAAACGTCACCCCCTTGGCACAGTGTCCTAATGAACCTGGCAGAGACGGAGCCTGGCAGGGAGAGATGGTCCTTCCCTGGGCTCTGATGTCTCCCCAAGGGCTTCCGCAGCTCTCTTGTATTTTATTTTTGTCACCAGCATTATGCTCCAGTGCTGTCAGTATGGTTACAGGGAGCAAACAATCACAGATACACTCGCTTCCACATTTCCCTTCAAAACCTTAGTCATCAGCCAGATATTCCCACTCTGAGCTGAACCCAGCCAGCAAAAAATGACTGTACATTTGAAAAAATCTATGCACACAACACCACACTTTTGTGCAAAATGTCACTATAGTTTTCTATGTAATTTGATAGCTGTTGAAATACAGTGGAAAAGTTTCTGAAACTCAAGAAATCAACTATTTCAATTATTTTAAATATTCCTGTGCTTGTCCGATGGACTTGCTAGGCCACTAAATAAAACTTACAAAGGGCTGCTATTTGCTGTTCCAGAGGGCCACAGGCCTAGGCTCTGTGATCCATGCACGTCCTTTTCCTGCTTGCAGCTGAAAATGCAAGAAATTTGTGTTAAAGCTGTGCCACAACGTATTTTTCCCAGAGCAAACTTATTCTGCAAACTGTTCTCTACCATGTTCAACAGATGCTAATCATCCACCGATGAAAATTGGAATGTGCTTTGTAAACTCACTTTCTTAATGAAGCAATTCATGAAACAAATTGTTTTTTCAGTTTATTTCAAAATCATCTCTGGTATTAACAGACATTTTATAATTTCTTTGCATAAGATTCAAGTAGTAACAGATGGAGAAATAGCAGAATTTTAAAAAGCCACCAAATAAAAAAAAATAAAAAGCCACCAAATTGTAAATAAAATGTAAATTGTAAATAAAATGAAAACTGATAATATATTTCAAATTAATTTGGTATCATACGATATTAATTTAGTATACCCTCAATTTCCTCTTGTAACTACAAATTACATTTTAACAGCCTCTCTTTGGATATGGGAGAACTAGTAGTTTAACTGCAATTTTTTAAAAAAAGAAATCTTATAAAAAGATTCTGAGTTTTTAAAATATTAAATGTTTACTTAGAGTCATTTGCAATTATCATAACTCAAACATGGCCTTTCTAAAATTGTACTGCGTGCTAAGGAATGAAACAAAAATCAGTAACAAATCATGTTATATTTAATTCAGATGATCAATACAATCAAAATGTTACTGTGACCCCCAAAAAAGGAAGGAATGCAAATTAATATGAAATTCTGTGAAAAGACAAGTCCTTCTTAATAAATCATACATTTTTAAAAGCAGAACTCTAAACCCGAAGGATACAATTTCTGTATTTAAAGAAGGTGAGAACATTTACATTTTTACTAAAAACATTTTACCTGGTTCACTGCTACTTTACTTTGCTAGACTTTTACAAAACACACCATAGTCAGAGAGCCAAACACAAAGAAACGGAAACTTGTGTTAAACTAATTTAGCAGTAAACTCATAAACGATCATACTTTGTGTATGTGTATTTTAAGGTTTAAAAAAAGAAATAGGTTTATTACCTTGAACAAATAACCTAGTTTCATTGATTAGCTCAAATGGTAAAACATTTTTAGGTCATGATTCACCTTATTGTCTGCCCCAAATGAAATGAGAAGTAGCAGGATTTTGGCTCCTTTTTCATTGATGTGTGGTGTAGGTGGGGATGCACATTTCAGAGCCAAACTGTTGCTGGGATTGAACTATAGCTGAATGCTGTTGGTCTCTGTGGTCTCCAGCCCACTCTTTCTGCAGAGAGCTAGAGAGCCCCTCCCTCAGGTGGGCCTGGCAGCCCACTGGCTCTCCCCATGCAGTCCCGCAGTTGGGCATCACCCATCTAAGATATGGATTTATCATCTCCCAGGAAGGCTGGTTATGTTGTGAAGCGAGCACAGGCTTTGAAGTCAGACAGTCCTGAGCTCCTCCTGCTGTGCCATCAACTGATTATCTCTCCCTCAACCTTGGTGTTGTTCTACAAACCAGGGCTGAGCAGGACCAAACTCTCATCGAGAGAGGCTGGAGGCTTGCATGAGGTTGCAAGGAACAAGGCTGGCACAGTGCTTGGCACATACATAGTAGATACAGAATAAAATACCATTTTATGTAGACTTGTAGGCTTCTGGTAGGTTTAACCTGGCTCCTATGATCTTAGGCAAATCATATGACTTCCTTGAACCTCAGTGTTTTAGTCTGTAAAATGAATCCATAAAGCTCAATCAAGCCAGGGGATAGTGGAAGTGCTTTGTAAATGGTAATACAGGGGATGCCTGGGTGGCTCAGTGGTTGAGTGTCAGCTTTGGCTCAGGGCGTGACCCTGGAGTCCCAGGATCGAGTCCTACATCCGGCTCCTTGTGGGGTGCCTGCTTCTCTCTCTGCCTGTGTCTCTGCCTCTCTCTCATGAATAAATGAATAAAATCTCTTTTAAAAAATGGTAATGCATTAAGTAAATGTTACAAACATGTCTTTCGATGCATATTTTTCTTACATCAGCCTGGTGAGCAAGGAAATACTACACTCCCACGAATGAAGACACACACTCAGGTATGTTATGGTGAAGTCAGACAGCTAGGATGCAACCCAAATCTTATAATTATAATGAAATCCTTAAATGTTTATACCATAAACATTTGGTTATCATATTAATACCATACTCAAATGCTTTATGATAGTCCCAATGTCCACATACTATAATGCATGTCCAATCTTATACTGTAGTACCCATATTCACATATTATAAGGCTCTACTCAAATAGTATGAAAAATGCAAATTCTCAGATATTATAATCACAATACCATGCTCAAATATTATATCATTGAACTAACACTCATGTATTATAACCATAATACTATCTTCAGAGCTTTGTCATAGTTATCTCTCTGTTTTATGATTTGCATTTATTTCCAAATCCTGTCTCTGTCAAACTCCATGTCCTACCCTCCGGATGAAGTTCCTCATGGACAGGGGCAGCTAAACACGTGGCCAGCCATGAAATGCTTCAGGTGGACCAGCTCCTCAGGTCTGTTCTTCTGTTGTCATTGGTCTAAGGCAGGGCAATGTTTGCCTCCTCTCCGAAGACTTGCTGCTCATTCTGGCTACACCATCTCCCTATCTCCTGGTCTCCATTGGTGCCAAGAGGCAACACCACTGGACTTCCAAGTATGTTCAGTGTTCTCTGATGGTTTCCCATTGTTGTTTGGGCAGGTATTGTTTCCTTTGAGAGTAGAAACCATGCTTTAATGCTTGCTTAAAAACACTTCGTAAATCCTGTCGATGAATCCATTAATTAAAGTGCAGTCCCTCTGCCTCCAGACCTATTTCTCACAGGTAGAATGTCAGACTCTAAATGTGTCATTGATCTTCCTCACAAGGTCACACTCACACTATAGAAAAGGACCAAAGATGCCAGGTTGGGCACCACCTCTGGATAAGCCATTGCGGAGGGATGCATGCCAGGAAAGAAGTTGAAAGTTGAATCTTGGTTTTGGGAGCTCCATGCCTGCAGAATATTGCAAACATTTTTATATATAAGTGACATTTTATTTTATTTTTTTTAAGATTTTATTTATTTCAGAGAGAGAGAGAGAACAGGAGCAGGGTGGGGAGGGACAGAGGGAGAAGGTGAAGCAGATTCCCTGCAGAGCAGGGAGCCAGATGAGAGGCTCAATCCCAGGAACCTGCAATCATGAACTGAGCTGAAGGCAGATGCTTAACCAAATGAGCCACCCAGGTGCCCCTGTGAGTGACATTTTAAAGCTCAAGTGGATTTCTCTACCTGATATAGTCTTTTTCTCACTAACCTTGGGGAATTTACGTTCTTTTAAAAATGGTCTTAATACTGTATTAAACTCACTTGTAGGGGCAACTTCAGTTCAAGTGGTGATCCCGGGGTCTTGGGATCGAGTCCTGCGTCAGGCTCCCTACAGGGAGCCTGCTTCTCCCTCTGCCTATGTGTCTGCCTCTCTCTGAGTGTCTCTCATGAATAAATAAATAAAATCTAATAAAATAAAATAAAGCTCACTTATTGACAAATGGCTAAGCAATCACAAACAGGAGGAATTATTTTTCATAAGGGGACTCATGAAAAATTCAGACTTCACTAGTAAGCAGACATGGCAGCTACTTCTATAATTAGCTGACATGTTTTACTTTTCTAAAAAAAAGATGTATTTATTTATTTGAGAGAGAGAGCATGAGAGGGAGGGGCAGAGAGAGAGAGAGAGAGGGAGAGAGAATCTCAAGCAGACTCTATGCTGAGGATGGAGATCATCGTGAGGCTTGATCCCATGACTCTGAGATGACAATGGGAGCCAAAATCGCCCAACTGACTGTGCCACCCAGGAGCCCCACAAACATGTTTTAAAATGAAAATCTGTGGGGCACCTGGGTGATGCAGTTGGTTGGGCGACTGACATTGGTTTCGGCTCAGGACACTAACCCCTCCTAGGGCTCTGTGCTGTGATTCTTTCCCCTCCCTCCTTCTCCCCCTGTGCTTCTCCCCCTGCTTGAGTGTACGCTCTTTCTCTCATAAGTAAATAAATAAATAAATAAATAAATAAATAAATAAATAAATAAAATCTTTAAAATGGAAATTTGCTGTGCAGGTGAGACCTTGGAAAATACTGCACCTATATATAGCTGGTTATAGTGAAAATTGGTACAAGCCTTCTGAAAATCAGGTAGCGATTCAGGGTTGAGATCTCACATCATAAAAATGTTCATCATGTTTGATCCAGTCATCAGACTTCTTGGACTCTCTCCTAGGCAAAGAACTAAAAAGAAGTTGAACAGTATGTGTTTGAAAATGTTCAGTGTGATCCTACTGTTATTGTGGGGCACAAAGAAACCAGCTAGCCATAGCTACCACTTGTATGGGCTCTTTGCTTCAGAAACAACTCTCAAGCTCATCATGTCTTTGATTTTACGGTGGCCCTGGGAAGTAGGTGCTGTTGTTACCCTCACTTCATAAATGAAGAGCCTCATGTTCAGAGTGGTAAAAGTACACAGATTACACTGTTGGAAAAAGGCAGACCAGGGCTGAGGCCACCTCACCAGTAGTGTAACATCCCTTCATATATGTGTCCAGCAGGAGGGTAAAGGTTAACAATATGAACTTGATAAAATACATATCTAGCCATTGAAATCATTATTATGGAAGCAACGTAGCAATATGAAAAAGTGCTTGGCTAAAAACCCCTGCAAGGGACAGAGATGCATCTTTGCTGTGATTATTATATAGAACTCGACAGGCAGAGTAGGTAAGGACTGGAAGAGGAAGGAAGACATTTAAGTCGTTGAGAGATGTCCTTGGATTTTAGTACACTGTGTTTATAATTTCACAATGCTATGAGCCAGCTGGCATCTTTAGCTCCTTTAGTGGAATGAGAATTTTCAGGGAAAATAATATATAGAGAAAATGGTCCCACTGGGCTACACTCCCTACGAGAGACTCCCTAACTAGGAGAGGGCCTGGAAATTAAATCATGGCCTTCATAGAATTATGGATCTAGAGAGTAACAAAGCCTGTGAAGGATGGGCCAGCACTGGTAGCAGAGGCTGGGCCTGGCAGTCCCCAAGCCCCACATTTCCTGGCTGTTTCATCTCAATGACACTTGTGAAGGGAATCTTGTGTGGAGCATGGGGAGGTGGGGCCTCCTTGGGAGGCTGACAAAAGAGGGCTGGGCTTGCCAAATGGAATCAGGCTCAGGGAGGCTGAAGGAGCCTTCATTGTCTTCCGCTCCAGTGATTAAATGCCGGATTAAAGAAGAAACATTCCTTCCCCCGCCCTGCCCCCTAGCCTCAGCTCATCAGGCCCATTCACAAGGCTCCTTCCAAAAAATATTGACAGGGGTGCCTTCTATTCATCGCCCTCACAGCTGACACTGCCACCCAGACAAAGGGGCTTCTGGAGGTTAATTAAAACCAGGTAATAGAAGGATAGAAGACCAACACTTCAAAAATGCCACAGGGGTTCTAAGGCAGGGAAAGACGTATGGGATGAAGGCCACCTCCCAGACACTGTCCCACTCATGCTCTGCCTCAAGCTGGCTCTCAGTGATTTTCTGGAAAGAGGAAGAACCACTTTCTCCCCGTGTTTTACCCTTCTCCTGATCAAGCAGGTGTGTCTTGCTGTCCATCTTAATCTAGCTAGATCTAGTATTACCAGACAAGATGTCTTGTCTCTGGCAGTGTTGCTTGCAGCCTCTCCATCAAACTCATGTGGATATTTAATTCTCCTTCATTACTGTGGGCATGCCTGCACAGGATCTGCTAGGATGCCATCAGACTAAGCTAGTCTCTTGGGCTAAACTTAATATTTCCTCAGTCTGACACACGGGATCAGGGAGGACAGAAATGTTGCAAGAAAAGTTTTTTTTTTTTTTAACAAATATTACCTGAATAAAAGAGATGCAAGCATTAGACACATAACCTAGACTCAACTATCCATCACAATATTCACTTGCTTCTTTAAAAGCAAAGTATTGTGTAGTGCCTTCAAAATAGGAGTCACTTGGTAAATACACGTTGCAGGTGGAATAAATGAGTGGCTTAGGGGATCAAAGCATATGCTCTCATGCCAAATTGCCTGGACTTTGTCACTTACTACCTGTGTGACCTTGAATACATGACTCAAGCTCCATTTCCTCATCTGAGAAGCAGAGATGGTGACCATGACAATGAGGACAACAGTGCTTTCCTCATAGGGCTGCTCTGAGGATAGAAAACATTAAAACATGCCAAGCTGTTAGACTAGCATCTGCCACAGAACACACATTATCTAACTGTGAGCTATAATTATTACTATTACTTGCTTTCAGCAAATCAATTCTAAATTCTAAAGTTATTACTAGCATCCCCCCTGCCTATGGTGCCAAAGAGAATCAAAACATCAGTATGGGGGGGGATAATCCTATTCTTTTATATTATATATCCTTAGGTACAATTCTGAAGGAAAACATTAGCATATAGAATTCAGGAGTTTATTAAAGTGCGAAAATCACAGGAGTGCAAGGATAGTTTGATATTATGAACTCTAACATCCAAACTCGCTATATTTATAATTTAGAGAACAATCCCATGATTATATTCTTGGTGGCCAAAAGAGCTTTTCATCAAAATTTAAGTCATTTTTTTAATTTAAAAAGTTTTAATTAGGAATAATCCTGGGGATGCCTGGATATCTCAGCAGTTGAGCATCTGCCTTTGGCTCAGGGCATGATCCCAGGTCCTGGGATCAAGTCCCACATTGGGCTCCCTTCGAGGAACCTGCTTATCCCTCTACCTATGTCTCTGCCTTTCTGTGTCTCTCATGAATAAATAAATAAAATCTTAAAAAAAGGAATAATCCTGAACACAATAAATTCACATGTAGACACATGTGCATGTTAATTGAAAAATGATCACAATGCTTCATGGTAAAATGTTAAAAGCATTTTCCTATAACCAAAGATAAGAGAATATTGATTACTGTGGAAACTATTATTTACTATTATTCTGAAAGTACTAGCCAATGCTACTTGATAAGAGAAACAAACAAAACCTCTACAAATATGACAAAGGAATTATTTGCAGATTATATTAGAGACAACAAGATAACTAAGTAAGGTGCTTGGTAACAAAGATAGTTATACACAAATTAATAGGTTTTCTTTAAATAAATACCATGAGATGCAATTGATGACTTTCCAAAAAGTTTTCTGATAGACTAGATTGATTTTTTTGCCTCTGCAAACTGGGCTTCTTTCTGCCCTTGAGCAGTGGGCTGTGACAGGGCAGATTTCTGTCAGAGAAACTGAAGTGGTGGCTTGGACAACAGGGAAATTCTTCATGAAGACACACCTTTTTGTTGCTTCTGATTACCTGCTGGCAGGAACTAAGTTTGTTATATGTGTGCCATGTGTGTCAAATCAGACTCTTTGAAGTTGTTCAAATAAAGAGGATTAGTCATAGTTCTAGGGAGACATAAAGACTAAGCCAAAAGAAGCAGAGTTCATATGGTTTCATGCATCTGTTAACCTGGCTTAGATACATTTCCTTGTTGTAGTATGGGTATTTTATGCACTGTTTGCCTTGAAAAAGTCACAGATTTAATCAATTCTTTATGGTACTAGACCTCTTGTGTCCACAAAGAAAGAAGATGTTCCATCATTATCTTAATAGCACATCTAACACAGAAGGGCAGTACAATCCAATCAGAAAGTTATTTCTCAGACCATTACATTTATACATAAACTCCAAACACCATATATTACATTTAAGCCTACTTTCTGATCTCCTGCCATCAAACCTGACATGTTGCTTTATTATGATTAACTCTCTATAAGAGTTTACTTTTTCATCTATAATGTGCTTTAAGAGCTGAGACAATTGTAACAACATTTTTGAAGCTCTGTGATTTATTCCTATTTATCGTCCACTGTCAAACATGCATTATTCAAAGATGTGTTACCATTTTCAAGCACTCATAGTTAGGGAACATAGAACTTGGAAAGTGGTAGAAAGCTTTACCCATAAATCCCAAACCCCTAATGCCGCATACCCAGTTCATCTAGAGTATCAGAGGAATCCTGAATATAACATATATGCTTTAAAAAAAAAGAGGCAAAGATGTGGGGCATTGGGGGGCTCAGTTCACTAAGCATCTGCCTTTGGCTCAGGTCATGATCTCAGGGTCCTGGGACTGAGCCCCTCATCAGGATCCCTGCTCAGTGGTGATCCTGCTTCTTCCTCTCCTGATCCCCCCGCTTGTGCTCTCTCTCTCTCTCTCTCTCTTTCAGTCTCTCTCTCTGTCAAATAAATAAATAAGATCTTAAAAAAAATAAAAAAAAAGCAGAGGTGCTTGTATATGTTTGTAGGATTTTTAATGAAAAATAATGTTAATCATATAGAAAAGACCTACAGATTTATTTTAAAAATCAGCTTGGAGAATTCTGATTATTTAATGTTGTTTTGACAATAGATGCTTGATAAATATGTAAGAGGCAAAAATAATTATAAAATACATCATTCAGTTTTGTGCTCCCTACATGTGTGTCACCACATAAAGAGAAGTGAGACTGAACTCAACCATTAAAAAAACCCCTCACTGGAAGCAAATCCAGCATAAACCCTAAAGTTTTTTAGAAAATTAATTTATGGTCATTGTCCTTTTTCTGAAAAGATTCTTCATTATGGGAGACACACACATACACATATATATGCACACAATGCTTCCTTTAAATAGCAAGCTCCTTCAGTATAGTTAAAAGCATTTAATTTACAGAAATTAAAGACACATACATCTATTTAAGATCCCATTCAGTAATTTTTTTGGTTAAATCTTTTCTGGCAGATATATCTTTACCTCCTTGATCTCAATCTCCTCCCTAACGGGTTTGTGATCAACCTTGAAGTACATTATAAAATAAAAATGCATAATAAAATTACTTACTGTTCTTATGTTGCCTTTTAAATTTCATTTATTCATTCATTCTTTCATTCAACACATATGTACTGAAACCCCGCTATGTGCCAGGCATGTGTGCCCTGGGGTTATAGCCGTGAACAAAATTCTTGTCCTCATGAAGTTAAGATTCTGACTCTGATGGAGATAAGAAACTGGTTGCTTTAACATTTTAAAAAGTCTACCAGATGCTGAGTTTGTCACAAAGAAAAAAAAAGGGAAAGAAAGTTCGGGTCAATACATGTATCCTGCTAATCTAAATCCTTCTTGGAAGTAGGTAGTTCTTAGTATATAGTCATTTGGGCGCCTCTCCAACTGCAGTGCACAAATAGAAAATAATCCTTTTCCAAACTGCCACTCCCTTTTGGTGAATCATTTGGTAGGAGCCATGAGGTATTGGAAGTTGCCCACAGTTTCGTACCAGTGTGCCATTCTGGGAAGAACGTCTGCCATGATGTCAGAAGAACTTGCCTTCAGATCTCATGTCTTATTGGGACATTAGGTGAGTTACTTGACTTCTGAACCCATTTCTAATATTCCCTCAAAGAAGTATCATTCAGGTTAATGAAATAGTCAGTAGAAGGTGGTTAGCAAGTGGGAGTTACCATACTTGGGGTTCCTATTTAATGGCAAAGCCAAGATTAGAATTAGAATCCCTGTCAGCTCACTTGGAGACCAGTCCTTTGTCTTGTACCATGTTTGTACTTAGTAATGTCTGTTGACTTTACCCATATGACAAGACAGTAGATATATTCATCATTTATCAAGAAGACCCAAGTCCTATGTTATGCTGCCTCATGGGCTCCTCTGGGTCTCAGTTTCCTCTTATGTAAGATGAGGAGTTGGGCGGGATGGTCTTTAGGGTCTCTCTCACCCATGCATGGTGATGACTCCAGGTAGAGTGACCAACTGCTCTGGTCTGTCTGGGACCAAAGAGTCTCCCTAGACACCTGACTTCCAGTGCCGAAACCATCAGAGTTCATGCAAACTGGGTGAGTCCACCTCCAGTAACTCTAGGCTTCCTCCCTGCTTGGTTTCCACTATCACCTTTCCTGATATACCACTTAATACCCCAAACTGAACACACTCCTGCAGCAGAATTCAAGCATGAAGTTAGCAAACAAAATGGCAGCCCTTGGGCCTTCACCTCTTCATCCTTTCTTCATGCTTAGAGTTTTCCTATCTGAAAGCTGTTTTGCAAACCTGTTTCTAAACAGCCACTGCTATGATTTTAGCTTTGGTAGCAACCTATAAAAGCAGCTGACCAGCCACCTCAGCAGACTGAGGAACAGTCACAGACTTCCTTTTCTGCAAGTCTTGACATCCCTATTCATGCCAGTGGGAAGAAACCAGAATTTCCATAGTCCCAACACTCAGCCTTGGCAGAAACATTCCCTAGTGAGTGTAAGTGCAAGTCTCTTCTCCTCCTCCTTCTCTTTTTATTTTTATTCTCCTCATTATTACTTTCATTACTACCAAAAGGCAGTCACCTCTATGGGAGCAACAGCAGAAAGGAAGCTCTCAGAGCATGATGTTTTGATGCTGAATGGAGGCTGCACACCTTTTGGCTGTTCCCTGGTGGGGATCTTGGCTCTGCCAGCCCCAGCTGAGATATCACTTAACAGTGTGGGGCCTTCAGGGGCAGGCCCAGTCCAACATGTTTACAAGATGTGTAGCCATTAGCAACATCTTACAACTCACGTTAATTAATGGGGAGAGCGGCTGATGAAGGCCAGCTCGAAAGAGGGCCAAATTGCATCAGTGTTTGGGCTTTAAATTGATACCAAAAAATAACTCGTTACAGGGGTGTTTTGAGTAGCACCTTCCCCCAGCAGGTTGGTTGTTTGCTACGCTTCAGCGACAGTAGATCCCAAAGTGGCCAAAACACCAGGGTTACAGGTTTATTAAGGTCACTTAAACTGGTTAAGCATATCCATTATTATAGCTGAGTGACAGAGACTGTACACAGGCACCAGCTCCCATGAATCCTGCACCAGGAACAACGTGGTCACGAGGTCCTGCCCCTGTCACAGTTGGGGGCATAGATTTGTGTAGTGTTCTAAACCTGGGGTTGGAAGGCTCACTCTCCGCTCTAAGATGCATGTGTTATCCCAGCAGAAATGCAGTGTTTCCCTCCAGTTTAGAATGAAATCTCTCCACGCTGAACTATTTCAATCAGATCAGTGGATGAGAGTTTTTGTTTTGTTTTTGTTAAAAGAACCCTTTTACTTTATAGCTTCTTTGGCAGATAGCAACCTTACCTGTTGTTTTTCAATGTCTACTTATTTGAAAAATTTCCAATCGGTTGAGGAAAATAACTTAGAATTTTGAGGTCACCGAAATTACCACTCTCTTGGATTTTATTGTCTTGGATACCTATCTATTTAGTGCTTTCTCTGCCTCCCTGGTAAGAAGGTGGTGAGTTTTATCACGTGCATTTTATGATGGGTAAAATAGCACCCCTACTGTATAATCCTCCCAGGGTTAAAAATAAATAAATGAACAAATCAAGACAAAACCCAAACCTCTGAATTTCCAAGGGAAAAGGTTATGGTATGTGTGAGATATTCCCCCCACGGTTGATGTAGCAGGCACATTCTGGCTCATTCTCAGCATCATAGAGGAGATTCCAGTATCTACCAGGACATTGATGAGCACCATCCAGGACCCCTTTCAGAATACATGACACACCAGTAATAGCCATTGCTCTTGGACAGAGGGAGAAGGACAGTCAATGGAGACGTGCGTGCGAGCAGAGAGATGGGCAGAGGGAGAAAGAGAGAATCCCAAGCAGATTCCCTGCCGAACGTGGAGTCCGATGCGGGGCTTAATCCCAGGACCCTGAGATCGTGACCTGACCTGAAGCCAAGAGTCAGCCACTTAATTGACTGAGCGACCCAGGCGCCCTTATTTTGAAAAAATTTAAAAACAACCAAGTCTCACTTTTCAATAATACAAAAACAATTTTTTTTCAGGCTCTGATTCAAAGATACCCTCTGTGTTTGGGTATGTTTGCCTCCGAGCAGACACAGATGGGGCTATGGACTTGGAGCTGCCCCCTGGGGCTGGTGGCAGCTGTGCGGTGAGACGCGACCAAGGGCTACCTACAGACCAGGAGGTAGGAGGTGCCCCATGGTCATCTTTTATCTTCCCCAGTTTTATTGGGATGTAATGGACATACAGCTCTGTGAAGCTTAAGGTATATGGCAGCGTGACTTGACATACCCTGCGGCAGACTTGATGGAACCCCTGCGCCCTGGTTGGCCAAGCCGTCTTACTTTGGGGGCGCTTTGAGGGGAGGGTGGCAGAAAGAGTTGCAGTAGGGAGAGAGAGGAAGGTGGCTGGCGGCTTTGACACCATTCCACGCTGGGTTGCAGGGGTGCTGTGAAGCTCGCTGTTCACTAATTACACCTTGGTGAGAGCTCATGCTCCTTGGAGGAAAGGCCAGCCGCATAAATGCAAAATAACAACCAAACATTGCTGCTAATATTGCCTAATGACTTTTCTCTTGGAACTCAGTCTTGGGCTGGTCCCACCTTTCGGTGGCACCTGAGCCACAAGGTTTCTGCCCAAACTGCCCTTCGGCTGGGCCTTTCCACCACAAAACATGATCCTCTGTGTCTCCTGATCCTTAGAGAAAAACCTTCTCCCTCTCAGCCAGTCTTTTTTTGTTTTTTTGTGTTTTTTTTTTAAATAATATTTATGTTTTATTGGTGTTCAATTTGCCAACATATAGAATAACACCCAGTGCTCATCCCATCAAGTGCCCCCCTCAGTGCCCATCACCCAGTCACCCCCATCCCCTGCCCACCTCCCTTTCTACCACCACTAGTTCGTTTCCCAGAGTTAGGAGTCTCTCATGTTCTGTCCCCCTTTCTGATATTTCCCACTCATTTTTTCCCTTTCCCCTTTATTCCCTTTCACTTTTTTTATATTCCCCAAATGAATGAGACCATATAATGTTTGTCCTTCTCCGATTGACTTATTTGACTCAGCATAATACCCTCCAGTTCCATCCACGTCGAAGCAAATGGTGGGTATTTGTCGTTTCTAATGGCTGAGGAATATTCCACTGTATACATAGACCACAGCTTCTTTATCCATCATCTGTTGATAGACACTGAGGCTCCTTCCACAGTTTGGCTATTGTGGACATTGCTGCTATAAACATCGGGGTGCAGGTGTCCCGGCGTTTCACTGCATCTGTATCTTTGGGGTAAATCCCCAGCAGTGCAACTGCTGGGTCGTAGGGCAGGTCTATTTTTAACTCTTTGAGGAACCTCCACACAGTTTTCCCGAGTGGCTGCACCAGTTCACGTTCCCACCAACAGTGCAAGAGGGTTCCCTTTTCTCCACATCCTCTCCAACATTTGTGGTTTCCTGCCTTGTCCATTTTCCCCATTCTCACTGGTGTGAGGTGGGATCTCATTGTGGTTTTGATTTGTATTTCCCTGATCCTCTCAGCCAGTCTTTTAGCCACATTCTGGTGCTGCTGTTTTGATTCTAAAATGAATCCCCAGTCTGCTCTGTGTAACAGGGTGTGTGCGGCTCAGTACCCATCTGAGTGGCAGAAATGAGAACAGGTATCCGCCCATCTTTTCTCCCAGAAAAAGACGAGCAGCTGATTTTCCCCTCCTACCCTGATTCCACCACTCCCTCACCTCTCATGCCTCTTGGCCATGCTTCCGACAACAGCAAGCCTGTCATTAAAAGCGACCACTTTTATGAGACATTGTTTTGCCAAAGCAAATACCCTCAATGTGTTGATGTAGGGAGGTTTCAGGGGAGCCAGGATGAGGCCGCTCGTGCAATGCCGGGCTAACGACTTTTGAAAGAGGACCATATGTTGTCCTTACAACATCCCTTTGGTGTTTAATTTGATGAAACAATGTGCCATAATCAGCCGTGAGGACAGCGGTTGTGATTGATGGAGAGAGACTCACGTGGTACAACTCTGATTTCAATATCACCACGCTAATCCCATTATTCGCTTGAGTTGGCTTGTTTTGGGCTACCTTCAAAAAAGTTATTTCTTTAATGGTCAAATTGCCGTGGGGTCTAGAAGATTTAATGTATCATAAAACTCATTAAATAACCAGCCTGATGACCCCCACTGCTGGGTAGTGTTCTGGCAAACAGGGGATCCTAGCCAGACTCTTCCATTCGTTTCTACACCAAGCCCCCAAGCCTCAAGGGGTGAGTTTAAAGTGTAGAGAGAGGTGTGTACTAAGTAGTCAGCATTTCTCAAAATTTTAAGTACCTCTGAATCATCAGAGTGTCTTACTGAAACAGATTCTGATTCAGCAGATCTGGGATGGGGCTTGGGATTCTGCATTGCTGGCAACGTGCTATCAATACTACTGGTCCATGGACCGCACTTTGAAGAGCAAGACCCTGGAGGATCTTGAGACTATCCAATAATAGCAGTTAACATTTATTAACCCTAGAGTCTGTCTTATAAGTACCTTATTTCTGTGTTATGGATGTTTGTTTAATCCTTACTTTCAGCCTCATGGTAGGTATTGTCACCCCCAGCTGATCCACGAAGAAACCAGTGCACAAGCTCATCAAATAACCTAGAGAAATCGCACAGCTTCTCCATAGCTGCAGTAAAGTTCAAAGCCATGTCCTCTGCACGGTCTACTTGATTTTTGGTTTTGTTTCTCTTTTCAATCCCTATATTATATTCCTTTCGATTCAAGATTTAATTCCCTGGCCCTATCCTTAGTTCAAGAGTGGTCTCTGTTTACATGGATTTTCCATGGGCTGGTACTAGGCCAATGATGAAATTTGTCTTGGGGCCTTTAGCTTTCTCTTTCTGAAAGACAGTCTCTGCCGATCTGTGATGTTTGTAATACTTGCATTTTTGGAGAAATGTGTTGAATCAAGGCAAGAGGTAGCCCAAGCATGGAACTGCTGATGGCCTAACCTGAACCCTGAGAGGTAGTTGTTTCAGCCGCCGTGTCTACATGCTGAATTGGTGCTTGCAGTGAAGCTGGTCTGGCAGCCTTCCCAGAAGGAGAATGTCAAAGAAGAAAACAAAAACCTTTATAGGTTTCTGGGGGGGGGGGGGGGAGACTTAGGATCTTGGAAAACCTGTGCAAGTACATTTCTCAGACAACCTGTTTTAATTGGCATTCTTGTTCACCATTCATTCCACCCTGGGGCCATGATTAGGGACTGTTTTCTCAAGTCAATACATTTGTGTGTGTGTATGTGTGAGAGAGAGAAATGTATTTCTGATGTTACATTTTTAAAAGATTTTAAATGACAGACAGATTTGTTTTGCTTTATTAACTTGGCTTCACAAGTAACAAAACAATAACCACCACCTCTGCAGTGAAGTGGACAAAAAAAATAGACACTGTAATTAATTTCTAAAAATAGCTCTTAACAGATCCATAAACACACCTAACAGGCAAAGGGAAGCCAAACAATGTCAATTCAGAAAACTCTCTGAACTCACCCAAATGTTCCATTTCATACAAAGTAGGAATCATGCATTGAAAAGACAAATCAGGATATAGCCTTCACAGCATTTCTTTTTAAATGAATGTGCATGAAGAATATTATTAGATTGGGGGTCAGGAGGCCAGAGTTTTGTGAATTTGAACCTTGGTTTCCTCACCTATGAAATGAAGGAGGTAGACATCCAGAACTGACATTCGATGAATTAAGTCTTACCTGGCAATGCAGCAGCGGAGTGCGTTTACCAGTCAGGTTAGCTTATGAGCTATAGTCATGGCCTCTGCTTTCCATTGGGTCTTTTGGGTGTCTCCTGCAACACTAGTATTTCTTTATTTCGGCCAAATGAGATTTCTCAGAAATATATGTTTTTATTTCTATTTCTTGATTGCTGGACCAGGCAACCAAGACTGTGGTACACATAAATTACTCAACTCGACAACAGTGTGAGATACTACTTTTCCCACTTTACAACCGGGCAGGGAAGCTCTTGGAAGAGTCAATTTACTACCACAGAAGATTGCATGTGTAGTTCAATGGCATTTCCTTCAGCAGAGAGACCCACACTCGACACCCATCCCTCCAGGCTAACTATCTAGCTTTCTGTTTTTAGCGTTGGGTCACCTTTTCAGAACTACTAAAAATGCTTTGTATTTTAGCCTATTGTTAGCTATGTAAATATATTTCTGCTAGCAGCTTATGTATCTAAGACAATAAGCAGCCCTAAGTACTGATTCATTTTTCTTCAATCTTTGCATGGAACTTGGGTCAACTTTGGTCTCATTCATCCTTGGGTTCTTTTCAATCTCAGTGGATTGTTAGGGAGAAGCTTGCCCCAAGCAGGTGACTGATGACTAAAACTTCTTGCCTTTGCTGATAGCTTGCTCACTGCATTACAAAATTCATGGGGAAATGCCATGTCTCTCTAAAAATATTGCACTCGGGCAGCCAGGGTGGCTCAGTGGTTTAGCGCCGCCTACAGCCCAGGACCTTATCCTGGAGACCCGGGATCGGGCCCTACATTGGGCTCCCTGCATGGAGCCTGCTTCTTTCTCCCTCTCCCTCTGCCTGTGTCTCTGCCTCTCTCTCTCTCTCTCTCCTCTCTGTGTATTCTCATGAATAAATAAATAAAATCTTAAAAAAATAAAAAATAAAAATATTGCACTCAACATATGCAATATATTTTAGCCCAATTCTTCACGAGTCATGGCCTCTGTCTTTGAAATGTCCTAAAACATCCTGACGAAGTAGGGAAAAATTCTTACATTTGAAGAAAAAGGGATGGATGCTACAGGAAGATGTTTGCAAAGCTCTGGGAATAGTAGCGAGAGTTGGAAACTGGGAAGAGGTCTATTCTATGTGCAGCCATAGGGTAGTTTGTTGTCGCTGAGCTGTTTGTAGTTTTCTCTGCCACTCGTGTCCCCAGATTTAAATGACCGGTTTTGGCTTAAGGGCTCACATGTGCAGCATACTCTGTAGGCTTGGATGAATTCATATGAAACGACTGCACCCTATTTGGGATGGAGGCTGATCCACTGTTCTCTCTCGTGCTTTTGCTTTATTCAGATCCCCAGTAGCCAGCTGTCACTGACTTTGAACATTAATGAGGTATGATCATACCTACTGTTTGTAAACTTTTTTTTAAAGATTTCATTTATTCATTCATGAAAGACACACACACACACACACACACAGAGAGAGAGAGAGAGAGAGAGAGAGAGGCAGAGACATAGGCGGAGGGAGAAGCAGACTCCCCATGAGGAGCCCCATGTGGGACTTGATCCCAGGATCTCAGGATCCCAGGATCACAACCTAAACTCAACCACTGAGCCACCCAGGTGCCCCATGTTTGGAAGCTCTTAATGCTTCAAAATATCAGTACAAGTTTTAGGCACCAATAAGAGAAAAGGTTTAAAGGAATGTTTGAATTAACTCATCACTTCTGCTTGCAACATTGCCTAAAAGTCTGATTTTTTAAAATGGCCTTTATAGTACATGGAAACATGTGATAATGAACTTCCTGATATATGAAAGGATAGCTTCTAGTATTGCAGGGTTGGCCATCCTGGGGCTGTATCTGACCAAGGGGAGAGTTTTGAACTCAGAGGTGTTAGATCAAGCTTAAATCTAAAAAAAATTCTTAGTCTGTTACCTTTTTTGTTTGTTTCTCCTATAAAGTGATAGAACTATATATTACTCTTATCTACTATTCTGTTATAGTTATAATACACCAATGAGTTTTTTTAACCCAATCCAGAATGAAAACTATCACCTTACTGATGATAAATAACGTGAGAAAAACCTTCACCTGACTCCCTATACAGCATCCTCAAAGATTTTGCAGGAATTTAACCTATTCACCAAACAATTCAAACTTCCATAGAAAAATAAAAAGGGTTTTGGCTAATTTACACATAATTGCCTACGAAAAGATTCAGAAATCCAAACGACCCATTTTGAAAGATCAATGCAGTTAGAAGGAGGGGAGGTATTATAACCCGTTTGAAGTAACAGGTACTAAAATGAATGAGATGAAAGTTTTTGAGCTCTCCCTCCACTCTCTCTGCTCTATCTTTTAAAATCACACGTCTTAAATTAATTCCATTAGATTTTCAGCTGCTTTCCGAGAAGCAGGGTGCCCAAGCAGAACAAAATGTTTCCTGCCAAACAATGGTCCTGCTTAATTTGATGCCTTCAGCAAAAACCCAACAATATTCCATGAGACCACTACACACTATTTTATCCTTTCCTTTTCTTTCTTTCTTTCTTTCTTTCTTTCTTTCTTTCTTTCTTTCTTTCTTTCTTTCTTTCTTTTTTTTTTTTTTTTTTTTTAATGTTTCACTTGCAGGAGCGGGGAGGGGAGGGGGAAAGGCTAAAACAAACTAATTTTTGGTCATTTTATTCCTTTCGCAAACAGTTTGAAGACTAACCAATTTGTACTTACAAATCTGGGGCATTAGCAGGCGGGGACCCTAAATCCACATGCACACAAGCAGTAACTGTTTGTATGCCAAGCTGTTTGTAAGCCTGATTTGACAGGAGAGAGCTATTCATTCTTTTGTCAACTGTCAGTCTAAAAACGTTAACCTGCCCGGGTCCCGGGGTATGGGAGCGCTAAATCTTCCGTCCTACAACTGTATAATGAACAGACTGTTTCATTAGTGGGACAATTCACTCGACAAATCCAGCCCAAACAACTTATTTCACAATTTGTGAGCAGAATTAAATTTAGGGGAAGCCGCAGGAGGAGGGTGGGAGGGGAGGAGGGGGAGTAGGTGAGCCGCACACAATATACTGAGGGATCAATGTGTTGGAACAAGTGTTCCAGGCAATTTTGCTGGCAGTTGCGGGCTGAGGCTCGCGAGGCCACGGCATGCAGATCAGCGGATTAGGGGGGCCACAGCATTAGGTCAAGTGTCTCGAGGGGGGCTGATAAACACCCCAAACCTGACAACAGATTTTCCTTTCTTCCTGCACTACTTGTTAAGTGTCAGAGCAAATCTTTTGAATGGCAGTCGAGTTTACTTAGAGGCCCTTTCTTCAAGAAGACACTCTATCCATTTTCTGAAGCCCATTCCAGGCTGCCTGCGGAATAAATTTGCCCCGCATCTCTCACACAAAAAAACGTCTTTTTCCTCCACATCTTGACTATGAGCCTTTGTCTCAAGGTGTGTGAACCAGAACAAAAATCCACATCGAGAGCCCCTAAGGTTTCAGAGCCTCTGGATTTAGCTTTAATACAAATTAAACACTTTGAAGATTACACAAATACTTTTTTTTTTTTTTGGGTCACACACACAAAAACCCTCTCATTTTTAACATCAGCAATGTATAGATTCTGCTGAATGGGAAAATTTCAAGCAGCAAATGGTCATAGACTAACTTGATCTTAATCATATCCCATATGTACATCACTATTCATTCAAACCAAATAAATAGCCGGCATGCTACATTTCTTATGTTCTAAGAATCCCAAATGGAAGAAGCCATGCTTATTGTATTAAGTTGTATCTCTGTGTTAACGCAAAGTGCATGATAGAAAATCTGCGTTGTAACATCAAACATTTTCTAACTAGGTTTGAGCAGAGATGCTTGTTTTTCACTTGGAGACGTTCTTAAATGTTTAAATGGGATCAATGTTTGAGGATCCTTTGTTGCAGCTTGGCTTTGCTTTATGGTTTTACTTTTTCATTTCTTTTGGCAGTCAAATTTTAAAATGATCAAGGAGGAAAGCCCTCTAGAAATTAGGATGTCACTTCCCTAGACATTTAAGTTGGAACTCTTTGCGGTAAAAATTTTGCAGATAATTTCCTGTTAATATGTACTTGGGGTTATATTTTTAGAATGCCTTTTTTCCCTTTAACTTAGCTGATATAAACTGTGTTATTGAAGTATTGGAAATTCTTTAAGGAGAGAAAGCTTTTCATTTCTGTTGCTAGCTCCACCTACTCTAAAGAGAACATTCAATCAGGCACTTTAGTAATTGGGCCACCAAAGCTTCTCCCCCACAGAAAAGTTTATACTGTTAAGCTAGTCTATTTTAGAACAGATAACTATTCACATCTTTGATTGATGAGGACTTTAAAGCTGAGTGTAATAGTTACAGGGATAGTCCCCTCTTTTTTAGGAAAGAAAAACTTATTATATCTCATAGTGCTGGACACACACCATTCAAGATAGTTTTCAGCCTACTGTGGACCTTGATGGGTTGGAACGATTTCTATGTTGCTTGGAACGATTTCTGTCCCACCTCCAAAGACTGTGGTGTCTCCTGAGAAAGTTAGCTTTGCTACTTCCTTTTCCTGCACAAGCCCCATGTTAACTGAGAAAAATCCCGGTTAGCCTGACCGTGCCAGTGGCGCGCTGAGTTCTATGATGGCAGGAATTCTATGAATAATAATGGGACACGCAATCCCGTGCAGCCTCCCAGTGAATTAGCTCTAATCACCCGGAAATTCTGCTTGGTCACAGTTCTTTCTCTTGCCATAAACTGCTTTGGATCCCTCTTTGCTTCCACATCATTGACGCCTTTCTGCCACCCTCAAATCCATCCACAGGGCCTCCATGGACCGTTATCCTGGGGTTTCTCAGGACTTCCCAGCAGCTCTGTCCCAGAGGCCTCCTTCCAGTACCACGCCGACTCTTCTAGAATGTTCAGGCTACATGGGGCAGGATGAGGAACAGAGTAGACATCTCCCTAAATTCTCCACCTAGAGTCACCACCATCAACAGACTGGAGACCACTCTCTCAGATGTCTCCCTGGCATTTGTACATTTTATTAGGTGAAAATTAAGCCATACCACACATACCATTTTATAAATGGCTTGTTTTTTTTTAAAGATTTTATTTATTTATTTGATGGAGAGAGAGAGAGAGAGAGAGAGAGAGAGAGAGAGAGAGAGAGAGAGGGAGGGAAAGAGAACCCAAGCAGAGGGAGCAACAGGCAGAGGGTGAGGGAGAAGCAGGCTCCCCGTTGAGCTGGGAGCCCCATGTGGGGCTCTGTCCCAGAACCCTGAGATCATGACCTGAGCCAAAGGCAGATGCTTAACCAACTGAGCCATCCAGGGGCCCCAAACTGCTTGTTTTTGCTCAACAGAATATTATGGAAATTATTTCCATATCCCTGACTCTAGGTCTGCACATTCCTTTTTAAAGGGAGCATAAGAGTCCATCATCCAGACACAACTTAATTACCCAACTAAGCCCTTTTTTGTGAGGCAGTTAGAGTATGTCCGTTTTGTTCATAGTATAGAGAACACTGAAATGGACATCTTCATATAATCATTTTTGTGATTATATATAGTATGTACTTCTCTGACTAAAGTAGAATTATCGGGTCAAAGGATAATATGACGGTTTTTACACATGTAGTCAAGCTGTCCTCTGGGAATTTATTACATAATACAAATCCTGCCAGCTGACTTTTTGTGGGCAGGATATGCGGTGGCTGGGAAGCCAAGCTGAACTGTATTAATTCAGCCTCTTGCAACCTGCAGCTCTTATGCCTTGGGACTATAGTTGTCTTGTGTTCTCTCTAGGTTCTCCTCAGCAATTTACAAAATACCACCTTCTCCCTCTGTCTATTGCATATGTCCTCTGATTTAGTTGGTCCATGGATAATCTCTCCACTGCTTTCTCCAGCTTTGCCACTTTCCTTTGTCATTTTATGTGAAAGGCTGTAGCTTGGCACATGCCACATATTCTAAGCTGTAGTAGAGATTCACTCCATTTTATTTCGTAGAAAATATTTATTTAAATTATAAAACCAACATTGTCTAATTCCATAAAGATAGAAAAATAGAAAAGTAACCCCACCATTTCTCCAAGTTGTGACATAATCTTCTTTGATCTATGTCTATAGTTTTGTGCCAGTACCATACTGCTTTGAGTGACATGATCTTCAAACTGTCCTCTAGAAAGTCACACAAATGTTTGCCCCCTTTGTGAAGCTGCCGCTCTCTTGTAGCTGGAATGTGATGTTTCATCTTAAACCAAAGAACTACAGCTATAGAGATTTGTGAACTTTCAGAACATTGGCTTCTCAAAATGAACAATGTTTTCTCTTTATAATATAAGGTTAATTTAAGGGTTAAAAAAATAACTATTTCTACTGGTGCAGTAAATATGAGAAAAAAGAGGGTACCTGGGTGGCTCATTTGGTTAAGCACCCAACTCTTGATTTCTGCTCAGGTCATGATCTCAGAATTGTGAGATCAAGCCCCACGTCAGGCTCACACTGGGCATGGAGCCTGCTTAAGATTCTCTATCTCCCTCTGCCCCTCCCACCTCTCTCGAAAGAAAGAAAAAAAGAAGGAAAGAAGAAAGAAAGAAAGAAAGAAAGAAAGAAAGAAAGAAAGAAAGAAAGAAAAAGAAAAGAACAGAAAAGAAAAGAAAGAGCAGAACTTTTAGAAAAAGAGAAAAGGGACCCCAGCCTGAGTTTTCATGATGCCATCATGGAGTAAACAACACACCTTTTGCAGAATGAAGTAACAGCAACAGGCTTTGGGTCCTAGTAGATGAATTTTCAAATGTCTGGGACAACTTTCCATGGTGGTACAGGGGGGATGAACACAGCTGAAGTTAGAGATGTGATATCAAGATTGGTCCATCTTCTATGTTGTCCAGCACCTCCCCTTCCTGCCTTTCCTCTGGTGCTCCAGGAATCATCCACTTCGACACTGGGTGTCCCCCAGAGCTTTGCTTCTTTGATGTGTGTGCATGGATTCTTGCTTTTGGGTATTTTGACATTCTTCATTTCCAGCAGCTGTGGGCTAAACACTTGCAGGCAGTGTGTGGTTCCATTCTGCTAGCTGCCAGGATGCTTGCCAAAAGTTTAATGTCTTCTTATCTTGGATGTAAAGCCTTTAAAAATGCTTAGTTTTCTCTTATTTCCAACAGTCCTTCCCTGTGTTTTAGATGTGGCGGCTGAATCTGAATGTCATGTTGGAGCACTGTTTTTTCATGGGGCTTAATTATTTCTCCCTAAAAAACTTGTGTGTACACCGTTTCCTCTTTGTAATCAATAGTTGACTCATATTTGCAATTCCTACACTCACCAAGTTGTGTCAATAGAGAATTTGTTCAGCATCTTTGATTCTAATTAGGTGGTTCCTGAAAATCGTTAAAATAGCCACCTCTGAATTGGAAAGTAGAATCAAGAATTTAAATCACTTTGAATCCCTGGAACATGAACTCCATGAACGTGTGGAATGTTTTGTCTATTTGTTCACTGCTATATCCCTGGCAGTGCCCCCAACACACAAGGCTCGCAGTAAATATTTGTGGCATGAATGAAAGAGAAAATCCAATGAAAAAGAATGATATACTTTGAATAATTCAATGTGGCAGTGATTCAAATCCCCTTTCTTACCCTCTCATTGATTTTTTAAGTAAATGAGAGCTCTGTGACTTTGTCAAATGTCTTGAACTTTCAGAATTCCAGTTTTCTTATCTAAAGATACACACTTGATGACTTCTAAAGTCCCTTCCAGGATTAAACCTTTATCATGATGTGTGATACAGATGCATCAGTGATGGTCTATCCCATGCTAGACCTACTGCCAGGAAAGACTGCTACAAAAAATTAAAAACAAAAAATATATATATATATTCCAGATAGAAATTTCCCCCAAATATTTGGGAACGGAGGTACAGAAGAATGAATGTGTAATCTCAGGGTAACACAGTAGAAGGATAATATTAATTTGGATGCATAGGTTCCTTCTCTCCCCCTCCCTCCTTCCTCCTTCTTTCTCCCTCCCTGTCTTTGGTTTTCTTTGCTACCCCAGGTGATTCATTGATGAATCACCACTCTGAATAAAATGAATTTAAAAATGACTCCAACAAACAAACAAAAGAAAGAAGGCATTTTTCAGTTACTCCATACAAAGTACAATACTTCGTACTTTCAAACCTAGGGAAACAATGTATGGCTTAAGTGGGATAGCTAGAATTTTCTTAGTCAATACCACCTTAGTTATAATAACTCAGTACTCTGAAAAATAAATTTTAAAACAATATATTGAGTATCATCATATGTCATAGGTAGCTGGATTTGTTCTGGAATAAATTTATTTCATCTATTTTAAAATGAATTAAAGTGCTAGAAATTCTTTTTTTTTTAAGTGCTAGAAATTCTATTACAGTGCACAGATTATTCTGTTTTAGGGGCTCTCATCGTTCAGTGTTTTCATGTCATTATATTTTTCTCACTAGTTATTTCTGAATTCATTAAAGGAAAATGAGCAGCAGATCTCATGACCCTATGATATAATTTGATGTAAAATTTGATGTAAATTTTATTTATTATTTATTTTTAAATATTTTATTTGAGAGAGAGAGACAGAGATAGTGACAGAGATAGAGAGAGCATGAGTGGGGGAAGAGAGAGCGAAGCAGGCATGCAGGGCTGAATCCCAGGACCCCAAGATCATGACCTGAGCCAAAGGCAGATGCTTAACCGACTGAACCACCCCGGTGCCCTAGATGATTTAATTTTAAATGCTGGTCATTTACTTTTGTTTTAGGGAGATTTTTTTTTTAAAAGGGGAAACAGAGGGAGCCTGGGTAGCTCAGTCACTTAAGTGGCTGGCTCTTGATTTCCACTCAGGTCATGGTCTCAGGGTCCTGGGTTTGAGCTGATGTCAAGCTCTGAGCTGGGCATGGAGTCGGCTTGAGATTTTCTCTGGCCTCTCCCTCGCTCACACTCTCACTTTCTCTCTCAAATAAATAAATCTTTTAAAAAATAAAATGAAAAGGGAAAACAGGTATAGAAAGAGAGAGGAAGGGGATCCCTGGGTGGCTCAGTGGTTTAGTGCCTGCCTTTGGCCCAGGGTGCGATCCTGAAGTCCCGGGATCAAGTCCCACGTCGGGCTCCCGGCATGGAGCCTGCTTCTCCCTCCTCCTGTGTCTCTGCCTCTCTCTCTCTCTCTCTCTCTCTCTCTCTCTCTCTGTCTATCATAAATAAATAAATAAATAAATAAATAAATAAATAAATAAGAGAGGAAGGGAAGGAGGAAAGAAAGAAAAAGGAAGGAAGGAAAGAAAGAAAAGCTAGCTATTGCTGAGCCGTGCCCCTGGCTTATCTGGGGAGAGAATGTTACCATGGTAAACATTTTCAAATTCTTGGCAACTTGTGGAGCCTCACGGTCCTTTTCTTCCTGCCAGTGTTCTCTCAATCTCACCTCCCTTCCTTCCAGTCTTTTCTTTGCCTTTCAACCTCCTTTCTCCCTCTTGTCCCTGAGTATTTCCCCACTCTTGCTGTGGCGTGCCCATCACTTGGATAAGGTGCAGACAACACGGGCATGACACTGCACAAGTGGAGCTGACCCTCTCCTCTGGGAGGACAGAGACACAGCAGAAAATCACACAGACTAATACAATTACAAATTCTGAGAAATGCTGTGCCAAAGGTGACAGGGAGGGAATAACCGTGAGACAAATTAGATTGATAGGTCAGCAGAGAACTCTAAGTAAAATGTTTCAACTGAGACTTGAAGGGTGAGTGGAAGTTCTCCAGGAGGCAGGTGTGTGTGTTTGTGTGTGTGTGCATGTGTGTTGGTTAGGTGTTGCACTCAGGCAGAATGAATACCAGGTGCCAAAGAAGGTGTTAAAGAGGCTGACCAGGGGAGGGAAGCAGGCCTGGAGATGACACTGGGGTGAAGACCAACACAGGTGGAGCCTGTGAGCTGTGTCAGCACTTCGGATGCTATCTGGAACATCCACGGGAATCCACTGAGGGGCACGGAGTTGGAGGTTAACATGGTCTGAGTTCTAAGGAGATTTTAATAGTTTTAAGGTTTAAGGTCTTTCTGATCATGCTGTAGGGAATGGATGGCAGTGATCCAAATTGAGGAAAGCCACAACACACCTAAGAGTCGGTTCGGTTCGAATCCCATCCTCTGCCCATGATTAGCTGTGTGGCCTTGGGCAAGTGAATGGAGCTCTCTGTGCCTCTGTTTCTTTATTTGTGAAAGGAGAGTGATCATAGAATCAATCTGGGGATTAACTGCGCGTAAGGCCTGGCACATAAATGCTAGATGAACATCAGCCATTACGATGACCCTTCCTGAAGTTTGCTCTTGTAAGACACAGATCTGTCAAAAGGTAAAAATTTAATGAAACTTTATAAATGGAATGACATTTTACATGTTATCCCAGGAAAGGTAGCCCAAGGAGAATCTGTGAATAAAACAAGCAAAACAAACAATAATACCCTGTTAATCTTTCTAGTTGGAAAATCCATTTCACACATGAGGTTGCTTAGCACGGGGACAGTTGTCACCCTGCCTGAGGAGTCCCTTAAGGGCAGTGAACCAAACCAATCTTCCTACTTTAATTTAATCCATCAAATATCAGAATATCTCCTACTCACAAGATGTTATCAATTAGATTTGTTTTGGCTGCAGGGGACAGAAAATTCCTCCTCAATCAGCTTAAACTAGGAAGCTCTCTGTTTTTTTTTTTTTAATTTTTATTTATTTATGATAGTCACAGAGAGAGAGAGAGAGAGAGAGAGAGAGAGGGGCAGAGACACAGGCAGAGGGAGAAGCAGGCTCCATGCACCGGGAGCCCGATGTGGGATTCGATCCCGGGTCTCCAGGATCGCGCCCTGGGACAAAGGCAGGCGCCAAACCGCTGCACCACCCAGGGATCCCGCGCCACCCAGGGATCCCAGCTCTCTGTTTTTGACATGGCGAGAGATCCAAAGGTAGGGTGGCTCTGGCTCCGGCTCCGACTTTCTGGAGTCCTTTGGCTCTGTCACCTTCTAGTGCTGGCTTAATCAGGCAGCTGTCAAGACGGCCAACTTCTCTCCACGTGTCTCATCCAGACAGCATCCCTCATAAATAGAGAAACAGTGTCTTCCTGTATCTCTTCATAAAAGCAAGGAAACCTTTCCACAGGGCTCCCTCATAGCTCAATGACCACAAACTTGACCCACCACTAGGTTGGAATCAGTCATTGGAAGGGGGAATGGAGCCCTCACAATTGATTTAGACTTTTCGTGGTCCATGTTCTAGGGCCGTGGCCTCCTCCAAAGCACATAGACAAAGTTGAGAAGGAGAGACACTTGAACAAAATCAGGATTGTGTCAGGATGGGGGAGAGGAGTGTCTGAAGGCTAGATAGCACCTGCTCCATCACTGTAGGGCAAACCACCCTGAAAACCTCACACTCTGGGGGTAGGGGGGGATGGAGATACACAGAATTTGAACATTGATCAGAATGCAATAATTGCTGGAATAGAATTTTGATCAAAGGACATAGGAGTGTGGGAGAAAAATCGATTTATTCTTTCCGAGCTGGTATCTGGGCTGGTGAAATCTGGCCAGCTCGTTGAAGAATTGATTATGAATCCGTTGAAATACAGATTTCTTGGTAGAAGTAAACCTTCTTCACGATGTCCCTAAAACCAAGATGATTGTTTTTGTATTAAAAAAAACTTAAATCGTGGTAAGATACACATAACATAAAATTTACCATCTTAACCATTTTTAAGTACATAGTTTGTGGCATGTACATTCACATTGTGCAATCAACCTCTAGGACTTTTTTACTTTGCCAAATTACATGTCCATTCAACCATTTCCCATTTCCTCCTCCCTCTAACATTTTACCTCTGTTTCTGTGAATTTAACTACTCTAGATGCTTCCTAGAAGTAGAATCATACAGTATTTATTCTTTCGTGTCTGGCTTATTTCACTTAACATAATGTCCTCAAGGTTCATCCATGTCGTAGCATGTGTCAGAACTTCCTTTCTTTTCCAGGCTGAATAACATTCCATTGTATGTATGAACCACATTTTGTTTATCCATTCATCCATGGATGGACACTTGGGCTGCTTCCACTTCTTGACTATTGAGAATAGCACTGCTATAAACATTGGTGCGTAAATAGCTGTTCGAGTCCCTGCTTTCAATTCTTTTGCCTATATACCCAGAAGTGGAATTGTCAAGCTTGACTTTGGAATCTCCAATGGAAAAGCGTGTTCTTCGTGTAAAGCTAATAGTTGGAGGTGGGCGCATTACATCTGCTCTCGAGTCTTGCCTCCTCGTGTGGTACCCGGTCAGCAGCACCTGGGAGGTGGTTAGACACCCTCTATGTCAGCCCCAGCCTCACTTAATGAACCAGCGTCTGCAAGTCGTAGGGAACCTCCAAGCGGTTCAACTGCACGTTAAAGTTTGAGAACACCCTGCTCTCCAGGACACCTTGCTTGTTCTTCCAGAAGTTGACGAGCAGATGCATCTTGCTCTCTGCGGTTGTAACTACATTCAGAGATTTGCTCTTCTTTCCTTTTTTGCGCTACGTACAGGTCACTTGCTTTCGGGGACTTGATATTTAACGCTGCAGCTGCCTGGTTCCCCTTTCACAGTCTCATCCGCCTCTAAACGTGGTGGGAGGGGGGAGAAATTAGATCAGCAGGAATCAGGAAAGGAGGCCCACGTAGAGGTGACTGCTAATTAAGTCTCATCTTGAAGATTATTAGTTTAATACGGCCACCACGCAAACAAACCCCAAAGAGCATATTTTCGTTTGGGTTGAGAAGGGTAGGACAGGGGAAAACAGAAGTATGTGAAAAGAATTGCTAAGTGGCTGGTAAATAGGCTTAAGTTATTTAAACTGGCACCGAGCACAAGTTAAACAGTATGTTCTGCATCATCTAAATTTCCAAATACCTGGAGTATATTTGTAAACATGGCAATCTAACGTGTTATTGAACAGCACATTCGTATTCAAATTAGCATAAATGAGGATTTAACAGCTGATTGCACAGCGTGAATGATAGTAACTAATTGTCAAGTCGGAAAGTTGCAGAGATAATGGTACTAATGCGATCAGCGCGCAGCCGCGCCGATATGACTTACAGTAGCAAACCCGTGAATTTTAAGCGTGCAGCCCGAGGCCCTGATCAAAAGAAGGTTCTGGATTAGGGCGATGTAGGCAAAATGGGCAGTCAGAAGGGAAAAGGACACGGAAGAACCAGAGCTGGGTTTGAGGGGCGGGGTGAAACTTTTCTTTCCCGTCCCCTCTTTTATAGCAGCCGTCAATGGGGCTCCCCGGCCATTCAGCGCTGTCCCTCTTCTAGGAAGCAATTGTTCAGAGGTGTGGCTCATTTCAGGCATTAATCTCCCCTGAATGGTGGCTGTGTTACCCATTTTGTCTTCGCCCGGAGCCTGCAGGCAGCTGGTCAGTGGAAAGTAACAATGACCACAGGAGGAGAATGGGCCGGAGCCTTTGCTGCAGATGCTGCGTCCCCAACATTGACCTTGGTCACTTCCCTCCCAGGCTGGCTCGGCCCCTCGCTGCCGGGGGCCTGGCTCCCTCCGAGGCTGCCTTTGTGGGCGAGGTGGCAGCTACCTGCGGGGATCTGTCCCCTCCTAAGAATGTGCAGGCCCGAAGGCAGTGGCAGGGACGGCTGGACACCGAGGCCGGCGTGGACCGGGCTGCTGATGGCAAAATACAAGCACGAACCCCCTGGTTTCTAAGGAGGGACCTTTTCAGCGGCGATTAGCAGCTACATTCTCCGCAGGTCTGCTGGGGCGTCCTGCCGATCTGAAGCCCGGTGGTAGGCGAATGATAGGGGAAGTGGCTGTTCCAGCCCGGTGCTTGCTTCTTGTGGACACAGGCCACCAGCCACCAGTCACCAGCCACCAGTCCCAGCCCCAGCCACCAGCCACCAGCCACCAGTCTCAGCCCCAGGCACCAGCCACCAGTCACCAGCAACTAGCCACCAGCCCCAGCCACCAGTCCCAGCCCCAGCCACCAGCCACCAGCCCCAGCCACCAGTCACAGTCCCAGCCCCAGCCACCAGCCACCAGCCCCAGCCACCAGTCACAGTCCCAGCCCCAGCCACCAGCCACCAGCCCCAGCCACCAGTCACAGTCCCAGCCCCAGCCACCAGCCACCAGCCACCAGCCCCAGCCACTAGTCCCAGCCCCAGCCGCCAGCCACCAGCCACCAGCCATCAACTCCAGCCACCAGTCCCAGCCCCAGCCACCGGCCACCAGACAACCAGGAGCAGAGGACTCCTTGCACTGAGGCGATGGCAGGAGGAGAAATGGAACAAGTAATCCAGCTTCTGCCCAGCCCTGTCCCTCTACTCCTCCACCCACCCCAGGGGAAAGGATATACACCCCCTATCCCTGTCGCTGTCACCACCCCACATCCAAGTCATTCCCATCTCCTCCTGCATCTCTCCTCACCTCTGGCCTGCCTCATCTATCTCTGTGTCTATCTCTATCACCTCTATTTATCTAGCATGGAAACACAAATGTCGTCAAATACCGCTTATCACCTCCCAATTAAACCATTCCTGACTCCATGTTGATAAAAGAAAGCCCAAACTTTTTTTTTTTAAGATTTTATTTATTTATTCATGAGACACACACACACACACACACACACACACACACACAGAGAGAGAGAGAGAGAGAGAGAGGCAGAGACACAGGCAGAGGGAGAAGCAGGCTCCATGCAGGGAGCCTGACGTCCATGAAGGGAGCCTGACGTCCATGAAGGGAGCCCGATGTGGGACTCAATCCCAGGTCTCCAGGTTAGGCCCTGGGCCGAAAGCGGCGCTAAACCACTGAGCCACCCAGGCTGCCCAAGCCCAAACTTTTTAATGGAACACTGTCTTTCATAACCAGCCCCTCCTTGGTTTTTTACTCTTTTCTTCCTCCCTCCTTTCCCTCCTCTGAGGTGACAGGCACTGGAATCCTCCCACTTCCTCCCACCCACTTCCCACTGACCCCCCTCATCTCTCCCTCACTGTCCCTCCCCCACCCCCACCACAAGGGACTGGTCTCAGAGCCACACCAGACCCCTTGTCTTCCCCCCACCGTGTCTTTGAGGTGTCCTCTCTGGACTACTCCTCCTTGTGAACCCACATCCTGTGGCACGAATGGCTCCTTCTTTAGAGCTCCTACTGGCCAAGACCAAACAAGGCCGCACCTCTCACCAGACCGAGGGTTCCTCTCCCATTGTATCCCGGTGCCTAGAGGATTCCAGCTGAATGATTCATGCGTGTGAGGAGCAGGGGAAATAGGCCCAGGTTGCCAATTCTACCTAGACGGAAGTCAAGGCCTCTGGTCCTGGAACAAGGCTGTCTGCTTGGTCCTACCTCTGCCACTTGCCAACTGTGCACCCTTGGGTCACTTTCCTCCTCTCTCTGAGCCTTGTTTCAACAACTGTATAGTACAGCTCTGAACAGTGCCTGCCTCAGTGGGCTGCTCTGAGGATTGAATGAACGCGGTGAAGAGCTTTGACGATTGCTCAGCGTCCCATAGACGCTCAGTAAATAGAATGTGAACTTGCTGAGGGCAGGGCGCTCGGTCCTTTCACTGATGAATCTGAAGTACCTAAGACTCGGCCTGGCATGAGAACAAATGGGGGTAGCTCCAGCCACAACCAGAGCTGGAAAGTGGAGTAGTTGGTGGGTCCTGGTGGCATTTCCTCCATGGGCTGGAACAAGCCTGGACTAACCAGCAAACCTCTCTTGACTCTGCATTTGGAAAGCCTGTGTCTAGCTCTTTGGTTACTATTGCCCCAACACATCTGGAAACACACATCTCTTCATGCTGTCCTTTGAGGGGGACTGGCCAGCCCTGGCGCCCTGCCTTTCTCAGCCCCACTGCATGGTTTGGAATTGTGTTTTCAAGGGCACCCTCCTCCGGCTCTGTGTTCTGGAGATGTTTCCCTGCTCCTGTGCAGGTGGTGGGGTCAGCTTGTCAGGAGGTCTTGACTCACCATCCCATGTTTCCCTTGGTATGTCCACCACGGGGCTTCATGCAGGGCACGGCCAATGCTTCTGTTTCCCCACTTTCATACATGTTGACGTCCCCTGAACCAAGTCAAGGTTATTTTGGTGACAGGTACCCCAAACCGACTCAAATGACCATAAGGAGACAAAAGGGGGGACGCCTGGGTGGCTCAGCAGTTGCGCATCTGCCTTTGGCTCAGGGCATGATCCCAGGGTTCTGGGATTGAGTCCTGCATCAGGCTCCCTGTAGGGAGCCTGCTTCTCCCTCTGCTTATGTCTCTGCCTCTCTCTCTCTCTCTCTCTCTCTGTGTGTGTGTCTCTCATGAATAATAAATAAAATCTTCAAGGAAAAAAGAAGACAAAAAGGCTGTGTGTGGTAGGGTGGTTGATTGAGAGGAATCAGGAATATCTCTCAGAGACACCTAACTCTGGGAAATGAACAAGGGGTAGTAGAAGGGGAGGTGGGTGGGGGTTGGGGTGACTGGGTGATGGGTACTGAGGGGGACACTTGGCGTGATGAGCACTGGGTGTTATGCTGTATGTTGGCAAATTGAACTCCAATAAAAAAAATTAAGAAAAAAAAGGAATATCTCTCAGAACCAAGTCAGGAGAGGCTGTAGGAACCAGCAATGGAGCTTGGTCAAGTACAGAGGCTACCTTCTCTGCCACACAGAACCTGAAGGCAGGCATGCCAAAGGGCTCGGCAGGATGGATGTGGAGCATTAGGCTTTGCACATGGGTTACCTGAGAGCAGGTGCCACCCCAGGGCAGGCTGGAAGAGAGTTTTGACTATGGAACCAAGACTTCCTGATTCCTGGTGGGAGGTGTGGCTTGCTCTGACAGTTTATGAAGAGTTGGTTTCCTCAGGCAGGTTACTTTGGGGCTCTGCAAAAAGGAATCTTTCTTTTTTTTAAGATTTTTAAAATTATTTATTCATGATAGACATAGAGGGAAAGAGAGAGAGGCAGAGACACAGGCAGAGGGAGAAGCAGGCTCCATGCTAGAAGCCCAATGCGGGACTCGATCCCGGGACTCCAGGATTAAGGCCTGGGCCAAACCAAACCGCTGAGCCACCCAGGAATCCCCTGCAAAAAGGAATCTTTACCCAATTTCGTTCCAAGTCAAACCGTGAGGAAGGGCATGCTTGGGAAAAGAGGCTCTAAGGAGATAGTTGTTAAGACCTGGTGCAGCTGGTGTCCCCCAGCACAGGACATGGGACCCCGCTTTAGCTCAGGAAGTTGGCCTGGGATGAGTCCCCCCTCACGCATAGCAGATCCCTGGGTTAGCTCAGAGGCCAAAGGACTTGAGGGATGCTGGAATTGGGACAGGACTTGGAGGTGGTGAGAGGCAGGTGACATGAGACAGGGCTTCTCAGGGAGCCTTCCTCTGTTCCTCAAACTCAGGTTACACATTTCATAGACAATTTTGGTTTCCGGATTATAAAAGGATAAATTCTTAACCCCAGGATAAAAATGTGCATTTTAGGATTTTTGTATTATTAGTAGTTGTTGAAGACAAGCAGTGCTGCAGGGAATAGAGAACCAAATTCCTCAATATTCACCAATTATAGTGATTATAGGATTTGGTTTTGGGTCTCTCTTTTCTGTTTTAAGTAGAATTGTTTTTCTCTTTGTTTTTGGCATTCCTCTTCTCTTAAAAGTCAATGAACTTTATTTTTAAGACAACCTTAGGTTCACAGAAATAGAATTGGTTTTGTTGTAGCTTTTATATGATTCCGATTTCACAGAACAAGTCCATAATCTATACACCTTTATTTGTGCAGTGGTAAGTTCCACTCAGTTTTACTTTGATAATTTTCACACAGAAGAATAAAAATGAGAGTCAAACTACTGATTGAGAGGAAATATTCAAGGAACTTACATCTAAAAAGGACTTTCTCTGTGATATATAAAGAATTCTTATAGATCAATACTTTTTAAAGAATCCATAAAAGTCGACAAAAATATTTTTTTAAGATTTTATTTATTTATTCATGAGAGACACACACAGAGAGAGGCAGAGACACAGGCAGAGGGAGAAGCAGGCTCCATGCAGGGAGTCCGACGTGGGACTCTATTCTGGGTCTCCAGGATCACGCCCTGGGCTGAAGGCGACGCTAAATCGCTGAGCCACCCGGGCTGCCCAGACAAAAATCTTTAATAAGCACTTTGAAAAGGAAGATACCTGAATGGCCAAGAAGTACATGAAGAGTTCAATATCATTAGGCAACAAGGAATGCAAATTAAAACCTCAATAAGACACTGTAGCACACTCATCAGAATGTCTAAAATTATAAGACTGACAATATCAAGTGTTGACAACCATACATTGTTGATGGCAGATATAAAAATAGTATAATCTCAGTTAAACATGCATCTACCTTACAATCCAGAATATCCACCCCTGGGTATATATACCCAACAGAAATGAACACATAGGGGTACCTCGGTGGTTCAGTCAGTTAAATGTCCAACTCTTGATTTCTGCTCGGGTCATGATCTCAGGATTGTGTGATCGAGCCCCACATCGGGCTCCATGCTGGGCCTGGAGCCTTCATAAGATTCTCTCTCTCTCTCTCCCTCTGCCCCTTCCCACTTCTAAACAACAACAAAAGGAAATGAACACATATTCCACCAAAACATATGTCCAAGAATGTTCTTGGTGGTTCTATTTATAATAACTGGAATCACCAACAAGAAAATGGATAAACTATGATATGTTTTTATGATGGAATTCTACTCCTCAATCAAAAGGAGCAAACTATTGATACAGGTGATCATGGATGAATCTGAAAAATGTTATGTTGAGCACGAAAAGCCAACACAAAAGAATACATAATTTACGAGTCCATTAATACAAAGTTCAAGAACTAATCCATGGTAATAGAAATTGGAATAGTGCTGGTTGACAGGAAAAAGGCACTGGGGAATATTCTTGGATGACGGAAATGTTCTATATCTTGCACTGGATGATAGTTATATGGGGTCATATTTGTCAAAATTCAAAGAACAGTAGAAATAAGGGGATCCCTGGGTGGCGCAGTGGTTTAGCGCCTGCCTTTGGCCCAGGGCGCGATCCTGGAGACCCAGGATCGAATCCCACGTCGGGCTCTCGGTGCATGGAGCCTGCTTCTCCCTCTGCCTATGTTTCTGCCTCTCCCTCCCTCCCTCTCTCTCTCTCTCTCTCTCTCTCTCTGACTATCATAAATAAATAAAAATTAAAAAAAAAAGAAATAAGATGTGGGCGTTTTACATTGCAAAGTAGTACTGTCAGCATAGAATAAAGAGAGAGAAACAAAGGGAAAGAGAGAGAATTATATTCCAGGAGCAGTGGCTCTTGCATTCATCAAGTAACAGAAAAAGAAAACAGCTCTTTCCCCCCTCAGATTATAAGTGTAAGCAGTAAACTGTTAGGTCTCTATCCTACGCCTTTGGGTTCCTAGAGGACTTAAACTTTCTTTTCAAAAGTAAACTAGGGAATACTGATTCTCATTGGGGTAAAAACTCCTGGAACTTGATTCTAAATTCAAGTCAGCGCCAGAAGTTTGCAGCATTCGGGCCCGCCTCCCTAAGCTCCAGGTCCCTGGCTGCAGCTCTAATAAGTTGGCAGTTGTGTAAAGGAGTCACTTGCTACAATCGGCTTCCTTAACTTGAAAGCCCAAATGGCTGGGAGATAATTGTGTCTGCACCCCCTCAGCCTCTCCCGCCTTTGATGGGTTTCTCTTCTGTTCCAGCTATGCCGCAAAAGGCAGTTTACCGGTCCCTTCCCAGCAAGGAACAAAATTGCAAACATATTGGATATTTCCTTTGGTTTTGTTTCAGTTTTAAGGAAGGACTGCATACGGCTGAACCCTGGGATAACCACGATTATTCAATTGTAGTTGCTGCTGTTGTGGCCGCAAGGGGAAGCAGACAGGCTGGGTAATCTCTCCAGAGAAAATGACATCAGATTTGGGTAAAAAATGTTGGGTGACTCTAGGCGATGTGTCAATCAGCAGCTCTTACTACTAATCCCGGAAGCCTGATATTTCTTTAAAAAGAAGGGGGTGGGGGAAGAAAGGAAGACTGCCATTTTCAGCTGCTCTCTGCCCACCACGGTAGAGACAAAGTCTCCACGAATCCATGGAAACAAAATCGATGGTTGTGAAGAATTCACGGGTTGGAGAGTGGGCACACACATACCCGCAGGGCATCAGGCATCTTGTGACCTGAGGATGAAGGCCACGCTAAGGATGTTGGGTCAGGACAACAGAAGAGCTGGTCCCCTTGATGACGTTGTCAATCTGTCCCCAGCCCTCGGTCTTCTTGTTCATGAGAAAAATTAGCATTTAACTCATCTAAGGCCATTTCCCAATGCTACCCAATGCTAATATCTTATATAAATCCTCTAGAAGTTTATATATTCATGCTTAGATACAAGATACATGATAGTTACATGTTATACGGATGGCCCGAGTTTTACAGGTCACACACTCAGATGCAAAGAGAGAAATTTAGTTTATTTCCCTATAATGGAAATAAACTTGATCTTAAGCCTAACATGGTAGGAGAAAAGACTTAAATTTGCTGTCATGGGCTGAATGCTTGTATCCCCCCCGATTTCAAATACCAAAGCCCTAACCCCCCAGTATGGCTATATTTGGAGTAGGAAAACATTAAGGTTAAATGAGGTCATATGGGTACGACCCTCATCTGATTGACCGATGTCCTTATAAGAAGGGACACCAGGGAGTTTTTTCTCTCTCCCATGTGTACAGAGAGGTCCTATGAGCATACAGAGATGGTGGCATTCTGGAAGCCAAGAGAGGAGACCTCAGGATAAAATCTACTTTACTGGCACCCTGATCTTGGGTTTCCAGCCTTCAGTTTAAGCCATGCAGTCTGCACTTGTTCGCGATGGTTAGTTAGCCTGCACTGAACTACTACTACTACTACTACTGCTTGCATTGCCATTTGATTATTTCAGGTTATAGACAAAACCTAGTGGTCAAAGCCTCAGCAAAGTCAGTGTAGGAGAGCTTATCTTTCACACCTTCCTGACCTTCAGTTCAGGCTCCATCCCTAACTTTCTGAGGCTCCCAGTGACCTTAGGTTAGCGCTTGGGGATGCTATGGCCTTTGTGGCAACATGCCCTCTGCTGTGCCCTTTGCTTGCCCTCTTCTGGATCTTCTAGGCCTTCCCTCTCAAACACATTTTCCATTCCTTTAAAATTTTTTAAAGATTTATTTGAGAAAGAGAGAGAGAGAGAGAGAGAGAGAGAGAGAGAGAGAGAGAGAGATGGGGAGGAGGGGCAGAGGGAGAGGCAGGAGAGAGAATCTCAAGCAGATACTGAGCCGAGTGCAGAGCCCCACATAGGGCTTGACCTCATGACCCTGAGATCGTGACCTCATGACCCTGAGATCGTGACCTGAGCCGAAACCAAGAGTCAGACACGCATCCGACTGAGCCATCCAGGCCCCTGTCCATTCCTTTAAAATGCTGCTCTTTGCTAGGTGACAATAGCTAAAGCACTAATAATTTCTACTTGGTTGAAGTGTTGGTGTATTAGTTTCCTAGGGCTAATGTAACAACGTATCACAAATTGAGTGACTTAAAGAGCAGAAATGTGTTGTCTAGTTCTGGAGGCTGGAAGTCAGAGATCCAGGTGTAGGCAGGGTTGGCTGCTTCTGAAGGCCGTGAAGGACAATCTGCTCTCTTTGACTTGCTGGTTCGCCATAGATCTTTGGTGTTCCTTGGCTTGTAGATTGTCCATCACTGCAATCTCCACCTTCACATGGCCTTCCACTGAGTTTCTTCGTGTGACCTTCCTCCTGTGTATGTCTGTCTCTCTGTCCATATTTTCCTTTTTTATAAGGACACTAGTCACTTTGGATTAGGACCCACCGTTATGATCCCCATTTTCACATCATGTTTCTAAATAAGGTCACATTCCAAGGTACTGGGGTAACCCCCATTTTGAACCTCAAATGGACTTCGAGCATTCTTTTTATTTATTTTTATTTATTATTATTTTTTTATTGGAGTTCAATTTGCCAACATATAGCATAACACCCAGTGCTTATCCCATCAAGAACCCTCCTCAGCGCACATCACCTAGTCACCCCAACCCCCCACCCACCTCCCTTTCTACTACCCCTCGTTCGTTTCCCAGAGTTAGGTGTCTCTCATGTTTTGTCTCCCTCACTGATATTTTCACTCATTTTCTCTCCTTTCCCCTTTATTCCCTTTCACTAATTTTTATATTCCCCAAATGAATGAAACCATATAATGTTTGTCTTTCTCCAATTGACTTATTTCACTCAGCATAATACCCTCCAGGTCCCTCCACGTCGAAGCAAATGGTGGGTATTTATCATTTCTAATGGCTGAGGAAAATTCCATTGTATACATAGACCACAGCTTCTTTATCCATTCATCTTTTGATGGACACCGAGGCTCCTTCCACAGTTTGGCTATTGTGGACATTGCTGCTAGAAACATCGGGGTGCAGGTGTCCTGGCGTTTCATTGCATCTGTATCTTTGGGGTAAATTCCCAGAAGTGCAATTGCTGGGTCATAGGGCAGGTCTATTTTTAACTCTTTGAGGAACCTCCACACAGTTTTCCAGAGTGGCTGCACCAGTTCACATTCCCACCAACAGTGCAAGAGGGTTCCCCTTTCTCCACATCCTCTCCAACATTTGTGGTTTCCTGCCTTGTTAATTTTCCCCATTCTCACTGGTGTGAGGTGGTGTCTCATTGTGGTTTTGATTTGTATTTCCCTGATGGCCAGTGATGCAGAGCATTTTCTCATGTGCATGTTGGCCATGTCTATGTCTTCCTCTGTGAGATTTCTCTTCATGTCTTTTGCCCATTTCATGATTGGATTGTTTGTTTCTTTGCTGTTGAGTTTAATAAGTTCTTTATAGATCTTGGATACTAGCCCTTTACCTGTCATTTGCAAATATCTTCTCCCTAGAACATTCTTTTTAAAGATTTTATTTATTTATTCATGAGTTCATGAGAGACACAAAGAGAGAGAGAGAGAGAGAGGCAGAGACATAGGCAGAGGGAGAAGCAGGCTCCCTGCGGGGAGCCTGATGTGGGGCTCGATCCCAGGACCCTGGGGTCATGACCAGAGTGGAAGGCAGACTCTCAACCACTGAGCCACCCAGGCATCCTGGACTTCAAAGATTTGAACAGAGAAGAAGCAAAAGAACTACAGTTGACCCTTGAACAATGCTGGAGTGAGGAGCACTGACCCCCCAACAATTGAAAGCCCACATATAGGGATCCCTTGGTGGTGCAGTGGTTTGGCGCCTGCCTTTGGCCCAGGGCGTGATCCTGGAGACCCGGGATCGAATCCCACATCGGGCTCCCGGTGCATGGAGCCTGCTTCTCCCTCTGCCTGTGTCTCTGCCTCTCTCTCTCTCTCTCTCTCTCTCTCTCTCTCTCTCTCTGTGACTATCATAAATAAATAAAAATTAAAAAAAAAGAAAGCCCACGTATAACTCCCCCCAAACCCCCACCCCTAGCCTTCAGCATATATTTTTGGGGCTCCCATTTCAACCCACTAACAGTTCGTCAGCCAAGTGGAAGAAATTCATTTTAACACAGCCTTCTGGATATCCACTGTGGCTCTGGCAGGAGAATCTGAACGTGGGAGGGAGCCTGTCCCTCCCTTCCTGCCCCCTCCCACCAACCCCCCCCCCCCCCGGCGCCCAAGACACCGGACCCTCTGTCACTTCTCAAGGGGGCTGTGTTCTCCAGGTATCACAGAGTGAGGCCAGACCTCAAAGCTTTACTGAAATTTCCATCTCTGCAGAAACCTCATGGAAATGATGCCAAATGATGACTTTTAAAGAAATACAGCCCTAAAGCAGATCGAGCAGATCTACAAAAAGGCTGTGGACCTGAAACCAAATGGCCAGTGACTATTTTTTCAACCAGAAAAGAAGATGATGATAAATATAACAACAGAAAATGTTCTGGATATCAGGCCAGCAGAACTTAGGCAGGGGTGTCATGTACAGCTTCTTAGAAATGCTTCTCGTTGTCGTTAATCCTGGTTTTAATTTCTAGCCTTATTAAAGACTTAACGCTTTATCTCCATTTCTTCCCCCTGGAAAACCAGATGCGTGTAATGATCTTCATTTCTGTCATTTTCTCAGTGGTCACAGTGTCTGTGCTGTTTAATCTTTTTTATTTCCACATGGATTAATGAGCGCTGGGTGGCTCTGTCTTTGTCCCCCTGATGAGTCCCAGAGACAAGCATCTGCAGGATGCAGCATCGTTTCTGAAAGCTAGATTTTCGCCATGTAGACAAATGCCACAGAGGAGGGGGCAAGTACCAAGCACCAGCTTTGCTGAAGTGGGTTGGAACAGAATCTGGCTTCACCAGCTTTATGTCTCCCCCTGACTGTGCTTATGTTCCATGCATGTAGGCCGATTACAAATGCAAGTCCCCCCAACAACACAGAATAACAGAAAGAACAACCCTAGGAGTAGAGTCTTAGAGCCACAAATGACCTTGAAGAGGATTTAATCCAGCCTGCCTTCAACAGGACAGAGCAAAACACTGGAGAGCTGGTGTGACTTTCTAAAGGATATAAGTGAGCCAAGAAGAGAAGATCTGGTCTTAATCTAATGTTCCACTGACTGTAGCCTAGTGACCTATTTGCAACAAGGGTAAATATTTGGTTTTTCACCTGCTTTGAGAACATGTGCAAAGTTACTGGATGAAAATTTCAGATATTCACTGTCAGCATGTCCTTATGCTATGAAGAACAGCAATCTTGATGAATACATAACTTTGGGGAAGATAGGCCTTAGTATCGATATTATTTTTCTTCCTCATCAAAAAAAAAAAAAAAGATCTGGGGGGCACCTGGATGGCTCAGTGGTTGAGTGTCTACCTTCAGCTCAGGGGTAGTCCTGGGGTCCTGGGATTGAGTCCCCTATCGGGTTCCCTGTGGGGAGCCTGCTTCTCCCCCTGCCTATGTCTCTGCTCCTCTGTGTCTCTCATAAATAAATAAATAAAATATTTTTAAAAAATGGTCTGATGACATTCCAAGACCATAAATTCCAAGAATGTATATGATCAATTTTTTTTTCTTTTTAAAGTAGACTTCAAGCATTTGAACAGAAGTAGCAAAAGAACTACAGTTCCTCCCCCTTTGTACAGGGGGAGGAATACCGACCCCCACACACAGTTGAAAATCCACATATAACTTTTGAGTCCCACCCCCCCAACACTTAACTACTAATAGTCTACCACTGACCGGAAGCCTTACGATAACACAGTCAATTAACATATATTTTGTGTACTGTATGCATTATATACCATACTCTTACAATAAAGTAAGCTAGAGAAAAGAAAATACTATTGAGAGAGTCATAAGGAAGAGAAAATATATTTATAGTACTGTACCATTTTTATTTAAAAAACATGCATTTTAAAAAATAAAAAATAAAAAATAAAAAATAAAAAACCATGCATGTTAGTGGACCCATACAGATTAAACCCATGTTATTCAAGGGTCAACTGTACCTTTAGAGTATATGATCTGTAAGAGACAGGGTATATTTATGCTTTGGGAATTAAGAGAAATAAGAATGCTTTAAGAGCTTTGTTCTGCTTATTCATGATGCATTGGCCACAATTAAAAGTATTCAGGATTTAGATGAATCCCCTATCCTTCTTGCTCCTCTGAGCCACTATGGAGTTTCTAGGAAAAAGTTGGTGTTCACCTGTGCATTGAACTGATGATACCTGCAGGGAATTTCTCTAAGGACAAAAGAGATGGTGGTGATAAGAAAGTTGGAATTTTACAAATGTGAAAAGGGTGATACAGAAAACACAAATTAGGAAATAGGATTACAAACAGAAAGTTTCAAATAGGAGAAGACAACAAAGAGGACAATGAAGGCCAACTAAGAGGTTCAGTGAAGACAACTAAGAGGCCAGGTCTTCATGCGTTGGGTTGTCTTTCTTGAGTCTGAGGAAGAAGGCTGAATGTTGGGGTCTAACAGAAGGGTAGAAATGAGAGGGTAGGACCTGGCTATGGAAGGGGCAGTAGCAACGGTCCTGTGTGAATAATTGCCTCAGTCCTTGCCTCTTACCTAACCTATCAGCATACTCTATGGAAACTCAAGCCCCTCTGGATGAGTTTTCTAGGGCTGCCATTACAAAGTACCGCAAACTTGGTGGCTGAAAACAACAGGAATTTTCTGTCTTTTGTTCTAGAGGCCAGAAGTCTCAAATCCATTGTTGGCAGGGCCATACTCCCTCCAGAGGCTCTGGGGAGAGTCTTTTCTTGCTTCGCTCAGCTTCTGGTGGCCTTGAGATTCCTTAGTTTGTGGAAACATAACTCCATCCTCTGCCTCCCTCTTGAACAAGACTTCTTTGTTTCTTCTCCTCTTCTTAAAAAAAAAAAAGTAGGGGGCTCCCTGGGTGGTTCAGTGGTTTGGCGCCTGCCTTCGGCCCAGGGTGTGATCCTGCAGTCCCAGGATCGAGTCCTGCGTTGGGCTCCCTGCATAGAGCCTGCTTCTCCCTCTGCCTGTGTCTCTGCTTCTCTCTCTCTCTCTCTCTCTCTCTGTGTATTTCATGAATAAATAAATAAAAATATTTTTAAAAATTTAAAAAATTATTTGCAGGGATTAGGAGGTTGGGGAGGGTACTGGGAGAGAATCTTCAAGCTGAATGTGAAGCCCTATGTGGGACTTGATCCCACAATCCATGAGTCATGACCTGAGTCAAAATCAAGAGTCAGACATTCAACCAACTGAGGCACCCAGGGGCCCTGACTTCTCCTTTTCTTATAAGGACAACAGATATCAAGATCCTCAACTAATTATACACACAAAGACTCTACTCCCAAATAAGGTCACATTCTGAGGTCCTGGGTGGACATGAATTTTGGGAGGACACTACTCAACCTACTCCACCTTCCATTTTGTATTACTTTGACCACTTTTACCCACTTGCCTCACCCCAACTCCTTCCTACCTCTAACAACCACCAATTCTCTGAATCTCTGTATTCAGTGTTTTATTATTATTTTTTTTATTTTTTAGAAAGAGAGAGAGGTAGGAGGAGGAGCAGAGGGAGAGGGAGAGCGAATCTTAAGCAGACTCCTTGCCCAGTGCAGAGCCTGACATGACCTTGAGATCATGACCTGAGCCAAAATCAAGAGTTGGACACTTAACCAACTGAGTCACCAGGCACCCCCTGAGTTCAGTGTTTTTAGATTCCACATATAAGCAAATGAGGTCATACATTATTTGTCTCTCTCTGTCTGACTTATTTCACTTCATATAATGCTTCTAGCTCCCTCTATGTTGTCACAAATGGCAGTATTTCCTTCTTTTTTGTAGCTGAAAAAAATTCTATCGTGTGATTTTATGTGTGTGTGCGTGACATTTTCTTTATCCATTCATCTGTCAATGGACATTTAGATTGTTTCCATTAGCTATTATAACTAATGCTACAGTGAACACAGGATGTGTGTGTAGATACTTCTTTGAGACAATCATTTGTTCTTCAGATATATAATCAGAGGTGGAATTAGTGGATTATGTGGTAGTTCTGTTTTTAATTTTTTGAGGAAACTCCGTACTGTTTTCTCTAGTGGCTGCACTATGAGTAGCATTCTTAAAAGTTGATCTAATTTCATGGCTTCTTAAAAGATGCTCCATTGTTTCTGACTAGCATAAGTCCTTTTTTTCTGTAAAGAACCAAAAAGGAACTATTTTATGGTTTTGGGGCTTGGTCACCAGCACTCAATTATGCCACTGTAGCACCAGAGCAGCCAAAGCAAATGAATGTGGCTATATTCCAATAAAACTTTATTTGGATTCCATTTAATTTTCACAAAAATATTTTATATTGAACCATTTAAGAAATGTAAATTCTTAGTCTGCAGGCCATACAAAAATAGGCAGTGGATCTTGGGAGGGCTCACATAGTCTAAGGAGTTGTTTCCTAGCCAAGAGGTAGGAAGGAAGACAGCTTGGCTTTAGGAACGACTGCCCCCAGGGACTCCACAGGTCCCCTAAATCTCTCTGCCTCTTGTCTCTGCATCTTCCTTCTCTCTAGCTATAGTTTTCTTCATGGAGGAAACACTATTCCTGATTGCAATGAAGCCTCATGTCTCATCACCATGACCATGAAGACTTGCAGAGTTCACTCTACATCCCAGTTCTACACATCCTGTGGCAACGAAGCACTGGTTCACTTGGGTCAAGAACCAACCCAAGAACAGACACCTGAGGCTGGCAGATAGGGGAGGCAGACAAATAGGAGTTTGGGGTGAACCAAGAAATAGCCGTCTCCCTTCAGGACTTATAAAACAAGGTGTGTGTGGGGGGGGGCGGGTAGGTAAGACAAGACATCTACACATTATTACAAATTCCAATAGGATCTTTAGAACGTATACTGGGGCTTACTGATTGTACACATCACCTTTTAAGGACCCCTAGGAATGATTAACAACTCCACCAGAAAACAAAACAAAACAAAAAAACGTTTGAGGCAAGCTGTGGAATAAGGTATGTTAACACGAAGTATTTTTCATTTGCAGATTTTAACATTCCTTAGGATTTGATAAGCATCTTTCACAGAACTTTTTCTATGTCTGTACCTAATATTTGCTCTCATTTCACAGAGAAAGTTTTAATGACTCTTGTTCTTCTCCCAGGGAAGTTGCTGCTCTTTATACAGAAGTTTAACTAATGGCTTCTCAGCAAGATCAGAGCAGACAGGTCACCACAAACACCCAAAGGTCTCCCTCTTAGATGGAGCCAAAGAGATGACAATACAAGGGAGGATGAGTTGGAGCAGGCAGCCAGCCGACCCTGTGCCTGTTTTCAGCCTGTTGGTTGTTAGTCTCTGAAAAAGCATGAGATCTCACAGTCTGAGCAGAGGAACAAACCCACATGTACCAAATGCTCTGCGACAAAAAGGCTGATAGTGGGAGTTTATGCTAATCAGCTTCCTGAAATCCACTTTTCCTCCTGCTCCTTACCAGTAAATGGAATGCTACCTGGATTCTCTGGTTGACCAGCATGCCAGAAGCAGGACCTCACAGAGCTCATGGACCCATCACAGTGTGGTCTGTCTCTACAAAAATCATCTGCAGTCGCGGGGAGTAGGCATTATGGGGAAAAGCTAAATTATTACCCTGATTAACCCATTCTAAAGCTATACGGTGCTAGAGGAAGAAGGTCAAGCCCCATGTGAAGAGGGAGCAAATTGTCTTGGTGCCTACGTGGTAAGGAGGCTTGTACAACACACGTTGGGAAGTAGGCAATATCTGTCTTCTGGGCTTCCTTCATTCCCCTCTTGATACCTCCTCTCAGTGTTGACATGCTCCTTCATTCAGCAAACATGAACTGAGGACCAAATATATGTCGAGGACCCTCCTGGAGGGCCTGCACTGGGTAGAAAGAATAAAGTGACCAAGGGGAGCTTACAGTCTAGAGAGATAATCACACACGTGAGACAATAATTAGGATACAATCCAATAAGTATTAAAAGAGGGGAAGCCAATCAGGGTAGGCTTTAGAGAGGAGGTAACATCTGATAAGGGTCCCAAGGTATTACTGAGCTTTGCCAGATACAGAAAAAGAAAGGCTATTTTAGGCAGAAGGAGTGGCAGGAGGTGAGAGAAAGAGCAGTGAGTTCTACTGGGTAGAGAATTGGTGAGTAATTCCATGTAGAGAGCTCAGGGCACCCAGCAGGTGGTGACCCACGGAAAGCCTGGATGGTTGGATAGGAGTCAGGCTATACAGGGTCCTTGGCATGTATTAGGTACTCAATATTTATTCAAAGAAGAATAGTGCACACATACTAGTAAAAATGATAACGACAGTAAAAGTAATGGCTGTTTACTGATGACCTATTTGTTTCACAGATTTATGAGGTATTGAGAGAGGATTAAAGAATAACACAAATTCAGCTATTATTACATTGCACTACATAGTATCCACCTATCTATCTACCATCTATCATCATCATCGACTCTCGATCGATCATCTATCTATCCTCTATCTGTGGTAGAGACAGTAAAGATTAAAAGCTGGTAAAAGGGAACTTTGGCCTTCTCAGATCTTGAGTCCCTCTGTGACACAATGACAATGGGCATGAGGGGTGACGTCAGGCCATCTGCCCTTCGCTTTCTAACATCTGTTCTGGGAGTGGTCACTCTGAAGATGGGACCAGGCTCCTGTGAGATGCTAAGGGCAGCTTCTCAGGGGAACATTTCCTCCCAGGGGTCCAGATAATGCCCATTCATGGAAGCCTTCCTGCACAGTAAGGGCATGACCTCCAACAGAGTTCACTAAGCCTGCCAGGTCTGAGCCTTGACCCTTGTTCAAAGAGGGCATCGAGTTACCTGGCAAAGCGCAGTGCCTTTTTCAGAACAAGGGCTGAGTTAAGAGTACATATGTTAACACGGAGACCCTTAAAGATTTTCGAGGATGAGCAGCAGCGCGAGATGTCTATATGGATTTTCTGAGATGATCTTTTCACCTGTTCTGAGGGTCAGGTCACTGCCCAGGGCACCGTCATCTGGCCAGTCAGTGGGAGGGAGCTGCTTTCAACAATGCAGAGGAAGTGTGTAACAGACCCCTCTGTGTTGCAGAAACTCTATCTCTGCAGTAACTGGAGAGAAGACAGGAGGACTTAGCAGTAAGGAAGGAGGTGCCCACTCGCATGCTTCAGGTAGGAGGTGGTTAGCACACACAATGAAGGATGTTCATTAATGATTAATGTTCATTAGGATGAGCGCGCTCATCCTGCTCAGCAAACTTTCTGGTCCATGGTCCTGCAGGGAAGCTCCACATACCCATTATAAGCATGTCTCACTTAGGACCCCAAATACCATAGCTCAGATTGGTCCCTACCAAGATTCAATCATAACACTTGTCATAGCTAACTTTTATTAAGCTCTTCCATGTGCGAGGCACTGTGCTGAGCCCTTTGCATCATTTAACGCTCTCAAGAACATTAAGAAGAATGAGCGATTGTTATCTCCATTTTATGGATGAGGAATCTAAAGCACTGATTTACCCCTACTGATTATAATCAAAGAATGTGCCTTTGGCTCTGAGGAGAATTTAGAGATAGGAGCCCCACACTGCTTTAAGTCAATTAGATGCCAGCCTGTTGAAGTAAACATACACAAAGCCTCTCAAGCCTACCTCTTTGAAGGGACAGCACCAACTCTGAGCTTTGATTTGCAGGCAGCAGGTGTCTATATATGGATTTTGGAGTAAGGTAGCATGAGGAAACAGGCGTCACAGCAAACCATGTCTCTAGTGAGGGTGATGAGGGAGGCATCTGGCTTTGGGGGCATCAGTGACAGAAATCCCAAGTCCAGCAACCACCATGAATACATGGTGCCATGTCTGTGCCTGGTGGGGCAGTCATGGGATCTTTGCTCTCCAGTGTGACTGGGTTTCTTGGCTTCTGATCTTCTGGGCTTCCTAAAGACTATGAACTCCCTATAGAACCCTTTGACAAGAAACTTTTCTTCCTAAGCTAGCTGGAGTAGATTCTGCTATTTGTTGTAAGAACCCCACTTAGGGGCGCCTGGGTGACTCAGTTGGTTAAGGGTCCAACTCTTGATCTCAGCTCAGGCCTTGACCTCAGAGATGTGAGTTCAAGCCCTGTATTGGGCTCCACGCTGGTGTGAACCCTTCTTTCCTTAAAAAAGAACAAAGGACCTCAGCTAGATCTCTGGGATCCTACTCTCTGCCTATATTAATTTCCTCACATGCAAAATGAGGATTGAGATAACACTCACCTCATGGTATTTTCACAAAGATTTTAGGAGATTCTTTAAGGAAAGATCACTCGGCAGACTCTTAGTGATTGTATAAACATCAGTTATTTGGATTTAAATTAATGGAAGCAATATGATGAGGCCATTACTAGAACAGTCTAGCAGTTCCTCAGAAAATTAAACATAGAATTATCATATGATCCAGAGATTCCACTTCAAAAGAACTGAAAGCAGAGACTTAAGCAGATATTTATACCATGTTTATAGCATTATTGTTCACAATAGCCAAAAGGTATCTGGGGACAACCCAAGTGTCCTTTGACAGATGAACTGAACATAGTCTATCCATACAGTGGAATATTACTCAACCTTAATAAGGAATGACATCCTGGCACATGCTACAACATTCCTGAGCCTTGAAAACATGCTAGGTGAGAGAGGCCAGACACAAACGGACAAATATTATATGATTTCACTTCCGTGAACCTCCTGGAATAGACAAATTCATAGAGACAGAAGTAGAATAGAGGTTACAAGAGGTGGAAGGAGAGGGGGTGGGGAGTTAGTGTTTACCTGGCTAATGTTTCAATTTGGGATGATGAAAAAGTTCTGGAGGTGAGTGGTGGTGATGGTTGTGCAATAGTGTGAATGTACTTAATACCACTGAATTTTACACTTAAACATAATTAAAATGGTAACTTTTATGTTATTATAGTAAAAAAAAAAATCCAAAGAAAGACAGAGAAGAAATATCCTACACTAGATTTTCAGAAATTTTGATATCAGCTGGGTTTTTTTTTTCATTTAGCAGATTGAAGACAAATTCCATAAATTTGGTAGCACACTCTGCTTGGCAGATTGGGAGGAAACAAGGCATCCTTATGTTATGTAAGGGTAGTGGGAATGCAAATGGGTACAACCCCTGGAGGGCTGTTGGACAACAGTTATCAAAACAGCAGGTGTATCTACCCTTTGACCCAGCAGCTTGTATAACTGAGTCTGACTAATACACCTGTTGCCACCCCCACCTGTTCATATCTGGTCCCTCCATCCTCAATGCTACCTCTGGATATTGGTGGGCAAGAGCTCTCAAGGAGTGGGAATGACCTTGTAGGTGAAAGTAGACATTTCTTCTTTCTCTAGAGCTGAATGTTAGCGAGATCATGTTTGTTTAGAAAAGTTTTCACAAATCCTTTGTCATGAAGATTTGCCAGACAGGTGATGGTGAACATTGTTAAGGTGACTTTTTACACACCAATTAAAATGTTCTGATTCAAGGATTGCAGGACATGAAGAGAACTGCCAACAGCCGTGGGTGTATTGACCTGAGCAACTCATCAGTGCCCGATAGCTCCTTTGCTACATGTGGATGCAAATGACCAAGCATATGCTTTTTTACCCTCTCTAGCCTCGATTTTCTTTCCCCAAGGAAATATGAAAGTTTCACTGGCCACTGCTTCTCCATCCTGTGGAGAGAAAGCTCACAGAGAGAAAAGCAATTTTTCCTGTTGCTAATAAGCTACGTATGTGCAAAGGGTTAGTTTCTGAATTTCTTTCAAAGATTCTGTGATTCAAAGTAAGGGATTTGGTCAACTGTAATGGATAATTGTGAGAAATGAGAAATTAAAGGGACTTGGAGTCTTTTAGATATTTCAAGTTTAAAAACAATTCGGTCTCTGGATCATTAAAACTAAACTTTCACCTGCTACAAATTTCCTTCTTTGTTTTATAGGCTATTGTTTGTTTGAACAGAGAGGGAAGGAAGCTGTCAGAGGCCCTTTGCGCAGCACAAATGAGAGCAAAAATCAGCGAGGCCACAAGAGTTAATGAGAGAGTAGCTGCTGATCAGAGGGTGGACTTGGGCACAGACACTTTATCTTGAATCTGAAAAGTTTTCAGTTGGTCATTGATGGTCACAGTAAAATCAATTACTTTAGAAAATAAATATTGAATGATTCAAGATGTTTTACATAATTAGGGCCACACTTTGCAGCTCCTGTGTCATGACTTAAATTTCACATTTAAGCAATCAACCCGTCCTTAGGATGTCTAGATCCTAATACATGTTTCTGTACATATATTTTGAAAATATATATGCAGAGACATAGCATTTATATCAATACTTCAAAAAGTGAATTTCTTTCAAATAATAGGCAAATGCTACAGTTTCTTTCCCTACCAACTCATGGAAATAATACTCAATCATTTTTTTTCCTGGATCTAATATGTCATGATCCAATCTGTCTGATGGTTTTTCCATCCAATATTGTCTCATTTTGTCTTCGGAACAATTCTATTGGTCAGGAATTATTATTCCCATTTTATAGATATTGTAGTTAACGCTCAGAAGACAATATTGAATAACTACTAGACAAATGTTTGAACCAGGGAGATGCATGGGAAGATGAGTCTCCAAGAAAGGCAAATAAAGTAAAAGGCTGAATTATTGTGGATACAGTGAATTCATTTAGAAGGGTGAGAAATGTTACTCTCCCCCTAGAGTGGAGGCCAGTATCAGTGTAGAACACTGAAATGCAGAAAGGTATTTAATATAGGGAATTATGCTTCCATTAGCGTAGAAGAAGTAGAGAAGTAGAAGGGCAGAAGGCATTTACCAGGTGCCAAGGTCACATCACAGCAGCTATATCCAGAGGGGAGAAGTATCCATCACCATCTGAACTCACTGGTCCACAAAGCCAATGCCAGAGCAATACAGGAAATCTGGCCGGTGCAGTGCTTTGTGTCCGGTGGACCCTACCCATTGGACACCTTCGCCATAGCAAGAACAGCTCTGTCTCAACTCTAACTTGCAAATCTTGTGCAAGTGCATCTGATCGGCAGGATCTAATTGTCTCTAGCTCCCTTGTGGGACAGGGTCTGGGAAATGCAGCTTAAGACTTCCAGTTTCTGAATTTGTGGAGGCATCAAAAAAGGATGAGGGAGGGTAGTCTGAACTATGGTAACAAATGGACTCCCAACATTCAGTGCCTTTAAGAATAAAAGCCACCCAGGTGGCTCAGTCAGTTGAGCATCTGCCTCTTGATTTCAGCTCAGGTTGTGGTCTTGGGGCCATGGGATTGAGCCCTGCTTTGGGCTTTATGCTGGGGTGGAGTCTGCTTGTCCCTCTCCCCCTACCCTTGCTCTCTCACACACACTCTCTCTTTCTCTCCCAAGTAAATCCATGAAATCTTTTAAAAAGAAAGAATACAAAGTTTATTCTTCAGCTGATTGTCCGGGGCAGGGGGCAAGTCAGTGGCAACCCTATTCCACACAGTCATTCAGGGACCATCTTCAACATGGGACTTCCAAGGTTGTCCTGGTGTTCATCATCTTGGTCAACTTGAAGAAGGACATAGCGTGGAAGAACGTGTATGAAAAGTTTTTGTGGATGGGCCTGGAAGCAGCAGCAGCAGCAGCAGCAGCATTTTTGTTTGTGTCTCATTAGAAAGAACATAGTCTGACAGCCGCAGTTAACTGCAGGAGAGGCTGGAGAATGTTGTTTAGTTGGGCAAATATGTGCCTGTGCCCCTTCTAAGCTGGAGCAACAAAAATATGGATGTTAGGGCAGCTGGCTGTCTCTTTTAATGGTTGGAAAGGATGCCAATTTCTAACAGGTATTGAAGCAAGGGGATAGACAGTCTCTCTTGTCAACTTTTATTTCCATTATTTGCAGGTATGATTTGGAGTGAAGTTAGCCCAAAAGGTGCTACATGTCTTACTATAAGGGGACCTGTGCATTTTCTCTTTTGCTCCTCACAAAGTTAAAAAGCACTCTCTGTAGTTCAGAATTAATACATTCTGCTCCAGCTGTGCTTCCCCTTATGGTCAGTAGTGATGGTATTGCGATTTTAATTTCTCTTGTCAAAATAAAAATCGCCTGTGCTAATATGTTATTATACCATGTGTTTTGGTTTATAAATTCACTATTGGAATATTTCTCCTCACCCTTCACATACCCTCCAAACACACACACACGCTTGCTAGTATTTTGCCTGCAATTAGAGGTGTCGCCAATGGGTGGTAGTAGTGTATAGCTCAGACTAATGTTCTGCACTGAGGGCACATGGTCTTAGAAGTAAAACAAATTTTAAGCTGATTTTTAGAAAATAATGTAATTTTTATAAAATACCCACCCTTACAGACTATTACTAAACCCTATATTTTAAAACCTACTCTCCTCGGAGCTACATGTACACAGTCTTGGAAGTCAGATTAAATTTACTAAAACACAAGTCATGTCATATCTCCAAGGACTCTATTAAATTCATGTACTCTCCTCTAGTTTGACCCTCAGTTATTTTTACTCACAGTGTGACACTTACTGAGTCCTGTGGTCAAATTCCTGATAATAGACTCACCTTCCTAATGCCCACACTTTAGTCAAGACATGAGAATCTTCCTACCTGAGAATCTTTCCCCTTCTCACATTTCAAGGCTCAGTTCAAATACTGGCTCTTCCATGATGCTTCCCATGACACTGTGCTATAAGGGAGCTCTTTTTCTAGAAACTTTCTACCTCTCTTATGTATCAAGACCATTAATCTTCCCCTTGTGGTCATGTTGTTTGTCAAGGTCTCATATTTTCCAAAAGATTGTAAATGCCCACAGGAAGGACCACACCTTATCTTTGTACCACTGGACAACCCATATTCTCTTTCTGTGTTTCTAACAACTAAAATCAATGTCTTTGACAAAAGAATAAATGCATGGATGAATTAAAAACAATGCCTGAGGTACAAATTTGATATATTTACCATTGGAGCTCAATTTTTCTCAGCCATTGCTTAATCTAACCCATGTTCCCAGAACTAGTTTGCAATGATTCTGACTGCTGCTATTAGCAACTGACTTTGGGTAGAGAACTATTGGCAATCTTTATTTTTTTTCTTGTCTTATTTCTACATTTTTTATAGTGGTAAGCTATAACAAAAATTTACAGTTTTTTTGATTCAGATAATGATTATTTTCTTTAAAAATTTACAATTTTAACCATTTTTAAATGTACAATTAAGTGGCAATAAGTACATTCACATTGTTGTGCAACCAACACCACCATCCATCTCCAGAATTTTTCATCTTTTGAGATTGGAACTCTGTACCCATTAAATAATAACTCCCCATTCCCTCTCTCTCAAGCCTCTGGTAACCTCTATTCTACTTTGCCTCTATGAGGTACCTAGAATTTGACTATTCTATTCTTTTTTTTTTTTTTTTAATTTTTTTTTTAAAATTTTTATTTATTTATGATAGTCACAGAGAGACAGAGAGAGAGGCAGAGACACAGGCAGAGGGAGAAGCAGGCTCCATGCACCAGGAGCCCGACGTGGGATTCGATCCCGGGTCTCCAGGATCGCGCCCTGGGCCAAAGGCAGGCGCCAAACCGCTGCGCCACCCAGGGATCCCCTGACTATTCTATTCTAAGTGGAATAATACAGTACTTGTCCTTTTGTCTTTAACATATTTAACATAACATCATCAAGGGACATCCATGTTGTAGCACCTGTCAGAACTTCCTTCCTTTTTAAGGCCGTATAATATTCCACCTGCAAGTATATACTACATTTTGTTTATCCTTTTATCCACTGATGGGTGTTTGGGTTGTTTCAATCTTTTTGCTATTGTGTATAATACTGCTATGAATGTTGGTGTATCAATATTTGTTTGGGTCTATATATCTAGAAATAGAATTACTGGAACATATGTTAATTCTATGTTTAATTTATTTTTTGAGAATAACCAGATTGTTTTCCACCATCTTACATTCCTGCTAACAATGCACCAGACTTCCACTCTCTCCACATTCTCACCCACACTGGTTATTTCCTGTTTCTTGATAATAGCTATCCAAATGAATATGAGGTTGTATCTCAATGTAGCTGTCTCTATATGTTAAATAATGAAAATAGAGTAATTTAATTTTTTAAAGATTGAAGGGAGGACTGTTTCTATTTCTCTTTGATCACTGATTCATTTGCAGGCAAACACTTCTCGGGGCTGTGCAAAGGCTCTGTGGTTATGCTGAGCAGACAACAGCTTGCACCTCACTCTCATCACATACCCATTCTTACTCTTCTGTGAAATGAGATGATAGGATGAATGGGGGGAGTTTCACCTCAAACTGTTGGATCCATCAAGGGAGATGAAAGCGTGAGTTGGAGTTACTTCAAGGCAGGCTTCCTGGGGGGCTCCATGGGCTATGATAGCCAATAGTGGCTGCACTGTGTTTGAAAAATTGACTTAGGAGCTGTGATTGTGTGCGTGCATGTCTTCTAAACAGCTTTATTGAGATATAATTCACAAGCTGTGCAATATACCCATTTAAAGTATACACTACAATGAACAATACAGGCTTCCTCTTATGGAATGAGTATGAGTATGGCACAGCATAAGAATTATAGTCAATGATATTATAATAGTGTTGTATGGTGACAGATGGCAGCTACATTGGTGATCCTACATAATATATGGAGAAGTTGATTCACTATGTTGTATACATGCATTTAATGTAACACTGTGTGTCATCTATAATCGAATTTTAAAAAATGAAAAAACACTGTATATACCAAAATAGTTTTCACACATTACATTAATTTAAAAAAAATTGTTTAGATAGCGTAAAATTTGCCATTAACCCACTTTTAACTGCATAGTTCGGTGGTACTAATTACATTCACAATGTTGTACAACCATCACCATTATTTATTTCCAAAACTTTTCCATCATCCCAAACAGAAACTGTGCACCCATTCATGGTTAACTTCCCATTTCTCCTCTTCCAGCCCCTGGCAACCCCTCATCTACTTTCCATCTCTAGGAACCCAGTTATTCTAGATACTTCATATAACTGAAGTCATACAATCATATAATATTTGTCCTTTTGTGTCTAGCTTATTGTTTGAATGTTTTGGCATTATGTTTTAAAGTTTCATCCACGTTGTGACATGTACCAGAACTCCATTCCTTTCAATGGCTGGGTAATAGTCCGCGTATGAAAGACTGCATTTTGTTTATCTATTCTTCTGTTGATGGACACTTGGATTGTTTCCATGTAATTATCATTTAAAAATATTTTATTTATTTATGTGATAGAGAGAGAGAGAGAGAGAGAGAGAGAGAGAGCAGGAGTCAGAGGGAGAGGCAGAGGGAGAAGGAAGAGCAGACTTCCTGCTGAGCAGGGAGCCAGATGTGGGACTCAATCCCAGCACCCTGGGATCATGATCTGAGCTGAAGGCAGACATTTAACCGGCTGAGCCACCCAGATGGCCCACACATAATTACCTTTTGATACGACTCATGCTGTCCTCAGCCCCAATTCCCCAACCCCCCCACTCCCAGCCCTCCTGCCAAAGCCGCTCATCTAGAAGCTTGGGCAACACCAGGGCACATTCAACTTGTCCAAAGCTGTCCTGGTCTCTGTTTAGATGGGGCACACTGACCAGAGTGGTTGCAGAGAAAATCCAACTATTACCATTTTAGGAGACCATTTTCTTACCAGGAGGCCATCTCCTGTAAATCCACATGTGTTCTATCTTTTTGATGGACCCCATGACTTTCAATGTGGAGATGTCTCAGGCTTTGTGGTCCTTCCATTCCAGCTCACCCTCTCCACTCTGCCAACATGCTGTTGGATTGCCCTGGGACTTTGCAGATCCCATTTCTACTTTCCCTGCAGGGTCCCTCACAGGCTTTGCCAGTCAGGTGATAAGGAGACCCTATGAGGCTGGAGTGAAAAGGAGGGACCAGCTCCTCCTGTGGCTTCCTCTTCCTGGAGGGGCCATCCAAGCAGGCTTCTTCCTGAATTAGGAGATGCTTCCAGGGGGTGCTGTTTCCAACAGTTACAAAATCAGCTTCCTGGCCCCTCTGGCGGGAGTGCCCCCCTCCCAGAGCTGCATTTCCAACCCACGGGGTCCCTCTTAGGAGCCCAAAAACACCAGCCCTCTGAGATGAGCTTCTGTTCCTCCTGTGAGGAGTGCCAGCTCCAGTTACTTTTTAAATAATTTTACACCTACTTAACAGCTCTTTGTATTAAATTCTTAGCTTGACTCCTTGGTTACCAGATGGCTACTCCCCTACCCTCTCCCAGCTCCCACATGACACATGGACACCGTATACATATTGCGTGCATGTCATGGGTTGGGGATCTCACTGTGCAGTCAGGACAGTGAATATCAGGTGGTGAGCTCTAGACCGAGTCAGACCAGTTGGGGGTGGTGGGGAGGGTGACCTCGGAAAGGGACAGAAGCCCCACTGCGTGTGGCTGAGGAACAGCACACACCTCTTGTGGGGGATTGGGAAGGTAAGGAGTTCTTCTAGGTCAGGAAACTTTTCTCTCTCTGAAGAATGGAGTCTGGGTAGAATGATCCAGGTGAGGCAGTCCCAGGTGACCAGAAAAAGGTAACTTCTGAAGAATTCAGCAGACATTCATCTCTCTTTTCTTCTGTGGTGCCACAAGCAAAAATTGGTTTAAACATCTCATTTTAAAAAAATTATTTATTTATTCATGAGAGACACAGAGAGAGACAGAGACACAGGGAGAAGCAGGCTCTCTACAGGGAGCCCGACACGGGACACGATCCCAGGACCCCGGGATCACGACCTGAACAGAAGGCAGATGCTCAACCACTGAGCCGCCCAGGCGTCCTCAAACTCCAATCCTAACCCAGTATTGCATTTGGTTGCCATGTGTCCTTCCTGTCTGTTAATCTGGAAAGTTCCTCAGTCTTTCTGTAGCAATCCCCTTATAGCCTCCTCCCTGCTGTGCTGTTCCCACTCTGGACACAGCAGAAACTGGGAAGCAGGGAGGCAGGACCGGGAGGCATAAAAGCAACAGGAGGAGAAAAAGAAAAGAAACGAACCCAGTTCATCTGCCCGGTGTGGCTTCCAACCTGAAGCAGGACGGAGCTGAAGCTGAGAAGGCTTAACATCATGGCTGGAATTGTGGCCAGTATATGACATGGACGTTGTAATACCCGAAATGAAACAGCATCTGTCATTTAAAGTGACTGTCCAGCTCCTGGGCCTGCAGAAACTTTTATCCAAGGGAACTTTTTTTTTTTTTAAGATTTTATTTATTCATGACAGAGACATAGAGAGAGTCAGAGACACAGGCAGAGGGAGAAGCAGGATCCCTGTGGGGAGCCCGATGTGGGACTCGATCCCAGGACCCCAGGATCACGCCCTGAGCCAAAGACAGATGCTCAACCTCTGAGTGACCCAGGCATCCCTATCCAAGGGAACTTTTATCTAGGGAAGGAAATCACTGCTAAATATTCAAAGGAATGGCAAGAGGCCACAGATCCCTGGGTCTCCTCGGTGGGTTTCGATTGCTGGCCCAGGAGGAAGAGGTGGTGCCAGTTGGGGGAAACTGCTATTTCTTCACACTCTCCAAGCATAATTACTCCTGGAAGCCCACACTGAAGAGAGTTCTCTCCCCTTTTGTGAACTCCTTGGCTAATGCCCTAGAAAAATCTGTTAACTCCTCAGCTGTCTGGTCAGTCTGAGCAGGGGTTCCTGAGAATGAGGCATGTGAGTGGCAGCTGGTGGGAACCAAGGAAGGCGAGGACAAGGAGGTAAACTGAGGATGGGATGGGCGATAGATAAACTTTGCTCCTCATGCTCTGGCCGGGGCCCCAAAATCTGCCCCTCGCTGACATGGGTTGCTGATTTTTGCTTCTATGAGTGTTACTTCCTGTGTGGTTTGAAGGCCCTTGGAAAGAAGCATTCTCTCCCTCCCCCAGGTCTTTCATCTCCTGGGTTTCTCCTTTGTGCTTACTTCCTTCATCTCAGAAGAACTTACAAAGGGTTCCTAACTCACAGAGCCAGAGGCCGAAGGAAGGAGAGGCCAGGAGGTCTGGATGGGCCTCTGTGTGGCTGGCTGAGCTGGGATTTATCACTTCACCCCATGGGCCTCCATTTGTCTCATCTGTGGGAAGAATGCGGTCCCAACCCTTCCCTGTCTGCCAGTCTTTGATAATATTTGGAGAAATCCTTGGAGAGCTTGCAGAAGCCCTGTAAGATTCAGGGTGCAAATGAGAAACAGGACAGGACAGGCACACGGTGGAATCTGGGGGAAGGTCAGTCGGGGCCACCTTATGGGGTGTGGGCTGCGCTGGGCGAAAGGCACTATAAGGACAGGAGCCTGTTCCTGGGCTGGGGGAGTGGCGGATGCTGTCACCACCCTCAGGCCTACAGGTGCTGAATGGAGCCAGGGCTGCGTGGCGGTGACATCCGACCCTGGCAGGTCTGGAGGGGCTTGGCCAGCCCACAGTGATCCCCAGAGAGGTCTGACCTCTCACCTCTAGCTTCTCTCACCTCTGGCCCCATTGGTCAAGGGCCACGAGGAGTCAGAGAGCATGGGAGCCCCTCGATGCGACCCTCCCAGCTCGGCATTTTGGGTGCAGAGCAAGAAGATGGGGGTGGGGAGCAGAGTCGGGGATGCAGACGGAAGATATCCTGCCCAGGCCACCCCTCCAGCCCCTACTTTTTGCTCTTGTCCTTTGTCCAATTGAAAAAAATGTTTATCCCCAACAAAGGACCACATAGAATCCCATCAGTTACTGTATTGTTCAATTCAGTGCTATCAATTCAGCCAAACTCCCACCTAAAATCTAAAATATTAGCTACCACCAGGGCTCTTTATATTTGATAATGAGGAAACGAAAGGCAGGGAATGGTTAATTTATATAACCGACATGATTCGTGATTGTAATAGGTCACAAATCCAAGGTTCTAACCATAACTGCCCTCTGCCCTCGTCCTTCTGTGTTCCCCCCATCCTATGCCAATGTCAACTAGGTTGAGTTCTTTACTTAGAAGGATCACCTGAACCTTCATTCTGGAAGGATCTGGGTCCCTGGTGGTTCTCTTTCCATTGTCCTGGACTATTAGATAAAGAAATAGCAAGAAGTATCCTAGTGAATGTCTTGGGACCCACACACGCAACCACATCAGGTGATTTGCCCGATGGTTATTGGAATCAATCACCCTGGTCAACACGGTGACCCCCTTCGCTGTTGATTAGGCAGCGTGAGGATCCCTAAGAACAGCTATGCCTTGGCTTCCGGGGTGAATTATTTCCTGCCTGGATGCAGTCAGAACCCCACCAGAATAACAGAGCAAGTAGGTTGTAACATTAAGAGATTTATTTCAAGGAATTGGCTGCCTGAGTGTGGAGGCCCACTGGGCAGGCCTGCAGGAGGGGCAATCTGGAACTCTTGGGCAGGAGCTAATGCTGCAGTTCACAGGGGAGTTTCTTCTCCCACAGGAACATCTCAGCTGGGCGATTAAGGCCCTCGACTGATCGGCTCAGGCCCACCCAGATTACTGAGGATAATCTCCTTTACTAGAAGTGAGCTGATTGTAGATGTTAATCCCATCTACAGAACACACAGCAGCACCTAGGTTTGTGTTTGATTAGGTAAGGGGGCTAGAGACTGGACAGATTGAGACATCACACTGACCATGACAGGCCCTGACAAATTCTGAACCCTCCAATTCCAAGATGAGAGGGTTATATTGTATAACAGTGGGAGGGGTGCTCTCATCTCCACCCCCTTGCTTCCCAGCCCAATGCATTCTGGCTCAGGGGAAGATGGGCCCATGTAATGGCTCCCTTTGAAGGTGTGTAAGGCAGGTGCAGACAGTACTGGGACCTCCAGCATGTCCCCTTTCGGCTAGCACTGTCCCCCAGGCTTCAGCAGGCCACCACATTCTTCTATCAAGCCAGAAACTTTGAGCGATGTGGTATTTGGGCATTAGCCTATTGCCACACTATTTTCCCCCACAAACACAGGCGTACAAAAGGGGAAAATTTTGATAAGAGATATGTCGGTCTCTTGCAGGGTAGAGCTGATTTATTTTTTCATCTCTTACCAACAGTCATCCTTTCTGCAGTATGCCAAATGATGCACCAAATCACAGCAAACCAAAAAATGTTCTCCCCAGCTTGTAAGGACTTACATTCCCCAAAGAGAGTTTCAGATCATCTTCTTGGATTCCATGAAGCGTTTTATGAAACTGCAGAAAATATAGATCATTAATCCTTTGCTCAAATAAACACTAGACTCTGTCAATCTAGTGGCACAAATTTGGCTGAAGGTGCAAATGTGAACTTCAGCAAGCGTCCCTTTCCATCTGTGACTTTCTTACCAAAGAAAACGAAATTGTCCTGCATTTATGGGTTGTGATTTTCCTACTGGGGATATTGACACTTTTGTGGTGAAAGTTCATGGTCAACTTTTGGTTTCCCCAAAACATGTAGAAGCACTTCGGGAAACTTCCCACTTGATAGAGACGGAAGGAGCCAGCCCCCCTGAGCCCTGTGCCTATAACGTGGCTGTCTTTCTTGGCCCCCATGAGAAAGATGCTGACCTGCTGCAAAATCATATATTCACAGTTTGGGGTGAAAAGAATGCACTTCTCTGATGTGGGAAGACATTAAGGATGAGAATGGGGAAAAGGCTGAGAGCAAAAGAGAATGAATATATTCTTTACCAAACACTGTCTGATGGTCTTTGAAGGGGTCACAAAAAGCTCAGCAAAGGACCAACCAACTGTCCTTGAGTTGTTCGGTGGAAGGTGGGGGTTGTGACAAAAGTTCATCCTTTAATTTTTTTTTTTTTAAGATTTTATTTATTTATTCATGAGAGACCCAGAGAGAGAGAGACAGAGACATGGGCAGAGGGAGAAGCAGGCTCCCTGTGGGAAGCCCGATGGGGGACTCAATTCCAGGACCCTGGGATCATGACTGGAGTGGAAGGCAGACGCTTAACCACTAAGCCACTTAGGTGCTCCTGTTTGTTTTAAGTAGGGTCCATGCCCAGTGTGGAGCCCAATATGGGGCTTAAACTCATGATTCTGAGATCAAGACCTGAGCTGAGATCAAGAGGCAGGCACTTCACCAACTGAGCCACCCGGAGGTGACCCACTAGCTCATATTTTTTTAAAAAACTTTTTTTTAAAGACTGAAGAAAATTTAAAAATCACTAGAAAGGGCAACTGGATTCTCTCTCTCTCTCTTTTACTAAATCTGTGACTTATTTGTACTCTAACTTAAAATTTCCAAAGTTAAAACTCTTTCTATGTTTTAAAATCATTATCCCTGAGAAAGAGAGGTTTAACTGGTGCCCTCTGCTTCAGAGTGCTTAAAACGATGGGCATCTTGGACATGGGCACCCACATAACAAGTTTAATGATGCAAAGGTCCTGAGTGAGAAATAGCAGCCTACAAAAACAAGCCTGTGGGTACAGAGTGGATGGGCAGTTTTGCAGAGCTGGAAACAAGTTCTTGCAAGTCTAAAAACTTGCTGTTGATAGTTTATTAAACAGAGCTCTCTACAGAAACAGAGGAGAGACAGAGACATACAGAGAGACAGAGATAGATTTTGAGGAATTGGCTCACATGACTATGGCAAGTCTGAACTGTGTAGGTTGGGCTGGCAAGCTGGAAACTCAGATAAGAACGATGTTGTAGTCCTGAGTCCAAAACCTGTGAGGCAGGCCTGTAGCCTGAAAACTCAGGCAGGGTGTGCAGTCTTGAGGAAAATTCCTCAAGACTAAAGGATAGTCTAAAGTTTCTTCAGGAAACTTTAGTCTTTGCTCTTCAGGCCTTCAACTGATTGGATGAGGCCCACCTATATTATAGAAGGTCATCTGCTTCACTCAAAGCCTACTGATAAAAAGTGTTAATCACATCTGAAACATAGATAGCTTCAGAGAAACATCTAGACTGCTGTTTGACCAGGCAACTGGGCCCCCCAGCCTAGCCAAGATACATATAAAATTAACCTGTGTCCAGTAAGGAAGCCTTTCTATGTTCAAATGCTTTTGTTGAGAAGATAGCTCAATGTCATCACTTTGGACTGACGTCAGGCATCAATATAATGGGGGCCCCATAAGAGAAGAGCTGTAAGAGGATGCTTGGGTGGCTCATTCGGTTAAGCATCTGCCTTCTGCTTAGGTCATGATCTCAAGGTCCTGGGATTGAGCCCTGCATGGCGCTCTGTGCTCAGTAGGGAGTCTACTTCTCCTTCTGTCACTCCTCTCTGTCTCAAATAAATAAATAAAAGGAGAGAAGAGCCGTAAGTTCAAAGTGAATTTTCCTTTGACTATGTTCAGCGTTATCATCACATATGAGAAAAAGAAGGATGTCCTAAAGGCTGTGGGCAGTTCAGAGAGGTATTAGCAGAGGAGGAAACAGCAAGGGCAAAAATATCCCTACTGTATCACCGGACAGAAAGACACACATCATCGCCACATTTTATTAAATATAAATACTGAAGTAGTCCTATTGTGTTTATATTTTCCTTCTAAATATCTTACATTCATGTATCTTCACATAGCCTACAAAACTTAAAGATCCAATAAGGAATTAAAATAAACTGCTGTATTAGAGGACAGAAAGAAACATGATCAAAGTATTGTTATATTTTCTCAGATATATTATTTGTTTAATTATCCCACTGCTAATTACAACTAATTCACTAGTCCAACCATTTTTTTTAAGGCTTTATTTATTTATTCATGAGAGACCCAGAGAGAGAGGCAGAGACACAGGCAGAGAGAGAAGCAGGCTCCCTGCAGGGAGTCCAATGTGACTCGCTCCAGGCATTCTGGGATCATGCCCTGAGCCCAAGGCAGATGCTCAACCACTGAGCCACCCAAGCGTCCCCATTGCTTTGTTCACATAATAACATTTATGTAACAGGAAAGTGGGTAATATAGAATAATATATAATTTCAGTTCCTTACTTTTCATATTTTCCCCTTTTCTGTTTTTTTTTTTTTTTATTGAAGTACAGATGACTCACAATGTTACCATGTTACATTGGTTTCAGGTATACAGCATAGTGATTCAACAAGTCTATATGTTATGCTGTGCTCACAGCAAGCATGGCTACCATCTGTCACCATAAAATGCTACTATAATATCGTTGATTACATTCCCTTTGATGTATCTTTTTAAAGATTTGTTTATTTATTTTAAAGAGAGAAGGAGCAGGGGAGGGACAGAGGGAGAGAGAGCATCCTCAGGCATGCTCCTCGAGGAGCACCGAGTCTGGCACAGGGCTCAATCCTATAACCCTGAGATCATGAGTTGAGCTGAAATCAAGAGTCTGCTGCTCAACCAAATGAGACATCCAGGCTCTCCTATTCATATTTTCATGTTAGAGGAATAACACACCTGTATCTGAGTATTTGTTATATGTTAGGGTACTATGGGTAGTGATTCTGGTTCACTCTTATGTGTCTGTGTCCCAGGCTGACTTTCTCAAGGGCTAGTCACCCTACCTATTGGCCAAACCAGCCAGGAGCCAGAGGTCAGGGGAACCTGTGGATATAAACCATGTGGATGCAGGACCCAGAGCAGAGTAGAGGTGACATGAAGAGGATATGGAGGCAGAAACAGACACTCAGTTTCCCAGCATAAAAGATGGAGTATATATCCAGGTGTAATCGCAGTGTCCAGGGCTACCAATGGCATAGCAACTTTGACAGATCTGGGAAATGGGGAGTACCACTTTCCAGGGAGAAACCAGGGCTACTTCCCAATCCCTTTCCAAAAATGGTGGTATCACTGGTGCCCCCGAGAGTGTGAGCTAAGTGTTACTTTTCATTCATGGGCCTTGTTAGTCAAAAGTGTGCAGTAATAAAAAAAAAAGTGTGCATTAATCTTGTGGTTCAATTTTCTCATCCATAAAATGTGAGAAACAAAGCAGAGATTTATTGTGGGACTATGGATAATGGATATGAAAGCACCTTGAAGTTTAAAAAAAATTTAAAGATTAAAAAATTTTGCAGTTAAAATATTTCTTGGCACTTCTCTCTTCTGTCTTGCAGGCCACTGGAACCTTTTGAAAAATAATAATTCTCTGAAGTTGGATATTTGATGCAAACCAAGTGGTGATAACCACCATAATAACAGCAGACATTTACTGAAGGCTGACCATGTGCCAGAATCTGTGGGAAGTGCTTTTGCTTGAATTATTTTATTTAATCCTCATAACAACCTTAGAAAGTTATACTACTGATATATTTCATGATGAGGAAAATACGGCTTAAAGCCTTAGACAATGTGGTCCTAAGTTTCCATAACTGGAAGTAGTAGATCTGGGATTTGAACCCAAACAGGCTGACTTAGCCCACGACTTTTGAGCATTTTGTAAGCCAAGATAGCAAGCAGACAACTCTTCCCTGTTAGGGAGATTTTTTGATATGATATCGTGGATTAGTGATAAGACACATATACAGCAGGGGACATTAAACTCCGTCAAGATTCATGCTTTGAGCCTTTCATTGGCAGCAACACAGAGTCATGATAGTCTTTTTTTTTTTTTTTTAATTGCCATGCTCAAAAGAGATAACATCACCATGATCCAGAAACACAAAACAGAAAGCAAGACTGAAGCTACCAGCCTGCTGGAAGCAGTTAGAGGAAGCCGGAGCTTATTGGTTGAAACTCTAAATGGCTCATGCAAAGCAGGGGATGGAGTCAGGGAAGAGGTGCAGCTCCCCCTTAAAGAGTAAAACATGCTTCCATCCACCACTGTCTACATTGAAAATGCAAACATATTACAATGAAGAAAAGCAAAGCCTTGCAGCCAGGATCTGGGTGTTTTACCAAATGGCTCAGTGATTACCATGTCCTCAGTTATCTCCTTAGGATGAACACTCTGAAAACCCACTAGAAGATGTGGTTCTGAACAGGGGGGAAACAAAAACAACAACCCGCTCTCTCCTACCTTTACCCGAAAGGGAATAGTGAGTATAGAGCCAGTGCAGCTACAACAAAATGAACAAAACAAAAATAAACTCATTCTTGACAAGCTCACACCAAATCAACAAAATCACCAGCCAGGAAATGAAATCACTTTAGAGAAAATAAAAATAATGTGCAATTTAAAAAAGATCTTTAAAATGACTATGCTGAAATCTTCCAAGAGTTAAAGGAAGAAGTAACAAAGATGAAAAAAATAAAAAAGTAAGGACTTGAGCCAAGCAGAAATAGAAAATGAACATATGGGTATGAAAAAGAACCATGTAGAAATCCTGGAGATAAAGCAGCTTATCACTGAAATTTAGAAAGCTTAATAGGGCAGGAGAAACTCTACATTGGATGGCTAAAGAGAGAATTGATGAACTGGAAGATCACTAGAGAGGAATTCACCCAGAAAGTAGCACAGAGGGATAAGTTGTCTGAATGGGCAACATTATGAGATGCTTGACATCATTAAGATTGCATTTTTTAAAAAAGATTCTATTTATTTATTCACAAGAGACAGGCAGAGAGAGAGAGAGAGAGAGAGAGAGAGAGAGAGAGAGAGGCAGAGACACAGGCAGAGGGAGAAGCAGGCTCCATGCAGGGAGCCTGACATGGGACTCGATCCCAGGTCTCCAGGGTCACGCCCTGGGCTGAAGACAGGCGCTATACCGCTGAGTCACCTGGGCTGCCCAAGATTGCATTTTTAAAAGACAGCTAGATACTAGTTACAAGTTGGTCCCAAAACAAAATGAAACAAATGTTGAAAATATGGGATATAAAAAGTTACTATATATAAAAACTAACCAAAATGCTGTATTAGTCAGGGTTCTCCAGAGACACAGAACCAGCAGGATGTATATGTATATATGTACATATGAGATTTATTATAAGGAGTTGGTTCATGTGATTGTGTAGGCTGAACATGACCAAGATCCGGAGGGTGGGCTGGCGAGCTGGAGACCCCGGAGACCTGACATTCTGGTTCTAGTCTGGAGGCCAACAGGCTTGAGACCTGGGGAGATCTGACGTTTCAGTTCAAGTCCAAAGGCTAGAAAAAGCCAGTGTCTCAGTTCAAAGGCCGTCAGGCAGGATGAGTTCCTTTTACTTGGAGGAGGCTCAGCATTTTACTCTATTCAGACCCTCAACTAGTTGGGTGCAACCCACCCACATTAGAAACAGCAGTCTGCTTTGCTGAGTCTACTGATTAAATGTTAAGTTCATCCAGAAATATCCTCACAGACATACCAAGAATAGTCTAAAATTTTTAAAATTTATTTATTTATAAGAAAGAGAGAGAGAGAGAGCGCACATGTGTGAGTAGGGATGGGGTAGAGGGAGAGAGAATCTCAAGTAGACTCCCCGTGCCTGGCCTGATGTAGGGCTGGACCTCACGACCCCAGGATCATGACCCGAACTGAAATCGAGTTGTACACTTAACCAACTGAGCCACCCAGGCATCCCAGATCAAGAATAATTTTGATCAAATGTCTAGTCACTCTGGGCCAGTCAAGGCAACACATAAGATGAACCATCACACATATCTCTGGGGAACATAGCAGGCACAGCATCTTGGTCAATCAGGGAAATAAAGGGAGGAAATAGCCCTTCTTTTTGGCAAGATAGGAAAATGGGTCATAAGGATGGGGTCCCTAGGTGCAAATGGTTGAGATTCTGGATGCTATAGCAGAAAACACATGTCCCTTGAGACCAGAGAGACCTGGATGAGACTCTTGTTCCTACGCTGTGTGACCCTGACCTTGGGCATGTTAATTTAATTCCTCCGAGTCTCAGTTTCCTTATCTTTTAAAACAGAATAATTATAGTACCTACCTCAAAGGGATATGGAGAAGATTTTTTTTAAGATTTTATTTATTTATTCATGAGAGACACACAGAGAGAGGCAGAGACACAGGCAGAGGGAGAAGCAGGCTCCATGCTGGGAGCCCAACGTGGGACTTGATCCCCGGTCTCCAGGATCAGGCCCTGGGCTGAAGGTGGCGCTAAACCGCTGAGCCACCCGGGCTGCCCTATGGAGAAGATTTTAAAAGGTAATATATGAAATCCTTAGCAAAATACCCAATCTCTACTAGTTCTCCAATGGTCAGTGCTGGGGATGCAGACAGCTGACCCATCTCTGGTCACACCTAGATCCATCCTCATCATGCGTAGGGAGGATTGTGCAAAGGAGGGATCCAGGATATGAGATCCAACACAGTTGGGTCTGAATCCCGCTGCCTCCTGCATATTAGCTGCAAGTGAGTCTCCCCTTTACACTTTGTTTGCTTCCCATCTGCCAACTGAGGGCAGTACATCTCCCTCTAGAGCAGTGTTTCCGAACTAGGGACAACTCTCCCCCAACACTAGTGATGTTTGGCAATGTCTAGAGACATTTCTTTTTAATTTAGATTCAATTTAGTCAACATATAGTGTAGTATTAGTTTCAGGGGTAGAATTTAGTGACTCATCAGTTGCATGTACACCCAGTGCTCTTTCCATCATGTGTCCTCCTTAATGCCCATCACCCAGTTAGGCCATCTTCCCACCCACCTTCCCTCCGGTTTGTTTCCTAGAGTTAAGAGTCTCTTATGGTTTGCCTCCCTCTCTGTTTTTTATCTTATTTTATTTTTCCTTCCCTTCCCCTATGTTCATCTGTCTCGAGACATTTTTGATGGTCAGAGTCCATTTGGGATTCTGCTACTGGCATCTAGTAGGTGGAGTTTAGGGAGGCACCCCATCTTTCTGCAGTGCACAGGGCAGTCCCCCACAGCAAAGAACAACGTGGCTTAAAGGGTCAATTGTGCTGAAGTGGAGAAACTCTAGGGTTGAAAACTTAAATGAAATCATGTTTATGAAAGGCTTGGCTTAAGGAATAAAAATTAAGGCTTTTCTCATCATCATCATCATCATCATCATCATCATCATCACAGGAAAGTGCACAGACAGCATGTAGGTTTCTGCTCTTCTCCTCCCCACTCTTCCCCCTGCCCCCTCCTTCTTCTCTTCCTCCTCCCCACATGGCTGGGTACTAGCAAGGAGAGGAAATGTGACTGCTCCACTGGCAGCATTCCTGTGCTCAGAACCCAGGAGGAGGGAACCACTCCTGACCTCCCCTAAAGAAGGTCTGCAGGCTGTAGGTTCAACATGCCAAGTTCCGGGATGCTGCTTCCAGGCAGCCACATCCAGAACACGTTCTGGCTCCCTCGGCCGAGCCAGCCTTCTGTAGCCCCTATAGCTTCTATAGACTTGGCTGGAACGTCCGCCCCAGGGCTGGTGGCGAGGGGGCAGGTGTCGCTGTGGCCAACCCCAGCGGCCAGATGGGGCTCTCCCACAGGGGCTCCCACCCCATCTCCAAGCTACCTCAGGGATTTGGCTCACTCTGCTCAGCCCTTAGTCATGACCCTTTCCTGACATCTTAAAGGAGGTTTTTCTTTACCACTAGGTATATGCTTATTCTGTGTGCAGGCATTTATTGGAGGAGGAAGGGATGGTTAGGGAGAGAAGATGAGAGGATAGAAGAGCAACATCCAGCCCCCTGAAGGAGTGCTGTCCCGCCTCTAGGCCTCATTCCCCTGAAATTTCCCAGGACAGAAGGTCTTCCTCCTACCTCTAGGAGGGAGGCGGGGGTGCAAAGGGAGGCAACCGCACAGACGTAAAACACAAACAGAACAGGTGTCCCTGGCCAATGCATCTGTGCGAGCTCTGGCCATCTCTCCAAGGCCTTCCCCTGGAGCCCAGTGTTCACCATCCTGGCCCCCGGCTGGATTCAAAAGGCAGGGGCAGCAGACCACACTCAAGGCCCTGAGACGGAGCATTGGTGCTTTTTGTTTGTTCAGCCCCAAGCAGAGAGCAGTCCAGGCACAAAACTTTCCCTGGGGGTTGCCGATCTCCCCTTTGAAGCCCGACAAGAATACCGTAAACCTAAACGAAGCCCGCTCTTCTCAGGGGGAGCAGATTTTCTCTCCGGAGAACCACAACAGGGGCAAGCCTTGCTCCCCAGGACATGCTTTCCTGGCCTGCAAGGGGTTGAACTTTCTTTTCCTCCCCCCACCCCCGCCCCAGCCCCACAAGAGAGCCATAAACACAGAGATACCAAAGAGTTAATTTGCGTTTTTTAAACCTCCTTCCCAATGCCCGCTCTCATTCCTGCATCAAATCCTCATGTCCAGACATCAAATCAGTAAGCCCTGTTGCCTGTCAGAGAATACAATGTCAGGCCATTAGTATGTTAATAAGTCCGGAGGGCGACAGGTGGCCTCCTAGACAGCTCAATTAAGCTGCTCATTAAACACACGCTAACGAACAGCCCAGGCAGGGCCTGAACAGCACCATTCTGTAATGACATGATGTCAGAGTGAACAAATGAGGAAAAATAACAAAAACATTACAGCAGGGACAGACGCCACTAATAAGGACCCCTCGCACTACATCAGCCCGCAAATCAATGAGCCACAGGGATCAAAAAACTCGACCCAACATTCTCAGGAGACTGAATGCAGCAAGATTTTTTTGGTCAGTACTTAACAAAAAAAAAAAAAAAAATCCAACCCCCAAACCTAAAATGATCGCAGAATATCACAAATGAACTGGTAAAAAAAAAAAAAAAAAAAATTAAGAGCGCAGGTTTGACACAGGACTAATCACAAAGTCCGAGAAATTTGTTTGGTTGAGTTTGAATGAAAATCATTATTTAATGTGATCATCATTTACATTTGATTGGCATCTTTTTTTTTTTTTTTTTAAAGCCCACAGGTTCGAATCATTTGCCTTCTCTGCTCCTCCACCGGCTTTAAGGGCACGGCCGAGTGTAAAAGAGCATGGAGCCAAGTTTCTTAGGTGAAGATTCTTCTTATTATTTTAAAAGAAGGGATTTCCAGCAGTTGCTAGAGGTTGCTCTCATTTTCAAGTAAGGGGCTTCCTGAATAATAAAAAAATCAAATCTCCACCAGGCCTGGCTCCGATGTTGGAGACACATAATGCTAAACTAATAGGCTGGTTTGCCATTAGAAGGTCATGACCTTGGCTCTCATCTTTTGTCAAGTAGCAGCTGACACCTCCTCTGTGTGTAGACTTTCTTCAAGCCTCACAGAGGTGCTGTTCCTCACGAGCCCAGCAAGCTGAAGGCAGGCAGGAAACACATAACCTCAGCTTTCAGGGCTGTTTTTATGGGGCTGGAGCAGAGACCCTTGGAAGCATAGTTCTTCCCACATTTGTTGAGCTACCTCTGTCCAAACCCATGGTCCCAGGGTATGACCATGTATGACTGGGGCAAGCTTTTACTTGTGTGTCCCTGAGCAGGTCACTTTACCTCTCTGACTCTGTTTCCTTATATATAAAATGTGATTGGACTCGGTATTGTCTCCGCCCTTCCATTCTGAGAGTGTCTCCGGTACAAAATAAGTGTAAGATGCTCATGCAATTTGCCATTTGGTTAGAAAGACAAAGGTAGTCATTGAAAACAATCCAAAGAACTCAACAGCAAGTACAGTGTGCTACCAGGAAGCACAATAAGAATTCATAGATGGAAGACCTCAGGGGTTGGTAAGCGCTCTATGTCAGTTCCCTGAAAATCTGCTGAGCCAGAGTAGACTGGAGCACGCATAGAGGAGGGGGATCCTGCTGGTCTTTGAGATGCAAGACCAGGAGGTGGAAGGACACGCAGGAGGTAGGCCAGGACAGTTGCCTTTCTTCGCACAAGCTCCTACCAATAAAAATAAGTTAGATCGCATTCCAAATATGAGTATTTATTTTATTAAAAAGCATGTATTACTACACTAATATATGATTAACATATTAAACTAAATAGCAGAATAAGGTGATTTTAAATAGTGAGATGAAAAAAAAATTCCAGAAGTCCAAACATTTTTTCTCTGCCCTCCAGAGGATCATATTAAACAACTCATAGGGATGCACATGCCACAGTCTGGAGACTACTCTTCCAGATGTGAGGAGAAAGGATGTCAAAGGACAAGTGTGAAGTGCACATGTGTTTGCTCATGCACACGTGTGTGTGTGTGTGTGTGTGAGTGTGTAAGGGTTAGGCAGTACAAGATGAAACCTGCCTCATGGAGGCAAGGTGGGGCTACCAAGCAGAGAGACATGGGGTAGGATGTGGCAAAACCACAGGAGATAATGTGCAAAGATGAGGTGAAAGGGAGCTTAGTGAATTTGGTGGTTTGCGGGACACAGCAACATGGCTTTTTGTCTTAGTGATGCTAAGGTACATCCTATGGCTGGCAGGTGTAACAACATGCAACAATCCAATAGACATTCACTGAGGTTCCCTCTTTGCTCAGGGAACTGTGGGGAATACAAAAATGAGAACATTTCATTCCTGCCATGAGGGAGTTTACAGTTCAGTCATTCATTCAATTCACGAACTTCTGCTTGCTAGTCTCTGCCCTAGGTGCTGGGAATAATGGCAAATGACACAAGCTTGGTCCTAGCCCTCATGAGTTTATAGTCAAGTGGGAGAGACAGACCTATTACTTAACTAACTGCATTTCAAGCCAGACTGTATTAAAGGGGGTGGCAGGGGAGGGAAAAAAGACTTGTAGGAACATAGATGAGGCTGTGATTAATTCTGTCTGTAATAATCAGAGAAAGTTCCTGGCACCATTAGGAGCTCTAGACCAGTGTTATTCAATAGAACTTTCTGCAGTGATAGAGATGTTCTCTATCTATGCTGTCCAATATGACACCCACATGGGGCCATTAAGCACCTGAAACATAGCTAGAGTGACTGAAAAACTGAATTTTTAATTCTAATCAACTGAAATTTGAACAGTCCCATGTCGCTTGTGGCTACCACATTGGAAGAGTGCAGCATAGAAAGTGGGATGGGATGGTGGTGACTTTCATGTGGAATAATATGTCTTCTTTCTTAAAGCCTGTACTTTCTCTCTGCATAGGGTGATGACATCCTAGAAGTTGGGGGAAATAGCTGTTCCCTCGGCAATGCTAAATTCCCAATGATAGTTCAAGGCCACACATGGTGGGTGTATTGATTGACACTGGCATGGAGGTACTGCTTGGTAGGAAATGAAAAAAATCACTTTAAATTTAGAGCATCTTTCCACCTCTTCTCCTCTGGTGTGAGTTCAAGTCTCACCTCTGGCAATAGTAACTGGACTTCCCTTAAGTATAGAAATGATCCCTGAAAGTATGGTCTTTGGATTCTTTTCAGACATCACCATCTTGGAAAGCTTGGAGAACCCTAAAAGCAACACCAGGGGGCAGTGCATGTGCAAGATCACCAGCACACAGCAGGATCTCTTGGGGCTGCCTGGCTACTGTTTTCCAGAGAATGGGAAGAGCCATTTAAGTTCTACTTCAGAGTCCTTTCCCTCTCTTCTTTCCTCCGTTGTTGTGTTAGATGATCTAAAACAAGTGGAGAAGCACATTTTTCTTTGTATGATAAAGCAAAGTTAGTAAGATGGCAATGAATACCGGAATGGGCTTCAGTTTTGTTTTTGTTTGCTTATTTGATTGTTGCTATATGATGGAGACAGGAAGAGAAAAGTTCTAAAGCCAAGACCACTGAGCAGAGATGGGGGAAGGGGGAACTTCTATTCAAAGATGGCGAGTTGAATGCAGGGCTTAGTCTCCAGTTCCTCCTGAAACCTTCCTAAAACAGCAGCAGAGGAGGTATTTTGGAGAAGACACAAACCTACAAGGTGAACAGAACAGAAGCGATGATAGTTACAATAAGATGGGAAGCTGGAAAGCAGAGGTATGCTTGGTAACTGATGTGAGAGAGTTGAGAAAGCTGAATCATAAGCCCCCAAAGGGGACAGCAAACAGCAATCAAGTTGCTCAGGAATTGGTGACATTAGGAACCTATGGAAATGGGACCTAGCAGAATGGCTGACTCAAAGTCCATGTAAGAAGCAGTTGGATCTCCAATCTTCTTCTTCGGTTCTATAAAGTCAGGTCAGACAAATGTTCACATTCTGAATGCTGAGATTTCCAGTTGTTTTCCTGATCTTGTTTCCATAATAATGGTAGCAAGGACTATACTTTCCACATGAGAGATTCTAAGGGGCTTCACTGCAGCTCTTCCAACAATACAAGAGGAAAGACTCAAAGATAATCGTAGCCAAAGTTCCCCAGGAAAGTGGCCCAGAGACATCACTGAACAGAACTCCTAGTTGCCAAGTCCTATGCATATGTACAGAGCTTAATATCAGCTTTTAGTGCCTCACTTGTGAATATGAAGAGACATTTAAGGGCCATTTGATGTTTGAGAGCAACCTCTAACAGAAAAGCCAGAACCAGGGAGGAAGGGAAAGTAACTTGGAAGCAACAGAAGCTATAGAAGTTATGTAGGGATACATGTTTAAAAATTATTATTAACATTCTGAGCAGCCCGGGTGGCTCAGCAGCTTAGCGCTGCCTTCAGCCCAGGGCCTGATCCTGGAGACCCGGGATCGAGTCCCACGTTGGGCTCCCTGCATGGAGCCTGCTTCTCCTCTCCCTGTGTCTCTGCCTCTCTCTCTCTCTCTCTCCCTGTGTCTCTCATGAATAAATAAAAAATAAAATCTTTAAAATTTTTTTAAAAAATAAGGATAATAACATTCTCAGAGAGTAAGGAGAAAACACTGCATCCATGAAATAAAAATAGGATTCTGTAACCAAAGAGGCAAAGGATCTGTACTCCAAAAACTACAGAACACTTATGAAAGACCTTGAGGAAGACACAAAGAGATGGGAAAACATTCCATGCTCATGGATTGAAAGAATAAACAATGTGAAAATGACTATGCTACCCAGAGAAATTTCACATTCAAAGCAATCCCTATCAAAATACCATGGACTTTCTTCACAGAGTTGGTACAAATAATCCTAAGATGTATGTATGGAACCGGAAAACACCCAGAATACTCAGAAGAATGTTGAAAAAGAAAAACAAAGCTGGGGGCATCACAATGCCTGACTTTAAGCTATATTGCAAAGCTGTGATAATCAAGATAGTATGGTACTGGCACAAAAAACAGACACATAGATCAATGGAACAGAATAGAGAACCCAGAAATGGTTCTCTATGCTGAACTAATCTTTGACAAAGTAGGAAAGAATACCCAGTGGAAAGAAGACAATGTCTTCAACAAATGGTGTTGGGAAAATTGGACAGTCACATACAGAAGAATAAAACTGGACCATTCTCTTACATCAGACACAAAGATAAACTCAAAATGGATGAAAGATCTAAATGTGAGACAGGAATCCATCAAAATCCTAGAGAAGAACACAGGCAGCAACCTGTTTGAACTCAGCCACAGCAATTCTTGCAAGGCACGTCTGTAAAGGCAAGGGAAACAAAGGCTATAATGAACTATTGGGACTTCATCAAGATAAAAAGCTTCTACACAAACTACACAAAACTAAAAGACAACCTACAGAATGGGAGAAGATTTTTGCAAATGGCGTATCAGATCAAGGACTAGTATTCAAGATAAACAAAGAACTTATCAAACTCAACACCCCAAAACAAACAATCCAGTCATGAAATGGGCAGAAGACATGAACAGACATTTCTCCAAAGAAGACATACACGTGGCCAACAAGCACATGAAAAAATGCTCCACATCACTTGTCTTCAGGGGAATACAAATCAAAACCACAATGAGATATCCCTTTATACTGGTGAGAGTGACTAAAATTAACAAGACAGGAAACAACAAGTGTAGGTGAGGATATGGAGAAAGGGGAAACCCTCTTGCACTGTTGGTGGTAATGCAAGCTGGTACAGCCACTCTGGAAAACAGTGTGGACATTCCTCAAGAAGTTAAAAATACAACTACTATGAGACAGCAATTGCACTACTGGGTATTTACCCCAAAGATACAAATGTAATGAAATGATGGAACACCTGCACCCCAATGTTCATAGCAGCAATGTCCACAATAGCCAAACTGTGGAAGTTGCTGAGATGTCTGCTGACAGATGAAAGGATAAAGAAGATGTAATATATATGTACAATGGAATATTACTCAGCCATCAGAAAGGATGAATACCTACTATTTACATCAACATGGATGGAACCTAAGGGTATTATGCTGAGTGAAATAAGTCAATCAGAGAAAGACAACTATCATATGATTTCACTTATCTGTAGAATATAAGAAATAGTGAAAGGGACTACAAGGGAAAGGAGGGAAACTGAATGGGGGAAAATTAAAGAGGAGGACAAACCATGAGAGACTCCTAACTCTGGGAAACAAACAAAGGGTTGTGGAAGGGGAGGTGGGTGGGGGGGTGGGGTAACTGAGTGACTGGCATTAAGAAGGGCACATGATGAGATGAGCACTGAGTGTTATACTCTATGTTGGCAAATTGAATTTAAATTTAAAAAAAACAAAAATAAGTTTTAAAAGAATAGGATTCTAGTGTGTAGTATATCTTAAACTTATACAGTGTCTATGTCAATTATATCTCAATAAAACTGTGCAAAAAGAATAGGATTCTGATAAAAAAAATTCAGAGAACAAACAAAAGTGCTTGGAAAGAGCAGAAATAAAAAAAGTTAAGGACATCACTGAGAATGTTTAGCAAAAACACAAAGAGAAAATAAGAGAGAAAAGTGTAAAATGATAGGACCATACCAGAACGTTGAAGTCCAAATATGGGAAGCAGGTCCAGACACAATGGGAGGAAACTACCCAAAGAAATAATGCATGAAAACTTCCCAGATATTAAGTTCCTGAATTATATCCAACACCATGGGCAGAAATTGACTCCCCAAGACACAGCACTGTGCAATTTTATCACACGGGATAAACAGAAGTTACTAAATGTTTTTAAAGAGAAAACAACAACAACAAAAAAGAAAACATGCATTATACAAAGGATCAAGAATCAGAATGGCATTGGACTTTTTTTAAAAAAAGATTTATTGGTTCATCCTAGACAGAGAGAGAGAGAGAGAGAGAGAGAGTGCACAAGGTGTGTGTGGGGGGCGGGGGGGAAGCACAGTGCAGGATGGGGAAAGGGAAAGGGATAGAATCCCAAACAGACTCCCTGCACAGCACGGAGGCTGGCATGGGGTTGGATCCTAAGTGCCAAGATCACCAAGATCACCATCCCAGCCGAAAACCAAGAGTCAGGTGCCCAACCAACTGAGCCACCCAAGCACCCCTGCATTGGACTTTTTAACAACATGCAAGAAGACAATTGGGAAATGTTTCAAAATCCTAAAGAAAAAATATTTCCAAAGGTAGAATTCTATACCTAACAAAACTATTAATCAAATGTGAAGGTGTGATAAATACATTTTTAGATATGCAAGGGCCTTATAAGGAGGCTCCTGGAGGTTTTTTTTTTTTTTTTTTTAAATCAAAAAAGGAGCCGAATTTTTCGGAAGAGGAAGATGCAGGGTCTGGGAAACAGGGGTTCCAGCACAAAAAAGAGGTGAAGTTACCGAAGGTAACCAGTCAAGTTCTGGGAGGACTTCTTCAAAAAGATGAAATTATTGTGAGCACATTGAGAAGAGGGCAGAGTCGAGGGATAAATTACTAGAACAGATCAACAAAAAAAAAATAAAATAAAGCAATTGTGAATGTTAGCAAGAGCAATTGTTTAGGGATGAAAAAATAAGCACAGCATTCAGGGCTCAGCTATTCACAGCATTGACAGAATTAGAGTAATGTAAAAACTTTCATATTAAACTCCAAAATTTCTTTTTTTTTTTTTTAATTTGAGGGCAGTTGACACACAGGTGTGCAACATAGTGATTCAACATCTCTCTATATTATGCTGTGTTCACCACACTATTATTGACTTTGTTCCCTATGCTGTTGTTTTTTTTTTTTTAATCTCGGTGACTTCTTCATTCCCTAACTGGAAGCCTATACTTCCCATTCCACTTAATCTCCAAAATTTCAATTATAAATTGATACAGGAAAAACATCTGTGTGGGTATGTGTGTGCGGGCGCACATGTGTATGTGACCGTGTGCGTGTACATGTTGTGTGTTATATGCAAGAGTAAAAATCCCTTCCTCTGTGGCAGAAGTCCATAGTCAATGCCAAAAACCAAACATCAAGAATAGCAATTAGATGTATTCCTACAGACTTTTTTGCCTGATATTGTAACTATCAAGAGAATCTGTTAAAACACAAGCGACCGCCTCCGGATTAGGAAATGGCAGAGGGGCATGGAGAGTTGAGGAATTGCTGTTCACTGCAAGTTTTTCAAACCTATCTGACCCACTAAATTCTGTGGATTTATAACTTTGATTTTAAAAAACTGAATTAAAACAACTGTGAAATAAAAGAAAGAGCTAAATGGCCCAGAGTTACAGAGTAGGTCTAGGAGAATGAGACTCGCTCAAAACCTCCAAGGGCCAGCAGGCCACTTCTTGGCAAAGAGCCGATTCTAAGATTGGGCCACCCTCAATGCTACCGTCTGCCTCTATCCTAGGTCTGTCCTTAATAGGGGACACTCTGCTTCGTGAGCTACATGAAAATTGTTCAGATTCATCACATAACACTAGCTTCTTGGCCCCACCCTCTGCCAGTGTTGAGTGGCTTGCTTCTCAATGAGCCGCTCCAACTTTGTGTCTCCTCTCCTATGCCACCTGCCCCCAAACGACACACATGACAGCTCAGAGCAATATGCACATTTCAGTGCAAGTGTGACAAGTAGAAGAGTGAGAGATGAATCCCACCTCCAGCTGATGCAGAAATTGGCTTTTGAAATTAAATGAATTGAGTATTTCCTTTTGCTTTTCCCCACGGGACTTCTTGCATCCTGCTAAATTCAAGCCCCAGGTTGTGCCTCACCTTCTCCAGGAAGTCCTGAGCAAGGATGTTTTCATTGTTCTGTCTGGCTCTCTTCTTGCAAGGTGGCCAGAGCCCTTCTTAGCAATGCACTGAGCACCTGCTGCTCTGAATTCGTTTATTCTATTTTTCCAAGCACCGTCTGAGGACAAGGCACCAAATCATACCTTGCAACTAGCCCCTAACTGCATAAGGAAAAGCTCAACTGGAACTTATAGATTTAATTCCTGGAACCCCACAAAATAAAATGAAATCCTGAAGACACCAACACCAACACACACACATTCCGTTCTACCGAGTAGTTACATTTGATGAAACTGAATTTGTTCTTCATGTTTTTCAGGCATGATAATCATCTTCTTTTACTAAAGACTCCTTATCTTTGGAGAACCTGGCTGGCTGGTCAATGGAGCATGCGACTCTTGATCTTGGAGTCGTGAGTTAAAGCCCCATGTTGGGCATAGAGCTTCCTTAAAATAAAAGAATCTTTATCTTTAAGAGATTCACACCAAATATTTACACATGAAACTGTAATGATGTTTGGGATTTGCTTCAAATTAACCCAGTGCTTGAAAGGAAAGAGGTGGTGGTGCAAAGGAAACCAAAGTCCAGGAACTGATGCTTTTTGTAGCTGGATGATGAGTAAATAGAGGTAATTTATTTATCTCTAATAATCATCATTATTAGATGATAATAATCTAATCATTTCCTCTAATTTTTATCATAAAATTCAAAATTTTATCGTAATACAGTAAATATGTACATGTATGATTTATATGAATTATAATGGAAGACTGTTGGACCTTGGTGATTTATTATTTCCCAGCTCAACCTCCTTTACCTTACAGAGGAGTGTGAGAGGAGTTAATGACTTGCCCAACATCACAACGTGGCTGATTAGTGACAGTGCTGGGCCCAGACCTCAGATCCAGTAACTCTCAGTGTAGCCGACTCTGGAACATCTCAGGTAGAGGAGAGGGAGGGGAAGGAATGCCGGTTGCTTTATCCTTTCATCTGAAAGCTTTAAGTCTTCTTAAAAATATGAAATGCTGGGGCAATTGCTGGGTGGCTCAGTGGTTGAGCGCCTGCCTTCGGCTCAGGGCATGATCCCAGGTCCTGGGATCGAGTCTTGCATTGGGCTCCCTACAGGGAGCCTGCTTCACCTTCTACCGGTGTCTCTGCCTCTCTTTGTGTCTCTCATGAATAAATAAATACAACCTTAAAAAAAGAAAAATATGAGTTGCCTAGTAAAGGTAGTAGTTTCAGCTGTTATTATTCGATTATACCTCAGTGTGAATGAGTGTGACATCCTTTTCTGAGAAAGAACCTGCTTAGACACTCCAGAGGAACCAGAGCAGAAGCTGAGGGAAAGTACAGGACTTCCAGGACGAGGGCCCTGACCATAAAAAGTGTCTACTCAAAATATTTGAGGCCAGAAAACATTAGCAGGGGCTTCTCCAGGTGGTGGGATTAAAGTTGGGTGTTTTAAAAATACTTTTTCATGGAGCGCCTGGGTGGCTCAGTCAGTAAGTGGCCAACTCTTGATTTTGGCTCAGGTCATGATCTCAGGGGTCCTGGGATCGAGCCCCACGTCAGGCTCCACGTTCAGCAGAGAGTCTTCTTGAGGATTCTCCTTCTCCCTCTGCCCTTCCTCCAGCTCACTCTTTGTCTCTCTCTTAAGTAAATAAATAAATCTTTAAAAAATATGTTTTCATATTTTTCACGTTCTCTGCAAAGAATATATATTATTTTTATTGTTCATGCACTCAGGTATTCAACAAATATATATATTTTTTTATTTTTATTTATTTATGATAGTCACAGAGAGAGAGAGAGAGAGAGAGAGGCAGAGACACAGGCAGGCTCCGTGCACCGGGAGCCCGACGTGGGATTCGATCCCGGGTCTCCGGGATCGCGCCCTGGGCCAAAAGCAGGCGCTAAACCGCTGCGCCACCCAGGGATCCCAGGTATTCAACAAATATTTACGGAGTGTCTTCTATGAGTCAGACTCTACCCTGGGTGCTGGAATACAATGACAAGTGACAAACCTGGTCCTTCCTTTTGGGGACTTGTGGTAAAGGTGGCCTTGGGAACACACCAAGTTCTTCTGGAGAGCCCAGAGTCTGGATCAATGGATTGGTGCTAGAGGGCATCACACCTGCTTCCACGCCATGAAGCTACTGGAGTGGGGATAAGGGGACAGCTCTGGTGCTGAACTACCTGAGTTTAAGTCCCAGCTCTGTACCATCCCAGCTGTGTAACCTTAGGCAAGTCACTTAACCTCTTTGTACCTTGGGTCCCTCATTCATACAATAGGGATAATAATAATCATACCCAGTTCTCAGGATAGTATTTGGGGCATATTAACTAAAAAATTATTTACCTTCAGAAATTCAAATTTAGCTGTGCTTCCTGCATTAATCTGGCAACCCTACTTCCCCAGTGTCCTCAGCTCGGAAGGTAGACCCTCAGAAGGACCCAGCTCAGGGACTTCTGTCTGTGCTGGCCCTGCTCCCAGGAGGCACTGAGTGCCGACTCGATGCCTGGCACAGGGGCACAGAGAGTGTCCACCACAGTAGAGGCTAGAGACAGCGTCAAGCGGAACCAGACCCCAGAACCACACTGTAGCAGACCCTGCTGCCCATTCTGCTGGGATTCAAAGCATGTATGGAAATACAGATCCTGTGGTTCCTGGGCCATCATCTTACTCTGTGATGCTCTGTTGATGGAAGGATCTAGACAAAGGCTAGTTCGGCGCACTTTATAAAGGCAGTAATGACTTTTCTCGGATCGAGGTTCTCAAGGTCTGGAACAAGGCAGGATGCAAGAGGTTGGGCCAGCGGCAGATGGTTTAAAGCAACAGCCTTCACACTTCGGTGAGCTTTCAAATTACTTGGTGTGTGAAAAATATAGATGCTTGGACCTTGGCTGAGATCTATTGACTCAAACAGCCCAGGATGGGTCCTGAGGGTTGGTTCTGATCTATTCCCCCAAGTGATTCGGGACAGCTCATGGATACTCGTGATTCTGGACAGAGTTATGGTTCTTCAAGCTTGGTTCCTGGGACAGCCTGCTGCTTTCTGTCTCTGTGTCCTTTCAAGGACAAATGTCACCTTTCACACCCAGTGCTTGACTGCTAATGGGGCTAACCCAGGGGGTCAAGTCTAGCAAGGTAATTGATCCAACGGATGAAGAATTGGAGATCCAGAGATGGAGTGTTTCTTGCTCACTTCTCCAAAAATCATATCCAGGTTCTACCCCCATCTACCCGTCCTATGAAAGGAGGCTTCAGGCCCCAAAGCACGGAGTATGGACAAGAGGGTATTGTTCATTCTACTTCAGGTGATGGGGTTACCCTAGATAGAGATGGTTCAGTTTTGCGGTTGTATGCTTACATCTACCTGCTTTGGAAACTCCAAGAATCCCCCCTTCCTTCCACCTTAACACCATAATCAATAATGAGGAAGTAAAGGGACCCACCGTTCACCCAACCTTTGCAACAGGGGGCACTAGGAACCCTAAATTCCTTTGCAGTGGATGGTGACTACTTCAGAGTGCAGCAGCCTCTCAGGGCAGGTGGCACTCAAGGGCCAGGAATTGGGCCCAAGGCGGGGCATTCCCACAGGCCCTATGGAGCCCTGGCCTCTCTCTTTTGCCCTGTCAGATGGTCCCATGTGTGACGTTGCTGGCCTTGCCTTTGGTCCCGGGCCTGACAGGGAGGCGGGTGAGGACGAGTGTGAAAATCTACTGGAGCCCTCTGCAAACCCACAGTGGGGACTCTATAGTGGCATTAAAGTGCCTCCCTTTCCTCTGAAAAAAGGATTACGTGCAACAAGTGTTTGAGCCTCCAGCTCTTTTGAAAAGAAACTCAGTCTTAAGTGCTAAGCTCAGATTCCAGGAACCAGGCCCCTCCACTGCAGCTGCTCGGATTTCAAGGATTTCAGGGCCACCATTTCATGGCGGGTGGATTTGCACCAGCTCTGACGGTGGGGGTGGAGCAGACCAGATGTTTTAAGGGGATTATCGCCTAAAAGACAAGTCCAGTTTTCCTGTGTGTCACTCATGTCTTAAAGGCAATTTTCCCACATAGTGCCACCAAAATGGGAGGGAATGGAAAAAAAGATTTTGTATCTTCTGATTTGCATGTAAACCTCGCCCCCCGCACCTGGAGGCTTTAAGCACCTGATCTTATGTAATCCTCCCAATGAGGACAAGGGCTGACCTGTGTCCCCTCCAAAATTCCTATGTTGAAGCCCTAACCCCCAGTACCTTAGGATGTGACTATATTTGGAGATGGGGCTTTTTAAAAGGTAATTAAGTTACAATGAGGTCATTAAGGTGGACCCCAAACCAATATGACTGGTGTCCTTACAAGACAAGGAGATTAGGACATAGACTCGCATGAAGGGAAGGCCAAGGGAGGACACAGGGAGATGATGGCCATCCACAAGCCACGGAGTGAGGCCTCAGAAGAAACCAACCCTGTCAACCCCTTGATCTTGAACTTCTGTCCTCCAGGACTGGGAGAAAATAATTCACATTATTTAAACCACCCAGTTTTGATTTTTTTATGGCAGCCCTAGCAAACTGATACAACTCCTCTTTTGGTTTTTTTTTTTAAAGACTACTTATTTGTTCATGAGAGATAGAGAGAGGCAGAGATATAGGCAGAGGAAGAAGCAAGCTTCCAGTGGGGATCCTGATGTGGGACTCAAACCCAGGACCCTGGGATCATGATCTGAGCCAAAGGCAGATGCTCAACTACTAAGCCACTCAGGCACACCATACAACTCCTGTTTCACAGACAGGAAACCAAGGCTTAGCCAGGTTAGATAAGATGCCCAAAGGTAGATAGCTCAAGTAGCCCATCTTGGGCCCAGGTTGGTTCCCAAACCTGTTTACAAATTAAAATAATGGGAGCAGTTTAGAAAACCAAGAACCATCTTTTGGGACCTAGCTAAGAGCTCCTTGAGGTGGTCTCTGAAGGCTGTATTTTTGATAGATTCCCAGAATGATTCTAATGCATAGTCAATTTCGAGGACCAAGTCAGTAGACAAAGCACTCACAGCACAGAGTTCATTAATGGGGGATATATTTTCACATGTGAAGGACCATTTATTTAAAAGACAAATTCACAAATTCAGTCTGTTTCTGCCCCTCCCCTCATGCAGCTGGTATGATCTATAGTGTGCGGAGGAGCATCAAGAACTCAAGACAGCCTTTCACCAAAGCTCCCTGCCAGCTCCGAGTCCATCTCATCCTGGAGGCAGATCCACCCCAGCCTCCGTGATGGGATCCATGCTGCCCACCTGCCAGGCAGCAAACGAGTCTTCCCCAAAAGGTCTCTTGCTGCAGTTTACTGCTGTCATCCGTTGGAGAACTTCAGTAGAGACATAACACACATTTGTCACGAACCTCACAATGTGCCTCTGAATACATGAACGTCACATGGGGTCACAGCTCCCTAGATGGGCGCAAGCACAGCTTCCTTAGCTAAGAGGTTGTAGTTGGCCAGGTACATGCTGGAACTTAAAGAATTGGCTTATTGCTTCAGGTATTTACAAACTAAACCTCATAGCCTTGTGGTGAAGGGATTCCACTCCGTTGTAGTCTTTGGATGGAAAGGGACATAGTTAGTGGATTCCAATTACAGCCATGAAGGGTATTTCTTCCCTTATGAAATCTGTCCTGCCTGCCTTATGGGTTTGTGTGGAAGACCCATCGTATTAGCTACCCATTGCCATGTAACAAAACTCTCAGCAGCTTAAAACAACACAAACATTTTTTATCTCACAGTTCCAGTGGGTCAGCAATTCAGGAGCAGCTTGGCTGGGTGGTTCCGTCAGGCTCAGCATGTTCCACGTGGTTGCAGTCAAGGTGTCAAGTGAAGAGGCCGCCACGTGAAGGCTTGACTGGGGTTGGATCTGCTTCCAACGTGGCTCCCTCACAAGCCTGGCAAGTTGGTGCTGGTTGGTGGAGGAGGCCTCAGTTTCTCCCTTCATGGCTGAATGAGCACCCTCACAGCATGGTGGCTGGCTTCTCCCAGAGGTGGTGACCCAAGAGGGAGCAAGGCCAGGACTTTTATGACTTACCCTCAGAAATCACACACCATCATACCTACTGGTTCCACAGGTCAGCCCGAATTAGATGGAAGGGTACCAGAAAGAGTGTGAATACAAGAGGTGAGAATCGCTGGGGGCCATCTGGGAGGCGGCTGCCGTCGGCTCAGGGGATGATCCCAGGGTCCTGGGATCGAGGCCTGTGTTGGGCTCCCTGCTCAGTAGGGAGTCTATTTCTCCCTCTACCTCTGCCCCTGTTCCTGCTTGTGCTTTCTCTCAAATAAATAAATACATAAATCTTAAAAAAAAAAAAATCTCCCTGACTCATGGGCATAAGAAAGTATATCATGGGACTCCTTGCCTCAACTGCATTCCTGTAACATTTATGCCAGTTTTCTCACCAACCAAACCTGTCTCCCCATCCTGCTCCCCCAGAGAGATGAGGAACAAGGGACACTTCTGTTCATTTCTTGTTTCCCTCTTGAATGTTTATAGGACAAGGCCAATTTCAGATGTATCCCAACTGCTAGTAATCATCCTGAAACAACACCAAATACTGTACAAACCCCGGTCACGATCTGTCAGATTTAGGGGTGAGCCTTGGTATGACCTGCTATGGTGAATTGTGTGTCTCCGCCCCCTCCTCAAAAAGACACATTGAAGAAAAAAAAAAAAAAAAAAAGACACATTGAAGTCCTTACCTCCGGGACCTCAGAATGTGACCTTATTTGGAAACAGAGTCATTGCTGTTGTAGTTAGTTAGGATGAGCTCGTTCTGGAGTGGGGTGGGCCCTCCGTCCTCTGTAGCTGGTGTCCTTCTGAGAAGACTAGCAGACACAGGGAGAAGTCACGGGGAAAGAGAGGCAGAGATTGGAGTAGTGCAGTTGCAAGCAAGGAATGTGGGTGTCAGAAGGAGCTGGAAGAGGCAGGAAGGACCCTCCTGTAGAGACGTTGAGGTAAGTATGCACTCGACAGCACCTTGATTTCAGACTTCTGGCCTCTAGAACTGGAAGGTAATCCATGTGTGCCGTTTGATGTCCCCCATTTGTGGCACTTAGTTATGGCAGCCGTATGAACCTAACACTCCACCACTACAGTGACTTGGCTTCTCTTTCCATTTCAAGCATTTTCAATGAAATGAACTAACTTTGACTATTAATTTTCCCGGGATTGTTGCTGCTGCTCCTGTGAATTTTACTATTACTACTACCATACAATGCTTATCAGTCAGGGAAATAAAATTATTTTGGTCCCCAAGCTGGGTTTTCACACTAATGAAGCCAACATGATGGCTTAAAGAGAAACTACACAAGATCTGTATAAAGAATAATTGTATGATATTTTGAGGAACCAAAGCAAATATGGAAATCGAGGCTCTTCAAACAATGCATGGCTATTAAGCAAGGAATAGAGAAACAGAGCCCCCCCAGGGAGAAGAGCAGGGAGGGGCATGCCCAGGTGGTTGGGGGGAGGCCTGGTTTCCTGCCCATCAGCCACTGTGGCCTGGGTAGGTGGTAGCCTTTTGCACTTGCATCTCTGAAGCTGTGAACATTGATAATGATTCCTGCTTCACGACACCATTGAAAGGACAACATGAGATGGAGCTTAGCATCATGCCTGGGACAGAGGAAGCACTCAAGCAATGTTGGCTGCTACTTCTACTTACCAACGGTATAAATTCTTATTTTTATTATTTTATGGTTTTTATTTTAATTCCAGCATAGTTAACATACAGTGTTATATTAGTTTCAGGTGTACAATATAGTGATTCAACAATTCTATACATTACTCAGTGCTCATCAACAGAAGTGTACTCTTAATCCCCCTCACCTATTTCACCCCATCCCTCCACCCACCTCTCTTCTGGTGACCATCGGTTTGGTTTGTTCTCTATAGTTAAGGGTCTATCTCTTGGTTTGTCTCTCTCTCCTCTCCCCTCCTTTGCTTGCTTGTTTTGTTTCTTCAAGTCCACATATGAGTGAAATCACATGGTATTTGTCTTTCTATGATTGGCTTATTTCACTTAACACTTAACTCTCTAGCTCCATTCATGTCATTGCAAATGGCAAGATTTCATTCTTTTTCATGGCTGTATAATAGTCCATGACATATATATACCATATCTTCTTTATTCGTTCATCTATCAAAGGGGACTTGGGCTGCAATACCACTAATTATCAATCATAATAATCTTCATATTTATCCCAGACAGTCCCAGTGTCACAGAGGAAGACAATGGACCACATGGCTGTTTGCTAAGCTCAAGGTGGCAGCTGGTGAAGTGTCACAAACATGGTTTTGAATTGTGGAAATGGACTCCATTACCAACAAGGTCTTCCCATTGTGTGACTTCAATCAGGTGATTTGGTCCCTCTAAAATAGAAAGACGGAGGAAAATAAACCCAGCCTAAAAGCCTATTTTGAGAATTTAATAAGAAAACATAAGAAAGAATATTCTGGAATAAAGTAAAGGTCCTGAAAAAAATTTTTGAATATAGTGATTTTGTAGCATTAGACATATGTATATCAAACAATTAAAATATACATAAAATATTATGTATATTATATATGTGACATGTATGTTAAATGTGCATATATGTGTGTTTGCCATATATTTCAGATGTTTATAATCCAACCTATGGTTGGAATATTCAATTCTATTAATTGGACCAGTGGTATCACAATAAGTTAGCATCAGATTAACCAAAAATATAAAAATAGGTTATGTATGACATGCAAAAATCAAAGAGAGCTTTATAAATGGTGGCTCTATTTTCATGGAGTGAAAGATACTTCTTGTTGGTTTGTTTGTTTGTTTTTAGCTTAAGGAGCATTAACTCAGTCTAGGGGAATTTTACCCCCTACAGGATGTATGATGATATCTGGAAACGTCTTTGACTGTCACAGTCGGGAAGGAAGTGCTACCAGCATCTAATGGCTTGAAGCCAACATCCTTAAGACACAGGACATCCCCCTCCACAGACACACACAGAATGATCAGGGTCAAATGTCAACCAGGCCAAGGTTGAGAAACAGCTTTAGAGATTCTCTTAACTCTCCAGATGGACCCAGAGGAGCGGGACCGGATTCTCATTCCTCTTCCTCAGACTGGGTTGATGTGAGGGTGTGGGAACAGCTAGGGGACCCTGGACAGAGAACCCATGTACCGTAGCAAACTCTGAGGTTGAAAAGAGCAGTGAGAACAGTGAGGAGGTAATAATCTAAACTCTGAGCTCGGACGCTGGCTGGATACCACACACAGCAAGTGAGTTTTCCCAGAGATCTCCTGTTTGAGTGAAGAACCACTGGCTAGTTACTTCCAGCACCTTTCCAGCTGTAGGATGAGCTACTGTTGTCATTACTTGAGAACACCAGAGGGCGCTCAAGAGAGGAGGACGCCACCAGGTGACACCAAGGTGTCCCGTTTGTCTTCTGATGGTGCATCCCAGGGCCTGGGGGGAGAAACTAGGGAGCCAACCTTTTCCCTTTCCCCTCAGCTCCCATGAACCAACGTGGGGTCCTCCCTTTCTTCTGCTCAAAGAGACTCAGCAAAACTTCCTGACGTCACAGCTAAATGAGCTTTGCCACAGGGAGCCCTGCTGGCACAGGGGCTGAATGTTGGGCACCTTCCTATTCTCAGCTCCTTGGTGCTTGACAGGGAGATTTCAATTTCAAAACAAGTGTCTAGGGGCACCCGGGTGGCGAGGTCGGTTAGGCGGCTGACTCTTGGTTTCGGCTCGGGTTGTGATCTCAGGGTTGTGAGATCAGGCCCCGTGTGACACTATGCGCTCAGCCTGGGGTCTGCTTGGGTTTCTCTCCCCCTCTCCCCTGCTTATTCTCTCTCTCTCTCTCTCTCTCTCAAATAAATAATTATTACTCCCCTATTACAGAGTGATGCTATAGTGACCTCTCGAGGCAAGGCCTACAATCATTTCCTCTGGCAGTAAGGTTAGTACAGTAATGCAGAGGTGGTGGGCTCTAAGGCGGGTTCTCAGAAGACTCAGGTGTACCCTAACTCCCTAGTGAGGTGGTTCTCTTGGGACCCAGAGGCTCACCTGTAGACTTGGCGGGGTGAGTGGTATATCAATTTCCCAGAGGTACTGTAACAAAGTGCCACGGACTGGGGGCTCACCCGACAGAAATTCATTTTCTCACACTTCCAGAGGCTGGAAGTCCAGGATCACAGGGTTGGCAGGATTGGTTCCCTCAGAGGGCTGTGGGGGAGAATCTGTTCCACGCCTCTCCTGGCTTCTGGTGGTTGCTGGCAATCTTTGGCATCTCTTGGCTCATAGATATATCCCCCCAACCCCTACCTTCATCTTCACAAAGGGGTTCCCTGTGTGCATGTGTGTCTCTGTATACAAATTTCACCTTTTTAAAGATTTTTTTTAAATTTATGGTAGAGAGAGAGAGAGAGAGAGAGAGGCAGAGACACAGGCAGAGGGAGAAGCAGGCTCCATGCAGGGAGCCCAACGTGGGACTCGACCCCCGGCTCCAGGATCATGCTCTGGGCCGAAGGCAAGGCGCTAAACCACTGAGCCATCCAGGGATCCCTAAATTTCACCTTTTTATAAGAACATTCGTCATCCTGGATCACGGCCCTAACCCCATCTTAACCTGATCATCTGGCAAGGCTCCCCATTTCCAAAGAAGGCCACGTTTGCAGGTGATTTAGGACCTCAACAAATTTCGGAGGCATACAGTTCAACCCATAACAGATGGCTTCTAAAGTCTCTTCTGGGCTTTTGACATCATGAGCTTGGAGTTTTCGAGAACAGGACTGACTCCACGCGGTGCTAGCGATGCACCCAGTGAGCGCTTCCCAGGAGGGAGGGGTGTATTTTTTTTCAGCCAGGGAAAAACCAACTCCAGCTCGGCAGCTGGAATGTTAAAGTTCATTGGTGAAAAGCCTTCCCAAGGGGCTGTTCCCACTGCTTATTGCCACCCTCGGTGTTTCAGACTCATTTTGGTGCCGGTTAGAATAAATGGAAAACGTGTTTGACTTAAAAAGCGAAACACAACGCTATCATATTGCACAAGCAAGCGTGCAGTGTGGGGCAGGGGGCAACTACTGTTTCAAGATGATTTAAGAATTTGATCAAATGACTGGCTGCATCACTGTGCCCTTTGAAAGGCACCTCACAGATGGGTTTCATAATTGAGAAATGCATTTGTTCTTTGCTGCTGTATAAAAATAACACAATTCAAAGCTGAGGGTCGGGTGTCTTTCTGAAAGTGATTTCCCTCCATTATGCACTCACAAACTAGTATGTTTTCATAGAAGTGATGGGGGGGGGGGGGAGGTAGGATTATTACTGTACTCTTTTGGATAGAGAGCCTCCATGAGGAAAAAGAAAAAAAAAAGGCTAAAGGAGTTTGCAGACACTGCCCGAATAGCATGATAACCTAATTAAGTATCTTAGAAGACTTGCTTTGCATTTAGAAAAATGACCAGAGAGAGGAAAAAAAAATGACCAGAGAGAATTAAAGGCATGGCATGCTCTCGGAGATAGACAAGCACCTCACAGAAATGCAATTCGTACGGCTTGATAAATGTCAGAAACGCGCTATAGAGCAGCCTTCTCCAGGAACTGTTCCCTGCACAGCATTTCCAGAGCCCACGGTACAGTTTAAAGTATTCCATCCTTTTCACCTGCCAGTAAAAACGAGAAACTTTTTTTCTTTTTAAGATTTTATTTATTTATTCATGAGAGACACAGAGACAGAGGGAGAAGCAGGCTCCCTGCGGGGAGCCCAATGCGAGACTCGATCCCAGGACCCTGGGATCATGACCTGAGCCGAAGGCAGATGCTCAAGCACTGAGCCACCCAAGTGCCCCACAAAGGACTTATTTTCAAAAGGAAACGAGCTTTTCCAAGTATCACCTGACTAGGAATTCACGCCGGCAGGTGGAAAGAGGGACGATTCCCAAACCTGCTTACTCTGCTTCCATCCTGTTTGGTGGTTTGGGGGCCCTGAGACATCATTTGACTTTTCAGTGTTTCCCCCCAACTCCAGGATTACTGACTTTTTTTTTTTTTTTTTGGTAGAACTAAACGGAAACCTGTCTGGTGTTTCCTGCAAGGCCTCCATATGTGAAGGCTCTGAGGGTTTTTTCCAGAATGGGAAACACATGGGTTACTGGTTTTCACACACCTCCATTCAGTCTGAACAAGTTCCTCAAATACTAATATACAAATACGTGTGTTCACCAGGGGCCCCACCTGAACTGTTTTCAGCTCTAAGGCGTGGGGCCCACTTGTCCACATTTTTGCAGAGGGATACGTTAGAGAGCCGGGAGGCCACTGCTGGTTCAGGGACCTGCAGCAGGGGTGCTCAAACCCCCACAAGCAGGAGAACCACCTGGAAAGCTTGTCAAAACACAGACTGCTGGGCTCATTCCAGAGTTCCCGATTCAGTAGGTCTGGGGTGGGGACTGAGAATTTGCTTTTCTAACAAGTTCCCAGGTGATGCCACTCTGCTGTCTGGGGACTGCAGGTGGAGAAGCACTGTGCTCTGTAATAAGGGGCATGGGGAAGAGTGACAATCAGCACCTCCTAAGGATCTCCCAACAAAGGTTTCACCAGACTTACCGGGTCCACGCTGCGGGCCTGAGTTTACCATCCCTCCCCTAGAAGCAAGGAGACACATGCCCCCAGAAAATGACCCGGTCACAGGTCACCATGGATGACCTAAAAACAGACACATTCTCCCCTGGTTCACGTCTGGCCGGTTCAGGAAAGTGTAACGGGGACAGGCCTTCCAGGAAGGGCCAAGGCCCATGCTGCACACATCATCAAGGCATGAGATGAGGGTCTGAAGTGCGATGGAAAGTGGGAATGTCTCGGAGTCCGCTTGCCCACTGTGGGCTGAGCAGTGGGGGCACGGACGGAGTAGTCCTTTCTCCTCTCCTTGAAAAGGGGGTTTCAAATATTGTTTGAGCAGTATGCTTATTTAAAGATAGAAAAATCTGAGGGGAAAAAAAAAAAGAAAAATCTGAGGGGCAGAGAGGGTGGGGAGAAGTACCCCTCTTGGTGTTGTCCTTGTGCCGTCTTTCTCTAGGTCCCCCAGAGCTTGCCTTGCAGTACCTCCAGGGAACCCTTGGGCTCCTCGGAACACAGTTGGAAAACCATTTGCTGGTTCTTCCTTCTCCCTCCATTAGGTACCCTCCAAAGGCTTTCTGAGCTCCTCTGCAGGAGGAAACCTTTGAGGTGCTATGAAACACACAGAATCCCACAGCATACTTTCCACCTTCAACAAAGGAGATACTGTAGAAAAGACTGGGTCATGGCTTTGTTGGAGAACTGCTGAGCAACGCAGTAAGAGGAGCCCATCCAAGGGTATCAGAGGGTCTTGGTGATCATGGGTAGATTTGCCCAGTGATGGCAGCCCTAACAGAGACCTGGAGGCTTAACGAGGTAGTGGTGATGTCAGGCCCTGGTGGAAGGCCTGTGTGAATAAGTGTGTATGTGTGTAGGTGTGCACACGTGACAGCTGGGATTCTTTTAGGCAACTGGACTTCCCCACCTGGCAGGGCCTTGGGGAACATGTGACGGCTCCCTTTGCTTTCTTGTAAGACACACTGTCTATTCTATGACAGGGAGATGGGCTAGCCTCACAGTTATGAACATGGACTTCAGGGTCATATGGCTCAAGGTCAAACCTGCCTGGGTGAGCTCCGGCAAGTTACTTAACCTCTTTGTGCTTGTTTCTTCAAGCACTTGCTTGAGGAGGTGAAATGCACATAAGGGACTTAGGAAAGGCTTTAGGGCACACCTGGGTGGCTCTGTTGGTTGGGCGATCAACTCTTGACTTCGGCTACAGTCACGACCTCGGGGACCTGGGATCAAGTCCTGGGTCAGGCTCCACACTGGGCGTGGAGGCTGCTTAAGATTCTCTCTCTCTCTCTTTTCCTTTGATCCTCCTCACTCCCTCCCTTTCCTTTAATGTCTCCCTCCCCTCTCTAAAAAAAAAAAAAAATAAGGAAGGAAAGAAAAGAAAAAAAGAAAAGAAAGAAAGAAAGAAAGAAAGAAAGAAAGAAAGAAAGAAAAGACAAACAGACTTTGGTATACAACAAAGATTATAAAAATGTTTGATATTTTAATTTTATTACAAGAGTTTTTTATACTTACACATCAAACTCTCAATAAATATTTGATTTTTATTTTTAAACTCTTCCCCCTTCCCCTTTCTCACAATTCAAGAATTAGTGCTAAAGCTGTAGGGCCAAGAAGGAGAAGCATCCCTTTAAGGGATGGGGCTGGGAAACACTGGAAGCTATTGACTTAGAGGCCTAAATTGTCCAACTTCTATCAAACCTTTATTTTTTTAATTTTTATTTATTTATGATAGTCACACACAGAGAGAGAGAGAGGCAGAGACATAGGCAGAGGGAGAAACAGGCTCCATGCACCAGGAGCCCGACGTGGGATTCGATCCCGAGTCTCCAGGATCGCGCCCTGGGCCAAAGGCAGGCGCTAAACCGCTGCGCCACCCAGGGATCCCTCTATCAAACCTTTAAAAAGAATTTTTTTATTTTTCATTTTTTAAATATTTGATTTATTTATTTACGAGAGACAGAGAGAGAGAGGTAGAGACACAAGCAGAGGGAGAAACAGACTCTCTGCGGGGAGCCCGATGTGAGACTCGATCCCAGGATCCCTGCATCATGACCTGACCCAAAGGCAGACATTCAACTGCTTAGCCACCCAGTGTTCATAAAAATAATTTTTAAATATCAAGTAGCACATCTAAGGCCAGCTGTGAATGTTGTGACATCATGCGAACAGGGACTGCCTGGAATAAAGGCTGGGTTGCTCTTAAGAGAAGCAGAAAAGGGTGAGATCCAAGACTGACCTCTGACCTCCAGTTTTCAACTCTTCCCCCTTCCCCTTTCTCACAATTCAAGAATTAGTGCTAAAGCTGTAGGGCCAAGAAGGAGAAGCATCCTTCAGATGCTTGATCTGCGATCTTGAAGCTATGATCACTAGAACCGTGGTCATTTAATGAGCACATACTATGTGCTCTGGGCTGTGCTAAGTACTTGACACATGTTCCGTCCTAGGTTGGGTTTCCCAGGAGACCCAGAAACAAAAGCTCATGTGTGAGTGATTTATTAAGGAAACACGCCCAGGGTAAACAGGTAAGGAAGTGAGGAGGCAGGATAATGAAGATAAGGAAACTAGGCAGGATAATGAAGATAAAGAAACTAATCAAAGGCGTGATTTCAAAAAAAATTGCCCAGAGGTAACTTCCACCAGTTTGTGTAGGGGACAGTAGAATGTCAGTTATATCTTGGAGTTGTCCCCAGTGGAGGCAAGGAGGGTGGTGCTTTTGGATTACATAACATTTATTAGAGGACGAGTCACATTGGGGGAATATACGTTCCCAAGAACTTCCAGATCTATGTCTTTGAGCAAAGTGGGGATCTAGTAGTTCAAGGGGTGGGGATGGGGGGCGGGGCGTGCACAGGCCTTGCTGGGCTATTAGAAGCAGAACAAAAGAGTAGAAGGGATCCAAGGAGGTCTCAGAGGAGAAGGGCTCCCACAGTGCAGTCCCTCTATATCAATGTGACTTTGTCCCAGAAGATAAGACCTAGAGGTCAAGGTCTTGGCTTCCACCTACCTACTGTCAGCGAGGGCCAGCTGAGGCAAGTGGTAGATGGTAAAGGATCATCTCTCAAGTTCGATTTCAATCCTCTTCCATCTACCTGCTGTGTGAACTTGGTCATCTCTTTGAGTTCATTTTCCATATCCAGTGTAAAATTGTCATTAATAGTAGAACTTATTTTGAAGAAAGTTGTCCTGAGAATCAAATGAATCACAACATGTGGAGCACTTAAAGCATCATCTGGTGTATAGTAGGTGCTCAGTCTGGGACAACTGTTACTACACAGGTGCAGAGTGCTTACACCAGGAATACCCACCCGGGATTTGAGGGGTCGGGCTGCCCGGGAAACAGTGAGATCTGACACTAGCTAAGCAGAAAGGGGCTCATGTCGTGCATGGGCTAAACAGGACACATACCAGAGTACAGGGAGGTCTGGCCCAGGCAGGAAGGCTCAGACATCAAGCACAGACTGAAGTAGACCATCTGGACCCAGACCCTGGAGTCGAGGCAGTTAGCAACATGAGCCCTCCAGTGTGGGCTGAAAACCCCAGATTGTGAGTACAGGCTCTCTGTCTTTGGGCCCATATGGAGGCTGGGCCCAATTTTGGAGGCTGGGTCAATTCTACTTCCATTTAAAAAAAAAATCTTAATTGAGATAAAATTTGAATGTCATAAAATTCCCTCATTTAAAGTATTCAGTTCAGGGCAGCCCAGGTGGCTCAGCGGTTTAGAGCCGCCTTCAGCCTAGGGCGTGATCCTGGAGACCCGGGATAGAGTCCCACATCAGGCTCCCTGCATGGAGCCTGCTTCTCCCTCTGCCTGTGTCTCTGCCTCTCTCTCTCTCTGTGTCTCTCATGAATAAATAAATAAATCTTTTAAAAAAATAAATCAAGTATTCAGTTCAATGACTTTGATATATTCACTAAGTTGTATAACCATCACCACAATGTAAGTTTAGAATATTTTCATCACCCTGAATAAAAGCCCATTAGCAGTCACAACCCATTCTCACTTCCCACCAACAACTAGCAACCACTAATCTGTTTTTTTTGTTTGTTTGTTTTCATAGATTTGCCCATTCTGGATATCTCATATGAATGGAATTATACACTATGCAGACTTCTATGACTGGCTTCTTACACCTAGCATACTGTTCCCAAGGTTTATCTGTGTTGGAGATGTCTCCGTACTATGTTCCTTTTAATTGCTGAATAATATTCCACCATGTGTACATACCACTTTTTTTTAATCCATCCTCTGGTTGATGGACATTTAGGTTGTTTCCACCTTTTAGCTATTATGCACACTGTTGCTATGAGCATTTGCGTATAAGTGCTTGTTTGGATGTATGTTTTAATTTCTCTTTGCTAAATATCAAGGGATGAAATTAATGGGTCACATGGAACCTCTATTTTTAAGCTTTTGAGGAACTGCCAAACTGTTTCCCAAAACAGCTGCACCATTACATTTTAACCAGCAGTGGATAAGGGTTCCGATTTTTTCAAATCCTCACCAACAGTTATGATTAGGGTTTGTTTGTTTGTTTGTTTTTTTAATTTCAGTCTGTTGTAATGGGTATGAGGCAGTATTGTGGTTTTGATTTGCATTGCCCTCATGGCTAATAATATTGGTCATTTTCTCATGTGCTTATTGGCCCTTTGTATAGCTACTTTGTAGAAATGTCTATTCAGATCTTTTGTCCAGTTTTTAATTGGGTTATTTGTCTTTTTTATTATTGGGTTGTAAGAGTTTCTTATGCATTCTGGATACTCATCCCTTCTCAGATATATGATTTGCAAATATCTTCTCCTACCCCGTGGGCTATCTTTCTATTTTCTTGAAGGCATTATTTTCAGCACAAAAACTCCTAATTTCATTGCATACATTTATCTATCTTTTTTCCCTTTGGTTGTTTGTGCTTTGGGTGTCTCAGCTAAGAAACCATGGCCTGATTCAAAGTCACAAAGATTTACTCCTATTTTCTTCTAAGAGCTTCATAGTTTTAGCTCTTCTATTTAGGCCTGTGATCCATTCTAAATTAAACCTGTGAATGGTGTGAGGTAGGGGTCCAATTTCAGTCTTTTGTATTAGGATATCCACTGGTGATGTCTGGATATCTCACCAGAAGTGGCATCCATTTGCTCCCTGCTTACCTCCGCTGGACATTAGCAACCAGGTACATAGAGGGACTAAAGATCTCATTGATCCAATGGTTTATACAGATTTGCCTTATTGGTCCAGGCCTTGCTTTAATTGTGTTAGAAAACATAAAATTAGAAACCAAAACTCTTAAATGTGTATCATTTCCACTTTACAAAGGAAAAGTATTGAGGCTCAAATAATTCACCACTGAGCATTTAGTTTTGGAGGCCTGTAGCCTTATTTATTTATTTATTTATTTATTTATTTATTTATGCATTTGAATTATCTCCCTTCCTAATATTTCCGGGGCCTGTCTAGCCAGGTGACGAATCCACACAAAGCTACAAAACCCAGCAGAAAATGAAACACATTAGTTGAGAATCAGCGTCCCTTATCTCTACATTTAGCTTGAAGGGACTGCATTACTGGGTGATTTCATTCCTATAGAGGCAGTTTTTGCCCACAAGAGCTTGGGATCTGACCAGCTTGTCACCTAGGGGTGGATTCCCTGGGTTTTTTTTTTTTTTTTTTTTTTTTTTTTTTTTATATTGGATTCCCTGGGTTTTATCCTTTTACTTTGTATTTCCAGTCGGGTCCAGAGACTCACATTGAAATGAACATTTTAGAACTTTGATCTGGACTTGATAGGACTAAATGAGAATCCCTTGAGTGCCTGCATTTCTTAGAATTAGGTTCATCTATCTGAAACCCAAATAAAAGTCACTTGAAAAATACCAAAGATTATTTCTCTCTAGTGTGCCCAGGGCTGGTGAGATGGCTCTCTTCCACTGTCATGGGCAGCTGCTTTGCCTCCTTGGCACACATTCCTACAGTGTCAGGAATCCAGCCATCACATCTGCATTCCAGAAGGGAGGGAAGGAAGCAACAAAGGGAAGCTCTTTCCCTTTAAAGACACTTTCCAAAAAATAAAAAAATAAAGACACTTTCCAGAAGGTATACACCATTTCTACCTTTCTAGCGTTTACTAGAACTGAGTCATGACTTCCAGTTCTGTGAAGTGTAGTGTCGTTCTTTCAGGCAGACCCACACTGGGGTCTCTATGGTGAAGGAAGCCTAACAGAACGGATGGTAGGGATGTCTAGGCTTTTCCGCCAGTCCACGGGCACTCTGACCCAAGACTCAGGGCATCTGCTTCCAGTTTCAATTCTGCAAATGATTTGTCAGCCCTGTCGGAGAGCTGGCTAGGACACTCCGCAGATGCTGCCTTGCTCAATTTACCACTTCTTCATTTCTGCATTTTCACTTCATATACTTGGATTTAGCACAGAGCAATAGAAGAGAGTTCTAGACAATTGAAGGAAATGAAACCCCCAAATGTCTCAGAGTGCAGTGATTTTGCTACTTGAAATACGGTGGTGCTCTCCACTTTCAAACAAGGATGCTGGCACTGTTTTCCAGAACAATCGCACCATCTAGACTCAGGCACCCACAAAAGTGTCAATGCACCGTATGTTAGCTTTTTTAGCTTTTTTTTTTTTTTTTTTTTTTTATAACTAATTGTAACAAGTGGTTGCTGTGAAAACCAGGCTTCCTATGGCTGCCCTTCCAATGACCCATACCCTGACCTGGACAGACCACCTTCTGTCCAAGAGAGGAAAAGTTTTGTTCCTAGATCCGATGAAATCCTGGCTGGCCCCTGGCGACCACAAGGATTAATCAGACACCAGTAAAACAGCTGACAGAAATACCAAACCAACTGACAATAAGAAGCACACACGTTTCTCTGAAGGCCTCACCTTGTTCCTTCCTCTGCCCTAAAATGTGATACCTGCCCCGAAGCGCTGGCCGTCTGGGATCCATAAAAGGAGCACTTGGTGAGCTGAGACCCTGCATGTTTTTAGGATCAATGTGGTATTCACCCGAGCCAGTCAAGGGACACAATGCCAGGGACAGAATTTGCAGCGATGCTTGTATGGGATTAAGCTGTTTCCCCAGGATTCATCGCCCAGTGCACTGCCCAGCAGACTATGGGGTTAAGACAAGCCACCCGGCCCCGCCTTTAGTTTTTTGGCTTTTGAAAAGTAAAATCTGCCCAACGTGCAAAAAGCAATCACTGAAAATGAACCACAGATGCAGAGAAAGAGTGCAAGCCAGCGAAAGGAAGACGGAAGTCTGACATTTCACTTGGGAGGATCCCAGGAGTCTAGAGAGAGCATCACGCTGGATACAGACGGTGTGAGTTTTGCAGATCATCACCCAGGCTCAGCTCACTTTTCCACCTGCCCCGGGCCACTTGCTTCACTCGGCAATGGTTCCAGTCCTACTTCACTTCTTACTTCGCTCTATTTTCTAGGGCGATACAGAAAGCAAATAATATCACATTTGTGCTAATAACTTCGTTGTAAATCTACTTTAATCCCAAGTGATTTTTCCCTGATCTTATTTGAAAACACGTGTGAGAAGGAAAGCAAACTTAGATTACATCTGGTTCCAAATACAGGGATTCCAAAATCTGAAGGGGGGGGGTGGAAAGAGGGGAGGTGGGGGGGCACAAGAGTGGGGGGGGGATTGGGGGTCAGCATGGAAAGGCAAGAGCCAGGCTGCCATATAAGGTGCCTAAGAAGTGAGGGCCTAACATCAGCCACCAATGACTGTTTTTCTTATTATTTTTTAATTTTTTAAAATTTTATTTATTTATTCATAAAAGACAGAGAGAGAGAGAGAGAGAAAGAGAGAGAGAGAGGTAGAGACACAGACAGAAGGAGAAGCAGGCTCTATGCAGGGAGCCTGATGTGAGACTTGATCCCAGGACTCCAGGATCACACCCTGGGCTGAAGGCAGGTGCTTAACCCCTGAGCCACCTAGGAGTCCCCAATGACTGTTTTTATAGGTTAACTCTGGGTAGCGGAGCGAGAGAATGAGGAATATTTGAAATGTAAAAATCGGATGTGGAAAAATGTGGCTGGGGACGCCTGGGTGGCTCAGCGGTTTAGCGCTACCTTTGGCCCAAGGTGTGATCCTGGAGTCCCGGGATCAAGTCCCACATCGTGCTCCCTGCATGGAGCCTGCTGCTCCCTCTGCCTGTGTCTCTGCCTCTCTCTCTGCGTCTCTCATGAATGATTAAATAAAATCTTTAAAAAAAAAAAAAGAAAGAAAGAAAGAAAAAAAAATGTGGCTGCATGGGTGAAAAGATTTAATGAATTTAAATCAGATGCCAAAGGAATCTTTACTGGGGAATAAAATCAAATCCACTTTTTTTCTGATGTGCTGCGGAGGAAGTGTTTCAAAGCGAGACAATCTCTATTTCCAAATGCCTTCTGGAGGCTCCCCTCCAAGGACACAACACCAGTGCTATTAATCTTGACTTGGTGAATGAAAGTATTATAGGGATTTCATTCCAAACCTTCACATCTTAAAGAGCTCTGAAGAGCCCAGATAAAGCGACCCGTTTTTACTTTGGCGATTCCACAGAGGTAACTCACTTTAATTTCCCTTTCATCTCTATGGGAGGACTTCGAAACCTTAAAAGCAAACAGGTTTCCCTTTCTAATTCCTGGAGAGAAGGCTTCTGCTGCTTTCTTCGGCGGCAGGACTGAAGGTGGGCGACCCGTCTTCATTTGTTACCTTGGAAGCTGTAGAGAACCAGAAGTAAGTCTGAAATAATAGGCAAATGGTAGATTCCTCCCTTCTCCGGGAAGAGTTATTGCCCTTCCAAATGCCAGTTTGTTTTTTGATTTTCCACGGTCCAGCCCTGTATTTAGCACAGAAAGACACTTCAGAAGCCAGGACACCGATAACAACCCCAAATATCCACCGGGACAATGCAGAAGGCCTGGCCGTTTTGTTGCATCAGGCAAATTGCGATCGGAGTTTTTTGCCAACACCTCTTTTTTGGGATCGTTTATTGCAACGCCCGCCTGTTTATTGAGATTCTAAAATGCAATTAAATTTTCTGGGATAAAAAAGAGAGAGAGTGAGCATGTGTTTATTATGTAGATGTAAACTGTTGGAAATGGAAACACAACTCCCATTGTGAAAAAAGGAAAAGCATGGTGGAAAATTATACCAGATTATCTAGGCTGAAGGAGAGATTTTATGCCTCACTGTGCTACTTGCGAGGGACCCGAGAGAAAAGGATCCCCCTGGACTTGTCTGAAAATAAATGGCTAAACCAGGACGTGGGGATGGTGGCCTCTGCTCTGCGCGGCCCAGCTTGCACTGGAATGTTCAGAACCCAGGGCCCTTCCTTTCCAACCAAGAGCCAAGGAGGAAATTGGCCCTGGTGGATTCAGTCTTAACATAAAATAGGGGGGCGCCTGCATGGTTCAGTGGTTGAGCCAAAGGTCGTGATCTGGGGGTTCTGGGATCGAGTCCTGCAGGAAGCCTGCTTCTCTCTCTTCCTGTGTCTCTGCCTCTGTGTGTGTGTGTGTGTCTCTCTCTCTCTTGAATAAATAAATAAAATCTTTTTTTAAATTTTTTATTTATTTATGATAGTCAAACACAGAGAGAGAGAGAGAGAGAGAGAGGCAGAGACACAGGCAGAGGGAGAAGCAGGCTCCATGCACCGGGAGCCCAACGTGGGACTCGATCCCAGGTCTCCAGGATCGTGCCCTGGGCCAAAGGCAGGCACCAAACCGCTGTGCCACCCAGGGATCCCGATAAATAAAATCTTTTAAAAAAAAATAGTTGTTGGGATCCCTGGGTGGCGCAGCGGTTTGGCGCCTGCCTTTGGCCCAGGGCGCGATCCTGGAGACCCGGGATCGAATCCCACGTCAGGCTCCCGCTGCATGGAGCCTGCTTCTCCCTCTGCCTGTGTCTCTGCCTCTCTCTCTCTCTCTGTATGACTATCAAAAATAAATAATAAAAAAAAAATAGTTGTCATGCATGCAAGTGACAAAATGGCAGGATGGGGAAAACACTAGACAAATCTTGCATTTTTAGTTATGCAAAAGAAACTGAGGCTGTTAACACTTTTACAAAACTGCTGTAAACCTGACAGCAGAATCACCAAAATATTGATCACATCATGAGTAAAAATTGGAAATGGATTCGTCTAAATTCAAAGAGGAAGATATTGATACAATTTTTCATAGGTAAGGGGTGGCTTCAAAATATGCATGCTTTTTACTCCAATAAAGGAATTCGTCTAAATTTTGGACCACGATTACGCAAGGGAATACCAAAACATGTAAAATATGCAGCAACGCAAGGAGGCAGCGTTTGTCTGATTCTGCTAAACTCTAAAAGGTTTATTTCTGATGCGAATTAGTCAAACGGTCTAATGAATATGCTCCCTTCCCACCCACCAAAAATGATGTGAATTAATTTTTGTAAACAGTTTCCTTAAAAGCTGGAGTGTCAATATACTCTTCTCTCCAAGCATTAAACAGTCACGCAGGCGTTTCTAGAAGAGTCGGCAGTGTGAATTTTGCAATCAGCAATGAACAGAGCCTCCTGTGGTATGAATCCCAAAACAGACCCTTCCCGAAGCTTTTATGAGATGATGTGCTAGAACCAGCACATCCGACCAAGAGGTCTCTGAAGTTGTAGGCTTTTGTATTTACACGTTTGAAATATCTCTATTGTGATGCAAATCTCGATTTTTCAATCAAAATTAGCTGGGGAAAAAAAATCTTTCCCTGGAAACTGTTGTAGGAAGCCAATAAACCTACCCCTCCAATTTTCTCCCTTCTGGCTTCCTATGGAGCCATAAAACAGATGACGTTAAAGGCGCACAACTTCTTTTGCAAGTGCTGATGGAAAACAACTGTGTCAACCGACACTTGTAACCAACCCCGGTTTTTGTCTCAAAGGGCACCGAGTTTATGCATTGTAAATGACCACAGCTTTTTTCCCCCCCTTCCCTCCTTTTTTCTAATTTGGGCACCCGAGGGAAAAAGCATCTAAGAACATTTTAGCTTTTGTCGACGCCTCGGCTTCAACTCTGTTTTCGAGAGTTTGCCCTCCTCGGCCTGGATCCTTTAGTGAAACTGTCCAGATAAATGAAATGAAACAAAATACAAAGCGGGGGGGCATCACCAACAGCACGGCGGCTCCCCATTTTTATTTTACTTAAAAAGCGGGGCATTGGAACGTGGAGGCCCCCTGAAGCTCTGCAGAAAAGGTGGAGGACACCGAGGTCCGGGGAGCCCACCTCCCGGGGAGACTCTGGTCTGCAGTGGGTTGAGAGGTGTCTGTGTGTGTCTGTGTGTCTGTGTGTGTGTCTGTGCGTGTCTGCGTGTCTGTGTGTGTCTGTGCATGTCTGTGGGTGTCTGTGTGTATCTGTGCGTGTCTGTGCATGTGTGTGTCTGTGTGTGTCTGTGCATGTCTGTGTGTCTGTGTATGTCCATGTCTGTGTGTCCGTGTGTGTGCACGTGTCTGTGTGTGTCTGTGCATGTTTGTGTGTCTGCGTGTGTGCATGTCTGTGTGTGTCTGTGCATCTCTGTGCATGTGTGCATCTATGTGTGTCTGTGCGTGTCTGTGTGTCTGTGTGTGTCTGTGTGTTTGTGTGTGTGTCTACGTGTCTGTGTGTGTCTGTGTGTTTCTGTGCGTGTCTGCGTGTCTGTGTGTGTCTGTGTGTCTTCGTGTCTGTGTGTGTCTGTGCGTGTCTGTGCGTGTCTGCGTGTCTGTGTGTGTCTGTGTGTGTACGCGCCTGTGTCTTTCACTGTACCCTTCGAGAAGGAGTTCTGAAGGAGCATTGCTCCTGCCAAAATACACACACAGCCTGGGATTAAAAGGGCTGAAACCTACCAGCAAGTTCTTAACGCCCTCCCACAATCATTAGACCAAATCCACCATCATTCCAGATTCATTTTTCCCTTATTCATCTGTCCGACTAATTCCTGCCGCATTCACCAGGCTTATATCTTAATCTTTTCTGTTACATAGAGAATACATAATGAAAAGCTGCATTTTCTGGGTACATGCACACATTTGGAGCGGATGAACCATATGTGAAGGGACATACAATGCTGAATGCGGCCTGAATGGTGTCCGGCGCTAAAAACACTGCGGACGTCCGAACAAAAAGCCGCGAACAAGAGCCGGTGCGGGGCCGGCCTCTGCTAGAACACCAGGGGATTCGTCGCCGAAACATGGGTATAATTTCACTGTTTTCACTCACACAAGCTGTGGGAAAGGAGTCACCATCTGATGTTTGATTGTGTGGGATATGTTTTTGGCAGTGGCCTTGTATTCCACATTGACAAGAAAAAGAAAAAAGAGGGGGGGGGGCGTAGAAAAAAAAGAAGGAGAAGAAGAAAGAGGGGGAGCGGGAGCCGGGGGAAGATAATCAAGAATAGAGCTACATTTGCTGTTTTTAATTTGCCGTCTGGGGTGGGGTGGGGGGGACATGGGCACAGCTGACAGAGTTCCGACCGGTGGCCACCTGAAAAGTAGGGCCGGGGGCCTGCTCACTGTCCCCCCACCACCACCCCCGAGGTCCCCTTTTATGCCAGTGCTACTGGGAGGACTTTCATCCCCCCCCCCCCCCCCCCGGCTGTCTGGTTAACTTACCACTGAGCTGCGGGGCTGACGTTTGCCTGATTTAATAAAGCCTTTTATCCAGGATAGTGACTGGGGAAACGTGCCCAGGGGAGCAGGGTCCTGCTGCCACCAGCCGGGAGAGGCCCCCGCTCCGCAGGGAGGCATTTCCTGGAGCCTCGGTGGCATCTGGGTTGATGCCCAGCTGCCCGGTGGATGCGGGGGCCTCTCAGAGGGCCTCCCAGGCTGGAGGCTTTTCCTGGGGCTTGGGGCTGGAAGCAGGCAGGGGTATTAGGTTGACACCCTGGGTCCCCAACCTGAAGATTTCAGAAAGAGATGTCCTGGCCTTGATCCCCTGCTCCGTCTTCCTTTCACCCTGATTTAGCAACTAAGGATGCAAGATGCCCCTTGAAATTTGGATTTCAGGTCAACAATGAGTACTTAAAACGGACGTTATTTACCTGAAGTCCAAACTGAACTGGGCGTCCTCTACTTAATCTGGCAACCTCCTCCCAGGGCACCAAGCCACCCCCAGCACCCCCGCCCCCACTGGTCTGGGAGGCAGCCTCTGCCTGCATCTCAGAGTATTAAGGGGATAATGAGGAAATAGATGGATAGCTGCTTTCCAGAAAGGTCATGACTTAGCCTGGCTGGTTAACATGTGGTTCCCATGCCCCAGCTGTGCTGAGAGTCTCCTCTTAACTTGCAGCTTGTACCAGGCGACGTCACCAGTGACCACTAGACAGAGCTGGGTGTCCTTACCCGCCCCCACCCCCGCCCCACTCCCCACAGCCTGTCCTTCAATGGGTTTTGCATCATTTTATTTGGACCGCATTCCAAACTAGACCAAACTCCCCAATCTAACCCCAACTGCCTGTACTAGAGGCAGATGGAGTGTTTAATGGAAGATGCAGGGAGAAAGCCACCTCCTCCTCCACTGAGTCCGTGCTCACTCTTCACCTGCCCTGGTTCCACCACTGCCACCCCCCACCCCCCATTCCGGCCACATCCTTGGCCTGCAGTAGCAGGGATACCGGATTGCTGTCCTTGCCCATTGGTGTTTGTCCATAAGCCACTAAAGGCCAATTGGCCTCCAGGATTTGTCCTGAGACGGGCACCCTGTTTGACTTTCTCATACGTGGCTCCAGGAAGCCTCTCTGATTAAGGGCAGTGAGAAGGGAAAAGGTCACCCTTGGGAGTGAGGGCAGTTGAGGGAGGGCAAATCTCGTGGGTGGCAGGTGCCGGGGGGCCACACCGCCTTCATTCTGCAGGTGGGTCGGTGGAAGCAGGAGTAGCCTTAAAATCTGGGGGCTCTCTGCCTTCACCGGGTCCAAGCTCTGAGCCTCAAAAGTTTACTGAAGACATTTCCCAAGGAGCCCTGCTCTTTTGCAATTCCTGTGACTGGGGACAGCAGCGACTGCACGTATTGGCGGGCACCGAAAGTGTGCTTTTCCCCACGTGGAGGGATCGCGCTCATTTCCAAACATGATACCGAAGCATAATGACCGCTCGTAATGACCACATTAGCATCACGGAGCAATATATCTACAATAAATTAAGACTGCTTTGCAATTAGTACCAATGATCACAGCTGTGGAGACAAATGGCATATGTGCTAATTAAATAATTTGTCACTTGACTGTTAAACAAACAATTCAGCCTCTTTACATTACAAACTGCCATCTCCAGAACGCCACCATGGGCCATTAACCCCGAGGAAGGAACAGTGTGACTTGCCCACAACTGCTGGGGAGGGATGTCTCAATGGCACGACCAAAGTGACATGGGGAAATCAGCAAAGTTGCTGGAAATCCTCAGATCTAGCCCCAAGACAGCCCAGAGACCCACTCATCCAGCCTCTCCTGGAGAGAAGTAATGTAAGTGTGAGGAACAATGCCCCTAAATCGTGCTGTCCTTCCCCTTCTCTCCGTGTGTGGTGTGCCCTCTCCACCCCCCACCCCCCACCCCCCACCTGCCTCATTTTCTGATATAAGATGGAGAAATCCGACTACTGTCCTTTCCTCCTGATACCAGTGGGGACCCGGTGATTCCACCAGCCGTTGGCTTATTTCGGGGATCAAGTATTTTTTGCCATATAATCTTTCTGTCCCTTAAAGGAGTTGTGTGAAAGCCCTGGCTGTGCAAGTCTTGGGCAGCCCCAGGGAGAAGAATGCAGGAATCTGAAAAGGTCATTAGGGAAATAAAAGCTTAGCGTCCTGAATAGCTTCCCTGCCATTGTCCAAGGGCGAGCCACCCCCTCACCCACCAGCCAACCCAATTAGACTACATCCTGCCTTTTAGGAAAATTCACAAAATTTTTGGACCGTGTCCCTCAACAGCTTGGATCAAAATAAGAATTTTAATATGCAGTGTCATTGATGGGTATCAGGCCCCCAAAGCACATATAATAAGTTTGTGTTTCCCTTAAGGTCTATTAAACTTTTTGTCATGTGTTTAATAGAGTCTTGAAAGATATGTCAGCACTTTGAAAAGGTAACTTTTATTTCTTATCAACATATATGCTGTCCTTTGGAAACCAAGTCGTACTGAAATGCATTATAAGGAATAAACAGTTTTCTGCTCCACCTCTAGAATCTCACTTTCACTCCCCTGACGAAATCTCATTTCACCTATTTTATCTGGTTTTCTTTTTTTCTTGGAGTTCGCCACTCCATATTGCTAGCTCATGTGTTCCTAGGAAGCTTCCTTGATTACATTTTCCAACACTGTTATTTAAAGCTTTTATTTCTTAAGTTATTCCTTTTTTTAATTTTTAAGATTTCTGGTTCTCTGATCCATTTTTATATCTTCCTGTTCTTGTTTCATGAGTGAATATCTTTTATATTTCTGAGAAATTCATTTTTTTTTAAGTGTATCCTTGTTGAAATGTGTACTGAATTGTCTCTACTTCTTCTGGGTTCATCTTTACACTCTTTTTGTCTTCATCTTTTCCATCAGACTTTTCCTCAGATGCTTGATGGTTTTGGCAGGCCAATCTGTACTTAAGAGGGGGAGCATGGGCAGCCTGGGTGGCTTAGCAGTTTAGTGCCACCTTCAGCCCAGGGCGTGATCCTGGAGACCCCGGATCCAATCCCATGTCAGCCTCCCTGCTTGGAGCCTACTTCTCCCTCTGCCTGTGTCTCTGCCTCTCTCTCTCTCTCTCTATCTCTCTCTCTCTCTGTCTTTCATGAATAAATAAAATCTTTTTGTAAAAATTTAAAAGAAAATAGAGGGGGAGAAGCTGAGCTGTGAATTGGATGTCTGGGTACATGATGGGGTAGAAGCCAGCTTTTATATCCATTTTTGTTTTGTTTTTTAAAAGATGTATGTATGTATGTATGTATGTATGTATGTATTTATTTATTTATTTATTTATTTATTTATTTATTTATTTATTCATGAGAGGCACAGACAGACAGAGAGAGAGGCAGAGACATAAGCAGAGGGAGAAGCAGGCTCCCTGTGGGGAGCCCGATGTGGGACTCAATCCCAGACCCCAGGATCACCACCTGAGGCAAAGGCAGACACTCAACCACTGAGCCACCCAGAAATCCCTACATCCAGTAATTTTTAAAACTTACTGGCTGGAACGCCTGGGTGACTCAGTGGTTGAGCAACTGCCTTTGGCTCAGGGCATGGTCATCAAGTCCCGCCTTGGGCTTCCCGCAAGGAGCCTACTTCTCCCTCTGCCCATGTCTCTACCTCTTTAATGAATATATAAATAAATAAATTCTTAAAATTAAAAAAAAAAAAGCTTACTAACCTACATCGCCATCTGAGATAGCCACATAACTATTCCTTTGTTGTACATCTCCTCCAGGTCTTATGAAAGTACCATGAGAGCAAAGCTTTGTTTGTTTTCTTTACCACTATAGTCTCAGCGCCTAGCACATAATAAATGTCAAAAAAAAAAAACAACACCCCACCTTGTTGAATGAATGAATAAATGTGAAAAAAAATGTTATACAGAGCACAAAGTGAACAGAAAAGCCTGGAAGAGGGAGAAATTCATTTTGCCTTAGAGTATCAGGGAGTCTTTTTGGAAGTCAGGGGATTTGACCAGAAGCCTGAAGAATGGGTAGGTCAGCTTCAGGCAAGGGTCAGAGGGGTGAGGAGACCAAACTATCTGAAAGGAAGTACAGAGCATTTGACCCCCAGGACCCTTCAAGGTCATCCCTTTGGTACTTTTCAAACTGAGAGGCACCAACCATTCATAGATCCTGAAATCAATTTAATGGGTCTCCACTAGCAATTAAAAAAAATAGAAATATCAGAATGTTTGATCTGTAACTAGGATGAGTTTGATGATATTTTATTTTAGGAGTTTGTGAGCATGCACGCGTGCACTCCCATGCAGGATCATGATACAAAACTTCTTTCTTACTCTGGACACAAGTTTGAAAAACACTGTCCTAGGATGGTCCTCCCTCCAAATCTAGGATTTTCCTCTCTGTTGAATACATGTCCCTGCCATATAGTTGTGCGACTTCTGTTTGCCAGGGTTAATGAAAGCTCACCACTCACAGGGAGCCGATTGGATTGCTGTGCAGGACCAGCTGCTAGAAACTGCCCTGTGTCCTTTTGTTCACTTAGAGAAATTATGTAAATCAGGTCACTGTGTCGTTTTTTTTTTTTATTTTATTTTGTCAATTTTAAAGACACAGAAAAGTGCACAGAATTACATGTAATCATCCAGGATGGACAACTGTTAACATATTTTCGTATTTATTTTCAGTGTTGCTTAAATTTTTTAAAATATTTTTTCAGTGTTTTCTTCTTTTAAAGAAAGACCCCTTTCTCATCACCCCAGCTCCATTGCCCTCCCGTGCTCCTTTCTGGGGGTACGTATACCACGTCTGCCAGTATCCTTCTTCTCCAGTTGTAGGACTTTTATATGTACCCAGGAACAACATAAAGCATTGTTTGGTTTTGGCTTTGAGTTGATAACTACATGCAAACATATCATTCTGGGTCTTGCCTTTAAAACCGGGGGGACTTAGAGTTTTGACATAACAGGGGGAGAACTCAATCCAAAGGAATTGCACCCAGACTTCCAGAATGTTGTCTGCCCACAAATTCTGCATAAGGGGGAGTCTTCTGTTTTAGGAACTTGCAGATAAAGTATCTGTTCTCCTTATGGAATGAGATTGCCTTATTCCCTGTAATACTGAGTTTCCTCCAGTAACCCAGGCAATAAATAAATACATAACATTTGAATTGCACTTGACACGCTCCAAGGGAGCACTGAGCATCCTCCTAGCACAACGCCAGTCCTAACAGTAAGTGTCTCAGTGGGAACAGCTGGGGTCTGGCCCTGAAAGTCTTCACGCAATTCTGGCAAAGAAGGAAGTGCAGATAACAAGATAAGTCTGAATTTCTTTCACAACATGGGCTAGAAATACTTCTACAATGGCGTTCTTTCATTCATGTAGCCAACATCTGCGGAGCACCTACCATGAGCTCTGAAGCAATGTTGCCCAGTGGTTAAGGGCAGAGGATTTGGCCTCAAGACCTGAATTGTAGCTCTGGCTTTTTTCTGTGGGCAGGTTACTTACCTCTGTGAGCCTCGTTACCTTAACTCTATAAGAAAAACTATCATAGTAGATACTTCTAGGATCACTGTGAGGATTAAATGAGTTGATGAATATAAAGAGTGCTTGGCACACAGTAAGAATTGAGTAAATATGAGTTATTTTGTTTTATTATTATCGCTTTCCATCAGGTGCTGGGATGGACTATGGAGACACAGAGATGGATGGAAATTGGTCCCATCCTCAAAGATTTCATAATCTAGTGGGCTGCCTCTAGATTCTTCTCTTTCTTCCCTAACATCTTCTGAAATAATAATAAAAAAAAATACAGAAAGTGCAAATTACCTCCATAGGCCATCAAAAACAGTGCCTGAAATGTGGGGGAAGGTGCATAGAGTGGGGGCAAGGACTTCCATCCAACCAATTGACTGTCCTCTTGGGAGAAGCCAAGGACTGGCAGAGGAGGAGGAAATGAACAAGCCTTGTCCCCTGGGGCTCAGAAATGTCCCCAAGCCTTTGGCTTTGATGAGCGGGGTGCTGAGGGCTGTAAATAGCAAGATGTGCATGTGCTTAGGATTAAGACAATCTTGCAATCAGAAATCGGGGAACTTGTGATATACCTTAGACAAACCCTTTTGCTGCTGTTGTAAAGTAAATAAAAATTGAGCACCTTTCTCATACGTTTGAGTAGAACTTTGGCAAAGTTGAGAAGAAAACATTTTCTCTAGACTCCTACTTGCTTCCACCCTGACTTTGTCTAAATGCTGTTCACTGCTTTTTTAGAAAGGATGCTTTCCAAGATAGAATTGCTAAGTGACTCTAACACATAACTACAAAAATCCATTTTCTTGGTGGTTGTTTTCTTGGTTGGGGATGAAAATACACATATGTTTAACATGCAGCCTGTTTAAATTTGCATCCACACCCTGCTTCCAAATCTCTAGCACATGCATTCATCAAGGAAGATAGGATAGAAACCATTAACTGGGAGAATAGTGAAGCATCAATTATAATTAATAGCTGTGGGAATGAAATGTATAATATCACATCTTCTTTCCGAGCTTTGTATTTAATTTTACCACTTACTACTTAAAATAGATCAGTGACAGAATTTGCCTGTGTATGAAGTCTGTTTTGTAAACAAAATGGGCCCAAATATTTTTGTCACCATAGGAAGTACCAAAAACCAAATTCCTAAAACGTTCAGGGGGGAGCTATCCTCCCAAAACTTCGAATCAAATCCTTGGCCTGAGAACAGGGTTCGGATCTCACTGCCACTCAGTCTCAGCAAGACAGCTTCCACATATAGACAGCCTCCATTCTGGGAAGAAACTGGGAATCTCTTGAGGAAGCAAGCAAAGGTCACTCGTAGACAGAGTCAAGGCCCCAGCATTGGTAGAAGTGGGGGAGCCATGGGAAGTTGGGATATCCCGGGGTGCCTGGATGGCTCTGTTGGTTAAGGTGTCTGCCTTTAGCTCAGGTCATGATCTAGGTAGGGATCCTGGGATCGAGCCCCACATCAGGCTCTCTGTTCAGCAAGGAGTCTGCTTCTCCTTCTCCCTCTGTTCTATCTCTGTAGCTTTCGATCTCTCTCAAGTAAATGAATAAAATCTTAAAAAAAAAAAAAAAAAAAGAAGTTAGGATATCCTGATGAAAGCAGCTGCTAAATTCTTATTCCACTATTATTCTTCATTTAAAACCTTTTCACTTTTGAAAAAAAAAAAAACCTAAAGAATCATTATTTAAAAAACTGAAAAACAGAGGAGCAAAAATTGGCCATAATGGCACAACTCAAATAGAACTATCTTACTATTTCTCTACTCCCTCTCACTTGTTTGCCCAGATAACATTTGTATTTTTACAGTTGTAAGTATAACCTGCAGAGCTGTTTGTGATCTACCTTCCCCCTGAATATTGCCGGTTGCTTCAGGGTAATTATTTTAAGGAAAGCATAATGTTTTATTGAGTGGATGTACTATCTTATGGCCATTTCCCTATGGTTGGGCATTGTAGAGGTGGAAAAGTGATCGTCCCTCTACCCTTTTGGGTTCTTGGCCGAGACCCTATAATAAAAGATTAACAAGAGAAAAACTAATTGTTTGTTTGTTTAGTACCATGTAATTTGCTTTGCTTTGTGTCTATTGAAGTATGGTTGACACATAATATTACATTGGTTTCAGGTACAACAAGTCTAGAGTTGTGTTCACCACAAGTGCAGCTGCCATCTGTCACCGTACCACACTATTACAATGTCACTGACTATATTCCCCATGCTGTGCCTTTTATCCCCATGACATTCATTCTGAAACCAGAAACCTGTACCTCCCACTCCTCTTCACCCATTTTGCCCACCCCACCCCTGCCCCTCCAACAACCATCAGTTTGTTCTCTGCGTTCATGGGTCCCTGTTTGTTTCTTCATTTGTTTTGTTTCCACATGTAAGGAATGCTGGGGTGGATCAGCGGTTGGGCACCTGCCTTCAGCTCAGGTAGTGATCCCAGGATCCGGGATTGAGTCCCACATCGGGCTCCCTGTGAGGAGCCTGCTTCTCCCTCTGCCTATGTCTCTGCCTCTCTCTCTTCTGCATCACTCATGAATAAATAAATAAATCTTTAAAAAAAAGATTCTACATGTAAGTAAAATCATATGGTATTTGTTTTTTTTCTGTCTTATTTCCCTCAGCACAGTACCCTTAAGATCCATCCACATTGTCGCAAATGGCAGGATCTCACCCCCCTTTTTTTTTTTTATAACTGAGACAAACAGAAGTTTATTAACACATCTGCCTTGGGTAGAGGTGGGAGATATCCAGGGAGCTAGGAGTAACTCTCTGAGGTGGTTTAGAATTTAGGATTAAGTGCCATCTTCATAGGGGAAGGGAAGAGGATGCAGGTCTCTTGGGGGAACAGCAAAAGGTTTTTAGGAAAGCTAAAGGAGCCCTCAGAAGACTCGATGGGGGAGGAGGGTTCTGATGGTTTGAGACAGAGTGTGTCTGGGTGTGGTGCTGACTTCTCGTCACGTCTCCTGTGATAAGAGTCTGTCTTCCCTGCTGAAGACACTCCCGGAAGGGGATTGATGATGATCCCCAAGGTCCTTTGGAGGAGCTGTCTTCAGGCAAAGGAGTGAGATCCGAGAGGTTCTCCTGCCTGCACCTGCTGCTTTCCAGTGCCTTCTGCTCAAAATAATCAATGTACCAAAGTGGTGTATGTTGGGCTGGCGTGTCCTGAACTCCGACAGCCGTATTCCAGGGGAGCATATTCTGCTTCCCTTTGGCATTGACGTTGCTTCTGATTTTTCCTATTCCAAGTAAGTAAAGTGAAGATTATATATACATGTATGTGCAGAAGTTGTATGTGTGTGTGAATATATTTACTTTTTAAGTAAGATGGGAATATTCTTAGTTTGTAATAGTCATCCTCTTATGAGTTAGCTCTTACATGGATTTGCTCATTTCAACTTGACAACAGCCCTAAAATGTACATAAAACTAAAGTCCTTATTTCACAGCTAGGGTGACTGAGGCTCAGAGAGTTCAAGTTACTCACTCGGTGTTGGGGTGGTGGGGGTAGGGGGCAGCAGGGGGGAGCAGAGGGAGCAGATGCTGCAAACCCCAGTCCCACTATTGGAGCCCTTCTCTACTGCTTTACGGTGCTGCCTCTCACTATTACGTGAATTCTGTTCCTAGGGCAGCCAAAGAAGAATGGAACAGACACTTCACACCTTCCACCTGTCTTCTCTGTACACACACACGTACACACATGCACACGTGTGCACACGTGCCCTGGTGCCCTTGCATTTATTCCTCTGACTGGCCTGTGACAGAAATTTGAATCAGCAGAACATGCAGGGAAAGGCTGGGGTCTGTGTTTTCAGTTTCAATCAACTCTAAATTAGGAGTCCTCATTTTCCCATCCTGGTCACGGAGGAGCTGTCCCAAATTGTCCCTCGGTAGAAGAAGGAAGAGATTTATGGACTGAATCGTGGTCCAAATCAGAGAGAAAAGTATTCTTTAGAAAGGCATCTTCTGATGATTATTTTGAGAGACTTTCTGGTAATCCCCAGCAAATCTGCATGTTAATAGGAATCATTTACTCAGAGCAGGGAGTCCAAGAAAATAGCTTTACATAATAACAGTAGCTTGATTTGATTACTTCAATTTGGTTCTTGCTATTGAGTTAAAGGTAAAGCCAAGCTTTTGGAAGTTTTACAGGATGGTAAACAAAACGGGAACACTGAATTAAGACTGAGTCTCAACCTGCACATCCTCATTACTTCTAATGAGCGGGGAGATGTAAACAGGATCGGGGAGTAAGAACCATTGATAATCTCCTTAGCTGCCTGGATAATTTATTGGTTTCTTTCCCACATCGAGGGCGCTAAGCCTGCCTAATATTCGTGAAGGCTTCTTGGCAGCTCCTTCCTGAAAGAACCAATTTTCTTTCTTAGAAGCTCAGCGTAGTTTTGTTTTCCTTGCTCCCCAAAAATGCTGAGAGACATTTCCAGTTGCACTTGACCGTTATGAATCACAGCAGCCCTTTTTTTTTATACCTTTCATAATTTTAACTTAACACGAGAGTTGCAAAAGCGGTGCAGAGCGTTCCTTTATGCCCTTCGCTCAGTTTCCCCTTTGTTAGCATCTCTTACGTAAGCATGGAGCATTTATCAAAACTGAGAAATTAACCTTGGTGGGATCCAACCCACCAAAGAACAGATATTATTCACATGTCATCAGCTTTCCACTAATGCCATTTTCTTCTATTCCAGGGTCCAACCCATGAGACCACGTCACATTTAGTCCCTCATGTCTTGGGAGCCTCCTCCCATCTATGACAGTTCCACAGTCTTTCTGTGATTTGATGGCCTTGACATCTGGAAGAATACTGGTCAGTTATTTTGTGGAATGCGCCCTGTCTCAGTTTGGGCTGTGTAACAGAGTGCCATAGACTCAGTGGCTTCACCAACAAAGATTTATCTCTCTCAGTTCTGGAGGCTAGAAGTTGTTGGCCAGGACACTCTACCTGCTTTACAGGCATTGCCTTCCTGGATCCCTCATGTGTAGACATCATCTCTCTCCTATTTCTTCTAAGGGCACTAATCCCATTCCTGAGGGCTCCAACTTCAGGACCAAATTACTTCCCAAAGGCCCCATCTCCCAATACCATCATGTTGGGAATTAGGGCTTCAACATAGGGGTTTTTTGGGACTGTGTGTGGCGTAGGCAAACATTCAATCCATAGCACGCCTCACTTTGGGTTTATCTGTTGTGTTTCTCGGGATTAGGCTGGGACTGTGCATTACAGGGAGTGAAACTTCGAGTGTATTGAGTGTCCTCAGGGCACCTTGACACTTGGCCAAGGTGATATCTGCCAGGCTCTCAACTGTCCACTTACTATTTTTCCTTTGGTGCTTATCAAATACTTTGAGGCTAGGCAAATTTCTTATTTCTGCTTGAACACTCCCAGCAGTACTTTTGTCCTCCAAAGCAATCATTTAGCCTCAGCTAAATGTCAAGAAGACATCAGTAAAGGACCCTGGAGTTTGTGGAGGGCTCAGGAGCCTCACAGCCATTCAGTTCCAGAAGCCCAGGATCCTAGGACGAGGCTGGCTGACCTCCTGATTTCCTCTACCAGCTGTCTGACAGCTGGACACCGAGCCCTGGGGTCTTCAGAGTCAGGAGTGGGACCCTGTTTTCTATCACAGCCTGCCCTGACGCTCTCCCCAGAATCACAGTCACGTTCCATGCAATTTAAGAGTAACATGTAAAAAAAAAAAAAAAAAGAGTAACATGTAATTGCTGGAGAAGAAGATGTGAGTCTAAGTAAGGAAATGAACAGTGTTCAAAGCTGAGATTGCTGTTGCTCTTCGACAGTCACAGATACTGATGTCTACAGACGTTCCTGAAGATTTCATTGTAAAATAGATCTGCTACTGAAAAACAAAACAAAACAAAACAAAACAAAAGTGGTTGGGGATTTCCACTGCCTAAATATATTTTCTCCTTTTGTTTTTGTTTCTTTCTAAAAATAAGTATATTTTCAATGGACTCAAATTAGAAATCAAGGATGAGGAAAATTAAGCCAAATGGAGAAAATGAGGGACCCAATTCCCCAATGAATATTTGCCTGGTGGCCAATGGTACCCGTCCTGAGAAGCTCCTTTGTCTGAGGTCCATATAAGGAGAGAAACAAATAGGAAAGATGCTCTTCCCTCTTTCTCCTTGATTTTTGTTTCTTTTTTTTTTTTAAGGTTTTTAATTTATTTATTTATGAAAGACACATTGAGAGAGAGAGAGAGAGAGAGAGGCAGAGACACAGGCGGAAGGAGAAGCAGGCTCCATGCAGGGAGCCTGACATGGAACTCGATCCCAGGTCTCTGGGATCACACCCTGCGCTGAAGGCAGCTCTAAACCACTAAGCCACCGGGGCTGTCCCTGATTTTTCTATTTTGTGACAACATAATCATCTTTTTCAAGTTCTTTCAGAGGTAGCCTTCTTTCTCATCTACAAAAGAATCAGGTTTTTTTTCTTTTTTTTAAGATTTTATTTATTTGGGGGATCCCTGGGTAGCTCAGTGGTTTAGTGCCTGCCTTCAGCCTGGGGAGTGATTCTGGAGACCCTGGATCGAGTCCCGCGTTGGGCTCCCTGCATGGAGCCTGCTTCTCCCTCTGCCTGTGTCTCTGCCGCCCCCCCTCTGTTTCTCTCATCAATAAATAAATAAAATCTTTTAAAAAATAAAAATAAAATATTTTATTTATTTGAGAGAGAATGAGCAAGAGAGAGAGCACAGCAGAGAGAGAGAGAGAGAGAGAGGGAGAAGCAGACTCCCTGCTGAGTAGGGAGCTCGACACTGGATCCCAGGGCCCCAGGAGTCTGGAATCACGACCAGAGTCGAAGGCAGGCACTTAACTGACCCACTGAGGTGCCTCCAGTACCTTCTATTTAGCCTCAGAATTGAGTCTTGCAGGTCTGTGTATATGGTCATATCCTTATTTAGGAGGAGGACCCAGCTAGAATCTGATGACAAGGTGGAGAAGTAAGAAGAAGAGGAATGGACAGTCCCAATTTAGAAAAATAAATAGATACTTGTACAGAAGGTAGCAATACAAAATCCTATACACATCATGATACTAATAAAACCTTGTTATGGTCTCCCTCTCTGATATCTGCCTTTCACTTGTGCCAGACCAGCCTTATCACATTTCCTGAGTGCATTTCTCTGCTCAGGAATAAAACATGCATTCCAGAAGGCAGGTCAGGCGAGAGCATCCAACTAGAGTTGCTCTTTATCCCGTAGCTGGCTTTCATGGCCTCCAAGAATCTGAGCAATGGGGTCCAGCTATGACTTCCCAGCCAATCCATCCTGGGGAGTTAAAGGAAATATTCAACTTCTGCGCGTTCTCTTTACGGTTAAGGGCTCCCATTATACCCAAGTCTTTGACTTACGGTTTCAACACATGTTGTTGCTTTTGAGAAAATAAGAGGCAGGATTTTTCTTCTGAATATATAAAAAGGTAAGTGATAGGTGATAGGTGATAGTGAGAGAGGGGAGCATGAATAGGAAAAAAGAGATAGGTGATAATGAGAGAGGGGAGTATAAAACAGGAAAAAAATTATTCCATAAAACAAAAATCAGGCTTTTTCACATATTAACAGGAAGTTTAATATTCTAATGAAGAACATCAGGAAAAGTTGAATCTGTGTTTATAAAACTCTATTTAGGAAGTCAGGGACAGGCACAAACTAAAAAGTAATTTTTGCTCAAAAGTGTTAGTTTTAGGGGCACGTGGGTGGCTCAGTGGTTGAGCGTCTGCCTTTGATTCAGGTCGTGATCCCGGGGTCCTGGGATTGAGTCCCACATCGGGCTCCTCCCAGGGAGCCTGCTTCTTCCTCTGCCTGTGTGTCTCCCTCTCTCTCTCTCTCTGTGTCTCTCATGAATAAATAAATAAATCTTTTTTTCTAAAAAAGTGTTAGCTTTAAAGCAAACTTTGACACCATAGAAAATAAGTAAATTAGGAATTTAGAAATGTAATTAACATGAACCCCCTTTTGCTTTATTATGTCATTTAATCAGGTATGATTTTGAGTTCCCCCCACAAAGTCCATGTAAATAACCCCACTGACCAAAAGGGGGGTTCTCACTACTTAGGGAAGCAAATTTGGGGAAATTTTTTTTCCGCAGATGGGCTGGTTGGAAGCACACTGTTAGAAGAGGCTCCCTGTAGCATCACGCCCCGCCCCGCCCCCACGCACACATCTGCGCCCCCCACTTTGCAGGCACCCACACAGACATCGCTACAGCAGCTGGTGGGCTGGATCCAATCAGCCAGTGTGGGGCAAACAGAATGCGTGATTGATGAAGAACTCTCGAGAACAGACCCTGCGTCTGGGAGCCAAACGGTTCCTTGCACAGAGCCAAAGGATAAAGGTGGCCAATCAGTTTGGGGGCAAGAAGCAGTATCCCACCAACATGCGACGCCTTTTCTTTCTCTTACACAACCCCGGTATTGTCTGTGATATAAAGATGTTCAGTGTCCTGGCCCTGCCACATACAAGGCCCAGTCCTGTCCTCTGTGAACGACTCAAATATTAATTTTGAGAGCAGTAGGAGTCACTCACATACACAGACTGAACACAGTGCCCATTCGGTATGCCGAGGAGGGAACAGGAATATTATTTTGATGGGTTTTGTTGGTTCTAAGTCTGATGGCTGGTGCTTCTTGCTCTCCAAGAAAGCTTATTAGGGAATTTTAAAAGCCAAGACCCATAGCCCCTTTCCTGGGTCAAGCGAGCCAGTCGGAGAAGTCATCAGGCTGCCAGGATGTGTCACTGTCTGAGTTTAGATGGAGGACTGGTTGGAGATGGCTTTTCACTGCCTTCACCTGAGTTGATGGCCCCTTTAATATTGAGTTGAACTGTTTTTACACAGATTCTCACCCCTATGTTCTTCTGATTGGAATCTCCTTATTAAAATAATTGTTAAAATAATTATTTCCTTTAAAATGAGTAATTCAAGTTACTTGAGGAAGGAGAAAGTTTACGACAAGCAGACGAGTAATCATGTGGAAATTCTGAACGCCTGAGCAATGCCATTGAAGCTGCCTCCCAAATGAAAGCTATCGTTTGTTTGTTAGCAAAAGTTAAAACATAAAAAAATGGCCATTTTCGATTTAAGCAAATTTTGCCCACATTTCTGCTATCCTGTGTAACAAGTGCTTCATTTCTCCACGTCCCCGTTGGATTGCTGTTTACGTATGTGATGTTTTAACATCATGCTGATAATCCTATGACTATGACATTGTATTCTTTTCCACGTTTCTGATTGCGTATCAACTTTGCCGTCTTTTAGTAAATAGGTAATATTCCATTATATCAACATCGCACGATCTTTTCATCTGCTGCACGTTGCTAAACGTTCAAGTTATTTGCAGTTTTTCCCTACCATAAATAACACCGCTATAAACATGTCAATACATACGCCATTTCTTTTTTTAAATTACTTCCTTGAAATAAATTCCAGAGAATGAGATTACGGGGTCAGAGAGTACAAGCATTTTGATGACCTTTGACCTGCATTGATTGCGAAATGCCCTCAAAAGGCATTGTACCAGTTCTCAAAGAGAGAAATATCTGCTTCCCCCATGGTCTCATCAGCATTGAGTTATAGGATTTTCCTGTATTTTTATTTCCTCAATCTCAATTGATTGAGATTAAATAATATGCCCATGGGAGTAGTGTTGTAAGTAGCTATATCAGTCACTGACTGCTTAATAATGCTGAGGATATGACAGAAAGGAAGAGAAAACAGGAAAAAAAAAAAAAACAGAATCAAAGACTTGCTTCGTGGTGCTAAATGCCTTTGTATATTGAATATCTGTGAGCACGGCTAAGCTTCACTACTGACAACAAAGAAATTGGCCTTGAAAAAAAAAAGAAAGAAAGAAATTGGTCTTGAAACAGCTAGAATCACATCGGTTACAGCAGCCAGATAAGCTCGTTTTCATTTTATAAACACATTCACACACTCACAAAGCCCTAAACTTTGCTTAAGATCAGGACTAAGGGAAATGGACATTCACTTATTTTATCAATGCCTCAAGCACCGATGTCGAGCAGCAGAAATTTTGCTCTATGTGACCTCTTGCAAAGACTTCCAATTATTTCCCAGTGGCTTTTCTGTTTTTCCTGTGTCTCGAGCTAGCTTGAATAGGGACAGAAAAGATAAAGGAGGGAAAGCAAAATGACAAGGACAAGAGTCTCTCATCTGTTATAAATTTTGCATTAGGCCTGGATCTGGTTTATGGAAATACTATGCACACAGAGAAATGAGTGACTCATCTGTGTCCGTGCCCTTTGTCAGAGTTAAAAAGAAAAATCACTGAACATCCCTAAATTCCTTGTTGGGACCAACCCAGCTCAATATCGTTCCTTCTTAAAAAATAGGTGTCTTAGTGGTTGAGCACCTGCCTTCGGCCCAAGGCATGATCCCAAGGTCCTGGGATCAAGTCCCACGTCAGGCTCCCTGCATGGAGCCTGCTTCTCTCTGCCTATGTCTCTGCCTCTCTCTTTGTGTCTCTCATAAATAAATAAGTAAAATCTTAAAAAAATATATGCCTTAGGATTTCGGTGACACGGTGGCTCATATAGAGTAGACATATTAGTAAAATCCATGATTGAATCGAATGTGTCCAGTTTATAGACCACTTATGCATGTGGTGGAGGGTCTAGAAAAATGGACCAGTATCATGGAAGCATACCCGTTGTTATTCAGGGAGTGAGCCTGCTTCAGCTGGGTGGGCATCCCTTCTCTCCTCAGCCCCACCACATCACAGGAGCTTGGTGTTTGTAGCTAGGAGGCCGTGAGAAACAAGACCATGCAGATTCAATATTTTAAGGCCTTGCACATATTGATCATGGAAAAATATAAACCAGGAAGCATGGGGGTTAGCTCATCTAACATTCGTCAGTTATATCCATCCCCACGTCCCATCACAGCCTCCCAGAGGAAAGAGAAGAGCCAGAAATGGGCCTGGAGTCATCAGAGCAGGGAGGACGATTTTTATTCCCCATTAGACCCAAGGGCGAATGGATCAGCATGAGCTCTCATGTCTGGACCGGGACACTGCTGACTTCCACGTGGCTGTGAACTGCCACAGTCTTGCATGCAGCCAGGCTATGTCATTGATGTGACCCCCAGATGGGGAAAGGTTGGGATCCAGCTGGTATCCTCCAGCCCTGCTTGGGAGTTGTGCCTCCAGGCACATGAGGGCTGAGTTAGTGGGAGAGTGGGAAGGTCAAGTATGGGGAAGAAGGAATGAGAGGAAGGCATGGTAATCTGCCAGAGTGGACCCTTCATTTCGAGTGAGGAATTGTGTGAGTGAGGGCCTGCGAGCTGGTAAATTGCTTGTTCATCTCCAAGGAGAAGATCCATCAGTGTCAGTGGCCAATTCAGAACATGGCAGCCCAATGATTTCCATTCCTCCTCACCCCATCTCTCCTCATCTCTCTCTCTCTCTCTCTCTCTCTCTATTTCTCTCTCTCTCTTTCTCTCTCTCCCTACAAAACTTTTTCATTCCCAGCCCTCTCCCTTGTTACCTTGAAAAATAAAATCCAGGAAAAAATGAATGCAGAAACAGCCTGGCCTGAGAGATCACCATCTGGCAAGCAAGACTAAGTTTCCAAGTGGTTCTCCTCCAAACTGGGTTGGAATCCACGTGAAGCTGACGTGTACAGTTGGCTGGAAAGTCATCCAGCCCCAAAGCTATGGCCCTGGATGAGGGGAAGGCTGACGGTGAAGAGAAGCTTCCCATCCCCCAAATCCACTTTTCCCATCCCCCTCCAGCAAAAGCAGCCATATTCCATCCTCTACCCTCTGACAGCACATGCACACACCTCTGCTGAATGTTCACCCCCACTATATGCTAATTGATTTCTGCGCTGTCTTCCCAGCTGGGCAGTGAGCTTATTAGCTTATTCAGGTAGACCTGGGTTCCCACCCCAAGTCTGGTCTTCTTATAGCTATAAGAACAAGTCATTCGCTTCTCTGAGACCCTTGTTTCCTCATCCATAATGAGTCTGCCTCGTTGGGTTGTTGAATGGACCACATGAGCTTCTACAAAATGCTTACAGAATGTAGTCCTTGGTTCACTGTGTAATTCCCAGCCTTTAGCACAGGAACAAACAGATAACCCACTCAGTAAAATACACTCCACCTACCCAGCGCTTCTCAGGCACTGTGGGTGACACAGGGTTAAGGGTGGACAGAGTCGCTGGCCACTTTGGGATGAAGTTTTGTTTTTTTTTTTCTCCACCTTGAGAAGCACTATGGATGCCACCTGGTTATAGCAGTTGGTCTCTCTCTTAACACTGACTCTTCATTTTGAGTCCCTTTCATGCTACGCCCAGAAGCAAGTGGGGAAGTGCAAACCTTCTCCACGTGAGCCAGCTAACCTTGGGGCTTTACCTGGTGTCATGCATCTGTTCTCTTGTTGTCTCAACACATATTTATTGAGAACCACATGCTGGGAGTGTTGTTATGGGTGCTCCTGTGGGAATAAGACACAGTCCACGTCCTGAGCAACTTATAGTCCCTGGGAACCCAGCAAGGATGAGCAGTGCAGAAGGTTCAAAGTATCCTAGTGAGATCCAGGGGTTTCTTCCCAGGGATATGAGGGAAGCCTTCACAGAGGAGGTCTACCGTACAAATGATCAAGAACCAGCTTTATAGATATTGACGTTGACCAAGTAACCCGTGTGGGCAGAGGCTGCTTAATGGTGAAGCTAACAAAACTAATCCTTAAAGGACCTTCATTTGCACCAACCTTTTCAAGGCTTGGGAAGGGTCCTACCAACTTGTTGACACAGTCATATGTTTTCATGTGCACTTGTTAGATGTTTTAACCACAATGGACTAAGTAAGACCCCTGTCTCCACGCCGACGGCTCCTTTTCCACTCTTCCTGCATCTGGAGGCGTTGGAGTGACTCAGAGCATTTTGGGATGCAGCCAAGGGTAGTTTAACCACGCACAGTGGTGGGGGTTAACCACGCAAATTTAGTTTGCTGGCATTTACCTGTGTGCTTTGCAGCCACTTCTCTACAGTGAAGTGGCCACTAGCCATCAGGGTGTAAAAATGGGTGCCAGCAGTAGCCCTGCCGCACACGATGTGGAGTCCCCCAGCACGGAGACAAGAGGTCACAAGACTGGCAAGTCAGAAATCATAAGGCGATATAGACACATCCGTTGGTGCTCAGCCCCCGAATTGGACGGGTGGTAGAGGGGAAACAAGGGTTGAAATGTGTAGACCGAGAAGCGGTCTGTAGAGACGTGTCATAGAGATGTGTCCAGCAGTTAATTTTTTTAAAAAAAGAAATACGTAAATATTTTATATATGTAATATGTGTGCTATAGAGAGAGAGAGAGACAAGTCATATTCTATTTCTGGATTTTTGTGACATTTATGGTATTCACCAGCCTTTAACTTGTGTAAGTTGTTGGGATTTCTTTTCTCACTCTAAACAAAGAATCATATTCACGGCTAATATTGTATTCATACTTTTACAGTCTTTTTCTTATCTCTGAAGCTGGATCTGCCAAGCCCACAGTCATTGCTCATCCTGGAGGGCCCGGGGAAGTGCACACCAGAATTCCAGCTTTGTACTGCATCCCAAAGTGCTGTCATACAGACCCCATCCCTGGGCCACTGGGGCCCTGGCTCAGGCCCCAGGCCTTCTGGCAGGAGCCAGTCCCAGAACCCCTCTTCCCCTGGGGGGCAGCAGCTGCTAGGTCCTCGGAGGCGCTGGGATCCGACAGCCCAGTACCTGGGAGCCAGGGCCTGCCCAGTGGCCTTCCTTCCTGGCCAACAGCTGCCTGCGTGCAGCCCCTCTCCCGAGGATCTGTGTGGCCATTCATCACAGGCCTCCTCTTGGAAAGGCAAAGAAGGTTGCATTATACTAGGTAAAGCTTATCGTTGGCATCTGCCAAGATCCACGCATTTCCCCTCCCTCCCGCCTCCAGCCCCCAGCACCCCCGCCTCCCCTCTTCCTTCACCCTCTCTGGTGGGTTTTCAATAGTGTGTGCTTTTTTTCTTTCTCCTTTCTTTCTGGTCAAGACAGGGTTGTCTCTCTGGGTGGAAAAAGGCAGTGTGTTCGTGGAGTGCAGCTGCATTTCAAAGGTACTTTGTTGGCGAGTTATGAATTTGCCTTTGCTAATGTGGGGAAACAGGGAGATTCTTTGGCTTTTTTTTCCCCCAAACTGAAATTGATGTTATTTCTTTGCCAGTGGTACCCAAGGAAATGTTTTGTTCCATTTCCTCCCCTTTCAGGCTGAGCCCTATTTATGTTCGGAGCTGGGACACTGCCATTGAGAATCATTGTCATTACCACCAGCGTCTGAGGCTGGCCAAATCCAGCAGCTGTGGTCTCATGCCTACCCTCACCAAGGTTTATTTCCTTGACAACATGTTCTTGTTTGGACCAACTTTCTTAGTCTTTCTCTCGGTGTGTTTTTTTTTCTTTTTCTTTTTCTTTTCTTTTCTTTTTTCTTTTCCCCCTTCCCTTTCTGAAATCCGCCTTACAGTTTCATGGGGCTTAAAATTAAAAAAGGAAAAAGTGTGTGTGTGTGTGTGTGTGTGTGTGTGTGTGTGTGTGTGTGTAAGAGAGAGAGAGAGAGAGAGTTGGGGGCAATGAGCAAGGGATTGGAAAAAAGATAAAACTCTGGGAACTGGAGGAAGGGTACGGGGGGCCAGAGCAAGGGGCGAGCGGTGGGAAGTTTTCAACATAAACGACAGCATCAAATTCGTTATGATCGAGATGGTCACCAGTCTTCTCCACCCACAAGCTGCGCAAGACTCGCCCTGGGCCTTACCCACCCTGGCCTTCCCAATGGAATACCTAGGTGGCCCAATGGGACCCCTGACCCCTATATCCTGTTCCTTTCTCCCTGCTTTGCTACTTTTCTCCTTGATAAAAGGAGAGAGTGAGAGATAATTAACAAAAAACATGGCCCCAGGACAATGAAACAACTGGCCTTGGCCGGCAAGAAATTTATCCTGGTTTTCTAGGTGAACTTTCTCCCATCAATCTTCCCTTTAACCTCCGTGTTAGTGGAAGCAATAGGAACACCCCTCCCCTCCCCTGAGCAAATGCTTTCTTTTGACTGGGAACAAAAAAGGGGCTCGGCACAGGCTGAGGTGAAATCTGGGTGGTATGGGGCGCCACACAATGGGGCCGCTGTTCCTCGGCGGGCCTGGTGTTTTACAACAGGGGAGGGGCAGGCGTGAATGGTCTGATGATGGAAACAATCCCCCTGATTCAGGCCTACAAACGCATCTTCTGTTCCACACGGAGCCGGACAGAAAAGAGAAAAGCCACAAAGAAAAGGGGTGGGTGGGGGGGAGAGAGAATTCAAACAAAATGCGTTAGGCTCAAAATCTCTCCTGTCCTACATACCCCAGAAGGGCAAATCCATCGCCGGGGCCCTCAGGATCTCTCGGCCTCGTCTGAATAGCTAGAGCTGGACTCTGATTTATCGATGAAGCTTAAGCGACTCTCGGGAGAAAGGCTTGGGCGTTCTTTGTCTTCAAGAGAAAGTACAATAGGGCCACAAGGGCCAAGATCTCTTGGGATGCTCTCAGGCCCTGCCTTCCTCTTGCCCTCTCCTCCCGGCAAACGCCAGCAGCAGTAAAAACGATTGGTGGTGTGCCTGGAAGAGCTGGTGACAAGGCCGGGCCACTTGAGGTCTCCTTAAGAGGGTATTATGGCCGGGGAAAATATTTGTGCTGTGAAGATGGCACACTCCATTTGGCTAATGGCCCTCATCTGTGCCGGCTAATCGCCCCCTGCCCGGCTGTCAGGGGCGCAGCCGCGGCCAATTCATGGCACCCTCGGAGAAAGCCCCCTTTCTGCGGCGACCAAGACGGAGACATTGTGTTCACCTACTTGAGCAGAGGGGAAGGTGACCATGAGGGCAGGCCGAGCTGTAAATTACCATTAAAACAAAAACAGACAACGCCTCCTCTGCTCCAGGACCCCTCCAATAAATCACAGCTGGAAGGCGGGGTTGGGGGGGGTGCGGGGGGGATGCAGCTCAAGAGGGACTGGGTGCCCCAGGGTCCCTCCCCTCCAGATCTGGGAAGGGCTATGGGGGAAATCAGGAGTCTGAGCCTATGGGCTGGAGCCCCCAAGAGCATTCCATGGTTTGCCTTCAAGGAGAGGCAGGAGGGAGGGAGGTGCAAGCCAACATCTCACACCCCTGCGAAGTCACCGAGCTCAGATGCCCTGTGGCTTCGCGGCCACCTCTTTCTGCACGTCCTCCACCTGCCAGCCTCCGGTCTTTAGCGCCACCAGATGAAGAGGAAAAGAGAGGAGAGAGGAAAGGAGAGAGGAAGGGAGAAAAGAAAAGAAAAAAAGAAAAGAAAAGAAGAAAAGAGAAAGGAAAGGAAAGGAAAGGAAAGGAAAGGAAAGGAAAGGAAAAGAAAGAAAAGAAAAGAGAAAGGAAAGGAAAAGAAAAGAAAAGAAAAGAAAGAAAAGGAAAAGAAAAGAAAAGAAAAAAAGAAAAGAAAAGAAGTCACCATTCACAGCTAAGAATGAGGGAGGAGCAAGTGAATTTTAGGAAAAATTAGTTCATCACCCTCGACTTGAATAAAATCTGGAGAAGAGAACTTTAGGGACACCTGGGTGACTCAGTCTAAGCATTGACTCTTAGTTTTGGCTCAGGTCATGACCTCACAGATTGTGAGGTAGAGCCCTGTGTCAGGCTCCCCGCTCAGTGCGGAGTCTGCTTGAGATTCTCTCTTTCTCTCCCTCTGCCCCTTCCCCACCGCCCTCTCTCTCTCTCTCTCTCTCTCTCTCATAAAGAAATGAATCTTTGAACTAAAAAAAGAAGTGAGCCTTATATAAAACATCGAAATACCAAATTGGCGCTAGCCATCAACCAGGAATGACATCTCCTTGTCTAGGTCAGGCACTTCATAACCTGGCACATTATGTTATTTACCTCAATTAACTTTCAAAGTAATAGATATTTTTTCCACTCTTTTAAAGGAACAACTTTTCAAAAATAAGAACCTCTCCTCCTCAGTTGGGTTGCACGCATCCTTTTTTTTTTTTTTTTTTTTTTTAATTAACTTTTATTGGTGTTTAATTTACCAACATACAGAAAAACACCCAGTGCTCATCCCGTCAACACGCATCCTTTTTTTAAGCAGAAGATACCAAATTGGATTGAACTGTCTTTATTGACTCAGGGTCCAATGAAACAAGTGTGCAAGTGCTCTGTAGACCACAGGACAATGAAGCTCTGGGCCACTCCTCCTCCTCCTCTTCCCTGCACTGTGGGCTCTGAGCCACGACAGTTGGGACATTTCCTGTCTGCTTTTTACAGCTTCCCTGTGTCCTATAGCCGTCACTTTTGCTTGCAGGAGCACCTTGCCTTCATTCTGTTTTGCTCTCTCTGTTGGCTTGTGAAATCGGATAACAACGCCTGTCAACGGGTCCCTGAGTAAGTGTCAAAACTCTAGCTCTGTGACCCTGGACAAATTATTTCACTCTCCTGTCCCTCCATTTCTTCATCTCTAAGGTGGAAATGGGAACACATTTACTTTGGGGGTGCTGTTGAAAAGATTACATGGAGTGATATGTAGCAAATGCTCAGGGCAGGGCCTGGAGTATAGTAAACACACAATAATTATGAATTAATATTAAAATGATAATTTAACATTAAGAAATGAAAGCATTTTCTGATGAATAGCAGGCATGCGTTTCGGTGCTTGTATTTTGTACAATGGGAAGGTTTTTAATTTTCGTTGGTTTATTTCCAGTTTTCCTGGCGTGGTTCTATATTATAAGGTGGCTAGATGGTGAGCTCCAGAAGACTTAAATCCTGAGTCTCAGCTCTTGGGGGCTGGGTTAGCCTTATTAGCTGAGAATATTTTCTTAAGTACACAAACTCCAGACCCTGCTCCCTGTGTTCCACCTTCCCTCACCCTCATATCTGCATTTCACTGAGAGGTCAGCATAGCAACAACAATATTGTCCCTCGTTTCGCACTTACCCAGCATACAGCATGGTACTTAGTGTTTTATCTACATATTGGTTTTTGCAGCCTTACAGGTGAGGGTTATTTATTATTTTTTTAATATATATGAACTGATAAATGAACTATAAAACATGGATATCTTTGAAAACATTATACCAAATGAAAGAAAGCCAATCACAAGAGACCCCATACTGTACCATTCCATTTTTATGAAATGTCTGGAACAGGCAAATCCACGGAGACTGAATGGAAAGCAGTGCCCAGGGCTGTAGATGTTGGAGGACCCTGGAGGTGCCAGCTAAGTGGTGTGGGGTTCCTTTTGACGGTAATGAAAATGTTCTAAAGTTGATTGAGGAAATGGGTGCACAGTTCTGGTAATATACAAAAAGGCACTGAATTGTACACTGGAAACACATGAATTATATGATTTATGAATTGCATCACACCAAAGCTGTTTTTTGTTATAATTCCAGAAGGAATTATGGAAATAGTTTATCACCATTTAGCAATCATCCTAGCTGCAATTGATTGGACAGGAGGTAGAACAAGATATAATCTCAGATGACCTCCCCACAAAATACTAATTATATATGCAGGGAAAATGATGACTACACAGTGGAGAGTCCTGGCAGATACCAATTTGGCCAGGTAATTAGGGTTCACGGTGGTGGGGGTGGGTGGATGCCATGTGCCACCTGCTGAAATACATGGAGAGAACACAGCACCATCCGGGGGGGGTCCCCCTGCCAAGCATGATTGGCCTGAATCTGGTCAAAAGAAACACTGGACACTGGACAGTCCAGAAACACTGGACAGTCCCTGGCTAAGGTTATCCTACAAAATGAAAAGCATGTACTTTCAAACTGATAAAGACATGAGAAACAAGGAAAGACAGATCAAGACAAATGCATGAGACAACAACTACATACAATGCATGTTCCCGGATGGGGTCTTGGACCGGCAACGAAGAAGGGATGTCACCAGGATAGTGGAGGAGTTTGAGTAGAGTCTGTAGATTGAAAGATACGGCGTGTCCATGGTGATTCCCTGCTTGGGAAAGCTGTGCTGTGGTCATGCAGGAAAGGGTTGTTGTTTTGGGAGGAGGCACATACAGGAGAATTTAGGAGAGTTGGGTGTGTGGCTTGCTTTCAAATGGCTTGGAATAAAGACTAATGATAATGGCTGTATGTGTGTGAGAGAGAGACACAGAGACAGAGACAGAGAGAGGGTCAAAGAGGAGGAAGATGGAGAAGACAAGCAAGCAGTGTAATGAAAAGAAAGGTCTACTTTTTAAGACTGTAACACAGCACTAATACTTACAGCAAGAATGCTGAGTCCACCATACACCCCAGGTGCTTACTCAGTGTTGCCTGAAGCTCTTTCCAAGGTGATACTGTACCTTCAGCCCAAGGTTAGAGATAAGACTCCAGATGCAATCCTCTCCTGCCCCAAATAAAGGAAGTAATAGTGATTAGTTCACACTATTGTGTAAATGACTAATGACAGAGCCTCTCCTGAGAGTTAAGAATTTTTTTTTGACATTTTAAAAAAGACTTTTATTTATTTATTCATGAGTGACACACAGAGAGAGGCAGAGACATGGGCAGAAGGAGAAGCAGGTTCCCCATTGGGGGCCCGATGTGGGACTCGATCCCAGGACCCCGGGATCAGGACCTGAACCAAAGGCAGATGCTCAACCACTGAGCCACCCAGGCATCCCTGTTGGGAATTTTTTGGAAAGGGAGATAAGAGAAATCTGAATGGAAAGAGAAACAACTAGAAATGGAGAGAAAGTACAGAAGGAAAATCAGTGATTAGTAATGGTGGCGACAGCCTATTCAGATACTGGTTCTCTCTCCGACTGGCTGTGGAAATCTAACACATCTGCCCAGTCCCCTCTTTTAAAAAAGTAATCACAGCTATTATTGATAGCCTGCTTGATAAGTAGTAATCACTGTGCCAAGCACTCCATATACATCATCCCAAGGGACGGGTACACTTACCACACTTGTTTCACAGATATTTAGCTGCAGGTTCAGAGAGAATTAGAACCTTGGCCAAGGTCACACAGCTAATGAGTGAGGGAGCCAAGATTCTTTTTTTTTTTTTTAAGATTTATTTACTTATTTATTCATGAGTCAGGCAGAGACACAGGCTGAGGGAGAAGCAGGCTCCCTGCAGGGAGCTTGATGTGGGACTTGATCCCGGAATCCCGGGATCATGCCCTAGGCTGAAGGCAGGCGCTCAATCACTAAGCCACCCGGGCATCCTAGGAGCCAAGATTCTGAGCCAGGTCAGCTTGCTGGAGAACCCAAGTTCATTACCACTACCACAAAGCTCTGGATGTAGCCATTCTAGCAATTATTGTTGTCTGCAGTAGGGTCTTCTGGTTGTCAACCATGTACTAGGATTACAGGGTATTATGCATGGTCTTGACCTGAGCTCCTTGGCTCCTTGGCTGGCTGGGAAGACCAGTTCAAAGGTCCCACAGGACCTCCAGGGTTCACTCCCCTCACTGTCTGCCCAACCTCCCCACACCTGTGTCACTGATGTTCTCTGAGCGGCTCTTCCAGTAACATCTGTAGCCTCCCACCCACCTCGTCCTTTGTTGGGAGATGTAGGTCTCTAGGGTTCTCAGGTTGGTGGGAAGGGACTGGTAACTGTGAGTGTCCTAAACTGGTTGGTTCCATGGAACTGACATAAGCTCGGGTTTAAGCTAACTCCTCCAAAGTAGTATGATCGGGATGGAACCTTCTTGGAGCAAATGGAGCCTTGGAAAACACCTCCACTACCTCTTATGTCCGTTTCTGCTAATGTGACATCTATTCTCAGCCCAAGTTTCATTTGTTTGTGCTTGTCTTCTTACTAAAGCCTGCCTTTTTAAACCTCTGTTTTATTAGGGATTGATTAGTACTCGTTGACCTAGTATGGCATCTGCGGTGCACTTGCTAGTGGAGGATTTGCATCTCTCCTTAACCTGGAACATCCTCACCTGAATTTGCCACCAATCTCATTCTCAACCATCTATGAGGTATGTGGTGGAGCTCTTCCATCAGTGTTTTAATTTTCTTAACTGTTCTCACAGTTTTTATTCTGTTTATCTCTTGGAGATGCATCCCGGGTAAATCCTTCAACACAATTAACCATTTCTCTCCTCAGTTGATTCCAGTGCAGAGTTTAATCCCATGTCCTGAGTTCTGTATTTTGGTGATCATATTTTTCATTCCAAGAACTTGAAACCATTTTTTTTTTTCCTATCCACCTGTACTTCCAGTCTCTGCCACTGCTTGTCTGCTAATTTCTCATCCTATGTCTCCGGGAGGCCCCAAACCATATTATTTGAAAGCCATGTTCAGATTTTGTCATTATTTTAATTTCTTTAAGAATTCATTTATCAAAAAAAAAAAGAATTCATTTATCAGGGGCACCTGGGTGGCTCAGTCTTTAAGGATCTGCCTTTAGCTCAGGTCATGATCCCGGGGGTCCCCATGTCAGGCTCCCTGCTCAGTGAAGAGTCTGCTTCTCCTTCTGCCTCTTCCCCAACTTGTTCTCATCTGCTTTTCTCACTCTCTCTCTCTCAAAGAAATACAATCTCAAAAAAGGATTCATTTTCCAGGTTGTTGATTTAAAAAAAAATTTTTTTTTTGCTTTTTCTTAGCATTCATTTTCTTCAGTTGAAATTTTAGTCTGCAGAGTCATCTTAAGTGGAGACTTCTCCTCCTTGTTTTCTGTGCTCACTCACCATCACTCAACCACTTAGCCCACAGGTCTCGGGGTCCCAGGGCCAGAGCCAGAGGCTATATGACAGTTGGGGCTCTGCAGACATGGCCAGGAGGTCCCTCTGCTTCCTCCCACCTCCCTGAGCTTACAGTTAGCTGAAAGCACTGGCTCCAGACAGCTGTGGCAACATTCTCCAAGTCTCCTGTACTGCTGGGGAAGCCCTAGCCCAGTGGTCCCCCATCACAGCTGGTACACCCTGAGTCCCTCTTTGAGCACAGGAGTTAATCTTGGAACCGCCTCCCCTATATCTGAACCCAGAGGCCAGCACACACCTGAGCACTCAGCCCTGCTTCCATGTTGGGTTCTCTCATTTCTGGTCCAAGGACATGTTACTTACCTAATATTTATTTCAATGATGTCTTTCTAGATTTCTCTTCTTGAGTTTTTTCCCCATTATCACTTCTGTATATTTGGAATGGCATAGAATTGAAGGGCCTTTAAAACATGAAGTTACAATGTTATATTCCTGGGGCTACCATTCATTGTCATCTTTATTTTTTTTCTTATCATATTTACCAGATTCTTTTAAATCATCTTAAATCCTTTCTGTTACCAGGAGTAGTATACTTACCCTTTTTTTTTTTTCCTAGGGCTGCCATCACAAAGTACCACAAACTGGGTGACTTAGAACAACAGAAATCTCTTCTCTCACTGTTCTGGAGGCCAGAAGTCCAAGGTAAAGGTGTTCAAAGAGCCATGCTCTCTCTACAACCCAGAGAGGTGATTCTTTCCTTGTCTCTTCTCTGTTCTGGGGTTTACCAGTGTCTTAGTCAGCTCAGGCTGCTATAACAAAATGCCATAGACTGGCATGTGGCTTAAAGGCAGACATTTATTTCCCATAGTTCTGGAAGCTGTGAAGTCTAAGACCAAGGTGCCGGATGATTTGGTTATTGGGTGAGGGCTCTCTTCCTGATTTGCTGATGGCCTCCTTCTTACTATGTCTGTATGTGGTACATAGAAAGAGATAGAGAGAGATCTAGTCTCTCTTCCTCTTCATATAAGGCCACTAATCCTAGCATGGGCTCCACCCTCATGACCTCACCTAAACCTAACTACCTCCCAAAGACCCTACGTCCAAAACCATCACATCAGGCAGCCCGGGTGGCTCAGCGGTTTACTGCACCTTCAGCCCGGGGCATGATCCTGGAGACCTGGGATTAAGTCCCACATTGGGCTCCCTGCATGGAGCCTGCTTCTCCCTCTTCCTGTGTCTCTGCCTCTCTCTCTCTGTCTTTCATGAATAAATAAATAAAAATCTTTTTAAAAAAGAAAAAAAAAAGAAACAAAACCATCACATCAGAGTTGAGGGCTTCAACAGATGAATTTGGGGGACACACAAACATTCAGTCCATATCAGCTGACAATCCTTGGTGTTCTCTGGCTTGCCACTGTATAACTCCAATCTCTGCTTCCATTGGCACATGGCCTTCTTCTCCCTTCATCTTTGTTTGTCTCTCCTGCCATTACCAGGACACCAGTCACATTGGATTAGGGTCTACCCTAATTCAGTATGACTTCATCTTAACTTGATCACCTGCAAAAACCGTATTTCCAAACAAGATCACCTTCAGAGGTATTGGAGGATTAGGACTTCAGCATATCTTTTGGGGCTTGAGGGGTGTCCACAGTTCAACCCACAATGCAAGCTTTCCTAAAAAGGGAAGTCTCACCTCCTCAAAGGCTTGGAAGCTGTTTATAAAGAAGAATTTGTAAGGAATATGGGTAGTTTCCTGGTTGATCCCATGGAAAGGCTATGCCCTTTAGTCTGTTTGTTTTCTAATTTATTTATTGATATGAAATTTACATAACGGGGATGCCTGGATGGTCCAGTGGTTAATCATCTGCCTTTGGCTCAGATCATGATCCCAGGGGCCTGAGACTGAGTCCCACATCAGGCTCCCCGCAGGGAGCCTGCTTCTCCCTCTGCCTATGTCTCTGCCTCTCTCTCTGTCTCTCATAAATAAATAATTTAAAATATTTTTTAAAATCTTTAAAAAATAAATAAAAACTTTAAAAATCTTTAAAAAGGGGAGAAGGCACCACACCAAGAGGCCATATAGGGCAGTGGTAAGATTGTGGAACAGGAGTAAAAAAGATGTGAATTTGAATCCTGGATCCTTCAGTTTTTCACTAGCTAATGTAAACTTAAGTCTTCTCATATGTAAATTGGGGGTGATAGTCTGCATCTCACAGGATTGCTGTGAAAACCAAGAAAATCTGCCATTTACTGGAAGCCCCCTCTGCACCAAGTGTACATTTGTGTACAGGAGCTCTAGTAACAGAACATCCTGCAAGTTGGTTTAACCATCAACTTTCTTGGTGCTGTTGTTTCCCTCTGTGGAGAACATGTTGTGTCTCTGAAGAGGACAGATGTACATTTCAGGATGCCATTTGGAAAGATGACCCCTCCAGGAAACCCAGTCACTCCTTCTCTATGTTTTGAGATTTTTCTCTGAATGCCCAGGATTCGCAATTTGATAATGTTGATTAGGGATAACACAGAAAACACCATGTGCTGCAATAATGGAGTCAAATAAAGTATCTTTCACAGAAAACAAGAACACTAAGTAAAAGTCAACATACATTCGACATCAGAAGCATCAGAATATTTCATTTATTCTGTGCCAGACAGCAGAATAGCAAGACATATAAAAGGAAAAACAAAATAGATATAAGGAAAAATATAGACTGTAATATGCCTATAATTGCTGAAACATTATCAGAAGAAAAAAATTAGACAATTTAGCAATCATAGAGAGTAAGACAAATTAGCACATGTAAAAAAACCAATTGGGAGAATAAGGAAACACATATTTCCCTTAATCTTATTAGTAAAAAAAAAAAAAGCTTTCACAACATTCTTCCATTTAAATAAATATTTAGTCAGGCGCCTGGGTGGCTCAGTCAGTTAAACATCCGTCTTGGGCTCAGGTCAAGATCCCCAGGGTCCTGGGATCGAGTTCTACATCAGGCTTACTGCTTAACAGGGAGTCTGCTTCTTCTTCTTCCTCTCCCCCTCTACTTGTGCTCTCTCTCTCTCTTTCTCTCATGCACTCCACTCTCTGTCTCTCAAATAAATAAATAAATAAAATCTTTAAAAATAAATAAGTAAATAGTCAATTTCAAAAGGTAGGAATTCTGTATGTCATATTTAACCTCAAAGCAATCAAATTGCAAACTGTTTTTTTTTAAGACTTATTTATTTATTTATTTATTTGAGAGAGAGGCGAGAGAGAGTGCATGAGAGAGAGAGAGAGCATGAGCAGGGGAAACAGAGAAGTAGACTCCCCACTGAGCAGGGAGCCCAAAGCCGGAATCAAGTCCTAGGACTCTGGACTCATGACCTGAGCCAAAGGCAGATGCTTAACCGACTGAGCCACCCAGGAACCCAAATGACAAACTGTTAAAGTGTGTCAGAAATTAAAGCAATTTAAACATACTACCTGAGTAACAAAGGAACTTCTGAACACAATAACCAGATAAAAATATTGTCAGGATAAAGTACACATAACTTACTCTCAAAGGGTTCAGAATATAGTTATTTATTTTTAAATATTTTATTTATTTATTTATTTGAGAGAGAGCACAAAAAGGGGGGAAGGGGGGAGGGAGGACAGGCAGAGAGTGGAGAAGCAGACTCCCTGCTGAGTGCAGGGCCCAATACAGAGCTGGATCCCAGGACCCTGAGATCATGTCTTGTGCTGAAGGCAGATGCTTAGCTGACTGAGCCACCCACGCATCCATCAAAGGCTTCAGAATATATTTAAAGAGAGAGAAAGAAGTAGACTAGTTAAGCAAGCATGGCCACATGTGAATATTGGGGAACCTGAATGAAGGATATGTAGAAGTCTATAATGCTGTGTTTGCCACTTTTTTTGGAAGTGTGACTTTCTAAATAAAAAAATTTTTTAAGATTTTTATCTATTCATGAGAGAGAGAAAGACATAGGAAGAGGGAGAAGTAGGTTCCCTGTGGAGAGCCCCATACAGGACTCAATCCCAGGACTCTGGAATCAGGCCCTGAGCCAAAGGCAGACAGACCCTCAACGACTGAGCCACCCAGGTGTCCCTGGAAGTGTGACATTTTTAAAAACTAAAGCCTAAGAAAGTAGATGACTAGAAATTAAAAAAAAAAATGAGGAAACCAATCAAGGAAAGAAAACATAAATGAAAAACAAAATGAACGGTTTGAGAAGTATTACCTAAACATAAAAGCACTTAATTTGATTAACCGTTGACCAGCCTTACAACAACAAAAACGTGGGTCCTGAAAGAACAGAGAGCATCCTCCAACCCCCGCACAACACCCCAAACCACCCCAAGGAAAGGATGCTTTCACTTTGGGTTCTGGGGTTGTGACCAAGGAACAGTATAAGAAACAGCAATGTGAGAAGAATGGTTTTGTGTTTTGGTAAAAATGTAGAGTTTGTATTGTTTATATATCTTTGCATGGGAGTACTACATGAAAATTTCTTTTCAAATTTAGTCTAAAGGAAAAAAATATTTTCTTTCAAACCTTATATGTTCAGTGAGCTACAAAAAAAATGATGTAAATTATGAATGCTTTCTTTTTTGCCTTCAGGGGCAACGAAACAGATCTGCCCTAGCCTCTGCCAATCCTGTGTTCTTCACCCAGTAGCTCCTGTGACCTTTGTGACCTTATGTCACTCCTCAGTTGAAACACTAAAGGTGTCTCACTGCCCTTAGAGTAAATCACAGATGCTTCAGCATGGCTGTGCCAGTTTGCTAGGGCTACCGTAACCAAGTACCACATGTTGGATGGCTTCGAACAACTGACATTTGTTCTCTCTCAGCTCTGGAGGCTAGAAGTCTGCAATCAAGATGTCAGTAGGGTTGTCAGTAGGGTTGGTTCCTTCTGAGGGCTGTGAGGGGAAGTGTGTTCCAGGCCTCTCTCCTTGGTTTATAGGTGTCTCTACACATGGTGTTCTCTCTATGCACGCCTCTCCGTGACCAAATTCTCCCTGCTTATGAAGACACCAGTCATACTGGATTGGAGTCCACGCTAATGACCTCATTTTAATTTGATTGCCTCTGGAAACACTCTATGTCCAAATAAGGCCACACTTCGAGGTACTGGGGGTTAGGACTCTAACATATCGTTTTTGGGGGGATACAATTCAAACCATACAATAGCCCACAAATCCATGCACTGCCTGCCTCCTACAATCTTGGATCTCCCTTTGTTTGTTGGGTTCTACTGGCCTCCAGTAGAACCTCTCCAATCTTGGATCTCCCTTTGTTTGTTGGGTTCTACTGGCCTCCAATCTTGGATCTCCAATCTCCAATCTTGGATCTCCCTTTGTTTGTTGGGTTCTACTGGCCTCCAGCCTCACAAATCTTTTTCTTCAGGCCTCCAGTATACCAAGTCTTCTCTACATCTTTTCATGTGACTAACACCGACCCATCTTTCAGGGCCTGGCCAGGATGTTATTTCCCTGGGAGGTCTTTGAACAGCATCCATTGTCCATCTAGAAACAATCTCCCTGAGCATTTATCAGAGTCTGTCCCTATATGTGGTTTGACATTTGACTCCCCTATTAGAGTTCTATTTTGTTTACCACAATAATCCAAGGACCCAGTGCATAGGTCAGAACATGCATTGAATGAATGATATGAATGAATGACAACAAATGTTAATTACATTCACCTAGAGTATATTATTATTTGTCTCTCCCTCCATTCAGAACTTCCCACTTTTTATTTCCCTTTTTATTCCCTAGGTATACTCCTCATAAGCCCCTTCAACTCCTCTTTTTGGAAGAGGTACACGATGAGCAGTAAATGATAAAGCCAATAAAAAGGTATTTTACTTATCAAACTGTTAGCAGAGTTTTCCCAAAGGGAGGAGTTCAGAATCCAGTGGTGGGAGAAAGGGAACTTCCAGTTTTGTTTTATATACCTTCTAATTGGTTAGGTTTTCTTTTTAATAAATTATTTTCACAATTAAAAGTGAGTAAAATGGGAAAGTACAGATAAACTATTCACAACTATAAAAATACATGATATTTATCAACGAAGAGAATTTTTCATTTGGAATGATGGTTTAATTAATCATTAAAAATGATTAATACCATTTAATTTGGTATTCATTTAGGGCTTTTGTTCCTACAGAGTTGGTTTTTTTTTTTTCACATTCTTTAAAAACTAAAGACCTATTTATCTAAAGCCCACAGAGATTGGGCATCAAAGCTGTTCCATTTCTCTCTCTCACTCCCTCTCCCCCTCCTTCCTTTCTACAAATATTTATTAAGCATGTATAAAATCCAGGTGCTGCATTGAGTGCTGCAGATACAAAGATGAGATCAGTATCCAGCCCTGAAAGTGCCTATACTTTCTCACCTTCTGAAATTACAAATGTATTGCAAGTCCACATTTTTTATACATATGGCCTAATTCCCACGTTGGAATCATTTCCGCTACAAAATGATTGCACTGTGGTTCTTTCTCCAGTTACACAGCAAATCGATTATCAAACAGAGAAGCTGCATTCTTCTGTGGCTCAAGGGGCAGTAGTACCAGGTAGTAAAAGCCCATCGCCTGGGCGAAGAAGGCCATTTTGTTTAAAGAACAGAGAGAAGTTGCCTTAACTTTATACACATATCCTAAATTAATTATAGCAACCCCCTCTAAATATATATGAACTATATTTAGAATTTACAAGTGTATTATGTAATTATCTATCATCTAGCTATATTTAGCTACAGAGTAGGACAGATGTAGCCAGGGACACGGATATACAGATTCCACAGCTATTTGTTTTTTTGTTTGTTTGTTTGTTTGTTTTTATTCCACAGCTATTTGAAACAGCGCCCTGAAATGGAACAACTCACGGACTTTCTTCACTTTGTCGCCCAGCCTGGCTTCTCTAGCAAAGGAACCCAGCGAGTAAGCTCACAACCCCTAACTCCTTTCCTGGGAGCCTTCATTCTCACCTGGCAGAAACCTCCGAAAAGGCAGACATGAACAATTTGCTGGGAAATACCTCCACCACCTGGACCTGTAAACCTCCAAAGGGGATGAAGTTTTGCTGTCAGCGGTCATCTAGAGGGTACTTCAGTGGGCAGAGCAGCAGCAGACACAACCTTCCCCTTAGGGGTTTGAGTCTAGGGAACCAGAGTCTCCATCCAAGCAAGCCACATACCTGGCACATCCATCTCTATGAGATTATGTCTTATTCTCCCAGCCCTGGATGTTGGCCTCTTGACAGACTGATTTCCATGAGCTCTGAGTACCTCTCAGAGCCATGTGTGATTGCCTGCTTCAGTTGGCCCCAAATCCCTTTCCTTTTTTTTTTTTTTGTAGACCTGGTAAATCTCCATGAATCTTCTCTGTCAAAGGAATCTACAAAGTCACCTCCCTTCTGTTTGGTAAAATCCAAAAACCAATGGGTCAGTATCTGATCCATCTTAAGGAACATTAGCCTCAGGAAAAACATGTGTCCAACTGCAGAGAGCTACTCTCTGGAGAAGTTCATTGTAGAGTGGGAAGGGAGAGAGCAAGGAACAGAAAGGAGGGACGTTCTCACTCACGCTCACATCCAAACAGATTTTTTAAATCGCAAGTAGCATCCATTCAGTTTCTCTAATCAGCTTCAAAGGCCTCGTAAGGCTGCCTCTACCATTGTGGGGCTGGTAATTCTGTGTCACAACTAATTACCGCCTAATAGTCGTCGTGGGTGCAAAGTCTCCAGTTTAAAAGCAAAGTTGATTTCTTCCTGCATTCAGCCCTCAGCTGCCCCTGAATGGTGGAGATTACATGAGGTAATACGGCAGTTATTTCTACCTGCTGTAGTTCATCAGCTCCATCTCCAGCTGAGCTAGCGGCTCCCTCCCCCTCGGACAAAGATTATTTGTCATTAAAATGCTCAGGCTTGCTCTGCTCTCTTTTTACAATCTGGATGTTGCCTATACTTTGAGAAAGGTTTTTGAAGAAAGATTAGCAGGATTAGGAAAGGTTCACATATGTTCAGCCTCACTCTTGGTATTCAAGACATCACAACCCTGCACCACCCAGGAAGCACAAGAAAATGGAGTGAGTGAAGGCAGAGGTGGGGGAGGGGAGAGAGGGGGTGGAGGAGAGGGAGGGGCGGCTGGGAGAGAAGCTGTGTGGTTTTCCCCCAACAATACAAAGCTGGAGTCAAATGCAAATCTGGGGATGTTTGATATTGGGGAATTCCCAGGCAGTTCGCTAGAATTTTTGTTTTTAGCACTGTTTTCCTTTTACTTCCTGTGTGATTTCTTTCTCACCTTGAGAAACTGGCCAGTGTAGGGGAGAAGAGGTGTCAGAGATTCAACTCAGTATTTTGACCCTTAGGCAGGCTCTCATGCCTAAGCCAAACCCAAATGCTATCCCTTGGCATTCTCTCTGTCCACTTTTTCTTGCCCTATTTGCTTTCCAGAAAGCACCAGCACCAACAATCCAAGGCCTGGGAGAAAAGTTGGAGTATTTCACTGAGTTAAACTTCTAAATAATCCAACCCAGTCACTCATCTACTCTCCTGGCATGTCACATGGAACCAAGAGGAAGTAAAAAGGGGATGGAAATGGCTAGGTAGTTTTAGAATCTTCCCAAATCTCCCCATAAAATAGAACGGCTAAAACAGCAAAGATAAAAGCCATGGACAGTGTCTACCACACAAAACTGGGTGATGAGGCAATCTTCCAAGCACCAGATACTAACAGGCCTAGACAAAGCATCTACAGTTGAAGATCTGCGTGGCAGCAGCATCCATGCACGCCGAGAGAGAGTAGAGAAGAAGATGTAGTTTTGAAGATACTGAGTATGGGGAGAAATCACAAAATCAGTAGGGGTTCACTGGAGGGCTCAGCAAGTCAATCTGAGTACAACAGCTGAAACAAGGAGAGGGTTCTGCAAACCCAAGACATGGTCAAGTGCAATGGGACCACAGTGCAATAAGATTTGATGGTGCTGGAGCGATTTGGGCCCCATGCACTCTCAAAGTGAATAAACTCCCTACTCATACAACGCCTTGTAGTGAGGAATATCTTAGCAGAAGAATATGGAAAGGGAAGAAGAACCAGATAAATTGGCTGGGGGGAGCGGAGGAACAAAGGACGTAGCTCTCAACATGTTGGGAGATTTTTGTTTATTTCTTGTCACTACAACAGAAGAGAGAGCTCTAGAGCCTATAAACTAGAGAGGCTGTCCTGGCATACCCTTTGCTCCTTGAAGTACAGAAACATCAGTTTCATTTAAAAAATGAACAACAGAAAAGCACTGTGGTGAATGATGTGGGAAACAGGACAGAAGAAAAATTGTTAAATTCCCTTACTCCCTACAGTCCACTGACAAGTCCTTGAAACAGGCAGAGTGACCTTCCTCTAGGGACTCAGCTGCCTTGATGATGATACTTTGCTAATGGCAAAAGGCAGTCTTAGTCCAACCACCAGGATCCTGTAAGTCTACCTGAAGGTAAAAATTCCTTTGGAGGGCACGTGGGTGGCTCAGTGGTTGAGTATCTGTCTTTGACTCAGGTCATGATCCCAGGGTCCTAGGATCAAGTCCCACATCAGGCCCCCCATGGGAATCTTGTTTCTCCTTCTGCCTATGTCTCTGCCTCTCACTCTGTGTCTCTCATGAATAAATAAATAAATACAATCTTTAAAAAAAAATCTATATCCCCCTCATGATACATGTTAGCAAACATCCCCCAAACATATGGCCCACCAATACACATCTCAAGGGTCTCATGACTGAGAGTTTACTAAACAGTAATAAATCACTTTTCCTAACAATCACTAGTCTCCTCAGGATCCTGGAAACCTTGTTTCCAAAAAAACTGGGATGCTTACGCTATCCCTAACCCCTCCCAATCTGAAAGTTGGGTCACTCCTCATGATGCTAGTGCAGCTCCTCCTGCCCAGAGGTCCTGTCCCCATGTTTTAATAAAGCCACCCTTTTGCACCAAAGATGTCTCAAGAATTCTTTCTTGACCGTTGGCTTCGAACCCTAACATCTTTCCCACTTCAGTGAAAACCCACAAAAAGAAGTTAACCTAAGAGAAAAAAGTTAGACTTAAATTCCTACACACAATGAAAGCATGCTAGGAAGAAATGCTTAGAAAATATTTCAAATATTCCAAAACAAGTGAAAGGAAATTAAGAAAATGGCAGATGCTGTGAAAGCACAACATACCTCAGAATTAGGAAAATAAACTAAAAAATAAGGTGATTGGAGGAAAAGAAGTTTGGAACAAAAACAGGGGAGAGAATTTAGAAAATAACTACAAATCAAAGAAAAAAAGTGACTGGAGACCCATTGACATACAAATTGGGAGAAAAACAAGGGACAGAGGAGATGTTAAGTGACACTATGGGCATATAGTCAACAAAATGCAGGCTGTGGGAAATTCTATAGGAAAAATAATCCAGTTTCTTTAACAACAAACCATTTGGAAAAAAACTAAAGAAAGAAGGAGGGAAGAACATATAGATGAAAGAGACTTATAAGTTATTTCAAGCAATTGCACAAGAGGGACATTTTTTGGATGCAGATTCAAACAGTCTATTAAAAAAAAACCTATAAAATGACTAGGAAAATAAAATTTAATGATATGAATTAATGTGTTGTTTAGCTATGATAAAATACTACTATGGTTTTTTAAATAATGATTATCTATTAGAGGTATATACCGAAATGTTTACAAATAAAGGTACTTCATGTCTGAGCTCACTGCAAAATTATTCTGGAAGAAGGGGAGCAGGTAAATGTATAGATGAAGTAAGACTATCCTGCATGGATATATGCTGAAGCTGGCTGAAGAGAACTTCATAATTCTTTGTATTATACTCTTCATTTTTATATACATGACTATTACCATAATACAAAGTTTAGTGAACAAACAAATGATAAAGAAAGCCTTAGAGCCTGCCACACACCAACCAGGCAAGAATACCCATGATTCTGTCCCGAAGGCTGTGCCATCTGTAGCAGGTTTCAACAGGTACAAATCCACTTTATAACCTGCTCCTTCAGACTTTCTTCCAGTTCAAGTTTTGCAGTGTATTCATCCCTAAATTGACCTGGAGGTGTTACTCCATCACTTACTAGAATGTAAAGTCTACAAGGGCACAGATTTTGACAACTTTATTGCTATTGTAACCCCAAGATTTATTTATTTTTTAAAAAAGATTTTATTTATTTATTCCTGGGAGACACACAGAGAGAGAGAGAGAGAGGCAGAGACACAGGCAGAGAGAGAAGCAGGCTCCATGCAGGAAGCCTGATGTGGGACTCGATCCTGGGTCTCCAGGATCACGGCCCAGGCCAAAGGCAGGTGCTAAACCACTGAGTCACCCAGGGATCCCCCTAACCCCAAGATTTAGAACACTACCTAGTACATAGTAGGTCTTCAGTAAATATTTGTTGGTTAACTGAATGAATCGCCATGCCTAATTCTAGTATGTCATTCCAGGTTCTAACTACCACATCTGTATCTTTTCTTGGACGAAGGAGGAAGGACCTAAGCTTGGGTTAACTCCTGAATTGACCTCCAAAGTGTGAGATAAATAATGTCTGACTTTGTAACCATGGAGGCTTTGGGCAGCTGCTGAGCTGCTGAAGGTGTCACAGAGTGCAAAAGGACTGAGGACCATACATGGCGATTGCTTCCACTTAGCAGGGTAGCTAATATCCAGTATTCAGCCAATAGGCATTACTTAAAATGTAGCATTATATATGTGATAATTGATGGGAATGAATAAATGTAAATTTATATGTTATTTACTTACATTGATATTTGATTTATTCCATCCATGAGGTTATTTAAAAATTAAGTGTAATCCTTCTTTTCAGTTGAGAAACTGTAAGTTGTGGTAAAAGCATGACATTTTTCAAAATACATAGACCCAAGTTCCAATCCTGGCCTTCTCAAAGTCAACTATTCACTTATCTATTAATCATTTCGAGCTTCAATTTTCTTAACAATGAAATAGAGTTAATAATATCTCTCTACAGACTTATATTCCCCCTGACAAAAAAGATCTTACCAACATCTTAGAAAATTGAATCCAATAATATATAAAAAAGATAACACATCATAACCAAGTGAGGAATATTCCAGGAATACAAGATTAGTTTCACTTTTGAAAAGAAAGTGGTGTAATTCTCCATGTTAACAGATTAAAAAGAAAAAAAAAACTTGATTATTTTAAGATATGCAGAAAAGGCATTTGAAAAAAATACAACATACATTCTTGGTGGAAACTCTCAGCACATAGAAGAATGGAAAAGTGTCTCCAATGATAAATGGAATTTACAAAAAATTACAGCTAAACATATATTTAATGGTGAGAGAATAAATACTTTCTAAAATCAGGAAACAGGCAAGATGTCTATTTTCACCACTCTTATTTAACGTAAGAATCTCTGGGAGATTCTGCCCAGAATATTAAGGCAAGAAAAAGAAGTAAAAAACATTCATACTAGAAAGAAAAAAATAATCATGTTCTTACAGATAACATGATCATCTACAAAGAACATCCTAAGAAATCTACAAAAGGCTACTAGAATTAACAAGTGAATTTGGCAAGTTTATAATATGTAAGGTCAGTGTGCAAAAATCTACTGCATTTCTATGTATTAGCAACAAATAATTGGAAATTAAAAGAAGAATATCATCTACAATATCATCAAAAAAAGTAAATGTTTGGGGATATATCTGACAAAATATGTGTAAGACCTGTACACTGAAAACTACAAAAATTGCTGAGAGAAATTAAAGAAGTCTAAAATAAGTGGAGATATACCATATTCATGGATCAGAAGACTTAAGATTGTTAAGATATAAATTCTCCCAAATTGATCTATAGATTCCACACAATCCTAATCAAAATCTTAGCCGTTTCTTAAAAATAAAAATTAACAAGCTGATTTCATGCCCTCCCCTTCTCTCTCTTTCTCTCTCTCTCTCCCCCCACCTCTCACTTTGAGCTTCCTGACCACCAAAGTACAAAGGAAATTTGTGATAATTTACATACTGGTCATTACCGGAGGCAAACAGACCAACTCACCAAGGGAAGTAAGTTTTCCTCATGTAAAAAAATTTTTTATCTAATTAGAGATTATCTTTCAAAGGTAGCCCTGACATCTAATTTAGTGGCATCTCTTTAACAATGACCTTGTTAAATATTGGATGGATGGGTGGATGGATAGACACAGAATGAAACTCTTCTACATTATATGACTCCTTACAAAAATTCCTGTTTCAGGAGGAAGCTATAGACTCTTTCCAGAAAAATGGTTTTATACGCATAAGTTTATATATAATTTAAGATGCTTCAAAGAACCCCTGAAACTCATTTACAGACCACCTTGGGGGCTAGTGAGTCTCCATTAAACATGTGGCTTTTCATCTATACTATAGGAGGCAATACAATCTGAGGCAGCAGATGTACCTGTTTGAATCCATTTAATTGACTGTCATGAAAAAATAAAAGTACATAATCTTTATGAGCTTCAGTTTCTACATCTGTAAAATGTGGAATAAAATCCTATCTCATAAACCTGTCAGAAAAATTAAATAGCATCTTATATTTCTAGCACATGGCATAGTACTGGGAACATACAAGTGCACTAATAAAAATTAATTCCAAAAGTAACTGCCATTTATTGAGTACCTCTACCTGCCAGCTTGTTTATTCCATTTAATTTTTGTCTCAACCCTGTCGATTTGATTACATCTTTACTCCAGGTTTGGGGTTTTTTAAAGATTTACTTGCTTTTTTGAGGTGGGGTCAGAGAGAGACAGCAGCATGCACGCAGGAAGGAGGGGCAAAGGGAGAAGGAGAATCTTGAGAGGACCCCATGCTGAGCATGGAGCCTGACATGGGTGGGACTCAGTCTCACAAACCTGAGATCATGACCTGTGCCAAAATCAAGGGTTGGACGCTTAACTGACTGAGCCTCCCAGATGCCACTTTCCTCCAGTCTTATAAATAAAGCTGAATCAGAGAGATTCACAAACTTGCCCAAATTCACAGTGTTAGTAAGTCACAGAAGCAGAACATTAGCTTCCCCAGGAACCGGGATGATGTCAGGTCACGTATATTTCTCAAGCCCACTCCTTCCACTTGTCTTCTCCTGACTCACACCCTTGATCCCACAAAGGGCAGGAAAGAAGAGGAGCATCACATGGACCAGAAAAATTTAATACCAATTGTCAGACCTCTAGCAACTGACTTACAACCAGGGAGTGGCTAACATATTGAGAGAAGCCACGTCATCTCAACTCATCTCATGTTCTTGTCAACTGTCATTGCCTTAGTGGAAAGGCTGTCAGTCTGGCTGAACACAGGGAAAGCTGCAGGTACTTCCTTTTTTTTTTTTAAGATTTTATTTTATTTATTTATTCATGAGAGACACACACACATACACAGAGGCTGAGACACAGGCAGAGGGAGAAGCAGGCCCCATGCAAGGAACCCGACGTGGGACTCGATCCCAGGTCTCCAGGATCAGGCCCTGGGCTGAAGGCAGCACTAAATCGCTGAGCCACCCGGGCTGCCCCTGCAGGTACTTTCTACCCCAAAATAATTTGAACTTTTTAAATACTGAGTCAGTGACCCATATGCCACAAGGCAATTTGCAGTTGCATCTTGTAGTCTGCCCAGCATCTATTTCTTCTAGAAATAGGTACAGTTGCCTGTACCTCCTTTTTCTTCTGAGTATATTACCTTTTCCTACACAGACCATGTGCTCTGGAGAAAGTGGGCCTGGCTCTCAGCTTCAAGAGCAAGCCCTGGCCGGTGAATTCAAACAGCATATCCCATCCTCTTGGCCACTGTGAATGGCTCATGAAACATAACCTAAATTGAGCTCATGGGAGACTGGGAGCAGTTTACTAGGAACCCAGGAGGAAAAGTGTTCTTGCTCTTCCCATAAAACTACCAGGAGAAACATTCTCTCTTGTTGCTCACTATGAATAAAGAAGCTATTGGTGGCCATTTTACAACCCAACAGAAGGCAGCCCTAACAGGAAGCTGGCAGCCTCAGTGGAAGACAGAGATGAAATAGAAAGAAACAGGGTCTTTCCTGTAATTGAGCCACAGGATCAAGCCTAACCTGAAGTTCACTCCTCCTCTGGGTTTTGACTTTTCTCAGCTAATAAATTCTCCTTACTTTTTTTTTAATGTGGTTAAAAGGCATATATCATAAAGTTTACCATCTTGACTATTTTGTAGTGTTAAGCATATCTACAGTGTTGTGAAAGAGATCTCCAGAACTTTTCATCTTGCGCAATTGAAACTCTATAGCCATTAAACAATTCTCCTTTTTTCTCTCTCTCCAGCCCCTGGTAACCACCATTCTACTTTCTATTTCTATGAATTTGACTACTTTAGATATCTTTAGATATATCAGTGGATTCAGAAAGTATGTGTCTTTTCATAACTAGCTTATTTCACTTAACATAATCTCCTAAAAGTTCATACATGTTTATCCTATGACAGGATTTCATACTTTTTTTTAAAGATTTTATTCATTTATTCATGAGAGAAAGAGAGAGAGAGAGAGAGAGAGAGAGGCAGAGACATAGGCAGAGGGAGAAGTAGGCTCCCCTCAGGGAGCCCGATGTGGGCCTCGATCCCTGAACTCCAGGATCACGCCCTGATCATGAAAGCAGAGCTTAACCACTGAGCCATCCAGGCATCCCTCATCCCTTTTTAAGGCTGAATTGTATGCCATTGGATGTATGTACCAATCCATTCAGCCACCCATGGACCTTTGGGTTGCTTCCACCTCTTGCCTATTATGAGTACTGCCATTGTGAACGTAGGAGTACAAATATCTTTTTCAAGACCCTGCTAATAATTCTTTAGGATGTATACCCAGAAGTAGGATTGCTGGATCATATGGTAGTTCTGTTCTCAATTTTTTGAAGAACTGCCATATTGTTTTCCATAGCAGTTGTACCATTTTATATTCCTACCAACAGTGCATGAGTGTTCCAACTTCTCCACATCCTCACCAACGCTTGCTGTTTATTATTTTTTTTATAGCAGCCATCCTACTGGGTGTGAGGTGATACCTCATTGTGGTTTTGATTTCCATTTCTCTGATGATTAATGATGTTGAGCATCTTTTCATATGCTTGACATTTGAGATCAACTTTGAAGAAATGTCGACTCAAGTCCCTTGCCCATTTTTTAATTGAGTGTCCTTTATTTTTTAAACTAGTCTAAATTGGGTTTTCTGTCCTTGGTTGCTAAAGCATTCCAAATTGTGTTAGTTTTAATGTTTTCTATGGCAAGTAACAGAATTTCCCACTTGAGGAGTTTAGTTCCTGGTGAAAAAAATCTATGTGTGATTTTTAAACCTTGACTGTAGACAGTTACACAGATTTATACAGCAGGCCCCATGGAAGGAGAAAGCTATCCTCTCTGTACCAGACATGGTGACAGCTGGGGCCCTGAAGTCTCTGACGGGAGTCATGCATCTGCATCCCCACCCTGGTGCCTTTGCTTCTGGGCTTCTAGGGCGGGCTCTCCAGCTTCCTTTGCTGAGACCTCCTTATGGCCTGGGAGGGGAAACCCTGAAGACATTAACCTCACTCTGACTCAGTCCCCAGTACTTCTCCAATCTTAGATCTTCCTCTTTGTCCTTCAGCTCCCACCCCAGGGTCCATAAAACCTTTGGAGCCTTATGTTCTAGGCTTCCTAAACAGTGATAGAACCTCATATCTGCAAGATCCACCTGTCAGGCTCACTGTCCATGGGAAACATAAAACAGGGCCAGCCAGTGCTTCCTCTGGTTTAGACTCTTGCTTGTACTGTCTCATACTCTTGCAGTAAGTGGTTAAAGGCTTAACTCTTTCATTTTTGGCTTGTTGCTTTAATTGGCTACTCTGACACCTGACAGCTCTCTCTCAGCTCAGCTGAACTTTTGACACCCCTCAGTGACTCATGCAGCAAGAGGATAGATTTGGCCCCATGACATGAAGTCCTTTGGCAGAGTGGGCTCCACGCTGGGTACATCAGTGCTCTGTTTCTCTTTCTCAGGTTTTCTGTGGATTCAGCCCTCTGCCATGAGCTGGCTTCATCCTTAGGCTGTTAGCAGGATAGCCGGTACAGTTCCAGACTCCAGAACATCCTGCTGAAGACCAGGAGCTGCCTCGTAGAGTTGGATCTTTTTAAGGATCAAGAAATCTACTTCAGTGGTTCCTTCCTGACCATTGGCCATATGTGGACCACATGAATAACGTCAACATGCAGGAAAGAAATGGGGTCATCATGATTGGCTTACATGATTCAGAATTTACTCCCAGCAGAATATCAGGTCACCTTCCTTAAGGGATGGATACCTGAACAAAACTGAGCCTCAGTTAGCAGGGAAGACAGAAGGAGTGGGGTTAGGGGAACCAACCAACAGCATCTGTCACACTGACCCCGTAGCACCTACAGTGTCTACACGGCACATTTGTATTGAGCACACTCTTCTGTCACGTGAACAGAAAGCCATGCTGACACATGGTGAAAATCACACCTCTAAAACAAGCAGACACACCCCAGGACTCAAGTGAAAGGCATCTGAGGCTTAGCAAATGCCATCTTCTCCTTGGCATGTGTGATGTGCTTAGCCACAATCAATAATCATTATATAGGCAGCATGAAATATCCCTGATCCTCCTCATGTACCACGAGAGTGACTAGTTCCCCTTAGGTGCGGTGACATCAAGTTGTGCAGGATTTACTGTCTTTTTTCTTCTGGATCTATTTTTGTTTGTTTGCTATTACTTATTTATTCATGAGAGACACAGAGAGAGAGAGGCAGAGACACAGGCAGAGGGAGAAGCAGGCTCCCTGTGGGGAGCCTGATGTGGGATTCGATCCTGGGGCCCCAAGCTGAAGGCAGACGTCCAATCGCTGAGCTTACCCAGGTGTCCTTCTGGATCTATTTTTGTTTGATTATAGAAGGACATTAATGCTTCCACTACTGTAGTTTCCCACACCATGCTTTAGATTCTCAAAATATTAGTAGGTATATGACTTGTGGACACCTAAATTTGGGAAATGCTGGGTTAAACGGAATGAAATGGGCAGCTTTATTGCAGGACTTCTCAGAACCTTTAGTCAATTTGCTGCTACTGGGTTTTGGGAATCTCCAAGAAGGAAAAGGGGAAAGTAATACTTCCCACTGTGTTTCTTAGGAGGTGCCTTGCATGCAACGAATGTTCTGTAAAACAAGCTAGAAAGACATCTTTAACAGGCTCTCTGAGCCCATGGCACCTAGCAATTGTGTCTTCAGGAAACCCCAGCAGGGAGCAGAAGTGCTGGGTGAGAGGTCAGCTCCCTACGCATCCGCATCCGAGGGATGGGGATACAGGTGAGTGGCCTGAGGCCCTGCCAGGTGAAGGCCCCTGTCAGGTGTAGGCCAGCTGCAGTTCCCAAGTATCAGTGGAATGCCCCTACCAGAGCTCCTCCCAGAAAGAATTCTGTAGTGCTGGAGGGAGCCCTTTGAGAAATCACTTGCACCCTGAGTGAGAACCAGAGTACCTTTAAATGTTGGAAAAATGGAGTTCCAGTCAGGACCGGGCCAGTGAACTGAAGAGCCTTCACCATATGAGATTTGTGGTCACCACCATCATCTTCATCATTAGCCATCACCAACGATGAACTGAGTGCTCATTGTGGCCACATCCACGGCCTTGTGCAAACTTGACTCTAGGAAGTGGGTGACCCTGCTGGCAATTGAGCCCAGGGGGGTCTAGCTCTGAGCCTCACAATTAACCCCCATGTTCTACCCCAGTGTTTATGCCACCACTGGCCTGCTTGAGACCATGGAGGGGGGGACAGGTGGCACCAGCTGTCCCCCTTCCTCTGCTTCCCTCACAGGCTCGGAGCAGCCTCTCTTAGAGACAGAGGGATGACCTGGTGCCCGAGTCTCTGTCTGGCACTGCCCCAGGCAGGTTTACTGCCCCAGGCAGGGTTTGGGAATGGTGGTGATAATGGTGAGATCTCGCCCAACTCCCTGTCTGTGCACTTCCTCACGGCACTCTGGTTCCACACCTGGGAGAGGGCAGTGGTGCCTCAGATGTGTACTTGCTGATGATGCTGCACCCCAGTGTATTGTTACAACCCCCTCAAGTGCAAGGGCATGCCGATGATGAGCCTCTGCATCCCTGTAAGAGAAGAACTCACCTGCTGCATGAAGTAACTCTTTCTATACTATATTGTGTTAATACTAACTACCACCCATCGTCCCTTCCTCCTCATCCTAGTAATAACTCCTTGATGGGGAGGGAGAACTAGGGCAACACTGCTCCCCACTCTCAGTCCATTTGGGCCCAGCAGGACTGGACATCTGCCCACCACCCCCAGGAGTAGATGTTTGATCCCAGCAGCAGGTCTAAAACAAGCATGTGTCCTGATCTGGCCAGTAGGAGTCAGCCCTGGGACGCTTTCGAAGGGAAAATTCTCTTTCTCCTGGGGCAGCTGGGCTGGTGGGGTGGGAGCTTGGAGCTGCCGGCCAAGAAGCAACACAAAGGCAAACAGAAACAAGAAGTCAGACTCCCAGGATCCCGGCACTAGTAGGAGGGCACCGGGGTCCAGCCATGTCTGGAAGGACAGCTAAGCTGTCCTATTGTGAGCCCACAAATCCTGCCTTTTGCTTCAGTTGCTTTGATTGGGAATCTGTCGTTTACTAAAAAAAGGAATTTTGATTTTGTCCTCTTCAGAGTTCCTTAAGCTGCATGAGGACAGAGACCATGGAGCCTCTTTTGCCTGCCATGATACTCCTGGCAACTAGCTCAGTGCATGGCACTTAGGAGATGCTGCACAATATTTCTTAAGTGCTTGAATGAACCACCCTTAGAATAAGCCCCTTTTTGCATGTGAGGAAACTGAGATGGCTGAGCTGGCATTTGAACCCAGGGCCTTTGGACTCCAAAGCCATGCTCTCAAATCTCATGTAACCCTGCCTCACAGCTGTGCTTGCTGCATGGTTAAGCCATAGTCATAGAGTTGGCTCACGTGCATTAAGTTCACCACCCTGATCCCAGGGAAGAGGTTGCCCGGGGCATCGTCACAGCTGGCCTGAAGTGGCTGGTGATGACATCCCAGCCCTAGGACTCTGTGGGGCCATCACCTTCACTATTCCAGTCCACTGTGTGCATTTGTGGCTTTCCATCTCGGATCTGCATCTGAATCCTGGTTCCATTAGCCACTAGCTTTGTCACTTTCTTAACAACTCTCTGACTCAGTTTCCTCATCCCCCATTTCTGTGTAACAGAAATGATACTACCTTATAGGCACATTCATTCAGTCCCTCGCGAAGCATTTATTGGGTTCCTGCCATGCCCCAGAAAGTATGATTCTAAGCTACAGAAAGAGAGAGAGTGAACATGCTGCAGCATGTACAGGCTCCTTGGGTGAAATGGATACATCCCGGGCTGAGAACAATAGTGGGAAAGATCCTAGTATGATGTGGTGAAGTTGTCCAGGCATGTTTCATCGGTCCAAGGCAGTGGGTATGCTGGCAAATGTTCAACAACTAACTCTCCAAGGGAAAAAAGTCCTGACAATTTCTATGGTGTAGATGCTACCATCCTAGCTGATTTCGAATGACCCACATGACGTCACTGAACGTGGAATGGGAAAAGATGCCCTTGATTGGTTCTTTAATGCAGGCCAGCCTCCTCTGGCACCAATAGATCAGCAGAACTTCTAAGAAAAGGGTAGTAGATCCCCTGCTGGAGGGTGAGACAAAGACTCCTTCAAGAAAATAGGAAGTCAGGACTAGCCCAAGACCCTAGAGGAGGGAGCCACTTGAAAATTTTATCATCACTGCACCCCTAGATTGCTAACCCTGGTCTTGTGCCTAGAACTTGCTTCAAAATAATCTGAGGTGAGGGTAACGGGGCTGAGGGTGGACTGATCACAAATTGATAATTGCTGAAGCCAGGTGATGGGCATCTGGGACTTCCCTGTATGATTCTTTCAACTTTTGTAGGTTTGAAATTGTCCATAATAAACACTTTACATTTCCCCCTGTTCTCACTTTTCAGATAGAATAGTAGTAAAGCAGAGTGCTACCTATGACTCTCCTAAAAGTCATGGTCAGTCCCCTGACCCCAAGTCCCAACCCATTCTCTAAAAACAGCTGAGGGTCACTGTGACCCAGAAGTGTGTGTGAACGCTGCAAGATCTTTTAAACATATATTAAAGGAACAATAATGTTTAAGGAACACTCATGAGAAAACTCCTAGAATAAGGTGAGAATTGCTTTTGATTCTGAATTAGTAAGAAGGGAATACAGTGACCCTTAAACTTAAATAGACCAGGAGGGAAGGCTGGTGATGAAGGTGTGGACAGAACTATCAAGGGTGTGGAGAGCTTTTGCGGTTGGCTGAAACAGGAGGCGGCAGGGTAGGGCAGTTGGGAGGAAGGTCTGAGAAATGCACGAAGTCCTGGCTCTGCCACTAGCTAACTGTGGGGCTTCACACCAGATCCTTCACTTCCTGGGATGTCAGCTTCTGATCTGAAAGGAGGGCAGCTGGGTTCTAGTTGATTGCTGAGGTTCTTCTAGCCTGGGCACACCGAGCCAAGGAAGACATAGCTGATTATACACACAATGGTAACACCAACCATTGAGCAACCAAGAAATCCAGAAGCACACACTGGAGGTGTGTAGTGCAGAGGACAGCCTGGCATGGCGAAGACAGTGGGGCCAGTGAGAGGAGACCTCCTGGGAGCTGCTATGGGAAGCTTCCAGCCAGCACCACGGAGGAAATGCATCAGGTTGTTCCTGGGCACCAGTTTTAACCTAAAGGTAAAAAAGTGGTTGAACCCATGGCCTAGGCCAGAAAGAAGATCCCAGATCTCCAGGGATCTGGAGCCCTGACCCAAGGTTGTACATGAACCAGACAAAGGTCTGCCTAGAATACTAATTCTCAATCTTTCGAGCACAGCCAAATCAACTTGAGAGCTTGTTAAAAGGAAAGGTTCCTAGGATCGACACCAAGAGGCTCTGGTTTGGTCCATCTGGAGTAGGTCCCAGGAACCTCCATTTTTTGGCAAGCTCCTCATACCGCTCCTGATACTGGTGACTGGGGCATGCACCAGTCTAAGAAATATGGCTCTGAAAATAATAAACCTTGATGAGAGGCCTGTCCAGCAAGGACAGGGAGAGACAGGAGCACCATTTTGCTTGGTACCTCTGGGACACGCAAGCTGGGTCATCTGAGATTGTATCTCCAACCACCTCCCACTGTGGTGGCTGATAGTGGGGAATTCTATTACATGTAGCATTCTTGGGAAGGACATCTGTGCCAGTGAGGTGACTGTGAGCTGGACCTCAAGAGACAGGGTGAGGGGAGAGTGCATTGGGGAATGAGAGGAAGTGGCTCCATGGCACACAGTCTCTGAAGAGAAAGCTCCTCTTTTTTTGCTCTCACATGTAGATAAGAAACACTTGGACATAAAACTGTGGGTGATGGGGAAGCCAACCAGGAGAGCCACCAGGTGGGGGTGTGGAAGCTGGTGTCCAAAGATGGCTCCCAACGAACCATGGCTCCCAGGAGTCATGACTTTATGTAGGCCACACTCACACTGAGTCTGGGTTGGCCTCGGGCTCACTTTACCAGCAGCATGCAGAGGACGTGGCATAGTGTAACTGGTGAGGTTGAGCCTTAAGGGATCTGTGGCTTCACTGTTCCCCGCTTGGGATGCTTCTTCTGGAACCATGCTGCCATGCTGTGAGGAAGTCAAAGCAGCTACATGGAGGTGGCCCAGTAGAGTGGGATGGAGGCCTGGCCAAGCAGGCCCAGAGAAGCATCCATATTGGACCTTCCAGCCATCCCAGCATCTCAGCCAGCACCAAGTTTTAGCAGAAGTACCCGACAAGCCCACAAAATCACGCAAACAATGCACTGTTATTGTTTGAAGTCACTAATTCTTGGGCATCCATCACGCAGCAATGGATAACTGAAGGAGGCTTTCCCACAGACCTTACAGGTCACATCTAAATTCGGAGCCTGAGCAAAACCAGGATGATCATCTATTGTGTTCCCATGCTTAGAGCTGTATGCAAGACCGCACTATTTCCAGAAAGAGTGGTTTATTGTGCTGCAGATAGCTATGTTATTGCTTACTATGAAAAAAAAAAAAAGCCCCAAAACAAAAAACCACTGCGGTTTTTCCTACCAACTTGCCAAATAATCATACAAAACTGAAAGCTAGTGACAATTAGGGAGTTTTGATCCATGCTTGTGCTCACACATACTTACCACTAAGCGTAAAATAAACGCAATTAGATAATAATAAAATTGCTCTGATTTTAACAATAATAAAATATGACCAGAGAGCTGTGTATCGAGCCGTCCGGCGATTTCAGGGAGTTAAGAAGACTCTATGGAAGGCATATGTTTGTAGTGCTCAGCAGAAAGGCATAATTACTATCTTCGGGTTGCCTGGTTCCCTATCCTTATAATGAGTAAGATATTTAGAGTCCGAACTGTTTATGTGACATTTCAATAAGTAATGCAGAGATTTGACAACATTTCCATATTCCTCTTTTCAAGTCTGAATGCCTCTGCCTTAATCCAAGCTCCTTGGCATTTATTACTGTTTGTTACACTAACAAGTAAGATTATGAGAATTCTAATGAAGGCTTCCCGTGAAAAACTCTGTGATTAAAATGCCATAATAACAGTTGCATGCATTTATGTGCCTGATTACCATAATCTATTTAGCACGAGTAAACATACAAACAGAAGGGGAAAAGCAAGCCCACTGACTGCCTCAGCTAAAGGGGAATTTGAAATGCGAGGGAGACAATGTAAATATGTAAATGTCTTTGTGTATTCTTTTCATCTCTCTCCTTTCTGCTCCTTGCCTTTTTTTTTTTTTTTTTTGTATCTGTTTGCTAATGAGAAGACTATACCATCATATGTGGTCCTCGCTCTATCAGGCTGAGGTGCATTTGGGGGCCATCTGCTGGGCCCAGCCTCTTAAACAATGCCACCCAGAAAGCACTGGATATGTTTGCAGCCACCTTTGACATCCTGGGATGGAAGAAATGGTATCTCAAAGACTCTGGTCTTTCATGTTCTCCGTCTGAACACTTAGTTCAGCTGTTACTCCATTAACGCAAGGCCCGGTGGAGCATGGCGGTGCCAGACCTTGCCCTCTCCCTCCTGGCCATCTTCCTTCCCCCAGGAACACCGCATTGTCAATAAATGAACAGCAATCACACCAGGTTTCTAAATTCTCTCCCTCTGTATCTCCGCTGGCTTCATTATTTTTAATTCTTAATAAAATGTCAAGCAGGAGGGTGACAGGCATCTTCTGCCTTGGTAAGGGATTCTGAAGAACTTTCAAAACAGTGGGACTGAGTACTTTGGCTTAAAAGTGGAAAGAAAGGTAACCGTCTCAAATGAGACGGTTACCTGAACCCAAACAAGGGACCCCAAACATGTCGTGGGAAGGACACGGCCTAGGCATGTTGTCTTTTTTCAAAGGAGGGGACAATTCCTCAAACAGAAACATGTGGTCATTGACCTAGCCTTCATGCAGAATGGCGGCTGTAGAGATGTACACAGAGAGGCACAGGAGAGTTAGCTGGTGCAGATGTTTTGTAGAGTATTAGACAAATACGAAAACTTTGGGTTGATTTTTTTTTAATTTTATTTATTTATTCACAAGAGACACAGAGAGAGACGCAGAGACGTAGGCAGAAGGAGAAGCAGGCTCCTCGAGGGGAGCCTGATGTGGGACTTGATCCCAGGACTCGATCCCAGGACTCTCAGATCATGCCCTTAGCCAAAGGCAGACGCTCAACCGCTGAGCCACCCAGGTGTCCCAAAAACTCTGGGTTTAGATGAACAACTGAGGCCCAAGGACAATCATGCTGGTTCTTGATTACAAAGTCATTTTTGTTGGGTTGCCTGCGTGGCTCAGTTGGTTAAGCATCTGATTCTTGATTTCAGCTCAGGTCATGATCTGTGTTGTGATCTCAGGGTCACAATACTGAGCCCCAACATCGGGCTCCATGCTACTCGTACTCTTTCTCTCTCCCTATTAATCAATCAAAAAAAAATCGACCAAATCAATCATAAAAAAACAAAAAAAAATCATAAAGATATTTTTGTTTTTATTTACCAACAACAATCATGAGGCCTATAAAAAATCCTATGAGCATTCGCTCATAGATCGGGAGTCCTTACAGCTCACATTTATTGAGCTTTTACTATGCTCCAGGCTCTGTTCTAAGCGCTTTCCATATATTATTAAATTATCCCTCCCAGTAACCTTGTGAGGAAGATCTACTACCGATAAAGAAACTGAGACACAAAGGCTAAGCAGCTTTGCCCAGGATGGCCTCAGCTTAATAAGTGAGGAAATCAGAATTCTAACCCAGGCAGCCTGAAGCCAGAGCCTGCACTTTTCAACAAAACGAAGTTGAATTTTGAATTCTCCGCAGTTTAGGAACCACCAACCTAATTAGAAAGCCATATAGCCTAAGAAACCAGGCCGTGTAGTGCCTGGCGTACGGCAATCCTGTAATAGATGCCAGCTATAACCACGAATACGGTAATCATCATCACAGGAACAGCATCGTTATTCTTAGAAGACACAGTTCCATCTGTACACATTTCAATGCACGCTAATATGCATTTTTCAAATGAGAAAATTTTTAAAGAATGGAGGCCGGTGGCGTACAAAGAGGGAAGAGCGTTTATCGCTAAAAGCTCTACAGCCCATTGTTTGCCCACCCAGCTCCACACTTACCTGCACATATGGTGGAGCCTGGAAGCCAGCATGCTAAGCACCATATGTACCAAATAATCACAGGGGTAGGTTAAACAGACAGCCTTCCCCCTAATTTGACCAATTTAGCATTTGGGGAGTAGTCTCTCTGTGCCTATCTTGGGAATTTTTTTAAACAATGGACTGAAAGAGAAATTAGGGGAGGCAGACAATATTTTGGAATCAACCTAATAAACGTGAACAGCTGCGATACAGACCATCAGCACAATAAATGATGGGCTCTTCCTCGCAGATGAAAATAAATGTCGGCCTCCCCAGGGTCTGTCCTCCGCCAGCGGCTCTGGGCCTGGGCAGCCCCTCTACTTGCGGGATGATTTCCACTCATGCCATGTGCCGCTGTGCTTCCCTTGGGCACTCTGGCTCAGGCCCCGAATGGCATACCCCAGGTGGCCACTTAGACATCCCCCTGGGACCCACTTCCAACTCAACCTGTCCAAACACCAACTCTTCCTCATGGACTTTCCATTTGGTTGAGTTGTGGCAACACCCATCCAAGCCACCCAAGCTTGGAAAACTAACGAGATTCTCTGTCTACACACAGTCCTGTTCTGAGATCCTGGCAGTTAGCACTTCAGTATAGGAATTTGGGAGGGTAGAGGACACAATTCAGCCCATAATAGGGTCCTTATTCATCTCTCGCCTGCACTACCCTAAAACCCTGCCTTTTCCAGGGTGTCTATAGCTGTCAGGCCCTGTAGTTTCCAAATTTTCTAACGAGGACCAGGTATTCCTTCTCTATCAGAAAAAAAAATAATCAATGAATTATCAATTCATTAATGATCAATGAATTATTTGGAAGAAAACTGTGGTGGTCTCCCTTTAAGCAAGGAAGGCTCTGGGGATGCTCTCTGCATCCTGCTTGAAACCTCTCCTCTCCTGTCACAAGCCTCCATTTACCATCCCACGGCCTCACCTCTGGACTCTCCTCTTACCTTTCCCTTCTACAGGCTGGCACATCGGCTGGAGGCTCATCTGGATTTTGGTTTGGGACCCCCCTTTCCTGGATCTCACATGCCCCAGTTAATAGGCAACAGAATTACTGGAGAGCTAAGAGTAATGTCCCAAATGGGGCAGTGGGTCAGGATTCAGACATTGTCAGGAAACACTGAGACCCATTTTTGAAACCAAACACGGGCTTCCGTTCTTCCATACACATACTGGATTTTGTGGATTTTTACCCTAATTTGGCAATTTAGAAAAGCTTTGTCCTTCCTGGGGAGGAAGCGGAGGCACGTGATCCTCCCCATGTCCACCTTATTCCAGTTCCCCAGGCTTTGCCAAGCAGGTGGTATGTCACTGTGGCTGAGCTCCCAGACCTCCAGGGGGACAAAAGCACCACCTCTAGACTCCAGCGGGGCAGCAGGCATGACCCTCTGGAAGTGGAGACTGCACCCAGCCCCTGAGATGGAGAGAAAGCCCTCAGAGCATGGTATAGGGCTGAGGTAGCTCTGCAGAGCCCCATCTTTGAAGCCTTCCCCTCCTACCCTTTCAGAAGCCTAGATCTCCCCCTTGCAGGATTTTGGACCTCAGGAAACCCACCCTCCTACCTCCTGAGGTTCCAGCTGTCTGTGCCTGACTCCCACCCACGACAAGAATGGGAGATGGAGCCTCCTGGTGGGCTTTTTCAGCCAGGGGTCCCATTGGGAAAGAGCACAGCCAAGTAAGGATACTTTGAGGAAAGTTAACTTAGAAAGGGAATTCCAACGATGAGGCCAGGGAGTAAGGGGGACCTCACGAGATAGTGCAAGACCTGAGCTAGCAGTATTTGTGTTGTGTCCTCACCCTTTTGCCCAAAAGGACAAGGGAGAGAGAGGTTACCAGGACTCAGAGGAAAGAAAGTAGTGCAGAGTGGCCTCCCGCTGTAGGACCAGAGCCAGCCCCAGGAGACCTCCAAGAGAGCCAGCCAGGGAGATAAATGCCTCAGGTTCTTCTCCAACCCCCACCCCCATCCCAGCCCAACCAGAGGAAGCGAGGAGCAGAGACCAGGGTGGAGGTAGCTGAGAGCATACCTAGAGAGGCAAAGACTGGTTACCTTCCCACCCTCACTGACCTGCAGCATGGTCTCCTCCCTCCAACCCAATGTCTGTGTCTACTTTGGAAGCATTTCCTGAGGCTGCCATACAACTTACCACACACTTGGTGGCTTAAAACAGCAGATAGTTTGTTGTCTCATGGTTCTGGATGTCAGTAGTCTGAAATCAAGGTGTCAGGAGGACTGTGCTTCATTCGAAGGCTCTAGAGAAGGACCCTTCCTCTCCTCGCCCAGCTTCCAATGGCTTTGGGTCTTCCATGGCTGGTGGCCACATCCCTCCCGTCTCTGTCTCCCTCTTCACATGGCCTTCTCCTCTGTCTTCATTTCTGTCTGTCTCAGATCTTCCTCTGCTTTGCTTTTATATGGACACTTGCCATGGGATTTAGGGCCGAGCTGACTGACTAGTCCACGATGATTGCAAGATTCTTAATTACATCTACAACGATGCTTTTTCCAAGTAAAGCCACAGTCAGAAATTCCAGCAATTTGGACAGGAATATATATGGGGGGAGGGGAGCACTATTTAACCCAAGGTTGGCCCCCCACTGACTTTCTCATGCCCTGAGTTCATTCCTTTTCTTACCAGGGATGCCCATTTCCAGGAAACCTGTGCCACCCACTTTACATCAGCTTTCTGCCAAAAGCTCTGTCTACACTCTACCCTTCCCATTGTGTTGGTCTCATCTGCCACCTCTGTGTCCAGGGCCCCAGTAACTATGCTGGAGGTGATGAAGAGGACTTCTCAGGTCTTTTCCAGAAACAGTACTTCAGGGCATTCACAGCTAGCTGCCTTGGAATTGGTCATAGCAGCTAAAGGTATAATTTTGGTGTATGTCGGGACACCTGGGTGGCTTAGTGGTTGAGTGTCTGCCTTCAGCTCAGGGCGTGATCCAGGAGTCCCAGGATCGAGTCCTGCATCAGGCTCCCTAAGGGGAGCCTGCTTCTCCCTCTGCCTATGTCTCGGCCTCTCTCTATGTGTCTCTCATGAATAAATAAAATCCGTAAAAAGAAATTTTTGGTGTAAGTTAAACATCAGTGGCATTAGAAACATTTTAGTTCCTAGAATTTAAGATGGTGATTCCTAGGTGTGACAACAACAGCTAGGGTCCCCGAAATCCATTCTCTTCTATTTTGGTTAGTTTGAGAGCTCCTGGGTGGCTGTCAATTGGTGCCCTCCTGGCCCCTCACCTGAAGACAACATTTTCAGCTTCACTTGCCTTTAGGGGTAACCATGTGACTATGAGAGGCTAATGGGTTGTGAGCAGAAGTTCCACTTGCAGCGCTTGGGCCTGACTTTCAAGGGAGGTGGTGAGGCCTACACTTTTTCCCTCTCCTTCCTGCTGATGAGAATGTAGATATGATGGAGCCAGGGCTGCCATCAACACAAAAGAGGGAATACAACAGAAGAGAGCATGACAAAGCAGCAAGATAAGAAGGCCTGGAGCAACCATCTCCACAAAGGGATGCTATACAGGGACAGCCCCTTGAGATAGAACTGCAATTCCCCCCATGTCAGGGCTGCTGGGCTATACTGAGATGGGTGTTCATGGCTCAGTGATTAACCAAAGCAGTCCCCCCACTGACCCAGGGAGGCTGGTAAGGGCATGGGGAAGCCAGGCCAGAGGAGAAAGCCAAGAAAAGATCTCAGGCAAAAGTTCTAAAGTGAGTGGGCTTCGGCCTGAACCTATAAGGGGTCCTTGGGGTAGAAGCTATGCCACAGAGTCACCTCGAGACAAAATGAGGAAGGTCTGCACCGATGAGGGAGCAGAAGGCAAGCTGAGGACGAAGCAGAAGCTGACACCATGCAATCTACCTCCTCCCTCCCAGGCAGGATACAGGTGACAGTCCTCAGGCACTCCTGGCTGCCCTAAAGCTGAGGGAAGGCAAAACAAATGGTCAACTTATAGAGATTACACACCGGCAAGACACGAGTCTCCCTCAGTTTACAAAATGTCTTAGTGATATACACGAGAAAAAAGACCATTCTTAGCAATAACCTAACTTCCAGAAGGAAACTCCCAACTGTCTCCATGTTAATGCTTTACTAGAGGGAAAACCAACCTTAACCTGACAATTGGCAAGGCCTCCAATATCTTGTATGTCCTCTTTAGCATACAAAAATTCTTTTGAAAAATCTCCTTTTTCCTTACCCCCATTTCCCAAGGATATAATCAGCCTCCACTCACAGCACCTTTTCCTGTCCACGGGTCCTGTCCCAGTGCTTTCATAAACCACCATTCTGCACCAAAGATGTCATAAGAATTCTTTCTTGGCCGTCGGCTCTGGACCTCACCCCACCAAGCCTATATTGGTGGCTTACCCCCCCACACACACACACCACCTATATTCCAAAACTACATCATGCACCATGACTACACCTCAGCCCTCTCCACATTTGGCAGATCAGCTCCAGACATCTGAGGACAGTCTTGAGAAGATGAGTCGGATGTGCTGGTCATTGAAAGTGAAAGCTCGCCCCAGCCTGAAGGGTGCAGAAACCATAGAAAGGGATCTGGGCAAGCATCGACATTAACTGCCACAGGAGCCTTTGCTTCATCAAAATTCAAAGGCAAATAGCATATAATGAAAAGGCCCAACAAGGAAGAGTGAAGGGACCACCAGGATCCACACCATCCACTAAAGAGGTTGCCCAGTGAGGTCCGACCATCAGCACCACCACTTCCTGAATGACACAGCACGAGACCAGAGGTGCTCATTCCCCCTTTGTTAGAGCCTCCTCTACAGAGGGGGTGGCCTCATAACACTGCAAGTCACCAGCCTTGTTATGATGAGAATTAGCCCTGCGAATTAGTGAGGATTCAGGCCCAACTGATATAACAAAGACGCCTGCAGGGGGCGGGCGGGGGGGGGGGGGGGGATGCCTCTTCTGACATCCCAAAGCACCTCATTTAGCATTCACAAGTCCCTTACCCTTGATTAGGATTCAGTTTAGCTGTCTCAGAAAAGATGGAGTTAACAAAGCAGAGGGTTTTGCCCTCTCATCTGAGACCAGGGAATGGGTCCTGGGCATGTCCAGCACCCCATACTATCAGGAACCCAGGCACCTTCTCTCCTAATGTGCTTTCATATGTGGCCTCATGGCCACCTCATGACCCCAGTGGCTCTTCCAGCCCTGACCATCATGTCGGGATTCCAGACAGCAGGAAGTCAAGATGAAATGAGAAAGACATGCTCCCTCACTTGGAGGATGCCTCTGGAAATTGCAAACACCACTTCTGTTTATAGCCTCCTGGCCCGAACTTGGTCACAAAGGGGGCTGGCAAATGCTGCCTTTATTCTCGGTGGCCATGGATCCAACCAGAAGTTCTATATAGAAAGTGGAACAGATTTGGAAGAACCACCAGCAGTGTTTGCCATGTGACTTGGGTGGGAGACAGTGGGTTAATCACGTACACCCTACTCCAACCACCTTACAGGGCTATTAAGAGAATAAAAATAAATTATACTAATAATCATGATAGTATTATTCTTGTTAACATGTTTGAGAGTAGAGGTGCTGTCTGTTTTGTTCACTGCTGGACCCCTGGCACAAGACTGTTCATGGCACAGGAAAGGAGCCCAGTAAATAGCTGTTGAATTCTGATGCTCGAAACATAAATCTTCCTCAGCCGATATAATGCGTCTGCACACTTGGACCATTCTACCCAAGAACGTGGAAAAAGTCATTAGTAAATCTCGAGAAGGACTGGAAATGGTACCAGATGCTGAAATCTATTAGAATTTGTAGCTTGGTGTTTTAAAAGGGGGAAACGACATTTTATTATTCTATCCTGCAGAGTCACAGTGGTCAGCCCGTCACCTATTCTGACATCCAAATTAGAGATCACATTTTCCCTGGACTCAGGAAAATAAAAACTGAGCATCCAAATTAACTGTCAACCAGGTAGCAGCTCTTTTACATTGCAACACAGATTTGGACACTACCTAGGTAACAATTGGGTAGCATCTACCAAAATTACAAATGCACAGGCTTGTGACTTAATAATGCTAATTCTAAGGATTTATCCTTAGAGCATATATGCAAATGACAATTTACAAAGTATTTCTTTACAGCATTGTTTGTAAAAAAATGGAAACAATCTAAATGTCTTCCAATGGGCCGATAGCTAAATAAATTATAGTACATCCATATTACGGAAGGATGTCTTTTTTTAAGGAAGGAGCTTTTTTTTTTTTTTTGGAAGGAGCTTTTAATACAGCGAAAAGAAGTAATCTGCTAGATGTTAACTGAAAAAAAAAAAAGCAAGGTGGGGAAACGGTATGTATAGTCTGTTACCATCTGTATAAACAAAGAATAAATATATATCGTTGCTTGGATATGCAGAGAATATCTCTGAAATGATAGGTGGTGGCTAAGCAAGGGAACCGAGTGGCTGGGGGGACAGAGGTGGGAACCTTTTCATTATATTTTTGAAATTTTGAACTATGTCAAATATTACCTGGTCAACGAATAAGGAAAAATAACAATAACTAATTAGCTTCATCTCATGGTCTTACATATACTCTTTAAAGTACGATGGCCCTCCTGATAGGAAGGAAGATAAACTATTCATTTTGCAATTATAATATAAAAAAGAAACAGACTCACCTGCAAGTTTTGGGCAGTGGCTAAAAGTCCTATCTTGGGGACACTTTGGAGAAGTGGACTCAGTGCAGAAAGCTCCTCGATCTCTCACCACCTGGAGTTCTCTATGACCAAGGGGAATGGGAAAAATACCATCAGGATGGTGTGCTCAGATTCTGATGTTGTGATGCTTGCTTTTGAGTGGGGATAACTGTCTTCATTTAGATGAGGAGAGGCTCCTTGCACGTCTGACCACCCAGGTGAGGGTGTTTGAGAAGGTGTATTGTAAATATGTATGCTGTTGGTGGGCTGGCCTGTGTGTGTGTGTGTGTGTGTGTATTTCTGGAATACGTAAGAAACTGTAGCAGTAGTTGCCTCTGGGGACCTGGGGGAAGGAGGTCAGTTGTACCAGGGAGACTTAGGGTTTTTTTTAAAGATTTTATTTATTCATGAGAGACATAGAGAGAGGCAGAGACACAGGCAGAGGGAGAAGCAGGCTCCATGGAGGGAGCCCGATGTGGGACTCGATCCTGGGACTCCAGGATCACGCCCTGGGCCAAAGGGAGGCACTTGACCACTGAGCCTTAGTTTTAATCAAATACTCTTTATGGGATTTGAGTTTTATTTTAGGCAAGTGCTACAGAGAACCTATTCAAAATATGTTTTAAAGAAGAGAGAATTAAAGAGAGAGAGAATGTGGTTTCTTTTTTTCCTTTTGTCTTCCTCTCCCCTTCTCCCTCCCCACCTCCTTTGCCACCTTCTTCTTTTAGTCAAAACTGTAAATACTGTCCACGAAGAATGGCCTCTTTGCTTAGACCTAGCCTCAGAGTCAACCCAGAAGTAGATGATCTTTCTGGTTGCGAATGAATAAGGAAACTGAGTGTCTTATAAAAACTCCTGCATTGGGCAGCCTGGGTGGCTCGGTGGTTTAGCGCCTGCCTTCATGCCCAGGTTGTGATCCCGGGGTCATGGGATTGAGTCCTGTGTCCAGCTCCCTGCAGGGAGTCTGCTTCTCTCTCTGCCTGTGTCTCTGCACCCCACCCCCATGTGTGTGTCTCTCATGGATAAATAAATAAAATCTTAAAAACAAAAAACCTCCTGCATCCTCCAAAATCACAGATCTCAAGTTCTGACCTGGTCATGGTGCCAGACCAGGAATGCTCTGCTCAGGATGACTGAACATCGTCCTTTGAACCCATCCAAGTCTCAGAAGGGTGGGTTCCGTTTCCCTGCACATCTAACTATAGGCAAAGTGGAGAAACAGTTCTTCTCACCACACCTGCCAGGAGAGAGCGACTCCTCAGACAAGAACTTGCCACTGCAGAGAGCCCAAGGGGGGCCAGGCGGGGAGTCCCTACCTTGCCGTGCCAGGCAGGAGCCTAACTCTGTGATCCTCCTACCACAAGGACACACACAAACAGGCATGTTTTTAGGGGTTCCAGTTCTGACCAGCTGTTCAAAGCTGAACAGGCAACGGAAGGGAGGACCTAACGGGGATGGATTGGTGCACATTTATACTGTTAAAGGGGTCAGGTGAATCTTCTACTGTTGTGAAAAGATGCCCAAGAGGCGCTAAGAAATGAAAGCAGCTGATTACAAAACCTAATAAAGTCTGGAAGAACTTCACCAAAATTTTTGATAGAGACTTGTTGCAGGGGAATAGGGTTGGACTACAGGTGACTTTTGCATTCTGCATTATTTCAAAGTTATTTTTGTTTTATAATGGGCATGCATTTCTTAAAGTGTGTACTAAATTTTATTTAACAGAGGCCAAGGGGGTAAGAGTGAGCACAATGTAAATGGCTGGGAGGTGTTCTGGAAGCTCCAGAATATAGCTTTGTCAGCCCCAGAGAGGGTGTGTGTCAGGGACTGGAAGGCCCAAGGACCTTGGGGGAAGAAGAGGCACATACCTAAGGATAAGCCTCCAAAAGAACCTAGAACAATGCTTCTCAAACTCGAATGTGCCACGCATCGCCTTGGTTCTTGGAGTTTCTGCCTCACTAGGTCTGGATGGACCCAAGACTCTGGATTTCCAACCAGTGCCCCTGTAAATTCTGAGGCAGCTTGTCCCAGGATGCAGATGTGGAGAGAGGCGGCAGGGGGTCGGGAGTCCCTCTGAAGTTCCTGGCTCTCAGGGGCCTGGCATGTGCCATTTCAGCAAAGAGGGAGAATTAAAAAAAAAAGAAGAAGAAGAAGACTCACATACACAAACGGGAGGGGAGGGAGAAAGCAGAAGGGAGAAGAGGCTACCAGATGAGATGGAAAACGGAGCAAAGGCAAAAAGGAAGAGAAGCAGAACGTGCCCAGCTCCTGTTTTCCGCCACTTTCTCCAAACCCCAGAGTGGGGCTGCGCGCGGTGCAGGGGGCCGGGACTGCGCCTGGGCAGTGCTGCCGGTGCTCACCCGGAGGAAGGTTCGAGATGCGGGTCCAGGGCGGTGGCCTGTGTGAGGTGTGGGCCAGGCCCCCCGGGGGGTGGGGTCCCTGCTCCCCGAGCGCCCAGGAGCCGCTCGCAGCTGGGGGCTCGGGCCCGGGAGTCCTGGTTGGGGAGTCCCCCGCGGGCCGCGCGTTCGGGCTGAGCCGGAGCAGGGCGCCGGGCGTCGGAGCGCCCTGCCAGGTCCGGGACCCCGCGGCACCTGTCACCCCGCGCCCCTCCCTCCCCAAGAGCGGAGGCCTGGGCCCATCTCCCGCCCTGCACTTCCGAGAGGACCTGTGTGCCTGGAGGGGGAGGAGGTGTCTGCGCCCTCCTAGGGCCAGGAGTGAGCCGCGCGGTCTGCACCCGGCATTTCTGAACCCGGTTTAATGGGGCGGTTGTGGGGGGACTGTACCCCTGGCGCTATTGTTTTGTGGTCCTCTGTGCTGTGTGGCAACTCAAATCAAACTCTCCGGGTAACTATCTTATCTGCGGCCCTAACCTCGGTTTTTTGAGCTCTCTGGACTTGCCCTGCTCCGGCCCCCGGAGATGCAAAGCAAGGACCCCTCGAGGCGCTCCCTCTGCGGGGAGGGAGCCAGACCCTCGCCCCGGGGTGAACCCCGATGGGGGTGGGGAGAGCTGTGGGTGCCAAGGGGCTCATGCACGGGGACACGTGGGCAAAGGTGGAGGAAAGTGCAGAGTCGCCGGGTACTCCGGCTCCTGCAAAAGGAGACCAGGAGAAGCCGGCTGGGATCGGGTCAGGACCCTCCCTCGCAGGCCGCGTTAAAGGGCTGGGACTGGATCCTGAGGCCCACCGGGCAGGGTCATATTGCCCCATTTTCCCGATGCAGCAAGCCAGGTCATCCAACCCGTGTTTGGGACTCAACTGCAACAGGCCCTCGGAGGCGAGAGGCTCCGTGCCCTCCACGGGTGCAGCGGTGGGCTGTGCCCCATGTCATCAGGGCACCAGGCGCCGGGCGCAGTGTGGGGAGCGCACGCACCTCCTGCCTCCCTGTGGTCACGGTGGCCTGAAGACTCTCATGTGCTTCCTCATACCCAGGACCTTAGCCCAGACCAGATCAGCGGTTTCTCGGTCCCTATGTCCCCGCCACCTTATACCCGAGGGGCTACCCACCAAGGACACTCGCACCTGTGCTCCCCAACCTTTTCACCTTGATCCTGCCCACCGGATCTCCCCTGACGGACTCTAGGGGCCTCCCCTTTCTCACACTGTCCCCACCCCCGTCCCAGCGTGCAGACTAATCCAGAGGGAACAGGATCCCAAGAACTCCGACTTCTAATCTTCCATATGTTCATCTGTAAAACGGGAACAATGCGCCTCCTCCTTCAACACCCGAAGGGCTGTTGCCCAACTGGGGGAGACAACTGTGAGATGAGATCTATAAAGTTAATTTCCAATCACCCCTCAGTCCTCTCCCAACTTTGTTCCCTGGTGAACCTGAGTGCCCAGGTGGACTTCAGCCGTTGATCCTTCAGGGCAGGTGGCAGCTGAGTGCTAGCTCAGTGAAGGTGGGTGATTCAGAGAGCAGAGCTGACAGTGGAGAAGAGGTTATTAGCTATGGGGCTTCTCTAGGGGCTTTTTTTGTTTGTCCTTTCCCGTTAGCTATCCCAGCGCATCACCCCACCTTCCAAGCCCCTGGGGATTCCTTCCCGATTCTGCCCCCGGGTGAGCCTCTGCCGAAAGGTTGGGACCCCTCCATTCTCAGCGCCCTCCCACTCAAACAACTTGAGTATCGACAGATTAGAGAAACTGCCAAGTGAGGATGTCATTCGACTCCTCCCCACACCCCCTGAAATCTTGCAACAGACACACGCTTAGAGGTCACAGTAGCTTCTAGAAACCATCATTTTAGGAACGAGAATATGAGGCTGAAACCAGACAACTCAAGACGGCTCAGGCTCTGATGCCCACCGTCATGCTGCCTCCCTGGACCTGCTTCTCTGCTCCCAGGACCTTTAACAGATGCCCACACCTTTCCTGAGGGTCAGTTTCCCAGCCTGCAAATGGGAGTAAGCGAAGTAAATGACCCACCTAGAGTCATGAGAGATTAGATGAGATAATTTCTGCCAAGACCCACTAAGTGTCTGGCACAGCGTAACTGGCCATTGGATAGAAGCCACTACCCTTGTCATTCTAAAGGCTCCCATATTGCGGCAGCCCAGATTACAGATTTCATGGTGTACTGTGTGCACGGAGTATTACATGTATTTTAGCAGTCACGTTTCACACCAGCCCGTGGGCACATCTGCACGCGTGAGCATTCAGAAGTATTTACCAAGCACCCTCCACGTGTCAGGCCCTGTGCTCAGCGCCGGGTCCCAGATCGGGATGACCCTGGACAGCTCTGGAAGCTAAGCCTTACAAGGAAGACAGATGCCATTTGTTTGCAGAGCTCTCCCGAGGGGTCTTATCGCTCAGGTTTGGGCGCCAAACGCTGCCCCTCCGCAAGCCTTCTGGTTTCCGGATCTGGACCGATTGCTGAAACGCTTTCTTCTTTGCTTTCCGTTCCGGTGCCCCCAGCCTCGCATCCTGCTGTCAGCCCTGGCTCGCCCCCGAGCAAGGACGCTGCTCTCCTTGGCAGTCTGGCCAAGCGGCTGCTTGAATGTGTGCAGGAACTTGGGGAAGGGAAAGGCGAGAACGCGAAAGAATGGCCCGGGGAGGAACCCGGGAAGCAGTGGGAGGTCTGAGCCCTCGGACCCCGCGAGCCCGCCCCGGGCCTATTTGGCACAAGCTCCTCCCGGCCGCCAGGCGACTGAGCAAAGGCCGGCCTCGACGCGCACCCGGCCTTTTGTGGGAGGGAAACACAAAGGAGAGGGAAAAACACGTCTTCCGTTTTGACGGAGGAGGCCGACAGCTTCTGGATGCCTGGGCCAGCCAGGAACTCCCAGAGCCCGGCTGATTAGCCTCGGCAAGTCTCCGTTTCGCGGGAAGGGGCTGCGGCGTTGCCCAGAACCCACCCAGGACGTGCACACCAAGCGCCGGGCTCAAGAACAGAGCAAATGCCAGGACGCCTCCGGGACGCACGAGGGCAGGCGCCAGCGGCTGGCTCAAGTTTTTGATTATTCCTGGAGCGGGGGTAGGAGGGCTCAAAGACCCAGAGAGAGGAGTCCAGCGACCTGGGCTCCCTTAGCCCAGGGGGACACAGACTGCCCCTACCTCCCAGAGCGACTTTCTGACAACCGCAGGATGTTGGAGAATGCTGCGGGGAGAATGGGTCTCCAGCCCAGAGCTGCCGGGCAGCTGAGCTCCGGGCTTGGGGAGTGAGAACCGCGAGGTGCCGCTGCACAGCCCAGAACAGCCACCACTGCCCCTGGCTCAGTGGCACGGGTTTGGGGCCTGGGGAGTATCCATAGGGGCGTTCACGAGAGAACCTGGCGAAGGGCCCGCAGCACTCTGCCTTCCCAGGCTTTAAATATGCAAGGTGCCACAATGAGCCCCTCAACCTTCGCCCCTGCTTCCAACTCCAGCCTCTGCAAGGAGCGCTTAAAGAACCCCAGGCACTCTCAGGGACCGAAGGACGCAGGACAGTTGCGGGTGGCAGGCAACAAAAGAAGGAACCAGGGCTCCAGGACACGTGCCGCCCTCTGGACTAACCTCAGTGTCTGTAACCCAGGCGCTCGCAGGGCGCGCCAGCCGGTGTTTATTAGATACACAGGGGTGCGCACAAGTGGGCTGGTGGCCCCACGGCTCACATTCCCACGAATGTCTTCACTGCATGTGGTCGGGGAGGCCCAAAGGGACCATTGTCTAATACCTATTCCAGTTACTCTCGCTCCCCACTCCAGCCCCCTGCCTTCCACCTTGTGACAGATTCTCCTAAATCAACGGTTATGGGCCATCTTCCATGACCGTTGGACAACATATCCCCACACTTCAGTTCTTCATGCTTGAAGCACACATTTAATGGGTGGCTGTGGAGCCAACCGGGAAACACACGGGTTGAAAAATTATGCTCCAGAAAGCACGAGAGGAGAGGCGAAGGCGAGAACCCACTAGATTTTTCTCTCATAGTCTTACTCGGTCATTGGGAGCTATACGGTGGGCTTATTTTTGTATTTATTTTGTACTTTCCCAATTTGAAAGTAGGACAAACAAACAAAAATTACTTTGTTTTTGACGTGGTACAGGGAAAGTAAAATTTCCCAAACAACCACACAACCAGAAGAAGGAGGGCTAGGGTGTGCTTGTGTATGTGTCTGTGCAATATAAAGGGCTAGGAACCAAACCGGTTCCCGGGTCTGCAGAACCAAACTTCTGTATTCGAAAGGTATGGACGTAAGGAATCCAGCTCGGGGAAGTGGTTAGAGACATTCAGCTGCCACTACTCTAAGGAACTGCCAACGCAGCCATCTGTGCCGTAAAGGGTTAGCAGTGTTTTCTGTAGGTTTGCTATAGACATGGTCTCTTGATTTTCCCTTCTGTAAAATGGGTTGGATGCGTCAGGACCACTAAACTATCTCAGTTAGCCGCTTCTCTAAGATCATGTTTAATCCCTGATCGGGCAGAAGTTTTGGGGTTTAGCAGCCAAGCTGCGATTGGTAAAAAGGTGTCTGAGTACCGCTGCAAGTAGCTGGATCTTGCTGTCTGGCCCAGGGCCTGGAGAAGTCTTTGACCAGACCTTAAACGTTTTTTTTTTCCCATCCCCCAGACTAACTAGCGTCTCCCTCCTACCCCACAGCGTGGTCAGGACCACAAGGATGATGCTGAAAATACCGTCATCGGCTCCAGAGCTAATAAATGGAGGGGAGGGGAGGGCTCTTAACTTTGGACTCCAGACTCTGCCTTCCTTCCGTTCGTGCGGTTCCCGTGGGGGGAAATACCTCGTCCCTGTGTCTGCCCCATTCTCCACTTTAGGAGCGGTCGTGATTTCTTTCAAAACACGCTTCAGGAGTAGGTCCCCTCCGCCTCGCAAGGCCCTGCCCCCAGCTGGGGGCGCTACCAGCCCTCGGCCGAGGAGCCGAACCGCCAGCTCCCGGAGGCGCGCTTAGCTTGGGAAGAAAGTAGGGGCTTTGTGCCTGGACTGTCCTTTACATTTGGGGTTCAAAATGCCCACGTGTGGATGAAGCCCTTGAGACGGGGACAGGCCACGAGAACGCAGAGGGAGATGAAATGCAAAACGCAGGAGACTCCAGCCCCAGCTGCCTGCGTGGCCGGGGTTACCCGCGCGCATCCCCAAAGCTCCGGTCGCGTTGGGTGTCAGCTTAGTTTTCTGTCTGCAGACACCCCCGGCCCACCCCAGCCCCCAGCCTGACTCTGCGGAAACCGTATTTTTGCAGCAATTTGACAACACTCCCTCTCTCCCCAGCTCAGCTGCATTCTCTTCTGGCCTCGGTACTTCCCCGGCGAGCCCGCCCTCCTCCTCCCCCTCGCCTCTCACACCCCCTCGGCGGGTTCCTCCTCCAGTCCCTCCCCAAGAATCTCCCGGCCGCCGACGCCCATTGGCTGTGCGCGGGGAGGAGGCGTGTGCGGGCCGGGCGAGTTTCATTGAGCGGAATTAGCCGGGATGACATCAGCTTCCCAGCCCCCCGGGCGGGCCCAGCTCATTGGCGCGGCGGCCCCTCCAGGACCCGCACATTGTTCCCCGCCCCCGCCTCGGCCACCGCCGCCGCGGTCGCCGCCGCCACCGGGCTATAAAAACCGACCGAGCCCCGAAAGGTGCGGATGCTTATCATAGACCAGCGAGACCTCGGCGCCCGGAGCCCGGTTCTCCGCTGCGGCTTTCGGGAACCAGCTCCTCTAATTGCATCCACAGTAAGTGTCCCCGCCCCCAGCAGCCCCAGTCTACATCCCGGGGACAGACGCCCCTCAACTGGCCCGCGACCCAGGGAGGCTTCGTTAGAGCGGGCCCCGATCCCGGCCCTGCCCGCCAGTTCCCCCGAGCGGTTTCTCTGCCCCGACTCTCCCCGCAGCATCCCCGTCGCCCCAAAGCGAGAAGTCGGGGCGACCACAGTTCCTTCTGCCCAAGTCTCGGTCAGCTGGCAAAGCTCCCCGCGGCCCCCCGGGCGCAGCGCGTGTTATCTAGGCTCGCGGGCGCTGGGTGCCTGTGGGTGTTTGCTGCGCGGTGTCGATGGAGATAAGGTCGATGTGTTTGAAAAACCAAATAATTACTTCTCTGTTTAGAGCTCCTCTATTCCCCCCCTCTCCCAAAAAAACCCTCACTTGCCATTCCATCCCTGGGGATTCAGCCTCCCGGTTCCCAGTTGCAGGCATAAAGCTTCCAGAATGCCACCTTCACCGAGGGGCAGCCAGTGCTCCCTGGAATAAAACAACCTGTGGATGAGAGCGGAGGAGGTGGTGGTGGGAGGGATGAGGGGGATTATTCCGTGCGGACCTGGGTGCCGTTGACCGAAGGCCGGACACAGCGAGGTGGTCACGGGGCAACCGGCCACCGGCGCCTGGACCTCGCGCTGCGGTGCAGGCGGGAACAGCTTCTCTCTCTGTCTCTCTGTCTCTCTGTCTCTCTGTCTGTCTGTCTCACGCTCCACCGCGATCTCTCTCTCTCTCCTGTTTCTTCTCCTCTTTCGCAGGAGGCGTGCGTAAAGCTCCGAGCGCCCAGGGAGGGGGGGAGGACCCTGCGAAAGCTGCGACTATCCCCGGGGGCCATGGACTCGGACGCCAGCCTGGTGTCCAGTCGCCCGTCGTCGCCAGAGCCCGATGACCTGTTTCTGCCGGCCCGGAGCAAAGGCAGCGGCGGCGGCGGCTTCACGGGAGGCACCGTGTCCTCGTCCACGCCGAGCGACTGCCCGCCGGAGCTGAGCGCGGAGCTGCGCGGCGCCATGGGCGCGGCGGGCGCGCACCCCGGGGACAAGCTGGGCGGCGGCGGCTTCAAGTCATCCTCGTCCAGCACCTCGTCGTCCACTTCGTCGGCGGCCGCGTCGTCCACCAAGAAGGACAAGAAGCAGATGACGGAGCCCGAGCTGCAGCAGCTCCGCCTCAAGATCAACAGCCGCGAGCGCAAGCGCATGCACGACCTCAACATCGCCATGGACGGGCTGCGCGAGGTCATGCCGTACGCGCACGGCCCGTCGGTGCGCAAGCTCTCCAAGATCGCCACGCTGCTGCTGGCGCGCAACTACATCCTCATGCTCACCAACTCGCTGGAGGAGATGAAGCGGCTGGTGAGCGAGATCTACGGCGGCCACCACGCGGGCTTCCACCCGTCGGCCTGCGGCGGCCTGGCGCACTCGGCGCCCCTGCCCGCCGCCACCGCGCACCCCGCGGCCGCCGCGCACGCCGCGCACCACCCCGCGGTGCACCACCCCATCCTGCCCCCCGCCGCCGCCGCCGCGGCCGCCGCCGCCGCCGCCGCCGCCGTGTCCAGCGCGTCGCTGCCGGGCTCCGGGCTGTCGTCGGTCGGCTCCATCCGGCCCCCGCACGGCCTGCTCAAGTCCCCGTCGGCGGCGGCGGCGGCGGCCCCGCTGGGCGGCGGCGGCGGCGGCGGCGGGGGCGGCGGCGGCTTCCAGCACTGGGGCGGGATGCCCTGCCCCTGCAGCATGTGCCAGGTGCCGCCGCCGCACCACCACGTGTCGGCCATGGGCGCGGGCAGCCTGCCGCGCCTCGCCTCCGACGCCAAGTGAGCGGCCCGGCGCCGGCGCGACGTGGCGAGCGGAGGGACCCGGAGGCCGCGGGAGAGCTCCGCGGGCCCGGGGCCTGGGGGTGGGGGTGGGGGCCCGGGGAGGACCCGGCGCGGCGCCGCCGCTGGGAGCGCAGGGGCGTGCGCCCTGGGACCCGGCTCAGCCCTCTCCAGGCTTTAAAGGGCGCTGCTGCTCCCAGAGACGCGTTTTGTAAGAAGGCGCTGCTAAGTGCATCCCTCCCTCGACGTCCCCCGCCCCCCAAGAAAAAGAAAGAAAAAGAAAAAAAAAAAGAAAAGAAAAGAAAAAAGAGTTTCTAGAGGCCCGGGCTGCACTTCGTTACAGGGGGGAGGAGGGCGGGAGGACGGCGTGGGGGGACTCGCTCCGCTCCGGGGAGGCCGGCAGGCCTGGGCCTCTGGGGTCGTCCCTGGCCCAGGGCCGGCGGCTGCGACTCGGTTGGAAGCTGTCATTGGGTACCAGGAGCACTTACAGTCGGTCGTGTCCAACCTGGGTAAAGCCGCCACTGTCTTCTGAGAACTCTCGCCGGTCCTCCCTGTCGCTCCTCTCGGTTTGGGGGGTTTTGTGGTTTTCTAATAAATCTATGTTCCTTTGTCAACGGTGCCAGCAAGCTTTATAGAAGGTCAGAATAGAACCCACTTGTGGATTGGAATAATCTAAAACTGTCGACTTTGGGGGCGGGTTTTTGTTTTTGTTTTGTGTTTTGTTTTTGTTAGTTATTTTAAAATAGACTCTTTTCCCCTCCTTCCCCTTCTTTCCGTCTCTAAGCACAACGTGATTGGATTTATTACCCGATTGGGGGCAGTCAGTCGGGTACCTGAGGGTTTGACGGAGCTCAGAGGCTGTTGCTGTGAATATAGTTTGGGTTCTCTGGGAGTTCTGTTGGCTTTCTAAATTTTTTTTCTTTCTTGGATGTGTAAATATATGATCCATAATGAGGTAAGTGCGTGCTGCTAAGCTGTTTGCTCACGTGACTGCCGGCCCCTCCGGAATCTAAGCCGGGTTCCCTCTATGTTGGTTTCTTTTTGCCACGTTTAACACAAATGACAAACTTTTTCCACGTGCTTCCTGCGTCCTGGCAAACTGGCGCTGCGCTACCAGCGTCGCAACATGGGTTTCACAGCGTCTGCCACATAACATCCCTCCTCTGACCGCTGTCCCTTGCAGAGAGTGTATCATCTGTTTTATTTTTGTAAAAAGAAAAAAAAGTGCTAAATAATATTTATTACTTGTTTGGTTGCAAAAACGAAATAAATGATCAAGTGTGGAGATTTTAAATAAAACGTAAAGTAAGTCGGGTGTTTTCCAACCGTGCGGGTGGAAAGAGGTACCGGGAGCCGCCTAGGGAAGGGGGTGCAGGACTCTATCCCTTGGAGCCCGAGCTGGGGACCATTCCCCCGGTTTCACCCTGGAAGAAGAGGGGTTTGACTCTTCTCCTGCCAATCTCCACCCCCTCATGCCAACAAACACACGTTGTCTTTAAAGCGTGTTCTGAGCACATCTTCGGAATGTTGTATTTCTCAAAGCTCTCTCGTTACTTTGATTTTTTCCAACAACGCTTAATCCGGAACTCCTTTGCCCTTTCGTTGAGGACTGAGTTGGTTGAAAGTGAAAATTGCCCTCCCTGCGCCCGGAATTGGTGGCCTCCAGGGCGAGGATCCTGCCTTCTGCTGGGGGTCCAGACACTCAGGCCTCTAGTCCTACCTGGATTTTTTTTTCTTTTCCCCTTTGGGCTCAGGAGCAGCCGTCCACCGCCATCCCGCTGAGGTGGCACCCTCAGGCTTCAGCTAAGGACCGGCCACTTGGAGCCCCCGAGGCCCGCGGCCCTGGTGCGCTTTCTGGGCAGAGCGCCTCCTGCCTCCGGAGTGTCGGGTGCGGAATCCGCTAACCCTTCTCTCTTTTTCGCACCCTGGGCACGACCCTCCCCGGGCACCCACACTGGCCTGGAACTGCAAAGCCTTAGGTGCTGGGAACAGCCAGCCTGGAGCGAGACTCTCCTGCACCGTGCTCTGGGCCTCGGCGCTCCCCGGCCCGCCTCTCTCTTCTCACGGTCACTGGGTTCCTCACAATCCAGAATTGCAGCGCACATTTAGAACTCCTCCGATAAAAAAAAAAATAAAGAGGTTCTGGGTAAAAATAGAAAAGCTTCGGCCTTTCTGGTCAAGGAGGACAGACCCTGTGGTAGTTTCTTAGCCTGCAGGGCTTGAAGGAGAACACACTCCCTTGAAAGCCAAGATTGATGTGGGCATAGGGGACAATTCCCCAGCCCTGATCCCTGTTGCCCACAACCCCTTTGGTGGCTGCTGGCAGAAGGTCCCTGTGTACCTGGGACACCTGGGGGTGGAGAAGGTTTCTTTGGTCCTAACCTCATTTTTTGAGGCCCCTGATCGTGGCCCAGGCGAGTTCTCCCTTTTCAGGACTGAGGGTGGCTCCATCCCCTAGCTTGGGGACAGGTGTTTCCAGATGCCCTGCAGGTGTATTGAGCTGTGCTGGCCAGAACGGCAGGCGCTTGGAGGTCCCTCGTTCTGTAGGCCTCCTTTTGGAGGCTCTGCTTTTCACCAAAGGCCAGAGGAGGCCAAGCAGTGGGGGAGGAGGATGGAAGGGGACAGGGACCTGAGCCTCCCCATGCAAATCCAAGAAGAAGATAGGGCAGGATCTAGTAGCTTTATTTTGAAATCCCACCTGAAACGAAATTTCTTAAGAACTCAAAACTGGGTCAGGTTCTGGCGGCAAACACATACGGAGGGACGCAAAGAGGCTGGAACTCGGATGGGGGGAGCTCAGAACCCAGGAGAACGGGGTTGGGAGCTCGGTTGCAGTAGCAGCTTCCTTCACCCACTGGAAGCCTCGGCGGCGGGTGCCCGCGCGGGCTCCTGGTGTGCAGGGTGTACAGAGAGGGGAGCATAAAAGGAAAGAAAATAAACCAAGTCTTCCCTTCCCCATGCCCCTCACACCCCAGCTCTCCACCAGAGTCCAGCCGCCAGCCACTCTAGACGTCTGCCTCCAAGGAAGGAGGGGCTGGATCCAACCAGGATCCCAGCCTCCCGGAGGAGTCAACCGCCTGAACTGCGTCTGAACTGCGCGCCCAGCCGGGATCGCGGCCACCATGTGTGACAGAGGCGCACCCTCGGCCACTGCCGCTGCGGAGATGCACAGGCACACAGCAGCCTGCACAGCTGCCCAGGGCAGGTGGCTCCCGGCAGGAGGGTGGCCCCAGACTGGAGTGAGGGGGGAGTGAGGGAGGGGACTCAGAACCACCGCTAGGCTTCAGAGTAGAGCAGGAGAAGAAGTTATGCAAACTCTCAGACTCCCGAGGGTCCTTACCTGGGGGTGGGGTCCCCACTGAGGGAAAGGGGAAAGGAAAAGGAGGTAGAGTAATAGTCCAGGCCTGGCCCGGTGTGCAGGGCACTGTCAGGGCAGATCCCCTCTCTGAGAGCATTAGTCCAGAGGTCCTCTCCTGCCCTGAGCCTCAGCTCAGCTTCCCCACCTGCCACGTAGCCCCCTGGTTTCCCGGCTCTCACCTGCAGAACCAGGGACTTCTGTCACCAGACCTCAAGGTCTCAGAGATGCTCCCCAATCTCCTACAAGAGTTCAGCCTGAGATTGATGGGCAGAGCCTTCTCCACCGCCTCTGTGCTCCAGGGCCCTGTCCTCTCCCCGTCACCCCCATTTCTGGGACAGAGAGCCCAGGGGCAAAGCAAACTCTCAGACCTAACATTCATCTCAGTCTGGGAAAGTGTTACTGAGACACAAGATGTCCCTCCCAATGAGGAGGGCTATGGAAGACCTAAGTGACAGGGACTCACAGGGCAATCTGGGGCGGGGGCAGCCCTGCAGGTAGGACCTGTCCTTCTCATTCCCAGACCAGAATCAATGAAGAGTTCTGGGGCCACTGCATTGGGTTTTAAAGCCCCCTCGATACTCTAAGTGCTGGAGAATTGTCTGTCTGCTTCCCCTGAAGGCAGAATGGACCTAACAATCTTCCTGAACTCCCTCTTGCAAGTGAACGCCTTCGTGCCCCCTTGAAGTTCATCTAAGCCAAAGGATCTTCTATACAGGCCCCATGTCTTATTTTAGGCCCTCTCTTAGTACGGACTTTAGGCCAAGTTCCCGGACCCCACACAGATGCTTCATAGTACCAGTAGGGATTATAGGGGGTGGTGGTCTTTGACAGGGACCTTACACCAAGGGTCGCAAGAACCCTGGCTGGTGCCAGGCCCCCTCAGTCATTGTCTCTAAAAAACCATAAGGGAGGCCAGAAACAGGCCTGATGGCTCTTAGGATAAACCGTTGCTGCATTGAATCCCACCCTGGTTGGGAAGGGCCTGTGGAACATGCCTCTCCTGGGTTTGGAGGCTGGAGACACCCATAGGCTAGATCCCTGGGGCTCCCTGTCTGAGTAAGGGCCACTCCCAGCAGGATAGGGATGGGGCAGGGAGGAGGGCTTCCAAGCTCTGAGGATTCCTGGAGCTCACATCCCTATTTCCCCATCATTCTCTTCATGGGCAGTCTCACTGCTAGAGAGCTCCGACGACTGCCCAGGTTCATGGGAGGACTGGGGCGCTGCAATGAACAACATATGAGGCCTATCTGGGAGCAAGAAGGCCAGGGGAGGCATCCCTGGGGAGCTGAAGCTACTAATAATAGCAGGAGGCTGGAAGAGGAGGTGCCAACAAGCATTAAGGCTCCTTGGTATAGAGCAGGGCGCTGAGAGCTTTAGCGTATTAATTCATTCAGTTCTCACCATAGCCCTTTGAGGATCGTGCTATTATTATTACATTTTACAGGCGAGGACACTGAGGCACAGAGAGGGTAAGTGAATGGCTCAGGGGCATAGCCAGGAAATAAATGCAGGTGGCAAAGTTGTCATTCGAGAGTCGCTCCAGAGCCCACGGCCACGGCCACGAGGTCGTCCCAGCCGTACCCAGGCCCCTGGCTCTGCAGCCCCCCGCCCCCAAGATCCTCCGAGCTCCAGCCCCCTTAGGTGACGCTCCTGGTGCTCCCTCTTCATGTCTAGACCCTTCTGCCCCCCATGCCCCGCATCTGGGCGGCAGGCGGTGCCGAAAGGCTTTATGATTAGGGCGCGCGGGGTGGCGCGGGCGGAGGAAGGGCCGCAGCAGGTGAGCCGAGGCGGCCCCCGTGCGTCGCGCCCAGACAGCTGCTGCTGCACCCCTGGCTCCGTTGTGCAGTCCACACCGCGTGTGGTTATTCGAAAAGGAGTCGCAACCTGAAATGCCCGCGGGGGGCCAGGCCCACACCTGCGCGGCAGGCGGACTGCGGACCCCAGGAAGCGCCTGGGCGAGCTGGGGGCGCGCGCCCTCCTCCCGGGGGGCTCCGGGCCCCACTTTAGAGCTGGCCGAGGACCCCAGAGACAAGCAAGTGGGCCGAAATCGCCCACGGGCTCCGTGTGTAACCCCCGGACGTGGCGCGGTTAACCAGGACCTCCCAGCCGGGCGCTGGCTTTGCAGGCTGCGTCTTGACCTGGGGTCCCCCCCGCCGCGCCCCGTGCGCCCGCGGCCCCTCCGCCCCTTCTCGGATCTCCCGGATCTGGCGGATGTGGCGCAAACCACACGGGTAGGCGCGCACCCCGCCTCCGCAGGCCCGCCCCGCCCGCTGCCCCAGCGCCGTCCACACCCGCGGGGTTGAAGTCAGCTTTGGATCGCGCGCGGCTTTCGTTTGGGAGCTTTTCTTCCCAGGCGGCCGCACGCCTCTGAGTGCCTGGCTGTGGGAGGAGTTGGGGTCCCCCCACCCAGAGGGAGCCAAGCAGATCCCACGTGGGGGCAAGACAGCGTGGCGGGGAAGCCCCCGGGCCCAGGGACACGGCCACCGGCGGGGCGCACACACCCGAGTCCGAGCGCGCAGGCTCCTGCACGCGAGTTCGCTGTCTCCGGGGCGTCCTAGAGCCGCGAGCCCGGAGCTCTGAAGCAGCGGCCTCAGGGGCTGGAAGCCCGCGGCCCCCGGAGCTCGGATGCTGGGTGAACGAGGTCGCTGGACCAGGGCAGCTCTGTTTACCTCTTCCCTCCTTGACTGGCCCGAGAACTGAAATCTGTCCCAGGCCAAGGGAAATCTGTCCCTTCTAGGTCTCCCAGGCCCGGCCCACCGACCTTCCCTCCAAGACCACCCAGGCCCTCTGAGTCCTGGGGTCTCAAGGCTCAACTCCTGGAGCCCAGCGCAGGAGCCACGCAGAAATGCGCCCAGGGGCCACAGTCAGGACCTCGAGCAATTCACTCATCCTCAAATCTTGGCGGTGGAAGCTGTCTTGCAGAGCAGGGCTGGAGTGGCCTCTCAGAAGCTGTGTGCATGCTCTCCTGGCAGGTTTCCTCCCCTGGAGAATCGAGTCAGGTTGAATGATCACCAAAGCTCTGTGGCAGGTCAGGGTCCCACTCAGATGCCAGAGCCCTGTGGGTCACCTGGTCCACCTTCACCCGCTGGCGGAGGCCCTGGGAAGCTCTGGCCCACAGGGACAGCATCAGGGGTGACAACAACTCTTTTTGGTGTTCTGTGTGTGCCCATGGAATCTGTAGCCTCTGCTTCAGCAGAGTGTAGACAATTCTGGAAATTTCTACCGTCTTTGATTGTGAGGCTTCTCTGAGGTAGAAACTAGTTTGGAGACCTTTGTCTCTAGATGTGCCTGCTAGATGGGAGCCTCTGAATAATGGGAGTCAGTGGAGGATGCAGGGAAGGAGATTTCTAGAGTGTAGATCTGAGACCCGAGTGCAAACCACTTGAGAATCAAGCACTGCTAGAGGACTTTGAGACCTAGAGACTGACGGGCATCTTCGTTTTGACCCAGGGCATTTGTGTTCAGACTTAGGCCCCAACACCCCAGGGAGCCACGTTACAAGACCTCCTAAAGCCTCTGTCTCTTCTTACAGAAATTGAATAATGCCTACTAGTCTGGGGACAATTGTGTCACCTCCTCCCTGGCCCCAGACGAGAATGGATGTAGAAAAGGAGAACCTGGGCCTAGGCCTGGTACACAGGGCATGCCCAAAGAGGCAGAAGTGTGCGGGGCTGCTGGGGTGTCACCTCATGGAAGCTTCTGGAAGATCTTCGGAGGTAAAATTCCTGTTAGTCTTGGTCATATGACCTGCCCTGAAGCATAGTGGGGGAGGGGGTGGCGCTGTAAGCCTCAGGACCCCAGGGAAGGCCTAGAGTTTCTTTGAGCTCTATAGACAGAATCCGATTCTAAACCCCCTCAGTGCAGGGCAAGGCCCCCACAGGCCCCAACAGGGCCTGGCACTCAGTTGGTCCTCACTGAATAGTCTTTGCGTTGCACAGTGGAGAAGGAGCTACTCTCCCTGGAGAAACCAGAATCGGGTTCTTTTAAGGGCAGAGGCCAGGATCAGAGAGGAATTCACTGAAGGGAATGTTGCCTGTGAAGCAGAGGCCCCAGCCTCATTGTCCCTTCCCTGCCTCTTCCTCAGAGCCTTGTCCCTCCCTGTGCCCTTCAGGGGTCAGCTGGAAGGCTCAGGATTCTCACTGTTCCAGAATCACAGCCAGGAGCCACAGGGAGAACAGTGCTGGGGCCTCTTGGGAGTTGGGCCAGGGGCTCCCCATCACTCAGCTCTTCAGACCAATGCTGCTATGAGGACACGAGGGTAACAGTGGCTCGGTCAGGATGCCCACATTTTTGGTTTCACCCACCAGCTTCTCCTACTCATTCGCCTCTTTCTGTTTGCCTTCATTGAGGTGAAATTTCTATAAAATTAACCATAAATTAACCATTTTATTATTTTTTAAGATTTTGTTTATTTATTTGCAAGAGAGCGTGTGCATGAGCTGGGGGAGGAGGAGAGGGCAAGAGACCAGCAGACTGACCCCTGAGCAGGGAGCCTGATACGGGCCTTGATCCCAGAACCCTAAGATCATGACCTGAGCTGAAGTCAGACACTAAACAACCAACAGAGCCAGCCAGGTGCCTCAAAATTAACCATTTTAAAGTGAACAACTCAGTGGCATTCACAGTGTGGCACAACCCCCACCCCAATCTAGCTCCAGAAATTTTTGTCACTCTGACGTAAAATGCTTGACTCCATCAAGGAGTCACTGGCCTCTCTGCCCCATCCTACCCCAAGCAACCACAGGTCTGCCTTTTGTCTCTATAGATTGACCTATTCTGGATATTTCGTGTAAATGGAATCACACACTTTGTGACCTTTTTTATCTGGTTTCTTCCACTTAGCACGTTTCGGGCTTCATCCATGCTATGGCACACATCAGTACTTCATTCCATCTTCAGGCTGAGTGATACCCCTCTGTGTGTATGGACCACATTTTGTGTATCTATTCCTCTGTTCATAGTTTCATTTAGTTCTGAGTAACACCTCAGGTCCTTGCTGCAAGGTCTCATGGTACAAAGAGGTGTGGGCTAGGAGTTTCGTAAGCTCGGTCTCTGAGCAGGCTGGGTGTTCTCAGGCAAGTGGATTGACCTTTCTGGGCCCCAAGCTACTCATCTATAAAGTGAAAAGTTTGGCAAGGACCATTTCACGTTACAATCCTCTGTGACTTTCTGCAACTGTGAAGTGCTCCCTGGCACTCATAGAAAGGATCCCAATGCCTTTTCTGCCAGCCACAATCCTGTGTCAAGGACCCCATTACAACAGGCCCTGGGGTTTGCACTATGCCCACCCGCCCCCCCGTGGATTGGACCCCCTTTCCATCTGTACCTTTGGATCTTAAAGAGGTCAAATCTTTTTTTTTTTTTTTTAGAACACTATTTTTTTTTTAAAGATTTTATTTATTTATTCATGAGAGACACAGAGAGAGAGGCAGAGACACAGGCCGAGGGAGAAGCAGGCTCCCCATGGGGAACCCAGTGTGGGACTTGATCCCAGGACCCCAGGATCACACCCTGAGCCGAAGGCAGATGCTCAACCACTGAGCCACCCAGGCGTCCCAAGAGGCCAAATCTTCGTGAGAGGTATAGCTGCAGTGGGTTGTGTCTTATGGGTTATTCCCTTCTTGACTGAGTATCCAGCCAGACTCTCAGCAATTGTGATTTAGTGATGAAATGGCCAACTTGGAGCACACAGAGGTTTTCATCATACCTGCTTAGGAAGTGGACATCAAGCTAAGTCAAAAGGATTCAACATCAGGGAAGTATACGATTTGATATCCCAACTGACTTTTATTCCATGTACATTCATGGTCCTGTTACCCCATCTCCTGCTTTGGGCAGGTTGGAAACATACAGAGAAACAGATTTAAGAAATATGCCCTTTCTTAGCATCTAAGAGCTTTGAGACCTACCCCGATTGTTGGGGAATAGTCAGCTGCTCCTCTCCCAGTGAATTGAGCTTGGAGGTGGAGGCACTTTAATGTAGGGAAGGTATCATTATCTCAAGGATGTTTTACATTTATTTTCGGAATATGGAAGCTCACTGGGGCCCCTGGGTGGCTCAGTGGTTGACTGTCTGCCTTCGGCTCAGGTCATGATCCTGGGGTCCGGGGATCGAGTCCCGCATCGGGCTCCCCACAGGGAGCCTGCTTCTCCCTCTGCCTGTGTCTCTGCCTCTCTCTGTGTGTCTCTCATGAATAAATAGATGGAATATGGAAGCTCAGTAAATTGAAATAACGGTTTTACCTTCTTCCTTTTTAATATTCGAACCGTACCCTGGCATTTCCAATCCCCTTACTCTGCTCACTTGCCTTTCCCCATACGATAATTTTTATTTTATTTTTTTTAAATTTATGATAGTCACACACAGAGAGAGAGAGAGGCAGGGACACAGGCAGAGGGAGAAGCAGGCTCCATGCACCAGGAGCCCGACGTGGGATTCAATCCCGGGTCTCCAGGATCGCGCCCTGGGCCAAAGGCAGATGCTAAACCGCTGCGCCACCCAGGGATCCCCCGATAATTTTTATTTACTAAATTCATTGTTTATTGTCTGTCTTTGTCTGTGGAATAGAAGCTCCACGAGGCAGAGATCTTTGCTCATGCTGATGCCTGATGTAGAACTCTGCCCAGCACAAAGTAAGTACTCAGTAAATATTTGTTGGAATGGAATGGATGCACACAGATGATGTTTTGCCGCCAAACCATTTCCTAACTAGAAGGGAAGAGACGTGAAGTGTCACTGGGATTCCCACAGAAGAAAACACCAGCAGAATCTGATCCTGTCAAGGTGCATTGTTGGACTCTATTTGTCTTCCCCAAAACGCTGTTCTAAAAGCAGCCAAGTCTTGGAGGTTGGTCTTCTATTGGTTCTTGGGGGCATCAAACAAAGGATTTTCTGAAATAATTCATCAGTTAGGGTTAACAAACGTACTAAAACTGTAACATTCTCTACTGCTTCCTTGAGTTCTTTGGGCTAGTTCTGAGCAGAGTTAGGATCCAGATCTTGAGGCTTAAGGCCAACTCTTAAAATTAAATAGATTCAGGGACACCTGGGTGGCTCAGTGGTTGAGCATCTGCCTTCGGCTCAGGGCCTGATCCCAGGGATCGAGTCCCGCATTGGGATCCCCACCGGGAGCCTGCCTCTCCCTCTGCTTATGTCTCTGCCTCTCTCTGTGTCTCTAACGAATAAATAAAATTTAAAAAAACCTTTAAAAATTGTTTAAAAGATTAAACAGATTCATAGTTGGACAATTTGTTCTAATCCTTTGGGAAGCAAACCCCTTGGGTTAAAAAAAAAAAAAGGCCAATACTCCAATTGCTGAGTCTTTCCGATGGGAGCATATCTAGAAGAGCAAAAGTATTTCCTGGCAAATTAGCAGCTCCCACAAACCATCCCCATCACTGTCACAAGAAAATGTTGGAGCTGGGGGGAGGGTGGCTGCAACTTTTCAAATCAGACAGCCAGCGTAAACCTTACATTAAATATCCTAAGGAAAAAAAAAAACCCTCAGTGGTTGTATTTATCCCGAATGCAAAAGTGTCCCCTTTGTTGAGGTCTGAGCCAAGAGAACAATGTCGAGTCTGCTGGCGGGCCATGTGCTAATGTGCTCATGCATTACAGGCCGCAACAGATGGCTGTGAGAACACTCAGCCGCGCCTGCCTGGGTCAGGATGCAGAGCCCAGTGCTTCCCAGTTCGGCCCAGTTATCAAAACACTGCTTCTCTATGGAGAGATGATGGCTGTCCAGGGGGGAGGAGGGCCCTGCCCCTTGGGCACATACGGGGTGTGATATGAGAGCAGAGGTGTGAAGGAATAATTATTGGGGCTTTTGGTTGTTTGTACCATGCCACAGAATTGAGAAGTGATTTTCATGCCTTGGAAAGTCAGAAACGGGGAGACACCCACTGGATTGTTCCCTGGAGTTAGCTCAAGTGCGTGGCTCACAATTTTAATCTTTGCATTTTAAGTTTCCCAGACCCTCCCCTCTGAGGGTCTGTCTTCTGGCTCTTCCCCGCATCTCAGTGAATCACTGCGGAGAGAAAGTAACTCCGCCCCCCCCCCCAAAGCAAAACAAAACACAAAGAAAACAAAACCCAGCTTTTGGCAACTATAAAGTAAAGCTCTGGAGAAATTCCTCTGGAAGCCTGTAGCTAAGTGGAATGCACCTGGTCTCCTTGAACATCCATCCCTGCTTCTCTACAAATGAGAAGAAACACCCCCCCACCCCAGAGAGCCACCCCTTTGCTCTTCCCACCCCCTCTTTGGAACAGAGGTGTGGCCAGGTGGGGCTGGGCCAGCAGCTTGGGTCCTGGGAGAGGGGACAGGGGTGTCAGCTACTGTCTGTATCTTTCCCCACCCACAGAGCTCCCCAGGCAACCCCGTAGACTCCCCTTGCTGCTGTCCCCAGAGCTGGGTGCTGGGACTCACTTGGAGCAAGACTCCTGGGATGACAGTAATACACGGAGGGCAGCGCCTCAGGGATGTCACCCCAGATCCACACCCCAGAGAGGCCTGCAAACCTCTTTAATCTGACTCTGCACCAGACAAGGAGGTGTCCCCCCCAGCACCTTGGTCTTCAGAATCCATCTAAGCTTCGTGGTATTCAAGGGGAGCCCTGGGAAGCTGGTGTGGATCCCACTGTCTCCCCACCAGCTGTGTGTGCTGCTCAGCATCCCTCTTGTTAATGCCGCTGTTGGGGTCAGTGTGATGTCTCCACTGCCTGGGAGGGGACACTCTGAGCTGTTCACTCAGGTCAGTCTATACCGGATCGTTGATACCACCAAGGAGGATCCTGAGAGTCCTGAACAAGGAAATTCTATGTTGGGAGAATTTGGGGGGAGGCCAGGAAGTGAGGGAACATGAGGCTCACAGGGCAAGTGCCATGAGGGTCAGAAGTAGGCTTTGGGGAGGGGCACTGAAGTCTGTAATATTTAGGATACAGGTTAGGTATGGCAGACTGAAATCCATTTTCTAAAGGAAGGGAATGAATTTCCACATGAGTGGTGAGGAAAAGATACATTTTAATTTTTAAAAATGTAGATCTTGAGGTGCCTGGTGGCTCAGTTGGTTAAGCATCTGCCTTTGGCTCGGGTCTTGATCGCAATGTCCTGGGATTGAGACCCTCATCATCGAGCTCTGTGCTCGGCAAGGAGTCTACTTCTCTCTCTCCCCCGCTAATGCTCTCTCTCTCTCTCAAATAAATAAAATCTTGTTAAATTTTTAAAAAAATAAAAATAAAAAATGTAGATTTTGATAGCCCTTTCAGGTTGGTAGGGCCTTTTGCATTTTACATTCATTACCTCATTTAAAATGCACGTTATCCACTTCACAGGTGAGCCCTTGGGCTTCCTGTGCTCACACAATATTAAGGAGCAGAGCCCAGAGGTCTGTAAGTGACTCTCTTCACCCCACTAGGGGGACTGGACAAGCTCCCATCCCTACAGAGCAACTCATCTGCAAACTAACATGTTATAAGGACCCTGTTCATGCCCAGCCTTTGAGAAGCTACCCTCTCGGCCTTGGTGCCTCTGGTGCCTGCACTAGAGGAGCCGTGCAGACTCAACCAGACAGCCTATTTGGGGCTCATTATGGAACATATGTTTTTCTTTCAGCTTACCCACATGGCCTGTCACCCACTGAAAGTCCACATGGCCCTTTGCTTCTGGTATGTTAGAAAGAAAAAGAAAGAAGCCCATAACCCACATCAGGCACACTGAATCCAGTGGAACTAGAAGAGTTCTAGGTCATCAGTGATTCAGACAAATAGAAATTTTGGGGTGCTTGGCACATCTAGTCATCATAATTCAAGCTCTGCACCTAGCTTCCACCGCTATGGGTTTAGGGAGATTGGATTCCACTGGATTCAGTGGATCGCGGAGCTGGCAACGTTGGCCAATCTGTTATAGACATTCAAGACCTCCATCTGGTATCGCCATGCTTCATCCTTTACCTCCTCCCAAGCCCACCTACCACACCCACAACTCTACTGGTTTTTTCCATCCTCTTCATAAAACTCACTTCTCTCTTCATGTTTAGCCTTCCACCTAAATCACTAGAAAACTATCTTATGAATAGTCAAGAAAAGCTCATATAATGTTTCCTTTGCCGATGACCCATCGAGTTGCCAATATTTCTTCCCTCACTCAAACATGAGAAGACCTGAATTCCAAAGTCTTTGCTTTAGAAGGAATACCTACCATCAACAAAAACTTGTCCATGGTCTTTGATGACCATCTGGAAGGTTCTTTAATTTTCCCAAGATCTATTGCAGATAAACACATTCTTTGTATAGGGAAGACATACTTTATACAATCTCAACCGGAAAAGTGCAATTGGGTAACAAAATGGTTGGCTACTCTACTCAGGGTCTCTCCATGGACTGCTATTACACTTTGGGCTGGATAATTATTTGTCATGGGTGGCTGTCTTGTCCATTGTAGAATGTTCATTAGTATTGCTGGTCTCTACTCACTAGATGCCAATAGCACCCTACACTGACTTGGACAACTAAAAATGCCTCCAGACATTGCCAAATGTCCCCTGGGGCACAAAACTGTGCCCTCAGTTGGGAACTCATGCTCTTTTTCCATTTAGTACTCTCACTGAGAGCTCAGATAGCAAATCAGAGGAGGAAAAAGCTACCCAAGGCTTTTGATCTGAATCTTTCATTATGCTAAACCTCTTTCTTCTTTAGAAGTTCCATTAGTGACAGACTTTGCCCTTGAACTATGAGAAATGAGAAGATTGAAAGATTGACTTTGCTTAGATACTCTGGAACACTTTTTGGAACCAAGAAAGGTAGATCCGAAAATGTAAGGAGCTTGATTTGTTTGGTTTCCTACATGGAACCGTTTAAAATTAAGAGACTGCCCACAATGATGTGACTCACCAAGGAGAGACTGCATTTAGTGAAACACCAGTAAGAAAAGTTCACGGAAAAAAAAAGTTCACAGGACACCTGGGTGGCTCAGCGGTTGAGCGTCTGCCTTTGGCTCAGGTCATGATCCCAGAGTCCCTGGATCGAGTCCTGCATGGGGCTCCCCGTAGGGAGCCTGCTTCTCCCTCTGCCTATGTCTCTGCCTCTCTTTCTCTCTCTCTCTCTGTCTCACATGAATAAATAAATAAAATTAAATTGAAAAAAAGAAAAGTTCACATTGATTAGGTTCTAACCATGCACTAGGCATGATTCAGGTGCACTGATTCAAGGACTATTTGTACACCTATTTTACTCATGAGGAAACAGAAGCCCAGAGAGCATACTGTCAGTGAGATGCAGAGGTGGAATTTCAGATCCCAGGCTTATAGAAATGATGCTCTATTGGCATGTTAAGAAGTCTACATATTCCTGCTAAATTTTCTGTTCTGTAGAAAATACTGATTAAGTTGACTTTTCACTTTGGCATAATTTTATTTTTTTAAAGATTATTTATTTATTTATTATTTATTTATTTATTTATTTATTTGAGAGAGAAAGAGAGAACAGAGGGAGAGGGAGAAGCAGACTCCACAATGAGCAGAAAGACCAATGCAGGTCTCCATTCCAGGACTCTGAGATCATGACCTGAGCCAAAGGCAGATGCTCAACCGACTGAGCCACCAAGTCGCCCCTGTAATAATTTTAGATGCACAGAAAAGCTGCCATGATGGTGCAGAGAGTTGCTATCTGCCCTTCACTCCACTTCCTTGGACATTAATATCTTACATTCCCTCGGAGCATTTGGCATAACTAAGAAATTAACGCTGTTACACTGATTTTAACTGAGCCACAGATTCTGTTGGAGTTTTATCTGTTTTTCCACTAATGCCCTTTGTCTCTTCCAAAGAGTAGAGGGTATCCAACCGAGGATACCACATCGCACTTAGTTGATGATTATTTTTAATAGTATCGACCACGGACTTGCTCAAAGCAGTTATAGGCACTGCTCCCTTGGAACACATTATACAAAAATTCCACTGTTGTGAAAGGTGGACGCTGAGAAAGCTAATCACCACTGGATTAATATTTGGTGGAAGGAGATTCATGAGATTAGGGGGGAAATCAGATGAGCACGGTACACTGGGAGGAAGTATTAAAATCCCTGAGAGTGGAAAAGGCCTGACACATCCTAAGGGACACATAATTAAAGCACAACAGATGACAGCTCCCCTGAAAAAGGATACAAAGAGAAAGCAGAGCCACAAAGGCTGCTCGGAGCAGGGGTGGATCCATTTTACCAAGTGACAAGAGAGCCCCCCCTTAAAAACTCCTTAGGAGGATGTACTCTATTTTGCACTGTGACCTATGCTATGGAGTTACTGAGAGTTCAAGGGAGAAGTGAGAATGAAAACAGTGAAGGAGTCTCGGCAGAGGCGCATCTGTGCAGATTGAAGAGTCGTGCCTCATGCTATTTCAGAGCTGCCAACAAACTGAAAAAGCCTCACTTCTGAATTAGAGAGAGCTCGGTTGCTTTTAATCCGCACCATAAACATCCAGAATGCACCTTATCAGAGCCAATGGATAGAAAACTTTTACTTAAACCTAACTCAATCACTTAAAAATTCAGCACAGTTCTTTACAAAGCAAGGGTCAGAGGCACGCAGAGTCAGAAACATGCGAGGTGACATACAGCATATTTCTCTCTCTAAAATTTCTCAGGCAGGCATTTCTCCTGCCCCATAATATCAACATAATAACTGGTGCTTACTGTGATTTTTTTAAAAGGACAATAAAACAATAACAGGGGAGAAGACAGAGATAAGGAGACTGGAAAACAAGGAAACATGATACAGTAGGAGCAGGCGTTCTCCATCTGGCATATGGCACTGCTCCCCCCCCACACACCCCCAACTCCATCCCCGCCTTTCTCCATATGTATGTTCCTAATTTAGAGTGTTAATTCCTTTCCTTTTTTTTTTTTTCCCTGGGATGGGTGTATATAATTAACAATGGGTAAGAAAAGCATGACTGTTACCCAGGAGAGTGGATCTTGCAGAGTCTTTTCCAAATCAAAGCCAAAAGGTTCCCAAAACACCTACAATTTGAGAAATCTAGTGAGTCACGGAATGAACCTCACCCTGACCTTCAGGCTAATGAAATCACAAGGAAGAGAGGCACAGGAGATTTGCATGAAGGTGACTACAATTAATAAAGTCTCCCATGACCCCTGGAATGGGTGGAAGCGCAGATGCTAACTTAGCTGCACTGACACAAACCAAGTGATGATTAGCTGTCCCGCAACGGCTGGCTGACCCGGCCACCACCAGCTCCGAGCAGCCCAACTTAAGTCAGCAATCACAGTGTTGGGGCAGGAGGCAGACAAGGGTCCCCCTCAAAGGTTCGTGCCCTTCTGGGAAGGTCAGCTCAAGAGACAGCAGGGTGCATGATGACACCAAATAATGCTGTTCTACACACATGAGCCAACTGATGTATTACGGATGTTCTGGGAGACGGAAAAAGAAAGAACAGGCCAGGAGTCCAAAAGGTGAGGGAGATGTTGGGAAGGGTGGGAATGTGAACTAGCCTGCAAGTTAGATTTGAGCATGGAATTGGGGGATGGTAAGAGTGCACTCTTGGGTTTGCTCTGCTTAGACACCTCTGGCATCTTTGTGACTATAAAAAGAGCAAAGTCAACTCATGGTACAGAGTAGGACCTGCACCCTACTGTCATCCCTTGCAAACCTGGCTGTGCATCAAAACTATCTTGGTGGTTGGTTGGTTGGCTCTTGACATCCATGCTAGGGCCTGACCCCCACCTAACGAGTTGGCATGTCCAGGGGCTGGTTTCCAGGAATGTGTATGTTTGTGATCGCCAGGTGATTCTGATCTAGTGGGTTACTCCAGTGACCCCATCCCAAAGATGAAGAAACTGAGGCCCAAGCCAGGACACGTTTTGCCCATGGGCACATATCGTGGATTCATTTAGCAGGTGCATTTCCAGTGGTTCTTCCAACGCTTTTTCACCAGTGGTGCGCTCTGAAACCCCACTGCAGTGGCAAGCAGGTGTGACCCTAATACCTCTCCTTGGCTGGGTCCTGTCTCCTTCACTGTATCCTGGGGGATGGAAGGATGCAACGAGGCTTCCTTGCCTTGTGAGTCACTTCATTGGTAACAACCTATTCATCTAAAGGGGAAAGCAACAGCTTCTGTTCTACCGCTGGAACTGGACCATTTGTCCTTAGTCAGGAGAAGAATGGTAAAACAAAACAAAACAAAACATCAATTTTTTTTTGGATACAATATGACAGTTTCTGCTTTTAGAGTAGTTCATACATTTGTATATAATATAATGTCTTTGTTTTTTATTTTTATTTTAAGTGAGATACATGATTAATTAATTTTATTTATTTTTTAAATTGAGTTCAATTTGCCAACATATAGCCTAACACCCAGTGCTCATCCCGCCAAGTGCCCCCCTCAATGCCCACCACCCATTTGCTGATGTTAGAGTTTTGCCTTTTCCTGTATCGCATTTGGCCTCAGCCTCAGAGGACACTGCAGACACACTGTCTCTGAGTAAGTGAGGGGTACTTTCTTGCCACTTAGCCTAAACCTCATTCCTTCTAGGCTGCCATCCTAGGGGTCCCTTGCAAATGCTTTTAGGCTCTATTCCTATTTTTGGAAAGGACACATATAAACATGCAAATCCTGCTCTATTTCAGCCCAAACAGCCAAACAGGCTCATGTCCCAGATCTCTAGTGCCTCTCCCTGCTTTTCTCATAATGCCCCGCCTCCAGAGTTCTTTCCAGATGCCTTTGGATCCCCAAGCCAGGCCACTGTTGATTTCTGCTCTCCCTGCAACACTTCCTCCCAAGAGGCTTTGCAGCTCTTGCTAGCCCCGCCCGAACCTGTTACCCAACCTCCTTCCTCATCAGGCACCCCTACAGGCAGCCTTCAGATCGACCTTCGGCTGCTTTTAAACAGTGCTGGCCTTCTCACCAGCCGGCTCACCCTCATCTCGGTTCCTCTCCAGGCCGTCCCACCTGGTCCGTTTCCAAAGAGCTGCTTGCCTTTCATTCCAAAGGTGAATCCTCCCAGGTGAGGGTCACCTGGCCCTGTGTTCTCCCCTCTGTCCCTGCCCATTGCCCTGACACCCCATAAGCTTTGCTTGGACAAAGATCTCTGGTGAGAGACTGAGGCCACTGGCGTAAGTGAGGTTTAGAAATCACACACATTTATCTCCTTTATCCTTCCTCCTCCTCGTTCATATGGAAAACCCATTCCATCACTCATTCACTCATCAAATATTTATGACCCATTTTTTAAAAAGACTTCTTGTTTTATTTGAAAGAAAGCATCCATGCACAGGAGCAGCGGGAGGAGCAGAGAGAGAGAATCTCAAGCAGACTGCCCACTCAGTGCTGAGCTAGTGGGGGGCTCGATCTCACCACCCTGAGATCATGACCTGAGCCGAAATCAAGAGTCAGACACTTAACCCACTGAACCACCCAGGCATCCCTGAAGCATCTCTCATATGCACCGAACTAAGCCCTGGGCTAGCTGCAAGTTTGTGAATTTTAAGGTTCAGTATGACATGATTAGGAGATGATTTGGAAATCAAGTTCAGAGTTGCCTGAAAAAACAAATCAAAGAATCCAAGTGACCAACAGATCCTTTTTTTTTTTTTAAATAGCCAATGATTAGGAGACAATAAAATCATGTCACAAACTTTGGGGCCCAGGGAATTGGCTTGGTCATAAACCAGGTCCCACTCATTTAAGGACATTAATTAGTGCTGGGTTTTTCCTCTCCTTTGGGTGTCTGCAGTGCGAGGCCTGCAGGGTCATGGGGACAAGCATAAAAACCCAACAGATGTGGAAAAGTTCTAGCGATCTGTTGTACAATATGAATAGAGTTAACACACCTGAACTCTATACTGAAACATGGTTAAGAGAGTAAAATTTGTGTTTTTTACCACAATTTAAAAAAAACATGTGACAGGTTTCTTCCAACAGCCCTCCCCTGCAATTTTCCCATGGACATTGCCTCGTGGGTGGAGCCAAGAAGGGGTCATTTCCCAGCATAAAGGAACCCACAAAGAGTGGGGGTGGGCAGGGGTCCAAGGCAGGGGAGCAGGGACCTTGAGGCCGCCTGATCTGTGTGCGTGTCATAGGGACACAGCCAACAAGAGACAGACAAGCCACAAGCCACCCCACCCGCTCAGCCCAGCAAGAGCCGGTTGCAGCCAGGGCTCTCAACATCTGGATGAATACTAATCAAGACTTTGATTTTGTGCATCGTCGTGCAGAAGGCAGGACTTCTCCGTCTTTGTTTCTCTTCCCCCAAATTCTGATTGGTCCGTAAAAGGTGTAGTTCTTATGAGGATCTAGTTCCCTGAACTGATAGAATCTGGAGTGGAAAGAAAAAGCCTGTCACACCTGGAGAAAGAAAAGTACACAGACATCTCCGTGGGCAGTTTTGCAGTACTCTTCACATTCAACTGATGAGGATGAGCAAAATTAATTGGGGCTTCATTTTCCATTTCTCTTCAGCAGACGACCTTCTGTGGGCTCATGGGTTGTATAAAAATTAGGACTTAATATCTCCTCTTGTCTCCTACTTCTCTTTTCCTTTCTTCTTCTTTTTTTAAAGATTTTATTCATTCATTCATTCATTCATTCATTCGTTCGTTCATTCATGAGAGATACAGAGAGAGGCAGAGACATAGGCAGAGGGAGAAGCAGGCTCCCTGTGGGGAGCCCGATGCAGGACTTGATTCCGGGACCCCGGGATCACAACCTGAGCCAAAGGGAGATGCTCAACCACTGAGCCACCTGGACATCCTTCTTTTCCCCTTCGTCTTATTGAAGACCAAAAAATGGCTCTTGCCAGAACCAGTTTCATGGGTGTGCCACCCATGTCATCAGTCCCACGGGGCCTGGGCTCAGAAGAGTCCCCCACTTGGTTTAAGGCTCTGCTGTCACTGTCTGGAAATCCTTAATGATTTTTTTTCTATTTGACAGAGAGCACGGGAGCACAAGCAGGAGGAGGGACAGAGGGAGAGGGAGAAGCAGGCTCCCCACTAAGCAGGGAGCCTGATGTGGAGCTCAATCCCAGGACCTCGGGATCATGACCTGAGCCGAAGGCAGATGCTTAACTGACTGAGCCACCCAGGTGCCCTGAAATCCTTTATGATTTTCAAACAAAGGGGCCCCCTGTTTTCATTTTGCATCAGGACTGGAAAATTAGGTAGCCAGTCCTGCTCTTGGTAACAAAAGACACTTTGAGGTGGGTTTCAAGTTTTCCATATTCTAGCCATGTGACCCTTCAAACTGTTCCCACTTCCCCAGCCTGGTTCCTTCCTGGTCCTGACAGTGGAAGGCCTATGTCTCTGCCCCTCTCTGTGTGTCTCACGTGAATAAAAAATAAAATCTTTAAAAAGAGAGAGAGAAAGAAAATAAAGTAGCAGCATGAGTCTTAAATAGGATACAGTACTTCTGTTTGATGTGCTAAAATGATTCAGCTTTGAAGGAAACGAAATTTCCCCCCACGAGTGCCATCTATAGCAAAGGAAGAGAAGGGAGGACTCACCTAAGAAAAACATAATTCAACCCTTAAAACTCTGATACATTGTGGCTTCCAGGTAGTCTATGCAACCATTTCTTTTAATGTTGGGCAAAGAATAGCTACTGCACCCCTAAGACCCTAACTCATTCATGCAATGCGACCGGAGAGCTGAACACCGTCCTCAACCAGCCAACCTTTACCAGGAGGCTTCTCTCACCCCCACACCCCAAGCCCCATGCCCCTTGTGGGCTTCAAAATAGTTTTGTGAAAATAGCATTTGCTCTTGATTTTTTTTCAAGGGTAGGAGTGTGGCATCTAAATCAATTTTAATGTATTTCGAATATATTCATTATCATGCACTAAAAAGTGAATTCCCATTTTGTGGCTCTCCCGAGGAGAGTGACAGGGCCTCGTTTGTGACAGCCCCGGGCATAAGCAATCATTGTGTCGCTTAATTAGCTATTCCCCATGCTAGTGTGAGGGACATATGTCTATTCACTGTAACAAACACCAAGAGCGGCCGGGCGCTTTCATGCTTCTGCTCCATGCAGATAAAAGCAGCACAAGTGCAAGCTCTCCCAAGGACCTGCGGCCCCAGCCGGCCCCAGCACGATCAGCTTGCATTCACCGATTGGTTCCAGTTTATTAACAGCCTATGAACTTCTCATCGGCTCCTGGACCGGTCAGGACCGTCACCTGCAACCGCCAGCCTAGAGCTGGCTTTCTCTTCGGGGAACAGGGAGGAGCCTGGGTCTGGGTCCGCTGGGCCGGATGCACCCTCGTTGGGAGCACAAAGAACAATGTATCTGGGGAGTCGCAAACTTCAGCAGTGGAAAAGCAGATGATCTTCTGGGCAGATCTAGACAGTTCCCCACCGGGTTCAAGCAATTTTCGGCTGCATGAGACTTGGGCAATTTTAAAGTCAACTTAAATTCTTATCATTTCCATTTTTAAATAGAACTTTGAATTCATGAAAGAGGGAGGCAGGACCAAACTGGGGGGGAGACCTTCCCTTTGGAAACAGCAGGAAATGAAAACTGGGTCCCCAGTGCTGTGCACCCCCTATACTCCGCCTCCGCCTCAGGAGTCTGGGCCTCTACCGCCGTCTTAGAACCAAGTCTGATTCCTTTTAGCTGACCATTTCACCCTGTGTATTAGTGTGCTAGGGCTGCCATAACAAAGCACCACAAAGTGGGGAGCTTCACAGTCCTGGAGGCCAGAAGTTTGAGATGATGGTGTCGGCAGGGTTGGTGCCCTCTGAGGGCTGCGGGGGAGAGTCCTTCTGTTCCAGATCTCTCCCTTAGCCTGGTGGATGGTTGGCTTCCTCCTGTGTCTTCACTTTGTCTGCCCTTTATGTGTGTCTCTGAGTCCCAACTCCCCATTTTGGTAAGGACACAGTCACATTGCATTAGAGCCTGTCACAATGACCCCCTTTTCATTTGCCTACATCTGTAAAGACACATCTCCAAATAAGGTCATAGTCTGAGGGAGTAGGGGTTAGGACTTCAACATATCATTTTTGGTGGGACACAGTTCAATTCATAATACATTGTTTAAGGGATAATAAGAAGCACCATTTACTCTAACCTCCCCATCCCCATCCCGGGACTGACATGATATTGGAGTTTGTGGACAGGGTGAAAATATGAAACTCTCTGATTTCCCATCAGCTGCCAAAGAGCAGAGCCATCATGTAGGTGCCTCCACCAAGTATCACAATGACCTCTAAGATACTGCGAAATAATTCAATTTCACTTGGAGAGGGGCATGCTCTGTTTTTCATCTCCTACTATTTTACACAGGGTCTAATTTGGTGGAACCCAGAGTCTTCAAACATATGCCAAATCTATTTCAAAGAGTCAGAACTTGACCCTCCTAAGGGGAGAGCTGAACCCCTTTGAGCACGGACCCAACAAGTGTGATGGCCTGGGGCACCCACCTAGCAACTGGCAGACCAAAGTCGGGAATCCAGGGCCCCAGGGGCCAACCCAGTACTCTAACGAGGGGGTGTGGGACAGGCGGCACACAACTTCTAGGATGGCTTCCTGAGCAGTAAGACAGCTCCAGGCTGGCTTGTGAGGGTCACTCCTCAGTTCAGCCCCATGGAGGCTGGAGAGCTCCTACACATCCCTGGCAGGTTTCCTTCCCTCTTTTAGAATGGGTTGTAGGGAATCCAGGAATCTCCAGTCTGGAGCTCTGAAGAAACGCATATTATCAGCCAGCGTCTGGACAATGCTTCTAGTAACTGGACAGCTTTGGAATGAAGGCACCCAGGAGAGGTCCACTGTCAGCCGAGGGTTGATACTCTGATTCCAAGTTAGCAGTAAGAACAAGCGCTTGGATCCTAGAATCAGGCAGATGGCAGTCCGAATCCCAGCACCACCACCTGCCAGCTGTATACCTGGCACCCGCTACTTATATCCTGACTTCTAGAAAATTCCTACCTCTCTCCTAGGTGCCATATGGATGAGCACCCATAATACATATGCATTCCTTCATAAATAACCAACACAGAATTGACCTTAAGAAGGGTCATTTTTATTAGGTATTCTTCCTAGGTGAATCCATGGATGGTGGAAGTCTGTTGCATGGTGAACCCATGAAGAAGAAGTGGTTTTTAAACACATGAAAACAAACCAAAACTTGATTTTCATTTCATCTTAAGTTATTTCAGAGAATGAATAAACCATAAAGTAGCTGTCAAGATTGGCGTGTGGAGGATATGTTTTCTTTCTCCCAGATACCACCTTACTCTACTCCCACAGGTCATAAACTGTCAGAATCTACCAACGACAACAATTCGAGAATGTTGGCGACTCCAATGAGCTTCCTGTCTTGGATACGTCAGCCTTGGAAAGCCACTCTCCTAGGACAAAAGAAAATAGATGGACTGCCAATACACGTACTGATTTCTATTGAGAAGTTTCTGGTGAATTAAATAATTATCCTAGAAGAAACCCCCAGTGGGTAATGAGGATTTGGTTTCCATTTTTGAGAACATGAATCTTTCCAAGGAGGCAAGTCTCTCTGAATGCTCTGTCAATGTTCCCCATCATTGTTACCTTTGTCTCCATGAAGTCAGCAGGTCAGGTCACCATCGCTCCAGTATGCAGTGGAAAAAAATCAAGGCTCACGGGGTCAAGAGATTCCCAGAGTCACATGGCAGAGCCAAGAGCAGGACAGGAGCCTCAGCCACTGCATTGGACCCATTCTCTCTACTGTTCCAGACTGTTCCAGAGTGTCCTACACTGTTCTACTCTGTTCTCTACTCTTCCACACAGTTAGTTCTACACTATTCCACACTGCCTCATCTGTGCCTTGGGGCCCAAAGCAGGGATACTGGAAAAATTGTGCCACTCAGTTTTCAGGTATATTCCAAATGTCTAAGAAATTTGTAAATCCATTTTGCCTTTACTGTTAGTAAGAGTGATCGCCCTCTGGCCATGTTTAGCCTTAGTAATGGCTACAAGTCTCTCAGACACAAGAAAGGAAGCCAAGCAGCTCCCCGTGTATCCTTACTTCAGGGTTATCTGAAGGGCCTCCATCCATCTACTTCCCAACTAATAGCTTCCCAAATCTTTATTTCCTTATTTGTCTCAAATATCCATAGAACTGAAATGCAAATATTTGTAGGAAAAAAGAAATACAAGGAGCCTCCTTAGTCATCACCTCTGTGTGAATGAGTTTATTAGAGATCCATCAAAGAGAAAGACCCGTAAGGGATCACAGGGCAGGGATCACTTCATACATATGGAAACTGAGGCCCAGAGGGGTCCCTGGCAAGACATTGCTGGAGACAGTCTCATCACTTTGAGTTTGATGCTGTTTCCAGAAAACATGGTCCCTCCCTGGGCATCTTTCTAGGAAAGGGGTGGGGGACCTCATGGAAGTGGGCCCCAGCTATGGCCTGGGATGTGGAAGATACTGTTAAAAAAAAAAAAATCAAGTCCTGCTGGTGAGTCAGGCTGGCTGGGGACAAATCTCTTCTCTGAGACTCAGTTTCCCCACTTGAGGAAGGAAGAATAAAAATACCGCCACCAACCTCATGGGGTTATTAAATGAAATGGGGCCACTTGGGTAAAAGGCTTAGAACAGGGCCTGGCTGGGTCTAACTGCTCAGCTAACATGTTCACTCGTGCCCCTCCCCCCAGGCTGAACTGGCACCCCCAGCCCCCCAGCCAGCCATCTGTCCCGTGAGCATGTCTGCTTCCCCTCCCCTACCACCTCGTCCCTCTGTGTACACTTAGAACCATGGGCTGGCCCATGAGGGCAGGCCCTCCACACATGCTTGGTGAGGGAGGGACTGGCCTTGGGGTCAAGCCGTGGGTGGCAAAGACCTGGGGAACAGGTGGTCCTCACAGGGATAGGCAGCTGGGCAGCAAGAGCAAAGCCTCGCCCTCCCCCGGCTCATGACCCAGAGAGGCTGGAAGCAAGAGCGGAGACCACATCGTCCTCTGCTCACACGTTTGCCTGGCTGAGGGCTCCTCGGTCTTCTGTCCATCCTCACCCAATGGCAGAGACCAGTTTGGAGCATTTAAACCAGACTTTACCGGAAGCCTGAGGATGCCAGAAGGAAAAAAGAAAATAAACGGAATACAGTTTATCCTATTCTACGTGGGTTCCTGCAGAAGGTGTCTTCCTGGCTGCCCCGAGGCCACCTCTGGGGGTGAAAGTAGAAACCATCTTCCTTCGTCCAGGAGCCTCTTCCTGCCCATAGATGTCCCTCAACATCTAAGGGAACAAGGTCCAGAGAGAGCAAGTGAGAGAGACCCTCTCCTGCTCAAAGCCACATCTTGGCTCCTAGGGTCCTGTCTAAGAAGTAACACCCCCAGAAGATTAAGAATGGGAGAGTAACCCCCTCAGGGGGATCTCTCCAGGGCTGTGGCCTTATCTCATGGTTTCTTTAGACAACACAACAGAATATAACACAAGGATCCCAACACACACACACACACACACACACACACACGCACACACATGCTTGGTGAGGGAGGGACTGGCCTTGGGGTCAAGCCATCAAAGCCACATGCATCAAAGCCATGCAGTAGAGGGCCTATTACAAGACTGGGGCCCCTTTTCTTTTGTAGGGTGCGGCCGAGAGGCTGACCTGTACCCAAGACAAAGAGGTGGCATGGCCTATAGGAGCAAGAGCCCCAGAGAGCAACAACTTCTTCCCTGAGTGTAGGTAGGGTGGCAGAAAGTTCCTGGGGGACATGGTTGAGAAGGAAGCAAGCAGACCGGGGGGCGGGGGGAAGCTTGGCAGAGGGAGCCCACAGAGCGGGAGAGAGCAGAGAGCTATCACCTCAAGGTTCTAGCTTATTTCTGCAGCTGGCTGCGACAAGACCCCCTCTTCACTGTCATTCTTTTTCTTCTTCAGCTGTATCAGAACTTCACCCTCACTTGGTCACCTATTAGCACCTCTTCTCCTTTGGCATCAGAACCTTGGTTTTATTTAGGATTATAATGGGCTGAGATGTATGATTGCATTCCCCCAGCATCCCTTGCACCTATGTGATCAATATGTTCCGATTAATAAGACCAAAGACTATGTAAAAGATGCTGATTTGGCTGGGTGGTGTGCTCCTTTGCCCTCTGTCATTTTGTTCCCCTACCACTTGGAAGCAGGTATCATGGCTGGATTCTGCAGCACCCATCCTGGACTGTGAGGTGATCTTAAGGGTAGAAGCCAAACACTAAGATGGTAGGGCAAAAAAGCTAGAGGGATGCACAGAGCAGCCCTGGCACTGGCTATCCCCAGATTTCTTTTACAAGGGGTGGGGAATATATCTCATTTCAGCTACTATTATTTTGTGTTTTCCATTTTGTTCAGGGGAAACTAATACTGATAAAAATCCTCTGCCCAAAGGGGGAACAAAGTTCTTCTCGTTTTATGTGGTCAGGGGTGGGTCAGGCCCAGGGAAACATTTTTCCTAAGTAGAAAATGCCGACAAGAGTTACGTGCCAACAAGGGTTGGGGTTGTTTCAATTACATATTGTGATAGAATAAACTACCTCCACACAGGGCAGCTTGAAACTACCATTTCATTATTTCTCAAGATTCTGAAGGTTAGTAATTTGTTCTCCAGCACCCAGGAGCACTGGCAGTGGACGCACATTGACAGCACCATCCAGCCACGAATGGAAAATTCTCCCTGGTGCAAAAGTGAACAAAAGCAGTTTGCAGCATGAAAGCAATTGCTCAAGCCTGATAACAGGCCTAGGGGGAAGTCTGAAATGAGAAATGGGAGGCCGTTTTGTGTGCTCTCAGTGGGGCCTCACACATGCCCAACAGAGGAAAGTGAAGACTTTGACTCCCCTCACAGCCGCCTGGAATCCAATCCCACAGGATTTGCATCCAGTGATACAGGGAAGCTGGCTGCAGGCAAGGTCTGTCCGTCTGAAGCTGTGCCATAATCTAGGAAAGACAGATGGCCATCAATGGGAGCTTCCTCTCTCCCAAATGGGAAAACAAGAAGCAGAGAATGGGAACAGGGGCCAGTTACCATATCCACCATGGACGCTTAGTTTCCCCAAATTTGAGAAGGTATCTGTAAAAAAAATGCATGGCAGAGATGTTTGTTTTTGCAGCAAAACAGTTTGAAGGTGATGAAGGAACAAGAGGGCTGAGATTCATTCATCCGTCCATCCATCCATCCATCCAGTCTAAAAGTATTTACTTGGAACTTTGTATGTCCCAGGCACAGTTCTAGGCTCTGAGAACAAAATTTTTGTGATATAATTTTATATAGGGAAGAAAACAAAGCTCACAGGTAAAGGGGCGTGGTCATTATAAGGTTAGAGGTCAGGAGAGGCAGCTGGACTAAGAGGACCTGCAGAAGTGTGAATCACCTGCCGCTCAGTGGGTGCGCCAGGGAGAGGAAACTGCGAGAGCAATGGTGTGAGGCAGGGATGAGGCTGGGTGTTGCTGAAAGGTCCCCGGGGGCCTGTGTGGTTGGAGCACAGTAGCTGAGGGGCAGCAGCATAGGGCATGGAGGAAGGCAGGAGGGGAGTCTGAGGGGCCCACAGAGCCACAGGTACTCGCACAGCCTCTCTCTCCACATGGCTCTCTAACAAAAGTGTTGGGTTTCAAAAATGGTAGCCAGGTTCCAAGCACAAAAGCTCAGAGACAGGACTGGGTGTAGCCTTTGGGTCCCTGGATTCAGCTGAGTATGTCAGAAAAAGCTTTGAGTGAGGATGGACCTGACCCCACTGACCTACACTTTATTAAGAACTGGGGTAGTTGGGATGCCTGAGTGTCTCAGCGGTTGAGCACCTGCCTTTGGCTCAGGACATGACCCCGGAGTCCCGGGATCGAGTCCCACGTTGGCCTCCTGCATGGAGCCTGCTTCTCCTCCCTCTGCCTATGTCTCTGCCTCTCTCTCTGAGTCTCTCATGAATAAATAAATAAAATCTTAAAAAAAAAAAAAAAGAACTGGGGTAGTCTCCAGATGTTCACTGGAGGAAGCTTGGGTGTTGGTCATTTATCCACAAGAAAGTGAAGACTGAAGGCTCAGACGGGGGGCATCCAGGTGGCTCAGTCAGTGAAGTGTCTGCCTTCAGCTCAGGTCATGATCTCAGGATCCCGAGATCAAGCCCTACATCAGGCTCCCTGCTCAGTGTGGGGTCTGCTTCTCCCTCTTCCTCTGCTTCTTCCCACCCCTCTCATGCTTGCACACTCTCTCCCTCACTCTCTCAAATAAATAAATAAAATTTAAAACAATAAAAAATAAAAATAAAAAATAAAGGCTCAGATGGAGCCACTCCTAACATGGGGGCAGCCAAGAGGAAGAGGAGAAAAAAGCCCCCATGGCCTTCTTGGCCCCATTCCTTTCTCTCCCCTCCCCTGGCTACAGGCCTCAAGCACATGCATGGGATGGGGCGAGCTCTGGGAGGACACATCCCCTTGGCCCCAGGCACTCCTCTCCCCATGGAGAGGGACACAGCCAGAGCAGGACTGGAGTGGGTCCCCTCAAGCCTGTGCCCAGAGCAAGCTGCCTGAGTCTGAGCGTTCAGAGGCAATTCAGGTTCAGACCATGACCGCAGGGAACCAGAAGTATCAAGATTTGATCATCAGGCCACAATATGGATGATGAGTTAATTCCCCCAAAGATAGCACCTTGTCCTCAGCACAGAGCCTCCCACAGATGTCCAGCCATGGTGTAGCCCTGGCGTGGGGGGATGTTTCCAACATCCACACGGCATCGCAGCAGAAGGAACAGGGGAGTGACGCCAGGGGGACAAACACAGAATCTCACCCAGGGCTCCTGGTCAGGGCCAAGAATCTGTTTGCAGACAGTCCTCTTTTTTTTTTTTTAATTTTTATTTATTTATGATAGTCACAGAGAGAGAGAGAGAGAGGCAGAGACACAGGCAGTGGGAGAAGCAGGCTCCATGCACCGGGAGCCTGATGTGGGATTCGATCCTGGGTCTCCAGGATCGCGCCCTGGGCCAAAGGCAAGCGCCAAACCACTGCGCCACCCAGGGATCCCTGCAGACAGTCCTCTTGCACTGATTTTAGAAGAGGCTGCGTTTTGAGGCCACACAGCTTGAGACCCAAACCGGGACCCCTCATGCCTTCACTGCCTCCACCTGTCCAAGTCCCAGTGACAGACAAGAGACAGGTGAGAATAGCCAAGGTGACAGCGGGAAGGTAGATAGACATCAAAGAAAACCGGACGGGGACACACTTTGGGCTATCGCCCGGCTCACGATGCCTCTTTTTCTTGGCACTACAGTTGGCATCTATTATTGGGGTAGTAAGACAAAGAGAATTTCATTCACTAAAATCCAGAGAGAGCGCTGCCTTTGATCCGATGACACACGGCGATGGGTTGCCAGGGTACACGCAGAGGAGAAAGACATCTTCCGAAGAGGGTGAGTCCTGCTAGCCAGAGGGCAGAGGGATGGCTTTGGGATGCAAGTTTAGGACCTGGGCTGGAACCAGGTGCAGTAACGGGCAGAGAAGCTGGAGAGATTGAAAAGGAAAGGGTAGGAGGACAGCAAAGAATTAAAGTTGCTAGCAGATGTCGGCGAAGAGAAGTGGCTGATGGGGTCTGGGCTGTTTGCTGCTGGTGCGCATGGGGCAACCCTTTGGAGCTCCGTGAGCATATCCTAAAGCCACACTACTGCGGCAGCCCAGGAATACTATAAAGGGGAAAAGGCAGTAGAGTGGAAGGGTGCCCCAGGGGGCATCCCAGGGGGACGCTGCAGCAGCAATGAGCAGGCCCCTCTGCCTCGAATTTGTTACACCAGCTCCGAGCAAGCATGCAACGGAGGCGTGAAGCAGCAGCCTGGCTAGCTGGAGCCACGGCCAGAGCGGGGAGCTAACGGGATCTGAGATGTGAAGGGTGAGAGGCGCTGCCTCGATTGTCCCCTTTGATAAAAAGCCCTCAGCCCTGCCTTATTGCCGAGCATGCAAGAATCCAGAAATGCAGGCAAGTCCCTGTTCTATCAAAGCCACTGAAACTTTGCCCCAAATGCCCTACAGCACTTTCAGCGGCCCCACTGTTAAAGTTGGGGAGAATCAAGTCAGTGGAGAGGGTGTCATCGCTCTTCTCGAGCCCTATTATCAATATAGTACTTCCGATCTCCCCATTTGGACAAAAGCAGCTGCCATGTGCCCGGAAAATAAAGGTCATAATAGGGGACGAAGGAGCATGAAATTGGCCCTGACCTTAGTCTCCAGGCAATGTGGGAAGCAGTGCCAGTTTCCACAGCTGTACCCCTTTCTCTCCTGTGGGTGTGTGTGTGGAGGGAGCTGATGGAGGCCACACCCCCCCCCGGAAATTCTAGAATATTCTAGAATATTCTGGCATTCCAGCAACTATTTGGTAAGAGTAGGTCTCATCACAGCAAGAGAACTCTGCTGACCAAGACACCATCACTCCACAGCTTCCGGGGAGGGCTTTCCCTGGTGGAAGAGACATGTTCACATCCATAAGCATGGAGGCAAGAGAAAGAAAGGGCAATTTTCCCCTGATTGTCTTAGTCTGGGCTCAGCTTCCATGACACTGAGCTGGCCCTAACTCTCTCTGGGCCTTCGTGGCCCAAACCGCAACATGGGCCCTTGCTCTCTTGACTTCATGGGGCTACGGTAAGGCTAAAATGAGTTAACAGATGTGGTTTGCAAAGAAATAAGAACAAGGGTATTCCTGGGACGCTAACATGCCCTTCCCAGCTGGTTAGAACTGGCCAGGGGACACCTGGGTGGCTCAGCGGTTGGGTGTCTGCCTTCAGCTCAGGGCATGATCCTGGAGTCCTGGGGTCAAGTCCTGCATTGGCTCCCTCCAGGGAGCCTGCTTCTCCCTCTGCCTATGTCTCTGCTTCTCTCTGTGTGTCTCATGAATAAATAAATACAATCTTAAAAAAGAAAGAATAAATAAATACAATCTTAAAAAAGAAAAAAGAAAAGAAAAAAAAAAAAAAGAACTGCCACCGCCACACAGCACCTGCCTGCAAACCCGGGCCTTGGCAACATCTGCCACAGAGCTTGTCCTGCCACCTCCACAAGACCATGTTGGGCAATCTCAGGTTGTAACATTTCTGAAAACATGTTTTCACTGATTGACAGACCAGAGGAAGGCAGTGCACCATATCTCAACTCTTCTAGGAACTGCTTCTAAAAACAAGATTGCAGAAGGAGGGTGTGTGCCATGGTGTGGCAGGGGCTGGGGGGCTTTTGCTTGTCATACCCCCCACTCCCCCAACCTTCCTGGTATCTCTCCATCCTGGTTCCATTCACCATTCCAGCCATCAGGGCACATTCCTTGTCCCCTTCTGCTTCCCAGATCCTCCTCCAAGAGGCTTCCGCTGCCAGCAACCTCTCCGTCTTCTCAGAAGCGAAAGCAAAGCCTTGGAGTCCTAAAAACCGTGGCCCTAAGACCAGCTGCATCAGCATCAACTGGGCGCTAGATCACAATAAAGCTCCACCCAGGGGCCCAAAGAAGCACCCCGGGTGCTACCCAGGCTCACTGACCCGGGCTCTCCACTTTAACAAGACCCTGGGTGCTTCCCAGGCTCTGATTACCTGGCCCCAAGAGGCAGGCCTCCCCATATTTTGTCACCTGATACTGCCAGGCAGGTGTTCACACATGAACTTCATATCCTCAGGTGGATTACAAATCACTAGAAGGCACGGTGCCCACACTTTTGAGAGGACCAGACACAGGGCTCTGCACGCAGACATCCAGTGAACTTGGCCAGTCTGTCTAGATGTGGCCTGTGTCCTCATTCGTTCACATGTTTGCTGGACCCCTGGTAGGGGCCCACCCCCGTTCAAGGCCCCAGGATACAGAGGAGACCACTGTTCCTGCAGAGCCTCCCCTCAAGCGTGGAAGAAATAAATAAGCAGGTAAGACATGCATGTAAGTAGGTAAGTAAGTGATGAGGCCATTTGAGCTGGCAAGTGCCATGGAGAAAATAAAGCTGGCAGGAGTGACAGTGGCCAGTGGGGAGGTGGCCCCATTAGGATGGATGGTCTGAGAAGGTCTCCTTAGGGGTTCATATCTACACCAAGAGCCCAACGACGGGAAGGCATGGGCTGAGGCTTCTAGATGGAGGAAGTGGGGAGGGCTAGGGTCCCACAGAGGGGAGGGCCTGACTCATGTTTTCCCATGGGTCCTATCTACCCTGCCCGATCCCAGGTGACCACAGCCTCCCCCCACCATGTCTCATCTGTCCACCACCAGCCTCTCGGGGAAGGACAAATCCCAGGCCTGTGTCCACCCGTCTGTACCTGTGTGCCTGGCCAATGTGCAGGCCTTCCTCATTGTCGGGTAGCCACAGGCATGCCCATCTGCCCATCCTTTTCTCCAGAGCCAACTTTGCTCTTGCTTTAAACATGGTTGAGACCTCATCAAATATCCATGTGCCCAAGTGACAGGGATAAGGAAACAGGGCTTCTTTTAATAACGCTCTTCTTGAATAGTCAGTCTCCTCTTCCTGGTTGGGACCAGGTGAAGCCATCCTGGCCCTCACTACACACTGCTCAAAGTGTGGTCTTCCTACGGGCATCACCCCCATCTGGGAGCTTATCGGAAACACAGAATCTCAGGCTCTACCCAAACCTACCCAACCAGAATCTGTAGTTTTTTTTTTTTGTTTGTTTGTTTTTTTATTTATGATAGAGAGACAGAGAGAGAGAGGGAGGCAGAGACACAGGCAGAGGGAGAAGCAGGCTCCATGCACCGGGAGCCCGACGTGGGACTCAATCCCAGGTCTCCAGGATCGCGCCCTGGGCCAAAGGCAGGCGCCAAACCGCTGCGCCACCCAGGGATCCCCCCAGAATCTGTAGTTTAACAAGACCCCGAGGTAATCCGGTCCAGAGCAGAGAGTTCCGCCTCCAGACTCCAGTGATCTCTGGAAACTACCAAACAAGCCACGTTGAACAGCTCACATTACGTGAGGCAGGCAACCATCTAACTCATGGTCTAAAGCACGCCCGTGAACAGAAGCATAATTATGAGCTTCACAGGGCACAGGGAGGTTAAGCAGCCTGCCCAGAGGCCTGGAAGTGGGAGGCTGAGTGTGAGCACCCATGGGTCTGACTATAGGGCCTGGCCTCTGGCCACCCACCACGGCATACGAGGAGTCCTCTCAGAGATTGTGCGGTTAGCTCTGGTGCTGGAACAGAGTACTACACACTGGGGTGTATGACATGTGCTGCCTCCCAGTTCTGGAGGCCAGAAGTCCAGCTGTCGGTAGGGTTGGTTCCTTCCCAGGCTGTGAGGGAGAGCCTGTCCCATCCCTTACCCCATCTTCTGGTGATCTGCTGGCAGTCTCTAGCATTTCTTGGCTTCTAGAAGCATCACCGGGATCTTTGCCTTCATCTTCACATGTCTCTGTGTCCAAATCTCTCCGCCTTTCCTAAGGACACCAGTCATATTGCATCAGGGCCCACCTTCATGACCTTGTTTTAACTCATTGTATCTGCAATGACCCTATTTCCACATGAAGTCACATTCGAGGTACAGGGATGAGGACTGAGATGTGACGTTAGGAGGACACAGTCAACCCATCACGGAGGTTGACAAAAAGACAGTACCAGCTGACTCTGTGCCTGTACTGGTTGGTGTCAGCTCACTCAGTCCTCACCATGACCCTGGAAGTTCTAGTCTCATCCTCGTTTTACAGATGGAAGAAACTGGGCCACTGCCAGGTAGTGTGTTTTGTCCTAAGTCACGCAAGTCAGGCCCATGTTGTATGGCCTCGAAATGTGTCCTACAGCCCTCTCAGATGGTTCATGTCACATGCCCCGTGTGCAGTACTTTGTTACAGCACCAGAGTTAAAAGCAGCATCTCTGATGTGACTCCTCCATCTGATGTGGTGGGTGGTCTGGGAGGATACTGATATCACGTTTATATCATTTCTTTCTTTTAAAACAAAGATTTTATTTATTTATTCATGAGAGACACAGAGACACAGGCAGAGGGAGACACAGGCTCCCCGAGGGGAGCCTGATGCGAGACTCGATCCCACGACCCCGGGATCATGACCTGAGCTGAAGGCAGACGCTCAACCACTAAGCCACCCAGGCGCCCCTCGATTATATCACTTCGTTAGCAAATTGTTGCTGGGTTTTGGCTCGGTGTGTCCAGGACAGTGTCTCTGAAACTGAGCTATATGGTCTAGTAGAAGATCCACGGTGTTCGGCAAGCACGAGGACCCTTGGTGCAGAGAAAACATGCACTTAAAGCAAACAAAACAGGAATGCCACCTTAGTCTGAAGGAAAACCATAAACTAAGTGTCTCTGGTGGTGCCTAGCAGGTAGCAGGTGCCCAGGAAATGTTAGCCACCGTTGCTATTTCACTAAGCAGCTACAATGTGCAGGGCTCTGGGCAAGGCACCTGACTTCTATTTCCTTCTAAGGCTTATAACCACCCTAGGAGATAAATACTATTATTCCCAGGGGCATCTGGGTGGCTCAGTCGGTTAAGCATCCGACGCTTGGTTTTGGCTCAGGCGGTGATCTCAGGGTCGTGAGATCGAGCCTGGCATCGGCATCAGCTCCATGCTCAGCAGGGAGTCTGCTTGAGATTCTCTCCCTCTGAACCCCTCCTGCCCTCACTCTCTCGTGCACGTGTGCTCTCTCTCTCTCAAATAAAAATGGATAAATCTTTTTTAAAAATACGATTAGTCCCATTTTATTATAGACGAGGAAACAGAGGCCCCAGTGAGTAAAACTTAGCTCGAAGAGCAAAGGCAACAGGCCAGCTCTTATCCCCAGCCCAGGGCCCAGGACTCTTCTTTGTAAGACATAAAACAGGCTGAGACTCTGAGCAGAAAAGCCTCCGAATATTACAGCAGAGGAGATTTGCATGTACCACGTGGCCAGGCCTCCGCATCCAAGTTCATATTTCCAGGTCAGAGCGCCTTCTGGGGAGGAAGGCGGCGGCCTCCCAGCTCCGGTCTCCTTAAGTGCACCCTGGGAAGTCTTCACACTGCCTTTCTTTTCCCCCGGTGGTCTAATCTGGAGTCAGATCCAGCCGCTGGCTCCTACAGCCGGGGAAGGACTGCGAGCCAACAGGAAAACAACAGGTGAGCTTCTGAACAGTCCCCTTCTGTGCCCCAGGCAGGGTGTCTGCCCGGGCGACCGCAGGGCCGCAGTGACTTCCAGAACCTTCTGTCTCTGCAGGTGTTTTAGGAACTTGGCCTCAGCGCTTCAGTGACCCATATTTTATTACCTTTCAGGTTTCTATAATTCATCATTCACTCCTTTCTGAAACCCTAGAATGAAAGTATAGCAGCTCAGCGCCCCGGCCTCTCCCCCATTCTCTCCCCAAACACATCGGCCTATTTGTTCTCTTTATCCCTGCTCTTCCTGTTGCATTCTGCACATTCAATGGGGAAAGAGTGAAACCGGATGGCTGGACCCAGTGCGGGGAAATGACTTCAGAGCCACCTTTGTTTCCCCTCATTCCTTTGAGCACACTTGGCCCTGCGTCTCTATGAAAGGGCTTGTTTGAACCATTTGGAACATCTAGCGAGCGAGGGATGGCTGTAGCCAGAATCGCTCGCATCTTTTCAGGCTGCCTGAGACTCTAGATTAAACTGCCAAATTTTTGCAACAAAACTAACCATGACATTGGACATTGTGTTATAAATTAGCCACAGCCTTCCAAGCAAATTGTCTCTTTTCATTGTATCAATGGAAGCCTTTGGAACATTTGGCTTCAGCTACTGACTTTAGGGAGACGCAGAGAATATTTTTGTTCTGCCCCAAACCAACCCCTTCAGGCATCGAGTCACATGTACTAATAACGTATGTATCTTTAATTCGCAGTTACCTTATCACGCTGACCCGGAGGACCTCTGTGCGTGACATCCCATGTCCCTGCCTCAAATTCTGCAAACGTGCTTTTAGGTGTTGATGGGACAGGATCTCTCCGGTTGTTCTTAAAAAAGGATGTTACTTCTCTCCTTTACACTGCTTTCCACAAGGATGACTTGAAATTTCTTTTAAAGAAGAGTTCTTTCAGGATACGTGGGGAGAGGTATTAAAATGTGTTCTTCTAGAGCTCCAGGGACATGTAGAATTTCAGCATTTGGTCCTCACGGAAGCAGTGAGAATGTCTATTTCTGTTAGATCACCCTGAGTTTGAAAAAAAAAACAAAAACAAAAACCCAAACATCCAGTCTGTTTGAGCTCTGTCGCCAATAGCCTAATCAACCTTTTATTAGTAAAAAGGAATCTGAAAAATACTCAGATGCCCTCTGATTTTTGTTTCCTAATTTTTTCTTTCAACATTTCTCCACGCACACAAAAAGAGTCACAAGACAAACGTGGACTTGGAAATACTCTTAAGTAGTCAAGTTTATTAAAATTGGATCCAAATGACATTTATTAAAAATACAATAGGGACGCCTGGGTGGCTCAGCCGTTGAGCGTCTGCCTTCGGCTCAGGTTGGGACCCTGGGGTCCGGGATCAAGTCCCGCCTCCAGCTCCTTGTAGGGAGCCTGCTTCTCCCTCTGCCTGCGTCCCTGCCTCTCTCTCTGTGTCTCTCATGAATAAATAAATAAAATCTTTTAAAAAATAAGAAATAAAAATAAAATAAACCTCCCTATAATAATTGTGAAGCACACTCACTATTTTGATCATCGTTAGCGTTTGAACCAGAACGGAGTACACTGCATCACTGCCCATGTGCTTCCACACCAGACGTAAGGACAACTGTGACAATGACATAGCTTTGAAATAACATCCTAAGTCCCTGTGAACATCCTGGCTGCTCTTAACAACTCAATTACCTTGAGCCTACCCTTCCGAAAGTGAACAAAAATCATATTCTTTCCAATTTGCCCAGCAGGAATTTTTTCTTAACCTGAACCATGTCGAAGTGTGACTTAGATTGTGCCAAGGTGGTCCCCAGGGGAGAGGGACAGCAATGTCTCTAAGGAGCTCTGCTCCATCCAAGAACACTTACCAAAGGGCAACCCGCCTTCTGCCCGTGCTCTCTATCTCCCTGCTACTCACTACTGCTCGCCTGTACCCAGAAAGATGCTGAGCACCCCTCTCCCTGCAACGCCTTCCCTGTGTTCTGTGTTCCAGGCAGGGTTGTCCTGGGATGGAACCTCATTAAAAGGCAAACCTTAGGTGTGGCTATCACTTCTCAGAGTGAATTATAAATTTCAACACCTCGCACATCCCTTAAACTTTCCGAAGAATTTTGCCCATCTTAGAAGAAAGTAGCACTTTAAAAAGCAACCTCTACTATTTGATTATCAGTCAGGATCTGGCCAGTTTGAACAGCACGTTTTGACAAAGACAACTTTTTCCCCACTTAGCTGAACTTCCTCAAGAGGCAGTCTCTCAAAAAAAAAAAAAAAAAAAAAAAAAAAGAGGCAGTCTCTCAAGTGCCAACAGAGGGCTCTGAGTGGTGGGCAGGCTTCACAGAGGCATGGTCTGTCTGTGATGATGGGGAGGTGGATGGGGCTACATCCCAAGCACACATTTCCCCTCACACACTGGCTGGGGCTTTGGGTCCCCACTGTCTGCCATTTCAAAGATTTGAGCTTCTTGACCCAAAGCAAGGGTGGCCAGCAGGGTTGGAGGAACGGGTGGGAGAAGCTCTAGGTTTCTATACAGGGGAAAGGAAGCCTGACACATCTCCTGGGGGTGAAAGGAGTCACTAGCACACTCACACAAGCCCCTTTAGGCAAAGACAAGAGTGGTTGTTATGGGGGACACAAGTAGCTCTCCAAGTATGTCCTGAATGTGGGAGGCCACAGCAGCTGCCTCCCCTTGAGACAGCCCATGGGGCCCCTGCCAGGAGCTATAATGACTCGCTGGCCCTTGCCAGCTGTCACACTTTGCATGCCACTGGAGCTCCGGTCCAGCAGAAGGGGCCATCCAAGTCACCAGTTTCAACAAGCGCCAAATCCTGTGCCCATGCTGGGCCCGTACGGCCACCCAGAACCCTCTTGGAGGGCTCCAAGGAGAACACTTCAATGCACACTGACCAGCATGTCCGCCTGACTGTGTCCAGGGCCAGGGGAATGGAGTTCTCCTTCCCAAGACAGAAATGTGGTGAGATCAAGAGCTAAAGGGAACCCTTAGGGACATCCCTAGTAAAGAGGGGCCCTTCAAGGGGGGAGAGCAGTATGTGTCTTTCCATCTCATGGATTCCTGGGGTGCCTCCCCCGCCTCGTGGGTGGGAAACATATGGGGGTCCCCTTTGGCCCCTCTCTCCCAGGCATTAGCTTCTGTCTTTCTCACTCACTTCCTCTTCCTGCTGACAGGGTAAGGCCCCAGGGCCCCTGCCTAGCATGGGGACACAAGAGGAATGCCCCAATATGGTACCCCAGCTGTAGGACAGAGGGGGCCTCAGAGTGAAAGTGGGCACTACCAGCGTGGGCTGGTTCAGGGTTTGCCAAGGTGGGACCCCCAGAGCCCTCTCTTCTGGGACTTGGCTGGAACCCATCAACTCATTGCTACTGGCTTGGCCTAGACTGGTCCCTCCATCCCTTCCCCCAGCCGCCAACCCTCCCCATGATGGCCTCCTCTTGGCTTGCTGGAAGCCTGGTCCAGCTGGAGGGACTTCTAGAAGCCAGCCACTGATGGTACAGCTCTGCCTCTCCTGTCTGACGGCACACCGTCAACTCCAGAAACCCACTACCCTCCAGGAGCCTCAGTTACATCATCTACAGCAAGGATTTTTAAAAATACCCAGCTCACAGGGTTCTAGTAAAAACCAGATGTCTGTAAAAATATTTTGAAAAGCAGAACTGTTTTCAAATGAGCAGCAAGCTGCTTACCTACTTGGAACTTCTGAGGTCGATCTGCTTGGTCTCTTCTCTCTCCTTCCTGTCCAGTACATTTCTGCTTGGAGACTTAGCTCCTGCCCACCTAGGCTTCATGTCTCTTCCTAAGTGACCTCTCCAACACTTTGTCAAGTCAAGGCTTCCTGGGGCCCAGGGGGTCCTACCTGGTTCCTCCCTTCTCTGTGCGACCGACAGGAAACTCCTGGATTACAGCAAATTGGGAGTTTGAACATCTCAAGGGGTGAGCCTGTGAGCTAGAGATTTCAGACCGATTCCTAGACATCCCCCAGACACACAGTAGGGGCAAAGCTCCATTCTGAACTTTGGAAGGATACAGGAGTGAATGGGTGGTCCCCGCCCTCAAAATAATCACGTCCAAATGCGGAGATGATCTCCACATAACACAACTGAGGCCACAGGGGCATGCTCTCAATGGTTTGTCAAACATGATGGGGGTGGGAGAGAGAAATGAGATTTCATCGAGGCTTCAAGAAGAAAGTAATATTGGAATTGAACAGAGGGACGGGCAGGATGTCACAGAAGCAGAGATCAGAATGAGCCTATGGAGCTGGTGGTGGAAGGAAACGAGAACCAAGCAGCCTTGAAATCTGCAAGCCCAGGTTTCTAGAGCTGAGATCAGTGAACAAACGTCTCTCTTCTTATCCCAAGGAGGACCAAGATGGAAAAGCTCATTTTCTTTCTGTGACCCTTGACATCACGCTGTCCAACAGGACTTTCTGTGACGAAGGTTATGTTCTCTGTGCTGTCCAATAGATGGCTTCTAGCCACCTGGAACTCCTAAATGCTCAAACAACGCTAGTGCAACTTGGGAACTAAATTCCAACTTAATTTTAATTAATTAGATTTTATTAGCCACAGGTGGACTAGTGGGTGGTAGAGGTTTAGATGCCAATGCCCTCTTCCACGTTCCCCTTTGCCATGCTATGATGACAGGCTGCAGTACTAGGCCCAGGCCCTGGGGTAGAAAACTTCTATAGCCTCCACATGATGTCATTTGGGGAAGAGGAAATACAGTCCCACCCTCAACAGATATGAGCCAGTGGGTGGATTTTTGTTTGTTTGCTTGTGGCCAGTTTCTATGTGGTTTTTGCTTAAACCAGAGTAGAGTCACTGATAGAATGGATGCATGTCCCTTTTGGGGAGGAAAGGTACCTAGGACCCCCAAAGCTCCTAAGTCCCTTAAAGACCTTTCAATCAGTGGGAGGGGAGACAGTGGCCAGGTGTAACCTTTTTTTTTTTTTTTAAGATTTTATTTATTCATGAGAGACACAAAGAGAGAGAGGCAGAGACACAGGCAGAGGGAGAAGCAGGCTCCATGCAGCAGGGAGCCCGACGTGGGACTGGATCCCGGGACTCCAGGATCAAGCCCTGGGTCAAAGGCAGGCGCTAAACCCCTGAGCCACCCCAGGGATCTCCCTGGTGTAACCATTCTAATATGACCAGCCCTTGAGCCTAGAAATTCAGTCCTGAAAACCTGGCAAGAAATCACACATTTAAAACAAACACAAACAAAAAAAGACAAAACACGTTACGCCCATTGCAGCACTGCCATATTCATTGCAGCATTATTCACAAAAGAACTCAGAAGGTGGAATCAACCCAAGTGTCCATCTCTGGACAGATGGGCAAACAAAATGTGGTGAACACGCACCACGGAGTGCCACTCAGCCTGTGACAAGGGCCACGACACGGATGAACCTTGAGGCCTCTGTACTAACTCAGCCAGTCGCTAAGTTAGTTAGTGCCCTAAGATCCCACTGGGAGGGGGTAGGTAGAGTAGTCAAATGCATGGACAGAAGAAGGGCGGTGGCCCCGCGCTGCTCAGGGGCGGGCTGGGAATCCCTGGTGCGCACGGGGCTGGCATCCTGCACGGTGAGGGGTTCCGGGACTGGCTGTGCGCGCACGGCTGTCACTCAGCACTCACTGCGTGCACTAAGGCGGTTCAGACGGGCAATGCCATGTTCCTTGCCCTGGACGACAATCTAAGACACGCAGCCGTGTACAGAGGGTAGAGGCGGAGAGGAGCAGGCAGCCGCAGCCGCAGCCCAGCCTGCAGTCCTGCAGGAACAACCCCGTTTCACCCCAGAGGCGCCGTCGCCCCCCCTCCGGGCCCGGCCGGTCCTGTGACCCTCACAATAACCTTCTTGAGCGGTGCCAGCGGCACCTCCGCGCCGGCCCGAGGCGGGGCGGCCAATGAGCGCGCGCCTGGCCCCGGCCTCGCGCCCCCATTGGCTGCGCCCCGCGGCCCGCGGCCCCGCAGGTTCCCAAGCCGGGTTTAAAGGGGTCGGCCGCGCCGCTGTCGGGCCATCGGCTCCCCGCGCGCAGGTCCGCGGGGAGGGGCGGCCGCCCAAGGGCCCACCCCGGGGCGTTCCTGAAGGGCGCCCTCGGCCGCCCCCGCCGCCCCCCAGATGTACTATGCGCTTTCCCAGGCGCGCGTGAACGCGGCCCCCGCGACCATGCTGCGGCCACAGCGGCCCGGAGACTTGCAGCTCGGGGCCTCCCTGTACGAGCTGGTGGGCTACCGGCAGCCGCCCGCCTCCGCCTCCGCCTCCGCCTCCGCCTCCGCCTCCGCCTCCGCCTCCACCTCCTCCTCCTGCACGGCGGCCCCCCTCCTCCCCAAGGCGGCGCGCGAGAAGCCGGAGGCGCCCGGCGAGCCCCCGGGCACGGGAGCGGGGCCCGGCGCGCACGCGGGCGGCGGCTCCCGGGCGGACCCCAAGGAGGAGCAGCAACAGCAGCTGCGGCGCAAGATCAACAGCCGCGAGCGGAAGCGCATGCAGGACCTGAACCTGGCCATGGACGCGCTGCGCGAGGTCATCCTGCCCTACTCGGCGGCGCACTGCCAGGGCGCGCCCGGCCGCAAGCTCTCCAAGATCGCCACGCTGCTGCTCGCCCGCAACTACATCCTGCTGCTGGGCAGCTCGCTGCAGGAGCTGCGCCGCGCGCTGGGCGAGGGCGCCGGGCCCGCCGCGCCGCGCCTGCTGCTGGCCGGCCTGCCCCTGCTGGCCGCCGCGCCCGGCTCCGTGCTGCTGGCGCCTGGCGCCGTGGGGCCCCCCGACGCGCTGCGCCCCGCCAAGTACCTGTCGCTGGCGCTGGACGAGCCGCCGTGCGGCCAGTTCGCGCTCCCCGGCGGCGGCGCGGGCGGCGGCGCGGGCGGCCCGGGGCTGTGCACCTGCGCGGTCTGCAAGTTCCCGCACCTGGTCCCCGCCGGCCTGGGCCTGGCCGCCGTGCAGGCGCAGTTTTCCAAGTGAGGGGCCCCGCGCGGGCCCGGGGCGCGACCTAGGCCCGGCCTCCCGCCGCCCCGCTGCTCCGCGCCCTCCCCAGCCCACTCCCCGCGCCTTGCCTGGGCGGGCGAGCACGGGGGCGGGGGCGGGGGCGGGGGCGGGGAGGGGGGGCCGGGATGCACTTCCAACCTTCTCGCCCAGAGGAAGGGACCGCGGGGCGCCCCCTTTCCCGCCCCCACCCCGGGGAGATCAGAGTGATGCGAGCGGACGTTCGACGGAGCGTCGAGGCCGACGCGGGTTCTGAGTCGATTCCGGCTGCTTCGGGCGGCAAGTGCGCGCCGCCAAGCCCGCTCTTGCCCGGCTGCGGTCTCCCCCGGGTCCCTGGGGGCGTGCGCTTCGCGGGGGTGGTGTGCACTGCGGGGCACCGCGCGGTGGCTTCGGCTTGCTTGCTCTGGGTGCGGCGGGAGGCCGGTCCCAGCGCCACGGCTCAAAGAGGCGACACCTGCCAGAGCAGGGGACCAAGTGGCTGCTCTCCGAGGGATGGGGCAGGGTGCTTTTCCTTCTCCCCAGCCGGGGAGGTCACAGGCACCCTTGTTCCCACCAGCCAAGCCCTGTCAAAGGAGGCTGCGCGACCTCAGGAAGCAGAGAAAGACCAATTAGTCGGTGCAGATGGTCCGAGGCTTAGCAGACGGACGGACCCTCAGCGGCGGCGGCGGGACGGTGCGCATCGCGGTGCCGCGGGAGGAGGCGCGGGCGTGGATGACTCCAGGGTCCCTGGGTGGCCGGGCTGGGCGGTTGGGCCGCTCTTCCACCCTGGCTGCGAGAGTGCAATTTTTGAGAGTCGCGTAACCAGTAGATTATCTTTGTTTTGTGGCGGAGATTATTCGCTTTTAAATCCTGAGGTCTTAAGAAGACAGTTTTAGGACTTGAGATTCACCGTTTTGTTTGCCCTTCCCCGGAGGTAGCGTAGCCAACCTTGGAGCTCGCTTAAAAGCAGAAACCCACCCCCATCCCCGCCTTTGACGCAGCTGGTGTTCTTGGTTTACTAAGATAGGTAACAGCGGCACTTCGCAGTCGCCTCCAGTCTGGTCGGAAAAGCACGATCGCTAATTAACTTTCTCATTAAAAGGCGCAGAGGAGGACCCGAGCCCCAAAACTCCCTCCGGCGGCTCGCGGGTCCCCGCTGCGGTGGCGCTTTCTGCGCTGTCCCTTTGCGCCAGGGGTCTTGGACCTGCGCTCCCCGCAGCTTGACATTTGGAGAACTGCACAGATGACCGGTCTTGATTCGTTACAGACGTTAACAAATTACTTCACCCAAGATTATTTTATGATCTTTCAGCAGCTTGCTTTGAAGTCTCTGTTTAAGGTTTTTGGTTGTTGGTAGTAGCCGAATTTAACTGGCTTTTTATTTTATCTCTAACTTCGTTTCGTTGCTCGGTGAAGAATCAACAAAATAAAACATTTAAAGACCTAACGATTTCCTCTGATTTGTTTGTTAATAAAAATGCCCTGGTGGGGCTCCTGGGTGGCTCAGCCCGTCAAGCCTCCAGCTCTTGATCTCTGCTGACGTCTTGATCTCAGGGTCCTGAGTTCAAGCCTCAGGCCTGAGGCTCGCGGCTGAGCACGGAGCCTACATAAAATTAAAATTTTTAAAAATGTCCTGGTGCGCTGGTGGACTCAGATGCTCGGGATGTTTGGTAGTTAAATACGACCAGGGTTCAAAGTTTTTAAACCTGGTTTCGTGATTTGTAAAATGATCTAATGAATTTGTAAAATGATCTGATCAACTGCACGTCAAGTTCAGGCACCAGGTAGAAATATAAGGACCGCGGGTGAGTGAGTGGATGGCAACTTCAGGAATTAGCTCTTAGCCGAGATGGATCTCTTGATTACTTTCTTCTCTAAAAATGAGTTTAAAAATACATTGATCATAAAATTATTTGGTATGTCAACGTCCTTCTCGAAAATCTACTTTTTCCCTCTTAGTGGACAGAAGGTGAAATAGTGTCATACTGCCATGAGCTTTTTCCCGTTCTTTACATAAGGTTGGAGCCGTCTCCGAGGAACTTATGACCTTGGACATCATTCTGAGAGGTGAAGAAAGCTCCTCTGTGTGACTGGCAATATTATAAAGAATTTGAAATGTTTAACTCACATGCAATATGTAAATATTTTGTAGTTATTAATGAAATCCAACCACTGTTTAAGGGCAGGGGTTAATGGAGGAGAAAGTGTCCCCTTTAGCCTGCAGAAAATGAAAGAAAACCTGAGATGACTTCATTCTATCCACGTTGGTTTATCTGAGGTATGTATGCGCTTAGGGATGGTGAGCGTTCATGTTGGGAACAAGTTGCGGGAGGTGGGGGGGGTGGGGGACAGAATGCTAGAAGGAGGGAATTGCCTCCCCCACTACCCTGGTTAAGTGTCTATTTCCTCAAGGAGGAGGAGGGAGAGGGTGTGAGGGAAAGAAGCTCTATGCACCAACCCATCTCAGGAAGGAGCGTCTCATTCTTCCCAGACTCCACCATCAGAAAAGTCACAGGCTTTTGTAATAAGTAAATTTGAATCGGGATTTCCTGTTTCTTTAATGCCCATTCTTTTTTTTTTTTTTCCTGACCATTATTTTTATTTTTATTTATTTTTTTTGATGTTTTTAATAAATTAATTTTTATTGGTGTTCAATTTACCAACATACAGAAAAACACCCAGTGCTCATCCCGTCAAGTGTCCCCCTCAGTGCCCGCCACCCATTCCCCCCTACCCCCCGCCCTCCTCCCCTTCCACCACCCCTAGTTCGTTTCCCAGAGTTAGGAATCTTTATGTTCTGTCTCCCTTCCTGATATTTCCCACTCATTTCTTCTCCCTTCCCTTACATTCCCTTTCACTATTATTTATATTCCCCAAATGAATGAGAACATACACTGTTTGTCCTTCTCCGATTGACTTACTGCACTCAGCATAATACCCTCCAGTTCCATCCACGTTGAAGCAAATGGTGGATATTTGTCGTTTCTAATGGCTGAGGAATATTCCATCGTATACATAAACCACATCTTCTTTATCCATTCGTCTTTCGATGGACACCGAGGCTCCTTCCACAGTTTGGCTATTGTGGCCATTGCTGATAGAAACATCAGGGTGCAGGTGTCCCGGCGTTTCATTGCATCTGAATCTTTGGGGTAAATCCCCAGCAGTGCAATTGCTGGGTCATAGGGCAGCTCTATTTTTAACTCTTTGAGGAACCTCCACACAGTTTTCCAGAGTGGCTGCACCAGTTCACATTCCCACCAACAGTGTAAGAGGGTTCCCTTTTCTCCACATCCTCTCCAACATTTGTGGTTTCCTGCCTTGTTAATTTTCCCCATTCTCACTGGGGTGAGGTGGTATCTCATTGTGGTTTTGATTTGTATTTCCCTGATGGCAAGTGATGCAGAGCATTTTCTCATGTGCTTGTTGGCCATGTCCATGTCTTCCTCTGTGAGATTTCTCTTCATGCTTAATGCCCATTCTTGCTTCCCTTGCATCTTGACAAGGAACCCAAAGTAAAAATCAACAACTAATCAAAATCAAATCAGGTCCTCCCTGAAAAATAATTATTTCCAAGAGACTAGAAATAAATAGTGCTTCCGTCAGCCACAACTCCATCACCTGAGTGCCACCATCATCCCAAAAGACAAAAGGAATGTACAGGGCAGAGAAGGGGTGGGTGGTCTCCCTCCCTCCTGTCTCTACTTATAAATTGGAGCAGATACCCCTGGCTTACAGAAAAGGTAATAGTGTATGTGATTTTTTTCTTTTACTCAACTAGAAAGTCATGCTTTCCAGAACTTCTAGAGATTATGAATGAATTTTTTTTTTAAGATTTTATTTATTTATGACAGAGAGAGAGAGAAGCAGGCTCCATGCAGGAAGCCCGATGTGGGGACTCGATCCCGGGTCACCAGAATCACACCCGGGGCTGAAGAGGGCGCTAAACCACTGGGCTACTGGGGCTGCCCAATTATGAATGAATTTAACAAGAATCTGTAGGGCTGTGTTGAGTCTCATCGAAATATTTAAGCTATCTGTCCGCATGTAGCCTCTGTTGGCCATTGGACTAAACAAGGCTAGCAGACTGGCTCCTTATAAGATAAAAAAAATTAGCATCAGTGGGTATTTAAGAGTCCTGTAGGATGCGACCACGAAAAGGTAATTCTATCTGGTGTCGATGACAGAAGTTAGACCTCTTGACACAGGCCTCTGGGCAGAGCCGTGCATGTGGCAGGTGCAGTGTTTAAGCCCAGACATGTACGTGGTAGAGCGCGGAGCTTTTCTTTCCAATCTGCAGTGCTATGTCACATGTACAGAGGAGCTAGCTGATGGACCCACCTCATTTGATGTTAGCTAGAGCTAGCTTTTTGCAGAAAAAAATTTACCCTGGTCTTTGAAGGGATTGGGGAAGAAGAGAAGGAATAAGTTGGACCCCTTGAGAAAAGCACGTCAAACCTCAGGAGCAAGATGAGAAGGAACATGTGACTCGCTGCCCCCCCCCAAAAAAAAACCGATCCCTGCACCCAGCCACCCACCTATGTGCAATCCCGGTGATTAGAGCGAATGGAACCTAAGGGGTAAATACACGAGCCCCTGAGAAAGTTGCTAGACGTATGGGAGGCCAGGTGAGCAATCAGTAAACAGCAGATTAAAGGCACCATGGGATTTGCCTAGCTCGTAGTGATGGTCTATTTACAGCTATTCTCCTCTAAGGGAAACTGATTACACCAGGTATGAAAATATAACCTTGTGAAATATATAACTTCGAAGGTAAGTGTCCCCTCAAGGAAGAGACCGGCTCCAAGCTTGGAAAGTATTTCGATTTCCCAAAGGTCAGATTATTAACAATAGCGCTTGCATGCACCCCTCTGGTTCAGGGTCACTATGTGGACTAGTATGCAGGAGAGGCTGGACCCCGGTTAATGGCCAATCCCAGAGCCTCAGCCTGCTAGCCAGACCTCCTGGAGCCTGAGGAAGGCAGGCCACAAAGAAAACCAGCAAGAGCAAAGGCTCTTCTCTTGGCCAGGTGATCACTAGGACTTGCCCTTAAATTGATGCCTTTTCTCACCACGGCTTAGAGCACCTCTATGGGGAAAGTGCATCTCTTCCAGAAGGCGTTGTCCTGCTCGTGGCTACCCCTTCCATTTCTGCACACTCAATAAATATTCCATAAAAAGATGACCACCTCGACTTCATAAAGCATGACGTTTGGGAAGCGTCATGCTTTTCTAAAACACACATTCACTTTTCTCACGCAGCTTTTAGTTGTAAGGAAAAAAAGGTTTTTTTCAAGCAAGTCCAGCTTATCCTACCACATTTAAGATGAGAACAGGAAATAGTAAGATATTCCCCAATCCACACACAGACTAGCCTCATTCTTTATGGAGATGCCGCAAATGACTTCTTCAAACACTTCAAACACTTCCCCAAATATTCTGTCCTTTTTTTTTTTTTTTAAGATTTTATTCATTTATTCATGAGTGACACAGAGAGAGGCAGAGACACAGGCAGAGGGAGAAGCAGGCTCCATGCAGGGACCCTGAATTGAGACTTTATCCTGAGACCCTGGGATCATGCCCTGAGCCAAAGGCAGATGCTTAACCCCTGAGCCACCCAGGTGCCCCTCCATTCTCTCCTTTTTTAGTAAACCCAGCATAAAAGCTGAAATGCCCGATCAGAAATTAAGCCAAATTCTTACTGCTCACAGGGATTAGCTGCTCCATCAGAGAACTTCCCCCTTCACATCTGGCTAATAGAGACTGCCCAGAGGTCAGGCTGTGAGCCCAGGACCGTCAGGTCAATATTCCCCGTCCTTAAACACTACAGGCTGCTTGATGCTCAGGGAGGGACATTACCTGGATTAAAAGTGAAAGGAGTTCGTTTCTCCTTCACTCAGCCTTTGTCCATGACCACAGAGGACAGAACACGGAGGTGGGCCACCGCCCAGGACAAAGGTCACAGGTGCCAGATCCTATCTCTAAATCCCACAGAGCGCTCACTGGCAAGAGAATTTAGGGATTACCTGTCTACCCTCGTCCCTACTGAATAAGGCACCGAAGTCCGGGACGTTTGGGAGACATGCTCAAGGCCACACAGGTAGTCAGAGGCAGCAAGGCCAGGGACCAGTACCTGTTTGGGGAGGCAAAAACAGCTTCCTTGCTTTACCTTGGTGGAACTAGAATGTCCTGGAAATAGGAATCATGGCGAGAGATGAACCCATTCTTCCTGCCTCCTGGAAAATCTCTGACCTTTGCCTTTTCCAGGCTCTCTAGAGCCCAGCCCTTGGGCTGCCCCTATGAGTGGCATCGAGAAAAGGCAGACTGAGGGCCAAGTCCCCCCCACCAGATGACCAGCTGCGTTTCAGCCACTTGAACTTTTTCCAGCAGCCTTGCCCCCTAGCCCCGAGGGAGGCCCAGGTTGGTGACAGGGAGCAGCAGACGTGAAGCAAACCCTTTGAGAGAACCTCTGATGGCTGCATGTTTTTCATCAGGGTTTCAGAAAGCAACCGGCAGAAGGTGACGGAGCAGACACCTGCCGGGCAAGGGCGCTGGGCAGGAGGGGAAAGCAGTGTCGTCATAGGGCCTCTCCCTTCTGCGGTGCCTTTCACCCTTTCCACCTTGATGCTCGATGTTCTGATGCTGATGGACTCTGATTTTCTCAACAATGTGAGCGTCTTTTTGCCAAGTGTTCTTCATGGCTGTGGGTGATTTTCCAAAAGCTTGCTCAGCAGGAGTAAGCCCTGGCTATCGCCAAGCCCGGGGGACAGAGCACAGGCACCCCTGACAGTGGGCCCTACACGTGGAGCACCAGCCAGAGGTAGGTGACAGGGCCTGGGGAGAACGCTCATTGTAGGTGGGGAGTCAAGCAGGGCTATTGTGTTCCAGAAGCTTCTAAGTAATCCAGGTACCTCCTTAGAGCATGGTACAGTGGTACAACCAGGAGATAACAAGATCAACTTAGAGCACTCATCTGTGTGCGGGGGAGAGAGAGAGAAGGGGAGAGAGGGACAGAGAGAGAGACAGGGGGTGAGAAAGGGAGAAAGAAGGAGATGGAGAGAGAGAGAGAGAGAGAGAGAGAGAGAGAGAGAGAGAAGTCAAGTCACCGGGGCCAGGCAGGTGGAATTTAGAACAGCTCGCAGTAGAGGTGATAGAGTACGACAACTAGAAATGACAACAATAACAGTGTTGACCAAAGGTAACACCGGGTGCCAAGCAGTGCTCTAAGCATTTCAGATGCATCACTTCGTTTGGGGGCCCTCTGATTCCACCATTTTACAGACGACAACACAGAAGCACCAAGAGGCAAAAACTAAGGAAGCTGAGGCTGGTTAAGGAAAGTGGTAGAAGCCAGGCGCTGAAAGAAAGCGAGCTTTGTCCGGAAGAGGGAAGACCCTACGTTTCCTTCCTCCTCCTCTGCAGACGAGGTTGTGGTACCCGCACCTGCCTCCTCTTCTTCCGGCCTCGGGTCTGGTTGATGCTCCTCAGAATGTGTCCTACTCACGGTGACAGGTCCCCACGTGTCCCAGCACGCAGGGATTTCCAACGTTTCCAGCTCCTGTGGCAACTGCTCCGAGGCGGGACAGCGATGAGATACAGGGACATGCTTGGGGCGGGAGGCAGATGTCACATCACCTGCACCCTTCGAGCAAGATAGTACGTGTCCCTGGTCCTTCTGTCACTGCGAGCATCCAGGCAAAAAATTAAAAAACCAAACCCCCAAAAAAGCTTTTCGGGGTAGTGATCATCAAATATCTTCCAGTTCAGATCTTAAAAAAATACAGTCAAGCAGATGAAGAATCAGGAAAGGAAACTTTTAAGAATCATTTGCTATCGTTTTATCTACCTCACTTACCAGCCCAAGGGAATATTCTGTTGCCATTCTGTTTCATTTGCTTGCTTCTGGCAGTTCTGGTTTCCAGAATTTCCCCCCTGGAATGACAATCACCCCTCTACCCCATGGCTTTTTGCTCTCTCAGAGTTAGTCCTGGGCAAGAGGTAAAGCCAACAACTCTCACTGCACTCAACCCCAGTGGAGAAAAAAACCATAAATGCAGGATACCACAGCATCCCATTTAACAGACAACTTTTGATACCACTCATGACCGTGGACTCCATGGTTCTAGGGGCTGTGAGAGCCCCAGAGGACGCCCTTAACTATTTCATATTCACACAGACCCACAGTAACTCAGATGGATAGTTGGCAGCTCTGATCACAGAACCATCCAGTTGGGGGGCATGGGGTGCTGGCACTGTTGGGAATCACCCCACGGTGGCCTCCACTCCTGGGGACCTGAGATTGTTGTGTTCCAATGCAATCGCACTCCCATCTCCTCTCCCATCCTCCTTCCTACCCTCCTTTCCTCTCTGCCCAGTGAATGAGGCCTTAGAAGCCCACTGCCCTTCAGTTGTACATCACAAGCGGTCACTCCACTCACTGGCCTCCTGACCTTGGGTGGTCATCTCTAAGATCTGGTCATCTTAGGACCCACCTCACGGGGTGTATACGGGGCAGCATGTGAAAACTGTCAGCACGGCGCCTATTGCAATGGGGTTGCTTTTCCTTCTCATGTGGTTTTTTCCACTGCCTGGAAATGCATTATTTACATGATTATGTAGTTGATGGTTGTTTAGAAAGCAATGGCATGTTCTCAGTCTTCTCTTGCAAGGCCAGCATTGGATGGTGCTGTGTAGAAATCCATTTGGAAATAAGCAAAGCTGCCTTCTCATACCCCCTTCCCAAACTTCTGTCTCTAACTTGCACCCAACAGTGTCTTTTTTTTTTTTTTTTGAGATTTTATTTATTTATTTGAGATAGAGAGTGAATGAAAGGGAGAGAGAGAGCATGAGTAGGGGGGAGGGACAGAAGGAGAGGGAGAAACAGGGTCCCCACTGAGCGGGGAGCCCGATGCAGGGCTCGATCCCAGGACCCTGAGATCAGGACCTGAGCCAAAGGCAGATGCTTAACCAACTGAGCCACCTCGGTGCCCCCCAACTCTGTCTTTCATGTGGTTTCCCCTACAGAGTCCTACACTAACTCCATCCTTCCAAGCTGCCTCACAGAGCTCACCCAGACCCACCACGATTGTATGGAGCCTCCAAGGAGGCCAAAATGCTTCTCTAAGGACCAGTGGGAGGGAGGGCACCAGGATTTTCCTTCTCCTCTCCGATTGACTAGCAGACAATGAGTTCCTCAGAAGCCACAACATTTCATCTGTTTTGGATACAGAGGCCACAAGCTGACTGGATGACATTCTCTACCCCACCCCACCCCACCCCTGTGCGGCATCAGCTCAGGACGGCTCCAAACAGTATCAACTGGTTTGTGGTCAGTGGCATAAACACCAGGCTGGGTGAATGAAATCACTGACTGAGTCATCCTCTGCACATGGAGGCTGGAGAGAACTCAGTTGGGCCTGGGAGGGGCTCCCTGCAAGGTGCTGGGCTTCTCCCTGCCACTGAGACAAGGATGGGGCTCAGCCATCTGTCCCTCTTGTCTGGGCAAGACCACTTACTGGGTGGCTGGCTGCTGGGGGCCAGCAGGACGACCCGATCAGTTCTCAGGATGGGCCGTATGTTTGCAGGCATCTGAACTCGGGGTGGGGGGGTGGCTGGTGCCTGGAGCAAATTTCAGCCTGCTTCAGGAATGTCCCTCAACAGAAACACTTATTAAAATGAGAAAGGAACAATGGAAGGAAGGAAGGAAGGAAGGAAGGAAGGAAGGAAGGAAGGAAGGAAGAAGGAAGGAAGGAAGTTAGTTCTTAGTAATATCAAAGTTCTAAATAGTAATTATGTTTTGCTTCAAACTCATTTATTATAATTATTTATAATATATTTTATATATTTAGATATTACATTAATCCACTTTAAACCTGTCAACAATGCACAGATAGAAAAAAATATTCTGATTAACTAGACTTGTGTCTCAAAGTACAATATAATAGATCAGATCTGCTCTGGGCTACTCGGGCCTCAGGAGGAACTACCCAGGGCAGCAAGAAGCAAGTGGGGCCAGGCTAGGGCGAGGCCAGTGACATGCTTTCTTTGGAAGAACGCTTTAAGAGACAGAACATAAAGACTCCTAACTCTGGGAAACGAACTAGGGGTGGTGGAAGGGGAGGAGGGGAGGGTGGGGGGGGAATGGGTGACGGGCACTGAGGGGGACACTTGACGGGATGAGCACTGGGTGTTTTTCTGTATGTTGGTAAATTGAACACCAATAAAAATTAATTTAAAAAAAAAAGAACGCTTTAAGGGGGGGGCACCAAAAAACTCAGCATGATAAATAATATTTGTTTTCTGTTTTTTGATAAATAATATTTGAATGCAATAGCTTCTAAAATCAGAATGGATGCAAAAATACGCAATGAACAAAATACTAGAAGTTTAAATCCAGACAGGAGCAGCGTCGCTGATTTCATTGTCCCCAGACCCCAGCCCAGCAATGCAGGCAAGGCCTCTGACCGCCCTCCCGGCTGGCAAAGGCCATTCCCATGTTACACATGAGGTCACAGGGTTGTCCCTGGCCTGGATTCCAGGGCGGCGCAGGGTAACAGGGGCATAAGGGGGCCCCACAACCCCCCACACCAAGCCCAGCTCCACCCTCTGCTGCTGTTTCCTTATGCAGGTTTACACATAAGTTCTTTAAGGCTTTCTATCCCCATCTGCAAAATGGGAGCAAGCAATAATGATGCCTCCCTTCTAGGAGTCAGTGACGCTCATGAGCACTCAGGAAAGCTCCCGGCACCCTTATTACCATTGATATGCCCACAAACGCTTCTCGTCTTCCTCCCCTTTGGAGCCCAGGCCGATGGACTTACTTCGGAAGAAACCACAATGGAGAACGTGCTGGTGCCAGATGGAGTGGTTTGTGTTTCTCTAAGTAAACTCTAAAAATAGAGGTGGTGGGTAGCAGCAGTGGTGGCTGCGACAACAGCACCCTTACTGAGCATTTTATTGGACCTGTTTGATGCCAGGTCTGTGCTAAGGGCTTGGGGTCAACAGTGGAGCACAGTAGAGGGAATCCCACCAACGAGAGGGAAGGCAGGGGTGCGGCTGGACCTGGCAGGGCCCTGCAGTCAGTCCTGCTGAGCCCAACTTCCAGCCTCAATGTCTGAAGCCCTAAGGGGGCCTTTGCCAGGCCCAGGTCGTCAGTCCTGGCTTTCTCCCCCCGCCCCTCCCAGGTGGAGGGCTGTCATTTGGTCCTGGAAGACTGGTGACTCTGGGCAAGGAGACTGGGGTGGCCATATGAGAGCACATTTGAAAATTAAACATAAGGAATCTTGGAGCATGATCCCACATCACCCCAGTGCTTAATTGGATAAAATAAAGAAGTTGTGTCTTCCAGGCAAGGCTTGATGTTCACACACGGCTGCTCCTCACACCAAAATCTTAACCCTGGGAGACGGTTCCCCAAGACAAGGGACGGGCAGCCGATCTCTCATGTGCTGGTTGTCTGCGAGTCTTTGTGTCAGGTTCTTAAAAATCAATATATTCATTTGAAAAGCATTTTCTGTGGCTTTCAGAAGAGCATGCTTGGTTCTAGTGTGTGCAGGAATAACTGATAACCCTCAGTAGCCCCTTCAGCCAGGACGATCCTCCCCAGCCAAGAAAACTAGGATAAGTTCATTTTTAAGTTAAAATACACACGCACACGGAATTTGGTAAGAACCCCCTTTTGAGAATTTGTTAGTTCTACTTGGCCATCCGAGGTCAATGACCCGCCCTGATCCACAGCAACTGAAACCGTGTTAAAAGGGGTGCCTGGGTGGCTCAGTGGGTTAACGCCCACCTTTGGCTCAGGCCATGATTCTCAGGGTCCTGGAAACAAGCCCCTGTGTCACTGTCGAGCACTGAATTGAGATGTGCTGCAGGTGTAAAATGCACACTGGATCTTGACGACTTAGTATAAAGAAAAACATGTAAACTATCCCATTAAGGATTTTATATTGATTATACACTCAAACAGAAATCTTCTGGACACATTGGTTAAATAAAATATCTTAGTAAAATTAATTTTACCTATTTCTTTTCATTTTTAGTGTGACTTGTAGAGAATTTAGCATTACATTATCTATACACGTAGAGAAGAAAGTGAAAAACATAAAGATTCAGTTGGGGATTTGAATATATAAAAAGTATAAGGGTAGGCCTAGGTTAAAAGATAGGGTTTAGGCTGGATGCACAGGACACATTTAGAAAATCAAATGAATGAGGACAAGTGATGTGCCTTTGAGCTTTTTTTTCCCCCCCCCATTGGCCAGTCCTGCATCTCTTTCTTTAAAATAAATAAATAAAAATAAATGAAAGAAAAAAAGAATGAAATATTCCTTTTTTTTCCAAAGATTTTATTATTTCTTTATTTAAGGGGGGGGGAGCACGACACGAGGAGGGAGGGACAGAGGTAGAGGGAGAAGCAAGGTCTCCATCGAGCAGAGAGCCCAATGCAGGCTTCATCCCAGCACTCTGGGATCATAACCTGAGCCAAAGGCAGACACTTAACCCATTGAGCCACCCAGGTGCCCAGAAAGAAAGATTCCATACCCATATGTAGCTTGAACTATATTTCTATTGAATGGCACTGTTCTCAGCTGTCTTTACACCTGCAAATACACATCCAGACTTGTGTGCACTCGCACACTTGCTCACGCTCTCTGTCTTTCTTCAACTCAGTTCAGGGATCTAATTTGTGGAAATCATTACTTACTTCCCCTGGATAGCTGACATGTGTCACTTTGGCTACCTGGTATACAAACCATTGGTATGCTATTAAACTGGCCCTCTGAGGAAAAAAGAAAAAAAGAAAACAAAGCCCTGATTTGTTGTGTTTGTTCCCTTCTGTAGTGTAAATACTCCCACCGTGGCTCATTGCAAGCTGCCCTTGAGATGTCCCTGAACCTGGGCGTGTTTTGATAAGCTCAACCTTAGCACCGATTATGAATCCTCTTCCTATTTAGGCTCAGTTTCCAGCCTCGGGGAGGGTAGGGCTCCCAATGCCACTCAGGACAGCCCAGGTCCCATATATTCCTTCTACCTGGCTCCTGGGTACCCAGAACTTAGGTTTATGGTGTAAGCGAGGTCAATCAGATGCCCCTGCCCTGGACGTAGCATCTGGGGGCTGCAATAGACAGGCCGGGGGCTTGTTAGGGAGTATTTGCTGTGGCCACAGCCAACTCAAGCATTCAGTGGTGTGGAGGCTGGGATCTTCTGGCAGAGAGTCCAGTGGGGGCATCCAGTTGGGGCAGCAGCAAGTGTCCAGTGGCAGTGGTGACAGTGGTAGCATCCAAAGTAGACTGCTCCTGTGGCAGGCTCTTGTTTGTCTCAGTTATCCCTGAATCCAGTTTCTCAGCCTCCCCATTGATTTGATGAGCTAGCCAATCTCCCTTAGCTAATTCCTTATCTGCCAGGTGAAGCAGAGTCTAGAACCCAGACTCTCCATTCACCTATCACAGTCAGGTGGTATGATGTGACAGGCGATGTGGTACGGTGCAGGGCAGGTAAGGGACCAGTTATGGGAGAGGTCCTAAAAGAGAACCTGAATTCTGAACATCAGCAGACACTTAACGAACTGGAATGTCCAGAATTGAAAGCAGGGACTTGAACAGATATTTATATATATATATACTTATTTATATAATATGTAATATATAATACATAATATATAATATATATCCATGCCCAAAGCAGCACTGGTCACCATAGTCAAGAGGTAGAAGCAGCCCGAATGTCCACCCATAGATAAATTGATAAATTAAATATGATGTTTAGTGAAAGAAGCCAGACACAATATGGTATGAGGTACCTACAGGGGTCAAATTCAGAGCTAGAAAGTAGAGAATAGAGAGTTAGTGCCTGGCGGGGACAGAGTTTCAGTTTGAGAAGATGAAAAGTCTGGAGATGAATGGTGGCGATGGGTGCACAACAATGCGAATCTACTTAAAACCACTGAAACCTACGCTTAAAAAATGGTTACGATAGTAAATTGGATGTTGTGGATAGTTTACCACAGTAAAAAATAATTCCTAAAACAACAGGCACACGTCCAGGTTTCATTCCCAAAGAATTTTAGTCTGTGTGTACGCTGGGCATGTCTTCGGTTTCTAAAACTCCACAGGTGAACACACCTGATTGAGAATGACGAGGTCACCGAGGGGCACGACTGGAATTCAAGACGGCTCAATTTCTTTTTTTTTTTTTTTAATTTTTATTTATTTATGATAGTCACAGAGAGAGAGAGAGGCAGAGACACAGGCAGAGGGAGAAGCAGGCTCCATGCACCGGAAGCCCGACGTGGGATTCGATCCCGGATCTCCAGGATCGCGCCCTGGGCCAAAGGCAGGCACCAAACCGCTGCGCCACCCAGGGATCCCAAGACGGCTCAATTTCGATGATGTTTCTGCCTCCAAGTCTTTACTAGCCTCTCAACCGGAGGTGGCCTGTGGGGTGAAGGCAGCTGCAAATATGTGTGCTTGTCTGATTTATTTATTTATTTATTTATTTATTTATTTATTTATTTATTTATTTATTTTATTTTATTTTATTTTATTTATTTTGCTTGCTTGTCTGTTTTAAATGAATTCGTAATTGCCAGCCTTTGAAAAGCTGGAGACTTTACATAAAAATCCAGATCTTTACCCTTCTGCATGGCCCCGTGAGTTAGAGCTGAGGCCAGCGTCTCCACAACCCCTTCCAGCTACCCGGGCCCCTCACCTGGTCTTGGAGGTCATTGGGCTCGCCACCCACACTCCAAAGGAGCAAGCTGATTGGAGCTGAGAAGAGCAATCCCTGTGCCTCTGTCGTCAGTTTATGAAATCATGTTCATAGATAAGCAGGTGCTACAAAAGCCCAAGTGATCAGTCCTCACTTTAACCTTCTTACTGATGCTCCGGACTATTTTGCTAAACCATAAACTTTGGACTGTTTCTGCAACATTTAAATTCTGTTTCTCTCTCCCTCTCTCTCTCCCTCTCCCTCTCCCTCTGTGACAAATAAATAAAATCTTTTTGTGGTTGTTTTTTGTTTGTTTGTTTTTGTTTTAAGGGACACCTGGGTGGCTCAGACAGTTTAGCATCTGCCTTCTGCTCAGGTCATGATCCCAGGGTCCTGGGATCGAGTCCTGCATCAGGCTCCTTGCTCAGGGGGGAGCAAGGAGCCTGTTTCTCTCTTTGCCTGCACTCCCCCTGCTTGTGCACACCTTCTCTCTCTGACAAATCAATCAATAAAATGTTTTTTAAAAATAAACTCAGTCTTTCTTTTTTTCTTTCCTCCTCCTCCTCCTCCTCCTCCTCCTCCTACTCCTTCTTCTTCTTCTTCTTCTTCTTCTTCTTCTTCTTCTTCTTCTTCTTCTTCTTCTTCTTCTCTCTCCTTCTTTCTTTCCTGACTTAACACTCTTCAGTATTGAATCAAAGTCATAAAGCCAGTCTTGGGTCTCAGTAAATGAGGCATCCATTTCAAAGTAACCTGGGATGCCTAGCTATCCTGTGGCTTGCAGAAGGTGAGGCAGGTTGAGGGAGATTTGGTTACAAGAGTGCATATAAAAATCATGGACCCTTCTTTTTCACAAAGCACAACTGGGGGCCCCCCAAGCCCCTAGGCAATGACCTCAGCTCCATGCAGAAGGGTGAGGATGGATGCTGCTTTCTGAGAGGGGAGCCTGTAGGCAAGGAATTGCCCTGGGAATATCTATAACGGGTTCAGCCAACAATAGTTGAAATGCTCCCAGGTGGGGTAGGGAGCCACAGAGCGTTGCCGCAGGGTTTAGAGACTAAAAAAGAAGGAGAAATTAAGTGCCATGTTTCTAATTTTTAGTTTCCAGCCGGCTCCCTTTATATCAGAGAGCCCAGTGCTTCTTTCCCATCTTGCCTGGAGATTCATGGGGATTCCGGAGACAACAATAAATCACTTTGGTTTGGTTTGTGGGTACAAAGGTTAATTTGTGGAGGTAGCACTTGTGGGAAAGATGGGCTTCCAAACCCAGCCCGCCTCACACCCTTCATTTTGCTTCCTGAGGTCTGCACACTGCGCAACAGTGCTCACTGTTGGCCTGTTGGTACTGATCTCATGGCTCAGACCAGGTGTGGGAGGGACTCGTGCAGGGGCCCTTCACATCCGGCCCCCAGCTACCATTTGGGGTCTGGTCACACCACTTCTCAGAGATTCCCAGCCCCCCACAGGGTCCCTTCTCCAAGGCTGCTTTAGGGAAGCAAATATGATTTACATCACAAAAGCAGACAGATCATGCGGTGTCATTTTGATGATATAAACAGGCTGGTGATGGAGAAAGTTTATCTTATCAAAAAAACAAAAAAATCTTCCAGCTGGGTAAAAGTGAGGTGTTTTATCCCGACGTCTGCAAGACTGTGTTTGGGTGACACATGCGACTAAAGCATACACCTGGTTGGCAGCTTCTCCATCTGCCATAGAAAGCTTGGGAGAGCCTCAGAAATGCAAACATATTGGCCAATACACGCTTCACTTCTGCTGAGAGCTTTTCATTAACATTTGTCAGGCGGATGATCCACATCCCTGCAGGCTAGAGTGCCAAAAGCACAGGATTCCCAGCTCCTCCTCGGAGTGCTCTTCCCACCCCCCACTCATCTTTAGGTACCAGCCTCGCCAACCGCTCCTTCTTCCCCGCCACCCACATCCTGGCCACTTCCTCCCACCAGCCTGTCACCCTCCATGTCGCTGCCCTCATCCGTCTGCCACAACCCTACAAACCCTTCAGGACTTGGCTCAAGTGCACGGGCTTCCTCCCTGCTACCTCTCTTGCTCCCTCAGACACATTCCTTTGCCATTCCTCCCGCCCAGATCTGTCTGCCCACCTCCTCCGTGCCTTTTGCAGGACAAACCCTGGAAGAACACGGGAAGGGGACAAGGAGAGGAAAGCGGGACAGAGGTGGGCAGAGAAAGAGAGGCCGGGAAGCTCGGAGGGTGGAGGAACAAAATGCAATCCCCACCTAACACTCTGATGGCGTGTACAAATAAAGACAAAATCACGCCAGAAATTAAATAATTTCCCAGTTTGCAAAGGAATCTCTCTGCTGGAATTTAAATGTTGAGCCCAATACCCATAGCTCCTCTGGCTACTGATTTGATGCTCTGAAATAAAGAAATGAGGTTAGGATATTGCTTAGGAACACCCCTGGGCTACAGAACGCAGAAGAAACGAGAGGCACTCATGCTTCAAACATAGAAGGGCCAGTTAGTTCCACAGGGCCACGTGGGGCTCCCAGAGAGTTCTCGTCTTCACATTGCATGAGCTTGTCATTAGCTGTTCTGTTTTCCTGGCACCTATTTCCATTTACCCCCAAGACCTTTGCTGTTTGGCTTCTTCCTTCCAGAAATGAGAGGTGATAGCTAAAAAGATCACGGAGCTTGCACCACTCAATCGGCTTAAAATCAACTCCAAGTACAGGCGACTGTTGTTTTATAGAGCTGGTAAATTTTATTTTTAATTGACCCAGTGTTAGAATAAGTCCATTGGAAGCTGAGATATTTTTAGCTTTTTTTTTTCTATTTTCCAGCTTAACTTTTTAAAAAGTCTTTTTAGAAAAATACCTGGTACATGCTTTAGGAGTCTCTCTCTCTCTCTCTCTCTCTCTCTCTCTCTCTCTCTCTCTCTTTCTAAATCACATATCTAATCCCCCATCTTACTTAGTGTAAACTAAAACAGAAACACCAACTCCCACTCAATGAGAGACCATTGTCATTGTCACTTATGGGCAACGTAGATAAAATCAATCATAATAAGCTCACACAGGCATCCAGCTCAAAACCCTACTGAAATTACGAGCTAGCAACACAGCAGTATTATCTGCAGTGCCGAATCCCACTTCTGCATGAGGAGGTGAACAGTTTAATGCTACTTATAACTGCTCTATCTTGCACTCATGCTTCCTGAACACGATAGCGATTTGACTGTTGACCCACCAAATGACAATTTGCGATTAATCCTTCTTACCTCCTTGCATTTATTTTAATCTCCCTTTGGCCAGGTTCTGGGCAGTTGCTCGGGTGTCAGCGTTCATGTTCAGCGCCTCATTTGTATACACACCTATCTCCTGTGTGGGAGCCCTTGGGTAGCTACACAGTTGACTAAACAGTAACTTCTAATCAGTGAATCACCAAAACCATGGTGAGGGTTTCCCCTTTTCTTCTGAGAATCGTACTTCCACAGTGGGTTCCCCCACCAAAAGCAGTGAAATTCAGTGTGTTCTTTTTTTGTCTCTGTGGCTCTTGCAAAATACCACTTGGAAAAGGTGCAACTGGGCAACCTTGATCTCACTCATTAATTCTGCTTTTGATGATTTTTCCTGAGGAAAGAAAATGACATGTTACTTAGTTACACTCCGTCCTTATATTATGTTACACTGATATTTGAGGAAAAAATAATACAATAGGAAAATGTAAATAGGAAAGAATAGGAAACATCATGTCATAGAAAAAAAGATCTCGGTGCCCTTTATGATAAGAAAACGCTGGAAAGACCTTAAAATGCCCTAAAATACGAGATGGGGTTAAATAATTGCAACAAAGTTCTGGAATAGAATTCCATGAAGCCAATGAGGAATTTTTTTAAAAGAATATTGAATAATAAGGGAAAATGGTCATGACAGAAGTAAAAAAGCAGATTCCAAAGCAGTGTAATCCCAAATACACGCCCACTTGGTGGTGGTTATCTCTGTGAGGCTGTGTTAGAGCTTTTATTTGCTTTTTAAAATGTATCTTTTCTAAAATTTCTCTTGTGAGAATGTATTCCCATGTCATTGGAAAAGCAAAAGCTAGAAATGATGACACCTGGACTCCTTGTGCTTGCACAATCTCCTTTGCAGAGGCTGGCCCCAGGACCCACTGCTGATGCTTCTCCAAGCATCAAGCAGAATCTGCCGAGAGTACCAGGGTCCATTAGAGGTTGGAGGGTACGGTGCTCCTGGGTAAAGCTCCTCACCACAGGATGCTCCCCAACCCACCCCTCACCTCCATCACAGGAGCTGTTCTGGAAGCAGCTTTCTGATCACACACTATCAAAATTTTAGCTAGAATCTAACTCATTGAATAATTGTGATTATTCAATGCACACTTAACTACCTTAGTTTCTTCTTTTAAAAAAAGGATGATCCTAAACTGACATTTTCTAAGAATGGTGATACAGAAGAATATTTATATGGTAAACGAATAATAACATAGGAGAATATTTATTCATATGGTAAATGGATAATAACAAAAGAGGATTATTTATTTACATGATAAACAGAGCAGATTAAGAAACTGTAAGCTTCTCACTGTATTTTTAAAAATTATGTGTGTTTCTTGGTTGTGCCAAATGTACCATAGTTATATATAATGCTAACAAGCAAGAAACCGGGCCAGGATTATTAGAGAGCTCTCCACTATCTTTGCAACTTCTCTATAAATCTAAAATTATTCTACATGACAGCAGGACTCATTGTAGTGACCATATATAATGTATATGCATATAAATAAGATATGTATATAAATATCAAATACTTACATTGTATACCATGATACTGCATTATCAGTGATTCTTCAATGAAAATTAATTAATTAAAATAATTTCAAAATGAAATGTTTATTTAACAAGTAAGATAACATCTTCACTTTGTGGCACACATTCCCCATGCTTCAATTATGTAACATTTGCTATGGCAAAATCCTTTGGAAATTTAAAAAAAAAAATATGTGTTTGTATTTTTAGAGACTTTGAGTCTATTCACACAAGTAAGTCACAGATGAAAAATGTATCTAGCAAAGAAGCCAAACTGAGAAGAGTCTGTATCTGCGGGATTTGGAATGGTTTTTACTTTTTCTTTAGTTTTTCTAAACTTTTAAGATTTATCTGTGATGAATATATAAATACTTTTATGTAATTATGACTCACATAAGTATATGCTATATAATGCTATATATATAGAGAGAGAGTTATATGTTACACAAAAATAAAATTACTTTTATGGGGTCGCTCATAATCAGAAAACAAAGTTTTCAACAGGGATATATGGAGTTTCTAAGACTCCCAAGAGTCTTGCATTTTTGAAGCTGAAATTGTATAAAGCCCAGCAAAACTATTTGCAGAACCAGAAGGTTATATAGATGCCGTAGCCACTGTTCAAACTTTAGGAAACCGTATGTGCTTAATATGAATTAAACACAAGTAGCTAATACTAATTTCGGAACCACAAAGTCAACTTGATAATGATAGTATTCCTAAATTAGCACAATGAAAAGCTTAGCCACTATTGCCCAGCTAATGAATGGGTGACAGAAAAGAAAGCCTCTCTGCTTTGCAAAGCTTAACATTAAAATTAGCCCTATCTGTTACCTTTCATGCAAAAAGGAAAGACAGAGGCTGTTCCACCGACTGGTATTTTGCTCTATGCCTGAGCAGTTCATGGGATATATGACAAGTGGAAAGAGCCTTAATTCTCGTCACCTAAAACAACATTTGTGGGGGTGGGGAATGAAATCAAGGTGAAAAGAATTTCGAACCCTGAAGCCATGAATGGTACTCCTGTGAGGTCTGATCATTTTTCCCAGAGAAATCACAAGACAGACAAGTGGCAGATCAATGAAGTAGCATCGTGGCAATAACGCAATTGCTCTTGCTGTGGTCAGAAAATGTACATAGCAAGACAGCAGTAAGAAAACCCCTGTCTTTGCCTAAAAACAAAATAGCCCGCCTCTGGTGGAGGTGGTGGTTGTTTTATCACAGGATTTTGAGTGGAAAAATAGTCCCACTTGTCAATCAGCTAAGTTGCAGGAGCTAATAGATTCTGGTGTGTAGGGGGGTCAACACGGAATTTAATTTAACATCTCACAATACGCCCACATGCCCAGAAAATGTGGACAGCTTGATGGGGTTCACTGAGCCAAAGAAGCAAGACCCAAACAGTGCATTAATGTATAGGGGAAGAATAGTTGCAATCAGCCCCTTGTGAATTGGACAGAGGGCCTGGAGATGAAGCAATTATCAGCCATCGGGGATTAATAGCAAAGTGTGAATGCCAAGCTGTATATGTTAGGGGCGGAATATGTTGCCTATAGAAAACAACAAAGGACGTTTCTTACTATTAAGTGAGATTAAACGTAATGGCCTGATTTAATCACAAAGGCAGAATTAAATTCAGATGGCAATTTCAAAGTGGACGCATGAACACAGACCACTGCTTACATTTACATATAGCTGGCATAGCTTGGCCCGCCACACAATAGGATAAAGTTTCTTTGGCCACTTAAACAATTTTCTATTCTTCACTGTTTTTGTGAACACTCACTGTATTTATTCCCCCGTTGCATTTAGTCAGCAAGAAGGAGCTAAGAGTTAGATTTATTCATGGATGCTAGAATTTTTGATTCTTTCGAATTATGAAACAAAAGGTGCAAAAGGTCATAAGAACAGCGTAGTTATAATCCGATTGGTATCAAAATAAGAAGGAGGAGGAGGGGGAGGCGGAGAAAAAGAAGGAGAAGAAGAAACAAAACAATCTCAGAGAGAATAATCCAGTATCATGTGAAAGGCAGCTTCCTCCCTGCTCAGGTATAGATTTGTGTTACCATCGTGGAGTCCAAACAAGTTATTTTTCAATATAAGCTAGTCCCTCCTTCCTTCTTTGTTATGGAAGTCTTGCTTGCTTACTCGCTCCCCATCTGAAAGGAGGTTCTTGTAAGAGGTTTGGGGGGATAGAAACCTGTTGCAGGGTTTAGAGTCATTTTTCATTAGTGGGTCCCTGGAGAATTTCAAGTGAAATTGAGTGAAAAAATTAAGTATAGGGGATTCCTGGGTGGCGCAGCGGTTTGGCGCCTGCCTTTGGCCCAGGGAGTGATCCTGGAGACCCGGGATCGAATCCCACATCGGGCTCCCGGTGCATGGAGCCTGCTTCTCCCTCTGCCTATGTCTCTGCCTGTCTCTCTCTCTCTGTGACTATCATAAATAAATAAAAAATTTTTTAAAACAATTAAGTATAGTGTCTCAAAGACATGATTACCTGTCTTCACTGCTCAGGGATTGAGCACATCTAACCCTTCTGGGTTCCTAAAGTCCCTAGCAAATTACATATATTATATAAATATAAATATTATATAAAATATAAATATTTTTATACTTACTATATTGCATTATTATATGTAATTATTTGTATTGTGTTACATATAATTGTATACATGTTTGTAAAATAATTTCATATAAATTTTATGTGAAAAATAATTCTGTACAATTTATATATACAATTATACTGTAATATATATTATATATTATTATATAATGTACATTTATATATTTAACTTTTATGTTATATAAATCATTAATGACCTCACCCCTTGAGCAAGGAAGTTTTCTTCAAAGAATTTACTCTAAATAGACATAGCATAAAGGGCTTAATGATTTATGTATCAAGATGTTCACCACAGAGTTGCATTGAATATTAAAACCAAATAGGAATTGACCAAAATGGTCCTCCTTATGGGATGAGTTTCACAAATTTTGCTATGGACTTACAATAAAATACTACACAGCCATTTTAATGACCTAAGTCTGAAATAATCTGAATGATCTGAAATGACAATCTGGAGCTTTAGTTGATTAGAGAGGGAGAGTCAGAGAAAGATGCCATAATATATTGCTGAACAGTTTATAGAATTCTTGTATAACATGAGTTTAGGTATATCTAATTGTGTTTATGGAGTAAGAGTAATACCTGGAGAAAATATTAACTGTGTTTATCTCTGGGTGGTGGGATTTGGGTTGTTTTATTTTTTTTCTTGGCACTTATTGGTTGCTTTTTTATTTTTGTCATCTCTACACCCAGTGTGGGGCTCGAACCCTGTGCCCTAAGATCAAGAGCCACAAGCTCTACCGACTGAGCTGGCCAGGCGCTCCAGGACTTACTGATTTTTTTTTTGTTTTGTTTTTAAACAATTAACAAGAATTACTTTTACAATCAGGAAAAAAACTTATTTTTGAGAAAGAATTATGTTTTTGAGAGGATGCAAGCATTTTGGAAGTGATTTTAAGGGACAGATCATGCAGTTTCCTGGGGCCAAAATGAAGGCAAAGCTAAAGTGGACGTGGCCTCCCCTGTGCAGATGAGCCCAATGCCTGCACTTCACCCACTTATACCCTTCAAAGTCCAACTTCTGCTTTTGGAGACTTGTCCCCTTTTCCTCGGAGTTTGGTTTCCCCTCCTGGAGATAGGTTAATCATCTGTGAATATGTTGCAATCTGACTTCAACCCAACAAGCTTTAGGACACAGGCTGACGGGGAGTGAGCCTCTGAGCAAGTGGCCTAACCAAGTCCTGGGCCTTTAGATAAAGTGGGGTGGAATTGCGCAAGACTCACTTTGGAGCAATCTGCAATCGCTGTGAATGAACGCCTCCAAGCGGGACAAAGTGACCTGTCAAAGGCCATTTCATTCTGATTCTTCAAGTCAGACTCTGGTTCCGGTTCATTGCAAGATGCCCCTCTGCTTGGAAGGAGAGGGAGAATGTGCAAGAGGACATGAACAAAACACACACCGGGTTTCTTTTTTTTTTTCTTTTTTTTTTTAAATATTTTTATTTCTTTATTCATGAGAGACACAGAGAGAGGCAGAGACATAGGCAGACAGAGAGGCAGGATCCCTGCAGGGAGCCCGATGCAGTACTCAATCCCAGGACCTCAGGATCATGACCTGAGCTGAAGGTAGATGCTCAAACACTGAGCCACCCAGGTGTCCTACATGTCAGGTTTCTAAGGGCTGTTTGCTACAGCAGCCAGGCAATGTGGCTTCTTCACCAGACATGGAAGTGGACCCTAACCTGATGCCCCCCACAGGCCTTTCCTGTGTGCTTTTGAGCAAAAGTGCAATTCTGGCCGTGGCACAATTGGACCAATCGGACTTGGGGGCAAGAGAATGACAACAAAAGGTGTCACAAACCTGCAGCATCTACACTAGCCTGGGGACCTCATCTGCCCATTTTCTAGCACAGAGCACCAAGCTAAAATTTGCCAGGGTGGGTGGCAAACCAAAACAAATTTGCTAGACTATTCAGAGGCAGAATGAGGCAAACGGAGCATGAGCTCCCTCCCTTTGATCACCTCGGGTGGTGGGACAGCCAACTCCAGGTCCTTTCTCAGGCCTTTCTGAAGTCACCTGAAGCCAGAGGGGATGTCAGGTAGGAAACACACTCTCCAACAATCCATTCCTGGGGTTCCAGAAAAGCGGCAATTGTTCCATTTTCAAACAGAATAGGAGGAGAGAACATTTCTGGGGTCATTAGAACTCACGCAGAATGTAGATGAGCATTTTTTAAGAAAACAATATTTAGTGTTTCTTTCTGATTATAACCTGATTGTGCAGGTCCGTGTGCGGTACAAATACTGAAATCAAGAGAAAACAAAAATATGGAGCGCGTGCAATCCCACCGCTTGTCCAGAAACAACCATCATTTACATTTAGATGTATTTCCTTCTGCTTGCTTTTTATGTATATATAATTAGAACATCTACTTTTATTTTTTTTTTAAGATTTTATTTATCTATTCATAAGAGACACACAGGCAGAGACACGGGCAGAGGGAGAAGCAGGCTCCATGCAGGGAGCCCGATATGGGACTCGATCCCGGGATCACACCCTGAGCCAAAGGCAGATGCTCAACCACTGAGCCACCCAGGCGTCCCTCTACCTTTATTTCTGACAAAGCTGGGATCTATATTACTCAGATGCAGTGCTCTGAGAAGTTCTAGGAATAGTAATGGTAGTGAGATAGTGATAATCCTATAGCTTCTATTTTTTTTTTGAAGATTTTATCTATTTATTTGACAGAGAGAGAGAGCATAAGCAGGGGGAGCTGCAGGCAGAGGGAGAGGGAGAAGCAAGCTGCCCACTGAGCAGGAGCCTGGATGCGGGACTTGATCCCAGGACCCTGGGGCCATGCCCTGCCCAGAACAAAAGGCAGACGCCTAACCGACTGAGCCACCTAGGTGCCCTTCTAATTTCTTACAGGATGGATGATGCCCAGGACTCTTCTCCAGGCAGCTGAAAGTATTTTTAATTCACTTTCCTAATGGGCCTGGGAATAAGGAGAAAGAGACAGCTGAGGTTGTCTTAAGAGTTGGGGTGACTTCTTGGAGTCACACGGTCAAGTCATACCCAGGAGCAGAGCCGAGTCTCCCCTGCGTACGTGGGGACCAATTACCTCGGGAAACAGGACCTTCCCTGGGTCACAGGCAGGTAACACTCACCCCCCACACACATGCACGCACGCACACGCGCACACACGTACACATAATAGAAGGCTGTGGTCACCCTGGAGATTGGGAAGAAGGGCCCCTCTTGCTGCAGCCTCCTCTTGAGAGCTGTCTGTCCCCGTCGGCTCATCACTCCTGCTGCACCAGGCAGGCTGACAGTTGTAATGTCCTCATCTGTGTCCTCCCACAGAAGGAGCAGGGGGACCAATTGCTCAGCACAAAGGCTTGAAGTGCTTGTGTGAAAGGTCACTAAGTACCATCATCTGGGCCAGGGAGGGGGCCCAGAGACAGCGGCCATGGAGAACAACAGAACAGGGGCGGGTCCTTAACCTCGGCCTGTGGCCTGGTTAGGAGCGGGCGGGCCAGGGAGGCAAAGATGCTCAGGCCTCCATAATTCTGCTGGGAGGCCGACAGCTCTCCTCCTCTTCCCCAGGCCTGGCAGGTGGCAGGATGGCCTGAAAGGAAGCAGGAGGACCAGCCCAGGGACGCTCCAGGCCCTGAGATGAGGCCCCCATCCATGACCCTCCTGCTGGGGGAATAGACGCGGGGGTAATAGCCGGGAAGTCAGGGTATACCGTGTGGAACCCCATGAAGCACACTTTCAGGAACCCTGAAACATACTACACCTACTATGTGGCATCACATCCGATCCCACTTCATGTCATATTTGAGCATATAAACGTGGCAAAGATTTAAGAAGAAAACCGGGGGGGGGGGGTGGAGATGTAAAACTGAACAAGGAAAAAAGTGCTCTTTGCTTGCCCAATCAGCAGCGAGTCGGGGGCGAGGACCACTGGCGTTCACTCTTCATTAGGACACTCGAGTGTAGCCCAAAAGACACCAGTGCCCCAAGGGGACATTAATTTGGGAGCTGCTGGAGGCCAAGACCCAAGGTGTTTCTCTGCTACTTCGAGGCATGACAGTGTGGTTCTTTACAATGTGGGCGTGAAAATCAAGCAGCAATTTTGAGGCCAACGGCATTTTCAATACCCACTACCTCCCTTGCCTCATCTGTAAAGGGGGCTTGTTTGGAAGATTCAATGTGCAAATATATGTAAGAAGCTTAGAATAGTGCCAGACACGCAAGCTCTCAATAAAGGCTAATTATCACCATCGCCATCACCAGCATCACTGGGTGGCAGGATTCTTGGTGAATTTAATTTCTTTCTTTCCATTTCCTTTGTTGTCTGGAAGGTCTGCCATGATGATGGATTGTTATCACAATGGAAAAAGGCAAAACTTTTTTTTTTTTTAAGAAAGCTCTTCACAGCTGCCTTCCAGAGCCCTAGAGATGGGCCAGGAGAGGGACAACACCAACGCAAAGGGAAGGGTCTCCCCTCCAACAGAAATGTGCTTTTTCTTTTCTTTCTTTTTCTTTCTTTCTTTCTTTCTTTCTTTCTTTCTTTCTTTCTTTCTTTCTTTCTTCTTTCTTTCTTTTTTGAAATGTGCCTTTTTCAAAATGAAAAGGGGATAGAGGTTAAGGTTAAGGTTGGGTGTTTCCTCCCCATGCCATAGAGCATGTGGAAAATTATAATAATGCCCAGCACCCACACCTGCCAGGTTGCCTGCAGCTGAGAACTGAACCAGGACAGGCCCAGGCACGCCAGGACAAGGTGATCACTGCAGCCAAGAGGAGCAGATTTCTGGGCATACCTGGGCCCCATGCATTCACAGGAACTAGGAGTCTCTGAAAATTTTACCTCGGGGCCCAATATTTAAACCACACTGCAGAGCTAAGCATGAAGTATCCCCAGTTCTCTTGGAGGAGAGAGATTTAAGTGTCCTGGAGTTGGAGAGGACAGGGTGATCAATGAGAAGTCAAGTCCATCCTTGGTCCCTTTTGGGGAGAACATTGGCCCTGAAGCAAAATCCTGTCCTTGAGAGACACCGGGCAGCGTCTTGTCCTTTGTGTTGTGTTTTCTAAAAGGACAGGCTCACTGAGGATGCTTACATTCCCGGGGATGCTGTGCTGAGTCCCCAAGAAGAATAAAGTAAGAAGAATGTAGATGTCAGCTTCATCCTAAATGGACTAACCAAGTAAAATTTATACCATGCTAGGTTACCTCTGACTGAGTCTATTAATCTCAAGGGGCTCTGGTCTGAAAACCTACCACTCCCTCAGCTCCAGAGGCAACTCTCTGTTTGGCCTGGATTCGAGCACTAAGTTCCTATGCTTACTGAAAAGAGAATTTCAAAGAGAATAAGATCTGGGTGTTTGGTCAAGGATTAGTACAAATGTCAGGATCTCCCTTGGAGATTTTTCTGGAGTCGGTTTATCTCTGCAACCGAGAGGTAGCCAAAATGTAGGTAATCATCTCCAAATGACAAAGAGTCTAGAGCTCCATTAACCCAGGATGGTCATTCTGTCTTTTTAGAAAGCATGTAGTTTTGAGGTCATAGGTGCGGGATTTTTATTTGCAAGGTTCATCTCCACCGCCACCTTCCCTAGCTGTGTGACCCTGGGCAAGTTTCTGAACCTCTCTGAATTTTCATTTCTTCATCTGTAAGATGGTAATAATTAGACCTACATCATAGGTGTATTTTTAGGATCGAGTGGCATCAAATACACAAAGTACTTGGCATATTGTCAATATGTTTCCTTCTTAAATTTCTCTTTGAACATAGTATATAATCTTTAATCATCCCTCTTGTAAATATTTTAATTATAACATTGAAAATGTGCTAAGAAATGTCCATAATGAAGGAGGTCATTAAAACTTCTATTATTTGCATGAAACTGTGTGTTCACAGCATTTCACCGCGGTAGCATGCCCGTTCTCTGAGATCCTACGGGTTTTCTCTAATCCCTGCTGGCTTTATAGTTGAGTAAACTGAGGCACAAAGCAACATATAAAGGACTCATCGCCATTAACAACAAAACAGCCACCGCATATGCAGCAGGACGCTCCCGTGAGCCAAACTCATTTGCCAGAACATCCGAACCACCAGCCCCTACATTTAGACAAAAGCCAAGTGAATGCAAGACTGAGCCCAAGGATTTTTTTTTTAAGTGACAGGGTGGCCCATCTTTATCATTTGATCAATATTTATTGCGGTCTTACTACAGACCTAGAAAGGCAGCAATGTGAAGAAAAGCATACTTCCTGTCTCATGGGGCCTACATCTTAGCAGGGGAGAGAAATACAGAACAACTAGTTAAACAGTTAATTTTAACTGCATTTTTATATGATAATTGCTGAAGGCAAGCTGCCAGGATGGTGAGCACACATAACAGGGTCTGGGAGGTCTGGGGTGTGCTCTGGGGAGGTGATGTCTGACATAAATGATGAAGAACAGGTAGGCATTAACTAGGCGAAGTGCGTGTGCTCTGCATGTTGGGGTGTGTGGGATGGAGGGTGTGTAAAAGCATTCCACGCACAGGGTGCCTGGGTGCCTCAGTCGGTTCAGCGGCTGACTCTTGGATTTCCACTCAGGTCATGATCTCAGGGTCCTGGGATCAGGCTCTGCGCTCAGTGGGGAGTCTGCTTGGGATTCTCTCTCTCTCTCTCCCTCTGCCCCTCCCCCAACTCACTCTAAAATAAATAAATAGACCTAAAAAAAAATAAAGCAGGGCGCCTGGGTGGTTCAGTGGTTAAGCGTCTGCCTTTGGCTCAGGTCTTGATCCTGGGGTCCTGGGATCAAGTCCTCCCAGGGAGCCTGCTTCTCCCTCTGCCTATGTCTCTGCCTCTCTCTGTGTGTCTCTCATGAATAAATAAAAAAAAATTTTTAAAGGCATTCCATGCAGAGGGTACAGCTGTACCCAGCCCTGAAACAAGAAGGAGCAGAGACTGTAGCTCCGCAGGTGGGAATGGTGAGGGAGTCAGAGTCGCTCATTGCAGGACAGGATGTGCGTCTTTATCCCAAAATCAGTGGGGCCACGGAGCCAGAACTCAAAGCTGGTTGGTTGGTGCATCTGAGTAACTGCCCATGGGGAACTGCAACTGCCCCCCCCCACTTCCTCACAAAATAAAAATAAATAAAAAACCCCACAAAATGAAAAACATTAGGGTCAGCTCAATTTTATTTTAGTAAATGGTTTGCCCGGCTTTACATGGGTCACTTGTCAAAACACTGTCCTATCTGTTCACTATCCGCCCCTCTCCCCACCGCAAGCAACCCTGTCTCCTTCCCATTTCATCTTGAAATCTGCACACAGAAGGCTAGAGGTGAGCCCACTTTCCAGATGCTCCCCGCTGGAGGAGGGGAGACCCTAACTGTCACATGGGGCCCACAGAGAGGAACTGAGCTGGCACCTCTCAAACTCTGCCTCACATTAGAGCACCCGGAGAGCTTCTAAAACCCAGGCTCCGGGCCTGTCCCAGACCAGTTAGATCAGACTCTTGGGGGGTGGGTGGGGGAGCTGGCATCAGTATTTTATTTTAACTCCCCAGGTGATGCCAGTGGGCAGCCACATTTGAGAAGCTGCCATCCGTAAGGGGCTCTTCTAGATGATTCTATACTCCCCACTCAGTGGGAGGAAAGAAAGAGTGGCAGTGACAGTCCCCTCAAAGGATTTGCGACTTTTTTGCCCCCAAAGAGGGGGTGAGCTGGGAACACCTGGGTGGCTCAGTGGTTGAGCATCTGCCTTCCGCTCAGGGCGAGATCCTGAGGTCCTGGGATCGAGTCCTGCATCGGGCTCCCCACAGTTTCTCCTTCTGCCTATGTCTTTGCCTCTCTCTGTGTCTCTCATGAATAAATAGATAAAATCTTAAAAAAAAAGGGGGGGGGACTAGATGGTGAAAGACTACCCCAACAGAATCTGCAGATGCAGCATCTACAAAACAAACACCCCAAAGGCGGATAACCAGCAAGCCCCCCCCAGTCTCTGTCACCTTGAGCAATTCTTTCTCTCCCTCTAGGGCATTTTTAGGGGTGTCCTGGGATAAGGCACAGGTGGGAGGAGCTGGGCTGGGGCTGGTCCTCACTTCCCCACCCCCTCCAGACTCAGGGCCCATCTGCGAGGTTCCCCGGGGCCACCGATTGTCACTCAGGTAGAGGGACAGCAGAGTGCTCGCAGCCCCGCCCGCCAGCCGGGTGTCCTGGTGACCCCCGGTCCCCGCGCCCCCTGGCCACGCAGGGTGTCACTAGGGCATCTGCGCGTTCCCTGCTCCAGGACATCTGGCCCAGTGGCACCTCCCTCTGCCTACTTCCTCCGCCCTCCAGCCCCTCCCCTCCCCACCCTTGCCTTGTTTGGGGCTGTAAGGTCAGAAATGTTGGACAATTCGACGTGGGAAGTCTCCCCCGAGGAAGTGCCTGGTCATAAATTTCACCCAACAAGAGGCTCCCATCAAGCTCAGGCATGTCAGGGAACCTCCCAGCCACGAATCCAGGCGTGGGGGGGGGGGGGGGGATGGAGTTGGGGGGGGCAGAGCTGTTGAGGGTCCTTGTGCTCAGAGCCCTATCTGTGAAAGAGAGAGGGGGCCTGGGTGTCCCTCTGCCTCCCAGCATTGGTGACTCTCTTTGGAGGCCCAGGAATACTTTTGGGAGGGACAGAAGTGGAGTTTCTCTTTAGATTGGAGAGACCTGCCTGTTAAACTCCCTCTGGATCGCTTCCAGCCTGAAGGTGAGGCCATGTGCTCCTGAAAGGAAACCTTTGCGTGACTAGAATGTGTTGACCGCTGCACTACTATCACGTCCCTGTCTGAATGAGATGATAGTGCCCAGCAAAAACATACAGCCGCAGGCTTTCAGGACAGCTTCTCGTCCCAGCCCTGCTACGGGACCCTGGGCCAGTCACCCTGGGCCTCTGACCTCCATTCCCAGCAGTGAAGTGAGAGAGTTCTTGGCAGGCCAGTGCTGGATGGCTGGGTCCCTTTGGGACCCAAGAGCCTCGGGGAGGTTGCCCACCCTCCTCTGTGCGGTCCTGCTCTGACCACATCCAACCTTCATCTTGCCGCCATTTGCTCAAGGGAAACCGTTCCAGGCACTGGCCCTCTCTCTGGCTCAGCTGCAAAACGTCCAGCCCACGTCAATGCAAGGAGGGCGTTCAAGCCAAATCGCCCCTGTCCAAACAGGGGAAGCAGAACTGGAGATATCCACTCCTGGCATTTTGCCGACTGCCTCCTGGAAGTGTTCCGATAGGTAAGGTGATGCTCGAGCCCAGAAGGAGCTAGAAGACTAACAGTCCCTCTTACACACCAGGCACTGTTCGAACCCTGAACCCTTTACATAGATGAACTCAAGCTTCACACCAGCCCCTTGAGGTGGAGACTATCATTAGCTTATAGTTTTACAGATGGGTAAACTGAGGTAGAGGGACACTAAGTACTCTGCCTAAAGACATCCTGCAGTTGAAACAGACAGGGACTAGAACCTTGTAGCCAGCTCCAGGCTCCATGCTGGTCCATGCAAATAGCGAGAGGCAGGGACAGAGGCCACAGGCCCTCTGTGGAGACAACACGGGGACCGGATGCAGTGAGACATTCGAGGCATTCCAGAGAGGGGGCCGCAGGCAGGGCGAGGGGCCGCTGGCTGGCAGGCCTGCCCTCAAGGAGAGGGTGCATCCTTCAGGCACTCTGCTGACTTGAGGCTCTTTGGCTCAGATTTTCCATCAGGCCCCAGAAGAACCATTTGAGGACAGCGCAGAGACCTCTGGGGAGATGAAACGTACCAACCAAACTTCACCCTTCAGACCAAAAAGAAAAATCTCCGTTGGGGCCTGAATTATTTGAGAAAAAAAATGTTAGCAATAGAGGCCAGTCCCAGAAATGAGGGCACCCTGTTGCGACATGTGGACCGCTTCCTGTCTGTATAAGGAAACCTTCAAAGCATAAGCCATTCTTGCCATGGGTGTTGAGTTTTGATGGCCTTTGCCTGAAGCATCCGTGTACTGGGGGCCAAAACCCTTCTTTAGAGATGAACTATCTGGATAATTATCGGATAAAAACTCCCGATCATATTTCACCACTGCTGTTCTCTGCTCTCCTCCACCAGCATGTTTTAGGTGTGTCTCAAACGTGTGCATTTCTGCACTGGAAGCCTTGTCAAGCCTCTTCGAGGACCCTCTTTACATGGGGTGTCAAGCTCAAGAGTGAAGCCACCTTAAAATCCCAAGGAAAAAAAAAATCATAGTGGCTTGCGGTGCGCTGCACGCCAAAGAGTGCGTGCTCCTTGACACTGTGGCCTTGGCCTTCTGCACAGAGGCCTGTTAGTCTTCCAGGCCATTCTGCTGGTTCCTCTGGTTTCTGTCTGCCCAGCCTTGCTGAACTGGCAAGCTTCTGCCTGCCTTATGTAGCAAAACTTTGATGCATTTCCTCCAAGCGGCAGAGCAAACAAAAGCTGCCTATATGGTCTTCCGTCCATTGAGCCACACTTGAATCTTTAGGAGACATCTCCACGCGGAGGACGCCTGCAGTAGACATCAAGCACAAATACCTCTTCACCAAATGGCTCTTTGCATCACAGGGAGTTCAGAAAGGCAGCACCCACAGGAAAGCATGGGTGCTTCAGCTGATCAGAGAGCCTGTTTGTTTCTGATGTGAGGCTTGGAGGCGGCCACGCTACAAACACTGGTGTATGGGCTTCCCTGCAAGATTAGGAAGTAAAGGTTGACCTGAGCGGTGTCGGTCTCCCCATCCAGAATAAAAACCCCCACAATCTGATGGCCTCAGAGCCAAACTGGTGCCCATCCGGTTTCTCCCCAGATGCACGGTGATGTTTCTGAATTTACTCTGTCTGCCCCTCGAAAGCCCCTGCTTTTCCTGAGCACTGCAGGGTTCTCTGATCCGGTGGGTCGAGGGGTGGTGGAGTGGGGGCAGGGAGACAGGGAGAGCGCTGGGCTCTAAGCTCCATCCTGGCTTCACATAAAGGAAGCAAAATCAAAACCCAAGCCTTGGGGAAAAAAAAAAACACAAACCTACATTTAATTGGCTAGGAAACAGGATTCCTGGGGCCTATGCTTTCTGGGCTTCTAGAGAAGGATTTAGGCAGGGGCACTCCCCGCTCCCCCCACCACCCGCCTGCCCCTCCACCCTGGGGATAAAAAAAAAAAAGGATTAAATTCGGGGTTTGGTCTGGCTAGTACAAATTGCATGCAGAGTATACAGTTGCTTTGCATATCGCCTGTGCTTTCATGGCCCGGGAACAGAGGGCCGGAGGGAGGGCAGGATACTGACCAGGGGAACAAAACTAAAAACAACTTGCTGTTTTCATATGGTGGGATAAAACAGCTTTGTCTCCCTAACTGGGCAGACCGTCAACCGTGGCACCGTGTCGTGACAAGATTTTTTTTTTTTTTAAATAAACCTCAGCTCACACCCGAGCTGTACCCCCCGCCCCGCCCGAGGTATTGCCGCTTTAATTGTGTTCAGTATGATCTACCAAACAATATGTCTTGATAAATCTGAATGGCAATCCAGCGCACGGTTCCCCTTGGCATTGCTGCAAAGCCAGGCCTCGCTTTAGTGAACCCGTTCAGGAATGTGGGTTAATTCGGCCGACCCTTTATACCCCCACAGCTCTGTTTTTGTGAGGTTGGCAGAAACTGACACGTTTTCTTTTGCTTAATTAAGTTGTTCAGTAGAAGGCTGGTCAAACAGTTGCATCTACGTGGGGAGTCTGCAGATACAGAGAAAGCCGTGGGCGTTTCCAACATAAAAAGGGAGATTCTGTTATTGTTTGGGTGTAGACGGGTCATTTTTTCAAAGTTACTGCTGCCTGAGTGACCACAACCCAGCGCACAGCCCTGAAAGGAAATTAAAGCTGCTTAAATACAACTACCTTGGGTTCTAACGTTTATTTTTAAAAGAGAGAGAGAGAGAGAGAAAATGCGTGCAAGAGAGAGAAACGAAACGGTCTCATTTATGTGGCATTTTATTTCTTTCTGGCCTTTTTTTTTTTTTTTTCCTTTAAGGCACACAGAGGGCTCATTTCAATAAGAGGTGCCCGTCCGTTATGAATTCCAGCTGGTATGATAAAAAAAACTCCCTTTCCGATCGGTAAAACTAAAACTGATGCCCTGGCCCTGGCTTTCCGGGCAGAGGAGGAGGACTCAGTCACCTTCATGCCAAGCGTGGGGGCTGGGGGGGAAAAAAATCCACCCACTACCTCCCAGCTGATGAGATTCCGGCTTTCGTTCCTGGCTGATGTTATGACAACCACAAACAATATCAGTCTCATGGATATTCAAAGGGACTGAGGACCTGATCGGAGGAGGCTCTCATCATCTAATTAGAATGTAGGAAGCTTCTAATTTAGATCACCTTCATCTTTCCCATGCATATCCCCCTCCATTCTGTGGACATCTGGTCCCACCGCAAGTTTTCCTTCTTGCGTGTACTGGGTGATCCAATTAGCAGAAGATATGTGTGTGGGACTTGCACTGGGGCTCTGGGGTCCTGTTAACGATTCGCGGGTTCTACTATATGACCGAGGGAGTTCTCATCCACGCTTTTGTGCCTCTGTTTATCCATAGCAGCAGATGCCCAATGCCAGGTAGTCAGCAGGCCCCTGCTATGCCTTTTCGGGCTTAACTTTCTCCCTCCGAATAAATCTGTATGCAGAGAACCCACTGGCCCCACAAGCCCTCGGCACCATCCTTGTGCTGATATCAATACCAAGATGTTCACCAGTTGCGAAGGCCTGGCTCTCACCAATCTGTTGGGTCCCTTGCTCAAGCATCATGTTTTATGCGGGGCCGCCAGGGGCATGTTTGCACACACAGGCACCCTTATCTTTGCCTTGAAGACACGCACTTAAATTTCCCACCAGGTTCCAGAACGGTAGCTTTTGGGAAGCCCAAAGGTAGGCTTTTTTTTTTTTTTTTTTTTTTTTTTCCTTTTTCCTTCTGGAGGAAAATGTCTTGCTAGTCAAACATCTTAAGGGTTCTTCCCTTCTCTTCATAAATGAAAAGGAATGGGCAGTTATGTGATTGGTTGAAGTTGCATTAAAGGTGAAATGACTCTTTAAGGAAAAAAAGAAGCCACTCTGGAGCCTAAATGGTTTAGATCAGCAGTCGACACTGCCATCAGGGACCTGTTCATTACGAGCGGTACCTGCTTACTCCCCAGACACCGCCAGAGTTGGTTATAGAGCTCTACCCAGGACACCATGGCCCTATATTTAGGTTGTGTGTATTCGGGTATCCAAAATTACACAATGTGACACCCATCTATCAAGGTCCTTTCAACGTTACATAGAGAGTGGAGGCGGATTTCGAAGTTCTGGTTGGTACAGCCACCCCCAAAATGACCTGTTCTTCTGGAGAACCAAAGTGAATAGCCAGAAGCGAGTTGGGAAGCGAATTGCCAGCCACACACCCCAAAAATGCAAAGTGCTTTCCCCGGCTCTGTTTGGCGGATGTTTAAGGACCACATAGACCTCTGGTCCGCAGCGTCCCAGGCCTTCTCCTCGCTCCACGATGGCTCCAAGGGAGGCCCCAGAAACTTCTCCACCAGTCTTCAGCTGTGGGGTCGTGCTGGTGGGGTCCCTCGCCTTACCTCCAAGAAAGGCCAGATTCAAAACTACGCAGTCCCCACACACAACTCTGCAGGAACAGCTGACTGGCTGGTCCCCACACGTCTTAGAGAGAGGGGCTGTCGGAGGCCAGCAGAGGCCGAGCAGATGGGAGCCGCCGTGGCCGGGCGGCAGTGGCTACAAGAGTCACACCGCCTGGCAGTCTTCCCACAGGCGGGAGGTGGTGTGTGTGTGGCTGGCAATTCGCTTCCCACTCGAGGTGGCGGGCCCTCTCCCCCTTTCCAATTCCCTGACAGCCCGGGCAGATTTTTCTTTGGCTTTTGAAAATCCGAGACACACTATGGCTCAGAGTCGCCAAGTTCCAGCTGCTAGAGAGCCGGCCTTTCGCTCTGCTGCCTCACCACCAACATTATGTCTGTCCACCCAGGGAAACAGAAGGCCTTCCTCGAGGCAGGCGAGCCCACAAGAGTTCAGATGCTGCCACTCGGGTCCTGGAGACGGAGGGAGGACTCACAAGGGCTGGCCACGAGCCATCTTACAATCCCTGGCACTTGCAGTTCCACATGGAGCTCTGCGGCTCTTCAGGACAAAGAGGAGCGTTTTTTATCAGCCCAACGTTCTGCTGACAAATGCATAATAAACTGACAGAGAACCACCAAGCAGCATTTCAAAACCCCCAGTTACCGGGAGGCAGAGCCCAAGCGGGGATGGTCACTTTCTGCAGGTGTTAGGCCAGTGTCCCTGCATTTGCATGCATTTGCATAGACTGTCAAACAGTTGGCTGACAGAAAGTCTGAGGAGGTCTGGACACAGCCCAAACCTGTCAGTGGCTTTCTCCTTGCCAGTCAAGGTTGGCCTGGGCGGCAATTAAAGCGGGAAACGCGTACTTCTGACATTGCAATATACCCCGCCACAGCTGGGCGAAGCTAAACGGAAGAGTGTGCTTGGGTTAGGAAGAAGAGCTGCAGCCTGGAGAAACAAAAACAAAAACAAAAACAGAAAACAAAGAAAGGGAGGCCAAGAGTGGTTAAATGCTCCGCAAGTGACCCTCCACACACATTCTCGGGCGAGAGGAAACGAGTCTGTCACCCTTCTGTGTTGCTGTGCTGGCTTGCTTGTGTGGCCTGGTGGTGCTTTGGGGTGAGCCAGAGGACCCTCCCTGGCTTCCCCCCTTCCCCAGCTGTGCGAGGCCAAGTCTGCCTACAACAGGGGGCCGGCCAAGTCACCAGACCTCCTATCCTGAGTCCTATCTTGGGCCTCTGGAGTCATCTCAGGCCGAAGGGCCGAGAAACAAATCCTAAAAGGGCGTTTCTGTAGCACGTTCGGTCCCCTGCAAGTCTACACTGTGCTCTGTGCACCCGGCTTCTGGCTGCGGAGCGGGTGAGAAAGTTGGAGGAGGCTGAGCACAGGCTCATGTTGTTTCCTGGTCCCCGCTGCTGCTGCCCGAGGATTACAGATCATATTAGCATATGGATTGCGGTGGGAAAGAAGCAAAAATCAGAGCCTCGCTACTGTAAAAAGGGCCTCACGAGGTGGAGGGGCGGGGAAGGAAGCCCGGCAGGAAGGTGGTGGCAGGGGCTTTTAAGAACACGGGAGATTTATATTTTGGGAGGCCCGCATCCTTTCTGAGATGTTGTTTCAGATTCTTTAAGCGAGACCTAACAATTTATTAAATACTTCATCTCTAAACAGTGGTGGGCACTAGAGTTTCACGAGCAGCACACAATAGATGCTGTTTATTCGCCAACAATACAGACTCTGTTTAGCTCTGGACTGCAAGTGGCTGAGCCATCTGGCTCATATCTCCACAGTAAAACATTGTCTGTGACACAAAAAATGACTACATCCCCAGGACAAACTAGTGTGACCTCTAAATAAAGCCTTCCTCTGAAGCTATGATATCACACTGCACAGGGGACACCAGCACAATTGAATCTGGTCACCAAAAGCCCAAGTGAGATAGCACTATGTAAATGGAATTTTATAGGAGACTTTTTGTCCTCCGTGGCAAACCATCCAGATCCGTCCACAGCACTGAAACATCTTTCTCATTCACCCTTGGGACAACAGTGCGGTTCTATTTGGGGATTGGCAGTCCTCTTTCTCCCTAGCCCGCCCCAGGAAGCACACGTTCATCCGTGTCCAGGGGCAGCACCTGCAGCCACGGCTTCCAACATTTCACTGATGGGGGCCCCACCTGCACCAGCCTTTTCTCCGATATTTCAGAAACAAGCAGCCCTTTCTCCTCCCTGCCAGGGAGAAGGCCCACGTTTGCCAGCTTCTTCACAAACAGCCCAAGTCACCCGCAGCATTGCGCCACCTGAATGCCCGCTTCACTAGGCCAACAGTACACACATACTCCCCATCTCCCCATCCAAGAAAGGGGCCGTTTCAATGGGAGAAGTGTCATTCTCCGGAAAGGATCCGACTCGGGCTTCACAAGCAAGACATTTGTGTCGCCGTTTGGTGGGAAAATTTTCATTACTGAAACTGCTGCACGATGAAGCACAGACCCAAAAGCTGGATTGGCGTGAGCGTTCCACCTGTTCCAACTCCTGTTACTTTTGTTTTGTTTTGTTTTCGCAAGAAAGAAACCCCGATCCGCTCCTGCGTGTGAAACCTTCTGCACAGAGAATGCCTCACAAGATCAGATCTCTAAATGCGTCCCAAATGCAAGGAAGCATTAGCCCATTTTGCAGCCAGACCCACCTGAGGGATGGGTCAAGGTGATGTCTGGTAATGAACAGAGGACTGAATTCCTATGTGAACATTCACCAGCCCTGTCATCTTTGGCCAATTAGCTAACTTCTCGGTGCTGATCCTCAGTTATAAAAGGGGATATTTTCTTTTTTATGGGAACTCTATTTGGAAGATGTATGACAAATGCTTAACCTGATGCCTGGCATGTGTATGGTAGTAAGGGTTTATTTAATAAATGGTAGCCAGAAAAATAATGACAGCGGGTAATGGGGTCAGTGTCTTTATGCTCCTGGGTACCTTCAGGAGAAACACAGCTTCCAGGGTACCAGTCATCCATTTAAATGCACACTGACCCTTGATAATACAAATTTTTATTTTTTTTTAAGTTAGTTCTATGCCCAGCATGGGCCTTAAACGCACAACCCTGAGATCAAGAGTCGCAGGCTCTACCACTCAGCCAGCCAGGCACCCTGATCCCTGATAATAGTGACATTTATTATTACCACTATTGTCTGCCATAAACCCAAATAATTCGGCAAAGTTGTTTTGTCTACCGTAATACTAGTTGGCTTGTCCTCTTTCCTATTTCTGAGATAGACTTTTCTGCATGCAGCATGAAGGCAGTCCAAATTGTGTATTAAATTATCCTTGTGAGACTCAAGGATAATTATTTTTAAAAATAATGAGAAAGCACACACACAGCAGTCCTATGTTGGGTATAAAGTCACTGGTACTGGCTTGATATCGTAAAAGGATTTTTATTTACTTTTGCTTTACTTCGAATCAACCCCAAGATTTTGCAATTAATAAATGAAAGAATAATCTTTTCATTTATGACTAGTTGATTTCTAGAAATGAAGCCATTTGATTGAAATTATGAAGGCTGATTTTTCTCAGACAGTCGGTTCCTTGAGAGGACACAATCCTGATCCAGTGTCTAGGGAATAATTCTTCATAAAAATGACCGCAAATGCTATATTTGACCAACAATAAATTTATTCTGGACCCTTTAGTAACGGGTATTAAATCAACTTAGCAGGATATCACTATAACTCCAGTTACCATCTATATGACTCCGCTAGACATTTTCAATAGAAATTTAATGTGTTCCCAGAACATCAAAGCAAGTTGAAATTTCCATATGGAAAACCTTCCAGACCTTATATCTCTAGAAGAGTGAGTGTAAGGTATTCAGTACATACGTACCAATGTCCACCTCAGTTTGGTAGGGATTTTGCTTGCTTGCTTGCTTGTTTGTTTTTTAATGTTTAAAATGTGGAAGCTGTGGTGCAGGTGGTGTTATCCCTATGAACCTGGTTAGTTTCAGTAGGAAAAGTCTTCCCAGGATAACAGTCAACCAGGTAAATGAACACTGACCTAGGAACCCTGGGCCCCTAAGAAGTCAAGCTGAGGACAACTACTAATGAAATTAAACTTAGAAGTATATCTTTGGGGACGCCTGGGTGGCTCAGTGGTTAAGCACCTGCCTTTGGCTCAGGAAGTGATCCTGGAGTCCCGGGATCAAGTCCCACATTGGGCTCCCTGCATGAAGCCTGCTTCTCCCTCTGCCTGTGTCTCTGCCTCTCTCTGTGTGTCTCTCATGAATAAATAAAATAAAATAAAATAAAATAAAATAAAATAAAATAAAATAAAATAAAAAAAAAGAAGTATATCTTTGGGTTGGGAGTCAGGACTGAGTATATCGTGGGTGGGAATGTGAGTTGGAACTATCTCTACCAACATGTAAAATGGCTTACACCCTTGGATCTAGAAACTCCACTTCTAGGACTGATTCCTACAGAGCTATTCCCTCAAGTGTGCCAGAACATATGTACAAAGAGTTTAATTAAAATACTATTTGCAAAAGTAAAAAAAAAAAAATGGGGGACATGTGGGTAGTGTACAGTCTTTTAAGCAACTGACTCTTGATTTCGGTTCAGGTCATGATTTCAGGGTCGTGAGATGGAGCCCCGTGTCAGGCTCTTCTCTCTGTGCAGAGTCTGCTTAAGATTCTCTCCCCCTCTGTCTGCCCTGTCCATTCTCTCTCTCTAAAATAAATCGATGCTTCTGTAAAAATTAAAAAAGTGAAAAAAAATTGGAAATGACCTAAATTTCCTACATGGGGGTCATACTAAACAACATACAGTGCATCCAATACAAAGAATGAAGGGGTGCCGTTCGTAAAGGGTGCTCTACATCGGTGTCTGCACCCGTATCGATCTATGAAATTATCTAAAAAAAATGCACAGTGAGACGTTCAGAAGATGGAAAATGGAGGTCTTTTCGTTTTCGCATCACGCCCTTTTGTGCTACTCACATTTTTTTTCAACCCGGAACACACAATCCTTTTGTACTTTAAAAAAGTAATGCAAAATAAATAAATAAATAAACAAACAAACAAATAAATAAAATAAATTAAAAAGTAATACAAAAATATATGTTTCCTAGTAACAGCTCACTGCTGGGCTGCTGATATACCTCTGCATGGTGTGGGGACATCAAATTCATGAAGGAGAAGGGAAGGAGAGTTGGCCAGCAAAGCTTCCTGGACACCCGCTGTGAGAAGGGGGTCAATGCCAAAGGCTGAGGGAGTCACAGCCAAAGAGGAAAAATATAATCTCTTTCCCTAAAGGGCTTACGGAGCATAATCGGTCTGTGGCTAGAACATGCGCTGCGAAGGAACCCAGCTGCAGGGTTCTAATGGTCTGTTGTTATGTATTGTTGATTCTGTGACATCAAAGCAGGTCATACCGTGTAATAGTCAGGAGTCCAGATTTCTGGGGTCAGAATACAGTCAGCTGTGCCGTGTACTAGAGGTAGGACTTTGTTCCTGCCACCTGCATATGGTCCTCACTGGCCACTGAACCCTGAACCCCACATGCTGTTTTTGTTGCTCCACCTGTCCTCACCTAATTCTCTCACTTCCAATTCCAGCAATGAAAGGTTCCTACTCCTCTTTCTCAGCCAGGAGTCAGAAACTCTGGGCACAGGTCAGGTGGCGTGGACAATGACCATGGAAGCCTATTAAGGAGTTATGGGTGGGCAGACAATGATTGACACCTTGACTAACCAATAAAAGCTAGAAAAGAGACTCCTCTCTTCTAATTGGTCCAGAGGAGAACCTCTTCTCCTAGGAACAGGTGCAGAGGGCCCACAGGAGCCAGTGGAAACCTTGGCTGTCTTTTCTGCAACTAAAAACAACTGTATTTGTGTGTGTGTGTGTGATCCAGAAAGCACAAGACCCTTTCCCCATAGCTATGTTATTCTCAGATGTAACTCACAGCAATGATGACACAAGTCATTTTTATCAGATTATATTATTTTTACTACTGATACTAGTGCTTTATGGACATGCGGTCCTTCACCTTGTATAGACCCTCTTCACCTATGTTAGTGTATTTGTATATAATCCAAGGGGGGATTTTCTTCATTCAACAGAAGAGGAGGATGCCCCTTGGAGAGGTTGAGTAATTTGCCCAAAGTGAAACTGGGGCCAGAAACTACCTTTGCATACTCTCAGCTTAGTCTTCCTTACTCATTTATGAACATTTGCGGAATCCCCAGAAAAATAATTCCGGAAAGAACTAGATCTCACTTTCCCCCCTCTCTCTGTTTAACATTTTGGAAATCCTTTTCCCCATAAGAATCAAGATAAAGTAAAAAACAAAATCTCCCACAAATACAAGAGTAAAATTTCTTAACGAAAATTGAGGATGGATCTATGGGCCTACCAAAGAAACTTGTTAGATGGGCCTGTCAGGGAGGGAAAAGCGTCCCACACAATTTCTTCTCCTATAGAGTCCAGTCATGATACTGGGGGCTGGCAGTCATATGCCTCGACTGCACACAGAGTCCAGCACCCTGGGGACCCTGTCTCTGCCTCCTCCCTAGTCTGTGCACAATGGGAAGGGCTCCCCCGCTGGGTTCCCACTTCTTAATGGAGGGCATCTGCTTTGCTCTGGCCTTTGAGCAAAAGCAGTACACAAACTGCCTTTAGACTCTGTCCTCCCCAGGTAGCAAAAAACCTGTAGAAATGCTCATACATCTTGCACATGGTGACCTCAGTGGGAGTCTGGGCTCATATTCTTGCTTTTGGACACATTTTTATGACTCTGAAACTTGTCACTGGGTGGCAGTTTGCCAGAGAATGACCAAACCGGGCCAGCCTTGCCATATAAACGAACGCATGTGTATAGACATGCTTTTCTGAAAAGATCACAAGAGAGAAATCTATTTTCTTCTTCAAAATTACCCTGAAGTCATTGAAGGCAAAATATTTGACCAAAGACAGGCAGCTAACTGCTGCTGAACCTGGGTCTCTGGACACTTGGAGCAAAGCCCAGTGCCCTGATAAAGCCAGCACCCAATATGTCACTCACCTCTGATGATGTCACCTTAACAAGACAAGAGCTGAGATGCAGAAATTGTCAGAGGGGGGCTCACTCACCTTTCTAAGATCGGTTACTAGCACTCAGAATCTTTTTTTTTTTTTTTTTTGAGTTCCTTCTGAAGCCTGAGTCCTGCAGGAAAATACAACAGAAGAAAAATAATGGGATCAAGCCAATGTGTCAGGGGCCTACAAATGTGTGCATAAGAATTAATCCTCACCCCCATATGTGTTGAATCAGAAGAATTTTACAGGCATCCCCTCCCCTTAGGAGAGGAGGTAGAAAGACAATGAGCAATCTGTGTTGGTAAAGAAATTTCCCAAGGGGTTACAGGGACCCCGGGCTAAACCTCCTCCCAGGCCTCTGGAATTCTGAGAAGGTGCTTTTGCCTGCACAAGTGGTCACCAGTTATGGCAAGAGGTTGAAGGTCTCTGGTCAAAACTATGCCCCCGGATGGCATGAGTTTCTGCAGAGACACACCAGAGAGGCAGCTTCCCTGCAGCACACGAGCTCTCCCATCCTGAAGAGCTCCCTGTTGGAGGCGGGCCTTCTACATATAAAAATGTCAGGGGCTAAGGAGAGAGAGGTCAAGGAGACACAGGAGAGAGACCCCCCAGTGCCTGACCCCATGCATGACAGGACCTTGCAACCTCACCATGCCAGAGGGCACGGTTCACATGGGGTAAGAAGGGTCCTCCTCAGCAGACTCCCCCAACTATGAGAAGAGGGGGAGCCACGGAGCCCTGCCCACAGCCTGCAAGGCCACCTAACCATGTGGCCCAGGCTCCTGTGCAGAAAGCCTGCTTTGCCCCATTCCCAAGACCAGCACCACCCAGACCACCGGGGGCTCCCATTCTGTTGACAAATGATGAGATATTGAAACAGGGACAAATCGTCGCTTCCTTAGACATGCACTTTTAGCAGAGAAATCACACGTGTGAACAGTTATACTACCCACAGAATAACTCTGTGGTTCGAAAAAACTTCTTCCGTGGTGCACTTCGGGGTGGCCCACTGTCGGGGCCAAGGGCAAGTTGTACTTCTCTCAGCCAGCCATCCTCTGGGACGGGGCCTTGTTCCGAGAGCCCAAAGTCTGGGTGGAGGCCCAGGCATCGCCTGTCCCAGCCTGGATCTTTGTTGGATCTTCCTTTCCCCCCACCCCCACCGTCCCAACCATGGAGGTTAAAGCTTCTCAAAACCTGGCTTTGGGGTAAGAGAAGCAAAAACAACCCTGGCTTCTATATCATCCCTAGCATTTGTCTACAATTGCTTCCTAGTTGTCTTGTCACCTACGTCTAATGGAGGCTTCGTTCCCATTTTCGTAAGTGCGTGGTAGCACCCACCTGCCCCTTCACCCTGAGCCGGGTGGAGGTGCCCTGAGCAGAGGCCAAGCTGCACTCACCTCAGGCCACAGGATCCCCTTGAAATCTCCTCTGCTGCCCCACACCCACCCCATCTGGAAATTACCAAGTCCTCATAGACTTTGCTCTTCATTCATTCACAAAGAATGGAAGATTCCGTTTTTGGGGGTTTTTTTTTTCTTTTCTTTTTTTTTTTTTTTTAGAGAATTGAATAGAAGCCCCCTCGTCACCATATCAGGGCGGCTGTTCCACGCCAAGTCAGTAATTGCCCTGTTTCTAAGTGCCTTTTCTCCCGCCACCAAAACCAACTTAAGCTGATTACCGCCATCTCAAACAACCTCGCTGGGCTCTAGATATATCCATTTAATATGGCCAAGACAAGCAGCCAACCGCTGTTTTCAAAAGACAATCTGACAGATTCTATTCACTTTCAAAGTAGCTCTCCACGGCTGGAATAATGATCTTTCATTTCCCTCATTCTGACACCTTTCAATGATTTGTTGACGTCTGAAGAGTTATAGGCAATCTCAGAAGAGGCAGCTGGACTTTCCACCCCCAAATAAGAAAGGATTCCCATACAGCATCTGAAATAACTCTGTTCTTTGCAAATGGACACCCAAATCTGCATGTTAATAGGAGCACTTTCATCCTCAAATATAACCTCAACAAGAATAAAAAAAAAAAAAAGGCGGGGTTGGGGGTGGGGGGGAGCGGTGTGCATGCGTTTAACTGGTTCGTTGCCAGCTCAAGGGAGAGCTCACCTTTCCTGCAAAACCCAGGTTCCCTCCCTTGACCGGGAAGAACAAAACGATGCGGATACCCTGAGTGTTCAAACATCTCATGCTTGGTGCTGTCCTCTCTGTTGAGGAGGAACAGCAGGAGAAACCCAAGCGAATGGCAAGAGGCCTCGACTGTTTCATCTGCTGCCAACGGGAGTTTGAAGTGAGCATCCCTGGGATAATGACTATTAATAATTTGCACTTGTATAGCCCTTTCTCGAGGGGGCCCCTAAGTGCCCTCCCAATGAACACAGGCCTGGGGTCTGCAGCAAACGAAGGAGCGAGCCCTGCCACCCGGTGAGCCTCCAGCCTTGGGTCGCAGCTCGGGTTCCTGTCTTGATGCCAGGAGCACAGGGTCATTAAACCCAGGCTAAATGGGGCCGGGGGAGTTTTTAAAAGAGGCTACGTAGCAAATATATTATCCAGTTGCACGGATGGTCCCATCACACGTAGGAGAGAGAGGCAATGCCAGGCATTGGATTCTGTTCTCTCTCTTTTTGTAAAAGATTTTATTTATTTATTCATGAGAGACACACAGAATGAGAGGCAGAGACACAGGCAGAGGGAGAAGCAGGCTCCATGCAGGGAGCCCAATGTGGGACTCCATCCCGGGATGACCTGAGCTGAAGGCAGATGCTCAACCCCTGAGCCACCCAGGCGCCCCATCTCCATCCCTAATTTGAGGACTTGGGTCAACAGTCTTAGTGGCCTACCCAGCAAAGCGCTCAGTCCACTTCAGTCCAGCGTGTGGGGGGCTTCCGGCAATGAGTGCAGGAAAGCCCTAGATTCAACCTCGATTGTCTTCAGAGATCAATAAATGCACAGTAGTGGAAAAAGTAAGTGGACGGAGCAGGCTAAAGTTTGCAGCAAGCTGGCATGTGGCCGGTCTGGAGCCCTCCAGCTGTTGAGGATGGAGATGTGGCTGGATAAAGGGGACAAGGGGATGGGGGACGACGGAAATTTTGGCAGGGCAACCTGCCCCCCCACCCACCCACGGGGGATTGCTGTCTGTCCAGACATGCACAGCAGCAAGGCTGCAGAGGTAGAAGCCCACTTGTTTTGAGTTTTCCAGCTCTAAGCAGATCGCCTCCCAAAGAGGGAGACCTCTAAGGGCCAGGGAACACACAAAAAACCTCCGCGGGTCACTTCTCTCCCAGGCTTCCAGCCAGTCTCTCAATCAACAGCGCCCCTTACTGGCCAGTGGGTTGCAAATCCAGGAGGTTCCAGGGCTCCTCCGATGACTATTTGCTACCTGGGAGCTGGCATATTTGTTTCATCCCTATTTATAGTATTTGAGGCACAGGTGCACCAGCACCTGAGAAATCCCAGCTCCGGGCTCCTGACTACCCCCTCTGTCTTGAACCCTGGTCTCGGCAAAGTCAGGTTTATCTGCGGGAGTTTTATCATCAGGGGAGCTGCTTCTCCCAGGAGGCCAATAACCACAAACACTGTATATGATCATAGCAGATCGAAGCATCAAGAAGCTTTCATCGGTATCAAATCCAGTGGCGGGAGAATCCGTGTTCCCTGTGAGCAGGATGGATTTGAATTCTAAGTGGTCGGTGTCAGAGGCCTCTCCGGTTAAAAAAGAGAGGGACTGGCACCTCGCTGAAGTTCCCCAAAGAAACCCTCCGGATCCAAGTACACAAGGTTCATTAGCAAAATGCAGCAGGTCAGCTGATCACGGGAGAGCCTTCTGGATGGCAGAGGCAGCAGCTGGGCAGCCGTGGGGAGAGCTGGCCCTGCTTATTTAGGGGAGGGCGTTGGCGCTCAGGAAGGCAGAGAGACAGAGGGAATTTATTTTGGTTGAAGAGCTTTATTTTGCTTTCTTGCTTGTGAGGATCCATCCCCCTTGGGTAATTTAAAGTTTGTAAAGAACCCTGGAACTCCTCAGAGGGAAAGCACCATTGCAAATAAAATAAAGGGGTCACGGTGCTCGTGTTGGTGGAGAAGAGTGACCAGTGCCGTGGCTTTGGACTCAGGTTTTCAGCTCATGCGGTCAAGGAAGGTTTTTAGGCATTTGGGGGAAGCTGTTTCTCATATGCCCAGCTCTTGTCTGGGGGCTCATTATGTCTATAGGTGGGATTTATTGTTCCAGGCACCATGCTGTGATTATACACGTGTTAATTCACTGAATTCTCACAACAATCCAAAGCCATTCATTCACTCATTCCTTCTGAATCCATGTGTGTTGAATCAAAATAATTTTATAATGCCCACCCTTCCCCCTTTGGAAATAGAGGGTTAGCCTAGCTGACTGCTCTGAGCCAGACTTCTTAATCCCTCCCAATGCCATTATCAATATGTTGAACTCTATGTAGGAGTCAGCAGTGACTTCCCGGGCTTGCTCCGTCAAGTCTGATTTCCTCTGCCCTCATCCAAAACACCTTTCGTTAATACTCTAATAGATGAAAGGAGAGCAACATTCCGTAATCAAACAATCTTGCCGTTATCTAATAAAGCATATTGAACCCCATGGACTCCACACGCTGTCTTTTATTTCAGCTTTGAGTAGTATTTTTTCAACACATACCATCTGCAGGTAGGTCGGCGAGTGGCTTCCCCCGTCCACCTGCTCCTGCTTATCCAATAACCAGGGACACAGCCTCAGTTCTGGACTGTTGGGCAAAACCATACAGTCATTCACTTAATAGGAAGAAGAGAAAACTATGCCCCTTGTTGGGAAAAGGTATCCAACATGGGAAACGAAGCAGAGGAGGGCTGTCCTTCAATGTCGGGCTAGAAGGCTGGAACACTAATAGGTCTACTAACTCTCCAGGGGATGTGCCTCCCCCGAGAGATTCTCTAGGGGATGTGCCTTTGCTTGATCCATTACCGATCACTGACTGGGACCCAGATTCTGGTGTCGCATGTTAACTTGCAGATTTAAAAAAAAAATTCCCTTCTATTTTAAAAGTAGATCGAAATCACAGGAAAGTTGCAAGAAGGGTATGGAGAATTTTCGTTCCTAATTTCTTTGCAAATAAATTGCTGACATACATGCTGACATACCCCTCACCCTAAAATACATTAGTGTCTATTTCCTACAAACCAAGACACTCTGTCATAATCCAAATACAACCATCAAAATGAGGAAATTAACACTGATCCATACTACCCTTGGATCCTCAGATACCATTCAAATCTCTCCAGTAATGACCTTTATAGCAAAAGGACCCAGTCTAGGCTTACTCATCGAACTTAATTTCCTTTGATCTGGAACAGTTTTTGTCTTTAAGGAAGATTTCAGGCCAGTTATTTTGTAGAACGTCCCTCATTTTTTAGATGATTCCTCATTATTAGATGCAGGCTATATATCTCTGACAGAAACGTCACAGAAGCGATGCTGGGTTCTTCCCATTGCCTCTGGCCAAGTGGCACATGACTTTAATTTACCCCAATACTTCTGATTTCAACATAAACCAAATGATTACCAGATGTGTTCCATGTGTCTCCCCTGTAAGGTTGCCTTTCTCCTTTTGTAATTAAGATACATTTTGGGAGGTACTCTGCGACTATGCAAATATCCCATTCCCCATCAAACTTGCACTCTTTTTTTTTTTTTTAAAAACATCCACCGATGTTTCTTGGTTGGATTAATAATCACTATGACGGTGGCCAGCTATATGATTTTCTAATTTCATCAATCATCCCTTCTATATTTATTAGTTGGAATTCTACTTTAAGGGAAAGCTTTTACTTTTTCCATTGACTTATTCATCTGTTCATATATATCAGTAAGAACACGTGGGTTCCTGGGGCACCTGGGTGGTTCAGTTGGTTAAGAGTCTGATTTTTTTATTTTGGCTCGGATCGTGATTTCAGGGTCCTGGGATGGAGCCCCACACAGGGCTCAGCAGGGAGCTCAGCAGGGAATCTGCTTGGGATTCTCTCCCTCCCTCTCCCTATGCCCCTCCCCTCCAATCTCTCTAAAATAAATAAATAAATCTCTAAAAAAGAAGAGAATATGTGGGTTCTTATTTTATCTAATAGGTTATAATAAACTACTATTATTATTGACTTTTGGCCCAAACTGTCCTAGGTTTGGGCAGGAGGAACTCCTGCCCACTGGCTTCTGTGTTCTCTTAACATGTTCCCATCATTCTCGGGCCCTTCTTTGCTTTCTGGCACAAGATATTCCAACCTCATCATGTACATTCCCTGCCCCAGCCCTGGAATCAGCCATTCTCCCAAGGAGCTAGGGTTCCTTTTAGTTAAGATTTTTAGGAACCAAGATCTGAGCACTAAATGTGTCATCTGTTACTCAGTGGCCCTGCTCCCAGGCCCTCTCAGTGGACAGAGCTAGAATCTATTTATATGTGTTTATGCTGACTTTACACAGATAGCTCCAGTTGCAGCCCAACACCAAAGGGCTTCTTCTGGGTTTCCCTTTCGAAGTGTGTAGCTACCTTCTTCCACAGTGAAAAATCTGGTTTCCATATTGGCCGCCTTTGACATGGTATCTGTAGCCCTGAAACATAGTTGACTACATGTAACGTCATCAGAGGCATCTTTGATCTGGACTGATAGCCACCGCTGGGCCTTTGTTTCTGTTGCTCCCTCTCCTAGAACACATTCCCCAGTCTTCCAATGAGCTTCCACCCACCCTCTCCACGACCCTCACTGGGTCCCACGACCACTCACGGGAGATCCCTTCGATTCCTTGATACTGGGCTCTGGATACAACCCAGCCCTTCGTACGCTTGTGGTTACTTATTGCTCTCTGCATCAAATGTGTCAGTATAGCAGCCTCTGGACATGCTTCACTATATCCTAAGGACCAGACGGCTTTACATCCCCTACAGCACCCCATCAAACACTTTCTCCTCCATGCCCACTAGTAGGGGTACTATTAAAAAAAAAGAACAAAATAAAATATAACAAGTGCAGGCGAGGGTGTGGAAAAATTGAAATCCTTGTGCCCTGTAGGAGGGAATGTAAAATGGTTCAGTGGCTGTGGATGAGTGGGCGGTTTCTCAAAAAATCAAAAATAGAGTTTCTATATGATTCAGCAATTCCACTTTTGTGTGTATACCCCAAAGAATTGAAAGCATGGATCCAAAGATATATTTGTGCACCCACGTTCAGAGCAGCATTATTTGTGACAGCCAAATAGTGGAGGCAACCCAAGTGACCATCCATGGATGAACGGATAAATAAAATGTGAGATATATATCCATATTCTATTATTCAGCCTTTAAAAAGCAGGGAATCCTGACATGTGCTACAACATGGATGAACCTTAAGGACATGATGTGAAGTGAAATAAGCCGGACACAAAAGACTGTATGATTCCTCTGATATGAGGCACCTAGATTAGTCAGATTCATAAAGACAAAAAAGTAGAATGGTGATTGCCGGGGGCTGGCAAGGGAGCAGAATGGGGAGTTAGTGTTTAATGGGGACGGAGTTTCAGTTTTGCAACAGAACAGAGCTCTGTGGATGGATGGTGGTGATGCTCCCACAACAGTGCGAACATACTCAGTATCAATGAGCCCTCCCCTTAAAATGGTCAAGATGATAAATATTATTTTACGTGCATTTTGCCACAATTAAAAAGAAACTTCTCTCCACTCATAAGGTGGTGGTGATATTGAATCAAATAATATACATAGAACAGTGAGTACAAGTTTCAGTACATACAAGGTGCTTAATAAGTGACAATTATCATTACAATTTCACAAGGTGCTCAGGAAACGTTGGATGAATTGATTAATTCATTAAGAGATATATATTTTTTTGTCCTCCAAGGAAAGCTTTCTGAGTTTCGTGAGTGGGGAATGGAGTAGAGGAAGGGATTTGTTGGAAGAGTTTGGGCTGGACTTTTGTGTCGAGGTAAATAGGGGGCCGCTGACAGAGTCTGTAAGTGACCGCCCTGCAAGGGTCCTTCTCACTGCCTGCAAACTCCATCCACGAGAGTCTTTTCTCTGGCAAAAACATCATCTCCAGAAGGCCTCTGCGCGCAAGTACATATGTCAACCCAGAGGGAGAATCCATTAGCACCCTAATCCCCATTAGCAAGACCTATGGCTGGATTATTTTGCTGTCACCTGGCAGGAAGCAGGATCCTGCAGAGAAGGACACCCGTTAGGCATGTTGCGATGGGGATGAGGAGTGGGGGAAAAGCCAGGAGAGCAGCGTGTGGTCTGAGGCAATGCCCAGAGGAGGTTGAGTCAGCTCCAAGTCCGAAGGAGAAGCCAAGTGAGAGCTGCACTTCCCTCTTGACCCCCCAGCTCCAAGACAGGTCAGCTCCACACGGCCTTCAGTATGCACACTCTTGTTGCAACAACTTGGCGAGGCTGGTGTTGTTAGCTCCATTTTATAGACAGGAGACCAAAGCTCAAGGCAGTCATGTGGCTTTTGGTGAACATGGAGCAGCTAGCCAGGACTTAAATCGGGCTCTTCTGACTTCCCCATTTGCCATTCTTAGCACAACTGGCATCCACAAGCTACTAACAAGAGCTAACATTTAGCTCTATTGTCAGCATAATTATTATTATTTATAAGCTGTTTACATATGCAAGCTCATTTCATCTCCATACCCGCAATACTGTGTCGGTATCACTTGTTTTTTTGGGGGGGGTATCACTTTTATCTTCATTTTGCAGATGAAGAAAGAGCTAGGAATAGTAACTTGGCCCAACCAGACAGCCTGCAAGGCTTCCACCAAGCACCTGGCAATCTAGCGGAGACCCCACACAAGGACATTCTCCACGGGAAAGTCCTTTTTCTGGCAGCCCCAAGCAGCTACTCCAGTGGGCACCTGGAGGCCCAACCCAGCATTGCCCAGTCCTCTGAACCACGGATTCTGGTCTGCAGTGCCCACCAAGACCTGCCCCCAGGCCTCCACCTGAGGTGGGGCAGATTGCATCACCACATTGGTTCTTTGGGACATTTGGGTCTAATTAAATTGTAATCTTCTCCATAGAAACACAGGCTGCAGAAAATCACAGCAGTCTTCTGGAAAGTTTTATTAAAAGAGAGTCCAATTTAGCTGGTTCATTTTATTCTCTCCCCCCCCCCTTTTTTTTTTAAGATTTTACTTATTTGAGAGAGAGAAAGTGAGAAAGAGAGAGAGAGACAGAGAGAACAAGCAGAGGGAGGGACAGAGGGAGAAGCAGACTCCCCGCTGAGCAGAGTCCACCAGGGACCTGGACCCCTGGATCCCAGGACCCTGAGATCATGACCTGAGCCACAGGTAGACACTTAACCAACTGAGCTACCCAAGCACCCTTTTTTTTTTTAATTTTTAAGATTTTATTTATTTATTTGTAGTTGGTTGATTTTAAAGGTTTTAATCTGATCAGTATTTTGTTTTGTACCTTCCTCTTATTTTAATATTATATTTATAGCTTACATATATACTTATATAATAATATTTATATATTAAAATATAATTAATACAACATTTTAGAGGATTTTGTTTTGTTTCACCTTGGTGTATAACAGCTTCGGTATAGAGTAAAGCTTCTCCAAAGTTATCATTATTGGTTGTTATGGAAAACTTAATCCAACCCTTAAACCACCCAGCAAATGATTTTGCTTAATGTTTGGCTATACAATGTCTATGTATGTTGTACAGTAAACAAAATTAAAATGTTTAGATATTTAAGTGAAGTATGAGAATTTTACAATTTTTTTAAAGATTTTATTTATTTATTCATGAGAGACAGAGAGAAAGGCAGAGACACAGGCAGAGGGAGAAGCAGGCCCCCCGTGTGGAGCCTGATGTGGGACTCAGTCTCAGGACCCCAGGATCATGACCTGAGCTGAAGGCAGACACTCAACCACTGAGCCACCCAGGTGGCCCCATCCTCATGAATTTAATTAAAGTGTTTCCTGGAGAGAAGACAGAAGCCAGGTGAGGGTGGATGCTGACTGAGGCAGGTGCAGGCTGGCAGCATGGTGTCCAGGAGCTGAGCCAGGATCAACGTGGCCAAGTGCCCAGGCCTGTGCTTTTCAGCTCCTGCCCATGCTGGATTTGCACACAGTGGAGTGCAGGCAAAGGGTTGTGTCAACTCATTACAATAAAATGACCCATTGCGAAGATTTCACTGACCTAAAAAAAGACCCAGCAGCAAAGGCACAGGATCTAAAAAATCTTAAAAATAGGAACACTATTTCTTACATGGCTGGCCATTTTTCAAACAGGCCGACATCGATAATAGAAGCTGTTTCCAACAACGGGCTGAGAAATAGGAACGTGGCCCACGTTTACCAGCCATGTGAGCCTGGGGCCGTGGTTTTCACCATGCACACAGCTCGCAACTTCTTGCTGCGAGACCCGGGTCTAAACCACACAAAAGCCTTCACTGAGCCTCACTCTGTCTGCACCTCATTACTGTGTGCTAGCTTGTTTCGTGCAAACAATTGCCGGTTTCTAGCATAACAAGGGGACCCATGGAGTCTGTACCAAACATATTCCTCTGAGAATGAGAAATCTCCAACCGGGAAAGAGGAGATCTCTTGTTAAGCCCTGGAAATAGGCTGACATATAAATGTGCGCCCCTGCCACACGTGCCTAATTGTCCATAAATGTCATTAGGTTGAGAAATGTTTTCCACCAAATTAACTTTGACTCATGTTGTCTAATTAGCAGCAGAAGCTGGAAGGTAACAATTTATCAGCCGTGTTTAAGGAAACATGTTTTGTGGGTGACTTTTGGCTAGCGGCGACTTGAACCAGGTATTGTAAGTGTCAAAATCGGGCCTCAGCCCAGCAATTAAGCACAATGTCTCTGTTTGGATGCCAGGAATGTCACAACGGCCTCGCAGATGTTGTTTAAAAATTGTGGTGACTGTGGTCTTCCCCGGAATTGATTATGCAACCAAAACAAGAGGCTGGGAATAGAAGGAAAGACGACATCGGGGATGAAACCCAACCTCTTGGGCAGAAAATGTGGGTGCAAGGGCATTTAAAAGGATGGATTCCACATTTAGTCTTTCTCGAAACTTAAGGAGAAAGCTCTCCTTGGTGATCAAACAAAGAGCGTACACATGGTGCTTTAAACTGCTTGCAAAGCCCTTTGTCACACCGTCCACCCTCCTGGCGACCCCGAGACAGGTGTTCTTGCTGTTCCCAGTAATGGAGAAACTGAGACCCAGAGAGGTGATGCTTTTCTGGACTCGTGCAGCCAATGAGCGTAGGGATGGGATTTGAAGCCAGCTCTGTGACTCTAGAGCTAAAACCTTGATTCCCAGGATCAGGATGCTTGAGTGGCTCAGTGGTTGAGCGTCTGCCTTCGGCTCAGGTCATGATCCCGGAGTCCTGGGATCAAGTCCTGCATTGGGCTCCCCACAGGGATCCTGCTTCTCCCTCTGCCTATGTCTCTACTTCTCTCTCTGTGTCTCTCATGAATAAATAAAATCCTTTCAAAAAATAGGAAGTGTTATTCTATAGTAAGCTTTGGTCATTCTCACTGGGAAAGAGCACTTGGAAGCCTCCAGTGCCTGAGGAGTAGACTCTGTGAAGGTTCCAGAGAGACAGCCGCCTGGTAGGTCGGACAGTGTGGGGAGCCCTCCGCTGGCTGCCCACAGGTCCTCTGCAGCTGTTTGTATGGATTGTTGTGCTGGGGGGCCACACAGAGGCTCCCCAGGGTCTGCAAGTACCCCAGACCAGAGACAGCAGAAGCTCCAAGTCTTCTCCCGGCCCACCCTTTGAGGGAACAGGGCCCCCTTGTGTCCCAGGAGCCTGGAAAATGGGATTGGACCCCCAGACACCAAAGAACAACCCTTTGTGGCTGCGTGAGGACTGTGAAGCACGGGGTCTCTGAAACTAAGAAAACAGACCCTAACAAAGTGGAGAGGCTCATGGGGCATTGGTCATCCTTAGTCACCCACCCTGTGGGGTGTGGTCACAAGAGCTTTGCACACATTTGGTCCATGTGTTTCTCTCTCTCTCTCTCTCTCTCTCTCTCTTTTAAGATTTTATGTATTTATTCATGAGAGACACACAAAGAAAGGCAGAGACACAGGCAGAGGAAGAAGCAGGCTTCCTGAGGGGAGCCCGATGCGGGACTCAATCCCCAGACCCTGGGATTATGACCTTAGCCAAAGGCAGACGCTCAACCACTCAGCCACCCAGGCACCCCAGGATCCATGTGTTTTTGAAGTAAGCTCTAAGCCCCTTGCTTACCAGATGAGAAAACTGGGTTCAAAGAGATGAAGTGACTTGGCCAAGGTAACTCAGTTACTAGTGCCAGAGGCAAGCAGCAAGGCGGTCTCTGCACATCACTAACCCACATGCGCTTCAGCAGACTCCATGGGAGTTTGAATCCCAGAGGAAAGGGCATCTCCCCAACCAAATTGGGAGTCCTCTGGGGCATGAATTACCTTTTCGACTCCTCTTTACTCCCGATGTCTATCACAGTGCCTGGCACATAGTAGGCACTTCATTAATGTTTGTTGATTGACTGGCTGAACGAATGAATGAATTTTGCTTTCCTGAGGGCATAGCCTGAGAAGCTCTATTCAAAAGTGCTCCACATCCCACACTTTTCAAAGACGTTTTGCAGCTGCTAAAAGCGAAGAAAATAGGAAACCTCTGGAATTTGGGGGTTACCTTGACCCAAGGAAACCTAAGGCAAGAGTAATGTGATCACAGAGCCATAAACAACAGCCCAGTGCTTAGAGTCTTAGAACCCTACCTGGAATTACTTTCATTTATTTGTTGAATTTATTCACACCAACCTCCTTCCAAGGAGGACTTTGACATGGTTGCCGGCTGTAGCAGGAGCAGTGCAAAAGAAGGGCAAGAGACGGAATCCACCAGAAGTAGGAGGGCGGGAGGCTTGCTTGGCGAGGGGCCCGGGTTCTCCATGTGGTTCTTGACTCCAAAGTGTACTTGGAAGCTGGATCGATGCCAAGGGCAAAATCAAATGGCAACATCAAAAGGAGACAAGAGAAAATGCTGGAAGGGCTGCAAAAGGAGCACGAGAGGCAGCAATTTACAGGGGCTGAAACTCAGCTGGGACCTGGGCAGGTGGTTACCTGAGACTGACACCTGGCCAGCGCACACGGGAGAGGTTCAGATGGCACCTTCAGGAAGGGGAGCGGCCACACAGTGCTGGATGTTTCCCTGCACACAGGGTCTTCGTGATGGAGTGTCTGAGTGCCGCCGTGAGAAATCCTCCTCTGGAATTCCTGGTTCGCAGATGGACCAGGCATTGATGTTTTTGGACCAAAAAGTCTTAAACCTATGGAGTCCTCCTAGCAAATTCCTTCCCTTTTTATTTGGGGAAGCGCCATCGAATAAGGGGGATTGGTATTTAGGCTGCAAGTTGTTGCCATGTTTCGGTTGGTTGTGTGACCCTTGTGGGGGGGGGGCGGCCTCGTGTGTTCTGAGGCACTTCTGCAGGAGACTTAATGCACGATGGTGAAGTGAGCTTCAAATCAGACGGTCCTCATTTCTATCACAAGGTCCATCCGTAAAATGGTCTTAACGCAGTCATAACACACATGCAGCACTAAGCACGCCCAGCACACAGTAACACCCGGTAAATGCTCCTACCACTATCATGCTTCATCTTCAGTGCCCCTGGAACTACAGACGTTGAAGGATAATTGCTTAGAGGGTCAGACACTCCTTTGCACTGGACTTTCCACTAGGGTGATGGTTCTCCACCTGTTAGGAAGCCACCGATCTCTTTAAGAATCTATGTGTGTGTGCGTGCACACACTTTTGCCTTCAACCTCAGGGAATTCATGGCACCCCACCCCACAACTCTTCCATGGGGTTCTCTGTAGACCCCAAGTTGGGTTTACCCCATTATGGAGCTGAGATACGCAAGCCCAGTTTGTCCAGAAGACACTACTTCCACAAAAAAATGTCTTTGCGAAGACCAAGCCCAAGCTCCAGTTGGACATGAGAACACCCCTGCTCAGTCTGGGGCTCACAATGGAAGGCAAAGGACTTTACTTGATGTCACCAGGGAGGTAAGGAGGAAAGTATCTGTCTGTGATTCACAGCCTTTTATTTCATTCTACTCGTATTTGGGGTCAAGGAATTATGAATATTTTCTGGCTTACGGTGACATTTAAAATATTTTATTTGTCGACAATTTTCAGATAAATGTACTGCAACAAGATCAACGAAATCCTCTTAAACCCTGCCCTTTAGTTTGGGGAGGGGGTAGAGTATGAACATATGCGTGATTAGCTCTGACAGGAAGAAGGGAGACTTACTTTTTCAACACATTGAAGCCATATCGAGGACCTTGGGGAGCTCTGATGAAGTGAAGTGCTGGTGTGATCACAGTCCTATCTCACTTGGAGAGTGTGATTCTATAATCCTCTAATCCTCTGCCTCAGGTCACACAGCCCCCAGCAGGGAACTTAACTGAGGGTGACCAACCCATATGACTTATGAGATGCATACATAGTGCAACTTTTTTTTAAATTATTTATTTATTTATGATAGTCACACAGAGAGAGGGGGCGGGCAGAGACACAGGCAGAGAGAGAAGCAGGCTCCATGCACCAGGAGCCCGACGTGGGACTCGATCCCGGGTCTCCAGGATCACGCCCTGGGCCAAAGGCAGGCGCTAAACCACTGCGCCACCCAGGGATCCCCATAGTGCAACTTTATAAACCAGTTGCAAGTCTACCTATTGATCATCTTTCTTTTTTTATGATTTTATTCATTCATTTAACAGGTTGAGAGCACAAGCTGAGGTAGCAGGAGGAAGAGGGAAAGGGAAAGGGAAAAGCAGGCTTCCCAAGGAGCAGGGAGCATGACATGGGGCTCAGTTCCAGGACCCTGGGATCATAACCCAAGCCGAAGGCAGATGCTTAACCATATGAGCTACCAAGATGCCCCTAAACACCATCATTTATTATCACCTACCTGCCTGCCTGTGTCTGGGTTGGTTGAGTTTGGCTGATCTGGGCTGGCTCACCTGGGCGGTTGAGTCGTGCAGCAGCAGCTGGGGTGACTCTGTGTCCCACTGCAGGTCTGGGGTTTGGTGGAAGTGGCTCTGCTCTACGGGTCCCTCTGTCCCTTAGCTTCCTTGAACTAACAGGCTGGCCACACGTCTTCTTACTAGTGTCATCATTTTACGATTGTTTTGCATGGGTTGTTTTTTTGTTTGTTTGTTTGTTTGTTTGTTTACTCTTCACAAAAGCACAAAGGACCCAGCTCAATATTGCAAGGGATTTTCAAAGCCCTTGTTTGCTTTAGGTCCACCAACGTCCCACGGCCAAAGTCACAAGGCCCCTTACACTGTCAGACCTACCACCAAAGGGTGGGGTGACCGTGGAGGTGGGGGAAGGGGGTTAATATTGCTCAACTTACTTTCTTTCTTTCTTTCTTTCTTTCTTTCTTTTCTTTCTTTCTTTCTTTCTTTCTTCCTTTCCTTCCTTCCTTCCTTCCTTCCTTCCTTCCTTCCTTCCTTCCTTCCTTCTTGATTTTGTTTATTTATTTAGCACAGAGAAAGAGAGCACAAGCAGACAGAGCAGCAGGCAGAGGGAGAGGGAGAAGAAGGCTTCCTGTTGAGCAGAGAGCCGGATGCAGGGTTGGATCCCAGGATCCTGGGATCAAGACCTGAGCCAAATTCAGACATTTAACCAACTGAGCCACCTAGATGCCCCTCAACAGTAGATTTCTGATCTAATCCATCACAGTGAGAGAGAGAGAAGGAAGCTTAATAGAAACAGGATGTGTTGCAGTAGTTCTCAACTTTGCCTGCATGTTGGAATCACCCAGAGTTTTACAATTACCAATGTGTTGGTCCCACCTCAGAGACTCTGTTCTGGGGCACAGTCTTGGCATCAGGGCAGCAAGATGCTGTTGAGTTTGAAAAGCACACTCATAAAGACTCTTCCAAGCCCTTCCTGAAGAATGGTGGTTCTCATCCCTGGCTGCCCATGAGAATCACGTCAGAGCTTTCTGAAACTACCAGAGTCAGAGGCCCTCCAGCATATTATTTCTTGAAAGCACCCCATGGTGCCAATGTGCAACGAGGGGCAGGAACAGTGGCTCTTCCTGAGCAGTGGCGCCCTGGTCCCATTCCTTCTGTTCACGTGCTCTTTTGTCGTGACACGAACATCCATTGGTACTATGTGCCAGGCACTGTGCTGGGGACTGGTGACACCACAGTCAGCCAAAATAGACTCTTCTCTCACAGAGCTTAGTGCAGGAGAGGAACAACTAAGTAATCACATTGAAGAATGACCAAAGGGGTCCAGGGGAAAAGAATCTGGGGCTGTGACAGCAACAATAGAGAAATTACCCTGGGGAAGTCATGGAAGGCTGCCCTGAGGAGTAGTCCTGGGCACGGTCCTGGCCCTAAATAAGCAAGCATAGGTACGTAGGAAATGTGAGTTGTGTCAGCTTTGCATCCTACTCCTGTCCCAGTGTTGTCTCAATGAGCAAAGACTTGCAGAAAGATCCAGAGGGAGGTTGAGGCAACTTTGCAGAACCTAATAAGCTGAGAGGGAAACCTGACCCGAAGACCCATCAGGTACCACACAGTAAGAGGAAGGCGGGGGGAATGCCTCCTCCACTCCCCTCTCCCTGGGCAGCTGTCCTAGGTGGACTCTTTGAAGGGATCAAGTCCTGATCTAGAAGTGCTGGAGGAAATGGGGGGCTGGGGTGAGTGAGGTCACAGGGAAGTAGATTCCAATGGAGGGCTGATGTTTGGGGCTGGAAGATTTCCCAATCTGGTGGCCATTTCAACGTTTTGGGGACTGGGGTAAGGATATGTGGAGCCGGCTTGCACCAGCACCAATTGCGGGTATCTTTTCCCAACTCTGTACTGAGTGACATTCTATTGGAGGCTCAAAAAAAAAAAATTTCCATGGTAGGAGTATTTGTACCACAGAGATCAATAAATGCTAAAAATTTGGGCTCTCTCTACTCCCACCCCTGGAAAGGCAGTATTAAACCTTTACTGCACATCACCAGCTGAAAGGAAATTTTAGCTTGGGAGTCTTTGATTACTGAGTTCTAGGTCAATCAAGTTAGGGTCCAGAGGGCAAGAGAAGGGAACAAACATAGAGCCTAAGATGCAGAGAGAAAAGCAAACCTAAGGATAGCTTGGGCATTTGGCAGGAAATCTCCCTTGGCTCTATTGTTTAGAACCTGGAATATGGACAGAATAACATACGGACTCCACATGCAACGGGCTCTAGAGAGATAACTTTTCTAAGTTTCAGAGCATCATCTGTAAAATGAGGGTAAGTGGAATCCCTGGGTGGCTCAGCGGTTAAGCGCCTGCCTTCAGCCCAGGGCGTGATCCTGGACCCAGGATTGAGTCCCGCATCGGTCTCCTCGAATGGAGGCTGCTTCTCCCTCTGCCTGTCTCTCTCTCTCTCTCTCTCTCTCTCTCTCTCTGTGTGTGTGTGTGTGTGTGTGTGTCTCATGAATAAATAAATAAAATCTTTAAAAAAACATGAGGGTAAGCTCTGTCTTACTTCAGAACCAGGCATTTTCTGAGTTCCCCTCCAGCACTAAAATTTATGATTCTGATGACACACATCCATTCATGGAAAATTAACTAACATTACACGAGGAAACCCATAGGCCACACCGCTCATCTGTCCACAAGCCTCTCTAACAAAAATCATCTGGCTTTATTCACTCATCAAATCAAAGTTTGGAGATGGTGATATGCGATGTCTCTTTGTAAACATTGTGCATCATACCAAGTAAATGTGTCAAAGGGGCACCTGCATGGTGCAGTCGAGTAAGTGTCCAATTCTTGGTTTCAGCTCAGGTCGTGATCTCAGGGTCTTAAGATGGAGCCCTCTCCCTCTTCCTCTGCTCCTCCCCCTTTCTCTCTCAAATAAATAAATAAATCTTTTTTAAAAAACGGTGCCAAAACCTGCTTCCTTTCCACTATCTCCGCCTCTACCTCCCCTCTTCTGGCCTCTAACACTTGCAATGCACACCACGGGGTATGGGAAACAAAACTGGGTGAGGAATCCAGAAGGCAGGTGTGGCAGGAGCCTTCCACCAATATTCCCTATTCTGAAGATTTCTCCATTCATGGAAGGCTTTTTCTGCCTTTGAAGCCGCACTTGGCCAGTATATGCCAGAGCATGATGCTCCAGAAGCAGGTTCAACCAGTGAAGACTCTGGGGTTGGAATAACTCTGGGGACATCTTCCTCCCTGCCCCCACCCTGCGGTAAGTCACCAAATAATGCATTTTTAACTGGCTTTCTTCTCTTTCCCCATACTCTGGTCCCCACTCTCCTGCAGCATTTCTCGGGATCATCTCCCAAATTAACTATTGGCCTCAAATATCTCTGTCTCCGAGTCCGCTTCTAGAGCAATCCAAATGAAAAACATTGGGATTCTAAAATTGTGCTGTGAAGCTTTAAGCAAATTGCTGAGCCTGTCTGAGGCTTGCTTTTCTCCTCCATAAAGTGGGTACACATAAGGCTGACTGGCCCCTGCCCCTCTCATGTGAATGACGCAGGGGTGGTACTCGCAGATCAGAGAAGCTTGGGGGCTGAAGAGAAGTCAGAGCAGATACTGCAGGAGTCTCATGTTGTCTTGGAAGACATTAGGTGTTGCTCAGGAGGGATTTCATTTCCTAGAGTTTCTGCAAGAGCGAAGATATATTTGATGGAAAGTGGTTCTGGTGTTGCATCTCGCCCCAAAGAGAGAGGAAGAGAAGCAGAAAGGAGAAAGAACTCACACCAGTGAGAATGGGGAAAATTAACAAGGCAGGAAACCACAAATGTTGGAGAGGATGTGGAGAAAAGGGGAACCCTCTTACACTGTTGGTGGGGATGTGAACTGGTGCAGCCACTCGGGAAAACTGTGTGGAGGTTCCTCAAAGAGTTAAAAATAGACCTGCCCTATGACCCAGCAATTGCACTGCTGGGGATTTACCCCAAAGATACAGATGCAATGAAACGCCGGGACACCTGCACCCCGATGTTTCTAGCAGCAATGTCCACAATAGCCAAACTGTGGAAGGAGCCTCGGTGTCCATCAAAAGATGAATGGATAAAGAAGCTGTGGTTTATGTATACGATGGACTATTCCTCAGCCATTAGAAACGACAAATACCTACCATCTGCTTCGACATGGATGGAACTGGAGGGTATTATGCTGAGTAAA